>NW_020289904.1:0-1200000 GCF_002926055.2 Candidozyma haemuli | reverse complement strand
CTTAATGTGTTATCGTCTTTGTTGCTGACACTGAAATGGAACGGCAAGCCATAATATAGGAACCGAAGTAGTGCAAGCATTCTGCAGGCATGTGGAAGCAAAAGTTCGCATAGACGCAGCAACAGTTGCAGCCAATTGTCAAAGCACAGAGGGTAGAATTTACGGAAACAGAAACGGTAACCTATCCGATAAAATAAGGTTGCGGACTTATTCGTATGGGAACAGCCAATAGAGCCATTTCATACCTACTTCCGTTTTGTAACTTCTTCAAACATCGTAAGACAAGCATCGGTGGGTCGTCTTTGTGTGCGCATAAAGAGACGTCATACGGTTTTCTGGGTGGGAGCACCGGAGGCCTCGGGATACAGAGAATACATGATGCAAAGCGAAGCGTACAATAATCGGTTGTCCCGGAAAAATCAAATATTAGGTTCGAAACTCATTTGGATCGTGGCTGAGAATTAAAGCCCATACTGGTTGTCGCTTGGTTGTCGCTTGGTTGTCGCTTGGCTTGACCCCACACCGCAACCTTGGCTGTTGGTCAGTGCATTTGCAGCCATGAGAAATAAGCGACTGACTGCGACGGTTAGTTAACCAAGAAAGGCAGGGCAGGTGACCAGATTTTCCGGCTAAATGACGCTTTGGTTGGATGCATTGGGACAACGTCATTGGGACTGGTTTGTGACACACTTTGACGTACCCTTTGACATGGTAGGGTCTTGAGACTATAGATGTTAAAGGGTGGATGTTACTGCTAGGTGGAACAAGGTTAAGTATATCCGAAAAAAACCTATTTTTTTCCAAGCAAGCTATCGGCATACTTAATACTAAGCAATACAAACTACCCAAGGTGTCTTGTTAAGCTTTCTTTTCTTGGCCACAGCAACCCCTGCTGTGGACCCTTATATACTATTTACAGTTTTAACGATAGACTCTTTCGAATGGTCTGGTGTCATTGAAGCAAGACTTCCACACAGTGTCAACCACTTCCTGAGCTGTAGCTTCGTCCTTGCAGTGTGGGTTGGCTGCCACAGAGATCACGGCTCTTCTTCTTATGCAATCCTGGAACTTGCCGCCAAAGCCGCCGAAACCAGTCTTGCGGATCTCTCTCATCATTCGGCATTCTCCACTGAGCATCGATGCACGAATCTCTGTACAAGCGTGATGCTTCAAGTTGGTAAGATCAACCTTGAATTTCAAATGGTCATAAGCGTGTACAAGCTCATGGGTCAAAATATCTTCAAGCTGCCATTTATCTTGGATCCAGTTTGAGCACAACAAAATACCGTACTTGGGGTGGAAACCACCACCTTTCAAATCATCACATTTATCACAGATGATGTTATTCTTAGTCAAGTTTCCACCGAGCTTGTTCACATGCTCCATCATGAATCTAACACTTGGCGAATAATCAATCATCCAGTCTCTGAACTCGTCACATTGTCCGCAGTTCTTTTCCACGAGCTTGTGTCTATAGTCATGTTCAAACTGGGCTCTTTCGCTTTCAGAGATACCCAAGTTCAACCTGTACAGCAAGGAGCGTCTCCACCACTCGAAACCAGAGAGTTTTTCAGGCGGGGACGTCTCTAACGTCGACTTTTCAGGGACCATGGTGAAGAAGAACTGGTGGAAGCGTCGGAACTTATGCAGGAGATGCTGAATTTTGGCAGAGGCCCTAGCCACCCTAGTTAATGGTAACCAGTAGAATGTGGACTAAAAAAGGAAATAGGAAGCAATGGAGGATATACAAGTAGCTTGATTATCCGTTTCAAAAAGAAGCTTTTTTAGTTTCTCCTAAAAGTGGCAAATCCATGATCTCTACGTTTACATGGTTTTCTAATAGCGGGCCTATATAGTACAAGGGAAGCTTGCGAAGAGATATATCTGCCGGACAGTCGAAAAGCATCTCCACCTCCATCTTTAACTACCTCCATGGTTTCAAATATCTGGGTGGCTACGGCCGATAATGATCAGGCTCTTGTAAAGAAATACATCGAGTCTGGCGAATTTTCTGCAAATTCCAAGGACCCCAACGGGTACACCCCCATCCACGCTGCTGCTTCATACGGTCACATCGAGCTTCTTCGCTACCTTCTTGAACAAGGAGGAGATATAAATATCCAGGACGAGGAAGGCGATACGCCTTTGCATCATGTCGAAGACCTTACTGTCGCTACGACGATTGTGGAAGAGTTCAAGGCTGACTTCAAGATCAAGAATGCCGAGGGCCAGACACCAGCACAGTTCATAGAAGAGGAAGACGAGTTCCCAGAACTAGCAAAATATTTGCGTTCTTTAACTCATGACGAGCCATCCTCCTCTCTTCTAGACAACCTCCCTGCTCCAGGCGAAGCAAATGGCCATCAAATCCGTTACACTATGGAAGAGGACCAAGGCAATGGCGAAATAGACGAAGAAAGAAGAAAGAAGTTGGAAGAAATTGTTAACAGTGAAAACCCTGAAGAAGCTTTGAGAGAGTTGGTTACTTCAGCTGTCAGAGACGGATTGGCTCAATATAAGGAGAACGAGGAACCTGGCACAAAGAGGCGGAGGGAATAATGAGAGCATATGGACATGATAGTCTTACACTAACATCTGCAAATTGATAATAGACAGAGAACTGGCTAGAACTGAACTGTTTCAGGTGTGGCTGGTTCAGAGAGTGGAAGATGTTGGATAAGCTAACTCTTCTCTTTATCAAGAAACATCTCAGCGTATTAGAGCAGTCTTCGCTGATACATTTTTGAATAATTATTACGAATTGGTCTTTATAAGGTAAGAATACTGTAGAAGCCATCAAGGTGGAGCCGTATGGCGCCTGGAATTTTGTACAGGACCACGTCGCTACAATGGACGAATTTATCAAAATTGCCTACTCAATCCAAAAGACTAAAGCCATGATCAACGCAATTTTGGATTACCTCAAATCCGGAAACGTCAATCCTGACGGAACGGTCAGGTATGTGCTACTAGTTATCCAAAAAACTTAGATCGATTACTAACATGAAGGAAATTGTACTCCGCTTACACTTTGGATGAGTTGACTTCCATGGGCTTGCTTGGAAGAGTGAAGATCTCAGACTGGAGAATGGAAATCTTCACTTTGACTTTCACTCTTTTGTTTGTCATCTTCTTTAAAGGTGGTGATTGGTACAACTACAGCAAGGTGTCTGCTTTTCTTACTGGTGTGAAGGACGTCTTTGAAGACAACTTTGCCCAGTTCGGTATTGGAAATGGCAAATTGTATGTCAAGGATAGTGCTGAATCTTACTCCTCCTACGCTTCTGGCCGTGAAAACATTGAAAAGGTTAACATTTCTTTCAAGTTGGCCCCAAGACAGAACATCTTCTTGTGGATCATGGAGAGTGGATTCAGTTTCTTCACTGACTCTGTTCAAGCTCCAAAGGATAAAGTGGAGATTGTGGTTACCCCATCTGGTGACTACGAGAACTTCATCAGTGCTATTGTGTCTAAATTGGGTATGAGTGACTTCAGAAAGTTCAACTACTTTTTGGCTTTGACCAAGACAAGTGACTCAGAGAAGTTGCCTGAATCTTTTGTTTTCATGAGTGAAGCTAACGAATTCCACGAGAAGACTTTCACTGACAAGTTCGCTTCCACATTGAACTTGGGCTTGGCTTCAGTCGTGAGATTCCTTGCTTTCACTGACCAGCCAAACGAAAAGCCAGAGATTGTCCGTCATTTGGCTCCTCAGCGTAGGGTTATTTTGTCCTTGAACTTGCCTACTGGCAAGCAGGAGTTGAAGGAGGTTTCTGACCTTCTTGCTGGTATCTTTGACGTCATTGACCAATTGTCTGAGAAGAAGATCACTTTCAGACCAGAGGCAGTGAAGAAGGTTGTCAAGAACAGAGAGCTTGAGATCCAAAAGCTTCTCAAGATCGAAGAGGAGCTCAAGAAGGAGGCTGAGGCTGAAGAGAAAGCTAAGGTCAAGAGACAAGAGAGAGAAAAGTTCAGAAACTTGTCCAGAGATGAACAGTTGAAGGCAGAGAAGAAGGCCCAGGACAAGAAACAGAGAAAGGCTCAAAAGAAGATGAAGGTCAGAGGTTGATCTGCTACGCTTGGATTTCCAATTTTGCCCTTGTAAATCGTAATATCATGTTCTATCTATAAATGTACCTATATCTTACCTGTAAGTCGCCAGCCCCTGCCCACAGGGGTCTTGAATACCTCGGCCACGCCTGCCCCCAAAGCATCAGCCAAGATCCACATGAGATCATAGCCGTAGAAGGGCTTGCGAAAGTTGGCCTTATTTTTACCCTCCCATTTTTCGAATAGCTGTTCTTCAAGAAGCTCTTTGAATTTTGTCTTACTAAGAGTCTTGACAAGCCAAGAACGCCCCGAGTTTATCATTTTGAGGAATGTTCCACACCTTGGGTATGCCAAGGAGTACTGATGGACGTTTATCTCATTATGGTGATTTGAAGTCAAGGTCACGACGCCCGTGTTTACAAGGGCCGAGAGATGTTCAGCTGAAATATCTGTGGTACAGATGGAAAGCGCTTCAGGATGCTTGCTGACGAACTTGCCAAACTCCCTTAATGCGATAGCAGTATCCTCATCTGCGGTCTCAGCCATCTCTTCTATAAGTGCAAGGTAGTGTTGTATCTTAACAACCACTTCCATATTCTCATATCCATACGTCACCTTAGATTTCTGGCCTCCTTTACCTGTCCTCAGGATGACAGGCAGCGCATTAGTAATAATGAACTTCTTGACTAGACCATCACGGATACACATCTCGAGACTTCTATCCACAAAAGTGTTACCTTGGTCGTAAAACATGGAGTAAAGTTGATTTAGCGTAAGCATCCCGCCGTTCGGTAGCTGTTGGTGGCGATATTTGACGATCTCAGCTTTTGTCTCCATGGATAGACCTCGCAAGGAAAATAGTAGATCGTTCGCTGAGCTACTTTGGGCAGACTGCTCACTGTAGTATCGATTATGAAAGCAAGTCCTCTCAGCCCACTGGTTATCCACAACAGTATTTATAGCATCGACAACACTGGTATAATCTTGGATCTGGAAAGCGAGATGTACGTTTTGAGAAACCACCTCCAAGGGTTCCTCCACACTTTCCTCCTCTTTTTGCTTTTTCACCTCATTCTTTGGTTTCGGCTTGCTTTTGAGAGGCGATAGTGGACTTTTCTTAGACAGGGAGCCTGGTTTTTTGATTCTAGACAGATTCGCCGCTGTGAATCTTAGGCTTGACATAAAAAGGAAGAACTAGATAATGCGTGCGAATTTTTGCACCCATCCACTCTCTCTAGTACATACATGCTGCCTCTTCACTATTCCCAATACTAGTGTTCTATTTCTATGTACAGACTTAATAAAGCACAAGCTTTCTCTTGATGGGCTTGCCATCAGCGACCTTGATGTCACAAGTATAACGGCCAGGTTTGCTCACCTCGGATAATATGGCGCCTTCAGAATCTTCGATGCCAAGGCCATCTTCCAAGAATTCAACTTTGGTAGCTTCACTCAAGAAGGTACTGAGCGCGGCAAGAGTAGCTGGCTTAGGGATATCATCGAATGAGTAAAGTAACGATTCAGGCAATGAATCTGGGGTAGCTTTAGCAGCTGCTTGCGGCAGACCTCTTCTCAGTTTTGAACCACTCTTCATGTTGGAAAATAAGGACGATAATTCGTCTAATGATAATGCAGGCGTGGCGTCGACCTTTCCGCTCTTTGGTGCTGGCGCCTTCTTAGTTTTAGCTGGTGCTGGAGTCGTCACCTTAGGAGGTGTGAACACGGGTATACGAGGGCCGTGCTCTTTGGTGATGTAGCATGCCTTGTTGTCCACATGGAGAACGTTTCTCATGAATGCTGGGGCCACTTCTATGATCTGACCCTTGACACCATGTGGAGGGTAGTCCTGTAGTAACTGAACAGGCAACTTCTTGGAGTTGGCCTTAGTTAAGCTTCTAGTGAATTGTTTGGCTATGCAAACCTGACGTGTAGGGAGGGACATGGTCACTAGGCTTTCTACCTTAAGGTTGAGAGTTGAAAATTTTGGACTAACTGGATTTGTGTGGTGTACGGGTGGACCTCAAGCTGGACCAGGAATGGGCTTGATCAAGACATCACTACGTAGTAGAGAGCCAGTTATGGTGTTATGGAATAAATTTGTACCCGTCAATATATTGCTAAGGTGAATTCAGATTTCTTGTGTTTCGTATTCTGTTTGTCTACAAGCGTGTGTCCTTCTTAAGTGATATCAGTTGCAACCTGAACCAGCGAACGGACTGTTTTTATAGAATAAAACCCATCAGAGGGTTTCACTTGATGAGTCAAAATTTGTTCAATTTGTTCTTTTTATGGAGGAAGCCGTGTGTGTTTAAAGTTCATTGAAGGTGGCCCTGCTGCCTCGCTGCGTACCCCATATAATAATGGTACAGGAAACTGATGCTCATCGCTCCAAGCACCTACGCTTTCTTGCTAATGGAAGACAAACACTGCTTTATATGTCTAGAAAAGGAGTATAAATATACTTGTCCCGCGTGTGGTACGAAAACATGCTCAGCAGAATGTGTCAAGCGCCACAAGCTTCGATCAGAGTGTACTGGTCAAGTTGATCCTACCAAGTTTGTGGCTAGGAAGGACATTTCCAGCGATCCGTCCTTAGTGAATCGAGATTATAACTATCTACTCAACTTCGAGAGGAAGATCGGCCTTGGGGTGAGTGATGTGAAGCAAAATGCTAAAATGATGTTCAGAAGGCAGCTTGGTAATCCAAATAAGAGACAGAGACTAGGTAAGGAGGATACAGATCCAAGGCTTGTAAGGGTTAACAAGAGATACAATTCACCTCATTACGCTCTTAAAAGGGATAACGTTATGGTTGTTCACCTTCCGTCCGGGATGTCCCGCTCTATACAAAACAAGTCGGGATACGACAAGAAGGCTGGCACCTACACCTGGACAGTGGAATGGGTCCCAGTTGGAACAGATGGCAAGCCTCTCAAGAGTTTCACCTCTTTTAGAGTAAAAGAAGAAACTGTTCTTAGAGACGCTGTTCCTCATTTAGCATTTGCTTCGAGCATGGGAGTTGAGCCTGGGACAATAGAGGCCGATAAACTCCATTTTAGTCTCGAGAACATCATTAGCACCAAATCACGCTCTGTGATTCCTTTAAACGCCGAGGAAAGTATCGCTACTGTTTTAGCAAACAAGGTGGTATTGGAATTCCCGAAGATTTACATCTCCACCTCTGCAAACACCTTGGAGGAGTACGCTGAGAACGAAAAACTAGCATATGGCATTGAGAGTGATCTGGATAGCAGTTCCGATCTGAGCTCCGATTCAAGTTCCGATCTGAGTTCAAGCAGTGACTCGGATTCGTCAGACTCTGACAGTGATTCTGACGATGCCCCAGAGGAGACCTCATCTAAAGTCCCCAACCTCGAGGATGCACCTCTTCCAACCACGGAAACGAAACCTCCTATAGAAATAGTTCCACCGAAGACAGAGGAATATCAGGAAGAAGAAGGATTTTCAGCATAAACTTGCATAGCATAATATACATGGTCATTTATGGGTATCATCTAACAGTAGGCGGTAGAGAGTGCGCACTAGTGGAAAGCTAAAACGATGAGGTTCACCAACTAGTACCTACCACGCTCCATTCCATGAACGTATTCAAAAAGGCTCTGGACAGCGATAGAAACTTCCAATCATCGCTTTACATTGGTAATCTAGATCCTCAGGTTGACGAGCCTCTACTATACGAGCTCTTCATCCAGCTAGGCCCAGTCAAGCTGCTCTATCTACCGAAAGATAGGATTCTGCGAAAACACCAAGGGTTCGGTTTCATAGAGTTCAGAACTCCTGAAGATGCTGGCTATGCTCTTGAGATTCTTCGAGGTATCAGACTATATGGGCGTATCTTGAAAATGAAGAAAACAGACCCTAAGCATGGTACGTCATCTACCTCTAGTGCAGGCGCTGGAGATGAGGTGGGCTTAAGCATAGGCGCTAGACTCTTCGTCAAAAACTTGAACCAAATGGTGGATGATAAGTATTTGAAGGAAACCTTTGGGAAGTTTGGAAACCTTATAGAGAACCCACTGATAGTTAGAGATGAGGAAGGAAACTCAAAGGGCCATGGGTTTGTGGAGTATGACAGTTTCGAGGCCAGTGATGAAGCAATTGAGAGGATGAATGGTGCCATACTTATGAATAATAGGGTCACCGTGGAGTACGCTTACAAGGAGGGCAAATCGAGGCATGGCGACAGCGTCGAGAGGCTACTCGCTGAGAAAGCTAAAACGAACGTTAAGAAACCAGTGCCCACGAAAACCAAGAAGCCAAGAAGGGGTCAACAGTAGTATGTGGTTAAGAAGGTTCAAAGATCTAGAAGTTTATTGACTACTGGCAACTGGTAAAGTGGCGGTCTAGAGTACTGAAGACGCTTCCAACAACATGAACCTGGCCGAAGTAGTCATCAAGTCATGTTACAATCCATACTTAAGCAATCAGCATATAGAAACCAGGGCTCGAAGAATGAGTGAAAAAATAATAAATTGGGGGTGCAAGCGGAAAACCTGTCAAACTGTCAAACTCGCATTCGCCTATGTACGGCTTTCAATCCTATAGACGGCAGAACAAATGCGGCAATTGTACAGTTGCTCAGTTACTATTTTAACTAATTTTAATATAGAGAGGTAGATTTTTTGTATATATCCGATTTGGGTATCTTGTGGCGGCAATGTTTCTCGCCAAATCCGTCGTTCATGCATTTTGTGGCGTCAATCGGTCTCGGAGTTATTTGGGACTGTGGTTCTGATTACTAACCAGCCCCTTGCAGGGTTGGACTATAAAATCAACCCTTTCGTCCAATTTAGTTGTAATATACCCTAATTGCCATCTAATCAATCATGTCAATCCCAAAGACCCATTACGTTTCTATTGCAGAGGAAACCTCAGACTCTCCAGATGTTATCCAGTACAAGGAGGTCGAGGCCCCACAAATCTCTGGACCTCATGACATCATTATCAAGAACCAGTACGCTGGTGTGAACTTTATTGAGGTCTACTTCAGAAAAGGTATCTACCCTGCTGAACTTCCTATCATCTTTGGTAGAGAGGCATCTGGTACAGTTGCTGCAGTTGGATCAAGCGTCAAAGACTTCAAGGAGGGAGACAAGGTGTTCTACTTGGCTCCAAAGACTTTCGCCCAATACACCAAGGTTGTTCATGACGAGAGCTATCACTTCATTCACAAGTTGCCAAGTGATACCTCTGTGGACAAGTTGAAGTTGTTTGGTTCCATTCTTGTCCAAGGCTTGACTGCAATTACATTTGCCAATGAGGCTCATCCAATCAAGAAAGGTGACTTTATTGCTGTGTGGGCTGCCGCTGGCGGTACTGGTCAAGCCTTTGTTCAGTATGCTACTTCCTTGGGTGGCCGTGTGATCGGTATTGCCTCAACTGACGAGAAATTGGATCTTGTCAAGAAGTTGGGTGCTGAATTCACTGTTAACTCGCTGAAGGGTGATGTGGCCAAGGAAATTAAGGAGATCACTAATGGTAAAGGTGCTGATGCTGTCTTTGACGGTGTTGGAAAGGACGTCTTGGATACCAATCTTGACCTCCTTGCACGTAAAGGAACCTTCGTTTCCTTCGGCCACTCTTCTGGCTTCATTCCACCATTGGATATCGCTAAGTTGAGTCCAAAGAATCTTAGATTCCTTTCTCCAGTGATCTTCAACTATGTTCAAACCAAAGAGGAATGGAACCATTATATCGAGATCTTGATCGACCAAGTTAACTCTGACCGTCTCAAGTTCACTCTTGAGACTTACCCATTGAAGGACTACGCCAAGGCCACCACTGCTTTGGAGGCCAGGAAGACCACCGGTAAGTTGGTGTTGGAAATTCCCCAGTAAGTATGTTCATTAAATTTTATATGACGACTAATTACAAGCGTGGTCTTGAATGTTCGTATTTGGTGAGGTCCTCTGGAGTCACCACACCGTAGACCAAGCTGCCCTCTCCATTAGTAATAATAGCAAAGTAGTTTCCGGCATTGAAAAACTCAGCAAGTGTCTCCAAAGGAGTCAACGGAGTAAGCACATGATAATGTTTGCCCTTGCCAGCCTTTGGTTTCACGATCTTAGAATTGAGTGGTGTGGCTGTTCTTTTGGAGAAGTTCTTCTCATACTTTTCTCTGGCCTTTTGACTAAACCAAAGCATGTAGTTCTTTGTTATAGGCTCAACACTGTCAAGCTTATTTTTCTCCAAGTGTTCGACGTTCAAGACACCTAGAAGAGTCTTGTGGTCTTCATCAATCACTGGCAAGTATGTGAACTCATTTTCAAACGTGACTTCCAAAGCCCTGTTAATGGAAGTTGATGGGTTTATAGAGATGGCTGGACGGATATCTAAGTCTTCCACTGTGGCCCACGGTAGTCTATCTTTGGGAAATGGACTGAAGAAGACATGGTTTGATGTAGTAAAGAGGTGCAGGAGATTTGGGATGGGTGCTTATTTCGTGTGAGCCTGTAGTACTACTGCGAAAAAGTTACTTCCGCTGCCTGAGCATAGTGTATAAATTAACGATATTTAATTAAGCGGCCTCGGCCGTCGAATGCAGTCCACTTTGTTGTCTCCTAGAATCTCCGTCATTGACTTCTCCTTCTTCTCTAGCCACTCTTCTCCAGACGTCCTCGTCGTTACCCAGGGCTAGTACACCGATTCTCATGGTTGCAAGGAGATTGACTGCAGCAGTCAGGTGCCCGTAAACACCGCCATAAAATGCTTTAGTGGCATCTTTTCCATGGGAAGCTTTGAGCAATGCAATTCCTCCAGGATGCTGGTCCATGAACGGAGTGATGTCATGAATAATGTTTTGTATCACAATATAGATACGATGCTTATCATCTGCTGTACCGCAAAGTCTTTTAAACTCTTTGGTGGTGATCATTGGTAATTTGGAAATAGGTGTGCCCCAATTCAATTGACTTCTTCGTCTATTGAGAACAGCTTGTTGCTGCTGGATCTGAAGCTGAACCACGAGGTTTGCAGGGGTCCTTGATACATCTTCAACTAAGCGTAGATGATGAAGCACTGCAATAAACCACTTTGTAGGATCATAAGCCCACAAGGCAGAGCTATCTCTATAATCGTGAGGGAACTCATGGTGATAGTTTTGCAGATTTTGACCAAACGAGATCATTGCAAAAACAGGGTTCATGCAATTGACCAGCGAGTTTTTATCATTGAATGGCTGGGTGGGGAAAGTAAATGGCAACCTCCTGGCATGGCCAAATGACTCAGTACTGAGAAGCAGCTGTTGGCAAGCGCACATTCTCAACAAACCAGGGTATATTAAGCCATTGATCCAGGTATCTTTACATAAATAAACGGATACAATGATAGGTAAAATGATTGTTGAGAAAATGAAGAACGACCAATACTTCTTCTCTTGCCATATGATGTATTGCCTGGTGAAATTTTCATAGTGGGTACGAGATCTTTCTCCAGTGTACTCGAGCTCGTTGGGAGCCAATTCGTCGGTACTAAATTCGTTCTCCACGAAGTCTCTGAAGAATGCATCCGATCTTGGTCTCTTCAAAAGCCAACCCCAATGAGCCCATAGGAAACCTCTTTTGATGGAGTACGGATCCTTATCGGGGTCGTCAGTGTATTGATGATGAGCTCTATGAAGTCCTGCCCACCATCTTATAGGTCCTAGACCCATGCTTGCTCCGAAAACTGCAAAGTAGACTTGTACGAACCCGTATCTGGGGCGAAACAGGGTATGGGCATAGCACTTATGGTAGCCCGCAGTGAAGGCTAGTATGGTGAAAATGTGGTAGAATATGCAAAAGTATAGTGTTGCTGTGTTTTCCGGTAGAATGCTGAGTTTTTGGTGTAGCAAATACGTGAAAGCAGATAATGGCAAGATGACTGAGGTGACAACCATAGGATAACTAATCCGCAAGAAGAAGTTGTTCTTCCGCTTTCTCATGTCATTGATACGTGCATGTCGTTGTGAATCGCCATTTCCAGATGGCTTTATTCTCCTTTTCTGGACTTTGACGCCATGAATGTTGGGCGAAGAAGACATCCCCAGGCAAAGACGATGTAACCGGTTCCGCAGATGGATGTGAAATGGTGCGAATTTGACTGGATCGCGTTGATACCCTGCCCTGGTGAACTTACAATTCAAATGTCTCTTTAGATGGAGAGAGAAAATTAGTAGGTTCAACTAGTCAACTTATTAGATCGAAGGGGTTGCTGAAACTTTTTTTTTTTCAAGTGAGTTTACGTTAGGTTTGCTCTCATTGTAAGCCAACACGAATTTGAAACTTTAAGGTTTTTATGCGAATTGCAGCCATTTCGCATTAAAGCGGGACATTTGCAAAAATAATTATAATGCAAACGAGTAAACATATTGATGAAAAGTACAAGAAATGACATAAAGAAGCAGATCATGGCAAGAAAAGTAATGACACAGAATAAAGAAACATAGAGAAAGCGAGGTTTCTGGATTATGACTCTCATTTGACATCTGATAACGTGTGGAATGGTATTCCAAACACTTCACTACACCACTATTTACCCGTGTCTTCTGGAGATAACAAGTAGCATTGAATATTTTAGCTTTTTTAAAAATACTTTTATATCTAACACTCATTGACCACTGACACCTGATAGTGATTTCCAGCCTCTAGTGTAGCAACACCGGATGTACAGGTGTAACTCTCACCTTAACATTTTGTCAATTGTTTTCAACCAAACAGTATCCACCTATCAGTTATGGCATCCCCTCAAGGCTACGCACAACGGCCTCAAAATGCCGTGTCGGAGGCTCCATCAAAGGTTTACCAGCCTGCTACTGCCGCCCCGGCTGTTTCCTACACACCCACGGAAATCAACATTCCTTCCAACTTATACGACAAGGTACCAAACTTGAACCTCTACAAGAAGCTTCAGGATGCTGAGAAACAATTAGACTTGCTCATAGCTCAGAAAGGATTAGACTTCCAATCCGTGCAAGCATCTTCAATGCAGCCAAATAGCTTGAAGAGAGAGTCTGGTATCTTACGTGTTTTCATTTACAACACATGTGAGAACCAGCCATGGCAGAAGAACCAATCTAGCGTGAATGATGGCCCAAATAATGATTCATCCTGGACTTTACGTGTGGAGGGCCGTTTCATCACCGATAACAAGGATAAGTCTGAGACAGAGGACATGAAATTCAGCTCTTTCCTCTCTGGTATCTCTATTGAGATTGTTCCAAATAACGACTATCAATCCTTGCAGGGGAGTCAGTCAAATGTGATTGAATGGCGTAATGAAGCAGACAATAACCATGGCGCTAACCTGCAACTAAAAAACGGCTCTCCGCTGTGGCTGTTTGACGGCATCGATGTGAAGCGTCAGGGTGTATTCCCCATCAAGGTTAAGGTCGCTATCTTAGCGAAGGACTATACTTTCAAGCTCCTGGTGTCAGAAGAAATGGCTCAATTTACTGGTAAGCGCGAGGCCTCTCAGCAGGAGTTGATTTACCTGGTTTGGCAGTACGTTTTGTTCAAGAAGTTGTTCAAGAAAGCTGAAAGCTACCCTAATGTTCCAGCTGTCTCTGCTTCTTCGCTTTCATCGCAATCGCTTGGATCACAAGGTGACGAGGAAACTGATTTATCTGTTGTCCAGTGTGACGAGGTGTTGAAGGGATTGTTGAAGGTGGATGCTTTCAAATTCAAGGATCTTTACCAATTGATTCAGCCTCACTTGCGTCCTCGCCAGCCTATTGTTGTCGAGTACGAGGTGGACACGACAAGGTCTACCACATTAGGTGATGTTGTTATCGATATCCCAGTTGAATTAGCTTTGTCAATGAGCAAGATCGAGAAAGAGATCATCGATGAAAATAAGAAGGCTTTTGAAAGCATGTCAAAATCAGATGAGCTCGTGCAATACCTCAACCAGCGTATTTCTCTTGGAATTGTCGCTCTACAGAGTGCTAATAACAGGGAACAATTCTACAGAGACTTGAGCGAGGACCCAGTTGTCTTCATCAAGAAATGGTTGGAGAGCCAAGCTGAAACCTTAAAGGCATTGAAGAGCGAGGAAGGTTTCAACGAGGAAGAAGTAAGAAAGGCCGAGTACTTCAAGGAACATGAGCAAGAGTTAAGACAAAAGATTGATCTCATGTTAGGTGCTCAGAAGATTTGAGGTTTATGAACGGAAGCTGTACCATTAGTCTTATTAGAAACTGTATATTATTAAAAAGTATTTTCTTTCAAACGTCTACTCCAGATACTCTTCGTCATCATCATCCGCTGGTTCACCTTCATCGTATGAATCGTCATCGTCGTCATGCATGTGTTCGTCATAGCCTTCTTCGAAAGCATTCATGTAAGAACTTGATTTAGAAACATTATAGTCGACCTTCTTTCTGGCCGATCTTGAACCCGCAGCACCAGCTGTCTGTTCCATGTTTTCGAAGCTTTCCATAAGCGGAGCAATCAAAGAAAGATACTGGTGCATGTAAAGTATCGGCTTGTAGGCAACACTATTCTGAGATATCCGTGAAAAATCGTCTGGGACATTAGATGCCAAACCCAATTTCTGAGCTAGATGCTTGTTAAAAGCGATTAGCTCGCTGGCATTAGCCGCAACCTCATACCAATGCTTCGAATTGTCATATTTAGGAGGCATTTGCACTTCATTGCCATCCTTGTCAAATTCGACACCAAACACTCTTAAAGAATCTAGGAGCACCGAATGAACATCTTCAACGTAGAGCTTAAATCTAGATGGAATACTAAGTTTTATGCCAGTAGGATCTTTCGCTACCGCCTTCATTCTGTCGACACTAGAGATGCCGCCTCCTGAGGGCTCAGCCATTCTCACCAAGTAGAACCGTCCAATCCTGAAACCACAGTCTCCGACAATAAATTCATTAAGTCTGAGAGCCATTGGATGGACAACAGGATCAGAGGTTGGATCAATGTAACGTTGCGTGGAGTCAGGGTCGGGGGTGCCTTGTGGAGACGCGTTGGTTTTACCCTTTTTAGCGAGTTTCGACTCGAGATCCTTCTTGAGTTCAGTCGTTTGAGAGAAACCCTTGAGTATCGGCCTCGAAGCGTAAATAGTGTCTTTCTCACCAGCAATTTCTTGCTTATTCACAACCTGTGCAAGATGTGTTTTGAGGACATTGGATGCGGAAAGACTCCAAAGAACCAAGCAGCGAATCATAATTAATCTATCAACGGGGTTTGAGATACCCGCAAGTCCCTCCTCTTCGAAGCTTCGTTCATGCATTGGATTGAGTTTTTCCAGTGGAGCCAGATATTCATAGTTATCCTCCTCAGAAACTGGAGGTTTTGAAGGATCAACCCTGTCAGCCTCATCCGTAGGCAAGGAAGTGACAACACGTGTGAGCGAGTCATCTCTCCATTCTTCAGGTAAACCAAATGATATGTAATTCGATCGGAGGTCCTGAACGCCACTTTTGTAGTTGCCAGGTGTGATCACCTTCTTTCTATTGAGCACAAGTGTGAGTAACTTGCAAAATAAGTCGTCCATGGTTCGGGACACGCCGGTCAGGCCACCGCCTTCGCCAGTGTTAGCTAGACCCAATCCTTCTTCTATATCCTGTGGACCAATGTGGCCAACGTAAAGGATCTCAGGGAATTTGGCCAAGAAAGCCATGATGAAAATAACGTCTGACAGATACGGGTTTCGCTTGACATTAAAGCCAAGACCCACGGGTTCACTTGCGACAGTAGAATTCTCTTTCACCTCAAAAAGGTTATCATCATAAAGATCATAGTGGAGGGCAACTAGCGGGCCTGGGTATGTTCTGGTTATTCTATTCTTCTCCCTAACGATGGAAGTCCTCGTAATTTTATTTCTGAACTTTAGCGTAACCCGTTTAGTCTTTGGTGCTGGTTCTGACTTTACCTTTGATTTCCCATTGCTTTGGGTTTTAGTGTTTGTCTCAACAGGTTTGCTCAGATCATCGGTCTTGCTCAAGTCAGCATCCTTGGTCGACTCGTCTTTTTCATCTTTGCTATCTGAAACAACGCTGGTAATATCCAGATGTAAAGCTTCCGACTTGATCGGTTCAGAAAGTACTTCCACGTCCGAATCAACAGGTGGAGGGCTTTCGACTTTTGGTGTCTCGTTCACAGTCAGTTCATGCTTTTCTGGGACATTGGAATCAGTTAACGCGTCCGCTGGCTTTTCAGAGTCATTGGCTTGGATTCCCACGGACGTGCTATTGTTCAAAGTAGCAAAGTTAAGGACGGATTGTTTTCTTTTCTTCGTCGCTGTCGACTCGGTGAGTTTGCCCAGGCGCTTTCTGTCGTCTGGGTCACCACCCCTAGAGCCGGGACCTTCCAAAGGCATATTATCCAACCGAAACTTGAGTAGCTTTGAAGTCTCAAGATTCTTCAGTGCTATTTCAACCGAAGAAGCAGTGTTGTTGGCACCTAGATGTTTCCTTGGTCTACCAAGACGTTTCGCTTTTTCGTTAGGGTTATATGCAATTTGGTATAGAGCACCACGCTCAGGCCCATGAGGCTGAGGGTCGATGTCTTCAGCATTTGCAAGTTTAAGGAGCGAACCAGCTTGGTCTGTCGAAATGGGTGATGTCTCATGCAAATTGTCTAGATCCACCATTTTCAAGGCGTCCAAAGTGGCTCTGTCGTAGTCCTCATGGCGGTCGATGAACTCTTCGAACTCAAACACGTTCTTGATATTCTGCTCTGCAGCGTCCTTCGCCAGCGAAGGTTCATTGTTCGTAGACAGCGTAAGAGCAGCCACTTTACTATCTACACTTTCTGGCTGTCGGAGTACATCACCGACGTCTGGATGTTGGACCATGGTAGTATAAGTGAAGAGGGTGTGTATGTGTGCAGTCAAGAGAGCCCTGGTCGGAACGGGAGTTTTCCAACCTCCGAATGCACCCAATAAAAACACTGCCCCCAAGCAAGGCTTTTAAATTTTTTGATTTACCTTTGAAAGTCGGAGAAGTCGGTCGGTATGAATTGAAAAATTCAGCCGGTTCCTGAATGTGACCTATACATTACTAAGCCGCAACTGCCATATACCGTTTTGCAAGATGAAACAAGGTGTAGTTGGAGAACCCCAAGGAGGTCACACAGAGTCCCTGAAACCCCATACTTAGTGTTTTTAAATAAACTTTTCCAATCCCGTTGCATCCTCTTGGATAGTCCGTATCTGTACAATTATGTACCACAAAGCTAACAAGCTTCGCCAGATAGTGCTCTGCGCATACTGAAGAAAACTACAGTACCTAAAGAAATGTATAATGCTTTACACTACCCAAACTCGCCGCGAACGGCTGGTCCAGGTAACCATATGAAAGCATCAACTACTCTGACCAATCAACCAGAGGAAGTGGTAGCCCCACGGCAAAAGTAGGCAGGGAACATGACTTCACCGGTAGATGCCCAAAAAAGGTAGTCTCAGTGAAATTTTTTTTTTGCAAGCCGCTGTATAAGCCGCTCTCTTGCATCGCATGTAGCCAGGAACCTTCCAAAGCTGTAACCCAAGAAAAAAGTGACACCTGTCAATGTTTTTATAAAACCAATTTTTCCAATTAAACCTTCTCGTTGGCCCTTTCTTACTCCATTCAAGCTCTCTATGACAATGCACATTTGTGTCAAACTGCGCGTGGGATCCACGGTGGCTCGGCGTTCATGTGTCAAAGATGCGCAGCTAACAAATGCCGGATAGCTCGGTGACGGCAGGTATCTGGCCCGAGAAGCCGTTAGGGCAGCCATTGAAAAAACCAAGCAGCCGATGAACTTCAACGGGTTTCAAGAGGAAGAAAGAGGTCGAAGGGGTTCATAAAGACTTGTAATTCAAAGAGAAATCAGGCACATTGACTAGGTAGAAGAGTTCTCTTAGTCATCGGTTGGTGCGTCAGACAGTTCTGGGCGTTAGCACGGCTTGTATTTTCTGAGGTTTTCCTCATTTTTCCGTCGGCATACACCAGCCTCTGTAACCGGGCATCATCACCGCTGGGAATATAAAGAACCCCTCGAATCCGGTGTCTTGTAAGACACTGCACAACTTTTTCTTTTGCCCCCCTTTGATCATCCTTATTTGGACTTTGCCAACATCCAGACTTTCTTCACATCGCCCGCTTATCCGCCATGCCTGAAACTAGACTTTCAGAGAACGGAAATGACAATGCCTTTCCTGAGCACACAAGACCCCCGCATGTTACCACCGAGCAGCCGGAATCGCTGCAATTACAGCCGAACAATGTTTCTGACTCAGTTTCTTCTTCTACAAGACAGTCTTTTGACGAGCATGATCCCATGAAGCTGGGACTCGAGAAGAATAACAGCAGCTCTTCCGAAAACGCTCCACAAGCTTTCACCGGCGCTGACATGGAGGCATACCGCAGACCATCCACTGAAACTCACTCGTTCGCTGACGAGGAGTTATCTAGAGAAATGAGCAGACGCTTGACCAACGCTGATGAGCTCCAGAAATTAGCCCTAGAGTCTGATGAGCCCATGCCTACCATGGGAGCAGGAAAGGACTACCCACCAATGCTTCCTAAGAGAGATCCATACGCTGTGGCTTATGACGGGCCAGACGATCCATTATTTCCGCAGAACTGGGGTTTCTGGAAGAAGGTGTTTTGCTGCGCTAACGTCGGCTTGTGTGCTTTGTCGGTATCCCTTGGCTCTGCTATGTTCGCTGCTGGCTCCGCACAGATCATGGAGCTTTTCGAGGTTGGTTCTACTGTTGCCACGCTAGGAACGTCGCTTTTCGTCTTCGGCTTCGCCTCTGGCCCCGTTATCTGGGGACCCATGTCTGAATTGTACGGAAGAAAGATTGTTCTTTTACCTTCAAGTTTCGGTTACGTCTGTTTCTGTATGATGGTTGGTGCTGCTAAAGATATTCAAATGGTGATGATCTGTCGTTTCTTCGCTGGCTTTATCGGCGCCGCCCCATTAGTCGTTGCTCCTGCTGTACTTGCTGACATCTTTACAGCTAAGACTAGAGGTCAAGCAATGTCTGTTTTCGCAATGGTCTTGTTTGGTGGTCCTATGTTGGCCCCAATCATTGGTGGCTTCATCGCCAAGAACCCTGACATGGGCTGGAGATGGACCTCGTACATTGCCGGTTTGATCGGTGCTGTATCATTCATTTGCCTTACTCTCTTTTTGGATGAGAGTCATTCTGCCATTATTCTTATTAAGAAAGCTGAAATCTTGAGAAGAAGAACCGGTAACTGGGGTATTCACGCTCCACATGAAGAAACAAGCTTGTCTATTAAGGAAATTGTGGAGAAGAACATTTCTAGGCCCTTGGTGATGTTGTTCACTGAACCAATTTTGTTTTTGATCACCCTTTACAACGCTTTCATCTATGGTTTACTTTACTTGTTTTTGACAGCAGTGCCTTTGATCTTCCAGGGTAGATACCGTTGGGCCCAAGGTGTCGCTGAGTTGCCCTACATTGCGATGTTCATTGGTACCTTCATCGGCGGTCTTATCACTATTTATATGGAGAGAGGTTACGGAAAAGCAATGGATAAAAACAACGGTGTACCTGTTCCAGAGGCAAGATTGCCTCCAATGATGGTTGGTGCATTTTTCTTTGCCATTGGTTTATTCTGGTTAGGATGGACTGGTGACTTCCCTGAAGATGTCCACTGGATTGTTCCTACCATCGGTACAGCCCCTATTGGTATTGGTCTTCTTATGATCTTCTTGCCATGTATGAACTACATCATCGATTGTTACCTCCTTTATGCTGCTTCTGCTTTGGCCGGTAACACTTTCTTGAGATCTGCATTCGGTGCCGCCTTCCCACTTTTCGCCAGACAAATGTTCGTCAATATGCATATCAAGTGGGCAGGCACCTTATTAGGCTGTGTGGCCGTTGTCATGATTCCTGTGCCTTTCTTGTTCTACCGTTTTGGTAGAACTATCAGAGCCAAGTCTAAGTACGCCTTTGTGCTTTAGGCTCCACGCTGTTTCAATAATCCAAAGAGGAAATCGCATACCCCAAAACCCATAAGCATTTTATATAACCTTCATCTAGGTCATACAATAATTTATTAATTCCAGTATTCGACTTCTGTAGACAAGCTCGACTCAGAGCGAGATTCTTTTGCAACCGCGACACGTGACAAACGCGGTACTTTAAATGTGTTGATGGCTCACACGTTCTTTAACGACACAGCAAAGATGGACTACGATAATTACGGTGACGGTGGTTTCAGCGCCGATGCTCAGTATTCTGACTATAATAACTCTCAGCGTCAACAAGTTAGGAATTCTCTAAGTCCTGTTACTATTAAGGAGATCAATGACGCTACCCAGCCTATCCCAGATGGTGAGTTCGTGATCAATAACGTGTCTTTGAACATGGTTTCTTTCGTTGGCGTCATTAGAAGGGTTGAGAACAGTGGAAGTGCCATTAATATTACCGTGGAAGATGGAACTGGGTCTTTGGAGGTGAGGAGGTGGATTGATGAGAAGATCGCCACTGCTGCAGAAGAAGCAGAGAAGTTCATGGGTTTGGAAAACAAGTACGTCTACATCACAGGCGCCTTGAAGGAGTTTAACCTGAAAAAGAGTATCCAACATGCCACTATTCGTGAGATCACAGACCATAACGAGATTGCTTACCACATGCTATACGCGATTTCAAATCACTTGGAGGCTCAAGGTATCCTAGGCAAGAGTGGCTTGCCAAAGAAGGAGGAAAATGGCCTCTTTGTACAAGATCACGAGAATGGTACGAACGGTACGAACGGTACATCAGATGTTACTAGGAAGATCGAAACAGTGATTCAGGATAACACTGGTTCCATGCAAGAAGGTGTTCCAATATCATGGATCAGTGAGAAATTAGGCGTTTCCATTGATGTGGTGAGAGAAAAATGCCAACACTTGTCTGAGCAGGGAAAGATCTATCAGGGTTACGATGAGGGTTCGTTTTTGAGTGTATAAATAATATAGGTAATGACATGTTTCTAAATATCTATGTTTGCTTTAAGTCCCCGAAATACACTTGTTGAAGATCTGAATCACTCACCGATTCACTGATTCCAGAAAAGACTCTACCGGTACTTTTCTCTGACGTTAAACCGAGTGATAACGCGTACGATTCGGCAGTTTTGAGTTCATCGTCTGCTAATGGTGCATCCTTTGAATCTTCTTGTTCCTCCATAGTGGTGTCTAACTTCCGTCTCTTTGTTTTCTTCTTCTTCGCTTCCTTAGCGTTGGCTTTCAAGTATTCGAGTCTATTCCTTGTTCCAAGTGCGACGATGTTCTCCTCAACAGAATTCTCGATACCAAACATCCACACAGTAGTGACTTTCGTTTGTCCAATCCGATGAATTCTTGAGATCGCCTGTAACTCGACGGGAGTGTTGACTAGCGGCTCGCACAAGAAGATATGAGCCGCATTTATGAGCGTCAATCCACTGGCTTGAGCTTGTGCATTTAATAGGAAACATGTTTTAATGTCATCTTTCCTCTTGAATTCTTCAACAGGATCCTCCTTCTTGTTCTTGTACTGAGCCACATGAGATCCCTTAGCAGATACGTACGTAATACCCGCCATATCCAAAGCAAAAGCCAAGATAACCAAAAGATCTTGCCATTGACTGAAAATCACAATCTGTGCTTCAGGATCCTCGCTTCTTAAATAAAGCGCCTGCTTAACTATCAAATCAACTTTTGATCCATAGGAATTTTGAAGCTTGATCTGAGAAATTCTCCTCAATGTCTCATCATCAAGCTGTCTGTAAACCTGGTGGACAGCAGCCGATTCAGCGCCATCTTTGTGACTTGCGGCATCATGTGTACCGTTCTCAACCGACTTTGCTTTAAGGTCTGAACTGTAGTGTGTGAAATGGTGAACGGTGTCTCTGGTCGTATATGTTTTGCAAATAGGACAAGATGAACGAGATTTGAGCCATTCTTCCAAACAAGCCTTGCAAAATTTATGACCACATGGTGTAAGCGAGCCCACAACGATCTGTGATTGACAGATGACACAGTCGTTGGATTCGTTGTCTCCGTCCTCTTCCTTTATGGCGAGCTCCTCCTTGGGTATCAAAGTCGAAAGGTAACGGAAACGTGAAACAGCCCTTGTAAGTTTCCTTTGCGCTGCAGTGAAAAGCATTAAATGGGATGCCACTTCTGAGTTCACTTTGGAAGGCTCAAGATTATCTTGCTCAGTGCAGTAAGTCTTACCTTGCACACTGTCTGAGATTTGCTGCAACTGCTTGAAGTATTCGACTCTAGCATTGAAAACGGCATTGTAACTGGAACTCATCTCTTTCTGTAAGAGTTCCTGGCAGTTCTTCTCGTTCTCAAATATGCTTCTCAATGCTTCTGCTACCTCATGGAATGTTTCGCCTTGCACGCTTCTGGCTTCGCCCATCTCATGTTCCAAAAGCCTAACGTCTTGCAATAACTCTTCAAGAGACAAGTCAGACTTGGGCTTACAATCCGTCCGACTCTTTTGAAGTACACGAAGAAATGCTTTGTCAGTAACACGCCTTGCTTCCTCCTTCAAATCTCTCTCTTGCTTCTTCTTCACCTCCGTTGAGCGTGTCTTCTTCTCGAGTATGGTGTTTGACCGGTCCATCAAAAGTTGGGAAATGACCACCATGAGACAAGCAGCTCGATCTTGATCTTCCAAAGACTTCTCATACTCTTCACCATCCGGACTCTTTTCGTCAGATAATAGCGGGTTACATAAAAGCTGCACCAATTGATCGACAAATTCTGTGATAACTTCCGCTTGTTTATTGAGCTCGTTTACCACGTTACCGATTTGAGTCATAATCTGTTTCACCTTGGTGGTACCAACAAGCTCTTGCCATTCATCAATATCTATCCGTGGAATTCCCTTCATGAGTTTTCTGGATGTTTTTGGAAACGTAGTTTCACCATCATTTATCATTTTCAGTTTGTCGACAGTAGGCTTGTTTGAGATACGCTTTAATGTGACTTCATGGACGTCTTTTATAGAATGCTTCAAGATATCCTTTCTGCTTTGTTCTGCAAGCTCGTAGAATTTCAGCTCAAGATGTTTATGGCGCTCTACCTTTTGCTCCTGTAGAGACAAGTCTTCTGGAGTTTTAAATCCGTCCAAATAATTAGGTATTTGATAGCCTTTATCACCGTTCAGTCCACTGTGAAGCCTGAGATGATTAATTTCATCAGACTTTAAAAGCTTGACACCAATAGTGTTACTCTCTAACGTGCTTAATGAGTCAAACTCACATTTCTTCTCCGAAATCTTCTTCTGGTATTCCTCATCGTAAAGTTGAAAATGCGCTGATGCCAACAAAAAGTAGCATTTATGCTGAAGCATCTTCAAGGAACGAAGCCTGACTCTATCAGCAGTAGTCGACTCTTTGAGTTTTTGAAACTTGGAAATAGCCTCGTGAACTTCTGCATCGTTTGCTACTGCCGGCTCCTCCTTCTTAATAACGGTTTTATCATCTTCAATCTCAACATCGTCATCTTCATCATCTGAAACCGTCGCAAGCTGTTTCGTCGATAGGACGTCATATCTCTTGAGGAAAGTCTTGTGACCATTGAGTTCCGTGATATCTGAATGTAATCTAGTCTCAATCTGATAGATGAGCTTCAGAGCTTCGTGGAGTCCACTATCCAACAGCTCCACGACTTTCTCTGGTAATAAGACATACTCAAGAAGTTGAGCTATATCAAGAAGTCTGCTTATAACAGCTCTTTCTCCTTCATTGATTTCTGCAAGCACGCTACTCATCATGTCATCGAGTACGCTGCCGAGGGTCTTCATCTCAGGTAAACCTTGTAATAAAAACTTGCTTTTCTTCCCTTTGAAGATGGGAAGATTGCCTATTTGCAAGTTACCACAAAGTTGCCTCAATTTTACCAACCACGACCTGAGATGAACGCAGTCAGATTGTGACAACTCGGTACGGCTGGGAACTTGGTTCTTGTCAAGATAAATTCCGATGGAAGCAAGACAGGACTCGTACATCTGAGTATACTTGTCTTGTTCAACTTTGGTCAAAGGAATAGTAAGGAGAATTCTTCTTTGTGGAGGTAATTTGATGTCTTCATCCACCATAGCTTTAGTATGACGAAGAGCTAAGCCCAGCCACACTTTGACAAAATCAACGTTACTCTCTGGAAATTGTGTGACCCTCTTCCAACAATATTTGGAGATTTCATAGTTGAATGGAGGAAACCTCAAGAACTGAAGAACTGCCACCAGTCGTGCTGGTGTGCCTGACACACCCCAAGAATGGAAACGAGGTATCAAGGAGGCGGTACTAAAAGCGTTGGAAGCAACTGAAGATACCATCTGGACTTCATCCATGATCACCCTCCACCATTGGCTCAGCATCAATGGTGATTCGTAGTACTCAGTATGGGGAATCTTGCTCATATCTTGCTTTCGGACCTTGGCAGCCATCTCCTCCATCACTGCACGCTCGTATCTCTTTTGACTCACTAAAGCATCTGATTGCACCTTCTCTCTGTCAGCAAAAGCAAACTCTGCTTTATAGCTTTCGGCGCTCAAAGGGTCGGTAGTTGAGGACAGGGCTTCTTCTTCCTTCACCTCTGACGAGGATCTCTTCTTGCCCCCTCGTGTGATCATATGTCTTGAAGTGTAATTAGCATAGTCAGCTTCGCTCGACATATTCGCATAGTTTAACAAAACAATGTCAAAACGTCTAAGATATTCACCAATGTAACGCGGTAGATTTGCAAGTTCCGGGTATTTGCCCAAGCCTCTATAAATCGTCACCAGTAGGCCCGGACTGAAACGTGAAATCTCGTTGTACCATTGATGAATGATCGTCTGAGGAGCAGTAATAAGCGTGGTTTTGGCTTTAATAACAGTCCTTATGTCACCTTCTTTTTGAAGCTGAAGCCTTATTTCCTGACCCACTTCTTGACGTGGGCGAGGATTTAGAAGTACAAGGTCTATCACCTCAATCGTCTTACCTAAGCCCATCTCCTCTGATAAAAGTCCACGGGCTGGAATAGGCTCCTTGTTTACGTCCTCGTAACTCTTTAACAAGAACTCAACCATAGCGTCTCTTGTGAGAACATTTCCAGTGAGCTCATTAACCCAACAAATATCGTTCTTTAATAAAACACGATTCCATCCGTAACAGAGCTTATTAATTACCGGATATATTCCTTGGTCTAGCTTTTCGTGGTCAACGTCAGGATAGCTTTGAAGAGCCACTACAAGCTCATCAGATAATAGTGGAACGTACTTTGAACTTCTTGTTTCCTCATCGTATACCATACTTTCTTTCTCTAAAAGCCATTTCACTGTTTTCCTTTGAAATGGAAGAAGGTCGGTGAACAACTGGGGATGTGACATTTTGCTTGTAACCAGTGGCATGCGGCTGGTATTATCTGTGATGACTTTATAGAAAAGATGAGCATCTGTTGGCATGGATTCGTAGCTCTGGTAAAATGGGTCTGTATCTGTTGGATAAGCGATCATATTAGGGCGAAGTATAGAGACGAGCTGAGAAGATACATCTGAGGAGAAGTACCTATGGAACAGAGGCTCTAGCTCCACAGTATATGCCAAAAGGATATTTAAACTGTTTGTGACAGTATCTAGCTCAATGGATAGTTGCAAGCGAGAAAGTCTGAAATGTGAACGGCACTTCTTTAATCTATTATTGATGAACCTTAGCTCATTAAAGACCACTGTTCTCTCGCTCTCGTTCACAATGTTGAAAGAAACAAGCGTACCCTTTCGTAGCACACTTTTCTGTTTGCTCTGATACAGGAGCAATGAAGGATCAGGCGTACCCGCTTTGATATCAAATGCCTCCGTGGTAAATGTGAACATCCCCAGCTCCTGGCTGATGATGCCCCTCCCAAGGTGCTTGGAAAGTGTCTCTTGAGAAAGTGTCACTGGCGACGCTTCTCTCATCCTAACCTGACGTTGGATCACTGGCATCCATGGTATTTCCAGGTTGGGTTCATTCTTTGGTTTCTTCTGTCTCTGTTGAACCTCGGCTTCGGAAGCTGCATAGTTGAGGATAAGTCCTAGGTCGAACTCCAAGATCTCCGAGGCAACATCGGTGACTTCGGGCTCCAGCATCCTTTGCAATTATAAAAAAGGGGAGATGGATAAGAAAATGAGAGCAGTCACCGGATGCCTTTGGCAAAAGTCGTTTTGATGGGATGGATTACTGATATGGCTTGCACGTGACTCGCCATTCGGATCTCATAGTCTTTCTTCATTTACGAAGTAAATTTCAGTGCGCGGAAATCCGTCTACATTTGTAATAATATTTTGTAAGATATAATAAAGCCGTATATGAAATCGTAAATAAAATAAAAAGGAAAGGAAGAAGCTCCAAAGCTTTAAAACTAAGCGTCTCTGGCCAGGACTCCGACTCTTTGTGCTTTATAATGTCTGTGTGTGAATAACCCTCTATAATGACCGCCCATAGTACCGTATGTACTAATAATTAACGTTATCCTTTATGTGATTGTTTCATGATGAAGTTTTTTTTTGTCTTTTGCATTTATCTTTAATTTCGTGAATAGACTGTCCTGCCAGCGAGGCATCGAAATATGTTGTCTTAGTAAAGTGGCTTGTTCTTTCTTCTTTCCAAGATCGACGCACCATGCAAGTTCAAGTCGAACATATTCTTTTCAGCATCGTGAGTGTCTTCATGGATACGAGACTTGAAACTGTAGTCTGCATCTTCTTCTTCCTCGACCATGTCTGGGAGGTTGTTGCGACCAGGGTTGTGGAGAGCGTTCTCTTCACCAGCACGGTGAACGGCAGCTGAAATGTCGAAAGCATCACGCATAGCATTTGCAGCTGGCGAATACAACTCTTGTCTGTACATGCTCAGGTTCAATCTGCCGATTTGAGAAGAATACTTTGGCTGCTTGGGTTTGGATGGAGACTCGAACGCTCTGCCGGCCTCCCTCAACCATGGGTCTTGGAGAAGCTCGTCGATCGTATAACGTTGAGTAGGGTCCACTGTTAAGAGACGAGAAACACAGTATTTTGCGCCAGCGCTGATTTCGTCCCACCAAGGAGCTAAGAAAGTGTATTCGCCTCTTGCAACTTTTTCCGTGAGGGTTTCGATCCTCTCGTCGTAGAAGGGAGGGAAACCACACAAAACAGTGTAAAGAACGCACCCAAGGGCCCACATATCAACTTCCTTGGAATAGCGTTCGTCACGCACAATTTCTGGGGCAGTATAACCAACTGTACCGCACGGCGTCTTAGTGTTGTGACCCCAGATTTGCTTAGAGAGACCAAAGTCAGCGAGTTTCACAGTTCCGATGGTACCACCACCGACACCTGGAGTGAACTCACCTTCGTCCTTCTTCGTCTTTGGATCATCCGAGCGTCTCAACTTGGCGATCGGATTGTACGAAGGCTTAAACTCTGTTGGGACGAAAAGCAAGTTCTCCGGTTTAATATCTCTGTGAACAATGCCAACCTCCTCATGCAAATGACGCACAGCTAAAGCGGTCTGGTAAATGACGTGACGAGCTAAGTTCTCAGAAAGGTATGTGTAGTTGACGATGGCGGTGAAGATCTCACCACCGCCCACAAGCTCTTGAACAATGTAATAGTAAGGCTCACTCTCAATAAACTCGATGAAGTTAACGATGTTTGGGTGCTTGAGCTGTCTCATTATTATGACCTCCTTAAGCACGGCCTGCTTTTGAGCGTTATCCATCTGGTACTTACGAAGAACCTTGATAGCAACATGACGACCAGACTCACGGTGACGAGCCTTGAAAACCACAGAGAAAGCACCGTCTCCAAGCTTCTCCATCATTTCGTACAGGTGGAGGTTTGGGTACTTCAGTTGCTTCTTTCTTTGTCTGCGTTCTTCTTCAACGATCTTTGATGCATATTCGTAGTTGTCGATATTCTGAGCGTAGGCTTCGTTATTGAAGTCTTGGTTCTGGAAGTCGTTTTGCTGTTTTTCATGACGGTCGATGACCTGCTTCTTGTGCTGATGGTCCAGCAGAGGGGTGCATTCAGTTGGAGCATGCTTCTTGCATCTTTCGACATCATCCTGGGAAGAACCAGAAGTGCCATCGGAAAAGTCCAAGTCGGATGGGAGTGTAGAATGGCCAGCGAAAGTAGACTCCGAAGCATCTATCATGTCAGCTTCAGCATCAGCCAAGGCGCCTTGGTCCTTGACTTGCGTATGGGACATATCGGTCTTTTGGGTAGGGTTGTTAGGATTTGCTGATTTTCCGTGTCTAATGAATGCCTTCAAGTTATCAAACATTTTGGTTAAAGACAGAAAACAAGTTGGCCTCAAGTTTGGGTTGAGGCGAATGTTTTATAGATATGAGCGCGGGAGCAAGTAACAATCTTGCGTCCAGGGCGTCAAAAAAAAAAAAAAGTAAAAAAACTGTGAGGCAGTAAGGCTTGGGGCTATTGTGACGAGCGAAAGTGGGAAAACTTTGATGACACTGGTATAAGAATTTGACAAGTAAGTGAATCCAAAACTTTGGCGATAAATCAAAAAAGACCAAAAGAAGTTACCCATGCGAGCAACCTCTCTTTTGTATGCTGGCAGCAGCCCATTTTTTTTTTTTTTTTTTTTTTCTTCGGCCTCCAGGTGGGGTCTGTACTCAAGAAATCGTGCTTTAGTCCTCCTGCTGTAGTCTAGGCAGCCCTCTATAAGCTGCCATCAAGCAATGAACGTCAGTGGTCCTGCAGCGGTTGGCAAGAAAGACCACGACATGAGCCACTAGTATGCTGCTGCTTGTTTTTTTGCTTAATTTGCCGGTGAGGCGAGTGTAGGCGGAGGCAGTGGCCACATGTGGGTTTTTGCTCCAACGAAGCATGGTCCAGCCATGGCAGAACCCTTTAAAGTATAGGGGCCTCTCTCCCATGGAGTCTATTCCAGTGCTGCAATATTGCTGCGTCACTTTATCGCGCATATACTTATTGCTTAACCCTCTTGTACCCCCAGGAACCAAGTGCTCGCCTTAGCCTGCCGAGGAAGGCCTACCGAGTATTGCTTAGCTTTATTTTGGTAAAGTATAAGGTTCCAGATCTCCATTGGGCCAGGCTTGCTGTGGCTAATGTTAACACTGCAACAGAATTTCTCGCCCATTACGTAGCTTGCTCGCGGCGCTCCGTCGCTCCCGTGGCTCGTGCAGCAGTATAATCTCGCTAACGTTGCTACCTTGTTAACAGCGGCTATATGTCATTCTTTGCGCCTCCATAGCCACAACCTAGACCTGGCGGAACTCCGTTGTCATATTTAGTATCAATCCCGAATAAAACAGGGTCCAGGGCAGCTAATCTGGGGTACTTGCCCATTACGTATGGTAATGACATCAATAATCGCCTATTAGGCTGCAAAAAAAAACGATTACACGCATTCACGAAATCCCCATATCATACGGTACATTGCATTCTTCGTTAAAGTGCACCTAACTGAGACAGACACCTTCGTTTGCGTAAGCCTACCCATCCCTGAAGCCACGACACCTTGGAGGGCCACCGGAACTCCGCTACCATTCGCCCCTACTAGCCTCAATGGTTGCTGCGGACCAGTTTATTTTTTTTTTTTTTCCCTTGCTTGTTTTTTTTTGCTTATGTTCTTTTGTGGAACCTGTAAAACATGCGTCTGCCCATCACGTCATATAAACCAATCGTCACTGCTCTCGACATGTCTCAGCTCATAACGTGCCTCATAGTTTAAAATACCATGCCATTCAGATGATGCTCTCCTTCATACGTCACTGTTGATTCCTAACCCTTCTATTATTTTCCTCCAAGCAAACTTTCCAAGGCTTTTTCGCAACCATCCCTTTATTACCCAGCAAAAGCAACGGTCGCTCAGGCCCGCCCACGGACCGTTGTGGTTGCGATTTTACTTCTGTTACCATCTAGCTCCTAACCTTTTTGCTAGTGGTAGCTTGTCCGCGCGGAAGTCCACCGCCGCAAGGGTCTAACGCAGGGTGAGTTTCGAGAAAGACGAACAAAGCGCTTGCATATGTGGAATCCCGGATCGAAGTGAGACATTTTGGGGAAAGCATTCAGTGCAGCAGGGGTGAAACAGATGTCTTACATTGACGGAGTCCCGTAAAAACCTACTCTCTACCGGAATCCCTTGGAAGCTATATGTATGCACCCACGTATGGGCTCACTTTCGTGCACACAGATTAAAGCCTAATTTTTTTCTGCCCATCTCTGATCAGCGCTACTTCGCGCCTTGTGGCAAATTATCTGAGACACAAAAACCCTTGCTCTGGCTGCGCAATCATGTGGACAAGATTCACGTGTGGCCTGCACGTGCGTCCATAACGGCTACGTCCAGTTCAGCCGAGCCTTTTGGCTTTCTTGTGGTAAATACTACTACTATAAACATGTCTGCTAATATTCCTGCCATTGTGTTCACCGACTGGGACGGTACCGTTACTCTCCAGGACTCTAACGACTACTTGACTGAGAACCTCGGTTTTGGTCGTCCAAAGAGATTGGAGGTCAATGACGATATTTTGTATGGCAAGAAGACTTTCAAGGACGGTTTCTCCGAGATGTTGGCCTCAATTCCTACTCCGTTCCCAGAATGTATTGACTTCTTGTTGAAGAACATCAAGCTTGACCCTGGTTTCAAGGAATTCTTCCAGTGGGCCGACTCCAGAGGTATTCCTGTTGTCGTTGTAAGCAGCGGTATGACTCCAATTATCCATGCTTTGCTCGAGAGATTGGTTGGTTCTGAGGCTGTTGACAAGATCTTGATCATGTCCAACGATGTCAAGATTGACGAGGCTACTGATAAGTGGAACATTGTCTACAAGCACCCTGAGAGTGGCTTTGGCCACGATAAGAGTCTCTCGATCAAGGAGTACTTGAACGATAAGGGATTCAATGAGTCCAACATGCCTCCTTTGTTCTACTGTGGTGATGGCGTGAGTGACTTGTCCGCTGCCAAAGAGACAAACTTGTTGTTTGCCAAACATGGTAAGGACTTGATCAAGTACTGCAGAAGAGAAGACATTCCATACACTGAGTTCAACGACTTTGCTGAGATCACTGCCAAGATCAAGGCATGTGTTGACGACGGTAAGGACTATAAGGACTTTATCGAGAATTAAGTGCTTGAAGGCTGGAACTTTTTATTAGATCACTTAGAATAAACTTATATACAACGTCTCTCGCTACCAACAGTGCTAGAAGCATTGCTAGATTGAAAATCGTATATACAAGAATTTATAAAAAAAAAGTGACAAAACGGAATTAATCGTAGATATAAATTGACATGATAAAAGTATTACGCATTAACAGAATTTTGTAACGTGTTGTGGTCCGGGTTGATGAACACATCTGTGATGGCGAAGAAGACTGTCCAGTCGGTAAAAAGCCCTAGCACAATGAGATACCTTGCAGACATAGACTAGTTTCAAAAATTGTTTCAAGTCTTCCTTCGACTCAGATAATTCGTAGTCATCTTCGGGTAGCGAACAGGTGTGCTTGTCTCCCCTAGTTCTAGCATTGTACTCTTTGAGGTGGTGGTTGCAGATGTGTCTGCGAAGCGCTATACGGCGATTGAAACCAATAACGGAAAATGTACATGTTTCGTCAGGACAAAAGTTTTCCCTGACGAGCTTTTTGTCATCAATGTGTTTAGCTAGCTCGATGAAGCCATTGAAAGTCTTCCCACAGCATCCACAAGAAATGGGTCTGTTACTTGAGTCTGCCTTGCCGACCCTATCGTAGAGGGACTGAAGGCGACTCTGTGTTGAGCCTTGCGTCGTCTTACCCAGTGGTGCAGTATTGGGCAAAGCGGTATCGCCAGGGTCCACTTGGTTAGAAAGCAAAGGTGGATCACTGTTGGACAGGGAGAACGAGCCGTATGATCCTTCTGATACCTTAGTCTTTTCTGACTCTTCCAGAGTTTGACTCATTCTCTTACTCATCTTGTCTTCGATGTTGTCGGCATTTGGTATTGTAATGGGTTGTGCGATGTCACCAAAATAATTGGAGTATAGGTTGGTACCAGATGTGCTGGTCAGTCGGTTGGGTAGATACATATCCCAATGCTTCAACGACTCAAAAGTTGCATCGCTCGTTGGAGATGCAAAACTCAGGTTCAAATGAGTCGGTGAGTCTGATAATGAAGCAGGTATCACTGTCTCTTGAATGCCTGGGTCTTCCGGTGCCAGTAACAAAGAATTCTGACCAAAAGATGCATCACTAAAACGTTTACCTTGTGGGAAATTTTCTGTTCTCAGCAAAGCACCGTCATCGAAGAAGGATGCATCACCAAGTTGAAATCGGCCTTCGAAATCAAAGACACCTAACTCATCTTCGCCATCCAAGGATTTTCTCTCCTTGTAAAGATTCTCCTCATTCGTTGGTGGAATTGAGCCGGTGGCTGAAGGATTCAATAATCTACCTGAATCAAACTGGAAACGTAGATCAGTGTCCTCTTTGTAAGAGGTCCAGGATTTGTCCAAGGTGGGTGGCATGTATTCATCCTTTCCAGGCCAATGGGTGTCGTTGTTGGATACTTTGCAGAACATTGCTACGTTATCTGCTGTTGACGTTTTCATAACTTAAATTCTTACTTCTACCTCGAGCTCTGAATACAGTTATCGAGAAGGCGCCAAATTGAAAGGGGAAGTGTGAAGGAAAATAGTTTGGTAGTTTGGGAAGGCCAGGTCGGTGTGGGTTCTTATATATGTTCGGCCACATAATGGAGGAGCTGGGCCTTGGTTAGAGAGACTAAGATCGACTGAAACGATGCATGCCATGCATCCGTTAACGCTTCTTCCAGCAAGGCGATGTAACAAGGTACATGATGATCGACTTTGCGTACGAAAAGTTTAATTGAAAAGCATTCAATAACGTGCGCTAGCAATAATCAACCATTGATTGTAATGGGCCTTGACTATACGTAATCTGACAAGCATGGCAACAAAAAACGCCCGGGTATTATGTAGCAAACTGAAGTGCATGGTATGTAGATCGGTTTGTTCGGTGAGAACCTACATCACGGCTGTGTGCTGGCCATCTACAAATAAACTTTCCATTGGGATTGCTTTTCCAGACAATTCCACGGCTGTAGATCTTGAGTATATGGGAATAGCAATGTCGTCCAATTTCGTTTCATCGTACTCCTATTGAGTACGCACCTCACCCGGCGAGGGGGCCCCTGCATCGTTTCTGCATACACGTTGGCCTATGCGGGATCTTGCATTTAATGCAAGCCTCGAGGACACTTCGAAGTAATACGTAAGAGCAACTTCACCCTTGAATTCCTCAATATTGGCGCTCATCAATTGATTAGCGATTGAAATATAAGCCCTCGAGCGGATTTCTACCAGTTTTAAAGAGATAGCTTCTCTGTTCGATGTGTGCCAAGTTAGCGCAAGTTCCCGACCCAAATCTCACTTGAGGATCTTGAAAGACCTGCAGCTTGGAACCATCTAGAAACCGCTCAAGACACTTTGGTTTACAACTTACCAGTGCATGGAAAATATCCTAATGAATAAAATAATTACCTTGAACGACGATTTGGATACCTTGCTCGAAAAGAATTCCGTTTGCTTCTTTGTTCCAGAACTCTGTCTGAGGGGTACCAGCTAATGGTTTTGGCACTATCGAGTTCGGCAGAGAGTAAAAGAGAGAGAGATATTTAACTCCAACAATTCATGATGAGCCATTATAGTACTGGTGGTGTACTGCTTAAAGATGCCCGTCTCCTTTTTTTTTTTTTTTTTTTTTTTTTTTTTTTGACCCCACAGTGATATGATAAACTTAAGCCTAAGCGAATACATGGAATGTTGAAGTTTGTTTTGTTATGGACTTTTTTTTTTTTCCTTCTTTATAGCGGCATCGACTTAAAACCCTTGTTCTGGATGTTGAAGAAATCTGAAGTTAAATGACCGGAGCGGCCAGTGCATGATGATCTTCTTGGGCGCTGTTGAATCCCTAGAAGCTTTCCAAAGCCTGTTTTTCGTATTACTTGCTTACGGAGGAGCGTCCCAACAATCAAGAAAATTGACTCTGGCTTTTTTTTTTTTCGAGTGAAGTGACGTGACACCAGCATGAGTTGTTCTATCAATCAATTTTTCAGGGATATGTCGTCATAGGCTATCTCCTATGTTGGATGGAAATTTATCTGAAATTTTACAAGCAAGCGTTTGTCAAGCCACCTGTGCAGTTTCCACTTGTTTCCAATTTCTAAATGCTCCATTACCGCCACTTCTAGGACAACTCCAGATAATGGACCTTTTTTTTTTTTTTGCTTTTTGGTTGTTCGAATTACTTTGCGTTTTCCACGAGGGTAACACGCTGTTCGGTAATCCGTCTTGCTGAAACCACACCCCACGGTTTTAGCCTTGCATGGGATTGACGGTTGGGGTGGATCCATTGAAAATGCATCCTTGAACCCTCACCATCTCATTATCAATGTGCTCTTGTAGCACTGTATATTTCGAATAGGCCAAGCGCTAAGTTTATCGGAAGTTGACACCGGGAAATATCGAATGTTGACCTTTAATAGGAAATTGTGATCTCGAGGTTCGCCGATCGCGCCGCCTCAGTGGGTTAAAAAGTGGTAAGGTGCCGGACTTTATGCTCGTCTGGGCGTTTTGACAGATCCTTTTTTTCTTGTCCTTCTATTTCTGCCAGGTTGCTAAAATACTACTCATGAGCGCTACTTGTGATAACTCGACAAGGATGGGCAGTTTGAAAGAAGTCGCCAGAAAATATGCTAGTTTCATTGGCCCAGGCATTATGATCTCAGTGGCATACATGGATCCTGGTAATTATTCAACTGGTGTGTCTGCTGGCGCCAATAATAGATTTTCATTACTTTTCTTCGTGTTCATTTCCAACTTCATGGCGATTTTTTTACAATCCTTATGCATCAAATTAGGCACTGTTACGGGGTTCGATTTGGCTCGTTGCTGCCGTGAATACTTGCCCAAGAAGTTGAATTATGTGATGTGGTTCTTGGCTGAATGTGCGATTATCGCTACAGATGTCGCTGAAGTGATTGGTTCCGCAATTGCTCTTAACATCTTGCTACGGATTCCATTACCGGCTGGAGTCGTCATTACAATTGTTGACGTGCTAGTGGTTCTTGCCGCATATCGATCTGACCTGCCGCTGGCTACATTCATTAGGTTCTTTGAATATGCTGTCGCACTTTTAGTGATTGGTGTGGTTTCTTGTTTTGCTGCTTTGCTAGCCTATCTACCCGAAGGTTCGGCGCCAGTGGGCCTTGTCTTCCGAGGGTTCGTTCCTTCGAAGGAAATGACGGAAAATGGTGGTTTGGGTATTGCTACTTCTATCATTGGTGCAACTGTGATGATTCATTCCCTTTTTTTGGGTTCAGGCATTGTTCAACCACGTCTCAGGGAGTATGACTCCTTACACGGAAATTTACAAGGTCTGGATTCCAATTTGGAAAAGCTGGAGGATATCCGGGAAAAAACCTCGGAAATCATGGATAAGGAATACAAGCCTCTGTTCGCCGCAGTCAAGTATTGCTACAAATACTCAATCATAGAGCTTGTGGTTACGCTTATGACATTCGCCGTGTTCGTGAATGCGGCAATTGTGATTGTTGCAGGCGGCTCTCTTTACGATACTCCCCAGGCCTCAAACGCAGACTTGTACGTGATACATGATTTGTTGCTGAAAATTTTAGCTCCCGTGGCTGGAACGATATTCATGTTAGCCTTATTATTCTCTGGTCAAAGTGCTGGTATTGTTTGCACCATTGCTGGGCAGATGGTTAGCGAAGGCCATTTGAATTGGACATGCAAACCTTGGGTTCGAAGATTGATAACGAGAGGCATTGCAATTGTGCCGTGCCTTATTATATCTCTTTGCATTGGAAGACAAGCTTTAAGTGCCGCCTTAAATGTGTCACAAATTGTTATATCGCTTCTTCTTCCGCCACTTATGATGCCCCTTATCTACTTCACTTGTAACAAAAAAATCATGCGAGTTGAAAAAGAAGGAGATTTGGGTGCCCAAGAACAAGAAAACACAGAAGAGCATGAGCTTGAAAAGGAGGGTAATACTTCTGAAGATGGGAAAGAGTATCATCAGATGGAGAACTCTTGGACTACAACTGTTTTACTTGTGCTTGTTTGGCTATTCGTTTCCGGGTTGAATATCTATTCAATTGTCCAAATGGCGCAAACAGGTATTTATCTGGCCTAGGTGTTTTTTTTTTTTTTTTTTTTTTTGTTGAATTCAATTAAATGGAAAGCTCTATACATGTATATATCTGAAAGAGAAAAACCATCTATTACTCAGATCTTCCTCGTTTGACAAAGTCGTGTGAACCCTAATGGTCCCCCCGAAATGCCACTGGAGTAGGATCCGCCATCATAAAGATAGTATTGTAGCTGTCATCGTCCCATGGGTGGAATCCGCTTGAGGGCTGCTGTAAGCTCGGCTTGCAGAAGTGGCTCAAGCGCAGAGGCATCCCGACTCCGGAGCTCTTAAAATATTAAAAAAGAATTATCAAATATTATCCAGATTTAGGTTAATCAATTTACATTTTAACGATTTTTATGTCGCCCGCATAATAACGCTCGGAAAACACAATTCCTGCCAAAAACCACAAAAAAATAGCCATTGACAATAAATCAGACCGGCAAAGTATCAAATGCAAAAAAACAGAATTATGAAATTTTTTCGGAAAAAAAAGTTATATATTGAAACTTTTCCGGATCCTTAGTTTACCTGGTCGACTCGACTACGCGGTAAATGTACTCATCCGATAAGCCGTCATGGCACCTGCGCGGCAAAACCTACGTATTTCTCATACAGATTTTCATGCACACCCTGGCGAAATACATGCCCAGCTGATTTATATGGCTTATCGAACAGGTCATTTACTAGTATTGAGAATTTTTGCGTTGCCAAGTTCAAGATCCACTACAAATCACTTTTTGTCAATTTTTCTTCTTGATTTTATTTACATTCTTTTTTCTCGTTCTTCGCTTTTTTCCAATATTCCCCCTTGGCCATTCTCAACGACCTTGCTTAAATGAAACACCCGTGCCCCTGCTACGTGAAATGCCCCAAAAGTCTTGTATTACCCTCCCTCAATCCTCACTGGAACACCAGCCACAGGTATCCATCAAGACATTATATCCAAGCTGCGTGGCCAATTGCCGACTACTTACTTAAATCTTGATTCATCACCAGCAACGCCGTGAACCAATTCCGCTTGCTGCCTTGCCAATAAGAGATCTTTAAATGCCGTCGTCGAGCATTCTCAAGAAACTCCATTTAACTAGACTGACCCCCCAACCTCAAGGCCAAGGTAACGCCAATCCTGGATCAGCAGAGATCACCGTCGACTCGTTGGACAACATCAACTCTATGAGTTACTACAATCAACCTGCTCATCCTATTCAACCCGACCCGTCACACGCCAACGAGGCCTCACAAGGTTTTCCATCGCTAGTACCCCAGCAGGTGCAATCGCAGTTTCTGCCACAACAGCAGCAACCACAGGTGAATATTCCATTGTACCAATCGCAGTATCCTCAGCAGATGTCTGAGCCACAGCAACAGGTCGGGCAGCAACAGCAGCAGCAACAGCCTCAACAACAACAGCAATTCGCTCTGCAACAGGAGGCCGACAACAATGCCATCAACTTATCTCTTTTGCCAAGCAGATCGACTGTATCAAAGGGTAAGTATGCTTTGACTGACTTTGCTATAATGAGGACTTTGGGAACAGGCTCCTTTGGCCGTGTTCATCTTGTCAGATCGGTGCACAATGGAAGATACTACGCTATCAAGGTCTTGAAGAAGCATCAAGTTGTTAAGATGAAACAAGTGGAGCACACCAACGATGAGAGAAGAATGTTGAAGTTGGTCGAACATCCATTCTTGATCAGGATGTGGGGAACATTCCAAGATGCAAAGCATTTATTCATGGTTATGGACTATATTGAAGGTGGTGAATTGTTCTCGCTTTTGAGGAAGTCTCAGCGCTTTCCAAACCCAGTTGCAAAGTTTTATGCCGCAGAGGTTGTTTTAGCGTTGGAGTACTTACATTCTCATGACATCATCTATCGTGACTTGAAACCTGAAAACATTCTTTTGGACAGGAACGGACATATTAAGATTACCGACTTTGGTTTCGCAAAAGAGGTCTCGACAGTTACTTGGACATTGTGTGGAACTCCAGACTATATTGCGCCTGAAGTCATCACAACTAAACCATACAACAAGTCTGTCGATTGGTGGTCATTGGGTGTTTTAATCTTTGAAATGTTAGCTGGCTACACTCCCTTCTACGATTCCACCCCCATGAAGACATATGAAAAGATTCTTTCCGGAAAAATTCATTTTCCAAGTTTCTTTAATCATGATGTCGTGGATTTGCTTTCCAGACTCATCACGGCCGACTTATCCTATAGACTAGGGAACTTGTTGAATGGTCCTGCTGATATTAGAAACCACCCATGGTTCTCTGAAGTTGTTTGGGAAAAGTTGTTAGCAAAAGATATTGAAACACCTTACGAGCCACCAATTACAGCAGGAACAGGAGACTCTTCGCTCTTTGATCATTACCCCGAAGAACAGTTGGACTATGGTTGTGTTGGAGAAGACAACTATAAAGAATTATTCACAGATTTCTAAGTGATAATCTATCACGTCTCCTTCGCCTTTCTTGAATACAAAAGACAAAAAAAGAAAAAAAAAGACTTTAAAAGAAAGAAAAGGAACAGCTGTCTAGCTGAAGCAGTTCTTCATGATTCATTTCTTCACTTTACCTTTCGATACATCTATTGATCAACTTCCGAAAATATAACGTTTATTAGCCAGTTATCTTCTGATTCTTTATCTATATTACATAATGAAGTAAGCTGTGACCGAGACTTGCCTGCGTCAGTGATCTCATGCTCTGAAAACTTTTTTACATTCCAAGCACACATAAAACAAGATCATAGAAGTGTCCTTTCTTCTTTGCTGTGACTGGAAAAACACACACTCATGGTTCCCACAAAACGGACATGTTTTATTTGATCTTGGCAAGGTAGGATCCGAGCCGATATCTTGCACCACACCAGCTGTTTCACCAATGTTGGTGATAAGCTCATGACGGTAGACTTTTGGGTTCTCCGCCAACTCTGTGTAGTCACAATTTCGGCAGGAGTAAAGGAGTCTAGCATTATCCTTATCCTCTCTGGGGTACAACATATTGTTGCACTCGGCACAGAAGCGGAAGGAAGCCATTATCGTACCTTGATAATACCTACAGGTGTTGATGCATTTACAACCATTGAGTACTTGAAAATTGTGTAACGCACTACCATATTTCAGACCGTCCATCAAGATAGCTATAACATAAAGAATTTGGATAAAGAACGTTTACGGCCCTAAAATTGATGGCTTCTTTACTCACAAGCCATCAAATGATGTTTAAAAAAATAGCCCTTGCTATGAGTAGTACCAACTTAGTAGAACTTGAGTGTAGCGATGCAAGACGTTGCAGGTAGCAAGAGAAGAGACTAGATTTCAAAATTCAAAGAACATTGAAGTTCAGACTACCTCTCACTCTTTACTAAATGTCAAATTTTTTAATCTTTTCGACGTTGCTGGGGTGAAGAGTCGTGAAATGTCCTAGATCAAGAGACGCACCCGTGCATCCCTAACATTGAGAAAAGTAGTAGAAAAAATTTTCGAACTCTCTGTGAACTTACAAGTCAAATCATGTTACGCCAATCCCTCAGACCAGCATCTAGACTTCTTTCCAGAAGCTGTATTCGTACATCGGTGCGTTTCAACTCTGCTGCCGCTGAAAAGGCTGCTGTCGACCCAAAGATCTCCGCCATTGTCGACCAAATCTCCACATTGACCTTGTTGGAAACTTCGTCTTTGGTCTCTGAGCTCAAAGAAAGATTGAATATCTCCGACATTGCTCTTCCCGCTGCTGGTGCTGCCCCAGCTGCCCCAGCTGCTCCTGTCGAGGAGGAGGTGAAGGAGGTCGTTGAAGAGAAGACCATCTTCGCTATCAAGTTGCAAGAGTTCGACGCCAAGTCCAAACCAAAGATCATTAAGGAAGTCAAGGGCTTGTTGGGCTTGTCCTTGGTTGAGTCTAAGAAGTTCGTCGAAGCCGCTCCAAAGGTTTTGAAGGACAATGTTGCCAAGGAAGATGCTGAAAAGATTAAGGCCAGCTTGGAAGCTTTGGGTGCTAAGGTCGTCTTGGAGTAGACATTGCAAAGACACAAAACTAGCACTTAATTAAACATTCACCTGTACATATACGTCACATCGGAATTTATTGTTGTAGATTATGTATCTTTTGGTATCCCTCGATTAGCCATGTTTTCGCATGAGTGCACCTAGTGTGGTTAATAACTTTACCCCATGTACAAGGTTCCTCTTGAATTCGACCATACAAAGACGTTTAAGAGACGAGCTGACATAAAGCCTTGGCTCTCCAAACATCTTGCAAGGCAAAATTTGAAAGTCGTTATCGAACGGTCTGACAATGTCAAGATAGTGTTCAGATGTAGGGATGGGTCAGCCCACTGCCCCTTCAGGATCAGAGGGAACCACTCGCTACGAACAAAAACATGGTCATTGCTGGTAGTGAACGACTTGCATAACCATCCTGTTGAACATGGCTTTTTATTATCCAAGAAAGAACTCGAGGATCAACAGGCTACAGATATGTTTGTCACGCTTACCAACCGACCTCACCCAGCATCTCAGAACACGTCGCCACAGTATGTCGATAAGATCGTGAAGAAGATGAGTAATGAAGTTGCTAAGGTTGTCTCGGTGAACATATGGCAAAACCATAATCTTAACCATGAGCAGAAGGAGTCGGCGGTAGCCAGATTTGTGGCTGGGATGGTCGACGAGTACTTGGGAGAAGCCCCAAAAAATAATGGGGCTCCAATGATGCCATTGTCACCCTTGCTAAATGAACCTGATATGGGCACTCAACTTCCCGCTCTTGCGGTGTCTACCCGCCTGACAGGACCTTTACCTCCGTTTAATTCACTTCAGAACCAATTACCTCCCCTGCCTGGAGCCCAATTTGATGCTGCAAAAACTCTTAATCCTACACAATTATTGAAAGCAGCAACTCATGATCTACGAGAGTTCAAAGTCGATAACATTGGGGCACCATCTGCTCTGCTATCACTGATAGCACTAGGACAGAATGCTCCTTCACCAGGAGACAAGATTGATGGTGGTCTTTTGGGGAACTTTAATCTGATTAACTATCCAGGTTGGTAGTCTAAGGATTTATTTCCACATCATCTAATAATTCGATATTGAGCTGGATCTCACTATTAAACACTGGCCATCCTTGTACGTACCGAGGACGCATCGTGCAAAAGATGGAGGAGAGATGAAGAGAAAAGGTGTCCCAAGTAATCAAGCTGATTTACAATTGGGTTAAGGATGGCGGGTTTAGACCATAACGCTCCACATATGGAGTTATGTATGAAAACTGTTAATGACCCTTGCTAACTGGTTAGCGAGGCTCTCGCTAAGACATTGTGTCTCAAGGAATACCCGTTTTGTCCCTTAGTTTTAGTAAATTTTACGCATATGAGATATAAAAGAACGAACAGTCTGTATACTTTTCTTGACCTGCCCCGTAGTTAGACCTACCAAGAACTAGTCGACTTTGTAAGAACAAATGGTATCCTAAAGTCAAATGATACACCCCCTTTATCGAAGTTTATACTTAACTAACTTATCAAATAAACACAACATTTATAACCTACCATCCGAAGTGGCTCATTTTCGCAAGACGAGCACTCTGCACTATGTAAGGAAGCCCGATTTGGCGACATCACCAAAGTGTACAGGAGACCTCAATATACGTACTTGATATACCTTCCCAACTCATTACCACCTACCCTTTACAATTCATGATTCTAGAAGACGGTTTCCTGCTCTCAGCACTTGAAGACTCTGTGCTTATTATTCCTTCAATTGCAGTTGGAAACATTCCGCAATTGACTGCTGACCTTTTGCTTCATACATTTGACTTTCAGAAAGTGGCGACTCTCGGGGACGAGTATCTTTTGCCATTCGTGTCGCCTGTTGATCATTCTGTAAACAAGAAGCAACCATCTGGTCTTTCCTTTGGTATTGAAGTCTATTATAGCATAGAGCACCACATCACATTGATCCAACAGAGGTCCCCCATCATCCTGGGTTTCAACGACAAACATGTCAATGAGGTCATCGTTCCATTCATTGAAGCATCCAATCCACAGCATGTGATTGTGATGGACTCGTCGAACAGTGCATTGGTTGAAGGTGTGCCACAGGGAGAGGTCCGAGTACACACTAATGAAGATCTTTTGAGTGAATCATTCCTGTCACTCCTGATTGATAAAGATTCCGCAAGGCCACTCGCCGAGGCAGAAGTACACTTTTCTGATCACACGAAAGCTCTTGAGAAGAGTATCAAAGCATTGGCAAACCTTGTGGTGTTGGAAACGTTCGTTTATGAAGGTGACAACTTCTTTGATGCAAAGGCGCTAGCATCCAAGGTGATCCAGATGTTGAACCTTCCTGCAACAGTATTTGAGACTCCCGCCAGTTGGTTAGGTGTTTATGGAGATAAGCCCGTTCCCCTGGCAATGGAGGAAGGCCTCTACGGTTGATATGACGTCAGACTGATTGTATTCTCTAGTTATTAAGTGCATACTCAATTGCTGCGGTGTATCCATAAGCTCCTAATCCAGCAATTACAGCCACAGAAACGTCCAGGAGGTACAGATGATGCCTGAAGGCTTCTCTGCGATGTACGTTGGTTATATGAACTTCAATAAAAGGCACAGCGATGCCTAACAAAGCATCCCTGATAGCAACGGAAGTATGTGTGTAAGCCCCAGCGTTTATGATAACGAAGTCAACGCCTTCCTTGGCTGCTTCGTGAATGCGATCGACGATATGACCTTCAGTGTTACTTTGGAAAGCGAGCACCTCAGCGCCTCTTTGGCTTGCCTGCTCCTTAGCGGCATTCTCGATGTCGGCCAATGTAGTAGTGCCGTACTTCTCTGGCTCCCTAGAGCCGAGTAAGTTCAAGTTGGGCCCGTTCACAAGTAAGATCTTCTTGGCCATTCTGGAAGTGGTAATACTGGGGTAAAATTTCACTTTGTGCGAAAACGTCTAGCATGAGTCAGCACCACAAAGCACATAAACGTATCTATATGCCACTCAATTGACTAAAAGTAATGTTCAAAGAACAACGCATAGTAACATTTCGTTATGGAGGGGCTAAATAGGACAGATCTAGAATGTGCTCTTTTTCCTTTTGACGTGATGCCCCTGGTAGGAATGCACTCCTAATTGGTACTACCTGAATACTTCGCACTAAGCTTCTGGGTTTCTTTCACACCACAATGACAGCCACAACGCCCCCACAAAATGAAAAGCCTATCTCGAGGCACCCACCTTTCAAACAAGTAGAGCAAACTAGACCGGACTACGATAGCACGAAGTCCTGGAATGTTACCAAAACAGTGCTGCCCGAATGGAAACAGGGCCTGGGCGCCACATCTAGCGAATGGAAGAATTTCAAGAAGATTGCCATTGATCCCAATAGCGAGACGAGATCTCCCGTTGACAACTACAAGTTATTTATTTCAGCAATCACGCCTCGGCCTATTGGCTTCGTCTCGACAGAGAGCAAGCAAGGGAAGCGCAATCTTGCACCATTCTCGTACTTTAATGTGATGAATAGCGATCCGCCTATCTTTGTGTTAGGCTTTAGTGGCGGCAAAGATAAGCCAAAAGACTCGCTTAGAAACATCCTTGAGACCGAGGAACTCACCATTAACATTATCAGTGAGTGGTTTATCGAGGCAGCCAACTACTGTGCGGTGAACTCGCCATATGGAGTGAACGAATGGGAATTGAGCGGCTTGACTCCGTTGGAATCTAGCGCGGTGAAACCGCCCCAGGTTGCCGAAAGCGCTTTCAGCGTAGAAGCGAAATTGGTCGATACCCACGAGTGGAAGCTGAAGAGAGACCCTAGTAAAGCCTCTGGGGTTATGTGTATCGTGGAGGGAGTCAGGATCCATGTGAGGGAAGACTTGATCAACGAGGAACGTAACACGGTCGATACAGCCAAATTGAAGCCGGTGGCCAGATTGGGCGGCATCACTTATGGCCGAGTCAACGACGTGTTTGAGCTTCCACGTCCCGACTACGAGAAAGACGTAGAGAAGTAGGGGTAATATATACTTACCGAGGGCTGATGCTGATAGCGTGCGCGGTGTAGTATCTCGGCAGCACTAAGTGCCGAGAACATGGGGTAGTTGGCAGGCATATGGGGGAATCACCACAATAGAGCTCCAAGGGCATGAGATAGGGCCATGCCAGTGTAAACTCCGGGGAACCATATAAGCCAAAGCCATTAATCTAAAGAAACGAGAAAACAAAAAGAAAGAAAAAAAAAAAGGAAAGTCCTATCTTATCGTCTTCACGCGTCTGGTATGCCAATTTCCAGCTTCCTGTCAAGCGGAAGCACAACGGCCTAAAAACCGCACAGGGCCACCCAACACTCTAAGTTTTACATGTGCCCTTGCATTTGTCAAACCTCCTATGCATTTTGACTATTCGCAAGACGCTTTGTTTTGCAGCCATTTGCTCCGCGCGTAAGAAACTTGAACTAAGTCCGCAGCCAGTAAACTCCGTTTGGGTTTGAACAAGATTAATAGGAAAACTGTCTTTAGTGAAGTTTTTTGATTGAGGTGGATCTCTGAAAACTTCTTCATTAAACGTATTTGCCTGTCTTGGGATAAACCTGTGCGGGGACGGGCCCCCAAAGGCCCATGCTATCGAGATTTGGTGTTGCAGCGGAACTCGAACCGGTCCCTCAAGGTGTATGGTGCACTCTCAACGCCTTGCTCACGACCCCTCATCAGAACCGAGGTTGAGTTTATGTATAAAACTGTAGGAACTTTTCAGGCTTTTTTCAGTGCATAGGTTTATTTTGAAATACAAGTGTATCTAGACAACAGAACCTCTTCGTTTACTTCAAATCATGGCCATGATTCCTTTGTTATCGGTCGCGCCGCAAGCCGTGATGGACCAGATCAAGAGCAGTCTTCCTATGGACTCTGATCGGTTCAAGGATGCTGTTCCACTTCCAGACTCCAAAGAACCCGGCTACTCGGCTGTTTACAGAAACAAGGGTGCTGTTAACGGCTTGATCAACTTGCCTCATCCTGCCCTTACCACCTTGTATGAGACGTACGAGACCTCGGCGTCTGTCTACGCTAACCGAAACGCCATTGGCGTTAGAAGAAAGCTTGAAGACGGCCTGTTTGGACCTTATGAATGGGAGACGTACAGCCAGATCTCTGAAAGAAAGAGAAACTTTGGCTCGGGTCTTCTTTTCTCCTTGAAGAATAACCCTTACAAGACCCTGTCACCAGCTCACCAGAAGATTGATAAGCATGAGGAGATTGCCTCCAAAACTGAAATGTCCTTCATTCTTACTCAGTTTTCTCATAATAGAAAGGAATGGCTTATTTCCGATTTGGCTTGTATTAATTACTCCATCACTAACACGTGCTTGTATGATACTTTGGGCCCGGAGACATCCCACTACATCTTGTCATTGACTGAATCCCCTGTCGTGGTTTGCTCTAGCGACAAACTCGAGCGCTTGATTAACCTCAAGAGAGACCATCCTAATGATTTGAGCAATTTGATTTCCCTTATTTCAATGGACCCTCTTGAACCTACTGAGGCTCGCGAGCTCAAGAGAAAGGCAATCGGCCAGAACATTGAGTTAAGTGAATTAGCCGACATTGAACAGATTGGTAAAGCTCACAAGAAGGCTGATATCCCTCCTTCTCCGCTGACTGTCTATACCATCTCCTTTACCTCTGGCACTACTTCCAATCCAAAAGGTGTGGTTCTCACTAACAGAAACGCTGTCTCTGCATTGACTTTCTGTTTGTCAAGTGCAAAGACCAGAAACACCAACCCAAGAGGCTACAGCTTCTTGCCACTTGCTCACATTTTTGAGAGAATGACTAACCAAGCTGCTCTTATGTTAGGTGCGGAGACTGGTATGCCTCAGTCGCCATCTCCCTTGACTCTTCTCGATGATGTGTTGCAATTGAAGCCTAACGCCTTAAATTTGGTACCTCGTGTGCTTACTAAATTGGAGGCTGCACTCAAGGCCCAAACCATTAGAAATGAAGACAAACCAATGTTGCAGCGTTTGTTCACAAATGCAATTAACACTAAGATGGAGAAGCAGGCAATCGAAGATGGAGCGGCTGGTACCCACATCTTGTATGATCGTTTGATCGGGATACTTCGTAAGAAGATTGGGTTTCAAAACGTGAATAACATCGCAACTGGTTCAGCTCCTATCTCCCCCGAGACCGTTAAGTTCTTGAAGGCTGCTTTGAATACTGGTGTTTCCCAAGGTTATGGTCTCACTGAGTCATTTGCTGGTGTCAGTAGTTCCTTGCAGTTTGAAGCAAAGCCTGGCTCTTGTGGTGCTATCTGTATTACTACAGAAATGAGATTGAAAGATCTTCCAGAGATGAACTACACTGCTGATGATAGCATTGGTCCCAGAGGTGAATTGTTGTTGAGAGGCCCTCAGATCTTCTCTTGCTACTACAAAAACCCCGAGGAAACGAAGAAGGCTCTTGATGAAAATGGCTGGTTCCATACAGGCGATGTTGCCAGAGTAGACCCTACAAATGGTCGTATTTATATCATTGACAGAGTGAAGAATTTCTTTAAGTTGGCTCAGGGTGAATACATTACTCCAGAAAAGATTGAGAACACTTATCTTTCCTGCTACCCATTGACGACACTGTTCTATGCACATGGAGACTCATTAAAGACATATTTAGTGGGTATTGTCGGAGTTGACCCAGTTTCAATCAAGCCTTGGTTGGGTTCGAGGTTTGGCTACAAGGAAGCAGACCTTGAAGACATTTCGAAATTGGTGAAAATCTTGAATCAAAGAGACGTCAAGACTAAGTTTTTAATCGAAGCCAATGGGTCAGTTTCTGAGTTATTGCATGGCTTGGAAAAGTTGCACAATGTCGAATTGGGTATTGATCCGTTGAAGGTTGAGGATGGCGTCGTGACCCCTACTTTCAAGATCAAGAGAGCCAACTGCGCCAGTTTCTTTAAGGAGAGACTCGAGAAGCTTTACGAAGAAGGATCTTTGATTAAAAATGAAAAATTATAAGATGCGACTTATGTCGTAAGGCTATTTGAGAAGCTCTATTTAGATATATTTATATGGATTGAGAATACCATTAGGATCATAATGGTTCTTCACATCCTTGATCATCTTGATCTCGATGTCATTCTTGGAGTACCCAATGTAGTTCTTTTTCTGGAAACCAAGACCATGCTCAGCAGAAATGGAGCCCTTATTTTCCTTAATCCACTCGTAAACGAATGGTTCCAACTGTTGTTCAATGTCCTTTCTGTATTCACGCACGCAGACGTTCAAATGAAGGTTACCATCACCCAAATGTCCGTATCCGATGGCTTCAACCACAGGCTTGGATTCATCGTTAAAGTCCACCAAGTCAGCGGCAGCCAATCTCTCAGAAGCGTCGTCAACCAAGGCATACAAGTTGGCCAAAGGAATGGAAACATCGTACTTGTAGACACCACCAGCATGGGCAGAGGCCTCTGGAATAGACTCTCTCCACGTCCATAAGTTACGAAGCTGGGTCTCATCTTGGGCGATGATACCATCGTCGACGAGACCATCCTCCATAGCATTTCCCAAGAAGGTTTCAAGTTTTTCCATGTCATGGTCTCTGTTTGAGCCACTGGTTTCAATCAAGACATAGAAGGGGTACTCGCCCGACTCGATTGGGTGGTCGGCCTTTAAGTAACGAGCAGTCAAAAGCTGAGACTTGGAATCCATGAATTCGAAAGCAGAAAGAATCTCAGAAAGCTCCTTACGGGCACCAACAAAGACTTTCTGAACGGCTTCATATGAAGAGACAGCCAAGAAGGCAACATTGGTAGCGGTGGGTCTAGAAGGACACAAGATCGAAACACCAGTGATGATTCCCAAAGTACCTTCAGAACCAATAAATAATTGCTTCAAGTCGTAACCTGTGTTATCCTTTCTCAAAGCATCCATGGAGTTGTAAATAGTTCCATCAGGCAAGACAGCTTCTAAACCGAGGACAGAGCCATGCAAAGAACCGTATCTCAACAATCTGAGACCGCCAGCGTTTGTTGCAACCACACCACCGACATGACAAGAACCCTTAGCACCCAAATCGAGAGGGAAGATGTATCCGTTTTCGGCCAAAAAATTGTCAGCGTTCTCCAAGATCAAACCAGCATCGCATTTCAAGATACCACTGACATCATCGAAGGATCTCACTTTGCTCATGTTAGCGAGGGAAATGATGATCTCATCAAACACAGGGTTTGAGCCACCCACCAAACCGGTGTTACCTCCCTGAGGAACAACAGCAAGCTTCTGCTCGTTACAGTATTTCAAGATTTCGGAAACCTGCTCTGTCGTTTTGGGCTTCAAGACCAATTTGGATTGGCCCTTGTACTTTCTCATCCAGTCCTCATTGAAGAAGTCAAGATCCTCTGTACCAGTGACAACGTAGTTATCATTTTCCAAAACCAGACGGAAAAAGCTGACATCCTTTTCCTCCAAATTTTTATAACGTGGATCTCTCTGGACCTTATCTTTGTACGTCTCAGCGGTGAAGGGCACAGTCTTGGATGCTGCGTAGAAACGAGTGCTAATGACGGAAGCGACAGGCCGAAGCAGAGCACATCTCAGCAATGAGGCACGTCTGGCAAGCACCAAACTTCTCCTGAACATTTTTTGATAAGTCAGATAGACCTTGGAGAGATATGAAAATTTACAGGGCTCTTTGTATGTTAAATACAGTATCGGGTAAACTATATCCTGTATGAATATACCGCTTCAGCGGCTTAACGGTACGCTTCGACCCATACAGTGTGGTTAATGAGATGAAGCATAGATGAACGAAAAGAGTATGTCAAAGAAAAGAAAACGAAGATAAATTGCACTTTCAACTAACGTTAAGCAATTGACCAAAAATATTGCATTGCCAGTAAAATCGGTGCTCAATCTGTTCATGAACAGAATGTCGCTTACTTTTGCGCATTCTGACTACTTAGAGCGCTTGGCCTCGCTTAAGTAAATGCTTGAGCAGCTAAATCCACGAAACCTTTCTACGATTTGTTTCACGATTCACAATCGAAATAATCTTTTAAAGAAAAGTTCCCTTTGCAATTGATTATGGTGATTATTACTTTCTTTTTGGGGCCTTCCCTCTCAATAGAGTCTCTGTTAGTCACATACTCTATCAGTTTAACATATTTTCCAACTGGCTAGGTCTAATTTGAGCCTTTTATATCCTCTTCCGCCTTTCTTAAGCTGTCAAAGCTGGTGTTTGTGATATGGCGAAACCGCAGAGGTCCAAGAGGAGATCCTCCGTACCATCTTGTTACAATGATTAACTTATTGATGATATTATGTTGAACAAGGTGCTCCAAAAGCTTGGACCCTGCTCCTTTCTCCCCATTGTCATTGAAACCCTGTTGTACGTTTTTGTATTGTTGGTCGTCGATACCCTTCTTTACCTTGGCTGGACTTTTCAGGTCTTCTTTCAAGTCCCCGGTTCTCCAGGCAATTATGTGTGGATGGCTTGCGCTTTTTGTAAGCTTTCGATGTTGCTGTAGGAATTGCTGGAGAATGCTGGGTATTTCATCTGGATGGCTCAAAGGGACATGGCGTGCCTGAAATTTTGACTTTCTGTCTATAACAATTCTAGATTCGTACCAATCAGTGATTGTACCAAGTCTCCTTAAACTTGTTCTAAAATATTGACCAGTGGCTCTCATTGCCGTTGGTTCTCTAGCAAACCTGGCGTCATGGCTCTTTTTTATATATCGTCTGGTGATCTTAGTGATCTGATGAGGTTCGCACGCCTATGCACAAAAGTTGTGTGAAAATCTCACGATACAATAATTGTCCCATACATAGAGAATGATCTATTTGAAGTCACTCTTGAATGTCATCGACAACTCCGGCGCTCAGGTCGTCGAGTGTATCAAGGTCCTTCGTCATGGTCCTAGAAATTTCGGCAAGGTGGGTGACCTAATCACTGTCGTGGTGAAGGAAGCCAGACCTCTTTCATCTGCCATCACCGGCCAGAGTTCCAACAACAGAGTCAAGAGAAGAGATATCTGCCGAGCAGTTATTGTCAGGACGAAAGCACCTTTCAGAAGACCAGACGGCTCCGTGGTTCGTTTTGATGACAACGCTTGTGTGTTGGTGAACCAGAACGGTGAACCTTTAGGGTCCAGAATCTCCTCTGTTGTCGCCAAAGAGTTGAAGGACTTGCAATATAATAAGATAGCGACGCTAGCACCAAAGACATTCTGAGCCAGGTGGTTCCGTTCATGTAAATATTTAATGTCATAAAGGATAAGAGTATGTCACAGTGTAGAGAAGTTAGATATGAAATAATTAGGAACAAAGAAAGGAAGGAATGAATGAAAAAAAAAATAAAAAAAATGAAAAAGAGAAAGGAGAGAAGAACTTCCGAGTTTGTTTCAGAAATCATAGCCAACTATTCAGTTGTGGACCTTGGTACCATCAAGAGACGAAAACTCTACGACTTTACCTAGTTCAGGCTACTGATGGAGTCAGAGCAGTCCACAAGAGCGTGTGTTTCATCAGAGGCTACCCACAAAAAATACCAAACTAAATAAAGTCAGGAAATTTCCCTTGACTAAAAAAACCAATTTTTTTATCCCTCTTTACATCAGTAACTGAATATTCACGTCTCCCTAATGGCCCTCTTCGTCTCATCGAGACCCAGAAACTATCGCGCTTTGGGGACAGGCCAGCGTACATTTGTGCACGCCTTTTTTTGGAATAAATTTTTCTAGATTCACCGAGTGATACCCACGACCTTGACATACTAGAATAGTCTCGATAGCATGGCTGAAGTTGTAAATGGCGTCAACCAACTCTCGGTTGACGAAAAGGTAAAGCCCCAGCCTCAGGTTAACAAGAAGGACAAGAAGAAGGATAAGCAGCCTCCTAAGTCCTTGGTTTTGGACCCTCCACCAGAGTTTTTGGATTACAGATTGAAAATTTTCGATGAGATCAAGGCCAAGAAAGATGCTGAATTTGCTGCTCGTGAAAGAGTGCCAATCAAGATTACATTGAAGGACGGTACCGAGAAGGAAGGTACCGCTTTTGAGACCAGTCCGTTCACTATCGCTAACGGTATTGGTAAGTCTTTCCTTGAAAGACAGATCATTTCCAAGGTCAACGGTGAGCTCTGGGATTTGGAAAGACCTTTTGAGGGAGATGCCCAGCTTGAGTTCTTGGATTTCGAACATCCTGAGGGTAAGATGGTCTTCTGGCATTCGTCTGCCCACGTCTTGGGTGAAGCTTGTGAGAACCACTACGGCTGTCATTTGTCTTACGGTCCACCAACTGAAGATGGTTTCTTCTACGACATGTCTATCAACAGCGGTGAAGGCGTTGTTTCCCAAGAAGACTTTGGTAACATCGAAAAGGTTTCTACCAAGGTTATCAAGGAAAAGCAGAAGTTCGTCAGACTAGAAATGACCAAGGAGGAATTGTTGAAGATGTTCGCCTACAACAAGTACAAGGTGAAGTTTATCAGCGACAAGGTGCCAGATGGAACCTCCACTACCGTCTACAGATGTGGTCCTTTGATCGATTTGTGTAGAGGTCCTCATATTTTGCATACTGGTAAGATCAAGGCTTTCAAGGTTTTGAAAAACTCTTCTTCTTACTTTTTGGGTGACGCTGCCAACGACTCTTTGCAGAGAGTTTACGGTATCTCTTTCCCAGACAAGAAGTTGATGGATGAGCACTTGAAATTCTTGAAGGAAGCCAGCGAGAGAGACCACAGAAAGATTGGTAAAGAACAGGAATTGTTTTACTTCAATGAAGTCTCTCCCGGTTCTGCTTTCTGGTTACCTCACGGTACTAGAATCTACAACACCCTTGTCGACATGTTGAGAAACGAATACAGACAGAGAGGTTACGAGGAAGTCATCACTCCAAACATGTACAACACCAAATTGTGGGAGATCTCTGGTCACTGGGGTAACTACAAAGAGAACATGTTCTCATTCGACGTTGAGAAGGAAACCTTCGGTTTGAAGCCAATGAACTGTCCTGGTCACTGTGTTATCTTTAAGAGCCGAGAGAGATCTTACAGAGAATTGCCATGGCGTGTTGCTGACTTCGGTGTCATCCACAGAAATGAATTCTCTGGTGCTCTTTCTGGTTTGACCAGAGTCCGTCGTTTCCAACAGGATGACGCTCATATCTTCTGTCAGCAAGACCAGATTGAGCAAGAAATTGCTGGTGTTTTCGACTTCTTGCAGAAGATTTACGGTATTTTCGGTTTTGAGTTCAAGATGGAGTTGTCCACTAGACCAGAAAAATATGTTGGTGAATTGGAGACTTGGAACGCTGCCGAGAAGAACTTGGAGAATGCATTGAACAAGTTCATGGGTGAGGGCAACTGGGAATTGAACCCTGCTGATGGTGCTTTCTACGGTCCTAAGATCGATATCAAGATCAGTGACGCATTGAGAAGATGGTTCCAGTGTGCCACTATTCAGTTGGATTTCCAGATGCCTCAACGTTTCGATTTGGAGTACAAGGCTGACTCCAACGACAAGGAGAAGACCACTGCTAGACCAGTCATGATTCACAGAGCTATTTTGGGATCTGTGGAGAGAATGACTGCCATTTTGACTGAGCATTTCAAGGGTAGATGGCCATTCTGGTTGTCTCCAAGACAAGTTTTGGTTGTGCCAGTTGGTGTCAAGTACTTCGACTATGCCGAATCTTTGAAGGAGAAGTTGGTGAAGCAGCATGGTTTCTACGCAGATGTCGACCTCTCTGGTAACACCTTGCAGAAGAAGGTTAGAAGCGGACAGTTGTTGAAGTACAACTTCATCTTCATTGTTGGTGAACAAGAGCAGGCTGAGGAGAGTGTTAACGTTAGAAACAGAGACATTCAAGAAGAGCAGGGTAAGAACGCTACGGTGAAGTTCGACGAGGTTGTCAAGCAATTGCTCAGATTGAAGGAGGAGCACAGAGCTGACAACAAATTGGTTTGATTTGCAGCTTGGTAGATAAAATAAACAAATTAACGAATCCGTTTAATAACTGTGGGAAAAAAATTATTCTATTTTTTTTTTATTTTTTAAGTTTAGCGAGGGCTCTGAAATGAGGCCCTATAGCTTTAAAGCAATGGCATGTTACCTGGCGTGTATGCAGAAATGGCAAGGTTCCACTACTAGATCGATCAGTTCTGGACACCAACGACACCATACCCTATAAGATCTATCATAATGGATAACTCAAACAACAATAATGAACAAACCGACAATGTGCAACAGACAATTAACCGCTTAGACTACTCCAACCCTTTGGTTGCCCACGAATTGCCCAAGGCGATCAAGTTCTGGGAAGCTGACCATGTTCTACAACCGAAGGAACGTCAAGAGATGGCTAAACTTCTCAATCAGCTCAATGGTGTTTCAGTTAGTGTTGCTATAGCCATGGGAATTGGCCTGACTATGATTCCGACTATTCAAGATCGGCTGATAAGAAGAAGAGCTGGCAAGATCAGCAACTTACCGCACCATATGCCAATGAGGCCACCCTTGATCAAGTCTCCGTTCTTTTCAATTGCTTTAGGAGTGTTCACGTTCCAAGCGTCCATGTACTTCAACTTGTACATGCAATTCAAACTAACGAGCAATCGTTTTGCCAAACGTGTAGAGACGGAAGGTGGTAATGAGAGCCATACGAGAATGCTTCACGCCTTGCAAGCTATTCCCCCTTACCAGGCCTTCTTCTGGGGACAGTACTACGACTTGACCAGCAGAGATCCTTCCTTCATCATGAAAGATCCACGTACATTGACGGAGGAAGACATCCATAAGCCCTACTACCACCCAAGCCGTCCAATTACAGCACCTGGGACACCTAGTCAGCCTGAGCAAAAGGATACCTCGGAATGGCAGCATATAAGGGACATCAACTTCCCAAATGCCGCCACTACGCAAGATAAAGATCAGTCTACCCTGGATGAAGGTTCGTTCCCAGGCCTTACTGATACACCAAAGAGTGAAAGTTCCAAGCCTAAGAGCAGATGGGATGAAATAAGAGAGGGCAAGTGAGTGAAGAAGTTAGCTTAGTCTACTACTCATTTCAATGCATATTAAAAACAAAGCACCAAAGCTATAAAATCAAAGTAGAACGCAATTGGCCAAGAAGTCTCAGAATCGGACCATCAACCAAACAAGTAGCAATGCTCGATTGCTTTTTTTTTTTATTTTTTGTGCTCTATCTATACTATCAGGCTTTTGACAGGGTGAGCGGCTGCGCGGTGCGTCCGATAAGTTTTCGCAATGATATAGCAATCAACGCATAAGTTCATGTTCGTACTGGAAGAGCATTGAGTGATGAGTTTCCCCCGAGCTCTGATCGCCATTCTTCGTCCAACAGTTCGACTCCATTTTATTCGTTTCAATTCAAAGAAGACTGACCCTAGACCTCGATGGTTCTTCTGCTCTGATGCACCATTGACAAAACCAGCATGGTTTGAATATAAACAAGAGAAAGAACCTACCAAATTTCTTCCCTTCTCGGAGGTCGACGAAAAGAACTTGGAGAAAGCGTACCTGAGAAATGAAAAGACGGTTGAGGTGAAAGAGGATCGTCTATTCGAGGTAGACTTGAAGACGATGGTCCTTTCACCAGTGTACTGGGAAGGGCCTACGTATGAGGTCAGACGAGGTATATGGTTTGACCACGATGGAACACCACTTCTGTCACACTTGGCTAAGAGCATTGAGGATTCGTATTGTCTACGTCGCCCGTATGAGCACGTAAAGCCTGATGACAGTGTCGCTCCTACTCAGAAACAATCCAAAGATATCATCGCGAGATTTAACAAGGAGATCAAAGAGCTCCATAAAGATATCGAGAAAGAGACCATCGACTTTTCTGAAGAAAGGGATATCGTTGACTTGGGAGATGGAAATGCTGTGATCTACTTTGATGGCAATCAAGCTGCAATGTTTCCTTCGGAAATCAACCCCGTCCAGTTGGGTATTCTCAGAAAATTGGGCCCTAAATCGGGCACTTTGTTGGGAGTGACTCCAATCCAGAGAGGCTACTCCGAGGATCTCAATGCCACTATTATGGATAGTATAAAGAATGCTCCTGTCCCTTCTTTGACTGATATTTTCCTGTCAGAATTGTCCAGTTTGTTTTCTCCGCAGAAGCAGCACGAGAAAGTGTTAACGAACAACGCCAAGGAAGCTGACAAAGATGAAATGCTTCAAACGGTCATGGAATCGGATTTTCAAGAGCTCAAGGTCAACAAATCTAATGATCGAGACGTTGACCATCTTGTTCTTTGCGTTCATGGAATCGGCCAGATCTTAGGATACAAGTACGAGTCGGTCAACTTCACCCACAGTATCAATGTCATGAGATCAACTATGAGAGAAGTTTTTCAGAACGATGAAAAATACAAGAAACTTGCATATGGAGACTCGTATGATTCCAAGAACGAGGAGCATTCATCGAATAATAGGATTCAGACTCTTCCTATTACGTGGAGGCACAAGGTTAACTTTCATCCAAGGAAAAGAATCGACGATCTTGGGAATACCGGTGATGAGCGTCTTCCTAGCTTGTCTGACATTAATGTGGATGGTGTTAGGCCTTTGAGGAACATCGTTGGCGACGTGATCTTGGATGTTTTGTTATACTACGAGCCCAAATTTATGAATCAGATTTTGAAGATTGTTTCTGAAGAGCTTAACAGAGTTTACAAGTTGTACATGGAGAGACATCCCGAATTCGACGGAAAGGTTCATATTTTGGGTCACTCTTTGGGTTCAGCTATTGCTTTTGACATATTGGCAATGCAGACAGATGACAATCACGACCTCAAGCTCGATTTTGATGTTGAAAACCTTTTCTGTATCGGATCCCCCGTTGGAGCTTTCAAATTGCTTCAGAGACGCAACATAAAGTCTAGATCAAACGTATCCGAGGGGTACGATCCGCTGAAACCTGATCTTAAGTTTGTGTCACCCAAATGTCAAAATTTGTATAATATTTTCCATCCCTGTGATCCTGTAGGATATCGGATGGAACCCCTTATAAAGCCATCTTTCTCAAAAATGAAACCTGAGGAGGTCCCTTTCGCCTTGAAGGGATTCAACACTCAAGTTAAGAGTTTGACGAGTTTCGGAGATGAAGTCCAGCAAAAAATCTTTTCAAACTGGTTTGGATCGAAGAAAGATGGTAAGAACATTAAAATGGTTGAGACTAAAGCATCCGAGGAGAATGCTTTGGGTGATATCATCACAACCTTGGCCAGCCCACTATCAAGCGGCCAAAGTGAGGACCCCTCTGAAGAAGTCAAGGATTCTTATCTTTCAGACGCGGACATTAATGTCTTGACTGAGTTAAACCGGTCAGGCAGAGTGGACTATTCGTTACCAACAGGTGTCTTCAGTATTGCCCTAATATCGGCCATCAGTGCCCACGTTTCATACTTTGAAGACCAGGATACAGCTGGATTTGTCATGAAGGAGATTCTTTGCTCATCGCAAGATTCAGTTGAATCTAAGAAAGTTAAAGTTTATAAATAGAGTCATGTCTATAGTATTATCTATTCCATTAAAAGATCATCAATACTCTGCTCTGCATCATGTTTGATCAATTCAAGCATACCCTCAGGCAAGATAGGTTCTTGATCTGAGTTAACAACATACCTAAAGGGCATCTCCGTTGACTCATACTGACTGAACTTGATCTCAGGGTAATCAATGAACTTGATGTTCTCAAACTTCTTTTGCTTTTCAATAATAAGCTGTGTAACCCTGATAGCAGTATCAGTAGTCATTTGCAAAGCACCTAGTCTCCGGCCGCTGAAGCCATACTTCTCTCTTAGTATACCTGTTCTGTCGATCCTGGGATGAGAGCCCAAGATACCGCCAAACACGAAGTACTCGAACGTTGACTTGTCCTCCGGAACCAAATCTGTTTCGGCTGCTGGGTCAAGCAAACAAACTTTGGAGCTATCCATGCCACCATCGATGGTAACACATTCCTGGGTTGTCCATTGCAATCCCAAGTCTAAGAGACGTTGGGGTATGTCCTTCTCTGTAGTGTTCTCAGGCAAGGATGTCAATACGAGATTCTCAGGGCCAACTTCACGAAGAATTTGGGAGTACTCAAGAATGACCCATTCTGAGAAGCCTTCCTCCATATGCTCGATGACATACTTCATGGTTGATGTTCTTGTAGTATGGTACTCTGAATAGTTCGCGATGAGCGATGGGGCATATGTAACACTACTAGATAAGATAAGGCAACGCTATTAATTATGAACTTAACTATTTTTTTCCTTCCTGAAACACTATCTTATGTGATTACTTACCGCAACAAGAGCCAGAGGTCTTTGTGAAGGCCAATTGGGATGTCTTGTCGACGTCAAATGTGCAATCGTCTGTGCCTTTCTCGCCTGCCTTGACTTCCTTGGTAGTCCTGGCATAGGATGGCTTTACGTCGAGACAAGGGTTTTCAGTGAAAAAGTGTCTTGGGCGCAACATAAGATCAAAAATCTCGGTTGGCATAACCGGGAAATCTTCTGGCGCAGGGAAATGAGTGATACCAAAAGTGTGGAAGAAGAGGATATCGGTGTTCTCGACGTTATCCTTCCCATCACCAATCCATTCTCTCATACCTCTAGATCCGTCTCCAGACCATTGGGCAACATGATCGCCTGATGGATAAAGACGTCCGTAACCGAAACCCTCATCCTTGTATGGAATAACCTGTGTAGCCCAAGCTGCCCATGGTGCTCTCTTTTTCACCAAAGAGCCATCCTTAGCCAAAAGTGGAGGCGTGAATGTCGAAACCAACTTGTAAGACGAAGGCTTGCCAGAATATTTGTTGATCTTCGATGGGTTGAAAATGTCCCATGTTCTGGCGGTAGATGGTTGAGTGAGTGAGTCGCCAACAGTCTTGAAGGTGGATTTATCGGCACAGAAGGCGTTACCATAAGCATTTTCTGGTGAGCCAGTTGCACCAGGGCCAGAAACAGAGTCAGAGGTAGCAGCCGAGTTGTTATCACCATCAATACGAGGATCCAATCTTAAGGAAAACAAGTGCTGGTGATTATGGGCATTGACTTGAGGGTAAACAACAGTTCCCCATGGTCCTGGACTTTCATCTTCGCCACAAACAAAAGTGTTGAGAATACCAGTCAACCTGATCTCAAGTTTGATCGTTCCGTCTTGTCTAAGAATCCAGTACAAGCAGTATTCGTAGTTAGCAGCAGTAAAGATCTGAGAGATAATCAAACGCTTACCTCTGGTGACGACAGTAGTCTGGAAGTCATCTCTGAAGTCAGAGTGTTTGAATAAGATTCCATCGTCCTCCTCGTGAATGCAAACAGCGTTCTTGATAGTCAAAGGCTCACCCTCTTTGTCAGTAAAATGAGCATCCAAATAATGGATAACACCCTTACAATCACAACCAAGGGAAAGAGGGTTTGTACAGTTACCAGCACCGTACTCGCCAATATCCAAGGCATGCTTTCTTTGGTGAGGGAAATCCGGGCAGCCGTAAGGAACAATCATTTCAGACAAGGAAATTCTGTGGAAGAGTGGTCTTAAATTACCACGGTCGTTGTAGTTCATGTCAGAAAGAACAATACCTTCTCTGTAGTTGAAACCAATGTGGAAGTTGAAGTTGGACCAGTTCATGACATTGCCTTCCATAGCAAAGGACACGCCCTCAGGCTGGGTAATATTAATTGGCTTAGCATCATCTCTGAAACCCGATGGGTTCTCTTTAGTACCAAACTTTTCAGAAATGTGCTTTGGGTGGAAAGAAGAATGCTTATGCTTAGAAACCTTTCTTCTTCTTCCAGGAATGTCAATATAAACCACCTTTCCCTCGCTCATATCGACAATTGGACAGAAATCCAAGGGATGGGAGTAGTGAGAGTCATCTTCATCAGATCTCCAGTACATTAATGCCTGTTGAAGTCTCTTAGCAGAACCCCATCTCTCGTCGTAACCGATAGTCCATGCATCACAATACACGTTTTTCATATCCTCCTTTGGAATACCCAGAATCACACATTGCTCGATAACACGAGGATCGTTTCTCACAATATCCTCGGTGTTCTGAAGATCTTGTGGAGTCAAAATTGGCTGAACACCAGAAGTAGCCTTGGACTCCACCACCTCCAAAGAGGGTAAATCAACGACACCTTCATGAACCCCAATATGGTCATTCTCGGTAACAACAAAGTACACCAATCTTGGAGGCTTTGGTCCACCTTTCTCTTTCCAATCATAGTAAGCCCTTTTAATTGGCTCCCTGAGAGTAACCGTATTGAAGACCAATGACTTACCTTTGTAATGGCTGCGAACTACCTGCGAGGCAGCCTTGATCTCCTGTGTGGTAAGTGGATCCAATGGATGTGGAGGGGCCACTGGGGGTTGAACGCTAGCGGTAGCGTGCAAAGAAAGTTGCTGTAATCTCTCCATGGTGAGTTTTCGAGTAGTTTTGCAATATTAATTACAGGCATCCCCACATATTTATGCTATAATGGGGAGGGTGGGAATGCCGCATTTGGTATCCTGTTCCGATAAGGCTGCGCACTAAATGTTCTTATCAGGCAACGGAATCCTTGATAAAGGCCCACCGGCCTGGAAAAAGTAGCGAATAAAAGATAAAGGTTTTCTAACATCTGGCGCTCGGAAGGCTATTTCTTACTAAAGGTATGGTCTTGTTATCAAAAGAGTTAATCAACAAATGTGACTTAGATAAGCGAGTTGATTGTAATCATTTTTGTCTATACCATGCATGCTATATATAATGTATATCGTAAAACCATAGTAGGTACCTGCCACCTATGAAGACAACTTGGTGCGTAACGTGTAATAAACAACAGCACATTTGCAGAAAGGAAATAATACAATGACCCAAAGCAAGATGATCCACATAGAATCGTCGATGACCCTTTCATACAAGCGTAATTGCTCGTGAAGAAGACTGTTGAGAGCGCTTCCCTCCGCATCTCCACGAGTGAAAGCACCTTCAAGTAAGAAATCGGCCATGAAACCTGTGAGGAAATTAAACTGCTTGGGTACGCCGTTAACCACCATGTTGTTCAAGCTTTGGTGATGTTGGATAAGCATGGTAGCTTTGTATAAGTACACCATCAAGACATCCAGCGCGAGAGCCCAGAAAACTGCTGCGGCTGCTAACAAACTGGTGCCGTAAAACCAGCAGAAGTTCGTCCATACGTGCACTCCATTGGAAATCAGTTGTGTGGGGTGATTTAAATACTGAATTAATGTGGAGGTGGTTTTTGCCAAGGAGAAGGTGAGGATAGCCCAGTAAACGTGGTCTGTGGCAAGCACAAAACCATTGTACTCGCATATCGTATACGAAAACGAAAGGATCCAATTACTGGGCCAAACTGCGACGTATGCGAGGAGGGTGAGTCCAAAGCCTCCGAGAAAGCTCATATTGAACCGCTTTTTAATCGTGCGATGCATGGTGGGCTTGTGGGAGTCCTTCTCACCCATTTCAGTCCTTTTGCTTTCAATGAGTTCGTCTAACTTGACAATACCTCGTTCTGTGAAAGGGCCAGCCATATAGTACGTAGTAAGGCCTATGACGACAAGTGCCATGGTCAATACACTGCTCCGCACCGCAGAGGTTATGATTTTGGATTCCACTTCTTCGATTGGTGTTAGGATGAAATCGATTTTCGGGATGGGTATTAGATAGCCATGAGGTAAAAATGCACAAGTTATGAAGTAGGCGGCTGAAGCGGCGATGACTGAATGGAAAATGTGTTTAACCTCAGCATGTTTGAGATGGAGGCTATTATAAGCATGTAAAGTAACTAGGCACGGTGCCCCGGCAGCAAGGAGTAGCAAGCCGTGAATTCCTCCCAAGTCTAAATACATGGTCGAAATATGAAAGATGGAAAAGCTGACTTTTGGTTAAACAAAAAAAACTGAGCGGCGTCGTTACTTATATACGACGCTCGCGGTTAAAGGTTACGGGCCTTGCAGTTGTAAAGTGAGCAAGCGTTTGCAAACGAGGCACTCGGCGAAATATAACGTTCACAAAAGTCAAATGGGCGGGATCACTAAACCAAAAAAACAAATACAAAAAGGTACGAGGGGAGAGAGCGAAATTCCCCGTATTTAAGCCGCTGCTTTCTACTCGGCTCTTTGTTCGCCGTCGAGAGAATTAACCCCCATTATTACTAATGAGGGCTGCAAGTGTACTTGCTTTATTTCTCGCTTCATGCGCGAGATCCAACTTCCGGTGCTTCCGCTGAGCTTCTACGTGGAACGCACCCCGGGCCTGGGTGGTTCTGTGCAGCCAGGGATTTCAGGAGGGAGCAATTGAAGAAAAGTGCCTTCTGTTTCATGATGGTACCTTGTTTCACCAGGGTGCCTAGAAGGGTCAAAATGGTTAAAGTTATCGGGGAACTCGGGCGCCCAGGAGCTCTTTCCTGCTCTGTAAGCAAGAGTGTCTGGTGGAAAAATGGGTACTGTATGCATATAATTTAGATGGCATCTTGGCTTTGTGTGGGCAGCCGCATTAGTAGTCAAATCACCGTCATTTTGCACCGATTTGAGACAGAAAAAAAAAAAAAAAAAGGGTTTATGGGTGGAAAAATAGCGCGCCGGCTCTTCGCTGTACCGACACTTAACCAGACCCGATGACCAAAGTGGCCCGATGACTCCCTACAAATCAAGAAAAACAATAGAGCAACGATGTTTATATTATTATGAACAATAATTCGAGCGTATGTGTACCGCAAAAGAAGCTGGTTAGCTTACAACTTGTCGTAGTACTCCTCGTAACCTGGAACCTCAGGCTTAAGACCAGACTTAGTTCTCTTCGTCTGGACGATAGCACCAGGCTTAGAAGATGGGTCGGTTGGGTCACCGTTCAAGACAGCCCAGTGATCGAAGATCAACTGTGGGAAGGCCTGACCACCGGTAGCCTGTCTCAAGTCAGTGGAGAAACCGAAGGACTCGTTAACTGGCAAGTAAGCCTTGATGGTGAACAATGGAGTACCTGGTCTTTGCTCCTCAGAGACAACCTGACCTCTCTTCTTGTTCAAAACAGAGTAGATACCACCAATGGCGTTCTCAGGACACTGGATCTCAACCAAGAAGACTGGCTCCTGGATGGCTGGCTCAGCCAACAACATGGAAGCGTAAGTAGCTCTTCTCATGGTTGGGATGATCTGACCACCACCTCTGTGGATAGCATCAGCGTGCAAGGTAACATCCAAGATGTTAACTCTGACGGATCTAACGTTCTCACCGAAGATAGGACCCTCCTTAGTAGCCCACTGGAAGGCAGCAACAACGGAGTCCTTGATTTCGTTCAAGTACTGGACGGCCTTAGTCTGGTCAACAACCAAGTTAGGACCGTTACCGTCAGGACCGAAACACCAAATCTTTCTGGCATCAGCGACATCCCAACCGTGGTTGTCAGCCAAGATTCTAGCTCTGGCCTTGAAGTCATCTCTTGGGTTGATGACACCGTTCTCAATGTCCAAAGAGGTCTCCTCGTCAATTGGCTGAGCCTTGACGTAGATTCTGTTATGCTTGTTTGGAGACTTAGACAAAGCAACCATGGAGGACTCGGCCTGGACAGTCTCTCTGTAAGAAACGACTGGGTCGTTGATCTTCAATGGAATACCAGCGTGATCGTTCTGCAAATCGTTCAAGCAAATTTCCAAGTGCAACTCACCGGTAGCGGCAACAATGTGCTCACCGGACTCGTTAATGGAAGTCATAACACATGGGTCAGACTTGGACAATCTCTTCAAACCTTCGACCAACTTAGGCAAGTCGTTAGCGTTCTTGACCTCAACGGCAACCTGGACAACAGGGGAGACAGAGAACTTCATGACCTTCATGTTGTGAGCGGTCTCAGAGGTGGTAAGAGTACCAGACTTCAACAAGAACTGGTCAATACCAACCAAACCAACAATGTTACCAGCTGGACAGTCATCGATCTGCTCGACCTTACCACCCATCATCAAAACGGTTCTCTGGATAGCCTTGATGAACAAGTCATCCTTCTTACCGACCTCGTAGTTTGGACCCTGGATTCTGATCTTCTGACCAGACTTGACGGTACCAGCGAAAACACGGCCGAAAGCGTAGAATCTACCCTTATCGGAGGTTGGCACCATCTTGGAGATGTAGACCATCAAGGAACCGTTAGGGTCACAGTTTCTGATAGCCTGGCAGTGCTCATCGTCAGATGGACCCTCGTACAAGGTCTCAGCTCTGTAAGCCTGGGCAGTGACTGGAGATGGCAAGTTGATGACAATCATCTCCAACATAGCGTCAGCAGCTGGCAAGAACTTCTTCATGACACACTTCAACAAAGCCTTACCCTCCAAGTCCTTCTCGTCACCCTTCAAGTTGATCTCCAACTTCTCCAACAAGGTTGGGATCTCGTCCTTCTTGAAGTTCATGATAGAAGAGAACAATCTAAAGATTGGGTCCAAGACGAACATGTTGAAGGCTCTCTCCAACTGCTTTCCGTCAGCGTCCTTGTCCTTGTTGGTCCACTTCTTGGTCTTTGGGTTGAAGAAAGAGTCACCCCACAATCTCTCCATCATCTTCAGTCTGTCGACACCGAACTTCTTGGAGTATCTGTTAGCGAACTGTCTAACAGTGAAAGCCCAACCGTGCAAACCGGAACCGAAAGCAACGGTACCCTTCTCTGGGGCAACCTGGACATCACCAAGGGTCTTGTCAGAGTAAGTAGAGATGATGACGTTAACAGACTCAACAGTTCTGGAGAAAGACTGGTAAAGGTCCTCCTTGGTGGTCTGCAACTCCAACAAAGCTCTGTCAACCTTGTTAATGATGACAACAGGGGTAATTCTTTCAGACAAAGCCTGTCTCAACACAGTCTCAGTCTGGACACAGACACCCTCAACACAGTCAACGACGACCAAAGCACCGTCAGTGACTCTCAAAGCAGCGGTAACCTCAGAAGAGAAGTCAACGTGACCTGGGGAGTCGATCAAGTTAATCAAGAAAGAGTTACCCTCAGTCTTCTGCTTGATCTCCTTACAGTCCTCGTCAGAGAGGGAAGCGTACAAAGAGATAGCGGTAGACTTAATGGTAATACCTCTCTCCTGCTCATCCTTTCTGGTGTCCATGAATCTGGCGTCACCAGCCTTGGCGGCAGAAATAATACCAGCCCTCTGGACCAAAGCGTCACTCAAAGTGGATTTACCGTGATCGACGTGGGCAATGACGGAAATGTTACGCACATTGGTAACCTTGTCCATCAAGCCACGGATTTGGTCAATAGTGAAAGCAACTGGTTTGTTAGTAAAAGTCACCCAATTGATGGTAAATGATGCTTGGTGATGTAGGTAAAGATAAGTGTCCAGATAGCACAGTCTCCGCTGGCCTTCCAACCACCACAGTACCACAATATCATCACCAAAATCATTATTCCATCACAATTAACCAATTCTCCTGTTAAACATACCCATATTGAACTTGTTGTTAGTGTAAACTTGATAACCAGAAAGGAAGAAGAAGGGAAAACTTCTTTTTTCAATCCAGAGGGTGTTCGCACGAGGCCCATCTGAGAGAAAAAATTTTTCTCTCAGTAAAGCTCAAGCCATGCGCGTAAACGTCAGTCTCGAAAAAAGTTACCCGGCAGCTTGACTACAGCGCCTAGGGATCAGGAGGCTCATTGCCAGAGTATGCGCATTGAAGGGTTCCCATAGGTTAAGAGCACAAGCGTGGGGTACCTTACACTAGCAAAAATGAGAGGTGAAATTGAAGGTTGGAAGGAGCTACCATTCACTTAACCAGGAATTGTTCGAACAAGTAATGTAAGAAAACAAAAAAAAATAAGTCACCCTACTACAATTGACATTGTGGTCCATTGTAAGTCTGGAGATTCTCTTGAGGGGAGAAGCGCCACCCAGTTTTTTGGGGTACGCCAATTTCAGATGAGGAGACTTCTGGCAGTGGCAAATGGTGTGGGTTAACTATGGGCAAGTACAATTGCTGTCTAGACATGGATAGAGTAATCTTTTTTTTTTTTTTTTTTTTTTTTTTTATCTTTGCATTACGCTTTTCGCAGCCATTGTGGAATGTTAGTGATCAAAAATGTACAAAGGTGGTGGGGTCAATTGGGGTGTAAAGGAGGAGCTTTATCGTAATTGTAATCTTGGTGGTTGTAATTTACTATAGTGTTTTTGTTTGTGAAGGGTATGGCAGTGGGGTGCTTGGCAATGGCTGGATGGTGTATGCTCTTGACTACTGGAACTCCGAGAAGTGGGCGGCCCTACTATGTAATTGAAGGTGGAGGGCAACGCCATGAAGCAGATGGGATTTTGTTTTACCAGCGATGATTGCTCAAATGAGGACCGGTTATTGGTAAGAGATGTAGACTCCTGTTTACCTAGTAGTTGGAGCTCGGTGTGTTTCTTGATAGAAGTGCCTCTACTTTCTAGGTACCTCTAATCGAAGAGAGAGAACGAGAGACGAGAGGAATATATTAGCAACATATACTATTGGCAGTCGGTTATAGCATATGCTGCCTTTAACGTTTCAGAAAAGTTGTGCCATTTTTTCCGGTTTTTTTTTTTTTATTCTCTAATCTTTTCTTTTAGTGAAAATAAGCGGCAGTTAGTTTTAGTAGGGCTGAATTTTTCAGACTATTTCACAATTAACAAAAGTTATCGCGCATTGACATAATTTTGCAATTTAACGTATTATCAATAAAAAATCAATTTAACATTGTCAATTAAAATCTTGTAAGCAGAACAAGTAGAATATCACGAAAAAGTTTCTTGTTGATAGATATCACCGTATAAACCTTTCAGAATGGTGATTTATTCATCGAAACTCATCCCTCCCTACATATAGTGCACGACAGAGTCAAAGAAGCGACTTCAATAGTCGTCTTTATCTTCAAAGCTAGCCATGCCTGACATTACAGTCCTCATTTCGGGCTCTGGTTCTAATTTACAAGCTCTTATAGACGCTCAAGCTAATGGAGTCTTGAAAGGAACAATCACCCAGGTCATTTCTTCCAGTGAAACCGCCTATGGGTTGGAAAGAGCTCAAAAAGCCGGCATCGCTCACAAGACACACACATTGAAGAGCTACTACAAGGGTACTACCAAGGAGGAGAAGGAAGAGAGACAGAAGAGACGTGAGAAGTTTAATAAGGATTTGGCTAGCCTTCTAATCCATGGCAACACGGAGAATCAACCTGATCCTTCTTACAAGAAGCCTGATCTAATTGTATGCGCTGGTTGGATGCTTATTTTGTCTCCATCCGTGTTGCATCCTCTTGAAGAGGCCAAGATTTCCATCATTAACTTGCACCCTGCTTTGCCTGGTGCTTTTGATGGTACCCACGCCATTGACAGGGCTTGGAAGGCAGGTCAGGATGGAGAGATTACGGTAGGTGGTGTAATGATACATAAGGTTATCGCAGAGGTGGACCGTGGTGAACCAATCTTGGTCAAGCAGCTTGAGTTAAAGAAGGAAGAGACGTTGGAACAGTATGAGGACAGGGTCCATGCCACCGAGCACATAGCCATCGTCGAGGGCACCAATATTGCCATTGAGGGATTGTAAAAGAAGTTCATAAGAGATATTACATGTAGCAAGTCGAATAGATATGTCAATGTCTAGCAGTTTAGAGAGTGTACTAATATAACTTACAAGTTCTTGATGACCTCCTCAGTGAAATGCTGAGTAGTAGCAGAACCCTTCAAGTCACCGGTTCTGTTCTCTGGGCCAGAAGCGATGGTCTTCAAGACAGCCTTCTCAATCTTGTCAGCATCCTCGAACAAAGACATGTGTCTCAACATCATACAAGAGGACAACAACAATGCAGTTGGGTTAGCCAAGCCCTTGCCAGCAATATCAGGGGCAGAACCGTGGACAGCCTCGAAGATAGAGACCTTGTTACCCATGTTACCGGATGGGGTCAAACCCAAACCACCGATCAAACCGGAAGCCAAGTCGGACATAATGTCACCGTACAAGTTAGGCATGACCATGACAACGTTCTTGTAGTCAGCAGGGTCCTGAGCCAACTTCAAGGAGGTGTTGTCCAACAATTCGTAGTCCAAAGAGATGTCTGGGTACTCCTTGCCAACTTCCTTAGCGGTCTCGACGAACAAACCGTCAGACAACTTCATGATGGAAGCCTTGTGGACAACCAAAACGTGAGGCTTGTTGATGCTCTTGGCGTACTCAAAAGCGTATCTGATGACCTTCTCAGAAGCTGGCTTGGTGATCAACTTGATGGACTGAACAACACCTGGAACAATGGTGTGCTCAATACCAGAGTACTCACCCTCAGTGTTTTCTCTGATCAAAACAGTGTCAACGTTCTCGTATGGGGTGTCGTAACCAACAATAGACTTACATGGTCTGACGTTAGCGAACAAGTTGAAGGTTCTTCTCAAGGTCAAGTTCATGGAAGTGTGGCCCTTTCCGACAGGAGTAGCCAATGGACCCTTCAAAGCGACCAAGTTTCTGTTGACAGAGTCAACAGCAGCCTGTGGCAAAGTGGTCTTACCGTCAATCAAAAGAGGAGTGACATCAACTGGCTCCCACTCGATTGGAATCTTAGCAGCAGCGTAGATGTCCTTAACGGCCTGGGAGATCTCAACACCGATACCATCACCCTCAATCAAGGTGACAGTGTACTTACCGTTGTCCTTTTTCTGACCAGTGAACTGGCCGGCAATGTATGATCTCGCAAACCTTGGGGCTGGGGCTGCGGTGAGCTTGGCTAATTGTCTAAACATGGCTATGAAGAAGAAGTCGTGGACCTTGAGATTTCGAGCACTAAAGTGTTTCTGTCTTTTTGCATGTACACCGAAAAATTTCGCATCCAATCAAATCGACTCCTGAGTTTCGGACCCGAGACAGCGGTTTGAGCTTCCAAAGACGCGGAAGAACCCTAATAAAGAGGGGGTTGTTTGGCCGGAAGCTTTTTATGCTTATTTTCAACCATCTAGATTTTATAGACCCAACAAACCTTGATATTCTACGTGCCCTGAAGACCAAGTGCTTCGGGATGAGTCGGGGTTGTGTATAAAGAAATATGTACGCGGAAAAATTTTGTTACGGAAAAACGACCTCGGAGTTGGTGATTTATTATACCAGCCTTGGACATGTCTTGATGAGTCGAAATTCAGAATTGACATTACAGCGCTCTGAAAACACCTTATTGAATGATATATCTCAATTACTTATGTAGTCAGCTTTTCATTGATTCTCTTTGACTAGAGTACACTTGCCTGCCCGTTTCTTATCAGTGTACCCACGGTTAAGTAAGACAGTGCAGCCCTCTCACAGTTCAACCATGTGCTCAATGACTTCACCAACTGATCTCTGCTTGCTTCTATCTCTTTTGAAGTGCTTTATACTTTCATCGTAGACTGCTTGGATAACCTTAGCTGCTTTGTAAATCCATATTTCGGACTTCTCGCGTCAAACCAGATCCACAGAGATCGACTTTCCTACATCATACAAGTATAATATCCCGCCATACCTTTTTATGTACTATTGCTCAGCTTCAGCTCTCTTAGAGCGCCTCTCGTCTGTTTCTGAGCTTCCGATTTTACCTGTAAGCAAAGTCCTTTGCAATGCTAGACACTAGAGCCTGGCCCGTGCAGTTCACAATTCAATGACAGCACGAATACAGTCACCCTTGTGCATGTCGTCGAAGGCAGTGTTGATCTTGTCCAACTTGTGTCTGTGAGTGATAAAGTCATCGACCTTCAACTTACCTTCCAAGTAGTCGTCAACGATGCCTGGCAATTGAGTTCTGCCCTTGACACCACCGAATGCAGCACCCTTCCAGACTCTACCGGTAACCAATTGGAATGGTCTGGTGGCAATCTCTTTACCGGCAGCGGCAACACCAATAATGACAGAGGTACCCCAACCCTTGTGGCAGGCTTCCAAAGCATCTCTCATGACATTGACGTTACCAGTACAGTCGAATGTGTAGTCGCAGCCACCGTCAGTCATCTCAATGAGCTTTTGAACAATGGTAGTGCCTTCTGGCAACTTGGCAGAGTTGACAAAGTCGGTAGCACCGAATTTTTCAGCCCACTCGGCCTTCTTGTCGTTGATATCAACCACAATAATTTTGTTAGCCTTTCTCTCCTTGGCACCCTGGACCACGGACAAACCGACACATCCACCACCGAAAACAGCGACGTTGTCGCCTTCCTGGACATCAGCAGTGATGGTGGCAGCACCGTAACCGGTAGTGATACCACATCCCAAGAGACAGGTCTTGTCGAAGCCAGCGGTCTTGTTGACAGCGACGATAGAAACGTCAGCGACAACAGTGTACTGGGCAAAAGTAGAGCATCCCATAAAGTGCAAAAGATCCTTACCCTTACAGTGGAATCTCAGGGTTCCGTCTGGCATAACACCCTTACCTTGAGTTTCTCTCACAGAGCCACACAAGTTGGTCTTACCGCTCTTGCAGAACTTACACTTTCTACACTCGGCAGTGTACAAAGCGACAACGTGGTCACCGACCTTGACGTTCTCAACACCCTCACCAACAGATTCAACCACACCAGCACCCTCATGTCCCAAAATAACTGGGAAAGCACCCTCCGGATCAACACCAGAAAGAGTGTAGGCGTCAGTGTGACAAACACCAGTGTTGTACACCTTGAATCTGACTTCATGGGCCTTTGGTGGGTCAACGGTGATTTCCTCAATGGAAAGAGGCTTGCCAGCTTCCCAGGCAACAGCGGCTTGACAGGTAATTGGCTATGTTGTTAGTACAATAAATCAGTAATAAGAGTTTCGCAGCCAAAATGGCTTATGCCGCTATTTTCCATTTGGGCCCAGATTCGTGTCTTTGCGTTCAGAAAAGGGATCTGATGGCCACCAGGGTGAGTGCTCACGAATTAGGCAATCAGGGCAACAATGCTTGCAGGGGAAAAGGTATGCATTTTAGCATCGGTTTTTCTTTACAAGACATACTTTTCCAACGGTGGATTCAGACATGCTTAGATACGACTGATGTGAAGATGGATCGATCGGGTTTTCTTCAGATGGTTTCCGCTGCTTATATATACCGACCTGCTCGATGGAAGCAGCAACCGAAACGGGATGCCCATTCCGTTTGCCAGGGCACGCCCCTCCACCCCCCTCAGTTAGTGTGGGCTCGATAAGTGAGAGACGACTCAGAGATAGTGGGACTTTTTAACTACTTTGGGACAAGATTTGACAAATGATTTTTTTTTTCTGTATTTTTGTTTTGGACCAACTGTAAGTCGGTTTACCTGAGTGCTGATTCGCTTCTTACAAGACAGCACCGAAACCGAAGGTGATCTTGATGGAACGGATGTAGTATTCCTCGAAGTTACCTCTAACTCGGTCTTCTTCACCAACAGGGATTCCAGTCCACTTGACGACCATCGTGGTTTCTCCAGCACCTTGCTTCAACAGAATGTCGAGCTGTGCGTAGTGGCCCAGCTTCCATTCTTCGAGTCTCCAGAGTTGGGTGATGTGCTCATTGGGAACGAGTTTGGTGAATTTACCCGAGATCGAGCCGCCAAATAACTTGAACTCAGAACCTTCCTTAGGTGGGAAAGCATCCAAGATAGGTGCCGATCTAGTCCAAGCTCCGATTCTCTCTCTGTCTAAAAGGGTAATGTAGAGCTGCTCAGCAGTGGTGTTGAAGGTAGGCTCGAGATGTAGCGTCGAGGTGTTGTAACGAGGGACACCATCGGCGATAGGCTTTGGAGTACTTGAAGATGGCGTGCTGCTGGCAGACTTAGCTGGTGCAGCCTTCTCAGCTGACTTGGAAGAACCCTGGCTTTGGTTTTCTCTAGTGTAGGATGAAGTGACCTTGTCACTTTCAAGCTGAATGTCTTTACTGTTGGTGGAGATCAAGTCAGGACCAAACTTCAGCAATTTCTGTCTAAGCTGAGGCAAGAGCTCCTTCTTGGCCAAAAGCCTCATCTTCTCCAGATCAGCATCTTCGTTGTAGATACTGACATCGAATTGTATCTCGTCTTCTTCGGTATCGTAAGCCAACTCTGGAACAGTAATTGAACCCTTGAAAGTCTTCTCAGGATCAACCACGGAAACACCAACAATATTCATAATGATTCTCAAGTCGAAAAGTGAAATCACTTTGCCCTTTCTCTGACAGACTTCGACATCGCCTTCCAACGATGAGACAGAGTCCACAGTGACGTAGGTTCCATCGTCGCTCGACGCCTTAGTACCAACGAGGTGTTCGTTGAAGTACTGCTTAGACCAGTCAATGCAGTTCTTATCGACCCAGTGCCAGTTGTTAGGATTATTCACGACCATTCTTGTGCAATGTTGAATGAAAGTTTCACTACTCGAGAGTACTTATCTTATGTGGTGCGCACTTTTCTAGAACAATCCAACGTTGCGAACTACCTAGTGGACTGGTTCACCTACAACATCACTTAAGTCATGAATCTCTTAGTCTGTATCCTCTTTCGTTATGCGTCAACCTCCATGGCGTCCAGACGACCCAACTCTACCACACTCTCCTCCACGTCCACAATGTCGCGTATGCTCTGTCTAAGTACAGCCGTAGTGCCGCGTGGGAACTTGTAAGATTGCGTCTTAGCGCCTCTAACGTTAGGCGTCAAGTAGTTTCTGTATAATTGTGCGTCCTTGCCTGTTTCCATGACACAGACGTCCACATTGGAACCGGAACCCAAGTCGTTCCAGATACCAGCCTCAATGGCGTCAGCACACAACTTCACAGCCTCTTCTCTTGACAAATCTGGTTTCCAATGTGTTTCCAAAACAGCCATGGCGGCCAAAGAACCAGATCCCAATGAGAGATACTCACCCACGTCAGTGGAACCATGTGCTTGGACAGACATCAAATGAGAGCCTGTAGGGTCGGAGCCAGCGACAATCAAATAGGCACCCAAGTGGCCCTGGTATTTAAACAAATGCTGTTTCAACAAGGTCAATGCCGTAATCACACGAGGCTGGCGGGACTGCCACATGGCGTGCAACTCCAAGTTCAGCGCAATCAACTGGGTCACCATTTCTGTGTCGGCAGCGGTACCAGCACCAGCACACCAAATCCTTGGAGCCAATCTGTGCAACTTTTCACAGTTCTTGTCGGCGACTATGCTGCCGGTAGTAGCTCTGGTATCAGCTGCAATCACCACACCGCCCTTGAACTTGGCACCAACAATCGTTGTACCGGTGGAGGTGGCCTTGGGAGCGGCATAGCCGTTTGCAGAGAGAAACTGGTTCCTCTGGTAGTTGTCAAAGCTTAAACCAGGCATCTTTCAGTGGGTGTGACTGTGATGCAATTGATTCGAGTTGAGGTTTGCCTTCAGCTTTCGCATTCATGGCTATTTCCACTTTCAAGATCCTAGCATGGTGCACGGGTTTAAGGGCGCACTCAACTCAACCCACACTGGTTAATGTTTTTTCTTCGCTTCCACGTTAACTATGGTTATTTTTGTGCGCACTGCAGCGCTGTCTTATTTACACCAAACTGAGTGCCAGGGCGCACTGACCAAATCAGGCTTCAACTTACCACAAGAACTTGGCACCACTTCACCGATTTTAAAAGTAACCAATTCAAGGTTCTTGGGCAGTTTTTCTTTACCTTGTCATTCATTCGAGTTTAGCTCTTTATAAATGGCAGACGCATTCAATTTCGCTGCTCCAGCAAGGACAAGAGTATTGGTGGTGCCTTTGAATGAAGCTGATCCTAATTTCCACCGGTACTATGAAAAGTTCCGAAACGCCAGTGACATTCGGCTACTAGACGTGGCACCTATACCTGAATCACGCAACTTCAATCCCCAGACATTCCCACAGGGCAGAGTGCTCTATGACTTTTGCACGAGTCCTTCAGATGAAGACGTGCTGTTTCTTCACGAGTTTGAACCTTTCAGAGTGACATTCGTTGTGCTTGGATTGGGCAGCTATGACGACTACGACGAGAAGGCTGCTGATAAGTTTCATCATGACCATTCAAATGCAATGGTTCACAATTGTGTTTACTTCAATTCCCCCTCTGATAAGATTGAGGAGCTGAAACATGCATCTGGCCTGAACACCTTCTTTGTGCCTGCTCTAGAGGATCAAAGCATCACCACTTTGGAAACAACCATGTGCTATATCACCGAAAACTATATCAAGGCACTTGCTCTGTATGTGTCTTCCATCGAAAATATAACGCATCAGTCACCTATGTCGTTAAGAGACGGCACTGCATTGCACAAGACCATTAGTTATGCTCAGAAGAAGGTAACTTCCGGTTCGTCATTCAAAGTATCTTTCTCGAAGAACCAATCGCTGCCTTCTACTCCTGATCTGAAAGTGAAAGCGTCTCAAAGACAAACAGGGCGACAAGCAAAGCTTACAGGTAATTACTTGTTACTTGCAGGTCAGGCAAATGAAGCCTTGCAGTACTTTACCGATGCTGCTATTAATCTCAAAAAAGCAGATGACAACCTTTGGTTGGGTAGTGCCCTCGAGGGTCTTGCCGTTTCATCGTTAATGCTCTCCTACCTCGGCATTCCTCACCAAGCCCTGAATCCAATGTTAGCATCGGTATTACACATACCTAAGAGTAAGCTCAATTCTATCAGCCTAGCGCAAAAGCGTTTGTCCACTGACTCGATGGCAAGCAAGCAATCCAACGGCATTCAGTCTCCGAGAAATTCAACAAGTAGCTCCAGGGGTACCAGCATCGCTTCAAACATTACATCAGGCCATATAGAATTGAGCGGTTCTTCGATCACTGAGTTTTTGCGAATCTTATGCAATAAGACGGCGTTGTTTTATAACCTCAGTGACGCAGATTTCGAGAACTGCGTACCCGACTTGGTCTACATCGAATTTCTCCTAAGAAGCATCAAACTATTCATCGTCATTTACACTGCGGGTGCTGACACTGAGGCCAGCATTCTCAACTGCATCATAAAATCCACACCGGTTGAAAGCAATGGTCCGAAAGACCCAGTTTTACGCACTGAAATTCTTTCACTTATTGACCAGGTCTTCAGCATGCAACTTATAGACTTGGAGTTTGTGAAACAATGCAGAGTTTACTACACTTTAGCATCGATATATGCCGACTTGGGGCTCCGTCGTAAACGTGCATTCATTCTTCGGATTTTATTAGTCGCTCTTTTACCCAAAATTAACCACAAGGGCGTCCTACCGGATTTTGCCTCCACTGCTACACTTTCAGAGATTTTTGAATACCTTTTCGAGATGTACAATATAGGCAGACAAACAGAAGCAAAAGACATTGACGCTATGGGCCATTATTCGGATTGGATAACGCTTCAGCTACAGCTTTTGAAGGTTTGCCTCAGAATAGCTGAATCTCTCAAGAACTATGAAGCTCTTGCGAAAATCTGTGTTCTTGTTTTGTCTAGATACACCCATTGCCTACCAAACGAGGATCAGATAAAATTGAAACGTAAGATGGAGTGGCTTGCCCTTTTATCTAAAGAGAGCCATAACTCAATCCTGATTCCTCATCCCGATCCTTTTCTTGTTAGGAATGCCAAGTTTGTCTTGAATCTGCTGAGTGATGAGCTTATACCATTTCAACCCCCACCTGCTACCACTACGACGGGGATGAATGACCCTCTTATTTTTAATCCGTTCAGCAAAACACCAAAGGATGTACCATCGAAGGAGAAACTCATTTGTGTCAACGATATCCACCAGATCGTCATTCTTTTACAGAATCCCTTTGCATTCGACCTTAGCATCTCAGACATTTCGATAGTGGGTGACAAGAAGGCCATTGAGACAGTGAAACCTCTGATGCGAGTCGCTGGTGTTTCCGGGTTTAATAAGCAAGACCTCAATAAGCTTAATGGGGGCTTGCTGTTCCATCCTGGTCGTATCATGGACTCCGACCAGCATGCTCTGGAGTCAACTAGCAACGTTGTTGTGCCACCATTTTCCCTTTGCCATATTGCTGTTGCATTTAGAATTCGAGAGCCAGGAACTTTTACTATATCAAACTTTGATATCACTTTCGGGACTGCAGAACCCCAGCGATTCAGCATCATTGATCTGGAGAAGTCGAAAGCTTTTCAAAGATTAGAGGCATATCTGTCAATGAAGGCAAGTGAAAAGAATGCTGACAGTGTACTCGATAAATGTGCTGCAAATCTCAGAGATAAAGATATCACTGGCCGGGCCACAAGTAAGAAGCTCTCATTGACCGCAATTCCATCTCAAGCATCGCTCTCACTTGTGGCAAATCTGATACTGAATGGTTGGCTCATGCTTTTAGAAGGTGAGAAAAAGGACTTTTCCATTAAATTGAGGAACACTTCAAAATTGCCTATCAATTATCTTTCATTCTCATTCTGGGATTCTACTAATGACTCGGTTAATTCCAGACTAAACCATGCCAACTCAAGCAATCAACTTCTGGCAGAGGAAGTTCACGAGCTCGAATGGCAACTCCTTGAGAACAAGCCCTTCACCGTGGTAAACAAGGAAGAGATCTCATCCCATTATAGAATTATCCAACCGCAAACGGATGTTGAATTCAAATATCAGATCAATGGAAAGAGAGGAATGTTAGAGCTGAAATTGATTCTCGAATACTGCAACAGAGCGTCGGATGAAACACGTAAGAATTACGTCAAATCAATCAGTGTCCCACTCAGCGTCACGGTACAGCCATCCTTGGAGATCATTGGATGTGATGTGATCCCATTTTTCTCAACCTCGTTACAAGGGTTCCAATTGGACGACTGTCCAGAGAAGGAGAGTTTCATAGAGAAGAACATCAGTGACTTATTGAAATTCATTTCCAAAGCGAAGGAAGCTGAGGACGATGACATTTCACAATATTGTCTTCTCGTTCTTGATGTTAGAAACTTATGGAAAGAGAAACTAGCACTCAAAATCTCAAACGAAGTTCAACCGGGAATTTCTTTCGTTGTGAATGAAAAGATAGACTCCACCAAGACCAGTCGTTTGTTGATACCTATCCGCAGAATCTGCGTTGAGGATGTTGATGTCAGCCGCCCAATTCCTTCTTTGCGGAAGAAACAATTTGTCAAGAACTATGCAATTACTGCCGAAGAAGATGAACAAAACCGCAAGAACTTCTGGATAAGGTCATTCATTCTTAAATGTCTCAGCGGGTCGTGGCGGACAGTCACGAAGAACAACCCGAGATCTGGAGCCATTGACTTGCGGTCCATACGTTTAGACACCAGGATGTCCAACGCCCTAGTCTACGACAGTATCCTGATACAGCATAGTATTTGGAGCGCTGAAAGCTCGTCAGAAGTGGTTGACAAGAGGGAGAACGAGTATAGATTGGAAAAAGAGAACTTCTACGCTCTCAAGACCAAGATTGTGAATCATACCAAGACAGAGTTATCGGGCGTCTTACGCCACGTTCCATTCCCAACCTCCGAGTCGAATAGGCCAGATATATCGATAGATCAGAGAATCCTTTTCAACGGAGTGCTCCAAAAGACTATTGGGCCCAAGCAGATACCTCCTGGGGGATTTGTTGAGCTTGAGTTGGGTTTCATGGTTCTTGAGAAAGGCCGGTATGAATGGGGTTGCGTGTTTGATGACTTCAATAACTCAGGAAAGAAAACAGTCAGCAGAGAGCCGGTCTATATCACAGTGGTCTAAGGCTTTAGCAGTCTGTATTGGTAAACTATATACATTGAATGAGATAAATGGGATATTCATGGGGAAGCTCTATTACTTTCCGGATAACTTGATTGGTAAGGGCTTTGCTCCTTCAGCTTCTAGCTGTTCGATATATTTCTGTCTGCGGATATCATTGTATCTCTTTTCTTGAAAGTATTTATACCAAGAAGCAACACAGCTGTCTTCGAAGACTGCTCTTTCGGTTCCACACTTGGTTTCGACCTCATCCTTCTTCTTTGGATCTAAGGAGTTATCGATATTATTCTTCACAAGGCAGTCAAAGAACTTGTCTCTTGCATCCCAGCAAATCTTTCTTTTCGTCTTGTTGGGTGGATCAACCACCTTTTCTTCTTTGCTAAAAAGACCCATGATGATCTAAGGTACACTAAGATATGGCATTAGAAAATACCCATTACCACTCTGGTGTACGGACCTTTCTCCAGATCCACCAATTTCCAGATCTATTGATGTATTTCCACTGTAAGACCTATATTTCCTTCGATTTGTCAGACCTCTCCTAATTAGGGCTACTTTCCAATCCTTTTCCACCAATCATATATCATATTCTTCTAACGCCAAGCTGTGTTGGGAACAGAGTAGCCTTCCTAGACCATGGAAAGGTCATAAAAGCTAGATCAACTTAGGTTACCCATGTTCCTCCAGCACGTCGTTTGGTCCTAAAGTCGTTGATATGTAACATCTTTTATCCATCCATGACCGAATTTTCCAAAGAGAACTCGTTTCCAACTCGTTTCCTTTGGTAGTCCACGCTCTGGTCCTAATTTCGCAGCCATTATTATGTCTCTCATCGAGAGTCGTTTAGGCCTGGACCTCCACTAATAGAAAATTCACCCGAGGAAAGTACATCTTAACTAACTAAGAGCAAGATGAAATGATAAGAAAATTCAAGTATTCCCTCCGATGTTCTGATTCCGTGTTTTGTTGAATTCCCTGCATAACAGCCTACGGCGTCAAAAGCGCCGTGAACCCCACTATTGCAAATTTTAGTGCTTCAGTCACTGCTTTTCTTTCTTTTCCCATGACACTTCCATCTTCGGGGCCAGACCTCTTTGATATTCAAGAGGATGTTAGAGATGAAGACCATCCTGTGTTCCATGTCAAATACAGGCTGAACTCTTCTGGTACACTCGAATCTTTTGATAATACTGTACCAGAGAGACTTCCAGTGATCAAGGTTTTGGGAACTGGAGGAACCATTGCCAGTAAAGGCTCTACTGCTTTTCAAACTGCTGGTTACCATGTCGACTTGACCATCGAGCATCTTATTGCCAGTATTCCTGACCTTACACATACTTGTGAATTGCATTTCGAGCAAGTGTTTAACCTTGACTCCAAGGAGATCACCACAAGTGACCTTTTGAAACTCAAGGCTAGAACACAAGTTGCTTTGGACAACCACGATGGTGTGGTTATCACTCACGGTACTGATTCCTGCGAGGAAACATCGTTCTTTTTGGATGCAACTTTAGACTTTCAAGATAAGCCTGTGGTTATTTGCGGCTCTATGAGACCATCTACCTCCGTTTCCGCTGATGGCCCATCCAACTTGTACCAGGCTTGTGTAGTTGCTGCCAATAAGCAAAGTCGTGGTCGTGGTGTCCTAGTGACCCTCAATGATAAAATTGGGTCTGGTTATTACATCACCAAGAGCGATGCCAATTCCTTAGACTCTTTCAAGTCCTTGGGTCACGGATACTTGGGAAACTTTGTGAACAACGAAGTCCATTACTACTACCCTAGCTCCATTCCAACCGGCAGAATCTCTTTTAAAACTTCGGTTTTTGGGGATACTATGCCTGAGGTTATCGTGTTATACGCTCATCAGAGCTTCAACAACGAGTTAATCACGCTAGCAGTCGAGAGAATGAAGGTTGCCGGTATTGTAATGGCTACCATGGGAGCTGGATCTCTTCCTGATAAGACCAACGAGATATTGGGTGACTTGTCGCTGACATACGGTATCCCCGTTATCTACTCGAAGAGATCCATGGATGGTATGGTTCCTCGTGGATCAATGCCAAAGGAGAACAACACTTACTTGATTGCAGGTGGTTATCTTAACCCACAAAAGAGTAGAATCCTTCTCCAGCTTTGTCTCAATGGTGGAATGGATATCAAGAGAATTCGTAAAGTCTTCGCCGGTGTGTATGGCGGATAATATAGAGAGCATAATACAAATGATAGATACTTTCATCAATAATAAGTAGATTTTCTGATGCTAAACAACAAAAACTCCAACAACCAACAATTGGGAAACGATAGGCATAACAATTATTTGTAAGCAGCGTCAACACCTTCCTTGTATTCAGCCAAGATCTTTCTTCTCTGCAACTTCTGGGCAGAAGTAACGAAACCATTCTGAGGAGTCCATTCATCATCAACAAGGACAACGTTTTGAATCAACTCAATGCCCTTCAAACCTTGCGACTTACCAGTAGCCACCAAGGACTTGTGAACAGAGCTAATGGTCTTCTTGTCATGACATAAAGTAGCGAGCTCCTTAGACTGCAATTCCGAATCACTGTAGACTTTATCGTCCTTAAGGTGAGTCTTAAGGGCAGCTTCATTTGGAATGACAATAGCAATTGGCTTGACCTTGTTCTGGTCAGCGTAGACACAGATGTTCAAAACAACAGCGTTAGATCTGTAAATGGACTCCAACTTTTCCAAGGCAATGTACTCACCGTTGGCGGTCTTAACCAAGTTCTTTCTACGGTCAATGATCTTCAAAGCACCGTTAGAGTCCCACTCACCAATATCACCTGTCTTGAACCAGCCATCTTCAGTGAATGCCTCCTTGGTTTCCTTAGGATTCTTGTAGTACTCGGAACAGATTGGAGCACCCTTCAACAAAACCTCACCCTGGTTGTCCTTTGCAAAGTAACCAGCTTCTGGGACATCGATCAACTTGGCTGTAACAGAACCAACAATGGTACCAGCAGAGCCGTACTCGAAGCGGTTGTGCTCAAGAATACTGGAGTTGGCACAAGTCTCGGTCAAACCGTAACCAACCAACATTGGGGCAATCAAAGTGGAAATAAATACTTGAGTGTCCCTCGAGACTGGGGAACCACCATTCAAGACGTGGTGCAAGTGGCCACCAGTGGCAGCTCTAACCTTCTTGAAAACGATATCAAAGATAGAACCACCTGGGATCTTGTTGTTAGTGAAGACAGTCTTGGCCTTGTAAGAAGCCCAGAAAATCTTTTGGGTGACGGTTGGCAAAGCCTTGACCTTGGCCAAGATACCCTTTCTGACCGTTTCCCAGACAGCAGCGACAGCCACCATAATGGTAGGTTTGAACTCTTGCAAGTCAGAGTTACAGTTCTTCACAGAAGTGTCAGTCAAAGTCTTGACGTTGGCGTAACCAAGACAGCCACCCCACCAGAAGGTAAGAACTTCGAACACCAACTCGAAAATATGGGCCAATGGCAAAAATGCGATAACACGATCATTGTTACTGACCAAATCTCTACCGGCACAAGTAGATGGACCACTGACACCAGCGACAATGTTGGCGTGGGTCAAAAGGACACCCTTTGGATCACCGGTGGAACCGGATGTGAACATGATACAAGAAACATCTTCTGGCTTAGCAGTGTACTGGAACTTCTCGGAAGGCTTTTCCTTACCAGCCTCAATAACTTCATCATAGGAGACAAACTTAATGTCCGGACGGATTTCCTGAATCTTCTCCTTGGCTTCCTTAGCCTCACGGTAGAATTTGCCGCCGGCGCGCTTGTCCTCTGGGTCAATCTTCTCCGCGTGGATAATAGTCTTGACGTTTTCAGCCTTCTTTAAAGGATTGATCAAGGCGCTCAAAAGATTGTTGTCGGTAAAGATAGCGTTGGACTCAGTGAGCACCAAAGAGTGGGTCAAACCCTGCTCACCCAAAGTGTCGTAGGCAGTGACAATTGGAATGTTCTGGGTCTGGGTGGCCAAATAAGTCTTCATCCACTTGTGGGAGGTGGAGGCGAAAATGTGCAACTTGTTCTCCTGGTTAGGTTTGATGCCAATGTTCACCAAACCACGACCATACTGCTTAACCAAGTCAAGCACTTCTGGGTAAGTCTGGTAACGGTAAGAGGACATTTCAAAATACTCCCAATCCTTATCAACCTTGGTTTCTTCACCATCGACAATCTTCGTCACTTTTTTCGTCTCCACGTGCACCTCCTTCAAGTCTCTCCAGCCCATGGCCTTACGGTCGCCATGTCTCTTGACACACTCCTCAAAAAACTCTGGAAGCGTTGTTGCCTTGGAGTCAATGGGTCTTTCAATAGCTCCGTCTCTTTGAGCAGCTCTTCTTCTTGGGGCACCTTCGCCCTTTCTGGCTTCGCCTACTTCGACAGTAACCAAGGCCATGATATCGGTCAATTTGTTGTGGTGGGTGGTTTCTTGTGGTTTTTTTCCGTCGGATGAGGGGGCGACAATTGGGTTACTGGCTGCTTATATAAGTTGCGGGCGGAGACTGAAAGATAATCGGGTGTGCATAAAACTCACATTTGGCCCTCCCCGATGACAGCCTCATGACCGTAAAGAGGAAAGATGTGGAACCAAGAACAGCCCGATCGTGCACCTGCCTCTCCCTGGTTGGCTGCACCACCCAAATCAGACTGTTTCATCTACACCTACATCTTCCGGCAAACATCTCCTAACCCTTCTTTTGCCTAGAGACGTTCCACTTTGTGCCTCTTAAGATGTTTTGGTCTGGGCCGAGTTGCTCTACGTTGCAACCCAACCTATTCCTCTTGCTGGGAAGTGCGCAAGTTTCACAGGTACCCTGAATTAAAGATTGTGCGCTTTTGGGTACGAAGAAAAATAATTCGCTTTCTTTTTTTTTTTTTTTTTTTTGCTGTAAATTTTTCTCTGCCCTAAGTGCCCAGGATTTACTATTTCCCCTTCCACCTTGGATGACTGGCGGGCGGCTCCCCACAAGCTTCTGTTTCCATATTTATTTTATTTTATTCTCTTAAGGGCGAGACCCTACATGGGAAATTGTTGACACTTGGCTTTTAATTGTGGGATGCTTTTTTTCCATGTTGGCATTCTCTTAAGGTGACTGTCTTCTTTGTCTGTTTTTTTTGCACCCACACTAAGTCTCGGCTAAGTAATGTCCCGGTAGGGCCTTGGGGCCTTTTTCGCCGAGGAACTATACATTTAGGCGGGTGCCGCGGCTGGGATGCTTCAGGATTCCCCCAAAAAATTCATCCCTTGATCCAGCCGTCCTTAACCTGCCCTCCCCTCCTTCTTCTTTACCTCGGGTGCTTCTCTCTTTTGTGGGTTTCTTTCCACATTTTCTCTACTCTGTGGCCTTGCGATTTTAACTATTGTAATGGGACAAACCGCGACTCGTCTCATTGTGGAAACCCAAAGGGTTTGTTGGGTCGCACATGACGCTGGGGCTTCTTTTAGCCGCCTGCTGGCTGCCGCTCTCGAACCAGTACATTGGAAAGCCCTGGAAAAGGGTTTTCGGCGGGAATCTCTCTTGGCAAATTATATTAAACTATTATACTTTCTTTATCTGATTATTTTGATCTTCTGTTTCGGCCTTCTCTAAACCAATCTCTCCTCGAATCTTAATTCGTTGACAAGTGGCAATCCTCTCAACAATCTCAACAAGTTCTCAATGGCTAATCTCTGCTTGTTCAATCCGTTGATTGGCTCAAATCCTGGCTTAGCCAATGGTGCCTTCAACCAGTAACTCAACAAGGTCAACACAGCGTAGAAGTTGTCGTACTCCTTCTCGCCAACCTTCTTGTAGCTGACTCTCTGCAAGAACTCGGTCATGACAACCAAGTCAATGATCAATGGGGTGGCCAACAAGGAGTCCTCACACACATTGTGGATAGAAATCTTGTTGTGACCTCCCAACATCAATTCGGAGTAGTACTCGTCCATGGCAACCTTGGAGTCTCCCACGGCTGGCATGTACTTGATAACAATACAGTGGTCCACGTCCTTACCCTTCTTGTCGTTGTACAAGATATCGTTAGAGTGGATCATGTCGTCAATGACAGAAGCCTTGGAAATCTCCTTGGAACGGAACTGCTTTGGAGCAGACAAGTTGTAACCGTCATTGTTACCCAAGTGGTTGTAAGAGGCAACAGACAATGGCTTGATACCAGCATCCACGAGGAATTGAGCCAAGACAGACTTCAACTTGGTCTGACCAGACTTGAAGTCATCACCACCAATGAAGGACTTGTGCTTCTCGGCCAATTCAATAGCACCTGGAACAAAGGTGTTTTGTGGAGAACCATTGATGTAGGCAACCTGGTCCAAGATACATGCAACAGCAAACACAGTAGATGGAGAAACCTCACTGTGAGACTCCTTGATAGACTTGATCAAGTTGTCGGCAGTGTCGTTGACACCTGGGATGATCTCAGAGTATCTCTCGGTGTTGGCAGTCCACAAGACAATAACCTTGTCCAACTTGTTCTCCTCCTTGAACTCCTTGATGTCCTTTCTAATTCTCTCGACATCAGCCCACTTGTTCTCGGTGGTGACTTCGCCCTTGCTGTCAACGTTGAAGATGTTGTCGGCTCTGTCCTTCTGGTTAAGAGCAATGAAGTCTGGGTAGTAGACAGATGGCAATGGAACAATCGACTTGGTGTAACCAGCCACCTGTTTCTGCAAGTCAACGTCCAAGACCTTGGCTCTCTTACTGGCCTGGTCCAATGGCATCTTGGAGATATCCCAACCGCCAACAACCAAGTCGTTAGGGTGAACCATTGGCAAGATGGAGTTGAATGGAGCGTACACATCGTTACCCTCCTTGTCAACACCGAGCTTCACGGTAGAAGCCTGGGTGACGGAACCAAAGTAGTTTGGCTCGACACGGCCTTCCTTGTTCTCGAAGGAAATGTTGTGCTTGTTGGCCAAGATAGCGTTCACCAAGGTGGTACCATTGTTACCGCCCAAACCAACCAACAATAAACCAGTCTTTGGGGTTTCCAAGTCAACCTTGAACTCGTAGTCGGTGGCAGTTGGAGTAACAGAAAGAGAGCCAGCCTCCTTCTTCTCGACAATGGCAGACTCGTAAGTGAACTTGGTGTAAAGAGAACCGTCTCTGGTCTCAGCTTTAGTGTTGAAGTTAACAGACATTGAAGAATAGATATAGGATTGATAAAGAACCTAAAGAGAAAAAAGAGGAAAAGAAAATCCAACGAGGAGGGGGGAATCCACCCTTTATATATTGTTTTTGGGAGGGAAAGGGGCCTACCAGAAGGAAGGGATCCCACGGCCCCCAAGGGCTTAGCTGCAAAACATGGCCCCGGGTAACTGAGCGAGGACTGCACAATGAGAAATATTCGCCGAAATTTCGGCGGATTCTCCCCACCTATGCAGGAGTTCACATGCTTTCTACCGGCCAAATACCATTTTGGGTGTTTGTTGAACAACACAGCGGCAAGACTAGCAATTTCATTGGTTACAAAAGTACCTTTGGGCTTGCGGTTCGTCCTGCGTTTTTTCTTATTGGTCAGATGCAGCCTAACCCATGATAGGGGGCGGGAATGTAAATTGCCCCTAAATCAATGGCTTCTGATTTAGACATTAGATTAAATTGTCAATTCCAGCCAACCTCAGCCCTTTCTTATTTAAACATGCCATTGACTTGGTATTTGGGATCGTGAAATTCATAGCACGTGCTCCCACAGTGTGTTCGCGGGTGGAGACGGATGGACACTTTCCCAATAGATAGGCGCAAAAATAATGTGCCACAGGCAAGAAACGCCAATTCCATGAGAGAAATTTTAATAGATCCGAGTCAAGAATCGTATGACTCGTGGGCTGTAGTTTTAATTGACGTCATGGACGTATAAGGGCGGTACGGATGTTTGACATGACCAAGCCAAACCTTGACGACCAAACCTTGTTCACCAAAGCTTGAGGTCGGTCCACCGGCAGCACAAACAAACACCAGATATAAGCTTCCAGCCAGACCATTTTGGTTTGATCTGGATCACTTGAAACTGTTTATTTGTTATGAAAGCTTATCCATTCATGCCGTTGACCGCCTTCTCTACGGCTTGTAGATCGATCTAGTTTGGTGGCTCAAGCGTGTCTTAGCTGGCGGTGTGGCTTCAGGCTACCATTTGCACCCAATTGCAGCCATACAAACTCATACTCCACAATGCAAAACATAAGCTTGCCTTTTACAAGTCCAAAGCACAGGACAAATCCAAAGCACAAGCACCAAAAATGAAACACCAATTTGAATCAAGGGGTTGAAAGGGCTCGCGTCTTGTACCTGCTTTGGTGGTAAAACAAGAGGGTGCCTGTGAAGGTGCGAAGTGGTATCTTTCGCGATCAGTCACGACCATACAAATGAGCTACCCCAGAAGGTTCTGCCGAAGGGACGTTATTGTGGGAAATCGTTTCTTTGGTTGTGCAGTTTGTATTGTGGAGTTTGTGGATCTGAAGAAAGGGGTACTTTTTCCAGATGTTTGACGTTCCTCCAAAGGAGTTGGTAATAGGCGGTAGCGCACAGTTACTGACATATCGCGAGCGAGCTATAGGAGGAGTTTGCAGCCATTCCAAGACAAAACATGGCGATCATTTACATTGGAAGGAGGACAATGATCTGGTCCAGACACTTATGAACCCAAGGTGGTTACTAGCATGACATTGATATCATTCCCAAATAGTGTTTAATGGCTTTGGCGGCTTTGGCTAAGCCATGTTCAGGCAGCTAGGTGCATTCGGAGTCCCCTTGGAGTCTCCACTAGGCCCAAAATGACATCACATTCCATTGGGACCCTTTCCATGACCGCTCCCCACATCGTTGCTACCCACAAACCGGAAGGCTTTGTCTGTTCGGTTTTGTAACACCAGGTAATGAGCCTCTACGACTACTTCTGAGGCGCTCGTAAAAAACCTCAACCGACAAGTCCCTCTCTGCATGGCGCTGGTGCACCCCAGATGGCACCACCAACTACAGTAGTAGCCATCCATTTTCAAGTAGCAAATGTGACAAATTGCGGGCTTAGATTTCGCTTCGGTAACATTTTCATTCGAATGCGTCGATTTAAAAACGTTGCTCGACTTTTTCGGGGAAGATGTTTCCCAGTTGGCGTTGGCAGCCAGCACTTCTACCTTCTTTCGCGGAAAGAAGTACCGTTGAGGTTTTAGACAAAACGCAACATAGAGAAGAATAGGCTTTTTGTGCCGAGCTGCAAACCATAGTATTGTGGTTTTTTTCAAGCCAAGAGGCATGTTACAACAACCCGCCTTACAATGATGAAACAACGACGGCGTTTTACTCTGACACTGAAGGTTCTTTCCTGAAACTTGCAGTAACTTTCCGGCTCGGTTTAATCAGCGCATATTTTTCGCTACTGTAAAGAGCATCGCAGTGTTGACAAAATACTACCTAACGCAAAACACTGTCGGTTAGGAGATGCAAAAGTCCATGCAGCCAAGTAGCTATATCCAGAGAGTGCAAAATAGAAGGTACCTTTACAGCGAATGGGAGTTTTTCGCGGCCTGTGTGGCTACCGCGAAAAGTCAACATCTGACGCGGCTTCTGCACTAGAGGTTAGAAAACACGGCTCTGGCGTTGGCTTGTGTACACTCCGTGCACTGGTTTTGCTGCAAAAATGCTGGGTGATATATCCAATTAAGCACCAACGACCTGATTTGTTTCTGTGTCTGATCCTAAAGTGTGGTTACCGTATCCGTTTTAAACTACATGCTTCTCCTTTGCAGGTCTGTGCGCCAACAATAGTATGCACTATACGCCCTCATCTTCCATAGGTTGCAGCCCACCTCGGACCCCTTCGCTTTCCATCATCGCGTTCACCTCCTCCTCCTCCTTCGAGTTTAAATACCCCCAGATATCTTGCTCCAGTCGAGCTTTTTTTTTTTTTCTTCTTCTTCTTCTGTAGGTTATTCAGTCACTCTTTCACCCACCCTCCTTCATTCCTTTGATACCCTTTAGTTCCCTAGTGGTTCTATTATACTCAACCCCAGTCACTCCTTTGACACTTGATACCCCCAACTAGTCACTCCTTTACCTCCAACTAAAGACTGAAAAAAATGCTTTCCCAGACATTCCTTTTACTCCTTGTATCTCTCCTTGGAAAGGTTCTTGCCTTCTCCGCCTCCTCCAACAAGAACGTTGCCGTCTACTGGGGTCAGAACTCCTACGGTAACCAGGACAGATTGAGCGCCTACTGTGACAACGACGACACCGACATTGTCCTTGTCTCTTTCGTCACTGGCTTCCCTGAATTGTCCTTGAACTTTGCCAACCAATGTGGTGGCTCCTTCAGCAACGGTGTTCTCCACTGCCCTCAGATCGGTGAGGACATCAAGACCTGTCAGTCCAAGGGTAAGAAGATCTTGCTTTCCTTGGGTGGTGCCTCTGGTAGCTACGGTTTCCACGGCCCTAACGCTGACTCCGACGCTGAAAAATTCGCTGAGACCTTGTGGAACAAGTTCGGTGCTGGTTCTGACGACGAGAGACCTTTCAACGATGCTATCGTTGATGGTTTCGACTTTGACTTGGAGAACAACAACCCTACCGGTACTGTTGCTTTGTCCAACGCCTTGAGAAAGCAATTCTCCAAGGACTCTTCCAGACAATACTACTTGGCTGCCGCTCCTCAGTGTGTCTACCCAGATGCTTCCTCCGGTGACATCTTGGCTGAGACTCAAATCGATTTCGCTTTCATTCAATTCTACAACAACTACTGTGGTCTCGGTGACAACTTCAACTGGGACACTTGGCAGAAGTTTGCTGAGGAGGACTCTCCTAACAAAGATATCAAGTTGTATGTTGGTTTGCCAGGTGCCCCAAGCTCTGCTGGCTCTGGTTACGCTGACCTCGACAAGGTGAAGAAGAACGTTGGCCTGGACATCTTGAACAACAAGAACTTTGGTGGTTTCATGTTGTGGGATGCTTCTTCTGGTGCTAGCAACAAGAACAGCGAGGGTGTCTCTTTCACTCAGCAGCTCAAGAACTACCTTTTGGGTAATGTTGAGGAAGAATCTCCATCTGCTCCAGCTTCTACCTCCTCCAAGCCTGCTCAGACCTCTGCTACTTCCACCACCAAGGCCGCTGCTGAGACTCCAGCTGAAGAGACTCCAGTTGAAGAGGCCAAGCCAACTCCATCCAAGGGTGTTAACGCTGGCGCTCAACCTAATGTTCCAGGTGATGGTTCTAAGACTACTGTCGCTGCTGAGGCCACTACCACTCAGGCCCCTCAGGATGACTTGGTGACCGTTACCGTGCAAAATCCTTCTTCTACTTTCACTACTGTGCGTGTTTCCTGCTCTAGTGATACTCTTGTTAATACCGTCGACGGTAAGGTTGTCACTGAGGTTGTCACTGTTACCAGAGTTGTGTCTACCGCTTACCTTACCAAGACTGTCAAGGCCGAGCCAACCGCTTAAAGCTGGTGAGCCGCCATAATCTTTATAGGATTTGCCATGAATGTATGTATAATTAAAATTGATTTTTGACTATTCCTTGTTCCAATCCTTGTAGTAGCAGTCGTGCTTTAGGATTCATGTAGATTGTTGGCGGTTCATCTAACGTGTCCACAGCCTGATTGTTTTGGTCAGCCTCTTCCACTTTTGTCGATGAAACTTTAAAATGCACAAGCGGCACACTGCTTATGTCGAATTGACGCTGCGCTTGTTTTGTTAACGCAAACGGCAGTAGTAGGAAGAAGAAGGTTCTCATTCGGTCTAATGCTGTCTTTGCATGGTACTCATAGATGCCCGCAAGTTCTCGTATTGTTGACGCCTGAATTCGTCTTTTGTAGTTTTTGCACTGGACGAACACTTGTATTTGATTTTCCAAATCAATTTGCTTGGGTACTTTACCGCCTGTGGCCTCATTATACTGCTTGGAGGCAGAGAGGACGGTCTTTTGAGGGTATTTCTTTGATTTCTTCTCGTCTGTAAGTCGATTCCAATAGAAACCCAAATTCCATTTTCCAAATATATCAATCCCGTTATCCATGGCACCGCCCACTCTCGTCATCTCATAACAGTGTAGCCTGTGTTCCAAGTACTCTTTAGCATATAGCTCATATAGAGTTCCTCGAAAAGTGGTGCTTGTCACGTCCTTTTGGTTGAGTCTTCCATATTCGAGATATTCTCTGGAAGTCTGAATGTCTTGAAGGGTCGATTTGAATCTTCGAAGAATGTGTCGGCTTCTAAGCGTACATGACATTCAAGCTGGAAGGTGATATCAGATACACTACTAGTTAATTCAAGCCAAATGCGAAATATCACCGAAGCACACCAAGCCTGGGAACAAAAGGACTTATCAATATGAGGTTTACATCAATACTATTATACCCAATTTTGGCATATTCTGCCTTTGCTGAAGCTACCGAAAAGACTGTTGATGTCTTCAGCAAGTCTGTCAATTCTGCATCCACAGTAAGCTTAGGTCAGATAAAGTACGACACGGCTACCAATAATACTGAGTATGTTGCCATAAGCGACTTGCCCAGCCATGAGAGCATTTGCTTAGGAACGAGGCATATACCAAATAGAGAATGCTTCACGTTCCTTCAAACCAAGGAATCCAGCCCCAAGGGAAGGTTTGTCTTGTTCTTGAACAAGGATAGAGAGATAGAAGACATTGCCTTCCATGCTGGTGATGAAGAATGGAGCACTGAGTTGGTAGACGTTTTGCTGGCTCCATCTCCAAACTTGAAGCCGTTTGTCAGACAAAAGCAAAAACAGAAAGCTGAGCCCGTGAAGCAAAAAGTGATTAGAAAGAAGACCGTGGAGATCGACGGCAAGCAGACTGAAATCGAAGAGGAAGTTGAAGAAGAGGTTCAAGAAGATGCTAAACTGTGGTTGCAGAAGAACTGGATGTGGGTGGTGATCCCATTGGCTCTATTCATGGTTATGGCACCTGAAGAAGAAAAGAAGGAGGAATAGTCGTTGACGACAAGCTAGCATAATAATAAAGGTCTCTATAAGTTGAAGGCTGTGGGCTTAATACCCATCAATTTGTAAATGCCCTGAAGGGATCTGGCTCGTTTTAAAACGGTGGTTGCGATGTGGAGAGGGTTCTTCGTAGAATTCCATATTTCGTCCATGAAAGATTATTTTAGATCGCCAAATTATCTGGAGAATTGCTGTTGGCTAGATTATAGGGACTTATACTTTGTTTCGGGGAAGCTTTTATAGGGATTACTGACAGTATCGAGGTCAGTTCACGAATCGATCTTGAAGAGGTAGAAACTACGAATCCTTGACCTTAAATACAATAGAATACTTTTTTAATTCTATTTTAGCGTGTTTAAATCATTTTCAAGGTAAACATGAATTATTTTTTCTTTTTGAAAGTTTTTGGTATTGTTGAGTTCTCCCTTCGAATGACAGTTTTATACCGAAATTATTAAAGTAGGCCAAACCTACAATAATTTAAGAAACTTAAAATAAAAACGAAAAAGAAGAGAGACGGATCTAAAGAAGACAGGATGAAAGAAGTCGGAGTACAATTGGGCCTAGCTAAGTTATTTATCCTTTTGACGGACCCAACTCTATAATCAAAGGATAACCAACGCCAATGGGATCATTTCCACAAACCCTACAATAAAATCAAAATGAAATAACTAATCACCACCCAGCATGAATCGATGACCCAGACTTCTTCAGTAAGCTTTCAAGAAATTAGTGCAACCTATTAGCCACCACGGAGTTCGGTCCATTCCATAAGCAGACCAAATTACAGGCCAATAAACAAAAAACAATCCAAATAAAAAAAAGGAAAAAGAACAAAAAATTAAATAAAACTACTCATAGAAACCCCTTGGACCGGAAAGCCCCAAAATAAATCCCACATCCCAAATCCAAACTCTCTGTCTGTTCCACCTTGCCAGCCTCCACAGTCTAAGCTTCCCAGTTCCAGAGCCGAGCATGAATCTCGGAGTGCCTCACAGACCGGTCACTGCGAAATCTGTAGAGCCAATTGAGACTGCCCAATTGTGCACCTTCAATGCGCACTGGCCCATGTAAAATCTGTAAATGACTACACAAAAAGGGAGAAAGTCAATGAAGGAAAGAAGTTTGAGAAAACACGTTTTCAGAAGCTTCATCTCTGCTTATTTAAGCCATCGGTCATACACTTCTTTCTCTGGCGGTGTTGGTTTCTCTAATTTCCGTGCTGGGTCGTCCCGTCTCTCACCGAGCGCACTTAGCTGCAGGCAGCCTATCAGAAACAGATTATTGCTCCATTAGTAAAGGCAGCTCAAAAACCAATAGAGAATTTCCATAAAACATACCTACATACAAAAAACTTAGAGGTCAAGCGTTAGAAAAAAAAAAAAAAAGATCAAGCGTACTGACATCCCGAACAGCCTGCTCTTCCCCTCGAACCCCAATAGACGCTTCATTTCCCTTATAAATATTAGCATCATGTTGAGATCGCTTTATTCGGTTTCTTCGAGAAGACTTTTATCGAGCTCAGCCAGGCGCTTGGCTGAAGTCAACGTTACTGTTGATGGTAGAACAGTCCAGATAGAAGCTGGCTCCAGTATCATCCAGGCTGCCGACAAGGCTGGCGTTACTATTCCTCGTTACTGTTACCATGACAAATTGGCCATCGCAGGTAACTGCCGAATGTGCCTTGTTGATGTCGAGAGAATGCCTAAATTGATTGCCTCTTGTGCTGTGCCAGTGCAAGAAGGTATGGTTGTCCACACTGACAGTGACAGAATCCAGAAAGCCAGAGAAGGTGTCACCGAGATGTTGTTGGAGAACCATCCCTTGGACTGTCCAGTGTGTGACCAAGGTGGTGAGTGTGATTTGCAAGAACAGTCCAACAGATACGGTGCTGACAGAGGTAGATTTAAGGAAGTTACCGGTAAGAGAGCCGTTGAAAACAAGGCCATCGGTCCATTGGTCAAGACTTCCATGAACAGATGTATTCACTGTACCAGATGTGTGAGATTCATGAACGATGTTGCTGGTGCCACTGAGTTGGGTTCCACCGGTAGAGGTAATGACTTGCAGATTGGTACTTACATCGAAAGAAACATCAACTCCGAGATGTCTGGTAACATCATTGACTTGTGTCCCGTTGGTGCTTTGACCTCCAAGCCATACGCTTTCAGAGCTAGACCCTGGGAGTTGAAGAGAACTGAGACCATCGATGTTATGGATGCCCTTGGTTCTAACGTCAGAGTTGACGCTAGAGGTATTGAAGTTATGAGAGTTATGCCACGTTTGAACGATGAGATTAACGAAGAGTGGATCTCCGACAAGTCCAGATTCGCCTGCGATGGTTTGAAGACACAGAGATTGACCAATCCTTTGATCAAGGATGGTGACAGCTTCAAGCCAGCAACTTGGGATGAGGCTCTTTCCACCATTGCTGCCGCTTACAACAAGCTTAAGCCAAATGGTGACGAGTTGAAGGCCATTGCTGGTACCTTTGCTGACGCTGAGGCCATGGTCGCTTTGAAGGACTTGGTTAACAAGTTGGGCTCTGAAAACACTGTCACTGATGTTAAGCAGGCCACTGATGCTCACGGTGTTGACATTAGATCTAACTACGTTTTCAACAGCACTGTTGATGGTATCGAGGATGCTGACCAAATCTTGCTTGTTGGTACCAACCCAAGATTCGAGGCCGCTGTGTTGAACGCCAGAATTAGAAAGGTGTGGTTGAGACAAGACTTGGAGATCTCTGTCGTCGGACAGGACTTCGATGCCACCTTCAACTACGACAAGTTGGGTGCTTCTGCCAACGACTTGAAGAAGGCCTTGTCTGGTGACTACGGTAAGAGATTGGCCGAGGCTAAGAACCCATTGATCATTGTTGGTTCTGGTGTTGCCGAATCTGAAGACGCTAAGGCCGTCTACAACACCGTCGCTGAATTCGCATCGAAGACCAAGAACTTCAACACCGAAGAATGGAATGGTGTCAACCTTTTGCATCGTGAAGCCTCTCGTGCTGCCGCTTTGGACCTTGGTTTCCAGAAGTTGACTCCTGAGTCTGCTAAGGCCAAGTTTGTCTACTTGCTTGGTGCTGATGAGATCAAGGGCTCCGACATTCCAAAGGATGCTTTCGTCATTTACCAGGGTCACCATGGTGACATTGGTGCCTCTTTTGCTGATGTCATCTTGCCAGGTGCTGCTTACACTGAGAAGTCTGCCACTTACGTCAACACGGAAGGTAGAGCTCAAGTCACTAGAGCTGCCACCAACTCTCCAGGCTCCTCCCGTGAGGACTGGAAGATCATCAGAGCTCTTTCCGAATACGTTGGTGCTCCTTTGCCATATGATGATTTGTACGCTGTCAGAGAAAGATTGGGTGAAATTGCTCCACACTTTGTCAGACATGAAGTCATCGAGCCAGTTTCTCAGGACATCGCTCAAGCTGGTCTTAAAGACATCATTGGAAGACTTGGTAGCTTCAAGGCTGCCGGTGTTCCATTGAAGAACCCAATCAGCAACTTCTACTTCACTGATGTGATCTCCAGATCCTCGCCTACTATGGCCAAGTGTGTTACTGCATTCGGTGCTAAGATCGATAAGATCAAGGACCCAAAGCCATTGGTTGACATCTAATGAATTTCGTTACCTGCGACTGTACCATAAAACCCTATTGCATGTGTGGATGTTAGAAAGTTCACCAGATATTATTACTCGAGATGAAGGATCTTGTGTGGCATTTAGTTAGTGCGGAATTGAACGATGGATGGCAACTGCTGGAAAAGCCTATCCAGAGTGAGCGAAATAGTACTTTTACTTTTTTTGTGTCACTTAACAAACAACCGAATTCATTGAGTTCGATCCTTCTTCATAAGAGCATTTATAATAAAACCATGAGTATTGTATACTAGTAACCTCGTAAATCTTTGACTAAGTATTAGCTTCCATGGCGCTATACAGGAAGTTTGACCGTTTCCCCATACTTGAGTAAAAGTATACGACTTTTCTTAATGAAATGGAATCACACATGCATCAAGAGGACCAGTTCTCGTCTAAATGGCGAGTTGCTAAAGCTTGCGCTCGCTGTCATCGATTGAAGAGTAAATGTGTCTACGAGGACCCAACTTTCAAGACCTGTAAGAGATGTTTCAATTTGGGTCTCAAATGTTCAGTTGATGAAGACCCAACAGCAGTGAATGCCAGGAAAAGGAAACATACCAGAACGCATCAGCAGGTTGCTTCGAGGATCACAAAGTTGCTTGATGGTATCGATAAGGAGTTGGAATTCTTCGAAGAGAAACAACCCCAGGAGAACAGTGAGTTCCATTCGCTGCTTTCCCTCCTCTCAGCAAAGCTCAACCAAGCAGGGGCCAGACTAGCTGACAGCTTCAGCTTGAATGGCAAGGCCAGTATCCAAGTCGGGCTTCCGAATATTCATCCCAACACAAATGTCACACATGAGCTCATCTACACCCATAAGGTGCTCTCTGAACAAGAGGCAAGAAGACGTCTCAGCTACTTCCTCAACGAAATGCTTCCCTTTTTCCCCATCGTGGCTCTACTGAGAAGCTTGCATGACTTCGATACACTTATGAAGACGGATTCTACTCTTCTCCTAACGTGCATCTTCATAACCACTGTGAATGATAACGCACTTTCCGATGAAAGTCCGTCAAAGGAGTCAAATAGGCGGCTTCATGAAACTCTTAGCCACTACGTCACCACAGAGATTTCAAAGCATATCTTTGAGCGTTCTACAGCGTTCACCTACCACTTGGCAATTTCTTGCCTTCTATTATCGCTTTGGTCCATACCATCGGACCGTAAGGGCCAATTCAGGAGCCAGGTTGACCTTGTAAATGCCCATGGAGTGTCTCTTTGTGCTGACGTTGGTAACGTTTCAACATACCAAATCAAAGCTCTCGCAGATGATAATTCATTGGAGAGGAATAACTTGAGAACATTTTTGGCTGTTTACAGTTGTTGTGGATCATTGAGTTTTTCTTTACCAAGATTCCGCATTGTATCATGGTGTCTAAGACATGATATCGCCATAAAGCAATTACTTACGCGATACGAGCAATCAATACCAACCCCAGAGGATGTATTTGTGTGTTGCTTCACGCGATTAGTAAGAAAAGGGCAGGAAATTTTCGACTATTTCATTTCTCATGGTGTCACTGTCAGTTTCCTAAGTACTGAATCGGGTGCTAAGGTAAGGACTCGTTCAGATGATACGACATTTGCTAGCGTCACCAACAGTTTGGAACGCTTTAAAGTTGAGTTGACAATGATCCTAGCAGAAAGCGGGTTAATTGACCCACAGACTTTGGCACCAAGACCGGAAGCAGAGATACGAAAGTATTGTCTAATTATTGTCTATCATCAATTAATGATGATGAACCATGACACGCTTCTAAGCTGGCAAATTTTCCACATGAAGCCAGAGGCTGACAATCTGCAAATAATTCCGCTCATAAAACATCATGTCAACCGATTCAAAGAAGCTTGCGACGCAATCTTGAGTTACTACATCAAGATGAACCAGATTTCATCTAAAAATTACCCTACATGGTTGCAGTACAGGTGTGTTCATGCGCTTATTTCATTGGTGAGATTACTTATTCTTATCAAGACAAAAGCGAAGGGATTCGAGTTGGACGGTTTTGATGAAATCAAGCAAAAGCTTGACTATTATATCCACAATGTGAGATCTATTCTTGACAATAATGTTAAGGCATACGACTCCGTTGTTTCGGGCCGCGTGAAACTAATTGTTGACAGAATTGTAAAGTGGAAGAAGGTGGTTGAAAGTCTGAAGAGCTCCATGAAACTCGACTATATTAATATCACTCAAACCATGAAGGGTCAAGAGATGGAGAAGCTCAAAGACCCCACAAGTGCTCCAAGCAATGGTCGCAAGAGAATCAAAGTTGAAGTTCAGGAGGATGTTGAAAAGGGTACCGAGAATACTCCAGATAGCGGTACAAGCTTTGATCCTGAAGAATTTTTGCCTCAGTTCCCAGACCTTACAATGGCATCCAACACAGAGATTTTCAAGGATTTCGACCGTGACTTTTTGAGGTTCATGAATCCAACAGAGTTCCAGTTGGGTTTCGATGAATCTACTCTATTCTTGAATGGAGACGTCCAGAATGCGTATGGGTTTTAAAACTCGAAATCATCCACGTTATCCTGCTGGTCCTGAGCGGCGGAGCTACTTTTCTGTTCCGCATCGTCATTGGCTTCATGATCTGCCAAATCGTAACCCGCCTTTCGTTCGCCAGTATCTTTTGACGTGGACACATCCCTTTCCTTCAAAACTTTGTATAATGAACCATGACTTTGCTCTTCGTTTGTAGGCTTGTTGTCGGTCTTGTATCTGCTGAACTCAGTAATATCCACTTTCTCAGCTTCATCAGCTTCATCAACATGGTCATCATTAATATCCAGCTCCTGGTTTTCTTGATCGCTCGTTTCCTCCTCGTCTTCTTCATCATCTTCGTCTTCGTCTTCGTACTCGGACTCCATGTCAGCTTCAAAGGCTCCCCAAGTATGACCCTCGTTAATTTTCAAACCTTGAGAGTCGCTAGTACGATAACCACCATTATCATAAATTACATCAACACCAGGTATAATACAGTTCTTAAAGGCTGGCGGTTTCCCTACCAGGTTCATTAGAGTGACCCAAGGCGGTATCACATCCGTATCATTCAGCGAAAGTCCGACCGCTTCCCTCAATCTTTTTGAAACGACGCCTGGTCGCATATGTGTAACGCTTTCCCGATACTGGTCAGACTTTTCACGGCCCTCCCAGTATAGTTCACCAAATTTTAAATGTCTTGGTTTTGTTTGAAATTTAAAAAATGCATCATGAAGCTTCTGATAATCAATATCAAGCTTGCCCATCTTTGGTTGGACCCTTTCACGTTGTTGTTTCTTCAAAGTATCAGGGTCATAGTTTCTCATCTCAGCGATACCAGTATCTTGGATGTATTTTGGAAGTCGGAAAGGAGGCACTTCGAATCCCTTTTTGCCAGAGAGATAATCTTTCTTTTGCAGCCAATGCGATGGAACACCAACAGCATTGAACGACGTCTTGAAAGCCACGCAAAGATATGGATCTGGAGCATCAGCATCATACCACGCCACAGCATTGGGTTTATCTGTCGATGCCTTGAGCTCTGCGATGGATACTTTGTTTCTTAGGCGCTGTTGCCTTCTCGAGAGAGGCTTCTCGAATTCTTCATCCAGACTATCATCAGAAGAGGAGTCCGAATAGTATTCTGTGTTGGATTTCGTAACTTGAAGAGATTGTTTTGGGGCAGACGGCTCCTCAAATCTTCGAAAAACATGCTGAAAGTCACTAGCCAAGTCTTCATCAAGAGGCAAGACATCAGACTTGGTATTTCCATTGACAGCGTCAGGTTTATCATTAGGTTTAGCATCGACCGAATCTATCTTTTCACTAGCCTCAGGCACGATAGAGGTCTCTTTAGTCTGTTCATTGTCAGCTTCAGGCTTCGCTAGCAGTGGTGAACCGTTGGCATCGTCGTCATGTTTCTTCGTAACGGCTTCAGGATGTGCTGTTGCATTTTCTGTAGAGCTCTGAAGCTTTCGTAGCTTGGCTTTCTCGCGTCGAAGTTGGTTCTTAGACCGTTTGGGTGCCATGTAGTAGTTGTCTCAAGAGATGAGATGCTGGTGCGCATATATAGTTGAGGTTAAGCTACAACCCACGATAATGCAATGCCATTATTCTACCCTATTTATAATGTAGATTAGAGAAAGTTAGCTTCCAGCAGAGACTGAATCAATTAGTTTTTCTTTTCTTCACCAGCAATATTCATCGGAATCGACGAAATAAAGGCGCTATGGGCCCTAATCTGTGTTGACGAAGCCCATTTGAGCCAAGTGAATCTACATTCAGCAAAAAGTTCAAATAGAATAGCTTGTAGCATTAGCCTCTGAAAGCTTTAATCTCTCGACATACCTCTTTCACTCGAATGTCTTTCTCCTATGCAAATCGCCGTTGAAGGATGTTATTTCTTTGGCTCCTCAGGTGAAGTGGCACAGCGTCTTTTCATACGCTCGATACGTTCACTGATATCGTCCAACTGCTGGTACACATCTTTATCGTTCTTCTCCATCAAATCCAATATCTGCTGTATGTTTCCATCTAGTTCATTGGCGATCTCTAGTAACGAGGTGTTGTGGGTCTCAGCGTCATCCACCTTGGGTGGCATTTCGGCCGATGCATCAGTGAATTCTCCATTTGTCAAAGCTGGAGTACTCAAGCCAGGCACTTTGGTTTCGGTTGGTTCACTCATACCTGGAGTAGAAGTATAGGGTAGGTCTGATATCTACAGGAAATACCAAATCAACATATGTGCGTAGTACTGTGGAGAACAGACACCGTACCAACGTCTACATCCGATTCTATAATACCCAATGAAACCTTTTCAGCTACTACATATATTTTCGTTAGCGTCAAGCGTGCTAAGCTTGCATCTTCATTCGCATACGCTATTTGAGATTCGTCAATTTGAATCGTTCATACCACAAAGTATGGTTCGTGATCTCAAGAACAGTGTTCTGAAAAGTCAATGGACCAATGATCCCAATAACACATTCGAGAGTTACTTTATTGATCGTGGTAATAGGACGGATGAATACTTATGCTCGATACCCAGCGGCTTAATCGATTCGATCGAGGAGAAAGAGCTTACGTCCTCGCTGGAGCAGGTGGATGCGGTAAACGACGCCAGGTTACTTGCCACGGCAATTGACATAATCGAAAAGTCTTTTCCTACAGACGAGTGTGTCTTCGCATATGATCTTCGTGGTCTTTATTGGACCTATGCCTACTGCTTTGCTGATAAGGTGATCCAGTACCATGAAGCAGTACCACCCGCCGAGAGACGGAAGCGTCATTTGGCAGCCAACCCAAACCAGGTTTATCTCTTGGGACGCTTCACCGATGCGACATCAAATAGCATCAAAATTGGGAACCAAGCCACACAAAAGCATAAAGAGAAATACGTCACCCAGGGTAAGAGTACCTTCACGCTCGGTGACGATATAGCATCCCCTTTCCATCACCGCTCAACACATCAGGTTGTACAGCAGCAGATGCAACCTGGCTCCTATTGCGAAGAGATTAATGGACAACGGTCGGTGGAGATAATCTATAAATGTGACCCGGATGCCCATGGCTTTTCCCAACCCCAAATCATTGACGTCCCAGAACTTACGACATGTCTGTATAAAATGGTTATCCATGTACCCGACCTTTGTTCACTAGAGCAATTTGCTCCTCTTAGAAGCATACGGGATTCACTGGTTGAACTAGCTTGTCAACTAGTGGACGAAGAGAGAGCTGGTGAGGAAGAGGAACCACCACGTCCTTTTGAGTCTTACACTTCAAATGTCCGGCTCAGGGATCACGATAACTTCCCAGTTAGAGGAGATAACAAAATTTCAGTGGATGAGCATTCATTGATGTCCTTAGGGTATGGGTTTTATCTCGCAAAGAGCAAGGTGGGATACACATCCACTAGTTCCTTCTATAACAACAGGAATATTGTGATTCACAATGGGTTTGCAGACCTGTTGGAAGACTTGGGCAACCAAATTGGCCGTACACTCTACAATGCTGTTGGAAGAACACTTCTTGCGCCATATTTCGAGGAGAACGATCAAAAACGTCTCAGCTGGTCAGATTCTTTCACGATTTGGCTAGAGGTATACGATTTTTTTGGGAACTTCAAAGCGTTGATTAGAACTGTCAGAGACGGGTCGAATACCAAAAAGAGTCTTCTGTTACAAGTGATCGATCCTGTTACTATGATTGACATTGACGGCGATTCACCAGAGGACTTGGCCTTTGATCTGCCTGAATATGAGGCACCACATAATCTCTGGAATTACCAGTATTTCAGTAGAGGTGAGGTGGGTCAAAGGAAACAAAAGGCCATCAACAACCCTGGCGTCAAGACGGTCACGGAAAAAGAGGTTGTCACAGTTACAGTTCCTTCGCAGGACGAAGAACAGGCAGCTACCGAAGGTGCTGAGCATCTTGTCGAGCTCTCAGATGAACAAGATCCAATGCCCTTATACATTAACGAGGAAAACATCAAGGAGATTATAGGTAATCCCGAGGATGGCGCAGTTGACATTGTGGTCGACGTTGACGGAGCAGAAGAAACGTACCGTGTCGATCTTCAATAGAGAGCCTAAGAGAAAGTCAAGAATATAGAATATGGCGTATATGATTCTCGTCTAGTATGATCCCACCGAAGTGCTAAGTAGGTGCGCACGAAATCTGGCATCTAACAAAAAATCAATAGAAAAAGTAATCGAATAAAAAAAAAAAAAAGACTTACTGTTAGTCTCCATTGCTGCATCAATTTACCTACAAACCCGGGCCTAGTGAAAAGCTAGATAGTTTTGAACCAGTTCAGCCGTTCTTTGTTTGAAGTAGTTGTTTGACAAGCTTTGCCCATATTCCGAGGTGGCCATGTTACTCCGTCTCTCGCACATCAGACCCATTGCACTCCATCATATCCAGACGGGGAGTGGGATCCAACAGAGCAGAAATATCAGCTTCCTCAAGAAGTTGCTTCTGTTGGACGACTCCAGTAGTAGCGATCTTGATAAACATGAGGTGGTGAAGTGGGATGAGTCCCCCTACGCTGATATCAGAACCAGAGCAGCATACATCCGAGCCATGGCGAAATGCCCGGTGACCCATAAACCAGTCGACTATGTGTGTCCAATATCAGGTATCCCAACACATCATGACCGTAAAGCCTGGGAGGACGATAAGGAGTATCACGAGCAAAAGAAATATGACCGTTTGAAAAAGGTCAACTTATACGAGCATGATTTAAGGTCAGGAAGAAAGTTTGATGAGTTCATATTCCCGGGAAACCAGGAGCGTGACTTCACTGTCAGTTTAGAAAACTGGGACACTTTCTTCTATACCAGAGATTTCAATCCCATGAATACCGAGTATAACTTGGCTGCGGCTACCAAGGTGTTGACTTATCCAATCACCATAGCTGCCATTTTGCACAGATTTTCTCCATACGCCTTGACTCCGAAGGGACCAGTTACCTTGGAAGGTTTGCGTTCCTTGGCTGCATTGAGGTATTCTTTGTACTCGCTGCCTATCAAAAAGAATAAGGAAATCACCTTCAAGGACAGACCAATGAGGATTTTCCTTGTGGGTGCTAAGATGGAAGCCATGTTGCCCGGATACGTTTGGAAGCAATTCGGCTACCTTTTCCCAGAAACGAAGTTTGAGATCCACTTCATTGGTCCCCAGTCATATTTTGACGTTGAGGCAAAGGCATTCATGCCCTCTAACAGACCTCACGGCAGACCAATGGTAAGAAAACACGATGAGCAAATCACGCTCATACATCACACAAAATATTTCCACGAAGTCTATGATCAAGGTGATCTTTTCCCGTTCGACCCATACTTGGATGTCTTCTTCCTCTTCCACCCAGGATTTAAGACCGCCGATGAGATTCATTGGGATAAGGCCTTGAAGGGTCTTTTGGATTCCAAGTGTGCTGTGCATGTTACTGGATACCACGACGTGGATATTGAAAGAGAAATTGATTGGTTGAAGCACCACAAACTTCATGACGAGATGGACATTCTTATGAACAAAACGGATAATATCTTTGGTTCTACTAAGATTGACTTGGTCGACATTAACCCAACAGAGTCGTTCCAGGCAAACAATAAACTCATGGCCTTCAGAGGTAAGAGATACCATGCCATCAGGACATAGCATCTTTCTAACGCCATGGGACACTATACCTTGTAAATAGCGGTAGTAGTTCCCTATGTATATACGCATAAGCCAGTAATAGAGATGTATGGGTGTCATATTGCGCACTATGCGTGTCACTATATCTCCACATATGGACTCACTTAATTAACGAGAACAGATAGACAGAAACCTCATGTTCGATGCATTTCTACTAAAGCTTCCGGTGAAGCCAATCAATAAACCGGACCATGTCCCTCCCCCACCCGAGGTCTGGGAAATAAGGGTTCTTCTAAGCACCACAATCTGCGAAATCAAGGAGCTGATCTGGATGCATAGCGAGGGCCACAATTTATCGCCTCCATTCCTTCGAATCAAAATGTTCGGTGGACCAGTTGGTGATTCTTCATCTTTGGACTCTTTACTCGGTCTCAGTGAACCTCCCGCTTACGATAACTCGATTGATGCGTTATCCGTTATCATCGACTACACTTTATTCGGCTCTCCAGCCATTCCACACAGGGACCCGATACCACTGTATTTTGATGTGGTGGTGAATTCTACCAATGAAGGCTCTAGAAGAACAGTGACATACCGTGAATCGCTTTGTTCTACTGTTAGAAGCATAAAGGACCAGATTGCAGAGAAATACTCCCTCGAGGCCTCTGCGTTTGGCTTGAAAGTCACAGATGGTGCTATTCTAGATGATGAATCGACACTCAGAGACGTCATGGGACTTGACGTTCCACTTCCACGTAATCAAAGGTTAGTGCTTCAATTGGCAGAGCGTGGTACATCACTTCTAAAGATCTTCCAGAGGACCACAGGCAGGCATTTTTCGTCCATCAATATAACAAGTGCCACTACGGTACAAGAAGTTAAAGCGGTGGCATCCAAGTACGCCGGTGTTCCTATTCATCTTATCAGACTTACTTTCAGAGCACATATTATAGCAGAGCCTGCTATCCCGGAGGATACGAGGACAATTCTCGATATATTACAGTGCGGAGGCACTCCTACTGAAGCTTTTGAAGTGGACTTTGATGTTAAGGATCAAGCTACAACGTTAATCAACGGTGAAGAATGGGCTCCAACGGGGAATACTTTTGTTGAGGTGGAGGACCTGAATGGATCAGTGCGTTTGGTAAACCAAGCGGCTCTTTCTTCAAGCACGTACGAGGTTAATTTTCAAGGTACTACCGTACAGCTTGATACATCAGACTGCATTATCAATGACGAAGAAGGCTACGTTCTTATAAGTCCTATGGGGTACTCAAGGATGAAGAACACATGGGGAGACAGGATACAGAAGGCTCAAAGAAGGACAAGAGGTGCTTCGAATAACACAAGAGTTGAGCCTACCCCGGGAAGGGTTTTACAATCGAACCCGGTGCTCCAACCACAAGTCATGCAGCCACCACAACCTACTGATGCAGCCGCCCCTGTCCATCGAGCTCACGAAGCCGACCCAACTCAGCTTGCAGAAGAAATTGCTGAAAGAGATCAACGTCGTAACATCGCTGGTCAAAGGCAAACTGTGTTTACTAGGCTAGTCGAAGCGGCGATGGCCAACCGCCAGAATCTTCGAAGGATCGCCCTCAATGTCTTCTTAATGGCAATTATCAGTTTCGATTTACTATTCCTCCTAACAATACCGAAGTTTGCAGTGTCGGTCGTGGTGCTTACGTTTCTCTACTCTATTTTCATCAGAGGAAGGGATATTAGTGACTGGCTCAACCATTGGATCCTCGGAGAAGGAGCGCCAAACACTATTCCTTTCAGAATGGTACGCTTTATCTCGGCGACGACAAGAGGGGGTTACGACATGTACCATTTTAACTTTGATCGGATGTACAACTTCATCTCCACTCTGGTCATGCTGTTAAGACCATCAAGAGAGGTTCATCTTGAAAGGATGGCCCGGCGGACTGACACGGTGATGTTCTATACTGTCTCCGCCTTACAAGAGATCTGCGGAATTGTCTTGTTGTTCGTTGCAACAATCATACCCACGGTGGAGACTGCTTTCACGGAACGGGATCTTACAGAAAGAGCGGAGACTCGGGAACGCCTTATCCAGAAAATCAAACAATACGTCGAAGAAGCCGAACACAGAGAAGATTTCGAAAGTGTAAAAAGCTACATTGAAAGTTCCGAAGGACCGCTAGAAGATGTTTATGCTTCGGAAGATTGCGAAAGGCTCGTCAAAGCCTATTTCACAGTTATCAGAACGTGTACCGCTTCCCCGGAAGACGTGGGTTTGCTTAACACATTAGCGGGGGAATCTGCTGCAGCGAGAGTCGCCACACCAAGAGAACAAGATTATGAGGCGGGTGAAGCGGAAGAAGATTTTCAAGAGGAGGCATCACAGATTCTGGTTGAGGGGATCGACCCCAACAGTGGAGCAGATTGGGAAGATTTGAGATCCAGAGAGGGTCGATTAGCCGCCGATGCTTTGAGCACTGGAGCTGAGGTGCATCAGAGATAGGGTTATATGGCGTGAGGAACCAGAATGCGAGTCAAACAAACAAAAAACAAAACCTAGAACACGCTCACAACCGAGGTACGTTAGGTTCAGGCGAACTTGAATGACATGATGAAACAATGGGATCGATGGAATGAGAGCGTTTTCCAAGAATGATTGTGAAGTCCAGTGAAATTCTACATGGCTCACAACAGACAAGAGTGTCAAAGTGGAGCGCGTTTGACTTGGGCCCGCCTTTTTCAACTTGGCACAGATAAGACCATTCATCCAAGAAACGGAACCAAGCAATCTCGTCAGACACGGTCCCGGGACTAAAGTCGGCGTTGCGGTCCAAGTCGCCGCCTAGCGAGAAGAGGGGGTGAAAAGCCGCCCACGCAAAATAGGGGGGCTGAAGCGGCTCCTCAGTGAGCGCTCAATGCTTTGCACGCAAATTGCTCAAAGCCTATAGGTCTGAAGCAGTGTCTAAAAAAGCACGAGCGTCGTGACTCGCTTAGGGACCAAACAAACAAACACACACACCAAAGCCTGGCGCGACCAAGTAACGAGAAAAATGTCAAGCGTGCAGGTGATGCTTGTGTTGACAGAGGTGAGATTCGCGTCTAGACGAGAACAAAGGCTAAATTTTAGAAGAAGCTTGTTGACATGGGCCCGCACTTGGCAAGTGCACGGTCGGCACTGGCGGCATCGAAAGCACAATTTTCGCGTTTTAGCCGCCAGAAGCCCAGTCTAGTGGGGCAGAACACCGCAGGTCCATTGTATGTTTTGGGCTTGGGAGGAGCCTCTTTGCTGCGTGCCGTGGAGGGCGGATGCTGAAACAAAACAAAAGAGAAAGTTGCGTGATTTCGAATATATAAAGAGGCCATTCTCCCCAAGAGTTGGACTTTTTTTTTTCTTTTCTTCATCACAACTTACTTGATCCTTCCAACTACTAGTCTTTCGTTATAATGCAGTTCTCCGCCGTTACCATTGTTGCCGCCTCCGTCGCCGCCGTCTCTGCCGCTTCCGTCGTCACTGAGACTGACCTCCAATCTACCTTGGTCACCATCACTGACTGTGGTCCAGAGGTCACTGACTGCCCAGCCAAGTCCTCCCTTGCTCCTCACAACCACACCGCCACTGCTAACGTCTCCTCTTACGAGGGTGCCGCTAACAAGCAGTACGCTGCTGGTGCCGTTGCTTTGGCTGCCGGTGCTTTGTTGGCTTTGTAAGTTAACTAAGCAATACTATTTGTTTATGTTGAATAAATAATATCAGGACTTAGATGAAAAATTATACTTGTAGATTTTTTTGCAACCATTGCGAGTTTTTTCGCGCTGCTTACCAAAACTGACTAATTCTCCAACTACTATGCAACTTGACGATGAGAAGAAGGCATTCCACTTTGCTGTGTATGATGCTGTTCTTCAAATCCCTGCTGGAAACGTGACATCTTATGGCCATATCGCTTATTTGATAGGTCGGCCGCAGAATTCTCGTCAGGTTGGCTCTTCTCTTAAACATCTTTCACACTTGAGAGACGTGTTGAACAGAGAAGGTGCCTCTTTGGGAGAAGTGCCTTGGTGGAGAGTGATCAACAGCGCCGGGATGATTTCATTAAGAGAGAATGGTGAGTTCGAGCAGGCCTCGTTACTCAGACAAGAAGGCGTGTCGGTGCTGGAGAGGCATAGGGTGGATTTGGACGAATACGGGTGGTTTCCAGACGATATTGAATAAACAAATCTATAATAATAATAATTAATTGGTAGTTTGAGAAGGGGGCTTCTTTTTTGGTTTGCGTGGCTTTCGAGCCTTGCCGTTCTTTTGGTTGTCGTTACGTGATTTAGACGTGGGCCCTTTCATTTCTTGTTGAACTCTCCTAGACTCTTCCTCCCACCATTTGGCAAACTCTTGTTCCTGTTGGATCTCTTGAAGCGACTTCCGTTGACTCTCCATGTACTTCTGGTTCTCGATCTTTAATGATTCTTCCAACATGATTGCCGTCAATGACCCAGGACTATTCTGAGGCACTTCTTCTGAACTTCCAAGCACAGGCATGTTGCCCAAATTATTATCATGGGACGCCAGCGAAGAAGCAACAGGCTTCCAAGGGTTCTTGAGGACTGGTGCAGAGGAAGGCTCGACATCTGGTTTCTTTTCAATAGGTGCCTCGACTCCAAGTTTCTTTCTTTGATTCTGCGATGGCTTATTAGCGGCAAACTTGATCTTACTTTTGGATTTCCCGGTTTGGAGTGACAGATCACCTAAAGCTGGACCTAGTGGTGACTTGGCAATAGAGCTTGTGGAAGAATTGCGTGAGCCCCAGTTAAGGGCTGCCGGCTTGGGAGCACTCGAAGGCGGCGGACTTGCGCTTTCTGATCTCGAGCTATCAAAAATTTGGTTCCTGCTTATCTCAGAGTCACTCGTTTCCGACTGAGAGGTTGGAGCAGGTGGTGGTATCGGAGCTGGCTTCGACTTTCGCCTTCTTCTGGAGGAAACGACTTCAAAGTCGCTCTCTTCTACCGGAATATCGTCTGCTATTGCCGAATCACTAGCTTTCCGAGTTACCTTGTTGAGATTCAAAGATTGCATCTCTCTATGTAATTCGGCTCCGCTTTCTCTTCTAGAAAGTCTTCGAGATGAAGAGCGACGTTTCTTTTCTTCAACACCGCCCAACTGTTCTGGTGATTGATCGAAGATGGGCTTGAATGCCAGATCGTCGGTCAAGAAGATGTCATTCAAGCCAACCCCAAATTCAGAAATCGCATTCATGTCAATTGAAGGACCGTTGGAGGATTTGAGTAAATTGATATTGACCTCTCCCTTATCACCAATAACAAAGTCAGTTTGTTTCATCAACTGTAAAAATCTCATCTCTTTTTCCACCTCAACCAATATCTCACAGTCTAGGTCTTTAAACGAAGGCAGAAATACCAATGTGTCAAGATTATTAAAAATACACCAGCAACAGCACTTGAAAAGCTTAGATGCCGATAGGTAATAGGCATGAGCAGCAAGAATTAAGGCGTTATCGATGTTAATGAGATCTTTGATAGCAAGCTCGCACAAGTGTTTCAATTGAATTAAAAGTAATTCGTCCGCAATCTGAATCATGTCAAGCATAAGATTGATAAAATCGTCACTTTCGTTGTTTTTCGCAACAGACAGATATGCATTATCGAAGACATTTAAGTCATTACAGCCATGTATATGACGTAAAACAATCTCAAACTGAGCCTTGTCAATGCCTTCCAAGTTGATGTGCCTGACCTCTTCTTCGGGAGACTGCTCCAGCTCATCGTCCGATACGTCCCATCTTTCTGAGAGGAAAGTTTCGAAGAAGGCTGATCTAGCAGCCAAAATAGATGGATCACAGCGGACATCACCATCCCGAAGACAAATGAGAAGGTCTCCACTGTTTCTCTCAATGCAGCCTTCAAACTGGCTAGTGAATTGCTCCTCTTTAGTATGGAAAGCATCCATCTGGAAGACTGCCATCAAGCGGGTAAAATCGTCTTTTGTCTTTTTCACCAGCAGTGGACACTTGGGCCCAGAAGGATATGCTTCCCAAAAAGCCAATACACGATTGGTATAAACAAAGTGAAGAAAAATAAGCACAGCACGAGTATCAACATCGGTTTCAAATGTCAATGATCCTTTACTGGGATCGTAGTTGCCTTTGATTCCCTCTGATATGAAGTACTCACCTTCGTTCTCCTGATTCAAGATCCTGTCAAAAAACTTCAGACGACATGCCAAGATACTAGTGTGAAATCCAAAGGTAATGTTAGCTTCAGACCTGAACTCGATAAATGCGTCATGAAATTTGGTAATAGAGTTCCCGAGCTTCAATAATGTGTCAAGCGAACTTTCAGACTCGAGCACGCCTCTAAGCCTTAAGTCCTCGTCGTCGTCAAAAGTCTGGTGCAATTCATTGAATAAAAGCTTCTTTTTCCGCAGATAAGTATGGTGTTGAATAAGTCTTTGATAAAGTCTATCGCTGAACTTCATTCTAGAGATATCGTCATCATCATCATACTCGCGGTCGCCTTGAAGGAACAGAAGATGATCCGCTCTCTTTTGTCGAGGTCGAGCAGGTGTGAGGAAGTCAGAGACATAGCAGTTTACGTCATGATCCTTGTCAAGTAACTGATCCTGCTTGCGGTAAGAGTCAGCTTCACTTAAAAGACTCAAGTATGCCATGTCTTTTGTAAAATCATTCTTCTGAAGTTTTAATGGGAGCATATCAGTCTCATCACGCATAAATCCAAACGATATGAAGAGCTCGTCACAAGCAACTTGTACAACTCTGTTTATTCCCTCAAGCTTCTTAAACTTATTCTTCGATGTCATCGCCAAAGATGGGGTTTTTGAGGTGATCGACGAACGACGCTGTGTCTGACCAGCCAGGGTGGATTTCATGAAAGCTGAGCCATCTCGGGTACAAAGCACAATAGAGCCATCGTATGAGTTGTCGATGTCAACAGCACGCAAATTAGAATCATAAGCCCTCCATAAATATGAATATTTAACATTCCTTGCAGATTTCATGTCAAAGTTTCCAGGAAGGGAAAATGCCATGACATCACCACTTTCGAGAAGTACGAATATGTTCTCTGGAGACTTCATAGCAACCTTACGGATCACTGGGGCAACAGTTAACCTCGATGGTTTGTAAGAATCGAAGCTGTCGGAACCAGATCTCGTCGGTAACTTTGAAAGTTTGCATCTATGGTTCTGATAAAAAACGAAGATGTCATTGGTGCCTGTCACAACGCAGGTACAAGTCTCACTAGCTGTGATAAACTTGATTTCATCCTTAAAGGTAACTGCCTTCGGATGTTCAACAACTGAGCCCTTAAAGATGGAGCCATTGACGTTGAGACTGAGGTGGCAAGAACCTTGGTCAATTCCCATCTGCCCAACATTAAAACCCCACATGTATATGGTATCAGTCGTATAGGCCACCGAGTGTACCTTACTTGCAGCAATACCACAGATTCGGCCAGGATTCTTTCGAAATACACCTGTTGCAATCAAAGTGGGAACATTCTCAAACTCCCTGGCGACATTATTCTTGTATGATACATTTTCTGTCGAGGCAAAGCCCAACTGATTATATTCGTTCAGCCCCCACGCATAAAGTTCGTTGGATGTGGTCAAGGCCAAGTTGTGGCCTGTAGAAACAGCTATCTGGGTGACTGAAATATTCTCTTTCTCAAATTTATTCACGGCTGTGAACGAGAATAAGTTTCTTGAGGTCCCGTTTCCTAATCTGCCTTTGGAAGCTAGGCCGCAGGTGAACAACCTACCATCTGTCGTCAAAGCAACAGAATGATACTTTGAAGTTCTAAGTTCACTAAAACGAGGTTTTCGAAGAAACAGTTGCAAGTCATTATGTTCAGCCTGGAACGCATGGTGTGCAAGCTTCACAGGAACCGTTCTGTCGGTTGAATCACCAACACCAAGGGAATGATTAGCATTAGAACCCATAACGTATAAGTCAGACGCTCCTCTTTGACGGTCCCACATTATATGGTCGAGCTGCCACGACCTTCTCATCATCTGGGTACTTGCGTTCTCAATCTCTTGGCCAGGATACCTAAACTCGAGGTGAAAGTCATTATTTTCATTAACGTAGGTTGGGATCCACACAAAGTCTTTCACGTCATTTCTTAACAAAAACACTGGAGGAGTCCCGCTCCGGTCCTTCTTCTTCAAAAGCTCGTGTAGCGTAGAAACGTTTCCCACAGACGCCTTCTCCAAGTACTCTAGAAGCACCACAAAGCAGCGAAACCGTTTATGGTAAAAGATATAGTGTAGCACGTTCCATCCATTCTCACAGTCAGTAGCCAAGAGAATCTGTTTTGCCTCCGGAATCCGTAACACCTGGCTCATCAAGTCAGGTAAGTCACAGAGGACAGTGATATGGAGCACCGTCCTTCCAAAAACATCTCTGTTGAGGATGTTTTCTCTGATTCTCTTGGTACTGATGTCGTTTGGACGATCTTTGCTTTTCATATTTTGAGTCACAGCATTGGCTGGCAGTTGTTTTTAATGGCAAATCTATCGGAGGCGGGTAGATAAGATCTAGTTAGAGTATGAGAGATGGCGAGCATTTTTCTCTTAATTATATGCGTGGGCTACCGCTATCTAACGCGCGAGCCGAATAATTACGGCTTCTACGGCGGAAGCTTTATAAATACAAATATATTAATTAGGTTTTATACAAAGTCAGGCGAAGTAAAGTAGATAATGAGTCATATTTTACTCCTCATTTTTCATCTCGATGTCTTCGCTGCCGGCGATCGCATCAAACCCCATATTATCCGCATCTTCAAAGGTATCATTACCACTCTCTGAGTCATGATCTGATAACACGAAGGCTTGTGAAAGGAGCTTTTTCTTCACGGAAGCGATCTTTCCTGTAGGAGGAAGACGAGGACGAATGTTTCTCTGTTTCTGTGGCAATTCCTCGTCCTCAATAAGATATAACTTGGTGGGTGGGGGAAGATCTGTGCTCTCGCCTTTTCTCTTTTGCTGTTTGACAATGAAAGTCTCGGTCTTTTGAACCAAAGAGTTGTAAAAAGGCTGTAAGACGCCGATCTGGTTTGGCACATCCGCTTGTGTCAACTTTGGTTGGTTCCATTCCTTCAAATCCTCGTACTTAGTACTCTTGTTGACTGGATCAGCACTGGAGAGCGAGTTTTGCAAACGAGAATGTAACAAGTAGGTTGGAATCGAAGAGCTAAGCATATTGAACTCTTTGTCGAGGCCAAGCTCTTTAAGACCGAGGAAATCATCGCCAATCTCACTAGCAAAATCACCTGTCATGAACTGTTCACTGTTGTTCTCGAAATTTTGTTCGCTGAGTGTCTGCAAACTTGGTCTAAGAAGCTCTTTGACAAAGCCTGAAAGCTTTTGCCTCAAGTCCTTGAGCTTTGCCTCCTGTTTAACGGCCTTCTCAACAACAAAAGTATACAAGTCATCTGGTCTCTCCACACCGTTTTCGAGCAAACTGAGAAGAACGATTGCTTTATCGGATAAACGATTGCTTGAAGACGACTCACAATGTAGCTTGAGAGACTTTGCCAAGTTCAGCATGTATCTTTCGGCCACTTGTGTTAAGGTATTAATAGCAAGCGGCTCGGTTGTTTCAAAGCCCGTGTGCATTGCAACCTTCGCAATACCTTTTCGTAAAGCAGCGTACTGAGTTTCATGGCTGAAAATGTCATGGTTTGGAAGTTTCGAAACAGGGTCCACATCAACCTCCTTAATGTACTCAACCTCTGGCTGACGCATTTGCGTACGATGCATGTACTGCTGCGTTTGCATCTGGCGAATCAAAGAAATCTTGAAACAGATCTTCCTAATTTCTTGGATCTCTGTGATGTTTCCCGTATAAAGCTTGTTAAGGCCTGAATCTGTGGGAAGAGTGAGACCAGATTTGAGCTTATCAGCATCGCCTTCCTTAAGAAGTTTCTCTACCATCTCATTTTCCAATCTCTCTTGATCCTCATCATCAATACCTGGGTACTTCATTCCTGGTATTCCTCCAGCGATATCATACTCAAGAAGATATGGTTCATCATTATCAAGGAGCTTGCTTGACTTCGATACTACCTCCTTATTGTCTAAGAACTGGTTAAAGTTCTTCATTTTGCTAGATTCTCGAAGAATAGCTTCTGCATCCATCTTAAGCTTGAAGTCATTGTCAAAAAGAGCAGCACGAGAAGCACAATAATTAGCTCTAGACTTTGCGGTTAGCGTTCTCCAAGACTGTAGCTCTGGGTCTTGTTCATCTTCGTTCTCGTTCTCTCTAATGTCTGTATCAGCTTCCTCTGCCGCCTCTTCTTCCTCTTCGTCAACTGGATTCTCCTCCGCAGCAGTATTCCCATTCTCCACTGGAGTGGGTTGTGATGGCGGAGCAGGCGTTTCCAGTTTTGAAGGCGCTTCGGACAGCTGAGCATCACTGACTCCGTCAACCTCTTCAGACTTTATGACTTCTTCACGCTTCCTCTTTCTTCCCTTTTTGGAAGCCTTTTTTCCTCCTTTGAGCGCTGGGGTGGAAGCTTTTGCCTCTGAGTCGATGTCTTCTTCCTTCTCCACTTCAGATCTGCTCCTTATTACAATATCTGGGATGCTGGGGACAAGTTTCTGTGTCCTTTTTTGCATAGCAATGGCATGTGCTCTCAAGTAATGTTTGGGATCTGCGTTATAAGTTAAGCAATTATTCCATATGAGCATCAAGTCATCGACAAATTCTTGCTTAGAGTTGTAGGTAAGATTCTTGAGTTTCTTCATGACGGTGTTCAAATCCATAGGCTTCTTGATGATTAAACCGTAATTGGGAGCCTCCCTTTTGGAGACCTTGTTAAGGAAGGGCGTAGAATGTTCAGTATAACCACGTAAGTCTTGAAGTACCTTTTCACAGGCTTCGTAAAGTTCCTCCTGGCCAATACGGTCGTCGTTGGCCCACTTACCTCTATTCTTCCGCACATCCATGAACAATTTCTTAAGATCATGATCAGTTAGACTAACATCGTCACGTCGGTCTTGTATAATGCCCAAAAGATGTTGTAACGAGTGAGATGCTGAACCTAAGTTAATAGGTATCTGGTTTGTAGGATCATCACCGCCAGGTTTCTGTGACTCGATTTGCATATCTGACTTTTCAAGCTTCCTGCGCTTTATGAGTGTCTCTTTGTCGTACTCGAAATTATGATACACTTTGTTGAACTCCTTCACTAATGACTCTTGATCTTCAAGACTCTGAGCAGCATTGTTTGAGGAATATTCGTTGCCTTCAGCAGGGGTTGTTTCTAGTTCCGTTGTGGTGGTATCTGCTTGAGGCGCGGCCTTGACAGTGAATTCAGTAGAGGGTATTTCAACCTTGACGTAACCACCATCTAATTGTAGTTCCCCGTTTTGGTTTTTATCGTCACCATTCAGTTGATCTTTATCCTTCAGTTTTTCATCTGATTCGTCCTCTTCATCGTCGTCATAGTCATCTTCCTCCTCTCTAACAGGCTTCTTTGCAGAAGAGTCCTCTTCCTGCTCCATCTTTTCCAGATCAGGTTGTATACTATCGAGGCTCTCAATCAAGTCGTAGGTGTTACCGGACTCGCCTGATTGACTTTTCAACGAGTGGTCGGTGCCCTTGAGGTTATCTTCATAGAAGTAGTCAATGGCCTTCTCCCATAAGATATATCGCATATGAAATGCCAAATTCGTCATGGGCCTAACACCATCCTCAATCGGGTCATCACCTTCGGAGCCTTCTCGTTCAGGATACGTGATATCTAGACGACAGTTTCCTTCGAGAAACTGATTCCATAGGTTGAAGTTGTCTTGTTTGAGAATATTTGACACAATGGTATATTGGTAATCGCTTAGATGCCTTTTGAAGAACCCTTTATCCAAAAGTTCTTTGGAAAGATGGAAAAGACCATACGAATTGCTTTGCAGGAAGCTTTTTAGCAGTTCCATGGCTTGATGCGTTCGAGGAACTGTCTTTATGTGGACAATGGTTAATTATTATACAAATGAAGGAAAAAATGACAGCTTTCAACTAGGCTGTACTCGGATAATGAAAAGCCAGTTTCTATTCCTTGTCTCTTGAAGTATTAAAGATCACGTATGGATGCAAAATGGATACAGAGTTCAACCTTTCACTTGTTGACCATGGACCGGAGCGCGCCTGCAGGAGAGGTTGTCTTTAAATCAAAGGTGCTATCGATGATCTTCGTAAAAGGAAGAAATTTAAGAAAAAGAGATATTCTACACTTTCTGAAGTTTGTGTTTCCGGTAGTGGTTATGCAATTATACGTAGTTCTATGTATCACCGCTCGTCGTCAAAAATTCCCCGAGTGGCTCACCTAGACAGCGTACTTCTTGGTCCACTCTCTAGCAGTGGCCTCGTACTTAGGTCTGTCAGACTTGTAAACGTGAGCGATTTCAGGGACCAAGGGGTCGTCAGGGTTAGCATCAGTCAACAAGGAGCAGATGGACAAAAGCACCTTGGAAATAGTGAGAGCTGGAGACCACTGGTCCTTCAAGATATCTAGACAGATGGAACCAGTACCGTTGATGTTAGGATGGTAGATCTTTGTGGTGAAGTTGATCTTTGGTGGCTTGAATGGGTAGTCGGTAGGGAAGTGAATCGAAAGGAAAAACACACCTCCAGCATATGGAGAGTCTGGAGGACCCATGATCGATGCTTGCCAGTGGTACAAGTCATCGCCGACTGGGCCAGCGGAGCATGAAGATGGTGGGTCTCTATAAAGTTAGTACATAAGCTGATAAAATAAAATATGACTAAGACATTTTTAGTCTTGTGACAGATCAAGCCTCCACATCTTGAGAGTCCGGGGAAACAAAGTGAAAAAAAAAAATGAAATCAATAAAGAAACAGATAAGAAAATCGAATCATCAAAAGCCTAATCATGGCATTTCCCGATGATGTTGGTATGATCTGGTGGCGATATGGATCTGGATATATGACAACAAAAGTGGCACTTGTTTCATTGGACGGCCGGCGGAAAGCGGAATTCTTCGAAAGCTGAAAGCTCGATCTTTAAAGTACATACCTTCCCAAGTCAAGTAACTCTTTGTTGATACGCTTCAAAGACATGATTAACTATTGATAAAAGGTGAAGTTTTTATGGGTTTGTAGAAGATAGAAAAAAGGTATTGCAGCAGCGAGGAGGAAAAAAACTGATTGCGGTACAACGCTTCGGTGGCCAGCAGCCGCATGCAGGAAACGACAGTGGTTTCCATAGTGTTCCATGTCACATGACAGATTCTATCGTCATACACGGCTGTAGAGAATGTACTGACACTGTTGGGAAGCTTTTCAACTTCAAAATTATATATACATCTTTTTTTGGAAACTTTTTCACCACATGTTCATATTTTTCACCCTGCTGAACCAGTACTCCTGTGGCTGTCAACAGAAACATGAGCCTCGCACGCAGGTCCCTTTGTCGGTGCAGGCGTCCCTCGTCGTCTGGAATGGTACCGCCCGAGTCTGCGAAGCACATCGGATGCCTTAATATGGGCTCGCTTAGTGTGACGGTTGACGTTATGTTGCTTCAATGAGGAAGCCGGTTTGATCCGAAATGTAGGAAAAAGAAATAATCAAATGTTTCTTAGTGGACTCTTCCATTTACCGCATTGTTTTCCCCGTCTGCTCCATAAACAACAACGCCATTTCTTCTAAACATACACAAACTACTCTTTTCTTGCCGAAGGCATTTTGCCCTTCTTTTCTTATATGACACAATCCTAGTAGGGCATTTTTCAAGTCTTATATAGCATACCCCACATCCACAATTCAAATACGAAGAGCTGTTCCTGCATACCGGCAGGGCATTATCACCCATAGGAAAGGCGTCTCCGATGGTGAAGAAGTTTTAAAGAAACAGACCGTTGCGGGCTTTTCAGCGAGATGTTCTCAAAGTTTGACTCTAAACGGGGTAATGCTTTGGATATGAAGGGCGGCCCTGGCCTTGGAACGCCCGCAGAATCGAATAACGGCTCCGCCTCTGAACCGAGAAGTCCTCTTGAGTCAGGGACAGATGGCCCTGAGACCGGGCCGCTGACGGGAAGCAAAACAGCCGGAACACGAAGCAAATCGAAATTTGGTTGTCTTACTTGTAAAGTAAGAAAGAAGAAATGTGAAGGTACCAAGCCGGTTTGTCGAGACTGTCAGCGGTTTAATAAGGAATGTGTTTGGATAGATTACGATACAATGAAGGTGGAAGAAATACGACGTCTCCGGCTTAAAGTGAAGGAACAAGAAAGTTGCAATAAAGTTCGTATCAGGAGGCCGGCTTCTAAGCGTTCGCTGTCGTCTGTAACAAAACCAGCCCATGGCAAAGGTCCTAGCAAGGAGTCATCCCTGCCACCGGCCCATGCCCAGCTAGACCCCGAACACTTTAAACCAGAAATCGATGCACACAACAAGCTATCTGATTTTAATACATCTACCGCATCCTTGGACTATGTTCGTGCTCTCCGGGAAGCTTATCCCGTGAACAGTTTGCCGGGCATGAATTTTAGCACGGATAACGAACTCAAAAATTTAGGTGATATCCACCACAACGCAGTCGTTAAGAATAAACACTCGTTTAACATGAGGACCCCTTCGGCCGCTCACTCCCCAAGGGCTTTATCTCCTACGCTCATGGAGCTTGAGGCTCTCGATGACCAAGGCACCTCTTCCAGCCCATCGGGTCTTCTCAACTTCCTCAAGGAAGTTTCGGCATTCTCTGGTGGTTTGAGTAACGGCCAGTCTCCACATCAGGACGCCCATGTTCCAACAGACGAATCTAAGGATGAGTCTATGGTCAAGTTCTCACCAAATTTTAGCATACCGGGTTTTTTGGATCAAGTGAATCATATGCCCGCCACCTCCTCCTCCAGCACACAGCTTAACCAGCTTGCCTCAGCATTTAACGCCGTTTTCATTCCTCCTCCACAAGCTCCTCCGCCACTTCTACCCGAGCTTGATGCTTCTGGCCATTACTTGTATGATTATTATGTGAACACACTTTCACCGAAAGTCTCGATCGCGCCAGTCAGTCAGAACGAGTCTAATTCATATCAAAAAGTATTCTTGCCCTTGGCTCAGAGAGATAAAGGTGTTTTATGTGGCATCCTTGCATGGGCCGGTTTTCATTTAGGTGGACAATGGACTGCGGAAGCGTCCATGTATGCTGAATCGGCAGTGAAGATCCTTACTCAAGATATTGACTTTAGCGGTACTCTTCCAGCTTTCCATGAGGACCGTCGTTCCATCCTTAACAAGTTGGCTGTCATCTTGATCTTATGCGGTGCAGAGATCTGTCGAGGAGATGTGAAGTATTGGTCTGTGTATCTCAACTGGGGATGGAAACTTCTTAAAGACAATGGCGGTATCACGAAATTCGATAATAATAAGGAGGAACATTGGCTCATCACTAATTTTGCCTATCACGATGTTTTAGCCAGTTCCGTGAACGAACGTGGTACGTACTTCCCGCTTGAAACATACCAGAAGATCTTCAAAGACCCACAAGGAGTATCGAGGGGCAACTTGAACCCATTACTTGGAGTCTCTAAGATCCTTTACCGATACATTGCTGAGATTAGTTCATTATCTTTGGATTGTAAGAAGGAACTCAACGCATACTATAAACGCCAGTCGCCAAAGGTCACTCCTATTTCCTATGAGAACGGTGTCTCTACTTCACCTGATATGAACAAGCCGTTCGATGAAACTGCGCTGGAAGTAAGTGAGCACGGCAAGGTTGGTTCCATACTATATTCAATCACTGCGCGAGCGAAGAAGATCGAGTATAAGATTGACACGGCCAAGCCTGACCCTGATGACTTGGAGAATTTGAATGACCATGACTTGGAAATGCAGCTCATGTGTTTTGAAGCATATCAACTCAGTTGCAAGTTGTTCCTTCGGCAATCTATCATGAAGTTGAACCCATCCGCGATAGAGTCTCAGATACTCATGAACGATCTAATGAAATGCATAAACCTCCTCGTGGAAACGCCGATGCAGGCTACATTAGTGTTTCCATTATTCATTGCTGGAATTCATTCTGTTGCCGATTTCGATAGAGAGCATATGAGAGACATTCTCAACCAAATGATGGAGACATATGGCCCATGGAACGTGCAAAGAATCAAGTACGTCATGGAGCAGGTTTGGGACCTCAATCCCGGTGGTGATAAGGTGGTTGATTGGCTTGCTATCCTTAAAGAGTTGGGATGGGAGATCAATTTTGCCTAGAAACGCTAAAGAATGCCTTTTCGCAGTAATGGGTGTATGGTACCCAGCAGGTCGATTTTGCACCCATTTCCGCACCCTACTTTTTACTTTCCATATACTTTTTAACTACCCTTTAATATTCTTTAATTTATCATTAAGTAACAATGTCAACTTCTGCTACTTCTCACCTTTCCACCGTTCAAACTAATGCCATTACTCATTCTGCCGCCGCCAATCCAGAGGAGGTCCAGTCCGTAGTACCTCAGAATGAGGAGGATACTACTGACGGCAACTACAAGGCATTAGATCATTTATTAACATACAAATGGGCCAATTCAACTTATCAATGGTTCGCCGATTGCAAGTACACCGGCACTGTTGTGGGAACACTCGCTCCTGTTCAAAAGGCCGTCATGATCAAGCCTATTCAACATGTTGCAAACTGGACTGACTCCTTTTGCGATAGAAAGTTGTCTACAGTTGATTATTTTGTCGATTTATCGTCGGCACAGATTGACGACATGACTCGCCTGGTCAAGGGTACCCTTGGTATGATTCACCTTGTCACTATCAAGGGCGTTGTGGAACCTACAGTGAAGCAGGTGAATGCCGTGGGTTCCCAAGCACATTCACTTTTGCATAACGAAAATGGTAAAGCCATCGTGCCTTCCGTGGCTGACCCATTGGTCTCTCCTGTCAATGTCATGTTAGAAAAAGTGATGGAAAAGAAGTCGCTCAAGCCTGATGCCGTGGGGGAACAGTCAAGCGAACTTAAGAGGAGTTACAAGATCATAAAGCATATTATTCATGGTGAAAGAGAGGTGAAGTCCCTGGAGATTAATGACGAGCCAGAGGGTAACACTAGTTTGGAAGTACATGCCGAGTAAAGCTGAAGGTCTGTCTGTATTCAGATGAACCTACGGTACAGTGTTCTGTTCTTTCGGTGAGTATTGCAATTACTTCTATACAGATGTTGATATTGTTTACAAAAATAGATGATGTCTTAGAAAGGTCGTAGATTTCGGAGATGTGCATGGCTTGGTCCTGAAATGAAGAGATAATGCAGACAGTGTGTTTAGTCCTTGGACTTCTTCTTTTTCTTCTTCTTAGAAAAATCTTCATCGTCGTCAGCCTTACGCTTCTTCTCTTTCTTCTCCTTCTTTTCCTTCTTTTCCTTTTTCTCCTTCTTCTCCTTCTTTTCCTTCTTGTCCTTCTTCTCCTTCTTCTCAGCCTTGACTGGCTCCTCGTCGTCAGAAGCGTTAGCTTCCTCAACTTCCATCTCGTCAACCAAGTCAGAGGTCAAAGCCAAAGCCTCCTTGATGGCATCGGCGTTCTTCATTGGGGCAGCACCAGTGTCGTAGAAGTTCAATCTCTCCTCAACCTGTCTCTTCAAGATCTGACCAAATGCCGTGGATGGCTCGTCAGAGTAGTTGTCAATTCTAGAAGCGATAGAACACTTGTTAGCCAAGTATCTGGAGATTCTACCCTTGTTCTTGGCAGAAGCCTTACCAATGAAGGAAGAGTGGTAAATCAAACCGTACTTAGGGGTGTTACCCTTGGTCTTTAAAGCTCTGAAAAGGGCCTTCTCAGCACCCAAGATCTGAACAGTAGAAGCCGCCTGCTTGGAAAGGTTGGTCAAAGAACCGGCGTGAGAGATCAATCTAGCACCGACAACTTCACCAATCAAGGTAGACAAGTTAGGAGCAACAGTGTGCATCTTAGAAGTCAAGTATTCAAACAATCTAGCTCTGTACTCAGAAATGGAAACAACTCTCTCAGCAAAAGTGGAGACGTTGAGCATATCTAGTTCAGAAATGTCCTGACCCATGGAGATTCTAGCATTATCGATAATTCTCTGAGCAATACCAGAGTCATCGTTGACCAAAGCAGCCACCTCGTGAAGCGACTCATCGGTCAAAGAAGCCTTATCCTTCATAAACAATGCAAGCTTGGCGTAAGTGTAGTTGTCTGGAACAATCTTAGCCAATTCAGGGAAGTGCCAGCCATACCATTCCTTCACTCTCATGGAGAAGGTGTTGATATCCTTGTCCAACTGGTCCAAAAGAGCAATAGCTTGAATAATGTGGTTATCGTTCTTCTGAACAGAGAACTTCACCTTAGCTCTGGAGAAAGCATGGCCCAAACCCAACTGAGCTCTTTCGATGTCACCATCCTGCAATTCCTTCAAGATTTTGTAGCCGTGGACACGGATACCTCTCAAGAAGTCCTGGGCAATTTCGTTGGAGACACAGTCAATGTATGGGAAGGATTCCTTGATAGAAGGACCCAAGTTCTTATCAGACACACCCAAAGTGATCTTGCTCTTCTTAGAAGGCTTTGGCAAGTTCAACTCCAACACGGATTTCAAGTAGTCAGAGACCAAACCCTCAGAGATGTCGTTAGCATTCTCCAAAGCCTGGGCAGCACCCTTGAATGGGGCGAAGGAAACAAGTTCAACCATCTTGGAAAATTTGCCCAAGTCGTTCGATGCCTCTTGCACCTCTTTCTGTCTGTTGGCAATGTCATCCTGCTGGATCAAAACCTTGAAGATAGCATAACCCGCAGCTTCTTCGAAAAGAAGAAAGTCGATGCCAGCCATTTTTAGGTGTTTCTAAATTTCAGCGGGAACGAGTGCTAAAGGGATATTCGATTTTGGTTACCGATGGGATAATCTCACTGAGAAAAAATCTTACCTAGGGCATCCCACAACGGTGCAGGAGAGTCGATGGGGTCCTACACGACCGCCTTGATACCCTTTTAACCAGACGTCAAAGATTACTAGCAAAAAGAAGGAAAATAAGGAAAGTGGATGAAAATTAGACTCAACGTATCTGTTTCATAACTTGAAAGACATGACTTCTGTAATTTTAATCTACGAATAATAACAAGAATACTACCTCTAAGGGCATCGCTGATGCAATACTTAGCATTTTATGGAAGGCTCTGAATATAATAAGATAAGTAGAGCTGTAGAGTGTGAAAAGTATTTAATGCCGTGAATGTTTGGGCTTTTTATTTGTTTCTAATGGAAGTACGGTTTTTCGTAGCAGGGTCTTCTTTTACAGTACTTAGTAGTTTTCGCAACAATACCACACAGTAGACAATGCATTGCCAAAACTGTCAAACTATGAACCAGATAAAAATTTTGGTTTTTTATATCACATTTTATTCCTCATTAACTTACCAATATTCAAATCCAAGATGAAGAGAAAAAAGTCTAGAATGTATTCAAGAGAAAGATCTAGCCGGTAGTATACTCTCTATTCATCTTGAAAAGCTAATAATGCTACTTTTTAATGCCCGCCTAACATCGCAACTAGAAACCATCAAAGGCCTCCATCTTACTTACACTACTAGGGCTTAAATTTCAATTTCTACCTATCACTTCTCTCTTCTTATAGTCTGTGGTTGCAAATTAGGGCATGATAGGAGGGCTTAATAAAGCATACAGAACTATTCGCACAATAGATATCTCCCAGACTACCACTATGATCTCTAGGTTGGGGATAAGAGCTGGCCAGCTCGGCTTAAAGCCGAGGCCAACGGCCCAATTTGTCTTTAGGAGGACGGTCAAAACACCTACCATCGATTGGAAACCCATGAAGTCGTCCGTGACGAACTTAGCAAGAGCTGAAAACCAGGAGAAGCTGAAGGGTTTCCGTAGATTCATCTTGGGACTCATGATCGCCATGCCTGTGATTACCCTTTGGTTAGGATGCTGGCAAGTGAAGCGTCTTAAATGGAAAGTCGACCTCATTGCACGTTGTGAACACTTATTGGCGGAGCCTCCATTGGAGAAACTACCCCAGCAGTTGGACCCTGCCGTGATACCCGAATACGAGTACCGTCGCTTCAAGGTGAAGGGACACTTTGACTATAACCAGGAACTTTTCTTAGGACCTCGTATCAGAAACGGTGAGGTAGGTTACCTCCTTGTCACTCCTTTCGTACGCTCTGACGGTGGTAAGCCTATCCTTATTGATCGTGGATGGATCGCAAAGGAGAAGGTCATCCCTGAAACACGTAATAAGGGTTATTTGTCCCACTTGGCTCTTCCTCAAGGTGAAATCGAGATTGAGGCCATGTTCAGAACAATGCCTAAGAAGTCTAAGATGCAATATGAACACGAGCCGGGCACTAGATTATTCCACATTCGTGATGTCAAGGCTATGGCTATTGAGACTGACAGTTTGCCAATCTACGCTCAGATGATGTACTCATTGAAAGACAAACAGGAATGGGAAGGCCCTAATGAAACCCCAGAGAAGAAAAGCTCGTGGAAGAGTCTTTTTACGAAAGATAAACAAGGCAAAAAGGCCGAACACTTACCTGAATCAGACACTGACACTACTCTTCAATACCAGGAGTTTGAATTCGTTAACCAAGGTGTGCCAATTGCAGCCGTTCCTAAAGTCAACTTCACTAACAACCATATGCAATATTTGATTACTTGGTTTGGTATCTCCATTGCTAGTACAGCTCTTCTTTTCTGGACTTTCTACAAGAAGAGAGGAACCAGCAGTGCTGAGAAGGTTATTGATGCAAAGAGAAAGGAGATGAAGAAACATTTCTAATCCGTGCAATATGTATATAGTTCTAACCGTAAATACTAACAAAGCCAAAAAGCAAAACGATTAATGCAATATCAGCTAAAAAGATACCAAGACCTTCTGAGTAGACAAGAATGGACTCCACTAATGGCTGGTATTGCGTGATGGAAGGTAGCACGAGTGATCCAAAGTTCATTGCTTTTGAAATAAAGTGTTTTTTAGAATTGGCGCCCAAAACGCCTTTACTGGCTAGAAGTGCAAAGTAGGCAGAAATAAAGACAATCTCTGAAGCCATGAAGTAGCTAAAGAAAGACTTTCCTTCCACGCTAATGCTGAGCCCACGAATGTACAAGTGTGGTGATGATTGGAACTGTGTACTTGTCACATAGTGGTAGACAAAGTTAGCAATGTGAACAAAGTAACGAACGATTAAAAGGTGAACCTTAAGTCTCTTTTCCTGGTAGGCCTGGTATTGCTGCACCTGTGCCTGATAAGAGGAGACCTCATCAGTTTGGCCCTGTTCACCTTGAGCACCAACACCTTCAGACATCATTTGCATGATCTGGGAAATGAAAGGATTCTGGCCTTCAGCGGCATCACTACCGTCACCAGCTTGAGCATTGGGTCCAGCTGCACCACCAAAGATCTTCTTGAACACCTCTTCCATGTCGGGTGTGCCTTCTGCTGTATTGGCAGGAGTGTTAGATTGAAGAAGCGATGTGATGTCAGGAACCTCTGGGTCATCATGTAAAGGAGTTCCAGTACTTCTGGCTGATGGTTGCGCAGTAGCCTGAGCTTCCTCTCCCTCAAGAACAGACTTAGCGTTAGTCTTGACGGACGAGCCCTGAGAAAGAATCTCATTGAGCCTGTTAGAGGCATTGCCCTTGGCCATTTTAGCCTGTCTTCTCTCACGTAAGAGTCTTCTTTTCTCTTCTGCAGATACGTCACTCATGGTTGATATAGCTAAGAGTGTAGTGATCGTCAGTGCGTTGATGTCTGGGTAGCACTAAGTGCGCATACCGGAAAACTGGTTTAAATACTAGTAAACGGAAAGAATAGCAAGTCATTTGACAATGAAGGATTATATGAGCTATCAGGAGCAGCTCCGAAGACACATGATCATCAATCTGATGGAAAGCAAGGATTATTTACTTATTATTGCCAGCCAACAGCAAAAGTCTGTACAGCAGGTGAAGTATGAATTGATGCAGAGGCTTATACGGGGTGAATGATATATCAGTTTCAGCGGAACGGCGGTCTTTGCTTTGGGATGGGTTTCCTTCTAGACGGTTTGGCCGCCGTGTTGGTGGGCGTCTTCTCGCCTTGTCGCCTAGATGTGCCGACTATGTTGGCTGACGGTGTCTTATCAAAAAGACCTCTCATGTAACGAGAAGGCTGATTAAGATTAGGTCCTGTTCCGACTTGCAGCAGCGGTTGTGGAATCTTAGACGATGCAGTGGTTTTATTGGCCGGAGTATCAACGAACGACTCCGAAGTGGTGGTATCATCCTGGGCGACCGTCACTCTCTTCTTCGTCGGCGTTGGGTATAAGCCCTTACGAAGGCTCGACCGCTGAAGTCTTGCTTTAGAATATGGTGTACGAGCCAGCTCGCTTCCACTAGCAATGGTTGATCTTTGCGGTCTCGTCTGAGCTAGTTCACGCTGGAGTCTGACGTTCTCCTGTTTGGCTTCATTAACACGCTGCTGTAAATCACGAACCTTTTGCTCGTTGTCACGCGAGACAAGAATACTTTCGAATTGCTCATAGGTTGGGCATCCTGGGAAACTGTTGCAGAACATCGTTAGAAACAAGCCATAAAGAAAGCCTGCGAACGGCTCGTTGAAACCGGAATTGACAGCCTCGTGAATCTTCGAAAGCTCTGTCATGTTGTTCTTGAGTTGACCAATTGAGTCGGCCAAGTTCTCTAGCCTTTCTATATTTCTATCTGACTCCAATGGAGGACTGCTCTCTGTGATGGGGTAATGGACATTAGGTGACGGTGGGAGTATTAGGTGAAGACCAGAAGATCTATGTGACTTTCGATTCGATTCCCGCCGGCGATGGCTTGGAGTATTGGGTCTGGACGACATGTCTTGTGGTGGGATCTCGAAAGTTTAGATTCCCAAAATTATAGTTGCAACACAAGCACCGAAAATACAAGGCTTTTGTTTATAATGCTTTGCGAAGCGATTTACTATGGGAGTCACGTGCAAACCAAACAAAAGATTTGGCGAGCGAAATAGAGCGCGTTCTACCATTTCTCACTGTCTCTATATCTTCACGTCATATAGTCTATTTGGATGTATTTATTTGTCATCTTCACCGACAATCTGTTGCCATGTCTTTCCTTCTTTCTTCAACAAGGCTGTCAACTCATCTCTAATTTTAGCTGGCAATCCTGGTCCTTTGTAGGCAAAAGCAGTGTACAATTCGATGAAAGAGGCACCTGCCTTACCGAACTCGAGGGCATCCTTACCAGAGGAGATACCACCGCAACCGACCAATACCAAATTACTGTCCTTGGTGTATTTTCTCAAGGTTTTCAATGCTTGTAAAGACAATGGCTTCAATGGCTTGCCAGATAATCCACCAGTCTGATTCACCAACTTCATATCTGTGGTCAAGAGCTTGTTTGGTCTCTGAATTGTAGTGTTTGAGATGATGATACCATCGACTTTTGAGTCCTTGGCAGAGTTGGCAATTGACTCAATCTCAGGTTCAGTTAAGTCTGGAGCGACCTTAACAAGCACAGGAGGCGTCTTACCACACAAATTCTTGCCCTGGGTGTTTCTCTCGCTCACAACAGCCTTCAAAAGGTCAGTAAGCTTCAGCTCGCTTTGAAGATCCCTAAGACCTGGAGTATTAGGCGAAGAAACATTGACAATCAACACATCAGCGTAAGAGGCGAATCTACGGACACCGGTCACGTAATCTTGCACCTCGTCACCATTCTTGTTCTTACCGAGGTTGACACCCAAAAGCTTACCGGGTCTCTTAGCATTGTTGACGTGCCCAGTAAAGGAGTCAAATCTCTGTCTCAAGGTATTCAAAACGCTCAAGTGGCCCAGGGAGTTGAAACCGTATCTGTTAATGACGGCGTCGTCCCGAGGCAAGCGGAAAAAACGTGGTTGAGGGTTTCCTGGTTGAGCTTCAGGCGTAATGGACCCAATTTCAACGTAGGAAAAACCAGTATCGAAAAGAGCATCGATAGCCTGGCCTTCCTTATCCAAACCAGCAGCAAGACCAATAGGAGACTTCAAGCGAGTGCCAAAAACATCCACTCCCAATATGCTATCGTACTCCTTCTCCTTCAGAGCCGACTCTTCCCTCAATTTTGGAGAGAGACCAAGGCTCATAAGTTTAATGCCCAATTTGTGACCGTTTTCAGCGTCGGTGAAAGTTCTGATCAATGGACAAAAGACGTATTCATGGATTCCAGCTCTAGCGTCGAACAAGTAATAGGCAGCGACAGAAGCACCAATTGCACCCACAGTCACGGCCACAGGGGTTGGAATAATGCTGGCCTTGAGAGGAGAACGGCCGTTTCTAGCAGCACCTCGGGTAAACGAACGAGTGAAGATTCTTTTCATAATGTCGCCTGACAAAGGTTGGGTGGATGGTTCAAGAAATTCCTGTACTTGTATTTCTCAGAGCGGTGCCAGTCCCACGGTAGTACCACAGAAATCAGGTGACAGTCAGAAAGTCGACTAGAGAAAGAATTTAAGAAAGAAAAGCCAAGTTGGATTATTGGTTTACTCCAACTAGCTTTTCAATTTTGTGAATACATTGTTTGTGTAGTTTGCTGTGTAGTTGGTCTGACTGCTCCAGTATGGCCTGGAAAGCTCTGGTGCGAAGAACACTATGGGGTCCAATGAGACTGACCATTTGGGATATAACAGATAAGGGCATCTCAAAGAATCATGAGAGATTTGGATATCCTTTATTAATTAAGGAAGGTCTATTTCTTCTTTCATTTTTTTCTTTTATTTTTATTTATCTATTTTTCAGATATGAACCTCCACTTCTTCAACGGCCTCTTTGGCTCCTACTGGCATAGATACTGTGCGCATCTCATCGCAAATTTCCAGTCCATCTCTCATCCACCTTCAACTCATCATGGCTCCAACTCGAGACAGTGGAAAGTCTTCCAAATACGAGAGAGACAAGGGAAAGTTCCCTAAGAAGTTGTCGAAGGCGAAGAGCCGGAGAAACTTCCAGGGCATGAAGAAAGTTGATGATCAGTACAAGGAGTTCGTTAATGCTGCAGCTGCAACAGATATGTTGCTTCAAGAAGAGGCAGGTTTCTTGGAGGCCGATGGACCTATGGAGAAGACCATGAAGTTTAAACAAGACGATATTGCTGAAGCTGTTGATGTGAGTACGGCCAATAAGAAGTTTGACCTTAAGCTTCCAGAGTTTGGCCCATATACCCTAGACTACTCCAGAAACGGTCGTAAGCTCTTGATCGGAGGCAAAAAGGGACATGTTGCAGCTATGGATTGGCGTCTTGGTAAGCTTGACTGTGAGCTTTTCCTTAACGAGACGGTCAACGCTGTGAAGTATTTCCACAACGACCAATACTTCGCAGTGGCCCAAAAGAAGTATACTTTCATTTATGACAGAACTGGTTTGGAGCTTCACCGGTTGAAGCAGCATCTAGAGCATACTGTTTTGGACTTTTTGCCATACCACTTTTTGCTTGTTGGCGCTGGTCATACCGGTGTCTTGAAGTATCACGACGTTACTACAGGTACTATGGTCAAAGAACTTAAAACAAGACTAGGCCCTACGCAAGCCATGAAACAAAACCCATGGAATGCGGTCATGCATTTGGGTCACTCCAATGGTGTTGTATCTCTTTGGACGCCGTCTGCAAACGAGCCTGTTGCAAAGTTGCAATCTTCCAGAGGACCAGTCAGAGACTTGGCTATTGATAGAGAAGGAAAGTATATGGCTGTCGCAGGCGCTGATAAAGTGGTCAAGCTCTGGGACTTGAGAAATTTCAAGGAGCTAGATATCTATCGTACTCCTACCCCAGCTTCATCATTGGACTTCTCGGATTCCGGCTTACTCTCTGTCGGTTGGGGACCTCACATTTCCGTCTGGAAAGATATGCATAAAACACATCAAGATGAGCCATACATGACCCATCTCTTGCCTGGTTCAAAGGTTGAAGCAGCCAAGTTTGTTCCTTTTGAAGATTTGCTCGGTATTGGCCACAAGAAGGGTATTTCTTCCTTGATCATCCCAGGCGCTGGTGAGGCCAACTTCGATGCCATGGAGATTAACCCTTACGAATCTGCTAAGCAGAGACAAGAGGGTGAAGTCAAGGCTTTGATGAACAAGTTGTCTCCAGACACTATTGCATTGGATCCAGACTTTATTGGTTTGGTTGACGAGAAAGCACGTAACGTCAGACTAAACAAGAGTGATTTGGAGAAAGCTGAGGCTGACGAAGCTAGGGAAAAGGAAAGTAGTGACTTTGGCATCAGACCAGATCTTCCGAAGGAGAAGTCCAAGTTGAAGAAGTATTTGGAAAAGAACAAGAGCAATGTCATGGACGCAAGAAAGATGAGAGCTGAAAGGAACTTGGCTCTTGAGGAAGAAAGAAGAGAAAAATTAAGGTTGAAAGAAATGGGCGTTCCTGACAAGAAAGACGAACTTGGACCCGCTCTCGGTAGATTTGCATAAACTTTTTACTTTTGGACTACTTGATTCAGGAGTTGCATTTTTGTACAATAAACGAATATAATCGTACTAATCCCAATTACCTATGTATCTCATAATCTAAACCAAACACTTGATGAATATAGTTGACCCTAAAATCACGTTTCCGACTTCTCCTAATGGCTTGTTCTCGCTGTGATTGAGTAGTTCGAATAGTCAACAGAAATCATATCACTCAATAAGGATCTACCGTTATTGTTGAGTGAGTGATGGATTCTCTCACAGGACTCAAACTCGGACTTGACAAAATCTAACACAGCTGTGAACTTGCCAAAAGACAAGTCATTATGCTTCTCTATCTTTTTCTGTATATCATGCTCCCTCAAAGTTTTCACGAACTCCAAGGTCTTCTCCACGTTAAGCGAGCTCAAGGCGGTATCATCACAAACCGAGTCGGTATCATCGTCATGGCTCGCCTGGTTCGTGAGAACAATAAGCCACAGGTTGGCTATCTGTTCGTATGCAGTGGACTTGGTGTATTGGAACTCGTTATTGGAGAAGTTGGGTAGATCGTGAATCATGCTGGTAATGACATCTAGCATGTCACATGCGTTGGCCAAACCGGCATCCATGGGAGGAAGCAATGTAAGGATGAAGTCAGAAAGACAGTTCAAAAACTCTGTAAGATGTACCTTGACTCTAATGTATGAATAATCGCTCTCAATGTCGCACTTGTATGGCAAGTGGTCGATAATGCTCTGAAATTTCTCCTTCATCAACTTAACAGAATCTTCCAAGGTTGCTTTAGGAGAAAGTTTTGAAATGGTAGTGGTGGTCTCAGGGTGATGGTTGACTATCTGCTGAAGCAACGCTTGTAGGGACTCCTTATCCAAAGTTTCAATGAGTCTGTTCACCGGAAGCGCCAGGCCATATATCTTTGGTGTTTTCGACCTCTTCAACTTTGGCCCCAGTGCTGGCACAGGACTGTTAGTTTGATGCATTTGAGATGTTGGAATATGGTATGGTTTCGAAACAGACAGCCTATGGACCGGTATCTGTGGGTCCTCCAACAACCTTCTCTTTCTTTTTGGAAACTTGCGGAAGTTGTTGTTGAGTTGATGCATCTGTTCTTCTGACATGGTGGAGTTTCGCCACGCCAAGTTTGTAGGTGCTGACATGGCAAGCAAGGGTTGTTGATGAGATATTGAGATGTAGAAGGTTGAAGTTGTGCCTCCCGCAAGATTCCTTTTTTTTTTATGAAAGCCTCACTGTGCAGCAATATGCCGTACCAACCAGTAACCAGTAGCGATTGACATAGGGAAAGGAGAACTGGCCTATAGCAAGTCGAAGTGTTTTTTTTTTTTTTTCTTTTTTTCTTAGAATAAAATATTTGTATTATTTACATCAGTAATAGTCGTTACTTTCGAACTCAGAATCCGACAAGTTGCTGAGGTTGTCGCTGTCGTATGCCATATCGTAGTCGGCCTCGTTGAAGCCTACATACCGGTTTCTCTTTAATTCAACTTCGTCATCAGATTCTTTATCCTCTTCATCGGTAATGTGGTCGTTTTCAGTACCCTCATGTTCATCTTCGTTGTCCTCTTTTTCTTCTAATTCAATCTTGAGCTCGTGAATGATATCAAAACACTCTGCTAATAGCGCATTGAGAGTACCTTGACCTTCAGGCACTTGCCCATTCACGATAAACTTACCGTCGTCTCTGAGGTTATCCAACGAAGCCAATTTAAACTGGAAGGGGTATAACTCACGGAGATTATTCAAACCATCCACACGCTTAATCTCTAAAAGACATCTTCTCACTGTCAGCAACTGGTTATGTATAGGCTGAAGAGATTCGGACACCGGTTCCGAGCTCTCTAAAAGCTTGTAGATTAATGAATAGCACCTTCTCAAAAGGTAAAGAACCAAGAGCTGAGCACGCTTGAGCTTCTTGGGCGTGGGACCACTAACAGAAGTCTCTATGCGTTTGTTGAAGTCGAGTCTCTGCTCGTCTATTCTCTTCAATGCCTTCTGGTAAGTGTATAAGTCTGTTTCACGCATAGTCCATCTGCGAGTGATGAGTAAGTTCTCTAACGTTTGCCTCAACGTGAGTAACTCGTCATAAACGCTCTTGATCTCCTTGGCGACTTTCTCGATATCTTCATGTTCAGGCTTGTCGAGGGTTAAGCCTTCGAAAAGGTTAGAAATCTCAGTGGCATCTTGCTGAATACTCAAGTCTTTGATCAAGTTATGGCAATCGTCCAATAATGCATTAAGGACAATTTGCGTGGTGTGTAGTTCAGACTCGGAAGCAACTTTACTTTGAAACTTACCATTTTCGTCTCTCTCATCTTCAATTTCCTTCAAACTGCCCTCGAGTTCCTCGATCTTATCATTCACTTTTCCAGAATCGTCCTGCTGGTGTGTTAAATAATTGAGCAAGACTTTCCTGATCTGGATGAGTTTGCCGTACGCTGGTTCTAAGTCGTCGGGTATTCTTCTAAACGAATCCTCGAGCTCCAGGTATAATTGTTGACACTTGTTCAACTTGTTTCTGAGTAACAAGCTTTCTTCACGCTTGTGGTCTATCATATCGTCAGAGTCGGAGCTGCTGTCGTCGGCATCCTCACTTGTATCAATGATGTCTTTAATCTCGTCTAATCTAGCCTTAATCGGCTTCAAGTCATCAAAACTGTAAATCTGGCATTCCTTCAAATGTGTAAGAAGCTTCGACACGGTACTAAGCGAGGAGTATGTGGCGGGGGCGAACTTAATGAGACCACAAGTGACGAAAGAAAGCGATAATAACTGCCAGATATCATCAATAAGGGAATCGGAAGGATTTGGAAGATTAAGGCTCATACCTTTAAGCTCTTCGTCCTTGCGGACAATGGTGAGCTCGTGGACCTGCTTTAAGAACTCATCGTATATCACATACACTTGTTTGGAACTGATATATCTTGTTCTGTTATTCTTGAGGTCAGACAAGCTCTTATATAACTTTGTCAAGGAGTCAAAGAGCGGCTTCTCGTATGTGGGGACGGTTTTTGTCATGGGGCTGATGATGTAATGGAAGAGACGTTCCCAATGACTGTTAATGTAGTGTAGATGACTGGTGCAGACAAATTCGTGGAGTATTTTTGACAATCGGCTTCTCACGGGTGCAGGCGGGTTGGAGATCCGTACATCAAGCGTGGGTTAGTAGAGTGTTTAGGCGCTCGTATGATGCATCTGAAATACGGTACAAGTTTCTCTACAAGTCATTTTCAAACTTTTTATAGTTACAATTATCCGTAAAAAACATTTCGTCACATATAGCACATTCAAGGATTTGCCACCGCTAGAATCTTGCGCGAGTAGTCAGTCTCATCCGCTAGCGAGCCATCCGAGAGTCTTCTTCTGCCTACAATGGCAGGGTTGAGTCTAGGATCAGCTAAACCGTTGGTGGTCATTTTCGAGGTTCTTTTATCAGCAAACTCATCCGAGAATGGGTTTGCCATTGGCATATCAAAGGCCGAGTTATATTTCTTGGATTTCGCGGTACCGTTGCCTCTGGAGAGAGCTCCAGAGCCGGAACCTTTTTCGAAGAACTCTTCTTCGTCGCTTTCATCATTCTTTCTCTTGTGACGAATAAAGAAGAAAATAGCGAGACCGATGCAAATCAAACCAACCACACCACCTACGACACCTCCAGCAATGGCGCCCACGTTCGTAGACGAAGCTCTCTGTGTATTGTCTGGAGGGGAAGATGCACTTGGTGAAGATGATGATGTACTTGAGGGGTCAGAGCTGTGCGTAACCGTTCTGGTTGGAGCGCTGCTCGTTTCGGCGTCCGTGGAGCTGGAAGACATGCTGGAAGTTGTGTGAGAAGTCGACGTAGTCGAGCTCAGGCTCAAGTCGGGATTAAACGCAACTGCGGACAGTGGAGTCGTGGAGGCGATCAGTGACGTGGTAGGAGCCAATAAGCTGCTCAGCGACAGCGACAGGGACTGAAACAAGAACAGCGACAGGGACAGCGAACCAGCACTTGAACCCGTGTCTTCACCCAAGCCTTTAAACACGGAGTAAGCATTAGGGCCTCCGCAGTTGACGCTTCCGTAACCGTTACACGGAGTGCTACACTGGGAGAAATAAACCTGGTTGGCGGTGGGTTTGGACGTTAGGCAGTAGCACTGGCCACCGTTTTTGATAGCCACGTAAGGGTATGATGTACCGCATCTCTGGCTACACAAGTCAGAGGTTTCCCAGCGGCCATTTTCCATAAAGTGGTTTGTCTCGACTTCACTGAAGCATCCAATACCAGTATCGGCAGAATGCACGGCCGAAGCGAGGAATAAGAGGAGCACAAAGATCATGGTGCTCTAGCGAAAGATGGGTTTGAGTTAGGGAACGTGAATAAATGTTAGCTTCACCCTTTTTATGAGATCTGACTATAACAAGACGCGAAGGGGGAGTGGGATCTCCAGATCAAGAAGGGAAAGGAATAGCGAATGTAAAGGGTGGAAATAAGGGAAGGGGATGGGGGTTGTTTGTTGGGAATAAAAAGAAAGTGTTGATGGGGGTGAAGTGAAATGAAGGAACGGGAAAAAAAAAATGGGTATTGGTCTGGAAAGGTAATTAAAAGAAGAGCACAGGAAGAGAGAAAAAAAAAAAAAAAAATAGGCCCAATATTGGCTCTTTGCGCGCCTGCCGCCCATAAAATTGGAAGCACTCTGGCCCAGAGCCGTAGGCACGAAAGCAGGCAAAAAAAAAAAAAAAAAAAAAAAAAGTTCCAGACGAGGAAAAGTATCTGAAAAAAGCTGACAAGACAATGCCTTCCACTACCACGTACATACGCATACAACGCAAGCTGGGCACTGGGCACTGGGCACTGGGGCGGCACTTCCCCCCTGTCTTTAAAACCTTGGTGTTTCCAAAAGAAGGAAATGCCAGTGGCAGTACTAGTGGCTACAGAAGCAGAAGCAGAGCAAACATCAAATCAAAGCCCATTTCAGGTCGACCCTTGCTAACGCAGAAATCGAAAGCCTGGCTGCTTCGGATGTTTGGCGTTTACTTTCTTTTCCTTTCTTGACGCCAGTACTATTTTTTCCTCTTTCTATCTGTGCCCCAGCGTGTCTCAACACGACTATTCGCTGCGCACTGTGTTATTGGAAGGAGACTATGGCGTTCCCCCAGCTCATTTTTGGCCCTACCGCGCCTCGGTTTGGTTAGTCTAGAATGGCTACTGTCCACTGGGGCCGCGCTGGGGTGATCTTTCCGTAGTCTAGCGTACCGTTGGCGCGACCCGACCCGACCGTTTATAGCTTGAGGCGGTGCTGTTTTTGCAGCCACTAACGATTCCAGAGGATGTGGTATGTGGTGAGATTTAACTACGAAGAAGTAAGGCATGATCTATTGTCTATTTCTGTTTCTGTTTCGGTAGTTAGAGGCCATTCTCGCTCCATACTGGTGGATGCAAGATTCAGCTGGCTTCACTGCCTCACCATACTCCAGACATCCACTTCATGTATAAGATATATAACACCGCCGCACCAACCACCACTGCCAACTCTTTTCTTCCACGTGTAGGTTTCTTTTCAATACATTTGGCAGTGACAGGAACCGGCAATCCGGCCTTCTCGTTCTCGTTCCCTTTCTTAATCGGGGGGCCTGTCCACCGCGGTTTCCCCATACACATGGCCAGTCAAGAAAAGAGATGTGAGTAAACAATTCGCGACCATCCTGAAACCAAGGCCTTTTTCTACTTCGTTTCGCGCCGCTTGTGCATATAGACCTGGTGCCGTACGTCTCTTTTTTTAGTATGGCCTTTCTTCTTTTGCACCCATTACACTGGGCCGTAAACGTTACCAAGCGAAATGCTCTTCACCACCGTGTAGTCGTCTAATCCGTAAAGCGAACCTTCTCTACCAAAACCAGATTCCTTGACTCCGCCAAATGGTAAAGCTGCATCGGTGAAAATACCACTGTTCACACTAACCATACCGGCCTCAAGCTCCTCTGACACTTGCCACACCCGGTTGAGGCTTTCCAGAAACACATACGCTGCGAGGCCAAATGGGGTATCATTGCACTCCGCCAAAGCCTCCTGTTGTGTTTCAAATTTGGCAATAGCTGCAAGAGGGCCAAACGTTTCTTCGTTGAAACACTTCATCTTCTTGTTCACGTTTCCAATCACATAAGGAGCGTAAAAGTGCTTGCCAAGATCGGTAAGACGACCGCCTTCCACAATCACCTCTGCTCCATTCTCAACAGCCTCCTTGACGTGCTCTTCCACTTTATCAATGGCTTTGGTGTTGATCAAACAGCCGTGAGTGACGCCCTTATCGAATCCATTACCAATGTTAAACTGCTTAACCTTCTCAGCAAACTTCTTGCAAAAGTCATCGTAAATACCTGATTGGACGTAGATACGGTTGGCACAGACACAAGTCTGGCCCAAGGAGCGAAATTTAGAAGCAAGCGCTTGGTCAACGGCTTGGTCTAATTTAGCATCGTCAAACACGAGAATAGGTGCATTCCCGCCAAGCTCCATAGACAATTTCTTGAGCGTGGACGACAGCTGCTTCATCAAGAGTTTTCCGACAGGAGTGGAGCCAGTGAAGGAGACTTTTTTGATTAATGGCGACTCGCAAAACTTCAATCCACATACTGGCGTGGACTCAATAGAGCTCAACACCACATTGAAAACACCCTTGGGGAAACCAGCCTGTTCCGCCAAATATGCCATAGCCAAAGCAGTCAATGGAGTCTGAGAATCTGGTTTCATGATACAAGTACATCCAACAGCCAAAGCAGGAGCAGCTTTTCTGGCACCCATAGCAGCAGGGAAGTTGAATGGGCACAAGAGACCAACCACACCGACAGGTTGCTTGTAAGTGATAACCTTATTGTTGTTGTTGGCTGGCTGAATGGTGTGACCGTAGTTACGCTTTGCTTCTTCGGCAAACCATTCAAAGTACGAGGCAGCGTACTTGACTTCTCCAAGGGCATCATTGAGGCATTTACCATTTTCCCAAGTGATAAGGGTTGCCAAATCGTCGAGATTCTCGAGCATAAGATTGTACCAATTGCGCAACCAGCGAGATCTATCCACAGCGTTTGTCTTCTTGTAGCTGTCGAAAGCATCCTTGGTAAGCTGGATAGCTTCGTCTATCTCCTCCGGAGTTTGATCAGGAAGAGTAGCGATCAACGTCTCGGTAGCGGGATCGACCACATCAAAAGTCTTGGATGACTTCAGCTCGATCCATTCACCGTTGATGAACGGCTTGGTTCTAAGGAGTTCGGGGTTGTTGAGCTTTGGAGCCATATTACTTTAACTTTAATGGTGAATGGATGAATTTTCACTATCGCCCTTATATATGGCTCTTAGCGCACTATCTGATGAAGTGCAGTCAATCTTAGCGGTCTCAATATCAGAGCCTGCCTAACATTGCGCGAAGAAGATATAGTCACCTAAAGGCAAGACTACATGCCCACTTTCCAGGGTACAAACCCACCTTGGTTTACGAACTGTCAAAGGCAATACCACGGTGATACCACGGCTCTTCTTCACTCCGTCTACCCTCTCCACCGGGCCGGGTCTGACGCCACCCAAACCTTAACCACCATACATTTCCCGTCTTGACCCTCTTTCCCCCATGGTTGCCTTACTCCCATATCATCCCATAATCAAATTATTAATCAGCCGTTGCCACCGACCCGAATTACCTACCCTGACTTATCCTGAACCTGTACCCATATTCTAACCATCCATTGTCCGTACATGCATCAAGCCATCAGCGTTCTTTTTCGCAGCCATTGACTGAGGCATTACTAAACTCTAATCAGCCTCCTGACCTAGCCCCCTCCTCCTCCACTTCCATCCTTAATTTCTCTATACGAGTCCGTTGCTTACGAAAAAGAAAACACCAAATTACTATCCTTCCCTTATCCACTCATCCATCCTTGGGGTACCCCGCCATGAGCTATCTCGTTTTCGCTTTTTTTTGCTGGCTTGAGTCATCCAGGGGCCACCCACCTGTTATAGTAACCACGCAGCTAAACGAACCCATCACATGACGACTTCCCACTAAGAATGACTAGTATACTTTTTTTGCGGCTTCTGGCGGGACCTTTTCGGGGCTTGCCCTAGTCCCGAAAGGACCGTGGGGGGGAGGCAACAGACATGTACCACAAAAACTTAGACACCTAAGCGGGTTCCGCTCTCGCCGCCCGGGCGCCGCTACTTGACATGTAAATGTACACACTTTGTGGTGCAAAAGTGTGTCAAAGTCTGGATTACCAAGAAAAACACAAGCAAGCAAGAAGAACAGAAGAACAAAAAATTTTACTCCTAGTTCTATTTTTGAACGGGCTATGTTGAAGAATTTGTTTTTATTTCTCCCTTTTGCTTTAGCTCCTTTTACATTTGCCTCTAGTTCTCGAAATGTCCTTCTTTTTTTTTTGCTGCTGCTGCTGCTGGTCGGCATATCCGACTAAGGCCCGTGCGGAACCCGCCGGGAAAATCAGTTACAAAGAAACGGCCCCTCGGAGCTCATCCGCACCCTTGTACAGCCGCTCGTATCTTTACTTGTTTTTTGGTGGCTGCGTGCCAGGGCTTAAGAATGGGTTTCTGCTTAGAAGGGCTCGTCGTATATAAAGCAGCTGCGATCTGCCTGGCATTCTGCTGGTCCCACCAATTTTGTGAATTTACGAGTCACTTGGTTTTACTTATTTATTATCGTGTTTCCTCCTTTATTCTTGACTCAAGCCTTTTTTACAACATTAGTCTAGGTTTCGTTCATGTCTATGATCACAGTAACGTCGCCTTCCATGTTCTCCAAGCTCAACCCGCTTAACGCTCTCCACAGGCGTTCCAATAACAAAGAACAAGAACAGCCTCCTAAACGACAGAGAGCTGGCTCGTTCATGAGGATATGGCGTCGCTCTTCGAGCACGTCCCTGGTTCCTCAAACCAAAGTCGTGAACCGTTCCCAGCTTACTAGACATAACATCACAGCCGCGCAAGCCTTGTCTGCTGGCCCACCTTCACCAAGAAGACGTCGCCTGGATGGTTCTACTAAGCTGGCGGTACGCTCTAATGACCTACTTTCTTCTGATTTCATTCTCCCGCTAGAAATGAAACTGTCGAGAAGAAGCTAGTTCCTCATCTTAACTCCGCGAGTCTTTCGGAAGCGGCTCATACCAAGCAGCCGTCCTGTGACTGATATTTCGCTGGTGCTGCAAGTCGCCTAAAATTCAAAAAAAAAAAAAGGATTACGTCTCTGCGCTCACTAAGCTAGCGATGGCAAACCGTTTTGCCGTTTCTTGGCTCGCTTTGCGTTAGTTGGGGTGCTCCTCCAATTACTGCTTCGTCATTACTAACTCATCATCTATCATCTGCATTGCATTCGCTGGTCTCAGCATTAGGGTACATAAATCATTATTAACATAGGGTTCACGGTCATAAAACTTGCTTTGTAACTCCCCTCTTCTTTCCGGCTCTTCCAGTGCACTTTCAGCCGACTCCAAATGAACCTCGGTACCAAGGACTAAACCGGGACACACATCTTCCGTAGCACCATCTCAGACCCTGTCAAACTAGAATTAGCTCGGTCTAGGTCTCTTGGCATGGCCAAAATGGATATTGTAAAGCGCTCTCGATCCGCACCTTGAACCTGTCAAGCCGGAAAGTTCGGTTTAAAAGGCTAAGAAAACCGAAACATTAGAACATAACTATCCACGGATGTCTTAATCAAACCGGAGGTAAGGCACAACGGCAAACAGGACACTGTAGCTTGTACACCATCCAGTCCTCCAAACACTTAACATGGAAAATATGACGGCACGGTGTGACCATGATTTCCTTCATCATATTGTCCACGTTCTTTTTGGAAGCAGCTGAATGTTCTCCCGACACCACCGGCACTTGGAGAGTCGACATACAGATTGCACAATCGATGTCACAAATTGCAAGGTCCTTGTCGGCACTTTGTGGTCTCATATTCGCCAAAATATCCAGTGAGAAGCCGCTTTCCGAATCCTTGATATTGATAATAGGATGGTAGTTGTATTGCTCTGGTAACCAGTTTTCTTTCACCCAGAACCTAGCTCCTAAGCAGTCTTGCAAGTAAAGGAAAAATAGCTGAGTGAAGACCCAGCTGAACACGACAACAGCCATAACTGGATCATGATGGTGGCGAACTGCATTATTCTTGTCGAGACACATATAGAATATTGGAATGAAGCGTACAAGGGAAGTACCAATTGCATACTCCCACAGAAACACGCGTGTCCTGTTCTTCAATGTACTCCTGAAGAATTGAGGGATCCAATAAGAATTGAATCCTAGGAGAATAACGTACTCAGCTGTTCTCCGATAGGTAATCCTCCAAGTAGAAATACCTGATATCAACATCATGGCAATGCATGTCAATGCAAATCCAACAAAGAAAATCATATTTGGGTAACGAGCCTCGTCAGAAAGCTGCTGGATCGTATTCGTTTGCGCTGCAGTAGCAGCAGTTGTTGCTGGAGCAACGGCTTCATTGGTATTACCATTGTCTTCAGGCGTACCTTGCTGGTTTGCTTCTTCTTCAGTTCTATGACTCTGTCCCTCTACCAGCGAGCCTCGTAAAATCTCCCACCAGTTTGTTCCTCTCTCATTCTCTTGTGCTGTAAAAACACTCACCAACAATCTCATCTGGTTGAGACATAGAAGGGAAGCTATTACCGAAACACATGTCAAGATGAGGTAAAGCTCACTTTGTTGCAATGACCTTAATAAAAAGTAAACGAGCGTCACCAGCATCCAGAAGCCAAGCATGGAGACAGTGACAGAAGAAACATTAGACAACTGGCCCGGACTCCTACAGCGTTTCATTTGTCTCAATAGAAGATTGAGCTCGATTGCAGTGAGAAGCAATACCCCGATCGCCATCTGGCGAACTCTAGCCTTTGAAATCTCCATCCGAATGCCTCCAAAAGTTTCAGACTTCTTATTCTCAAGAAGTATTCCACAATCAGGTGAATAAACCACAGCATGAGTAATCTCAAGCTGGGGTAGTCTTTTAGGAATTGGAGCTCCTTGAGGCAGAATCAACTCGTCATCGATCGCACGAAGCTGTTCACGAGTGTATTCGGTTTTGTCCAACTGAAAATACGTAATGTACTCACATTGGTCTTGCGATCTTTCAATGGCGTTGTTCATGTCATCGATAGAGACTTCCTGTTCGATGTCAGTCACGTTGACAATCTGGCTCATGAGAGTCTTTGATACGTTGAAATTCTTCTCATTCATCGTAAAATGAGGAAGAGCATGACCTCCCTGGAACTTGGCTGACTTAGTAGACGCCACCAACGCACCCGTTGATTGAAAGTAGACGCCCAACATCTTGAACTCGTCGTCGTGTGTTTCCGGGTAGTCTTTCAAGTTCATACCCATGGTGACGATGATAGCATCTTCGATCCTCGAAGCAGGATTGTTCTTGACAAAGTCTGCAAGCTCAGGGTTTAAGTAGTTGTAACCTAGCGAATGTAGTTCGAGTTCCATTTTGCCTTCGTTGAAAGTGGTGATGTTGCCGGCCTTTCTACGGCTTCCCTCTATCTCTTGAGGAGGGGAGTTCGTCTCAGGATCCAGCTCGTACCTTTGCTTCTCCTCCTCGTACTTCTCTTGTTTGTATAACAGATAGTAATCCTTCAAATATCTCGGTAGCCTTAAGCGCAAAGGCTTCAAAGCCACCAGCGGCTTGACAACATCAAAGTCTCCGAAAAGCTGCCCTGAGATGTTGAGTGGATATGCATGGTCACCACTGGAAAGAACAGGTTCGTTTCCCCAGTGCTCGTTCACCCTTTTGCTAACTTCGTTGGGCAATATGCTATCTTGTTCCCTTTCCTTCCATGGATTAGACTTGGAGTAGTCCCGAAAGGGCCATAACAGGACGTTCTTCTTCTCGACATTGTCCTGATATGAAAGTTTGAGGCCTGTCAAGTTCCCATACCCTAGCCAATATTGTGAGTCGAACACCTGCCTTCGACTTTGAATGAGGCTTGATTTGAACTTCTGGAGGACCTCTCTATCTTCCGAGGCCAATGGTTGTTCTGACCCCGGAGGTAAGGTGAAGAAAATCACCATTATGATGACAAATATGATGGTTTGCCTATCAACCATTGTAGCTGGGGTACACGATCAATGTAGATTATGTAGATTATTGGGGCGCCTTCAAGTGTGCCACTGATAGTGAAGTCACGTGCAGTATTTCGTTTATGGGATAGTATTTATAGGTAGGTTAGTCTGATAGGCAATAAGAGCATTAAATCAGATATCTATGGAATTAAATATTTTACTTGGTGAATGTCAAGGTCGTTTAGATATGATTTGAATGGTTGTTGGCACTTTGAGGTCTGTGTCAGCTTACGTTTGAGGCGCAGGATAGCTAAAGGGGTTCAATAAACACAAGTCGTTTTTTTTTTATCAATTTTATTTTGTTCTTTATCATAATATATTCTAGTATGGCGTTTTGGGTTTTTTGGTGTGGAGGTAACCCTTGGAAGGCGAGTGAACACCAGGTTGACGAATGGTGGCTGGGCTGTAAGTGGCTGCGAAAAGTACTCACCACCAGATCTAGATCCATGACTACTACATCACTACAAGTTCGGTTGATACTGATTAATGTATTGCTGTCCTAAAGACTCAATGCATAACGAAATAAAAGGATATAACGGGAAAGAAATTTTTTTTTGTTGTCTGATAATTTTTTGAGCCCAGTGGGGATCGTATGGTCCTCTCGCCTGTAAGCGCCATTCACCATCCAATTATGATACATTCTCAAACAAAAATGGAGTTGAGTTAGGTTTCATTACAATGCAACCGCAAGCACAGCAAGCATCAAGCCTGCCACGCTAGGAAGCAACTTCTCACTTCCAGAGCGAGCCTGAACCTGCTGCTCTCTCTTGTCAAACAAACTAGACAAGAATCCTCCACTCAGGGAAGGGGAAGACGATGATTCAGCAGCGACACCAGCAGGAGAGCCGGCCTCAGCGGCAGAGCTTGGCTCCGACGAGGAAGCAGCTTCAGAAGAGGTTGGGGAGTTCGAGGTTGGGGCAGCAGACGAGTTAGCAGCAGATGAGCTGGCAACAGATGAGCTAGGAGCAGCGGAGCCAGCAGCAGATGAGCTAGAAGCAGAGCTGGAGGATGCGGCAGATGAGCTTGGAGCAGAGCCAGAATTGGTGTTCGTAGCACTGTTGGTGTTGGTGGCACTGCCAGAGCTAGATCTAGAGCTAGAGCTGGAAGCGGTAGACTTGGTGGTCTCACCTTCCATCTGTGCCCAGAAATCGTCATCCTGGTCCTCACATTCCTCAGTAGTGACACTGATGTGGGTCTTGGTGCCGACATGCTCCTCAGTAGTCTTGTAGGTGGAGACAACAACCTCGTCGGTTGCGCCAGTGATCACCTTGCCGGCGCTGGTAGTCGTGTAAGGACGTCTGGTAGTGAAAGTAGAGACAACAGTCTTCTCCTCACCACCGCCAGAACCACCGGAACCGCCAGAACCACCGTTGGAGCCGCCATTGGAGCCGCCGCCGTGTCCAGGTGGCACACCGCCGTTCTCCTCACATTCATCGTCCTCGTCTTCACTGTCCCAGAAGTCGTAATCATCGTCACCGCAATCAACATTGTCACAGTTAACGTTGTCACAAGTACCGTAGCCACCGTTGCCAGAGCCGCAAGAGCCGCCAGATCCACCAGATCCACCATTTCCGCCGCTTGGCTTGTCACCCCAGCCGGAACCTCCGTTACCAGAACCTCCGTTTCCAGAGCCACCGTTACCAGAACCACCGTTACCAGAGCCACCGTTTCCAGAACCGCCGTTACCACCGCCACCAATGATGTCAGTAGTAGTCCATTCTTCTTCTTCGTCACAGATCCAGACAGCAGCGCCAGAGGTGCTTGTGAATTGGCCAGATCTAGTGATAGTGGTCTCAATACCGAGAACATCAGTAGCAGTCAGCAACTCAAGAGAGGTGTGAGTCTTGGTAGTCGAACCAGGCAAAGTAGTCCAAGTAGTTGTTGTTTTACCTCCCTCAGTGACAACAGTAAGCTTAGTAGTGATAGGAACAGAACCAGTCGACAGAGAAGGACTTCCAGTGGATCTGGTTGTTGGGTTAGGAGGAGGAGTTGACAAACCTGGGATTGGGTCAATGTCACTTTCGCAATCCTCCTCGTCGCCTTCGATCCAAGTGGTAGTGGTACCGCCAGATTTGGTAGTAACAACAACGCTGCCATTGTCATCAGTGACAGAAGTGATAACGCTTCCAGAACCAGAAGGATTGGCGTTTGCACTGCTTCCGGAGTCAGTGGCAGTTCTAGTGGGGATTGTGATGTCGTCATCATCATCAGTAATGATTGGGTCGACAGTAGCGCAATCATCCTCAGTGATGGCAGAGGCAATGGCAGCAGGGTCATTGCTGTCGACAGCAGAGCTAGCTGTGTCAGTACCACTGCTGCTTCCATTGCCGAAGATGTCATCGAACCATCCACCATCAGACGAGGTTGTTGAGGCAGATGCAGAGGCAGAGTTGCTGCCTGAGTTGCTACCAGAGTTAGATGCAACTGAGTTGGATGATGCGGTAAGGGAAGCAGAGTCAGCATTGGAGTTGCCTGTGATACGACTCACTGTGGTTGCTGGTGGTGGAAGGTCAGTTGTAACCGTTTCACAGTCGTCCTCATCACCATCATCCTCGTCAGCAGCAGCAGATGCCTCGCCAGCAAAGAGACGAGCACCTCCCGATGATGCTTGGGAGCTTTGAGAGCTGCTAGCAGCGGATGGGGATGCCTGAGCATTGGCAGAAGATTCATCATCATCACCACCAAACAAGCCATCTAAGAATCCCTTCTGTGTAGTAGTAGCAGATTTGGAGGATCCAGGGCTCTGCTGTTGAGCGTTTTGGGAAGCTGGAGCAGGAGTCTGAGAAGAACTCGATTGAGCTGCAGCAGCAACTGGAGCTGCGCTAGAAGCTGCTGGACTCGAAGCTGCTGGGTTACCAGCAGAGGCAGCAGGGCTAGCAGCCAGGTTGGCAGCCTGGTTACCAGCTTGGTTAGCAGGTGAGGCAGCTGAAGAAGAAGAAGAAGAAGCTGGGGCAGCAGGAGCTGGGTTAGAGCCACTGTCAGCCTTGTCGTCCTTGTCGTCACCACCACCACCGGTAAGCCAGTCAAAAAGACCTCTTTTGGCGAATTCCTCAGCCTGGACAGCAGGCTTCTGGCCAACAGCATCTCTTTTGATGTTTGCTCTGTCCTCCTCATTTTGCACCTGAGCAAAAGCAGAGGCGCAAAGTACTAAAGTCAATGTTTGAGTGGACAATCTCATGTCTTATCCATTAACGAGTGGAAGGATATAATCGGAAGACCCTAGGAGCGAACTGAATTAAATTAGAAAAATAAAAAAGGGTGTCAAATTCCAAAAGATGGGCTTGAAGAAACGAAAGAGAAACAAAAAGTTCGGAAAACCCGCAAGGGCTTTGGGGCTCGAGGATTTATAAACTCCACATACAATTTCTGCTAGTTTGGAATAGTTGGAGTTCGTTCCTGTGTTACCGCATTGGGTAAAGATTCTTCGCAGCCAATATACCCAAGAAGGAACATTTTATGTGCCGCTTCCTGCATACGCCTTTGTGGGCTCGTTAGTCTGGGGCTCACTGTGCATGCTTGACTAGATCGAGCAATTCTCTCTCTGTGGAATTTTACAAATATGGTAGCTATTTTGTTAGTCTATTCTGGAAGGCGCAAAACACCAGGTTTAGATTTACAGTACATTAAGAAATAAAAGTGGGATTCTAGAGCTCGTGGCCGCCAGAGTGTTCCCCTTTCCTATGGGGGGTAGAGGAGGTTTACAGTGAGCATTCTACTAACACCCTCGCATCAATTCAATTGCAAAACATCAAGTCGGAATGGCTTATTGGGATCGTACCGACTAGTACCCCATGGCTTAAAGGAGAGAGCCTCCTTCTTCAATCAAGAATTTTACATCTCGTGTAGGTTTAATGTGCCTGTTTGTGTCCCAACCTATTTTTAAGCTTTCTACTCGAAATGGCTGCGAAAAAGCCATTTCCCGTTTGGGTAATACACCGTCAAGCACCAAATGTGAGTTTACAATGCGGACCCTGGTAAGCCGATTTACCTGTTATGGCTAACAAAGTAAAGCCTGCTGAGCTGTAAGATTTCGTCTAGCTTTGTGTGAGCCTCGACCCTTTCTTAACCACTTCTGGAGCTTTCGTTACTTCTTACATCCTCTTACCCCCTCACTTCTATGCGTATGCTACTTCCTAATTTATTCGAATTGGTAACCATTTTATTGGTGGAATCACTGCATCAAGCTAAATTCCAAATAGAAATATTGAAATAAGTTTACTTAAAAAGAACAAGAAAATTAGGAAGACTAGTCTTCGTTTTTGTGGGAATCATGGGAAATGTAGTGGTTCAGGACCCGTGGGGGGAACTGATTTGCAATTGGTGTGGTTTTCTCTGTCCTCTTACGCTTTGGCGTAAGCGTAGTTCAAGAACATGTCCTCTCCCATCTCTGGGTTGCTGGCCAAAGCTCTCTTCACAGAACGCTTAAGCTTTCTGTGCAATGCTCTCTTGATAGCTCTCTGCTTGATCATCTTAGGGTCACAGCAGCAAGCCTTTGCGTTACCGCTGAAGACACTGCCAGAGCCACCAGAGCCAGAACCTGAAGTACCAGAGCCGGCACCGCTAGAGCCAGAGCCAGATCCAGAGCTTCCAGAGCTTCCAGAGCCACCGAAAATGTCATCAAAGATAGAGTCAAAGAATCCGCCAGAGCTTGATCCGCCGGAACCAGAACCAGAGGAAACGTCAGAACCAGAACCAGAGGAGCCAGAAGATCCAGAAGAACCAGAAGATCCAGAACCACCAAAGAGGTTGTCGAGCCATGAGCCACCAGATCCAGAAGATCCAGAGTTGGAACCAGAAGATCCAGAGCCAATGGCACCACCGAAGAGACCACCGAAGATGGTCTTGACAATCTCACCAAGAAGACCCTTGGAGTTACCGAGACTCTTGAAGAGCTCTCCTCCAACGTCAACCAACACAGCTAACAAGCGACTGATGAATGGCTTGTCCAGGTTACCAGAGCCAAAGAGAGTGCCGAGAATTCTGCCAACGGTACCGTTGCTGAACAAACTGACAATGAAGTTGAAACCCCAACGGAAAATTCTCTGAATGAGGCCACTGTTCTTGATAGCGTTAAACAAGTTACCCCATGGAATAGCCTTGAAAACGTTGGTAAGCAAGTTCAAAGCACCTTGGACAAAGCTACTGTTGCCAAGGATAGAACGAATAATTTTCAGAACAATACCAGAGTCGAAGATCAGTTCCACAATAGAGCCGATAGCATCAACAAGAGCTCTCTTCTCCATGCCGTATTCCTCCAACATATCTGGATGGAATTCTCTCTTCTCGAACTCATCTGGAAGCTCCTCATACAATCTCTTGATGAATGGCTGAGATCTTTCCAAGGCTCTCTTACGGCCCTCATCACCGTCCTTCTCAACCTCAGACAAGATGCTCTTAGCGTCATTGGAAAGGTCAACGTTCAAGTCTTCGTCGTGAAGAACAGCCTCAAAGAACTGCTGCAATTTACCGCTGCCTCTCAACGACTTGAAGACGGTAACATCCTCGACGGAACCATCCTGAATGGCCTGGGCGACACCGTCCTGGACAGCATCCTTCAAACGAGGAGAGTTGGAGAACTGGTTAACAAACTCATTGAGCAAGTTAGAGTTTTTGAGCTGGACCAACAACTGGTCAATGAAGTCATCGTCATCACGCTTTTGAACTTCATTAATGTTACCGGCTGCGCTTCTCTCATTGAGATCACGCATGGTCTTAGCGACATATTCAAAGTCAATAATGGAAGCACCACTTTCGCTTCTCTTCATGATGTTGATGGCAGAGCCGGATGCTGGTGCTGCTGACACGAGCGAGGCGGTCAAGGAGGTCGCCAAAGTGAAAATCGAAGCAAACCTCATAGTATGTGTTTCAAACGAGGGAACAGCTAACCGAATGTATTAAGATAGTTTTCTCGGATTCAAAGGATAGAAAACGAAGGTGGGAATATCTTCAGTCGAAGAAGAAGAAAAAAGTAGTACAGGCTTCGAATGTACGTGGCTGTTAAAGGAGAACAAATTCGTGGAACTGGGGAACCTTTTAAGGGAAGCTAGCATTTGCACCCAACTAGACGCACCAGGTTGAGAATTACTAGATTCGGATAAGTGCATTTTAGACCACTGCCTGAAAAAGTATGTTCTTCTACATGCGTGTGTGCAGGTGCATGATTGAAGCAGAATAACTTTTGCCCTTTTCGTCCGTGGGCTCATATACCATAAGGGGAAAAACTTGGAAGATGGGGAATGGTAATTTTAAGTGTATTATTTGCTAAACTAAGTATATTCGAGTCTGCTTGATATATTTAGAAATTACCCTTCCGCGTCATACTGTACTGTAGAATTTAGCCCACGGTGATGGGGCAACCTTAGCAGCGGAGCCATGAAAAGCCCTGATATTGAGAGGTCCGGCCGTGGCTCTCCCTAGGCTCATCCAAGGCTTTAAGGGTAGCTGTTTAGATATATTTGGGCTTTTGTTTTTGTTGTAGGACGTAATTTGGATTTTATTTACGATGTTTAAGATTTGGTTTGAATCTGTAACCGAGTCTGCATTTGTGTGAGAAAAATGAAAACCTAGAAGGTTTAACAATCGAGCATGAGTACTAGAAGAAGAAAAAATGAATAAGAAGACAAAAATGAATTACTCCTCAAAGAGAATGAAAGCGTAAGAATAACTAAACGAATACTTTCTTAAGGCAACTCAATTGGATTGTGTGTTCACTTATAACAATTCATTTGAAGCCGTCTAAACTGTTTGGTACTGCACTTGCCGTACTTGACAGTGGATGCCTCTAGCATTGGAGTGAATTGAGGGCTCACCACATCCATCAGATCCAAATGAGACCATCTCTAGTACGCCTCGTGAGGCCTCGTCGTCCTGAAAGGAAGACACCACCCCTTTTACCTCCTTTGAAGCTCTACCGGTCCATTTTGAGAGCTCACAGAACTAAATTACCTGCCGAGCTCCGATTCTTGGGCGATGAATACGTCAAGGCAGAGTTCAAGGCCCACAAGAGCACCGATAACGCTCTTCATATCGTTGGGTTCTTGACCCAATGGCAAGACTACTTGAGAAGTATTGACGGTGGAACTTGGCAGGAGGGTAAAATGACTCAACTGGACTTGGACAAAATGTCACCGGAGCAAGTGTCCCAACTCTACGAGTTGATGCAAGAGACCAAGAGAATTGGCCAGCAGTGATTTAATGCATACATATTTATATATATAGATTATCGAATATAACCATACGATTCCATGGAAGATGAAGTGAAACCGAGAGATATTCGTAGCGTGGGGTATATCTAAGTAACTTCCAGTTTACAAACCCTTGCCGTAATTGCCAGAGGCGAAAAAGTCCATGATGATCTTGACAATGTTCTCCAAAGCCTCCAACCACTGGATCATCTGCTCCTTAACCTTCTCCTGGTTGGAACCCAACTTCTCAAAGAAGTCCTTTCTGTATGGGCAAGCCTTCATGGCCAATTTGAAGACAGGCTTGACCAACATGCCGTGGTACTGAGACAAAGTCTTAGTGTAAGCATCAGTGAAGGTGACTGTCAACTCCTTGCTTGGGTTGTCAACAGTCTCTCTCATGGCCTGGGCGGTGAACTGCAAGCCTCTAGACAACCACAAAAGACCCTGGGTGGCCTTTTTACTCTTACCAGGGGCCTCAGACAAGACCAAGTCTTGCAAAGTGGAAGCACCAGCAGGATCCAGTAAGAGCTTGGCTCTAATTTTCTCAATGTTACCGTTCATGTCGTTCTTGACAACAGTGAACGCGGAAGATCCCAACAAGTCAAAGAGCTTAACCAAAGACTCAGAGGCTTCCAAGAAAGCAGCAGTGTCGACCTTGTCGTCAGTGACTGGCACTTCGGCGAAGGAACGCTTCATCTCATCAAAAAATGTAGACATGGTGGATAATATGTGTTTAGTGAAGGTGGTGGAAAATGTATTATACTACAATTGTCGATAAGGTCGCGCAAAGTTTGTTTCCAACGCCTCAATAGTGAGGCTGAGGCACGAACCAGATCGCCCAAATAGAAAGATGTATGGATTTCTTTGGTTCGAGAAGTAAATCTAGTATTAAGTATACGTAAGAGGCTTTCGAAAAAGGTGTTGACAATGGTACTTTATCAGAACCAGACGAGAACGGATAGCTGAGTACTATAACCCTTACGCATGGCGTCTAAGCAGGCAAAGGGCCTGGAAGACTAGTGCTACACGTTCCTGTTTAATTAAATAATCGTTGGTATTTGCCCGTAGTCTGTCGTATCACGTAATTCTATAAAGCTGAAGGTTTTGGCTGGTTTGAGCTTAATTACCACTCTAGTTCGTCAGCCCATCTAACGGCTTTGGTGTCTCTGTGCACTTGCACTTGGCTTTGCGGTCTCAAAGCTCTGTAATCATCAAACTCCTGTTTCAGGTAGAAGCCTGAGCTTGATTCGTCACCCACCAGAAGGCTGCCTTCGAGGTTACCTTGGGAAAACCTCTTACTGTGGTGCGCTTTGATAATGGCCAACTTCTTCTTTGCTTGTGGCCCCACCTCATTAGTCGGTATCTGAACGATTTCGTTGACGTTGTCAGGCATGAGAAACCCTTCGCAATTAGAAGCATTAAGCTCGGTACCGAATTGTGTTGCGTCGTTCACAAGACCTGTCAGTGACTCAACCATATATATCTGAACTGGCAGTCGCTGCAGTTTCTTGAAACATGGCCTCCGCGGCGTCAGATTCTTTGGAACACATATACGCTGAGGTGAACGTACTAGGTTTCTCGTGTTGGATTCGGTAACGTTGTTCAATGGCTGAAGAGAAGGTATCGATGATAGACTCTTTCTTGGCCTGTCAGATAGCCTAGGCTTCTTGCTATGACGACTTGGCGTGCTGTTCTCCTTATTTTCATCGTTGGACCTCTTTGAGCTCCGTTTGTTCGGTAAACTTTCCATTGGTCTGTCTTGTAGGAAAGAGTCTAGTTTCATGTCCAACGTGTCAGCGACTGGCTGCTTCTTCAAACGAGCACGGAACACACGGGTTCGAAGCTGATGATCTAGTTCAAAGTCGCCGTTCTCGTCCTCAAGCTCATTGAGGAGTTTCTCGATCTTATCGTTCTTGAGAGCCCTCTCGGGCTCATCTATCCGTTCATGAGATCGGAGATGATGGGTCACTTGGAAGAGCTCGTTGGGCAGGATTCGGAGGTCAGGAAAGCTGTTCATATTAAGGGAGGCCGCCGACTTTATGGGAGAGCCGTTATGTGAAATTTTCGAAGGCTTTTTGATGGGTGAAGCATTGAGGGAAATATCATTGAAATCGTTAACTTGGAGGTCTTCTTCGTCGAGGATGTTCGATAGATCGAACGAATGGTCGGTATCACAATTCATGAAAACAGCATAAAATGGTGTTTTCCAGAAGAAAAGAAGTGTGTTACCTTGAGGCCAAAACAAGAACTTTGGAATTAGACTCGAATGAGGTTTGTTAGTACTGTTGATGTCTTCTTGTTTCTGTGTTTACACAATTGCTCAATGCGGAAATTATTCGCACCCACTGTTTGATAGTGATTCTAGGCTAGAAACGGGTGCGGTGAAAAAGAGTGCAAAAAAAAAGACGAACAACCAGAATAAGAAATAGACGAGAAAGAGAGTAAACAACAAAAAGCTTAATTTGTTTACTGGAAGAGGGAGTAAAGCCAATTGAGAAAAAAGACTATTCCCTTTATGACTTGGCTACCTAGAGGCAGCGACAAAGTGGGATAAGGCAGACAGAAGTAGCTCTGAGCCACCGTAATACAGCTCTGAATTCCTCCTTCACTACTGTTTTTGTCTGAGGGTGGATACCAAAGGAAGCGAATATATCATTGGATCAGCCTCCAAAAGAAAAGGCAGTTTATAACCATTTTTCTCTCCTTCGTCATCTTTCAGTAAAGACACTATCAAGTCATTTTTGTAGACGGAAGGAGTACATGAATGCTCTGTATTGGCAAAGTGAAGTGAATGTACTTTTTACGTTCCATGAGCCTTAAGTATTCTACGGGATGTACGCTGCCTAGACCGTAAGCCATTCAGCAGATCTACCCCTATTTTTTCTTCACTCCCTGAGCTTCCACAAGCTGTACATTCTCCGTCCTCAACTCCTATGTAACTAGAAGCAAAACTCCCATAGACTATTACTTATCCATAAAGAGCCCAAATAACACTTCTCTTCTTCCCTGGTATTGTAACTCTTTCGCAGCCATTGCACACCGCGCCTTGACAGCTTTCTTGACAGATGCATCTCTGAACCCACAGACAAGTACAACCAAAGCTTTCTGCCAAATCCATGACCAAAATGTAACTGGCAAATCATTCTTCCGTTCAAACAAGTCTATGATTGGCCCAAGGGCCATAGCCCCAACATTACATCGCCCTTAGGTGACCATTCACATGACCGCGGGGCGTTCATTCATTGCGCACGTTAAGATACCGGCGAAGCTTCACTGCGCAGCCGTACCTGAACGAAGAAAGCGAATTGTTCTCAGGTTCCATCTTCTTTTTCTAATACAACAATGTCAGCCAACGATTTTTACAGCTCAGGCCAAAAGGGCGAGAGATCCGATAACAATTACCAAAGCAGCAATCAGGGTGGTCCCCAGCAGGGTGGCCAAGGTCAGCCCCAGGGCCAGGGCGAGGAAGGTGGAGACCGTTCTCTCCTTACCTCTGCCATTGGTGGTGCCATGGGTGGTCGTTCAAGCGGTGGTGGAATCGAGAACATGATTGGTAACAAGATTGGCCAAATGATGTCTGGTGGAGGCAACCAGCAGCAGCACAGCTCTGGCGGTGGTCTTGGTGGTTTGTTCGGCGGAGGTAACAACAATAACCATAACCAGAACTATAACCAGAACCAAGGCGGTGGTGGTGGTCTTGGCGGCCTTGCCAGTATGCTTGGTGGCGGTGGTAACAACCACAACAACCATCAAGGTGGTAATTACGGCCGTAACGATAACTACGGTGGTAACAACAACTACGGTGGAAATAACGGCGGCAGATACGACAATCAAGGTTCCAACCAGGGAGGTGGCTCTGGCGGTCTTCTTGGTAGCGTGATGGGTGCTATCGGTGGTGGAGGCAACAAGAACTCCTATGGTGGCTCCCATGGCGGCTCCCACCAAGGCGGCGGTGGTAGATATAACGATAACGACAGCTCTTGGGGCTACAACAGTCAGGGTGGCAACCATGGCGGTAACCAAGGTGGCTACGGTGGAAACCAAGGTGGTAACTACGGTGGCAACCAAGGCGGTTATGGAGGTAACCAGGGTGGAAGATGGTGATTATGATTCAGCTGTTTAGGCTTCAAATGTACGTTTTTTGATTTAACTACATCAGTAGGTTGAGCAACATATTTTCAAGTTTTATTAGAGCATCTTAAATTGTGAAGTGAATAGTACAGTAGTCGTAAGGAGCGAAAGGAGTGGGTTATCTAGTTGGCTGAGGCCGAACACACGTTGGTGTATAAGACAACATACTCAATAACGGCGGAAGAACCATCTTCCAAGGTAGTTGTGGTGGAAGATGTGCCGGTAGAGAAGTAGTCACCAGATGGGATTGCTGATGGAGCATCGGTGATAGCTGGTGGGGCAGACGACAAGAACTCAGACTCACTTGGAGCGGCAACAACAGCAGCAGCAGACAGTGCGCTGGACTCAAAGAAGTCAGAAGGTAAGGCATCAACCAGGGAAGTGGTTGGAACACCAACAGAAGCCACGAAGGAGCCAGACTGCTGTGGAGGTTCAGCGGAGCTGGTGATAGTTGCAGACTCATCAGCATCGGTGGCAGGCACATAAGTGGCAGTGCCAGTAAGCTGTGTGGTGGTGAGCGAGCCAGCGTCATTAGTCCAGATGTACTCAGTCACTGGGATTCTGGCAATGACATCGTAGGTGGTGGTGCTGAAGACGGTTTCGTCAGCCTTGACCGAAGCAAGCAATGCAAGAAGTGAAAAGCTTGAAAGGAGTGTAGTTCTAAGCATTGAAGTCGGTGGGCAAAAGGAAAGTATAAAGTTAGATTAGCAGTTTTAGTCCAGACATGAAACACCGGTGGTTTTATACTAACGACTGCTGAAGGCGGAACAAGTCCGATTGGGAAATAGTGCAGCAGTCATTAGATTCAAATTCACGCAGGTGCATTTACTAACGCTAAGTGCATTGCTTTTGGATAAAACGAGGAAGTATAAGTCCCAAAATGGGCAGAGCTGGTTAGGGTCCGCCTATTCTTGATAGGGTCCATTGATCGAGGCGCTGGCTTAGTCGCCTTCTGGTCAAAGTGCTGGCTGTGGTGCGTGCGGCGCGATACAGGTTCTCGCGTAAACGAGTGTAGTAGAAAAGATATCCTTCGGTGCGCATCAACGGATTTGCAATGCTTTAACTAAAGGATATCTCAGAAGATACTCAATTGTACCGAATAATGTTTTTAAAATATCTGGAAATCAGAATTGAGTAGGATGAGCCGAGGGAGATTTTTTTTTTTTTTGTGTATCGCAAAAATTGATTTTTTCTTATGTCGCCCTTTGTGACATCACCATTATGACAATACCCATTCTGAACTCGCACCGCCAGCCACCCAGCAAAAATGGTCTTTTCTTCGCATGTCTAAGTGTATGCGGCTACCACATTACGAGAATGTTGCTTAACCGAATATGGGACCAATATGGATGTAGTGGCTGGCGTGGACGCGTTGTTTTAGCTTTCACTTTCGGGTTCAAGCGAGGTACGTTTTCTAATATCTTTAACGCCTTCCTCGAGCCTTGGAAATTCTTCAACTAATTTGTCACCCAAAACTTGACAAAGCTTTTCAAACCCAAGCATCTTTCCTTTAAGTCTGGCGTTGGTTTTCGCTGTGACCTCAACAAACTCTCTGGTATAGATGTCTGGATTACGCCCGTCTTCGATATAAGTAATGACATCAACCGGAATAGGGAACTGCTGAGTGAATGGACTATTCGTCAAGCCCGAAAGCTGACTGATGATTTGGTTGGTTCTGTGTGTCAAGGCAGCATGGGATTGCTGGGTTCCTTGATTATCATGAACAAGGACACCAAGCTCGATCGTGGACTCTATAAGCGCCAGAAGCTGAGCTGCGGTGGATTGAAGAGGCTCATTCTCATCATTCTGGGTAATCTCTGAAGTAGTCATGATGGAAGAAGGCTGTTCGAGAAAGGTTCATTTCATTGACGAGTTTCTTCCGCACTTTGAGCGGGTGATCTTCACGTGAGAGCATTTCCGGTGAATGTACTCTATACAAAAAAGCTAGTGAATGCTCAACCTGATGGGGCCCTGCTAGACTTTCTTCACCGAAGGTACCTTGTTTTTATATCTACCCAGACTACCGGAATTCCAACCTATACCACGTCTAATTCACTTCTCCACCAGGTTCCTCGCTCTGAAAAAATCTATAACCCACAAAGCATGGACCAGTCCCACATTGTCACCATACGGTACAACCTGGACAAATGGCATGAGGCCCAACTGAATAGAGGATCCGACTGGTCTTCTGCAAACAGTTCGCCTTCCAAAATCATCACATTGAACTACCGCAAAGATCGACTGGGCACTTCCACACCAGCGCTTTCTCCAGTGCCGTGGCTAATGAAAAAGCGTGAGGAGCCCCGGGTTCGCAAGCCGAAATATGATGAAAACGAACCTTTCCTTACAAGGCCAGTGGCCGAATCCCTAGATAGACTACGAGCCTACGAAACCTTCATCAACCCTGAAGACCCATTGCATGCTGACAAAGCCTGGTACCACGACTTCACTAACGTCGCGCAGCGCCTTAAGCTCCTACGAGACACATATAAGGTGCTCCAGGCGGTGAGGAAAAAAAGAGCAATGGGGGAGAGGGTCGACTTTCGCACTGCGCACGAGCTCAAGTCTCGTACGGGTAGTCCAGTGCCACTGGACGAAGATCGCCATCATACGGGTCAAAGCGACGACGAAGATAAACCACAAGCACCACCAGCTCCAGCGCCAGCACGCCGAGGCAGACCGAGGAAAAGAGGTGGTGCTGCTCGTGGACGTAAACCAGGCCCTAGGCTGCGAAATGCCATTCCTGCGCCAGCGCCAGTACCTACACCAACCAGAAGTCGCACCAGTAGACGGCGGGAGGCAGAGCTTAGTGAAAAGAGTAAGAATACCACTGATTCTCGTGCTTCAACGCCGGGGCCTAGCGAAGGGGTTAGTCATGATGAAACCAGCCAGCTTACACAGGTGGGGGCTGCTTCGCTGAGCCAGCCTATGCCTGGCAATGAGATTATTGTTCCTGAGCTCATGCCGGATATGAATGCTATTTCGCAGCCACAAAGAGATGGTACCAAGGCGGCGGCTCAGGAGCAGCCACAACAAGAGATCCAAGGACAATTCAACCAGGACTTGGACCAGCAGTTATTTCAAGGATTGAATCAGGAATTGGGGAAAGAGTTGGTTCCAGGCCAGCAGGATATTGGGCAGGCTGCCTTCTTGGACCAGAGTCAAGCTGCCGGGCCTGGCCAATGGAATCAGGCGGTTCCTGTGGAAAACTGGCAGGCCCAACTGGTACCTACAGGCCCCAACCAACTAGAAGAATACTTTGCACATGGCTACCCAGACACAAGTTCACTTTCTGAACTGACGGTATCGATCATTGAAAACCTCAAACGAAAGAATCCATCTGGTCTGGTGCTCGCTTCGCTCTACAGTAGACCAGGAGGACTCAATTTCCTGCCCCAATGGGCGACCCAGCAGAATGCCTTTGCGCGTCAGAATCCCTCACAAACTCCAGAAATACCTGAGCATCCTCAATGGCCAGAAGGACCCCGGGACCTGAGTTGATACCTGCTGGCATTTTTTACTACCTACAGGTTTACCTATCAAGTTTATCTCCAGATAACCACCACTACAATAAGGCCTGGTCAGGCACTTCATAGCCTCGGGCCCTGTCTTGGCTCGCTGGGAAGTCATTAGTGGTGCCCCAAACTCGAGGCGAAATCTCACCTCTGCATAAAAAAAACCTCAAGAACAATGATCGTAAGCTTGGCTTCGCACCAGGCTATTTGGGTTTCGTGAGCCTACCTTGGCTGCAATGAATGATAGAACCTGGTCGGCACGATGTCGGCCGAAATAGCAAAGAATCCCAGCTAATTTCACGGTGTAGCTTGGCAATGTGCTGTGTCTCGGTTAAGGTTGCGCACTGAAGCCATACTTTTTTTTTTTTTTTAGGGTAGCCCGGGCTCTCAAAACCGTACATGTCTTAGTATTGTCATTGCCGCTTAGAATCTTCTTTTTCTGCAGGTCACTCGCTATCTGTCTTGCTTCATTGTGAAGCGATCTTTTTTCCTTTTCAACAGATCTACTTCATCACTGAAACTCAGCCTTATATTTTTTTACCCGTCCATTGGCACCTCTCATATTCCAGACTCAGTCATCCCTTAATACTTACAAGCCGCCCTCCTGATTGATGACTCTGGACACCGAAGCAAAGCACTCCAGACCACAGCTTCCCCATATGAAGACCACCCCTGACTTGGTCGGGGGTCGGTACAACCCTGGTATTCCTAACCATACCAATGAGGAGAGGAAGCGACGCTTCAGTCTGTCTATGGAGTTACAATCTGGGCCTGAGGCTCTTTTGGCTGAGGTGCAAAATAGAAGCAACGACGACTACAAGGCTATCTCATTCCCGCCACATAAGTTGGACAAGGCCTACCAGCTGCGTATTTCTTTCGATACCATCGATATACGCTATCATGAGGAGGAGGACCCTTTGCTGGACTTTTCTGATGACGATTTACTCAGTATGAAGATGCGTCGTATGTCTGAGGAGTATGACAATAACCGAGGCAGACGCAGGGAGTCTGACTTGAAGATTCCCAGTTCTGTTTCTCCTGCCAGGTCTCCAAGTGCCTCGCCCACGAGAATGATGTCGCCACACAGAAGTATGGCTTCCATGTTTAGAGGCTACTTAAAGTACCCTACAACCCCAATCATCACGCATAGAGGTACAGCTTTCACTCGTATTCATCATCTTTTTGAGGATTTATACTTGGGAAAGCTTGCTCATCATGGTTTGGGTCCGGTGTTGCCACGCCGTGTAATCTTAGTCTACATTTCTGGACGCAAACATACCTGGGTTGCTCTTGACTGGATTCTTCGCAACTTCATTGAACATGGTGACTCTATCATCATTGCGTCGGCAATTAATCACAAATTAGCTCCTCCTTCTGATGGGCGAACCAAATTTCCTTCTCCAAGTGCCTATGCTCCTAAGACAGCTAAAGTTAGACAAAGACAGCGGAGCAGGCCCGAGTTTGTCAAGGTCATTGCCAGAAGTGTGATGCATTACGCACTCAATGTCATCAATAAGGACATTATTGCCAAAGTCTCTGTTGAAATCATCGACAGTAACACAAAGGATGCGTTGAAGGATATGTACAAACTTTATGAACCCAATGTGGTTTGTGTTGGATCTAAGGTCAATACCAAGAATAGCGCACCGCTTAAGTCGTGGCAGTCGTCTCGTTTGAGTGACAGATTGGTGAAGAACTTTCCTTTGCCTGTGATAGTCGTTCCGGCTCTGAACATGAGCGAGTTTGAAAAGAAATTGCAATCTCAATTGGAGAAAGAGGCTACTGGAAAGGCTACCAGCTCACTGCCAATCGATGATCTACCACCAGCTGGGTCTGGCAAGTCAAAGATGAATATCATCAAACCAAAGAAAAAGGCCACCAAGGATGATGATGACGACGATGATCTTGATTCTCTCCTCTCCTCGGACGACGATGACAGTTCGGTCGCAAGCTTCAGTGCTAATTCCGTTGCATCTTCAGCATCTTATTCGAGTTTTAAGGAAATTGCCGACGTCTACAGAGATTACCGCTTTAAATTGCATGACAAGCTTGACTCTTTGAAACAGCATACCATAGACGACAATTACTTTACAAACTTCGCCAAAGCGATTTCTGATGACTCTCTTCGTTTATGTGACGAATTGAGAGGCATAGATCCGGACTTCAAAGGCCAAGGTGCAAAATTGGCGAGTGCTATTACCGGATCTAATTCTTTTGGTAAAGTTCCTTACAAAACGAAGTCCTTGCTTGAACCAGAGCGTACAGAGATTAATAATGGACCATCTACAGGAAAGTCATACAGTGAGTTGAAGAAAACTCTCACTAGAAATGCTCAGACTAATAACGACTCAGGAAGGAATGGTCTGGTGCCTGCTAGTACAGGTACTTCTCCACCACCACAGCAAATCCTGTTTGGAAACAATCAGAATGTTCCTAGCATCACTATTGATGATAGTTCCAAACCAAGCAAGTCGCCAACGCCGTCTCAAGCACCAAAGGCCAGCGCCCTCAAGTTCTCCGACTTGGACACCCCTAATAGAAATAAGGAGAAGACAAATGGGTTGAAAAAGTTCTTTTCCAATGACGAACGTTCCTCTCACCACAGTCTGATCAAGCCTACGAAATCGAACCCAGAAACACGTATCGAGAATGACGATAAAAAGAAGAAAAAGAAGAAGAAGTTTTGGATTTTTTAATTTCGCTTCTCGAGCTGGGCTGAGCGTCTACGCCTCGCGCTTGGAGGTTTCTTGGGTACAACATCGATTTTCCTGTATAGACATACGGGTGCTTTCTAGGAAACGATCAGAGTGCAATTAGTTTAGAGTATTACATATCTGCATTATAGAATAGGATGAAATGAACATTCTTTCCATATTATCATTTATTCTACTACACCTCACAGCATATTGCATAGCAAGTCCAGAGTTCCATGTTGGTCGACTGTTGGCAGAGTTCAATCTCGACTCTCCCCTAGATGTGAATAACTTCGGATTTGCAGATGACGACAACAATCAAGGTTCGGAAGGGTTGCAGGAGTTTACGCCAATCAGCAACACTATAAAGCAAACAGAACTTCAGCAGTACTCGTTTAATGTCAATACAAGTACGGGTTTGGGTGAATACTATGAGTTCTTGATCTTTATCACAGGTAACATCTGTGATCAACCGGACGATATGACAGCCAGCGCCAACCAGAGTTTGACACTATATTACTCCTTTAATGCATCCATGTTTGAAAACTATGAGATGGGTACTATGGTTCATTTTGAGAATGGATACTTTCAAGCCTTGGCTGATGTGCCTGTTTCTAGTGGTGAAGACTCTATCTTATACATTGCGGTGAGAGCGCCTGAAAGTACGAATGTGACGGCAAGATGGTCCTACGAAATCGGAGTGTCGCAGAACGATTTGGTTTATCAGTGGGATAACCGGTCATTTGCCCAGGTAGTGGATACGGATGCTGAACTGGCTCTCATTGTCACCGGTAACTTGTCGTCTAAATCTGACGGGCAATTCTCAGACTTCAATACTTCCTTATCCAGATTCCAGCTTTTCATTTACTCTTATGAGGATATTGATCATTTCAAGAACTTGAACAGCTCCTGGTGTGCAGTGAGAAATGGGCCGGCCCTTCTCAGCACCAGCAACTTTAACACGTCTTATACTACACGTGGTGGTGCCCTCCGTCAACAGTTTTTAGTTGGAGGGCTAAATGCAAGTACCAAATATGTGGGTTTCTTGGTTTCGGACTTTGCGGGATCAAAATTGGGTGGTGCGGTATATTCCAAGTTTGAATTCGAGACCATGAGCCCGACGTCATGTAATTTGATTTATGACCTTGAGTTCTGTGATGAAGTGGCTTATTCAGTACCAGCGCTGTCTCTAGATCACCTTTCAGACAAAAGTTCATTAGCTGGAATCTATGATGATCATGCCAGGAATCTTTATACCAATTTTTCCAAGGCCCTACAGCAAATCGCGTGCAATACTACGATGGACGCAATTTATTCTCCAATTCGAAAATGTTCCGACTGCGCTCTGCTGTACAAAAACTGGCTTTGTTCGGTCTCTATTCCACGTTGCTCAACGAGAAACATAACTGGCTACATTGAGCGTGAGGTTAACGACTCCAGGAACGACTTTGTAAACGAAGAGATTGTGCCACCACAAAACTACTTTGAAGTTCTTCCATGTGTTAATGTCTGCCAGGCTATTGTCCGTGATTGTCCATCAAAGTTTGGTTTCCATTGCCCACGTAAAAATGATTCCATCAGGTTGTCATACTTCTGGGACATTGGTGGAGAGTATGCTTCCTGTAACTTTGTGGGTAAATTAAAGCCTGTCAAGAGTGGTGCATCAACGCTCCAGATTATCAACTGGGTCGTCCTAGGAATAGTGGTTGCATTAGAGTTTTTGTTATGATAGTTATGTATTAAAAGGAATAGAATGACATAAAAAAAGTTCTTTTTACGTTAATCGTCACATCTCATGAGGCACTTGAAAAGTACGTGCTACTCTACAATCAAGATAGCCGCCTTCAAGGCATTCTAGCACCGACCCTCATGAACCAGAAGCATGAGAAACACATTTTTCAACTTATTTCATTCAAAATTTTGTTTTGTAGGCTGAGAACTCTACGAAATATTTTTGTAAGATAAATGAAAACACTAGATGGTCAAAAGTTTGAAGTTTTTTAGGGAGTGCGAAAATGCTTGATATATTCTACTCAAAATCTATTAAGTCGTACTATCGTTCGCGATAGTACATCTGTCAATTTTAACAATACAGAGAAGATTAGCATTGTCCTTGCATAAAGATGACACGCTATACAAAGAGATTTACCATTTTTTTTCGAAATTTTTTTGAAGATGTCACCTTCGAAAACATTTTTATCTAAAGAATATATTTTAACGATATGAAGCCCTGAAATGGCGCTTAAACCTTTTCTTAGGACGTCTTGTACGTTGTACCAGTTCGACTCTCGCGCGCGCCCTCACTGAATGGTCCACGTCAATTATCAGAGCTCCATGCTCCCTTTTATGTATATATTTTAAAGGAGTAGAAAGACAAAATGCTCAGTTCTTTCCAATAATAGATGTAAGCCAAAAATAGGGGAGTTTTAATGGAAAATGGTAGGTTTGGCGTAAAATACGTGCTGAAGTCACGTGATCATTTTTCAAAATGGACTACGCGTGTTAGACCTGACATCGAGATCTTTCAAGCACTTCAGCTACATCAATGAGTAACGTCAAAGACAGAGAGAACTTGCCTTGGTATGTATCAAACGAAGAAGTAACGCTGTATTTACAATGCTAACAATTCAGGGTCGAGAAGTACCGTCCTTCCAATCTAGACGATGTCTATGGTCAGGAAGAAATCGTGAAGACCGTAAGGAAGTTCGTTCACGAGGGAAGATTACCACATCTTCTATTCTATGGACCTCCTGGTACGGGTAAAACGTCCATGATTACTGCATTGGCCAAAGAAATTTATGGTCCAAACTACAAGAACATGGTCTTGGAATTAAATGCCTCCGATGACAGAGGTATCGATGTTGTAAGAAACCAAATCAAGGAATTCGCCTCCACCATGCAAATTTTCAGCCGTGGATTCAAGCTTATTATATTGGATGAGGCCGATGCCATGACTTCAGCTGCCCAGAATTCCTTGAGAAGAATCATTGAAAGGTATACCAAGAACACCCGTTTCTGTATATTAGCCAACTATTCCCATAAGTTGAACCCGGCTTTGATCTCGAGATGTACGAGGTTCCGTTTCCAGCCTCTTTCCGAGGATGCTGTAAGGGATCAAGTCAAAAGCGTCATTGCCAAGGAAGGCCTTTCTATCTCAGAAAAGGCTGAGAAGGCTCTCCTTAAGTTATCCAAGGGAGACATGAGAAGAGCTCTCAATGTGCTACAAGCCTGCAAAGCAGCTCTAGATAACCCAGATGACCAGATCGACGAAAAGATGATTTACGAGTGTGTTGGAGCCCCGGACCCAGCTGATATTGAAACCATTCTAGATTCTATCCTCCAAGAAGACTGGACCACTGGATACTTGACGTTCGACAAATTCAAAAAGACCAAGGGATTGGCGTTAATAGACCTTGTCCAAGCCTTTGTGGAGATTTTACAGGGCTACGAACTTAAGCCACAAACACGAATCGCAATCTTGAAGAACCTTGCAGACGTTGAGTACGGCGTCTCGAGAGGAGGCAATGAAAAAATCCAAACCAGTGCTGTGATTGGTGTCATTAAAGCAGCCATGGAGAACGAAGCATAAGAGCCACGGAGGAGAAAATAGCACAGCCCGCTCATCTACTCGGAAAGCCTAACAGCCCTCTTCCCCAAGCCGCACTCCATCCAGGAAGCGCTGTCAAAGGTACGTTTACAGTGCGAGCCTCAGTAGGCAATGCGCGCACCAGCATTTAGTGTGTGTACCTCGTATTCACTTTTTGAGGAGCAGGTTTCACGCATGTTGGAGAACTTCACATAGCTAACTACTTATTAAGACTGAAACAATATTGCCCCTTTTTTTTCCCACCCTCGTATTTTGCACGAACTTCTTCCTTACAACACAGTGATCGAGACCAATGACTGCAAAAGTTAGAGCTATCGGCTTAGATTCCGAGATAGCTAACAATGTGGAGTCACAATTTGACGATAACAAAGTGGTGTTTCTGTCATGGGTCCAAAAACGTTCTTTCAAGACCCACCAATGGAATAAACGCTGGATGGTCCTTCGAAATTGCCAGCTAAGCTACTATAAGAAAAGCTCCGAACATAAGCCAAGCAAGGTGCTCAACAAGTCCGAATTGTTGGCTTTCAGTGACGTTCAAGATCCCCACAAGGAGCACGAGAATCATTTTGCAATCTATACTAGTAGCCGTGTGTACCACTTTCGAGTGGAAAGCAAAGAGCTACAAGACAGCTGGATGAAGGCGTTGGAAAGCGTTGTGAAACAGTATGAGGACGATTCGAACGAGGAGGAAGAGCACGAGACGGTCGCTAGTCATTTATCTCATCTACTGATGGACAGAAGAGAGGAAGAATATGTCGTTGAACAAGGCGAGCTTCGAAAACTTCGAAAGCGTTATAGCCAGTGGAGAAAGCTATATGTTGTTGTGACGAACAAGGCCATTTACTTCTGCAAACTGAAGGAGCAGAAAGACAAAGCATACAAAATAATTAGCATGGACAAAGTCATGGACGTTATTGAAGTTGACGCCACGAGGGGAAAGAGTTGGTGTCTCATGGTGATAACCCCTATGAAACGAATATACTTGGGCGCTCTGAGCGAACAGGATATGACGAAATGGCTCTCCGCGATCAAAGCTGTCGTATTGCTGAAGAGACGAGTTTGAGACGCAGGAGCATCTTTTGTTTAGGTGTTTCGTCTTTGTTTATAGACATCAGAATGCATTTTTCATGTATCATAAGCAACGCGACTCAATATATAAAGTCCTTAACAACTCTTCTTTCTTTAACCACACACTCGATGGACATTACGTCGCTGGTGGATACACTAGCAGACCTCTTTCCATACAAGGCGAGAAGTGAGCTTCTCGAACGAGCAGCAAGCTGCGACAGAATTGAGCTCGTCATTGAGGACTTGATTCAAGAACAAGCATGTACAAATGACAATGGACCCTCAGGACTTTTACAACTACAGCAAGTATTTCCTGATGCTAGCCGAGAGAGGTTAGAGCGGTTACTAAAGGAAAATGACAGTGACGTGGAAAAGACAGTGGAAGCAATGATGACCCAGGATGCTTCAATAGAGGAGTTGAAGATGGTAACTAGTCTTCTGGAGGATGTCATTGAGCCTTATTTACAGAAACATTCTTGCCGGATGCTGGCATTGGCAGATTTGTTGTGCAATCATAGGCGAAAGAAAAAGGTGAAGGGTTCCCGTATCCAAGATTCCCGCAATGCCTCTTCACGATTCGTCATTAAAGAACTGGGATATGTCTTCAATGGTGATAGCCCTGAGACAGAGGAACTACGACGCGAGGTTGAAAACAACCCGCCGCTACAACAAGTTAACTTTGCTTTCCTACTCAAATGTCTTGTCTTTTTTGAAGGTGAGGTTGATAGAGTGCTTCGAGTAGCGTACTTGTTTGTCGACCATGGAGTTACTGATCTCACGTTCAACGAGAGCTTAGGGCTTCATGTGGCATTCGAACTGGACTATAAGGCATCAGATGTGCTACGAGAAGCAAAAGCGTGTCCCCCCAAAACATGGAAGTTTACGCCGGCCGTAACCATGTCACCTAATCAAGTCCAACGTCCCGTTGGCAAGCCCCAGACACCTGTCCTTCCCGTATCTTCCTCTAAGGTCGACCTACACGGCTTACATGTCGGCGAAGCTGTACAGGCAGCGGAGCTGAGAGTGTTCCAGTGGTGGAATGAAGAGGTTGATGCAAGGCAATCACACGGAATATTGTCAAAGTTCGGATCCAAAGCTCTGTTTGTTGATCCTCTCGACGTTATTGTTGGTCGAGGACTACACTCTGCTGGTGGCCCCAAACTTGGCAAGGCTGTCAAGAAGATGCTTGACAGTAATCGATTCATTTATAGAGAGGAAGTTGGGCGCGTTGTGGTTACTGGTAGACATCATTAATAGATTCTAGAGCATCACTGAATGTAAGACCCGTATCTGACTCGAGAGCATGAGTTAGAAGCGCTCAAGCCTTTAAAAGCCTCTTTTGATTTATGACCTCACAAGACACCTTGGCGGTTGGACGCCACCAAGTTGCCGAGTCAAAACTACATCATTAATTCACGAGTGAGGTTCTTTATTTAGTCGTCTCTCCACTCAACGAATACTTCGTCTGTCCTGAATCTTTGAGTGCAGACCGTATTCTTAAGTTCATTTACCTGGCCCATTCTGTAACCAAGCAAACCGGCATGTGCTATCATTATACCGTTATCAATGCAAAATCTTTCGTCAGTGGCGTGAACAGAACCATTCTTTCTGTCCTTTACCATTAATGCCATCATCTCTTGTAAACGTTCATTTGAGCCAACTCCTCCAACAATCAACACTTGATTGCTTTGAACATGAGCCATGGCCCTCTCTGTAATTTCAACCAACATGGCGAATAATGTTTCTTGAAGAGAAAAGCACAAATCCTCGGGGGTGATTGGTTCGCCCGATTCCGAATCTGTAAGCTTTTTACCAGTACCCTTGAACAAGTCCTTGGCAATCTCATCGATATGAGCCAAAATGCCTGACATTGATAGGTCCATGCCCTTCACTGTGTATGGCAAAGGAACTAAGTGGCGTCCTTTCTTGGCCATCTGCTCAATGTTGTATCCGGGGGCAGGTTCGTTTGGAATCCTAAGAGTACGAGCAAAACGGTCCAAGCAATTACCAATAGCTATATCTAGCGTTTCTCCAAAAATACGATATCTTTGTTTGGAGTAGGCAATTACTTGAGTATTACCTCCAGAAACGTAAAGTACAACGGGGTTTTGTGCACCGGTAATTTCACGTCCCATCTCGATATGGCCAACACAGTGATTGACGCCAACAAGAGGTTTGTTCCAAAGCTGTGATAGGGTTCTTGCAGCAATCACGACACTCTGTAAAGGTGCTCCCATTCCAGGGCCCTGGGTGAAGCATATACAATCTAAGTCATCACCACAGGTTCCAGCGTCTGCTAATGCCCTTTTGATGATACGGACGGCCCAATTACGATGATGTCTGGCAGTATCCCTCGGTAAGAAACCTTCGCCAGGAGGGGTGATATATGTGTCTCTCACGTTGGAAAGAACTTCAGCTCGGTTGGTTTCTGATAGCTGTCCCGTGCCATGCTTGATGACACCCACACCGAGCTTGTTTGCGGAGCCTTCAAGGCCCAAGGCTAGGTAGTAATCTCGTCCAGGCCTAACAAATTTGTCTAGATCAACAACCATGGTGTTAAGGTGAAGTGAGTTTTGATAATGCTAGTCGATGGATATACCGAAAGATATGCAGGCGATATAGATACATTACTACTATAGGGAACAATTCTTTCTCTTCTTGAAAGAATTGATGTTTATGAAGTCCAAGAGGTGTTTTAAATCGTTTCAAGATTTTTTTTTATGAAATATAACTATCTTGTTTTTATTCGAAACTGGTATCCAGCTCAATGTAAGCATATTTCCTGTGCAAAGCAACAGTGGCTGCAAAATTCACGAAGTATTTAAACATGATCTTTATTCACCAAAAGACTTCTAACAAGATTTTAGGTACTAGTGACTGTCGTTCAGGGTTTGAGAGCACATTCTTTAATCTCCTTTAGTATTTCAGTCATTATCCGTGTCGTCGCTTGAGCAATGGGATATTGCCTCTGTGAGCCTACCCAAGCGAGACACAGAAACGTTAAGAATCTTCCAAAAAGAGGAACTAAACAACAGAAGGGATTTTCTGTCTAATATAGAAGTCAATTTAAATTACCCTCGCTTATTGAATTAACCATTTCTTATTTTCTTAGTTAGGGTACTATCAACTACCTAGAGCACTGGAGCGCACGCTAAGTGGTGTACACAGAAACATAAACAACACTTTCCTTTCAAAACACCATCCCCAAACCCCAACATATAAAACATGGCTCGTTTAGGAGACATACTAACCTCGATAGAGGGACTGTGTGATACCATGGATAAACTCGATTTTGGTCCACCTGGTATATTTACTAATGCTATTATCAATAAACCAGATGTGACTTCACTAATACGCGACCCATCTGAAGCTGAGCTGAGTCTTTACAATATAGGCAAGGGCTCGGGATTGGGAAGTCTGACACTACGGTGCAAGGATGACAAAGGTTCAGCAGACCAGCTAATTGACCTTCAACCACAGAGAATTGATGGAAAAAGAGTATTCGAAGAAGAGAGTGATGGATCAGCAGTTGTGAAAGTACCACGCTTGGTCAACGTTCCAGACAACGATAGATTAGAGAACATCGAGGCATTATCCTCGCCGACGAAGAAGCGGATAATGAGCCAATATAATTTGATCCCTTCAAACGTTTTGGAGTCGGAAGATTTTGAATTAGCATTCACCACTGCTAGCGACGTGATACTGAAGTACCCGAACATTGTGAACGATACTGATATAAAAGACACGCTCAAAGGCATTCGAGAAGAATACGATCAGCTTCTTGGAGAAACTGAAACATTAGAGAAAGCAGTGCAGAGGCAGAAAGATGAGCTAGGCGCCCAGGGAGGCAGCATCTATGAGCTCGAGTCTCCAGGTAGAGATATCGATGAACTTATCAGAATCGAAGAGGAATCCATCCAGAAGCTTGAAAAAGAACTCGAAGCTGCCAAAGCCTAGACCAACTTCTTAATCACACTACATTTCACGAATCTACACGAATAAAATATCGAACCAACTATATTACAGATGTAATTAGATAGCAGACAAAATGTCAGAGTCACCGACGTCCAAAATGGCCATGGTACCGACTCTGAACAACTTACCGCAAACAGTACCCAACTCGTTGTTGCCACCAGCGAAGTAGTAGACCTGGGTCTTGGACAACATAGCGTAGTACTCCAACTCAGACTTTCTCAAGACTGGGGTGTTACCAGCGATGATGATCAACTTGGCCTTGCCGGATCTCAAAGCCTTGACAGTGGACTTGTAGCCCAAGGTGTACTTACCGGACTTCATGACCAAACCCAACTTGGCGTTGACGTTGTCTGTGTTCTTACTCTTTGGGGCCTGTTCATGTTAGTAAATAGTTGGAACGATAGGTCCAGAAACGGGAAGGTGCAAATAACGCCAGCGCTATTTCACCTCCGTCTAGTCTGATGAAATGAAGATACTGACCATCTCTGTGTATTTTAGTGTTTCACTCCGGTCTAATGTAGATGAAGAAGAAGAGTATCAGTGAAAACCGCTATGAAAATTTGTGCGCAGAGGGTGGTGCAGGCGAGGGAGAGGTCTGTTCGCACTGGAACTTCGCAGTCACTATGGTCACGTGTACCCAATGGGTCCCACCAGTCTCCATTAAACAATCTACTTTTAGTAGACCAGTGACCATAATAGGATGTTTGATAGATCATAAAGTGATAAGTATAAGTCACCTTCTATATTGGAGGTATACTGCTGTATCACCACTAATCTGACACTTTTCTGTATGGCACTCTTCCATGCTTGTTAGCATATAGCAATAGACCCTTTTATCGTCCTAGCTTTGTATTAAATAATTGAATCCGTAAGTAAGCATACGCTAGCACTTCTTCATCTTCTATTTATTTACTTATGTTTATTGATTTGGCTGTGATTCAAAGAACTCACACGTGACCTTTTTGCAACTTTCCAGATACCTCCAGGATTGAGGTCAAAGTGTCCTGCACGAAAGCCCGCGAGCTCCACCAAGTAAAATTTTTCGTTCTCTGTATTCTAATTCTCTTTTCCACCTAACCCATAGACTTGGTATGTACCAACACTGAACGTTTGCTATAGACCCGTGCTTCAAGTTTATTAAGAGCATCCCAATTTTAATCACACTGAGTGCAAAGTGCTGTCAAATTCAGACTCCTTTGACGTCCATAGCAAAACATCACAACCCCCAACCACAAGCTTTTTTACTAACAGGTTAGAAAAATGAAGATCGAAATCGACTCCTTCTCGGGTGCTAAGATTTACCCAGGTAGAGGTACCTTGTTTGTCAGAGGTGACTCCAAGATTTTCAGATTCCAATCCTCTAAGTCTGCCTCTTTGTTCCACCAGAGAAAGAACCCAAGAAGAGTTGCTTGGACCGTCTTGTACAGAAGACACCACAAGAAGGGTATCTCTGAGGAGACCTCCAAGAAGAGAACCAGAAGAACTGTCAAGCACCAGAGACCAATCGTCGGTGCTTCTTTGGAGCAGATTAAGGAGAAGAGAAACCAGAAGCCAGCTGAGAGAAAGGCCACCAGAGAGGAGAGATTGAAGAAGGCTAAGGAAGCCGCCAAGCTCAGAAAGGCCGAGAGAAAGGAGCAGAACGCTAAGTCTGCTGCTCAGGGTGCTCAGGGCAAGGTCTCCAAGGCCCAGCAGAAGGGTGCTTTCCAGAAGGTCCACGCCACCTCCCGTTAAGTGTAACTCTGTAACTTAAATGCTAATACATACGGTTTCATAAAGACCAAGTGTGATGTAGAATTATAACTTATAACTTATATTGTCCGCTGACGAAATGACCAATCTTTGCTTCGTCAGACTGGCTGCTCAATACAACTTCTTTTTCCCCATTGCTATTGACGAATCCGAAATAAAATGACTCTGTACTATGACAGTATGCTAATGTTGTCCTTCCCTCGTGTTGTATAACAGCTATTACCCCAACATAGACTATGGGATTGTGGTTATTATCCCGAGCTGATAATGTTACTGTCTTGCTCTGGTTAATAGTATTGCTAACCATAATGGCCGGGAAGTCAGGCCAGTCATCATCTTTAGCACTTCGTAGAAGAATGTCAGCAATATGTCCTGCCAACCTCATTCTGATGATATCGTCTCCATTCCCACTGCACAAGCAAGTAATACGAGTCCCTTCTGTCTCAGCTATAGCCAGACCACTTCCATAAATCCCAGCACAGCTGACTCTGCCAGGAAACTTCAAAAAAGTTCCACCTGAAGATGTAGATAGGGTAAGCTCATTGTCAAAATTTATTACCCCAACTGTGTCTTGCACTGGTTGTTGTGGAGGTTCTGGGAAGTCCTTATACTTCAGGTAGAGCCGTTTTGCAGCCGGCAGAGCCAATTCGGAAGATTCATCTGTTCCATGACTTTTCTTAACATGGTAGTATTGTAGTGAAGCTGGCTTCAGAAGACCAAGGCTTTTCAGGTCGTTGAATTCCTCATCAAGCTTGTTCTTGATATGGATGCATTCAGTTGTAGGGCTGGTCTTATCATCAATACCGAGAAGCGAAAGCACGTCAGTACCGGCTTCTGTCGACAGTGCTATGGTACAATCGCAAGAAGCATTGCCATATCTGTCTAGTGCTGAGCCGTAGCCTGTGTTGGTGAGATGTGATTGTTCAATGATACCACTGCTTTCAAGAAGAGACCCTGTGCGAAGTGCAGAGCGGATGAGCCGCTTGTATTCGTCTCTGGAATTAAAAGAATGGTGCCCAGCACCCACATGGATCACCAAAAAGGCCATCAGGAAGCCTTGTAGCTTTATCACGTCAATTGGGTAGAAAGAAAATGCAAAAAAAAGAAGTGGTCCCTAGCAGGATCGAACTGCTGATCTTGGCGTTATTAGCACCACGCCTTAACCAACTGGGCCAAGGGACCTTTTCTATAATGTTGAAAAATACACGAAAATATGATGCAGCAACTGGTAAAACGCTAAAAATCAGCAAAACCAATAATTTACTGATACTTGAAACAGTGTCACTGAAACGTTTCCAAAGCCAAAATTGCCAAAAACCCCCGGAAATGCCCATTTTAACCCATTTTCCGACCAAACCCTGTATGTTTCAAACGGCAACAACACAAATCCACCCTCTGGACCCGTCAAAACAATCAAAAAAACCTTCCAACGGCTTACGGAATTCAGTTTCGAACAACCAGCTATAGCGCAAACTCAGCCTGTTATGTATGCACCGGCTACTAAAATGACTCGGAGCGGCTTCCAAGAGTTTCATCCTCGGCGTACGGCTGCCCTATAAAGCTGGGGAGGCTGTGACCATGAAAGCACTGTCAGGACCCTTAGCAGTAAAACCGGCGTACAAAAGCAGAAAAAGAAAAAGCCTGGGTTATATGGACTACGCATCTCAGCAATCCATGTAACTAAAAAACGTCCGTGCTGCCACATCTGAGCCCACGTCAAAAAAAATGCGGGATGCATTGGTGAACAATAGAGATAGGGTTAGTCAGATGGCTGCTACGCACGTTGGGGACCCTTCTATCAAAACGTGGAGTCTCCAGGTAATCCGAAAAAGTTAAAACTCGGTTAATCTTTCGAGCAACATAGCCTGGTTACTTCTGAGTCGTTTACCCACGTTTGTGCTATGTTTGACATGTTGCCAAGCACAAAAAAGAGATAGCCTATTCAAGGGCAGGGCCACTTCCTGCAGAACTACTAAAGTGAAGTAATCCTTGCCGCTGTTTAAATATGGGCTGGTACCCATCACTACACACATTATTTAATATCCTTTTTTAACTTTGCATTTATAGAAAACCCCATAGAATGAAGTTTCGGAATCCAAGACTATGTCAGGGCGTCATCAACGACATCAGAGCCCGGTTAGCGGTATACCCATCGGATATCAAAGACGCATACAATTACAGAGTGATACCGTCAGTGGTGTTTATCTTTTTCACTAATCTTCTACCGGCTATTGCATTTGCTCAGGATATGTTCGATAGAACTGACAATGCATATGGTGTGAACGAGGTGCTCATGAGTTCAGCTCTCGCGGGAGTGGTGTTTGGTCTTCTCTCGGGCCAGCCACTTTGTATTGTGGGTGTTACCGGGCCTATTGCTATCTTCAGTTATACTGTTTATGATATCATCAAAGATAGAGGCACTCCTTTCTTCCCCTTCATGTGCTGGATCTATCTATGGTCCATGTTGATGCATTTTATTATTGCTATCCTTAACTGGGTGACTTTCATGAAAATTATCTCCAATTTCTCATGTGAGGTCTTTGGGTTCTTTATCTGTGTCATTTATTGTGAGAAAGCAATCGCCATATTGGCCAACCAGTTTGATGAGATGGGTGCAGCTTCCGGCTTTTGTTCCGTCATGGTCGCATTACTTATGGTGATCTTTGGTATAGGATCCACTGTTTTCGGCTCAGATCTCCATTACTTTAAGCCACCAATTAGAAAGCTTTTTGTGGACTATGGTGTTCCATTGGCTGTCATTTTCTTTACGGGTTTCGTTCATTTTGGTGGCTGGATGGACAGTGTTGAGCTTGCTACATTGCCAACCACTGGAGCTTTCCAACCTACCAGTAACAGCGACGCACTTGGTAGAGGACATGGCTGGTTTATTCACTTCTGGCCTAATGAGAACATCTCTGTGGGTGACATGTTCTTGGCTATCCCATTTGCCCTTTTGCTTACGTTTTTGTTCTATTTTGACCACAACGTCTCATCTTTGATGTGCCAGCTGAAAGAATTTCCTTTGAAGAAACCCGCATCTTTCCATTGGGACTTCATGCTCTTGGGTTTAATAACAGGCATTTCTGGCATTATCGGTATTCCAGCTCCAAATGGTTTGATTCCACAAGCACCTCTTCATACAGCGTCGCTTGTCGTCCAGGACTACAAAACGGGAGCTCCAGTTTCCGTTGTTGAACAACGTTTCACTAATACAGCACAAGGCGCATTTACGTTTGTAATGATGACCGGGCCACTTTTGGTTGTCTTGAACCTCATTCCTCAAGCTATCCTAGCCGGACTTTTCTTCATTATGGGTATTACCGGATTGCATGGAAATATTATCCTCAACAGAATCAGATTCGTCTTTCTTGACGAAGACTATATTCTTAATAACCCGCTCTGTCCTGAGTATTTCAAAGAGATGCACGCTATCCCCAAGGAAAAGCGTAAGTATTTCTATATTTATTTGGCCTTGCAAATCATCGCAAGTGCAGCAGAGATTGCCATTACTTTAACAAAAGGTGCCATTGGGTTCCCAGCAGTCTTAGTGTTCTTTGCTTTGTGCGCTAAGTACGTTTGGCCCTACATCATTCCACAGGAAGACTTAGATTATCTTGACGGTGCTGTGGCAGAAGACTTTATCATCAAGAGTCTTGATGTTCATCCAAGCAGTTCCGATGAAAAGCCCAACGACTTTTCTGATTCGACAGCAGCGTAAATTTAATATAGAAACTAAATAGAGAGATTTGATTGTTGCGATTTATGTCGAGAATAGTATAGAGATGATAATAGACACGTAAAGTTCGTCGAAAAAACAAAAAAAAAAAAAAAAAAAAGGCCTCGATTGAAGTTGGTCAACAATGAGCAAACGACAAACGAAAGCCGAAGTATGTCAGATGCTAGGGAATGAGAATCTCATCTTCTTCATCGTCATCTTCTTTCTCTCACTCACTTCAATAATTTTTTTTTTTTATTTTTTTTTTTATTTTTGTTTTGAATCCTTCTTAAGTAAAAATTTTTTTTTGTTTTTTTGTTTGGAAAAGATTTTATCATAGCGGTAAAAGTTGCACAAGAACCAAGGCCTCTTGCTAGACAAGAGCGTGAACAAAAAGCACTTGGGGAATTAAACGGTGATTTTTTTTTTTTTGGCAACCCAACCTTCAAGCGTAAGGCTCGCCTTTTGATTGCATAACCAGGATTGCAATCTTGGAGAAGGGATATTTGCCGGAATGGCAAAGTTCGCCCTCTATGCCTAAGGGCATTTTAATTGCCCTCATTATGTACATGCTGAACAATGTGATGGAAGGTGAAATAAATATGCAAAATGAAGCAGTGATTTCAAGGATGTGATGGTCAAGATGGAAAAGTAATCAGATTCTTGCCTGATCATAACTGGACGTTGTCAGGCAACAACCATTGCTCAAAGTTATTCTTGACTCTCAACTGAACTTCAGTAGCAGTAGCATTGTTGCTGTCCTTACCATTCAAGTATCCAAGCTCAACATTGTTACATCTCTGGACAGCTGCCAAAATAGTCTGGTCCAATAATTCAGCACGCTGTGCCTCGTCAGAGACTTCAAACGCGTTCAGAATGCCATTAGTGATGATCTTGACTCTCTTAAAGCTGAGAATCACATCCAAATCGATCCAACCTTCAGTGCCCATGTTCTTTCTCAAGAAAATGTCCCTGAGCAAGTTCTCTAGCGAGAAGTAGTAATCGACTTGTTGCGTCAAGGCTTGCAGAGGCTCCTGTTTGGGGCTGATTGGTGGAGGGATCTGGACGGGGACTGGAGCACCATATGGCATACCTGGAATCATACCATGTGGCATAGGGTGGTGAGGAATCTGAGGCACAAATGGCATACCCATTGGGCCGCGGTAACCGTTAGGGTAGGCATTTTGAATGTTGCCAGAACTGTTGTTTCTTCTGTATTGACCGGCATTAGAAGGTCTGTATTGCCTTTGACCGTTGAAGTTGTTGTATGCCTGGTTGTTGCCGTAAGGAGGGTAGTAGCCATTCTGTTGTTGACGGTTCTGCTGAGAGGGCTTGCCATTCTGAGCTGGCTGAGCCTGAGGGGTGAACTTTCTGTTGAGCTTTTGGCCCTGCTGAGCTGGACTTTGCCCAGAGGCAGAGCTGGCACTATACCTCTTTCTATCTTGGTTGTAGCCCTGGGCGTTACCTTCTGGGTCTTCAGCAGAAGGTTCTTTTAGAGATTCATTTTGAGCATTAATCTCGTCTTCCTCTCTCTTAACCTTGTCATCTCTTTTGACGGAGTCATCTTGAGCAGAACCCTCATTGGCACCAACGGTCTTCTTGCGGTTGGCCTTGTTCTTTCTCTTGGATTTCTGTTGGCCACCGGCTCCAGAGTTTTGGTTTCTGGGAGAAGGCAAAACGACCTTGGCATTAATAGGAACCCACTTGTTAGGCTTGATGAACTTGGCAGCAGCCTTGTTGGTAGGCTGGGCCAAGGGCAGAAGAACAGGAGCCTTGTCAGGAGTGGGCCACTTGTGTTCGTCGACAGCAGTAGAGTCGTTGGAAGCAGAAGCACCCCAAACAGATTTCGTGGGCACGGGAGCTGGAGCCAAGGACTTTTTCTCCTTCTTTGGAGTGGCCGTGGAAGAAGTGGCGCCAGGAGCACTGGCGCCAGCCGAAGAGGCAGGTTGTTCCTCCTGAGTGGTTTCAGCAGTCTTTTCAGAGTCTGCAGCGGCTACCTCGGAGACAGATGTTGAGGTAGATGACGAGGACGGCCTTGAAGTTTCTGGGGCCTGTTCAGGTTTTGGACTGGAGCCATTTGCAGCAACGTTAGCGTATGACATCTTGAACCTAAATTCCTACCTGAGGGTGAAGTAAACGGAAGAAAGGGCGGGAAGATTGATGATTAAGAAAAAGCTGTTGGCGTGTGTGTGGTTGTTTGGAATCAAGAACTTATGCCAATAGATAGTAACTTCCTAATTCTTTTTTTTTTTTTTTTTTTTTTTTCTCTCTCTCTTTTCAAGTGAGCCTATGAGACCTGTGAAAAAAAAAAAAGTACTGGCACCTGAGTGAAAAATAAGAGTGAAAAAGCAGTGACAGGCGTTCTGATTGTCAGCCGTAGAAATTAGCTTTATGATAAGGATCGGAATATAATGGTAATAATGACCACGGAGATGCTAACGACCAATTATTGGGAAATACTAGGCGTTTTAGTGGAAGATCACAGACAAACCAACTATGGGAGATTCAGTGGGATGGTATAAACGACGACAGAGAGAAGGAAAAAAAAAAATTATGGGTTTTTCGCACGAACGCCAGACCAAGACAAGGCAGGAAAAATTGGGGGCCTGAGAAAGAGACGAAAAAAAAAAAAGTGTGTGAGTGCCATGTCGCGGTGGGGCCCAGTGAACTCCAGTGACTGCGAGACACCAAGGGAAGTAGATATTCTGTTGTTTTCAGTAGATGGATATTAAAGAGGGATTGGTGAGTCCTGATTGGTGGAAAGAAGATGGGGAATCTGAAAATAAAGATCTCTATTAATTTTTGTTCGACTTTCCTTGGTCACTTTGCAGTGGTCTGTGTCGCTGCTGGAGAGGGTATTTTTCTTCGCAGCCAAGTTTTACAAGAAAGCCATATATTCAGTGTTTTGGCGCGGCAAATGGCAAAAAACTGTAAAATACCGCTGGGAATTACCGACACACACACTGAGACAAAGAGCAAGAAGCTTCCTTGAACGGTCTTGAAATTTGGTCGTACCGGTTTTGTACTTTTGCAATGTAGCCAGCACACAAAAGAAGCCATAGGGAGAAACTAAAAAAAGAAAACAAAACGTAACAAAAACCAGAAAAGGGGGTTCCTATGTAGACCATTCCATTGATCGGTGATTGACAGTCAAGAGAGAAGCTTTTTCTCTCTGTAGGGCCCGCTTAGGACTTAAATAATACCCACATCCTTTTGTCCCTATTCCTCGGCTAAAATCCTAGGACACCCTCACCAGCCTTGCCATATTCGGGGTCCCACATTATGTGCACGTAAAATTACTCCACAAAAACCGTCCAGATCTACCGCCGAATAGTGGAAAGCTTCTCTTTTTTTATTTCCTTTCCTTTTTTTTTTCGGCCCCAAATATTTCTTATATCTGGCTCGTTATAGTTTAACCTTCGATAGATCCTAGAAAGTGGGCCTGCTATTGGATATACATTTTTTTTGGAGAGCCTTTTACACCATACACGTTATTTCAAGCATCAGTTGTGCTCCCCCTCAAAAACAAATCTCCAAGTGACTTTAAACTGGTACGCTTGCGTTCAGAATGACCATATTATCGAATCCACTCTACAGACCAGTGCTTGAGGCCTTAAGGTCGTCACGTAATGGTATAGTTTACGGCGGTAAACTAAGGTTCTCCCATGCCTTGGTGATTAACTTGCTCTACCGCTCAGGGCCCTTGGCTCCTCGTCTCAAGCAGGTCTTGAACGCTACAAAGCAACATACCATCGTTTTGGCCTCCTTTGCCTTCATATATAAGACGCTTGTCAGCTTCTTGAAGCAAGACAAGCTCATGGGTGACAATATCGGTCTCATCAAGTTTATTGCTGGTGCACTTGGTGGTTGGGTTGTCTACTCGCAACACTTTGGCGTGTTCAACCCTGGTATCACCCATCAAATTACTTTATACTGTTACTCCAGAGTAACATTGGCTTTGGGTAAGATCCTTGTTGATATCCTCTTGAACTGCCGTCAACCAAAGTTGAGAATCAGAGGTGAAGATGTCTTGTGGAGAGACTTGACAGAGACTCAAACCAAGAGATTCAAGGCCAAGATTTACAACAAGTCCTGGAAGTACTTTGCTGTGCTTGTGTGGGCTCTTGTCATGTTCATCTACGACTTCCACCCACAATACTTGCAATCTTCCTTGAGACACTCCATGGCGTACATTTATGACACTGACATGGACACTTGGTCTAACTGGAGTGAATTCTTCGGCATTTTCACGTAGTTACTATGCCCTTGCCGAGGCTACAAATCAACTACACCATGTATTTATGAATAAACATACAGAAGATATGGGATGCGTAAGGGCCCCACAACTGGAGCCCCGGGCTTCGACACTCCAGCAACCACTGTTCTAACCTTCAATGATCGATACGTGTTTCCCAAATATCCGCCTAGATGACCATACATAACGGTGTGCTACGTCATTCGTTGAGCAAAATGAAAAAAAGCAGAGTTGCATCTGGCGGAGCTTTCGCATCCACTATCCACTATGGAGCTATCGGCGCTAGGTCCAAAGAAGTAAAGGATAGAATAGGGATAAGAAATAGACAAGGAAAATGCCATTCCTTTCGCTTCTGTATGGTCATTTTGTATATTCTTCATTCTTCAACAAATTTAAATGTTGTCCCTTATATATTCCAGAAATCATCGACACGTTTTCGTTTCTTGGACCTTCTTTCACCTTCCTTTGCAGCCAGGTGGACGCCTTTATCAAGACGCGAAAATTGGTATTGGGTACACGTGATCAGTTTGGCACACGGTGTCAAAATGGGTGTGCAGCGAAATATATTTGTAAGGCAAATCTGTCAAGTTCTTCAATACTTCTTCTTTTGGATTTTACATCACAAACTTCATTTTTAGAAGGTCAAAGAATCGTATTCCAATAGTACCCATACATATATAATCATGAAGTTCTGGAAGTTCTCCACTACGGCTGTTGCCGCCCTCCTTGCCTCCGTCTCAGTGGTTTCTGCTGGTGGTCCAGCCGACGGAGAGGCTGCTGCTGATCCAAACTCTGCCGTTGTCAAGTTGACCGAGAAGGAGTTCAAGGGTTTCCTCGAAGAGAACCCATTGGTCTTAACCGAGTTCTTCGCTCCATGGTGTGGTTACTGTAAGATCTTGGGTCCGGAATTTTCCAAGGCCGCTGACATCTTGAACGAATCATACCCAAACATCAAGTTGGCTCAGGTTGACTGTACCGAGCAGGAGGAATTGTGCCACAAGCATGAGATCAGAGGTTACCCAACCATGAAGGTCATGAGAGGCCCATTCCAGCAGCCAGACGACTACGACGGTCCTCGTGACGCTGATGGTATTGTCAACTACATGGTCAAGCAGTCTCTTCCTCCAGTCCGTTTGGTTGAGGACGCTGATGACTTCGTCGCCTCTGCCAAGTCTGAGAACCAGCCATTCATGGTCCAGGTTTTTCCATCTAACTTGCACAAGAAGTTCCAGTCTCACAACGAAACCTTCGGTGATTTGGCCAACGAGAAGAGAAAGTCCATGTCTTTCTTCTCTATCGAGAATGACGCTGAGATTACTAAGCTTGATAAGGCTGTCAGCGCCAAGTTGTCTGGCTTGAAGGAGCCAGCTTACTTGGTTATCCACCCAGACCAGTTGGATGACGTCAGAGTGTTCTCCGGTTCCGTGGACCACGACTCCTTGGCTGACTTCTCCGACAACGCCAAGGTTCCATACTTCGGTGACATCAACAGAGACACATACTTGACCTACATGTCATCATCCTTGCCATTGGGTTACTACTTCTACTCTCACATTGACCAGAGAGCCGAGGTTGACAAGTTCTTCAATGAGTTGGGTAAGAAGTACGTTGGCAAGATCAACTTTGTTGGCTTGGATGCTTCCCAGTACGGCCGTCACGCCGAGATCTTGAACATGAACCCAGAAATTGTTCCATTGTTCGCCATCCAGGACAACACCAACAGCAGAAAGTATGGTATCGACCAGACCGAGCACCCTAATGGTCCATCTACCGATGACATCGAGAAGTTTGTCGAGGAGTTCTTGGCTGGTAACGTGAAGCCAATCATCAAGTCTGAGCCTTTGCCAACCGAGGAGGAGGTCGCTAGCCAGGCTGTTGTCAAGTTGGTTTCCCACAACTACGACGACATTCTCAAGGACACTTCTAAGGATGTCTTTGTTAAGTACTACGCTCCATGGTGTGGTCACTGTAAGAAGTTGGCTCCAATCTGGGAAGAGTTGGCTGAGATCTACGGCTCCAAGAACGAGGATTCTCAAGTCGTCATTGCCCATGTTGACCACACTTTGAACGACGTTGACACTCCTATTCCAATTGAGGGTTACCCAACTCTTATTTTCTACCCAGCTAACGGAAAGGTTGACTCTAAGACTGGTATCAGAGAGCACCACCTTTTCACAGACTCTAGAGACTTGGAGAGCTTGATGGCTTACATCAAGAAGAAGGGTTTGGGTGTCGACGGTGAGAAGTTGAAGGCTGAAAAACAAATTGTCGAGGAGGAAGATGAAGAGGAAGTTGAGGGCGCTGAGGAGAAGCCTGAGCACGACGAATTGTAAGATATAGTGCTTTTTTTGATGTCATCTAAATACAACGCCAATAGTTTATGAAGTCTTAGGACCCCAGATTTTAACCAATTTATCGTCACCGACCGAGCTCCATAACATGCCATAATCCTTACCTTGGCCGGTCGGTTTGTAGAACCTATTCCAGTCAACCGAGTTACATAAGCCATGATGTCCACGAATTCTTGTGATCAACTGGCCAGTCTCTAGTTTCCAGATGTAGATGTTTCCGTCGTCGCTACCACTAAGTATCAATTCCTCCTTGTTCTCAGCAACATTGAGATATCCAAAGCATGATCTAACCATATAGGTAGCCTGGCTCTGGCCCACGAACTTTTGCTTCAAGAAAGGTTTCTGGAAATCTTCCAACGGAGAGATATCCCACAATTGTAACTCCTCCGGCGCTATACTTAGAAGCATATACCTGGAGTCAGCAGAGACAGTACACGAGGTCAACCTGCCATTAAGGCTTAACAGAGCAATCCTCGAAGTAGTAGCAGCCGGATCAAAGAGGTCGGGTATCCTGTAAAAGAAGACCTGCTTATCATTGTTAGCTGTAATGAGAACCTTGCCGTTTGCTGTTGTGGCAAAATCGTTGATGCGATTAAATTGTTGCAGAGAAGCAGCGCTACTCTTGCTCTCATCGCTAGCAGAGTTTCCAGCGGTATCGTTTCCTGCCCCCGTGGATGCGGAAACATCAGGATCGGAACGAATGTAGCTTCCAGCCACCCCTGACAAATTCTGAGTTGATGGCAGAGGGGCATCCTCATCAAGAATAGTCAGCCATTCGTCAGCGTCACTGTAAAAGTCGAGAACTTCGGTACCTTCAATCGTGAACACCTTGAGAACTTTATCGGGCGATCCAACTATGAAATGTGGGGTGGCGCTCTTCTTATACGGCAAGAACTCACAAGGCCATGTACGCATGCTCTCTCCAAGTGTAAAGCAGCAAAGAAGTGATGTGAGTTTCGTGTCATCCATTGACCTTGTAATACGCTTGCTTTGAGTGATGTTCTCAACATGCCAAACCCTAATAACTGTATCGAGACAGCAGGTAACAATGTATCTCTCATGTGGTTCCCAGCAAAAGTATATAATGCCTTTCTTCTTGTCGAGCGCAGGCTTGTGGGCCCCGGCCACAAATACACTCTCTTGGTCTTCAGAAGTAGCGTCCAATTCAGCTATCTGAGAAAAGCCATTTTGCACATCATAGATATTGCAAGTGCCGTCTAATGAGCCAGTGGCTAAAAAGCGGCCCAGCGGAGAAAATTTCGTAAACCATACCTCGTCAGTGTGATCCGTCAACGTGTGAAGCAAATGGATAGGAAGATCGTCCCTACTTACATCATTTAGCGGCGATGGCAACACCATTGACATTGGCAAATTATCCGTGAAGTAATGTTCTGTGCGAGGAGGCAAGTAATAGAGTGATCTCAGCAAATTGTATAATGTGGCACTCCGGATCAAACCATCAAGACAGTTTGAGGGGATATCATGGTAGCTCCACGGGACCGAAGAGAGTGCTTTATCATTAGATCCAGACGACAAGATGGTATGAAGTATATGAGAAAGCACATTTCTCAAGCGATTAACAAAAGCTGCTGATTCAAGCGGAAGACGGTCTTGAGCAGGATTGAGCTCAGTCAAAGAAACCTTTGGAGTAAGGAGCTGCAGCTCTAGATTAGCAGGGTCGGGAGTTTGCATCACCAACGTGAGAAGAAGTGAGGCTTCCAGCTCCCTAGACAAAGCAGATATGAGTTTTGACGACGTTTCGGCAGTGACGGTAGGCCAGTCAACAGCGTTATATGCATTTGTAAGATCAGTTTGCAAGAACTTTATAAGGCCTTCGGCATCAACATTTTGCAACTGGCCAAAAGACTTGAGTATGATCTTCTCTAAGAATGCAAACCTGTGTACCAAGTATATGGAGAGAGCTTTCTGAGTAGCAGTCAATTGGATACGAGAGTTTGCAAAATCAAACTCATCATTGCAACTTTCAAACACTCGAAGTGCCAGATCATAATCACCATCGCCAATATGGTCGTCCAACGTTGACAGAATGCTCAGTGAACGCGGGTAAGCGTAGTCGCCAGCAACAGACTTGCCCCACGAGTCATTCGGTGAGCCTTGAGAATTGGAAGAAGCATTTGCCGCCAGAATGCGTTTGGCTAGCAAGTCAGCAACAGGAGCATGGCCCAAGTCTTCCAAAGTCTTGCGGATTAGCTGAAGCTGGAAGTCGTGAGACATGCTTAGGTACGTGGGTCGACAGACTTGATGTGTGGAGGATGAAATATGGGGAGGGTGAGGTTGCACCCGTACATCATCAAGACCCCGAGAAGCTACATACCACTACAGAATGCCACAGATACCACATAGGGGCCAATATGGGAAATATGTGAAGGTTGGGGTAGACCAAGGGAAATCCGGTTCCTGTTGTCTTGACTTAAGCAAAAAAAGGGGCTTCCAGGTGAATGCCACAGGAGGAACAAAAATAGACATCAGGTACTGAAAAGGCGCCAGGCAAAAAGACACACAAAATATAGAACAGAATGCAGAAACAGACAAAAAGGAAAAGGAAAAGCCAAAAAAAGCAAATAAAAAAAAACGTTATGGTTCTAGAAGCATTCTGTTGGCAACAATGGCAGAGATAAAGAAGAAAACGATGACGAATGAAAAGACAGTATTCGTTAAAGAAACGCCCGTGAGAGGGGAGAATCCACTGTTTTTGTGTAAGCTTCTGGGAAGTACGGGGACCTGAGAAAGTTTAGTTGCAACGGCGTTTTCTACGTTTTTTTATCTGAACTATCAGTGCGGGACAGGCAGAAAAGAGGGAAAAAAAGAGGTGGCAGGCTATGTGAGCGTCAATGGACCGATTTCAATGGGTGCAAATCGACCGTAAACAGCACTCGTATGCATTAATTCTTATGCTCGACTGGAACTGGCGATGACAAGTATTCATTAAATGATGGAAGGGTCCTCATTTGCTTTTTTAAGGTATCGAGGTGGGTGTGTAAGTTACGAGGCCCGTGGCTTGGCTCAGTTTCGTCACGCCAGATAAACGGGCTCCCCTAACCAGAACGGGCAGGCCTGGGGCATTAATTGGGGACATGAGGGCATTTACCAGGAAAAGTTAGACAGCCGCGCGGCGAGAGAGCCGCTCGGGCGAGAGCTCGGCGCCAGGACATTTCGGCGTCGCAGGGTAAACAGTGGAAAGACGGTGGCAAATAGAAATAGGAAAGAGGTTGGTGGTTATTTTAGAAAGAAAACCAGCAACCAGGGCCCTTGAATGGCTTCGTAACAAACCATGCATTTTGCATCAACTGTGGCATGTACATTTGTATTGTTTTTCGGCTTCGGGACAGTTTACATGGCACAGACTCCGAAGTGGTGGGTGGCACAGGGTACCGTCCTGAAAGCTTACTGATGAGTGGTCGAGAGAGCGAGAGGGAAGGCTGGGCCCAGGCGCCGCACTTGAGGGTTTGAGATTTTTTTTTTTTTTTGTTTTTTGGCAGAAAACGGTACGGGGGTGCCGGGAAGGTTGCATTCGAGAAAAAGCGCAAGTTGGAATGGGCCCTGGCCACGCGAAGTTTATAGGAGACGTCATGAGATCGAAAACTGGCTCCGAAAGTGGCTCCGCTGGTGTCAACGGTATAGGTATTGTTTTGCCACGAGCGTTGCTTCGCTGGATTGTTGATGGGTGGGCCCGGACCGACTCTGGATCGCTCGCGAGATCCAGTTTGGCGCGCAGCGGCAGGAGACTCTCGGGTAGGTGGTCATGGCTGCGAAATCTCCATGTACGTTAGCACTGGTGTGAAAACGACAAAAAACAACGGTCTGGGGACCAACACATGGGAATGAGGAGAACCTGAGTTGCTTGTTTTTTTCTCGAATTGCCTCGTGCTAAGGGAAATGGGAATGGCAGGTTGGTAATGGTTAGTAAGCCAAATGGGTAGACGTGGGGAAACGGTGGAGGCTGAGATAGCTTAATGAAGACAGAGCCGCTCTGCGGTGCGCTTAGGTAAGCGCCCTAGGCACGAGAAACACGAACAAAGGAGTAACGAGGGTATTGTACGCCGGGGCCGAGCCCGGAGACTGAAAAAAAAAATAACGCTCTACAAGAGAAATCACAGCAGCAACACATTTCTGTTTACAATGATCTAAGGGATGTGGTCAGGGGATCGGGGGTGTTCCAGGGGGGTCAGTGTACGTTCTGGTCAGGGATCGTGGAAAACATATACCTCACAGGCTAGTATGCGTAGTGGTGCCGCGCAGATGCAAATTGAGTGAGGCTGGTACAAAAACAGGACGCAGATGTACTAATAGGCAGCAGCAAAAAAAAAAGGTGCACAGCCAAATACACACAGGTGAACAATTGCAATTGTCAGGTCAATTAGACACCAGAAAGCCATGGCAGCCAAACCTTAGATGTCCCGGCAACACCACACCTCCACTTTGCCTAAAAAAAAATACCCTTTCCTGCTCAACGGGCCCTATTGTCTGTTTTCGCTAGAATTAGTCACACTCAGCCGCAGGCCCTAATGGGATGCAAAAGAAACAAGCAGTGGCCCTGGAATAAGCCTTGCCGCGTGGAGTCAGTCCTTCTGTTCTTTACCACATTCACCTACCCCCCGAAAAGACCAGACGTGTGTCTCAGCGTGCGGCACTTGCCACTGGTCTGCTTAGCGTATTGATATATATATAGACGTCTTCCCACCCGCGAGACCCGCGTAGCCTCCTACACAATATTCAATTGATATTAGCTATTTTTTTGCAACTCGGTTTTCGTGATTGCAAAAAACTTCAGGTCTTCCACTGCACCCTCCTTTTTATTTCAATCGGTTTGTTCCACTAGGGTCCTGCGCTGTCTTCTGTCTTGGGGCCCTCACAAGAAAGGCTAGCGCGCTGATTCTATAAAACCTCCACATTGTTCCTCACTCCATCTTCCAACTACACATACGCCAGGCCACCAGGCTCTTTTCCCGCCATGCCTCAACGGAGACTGAGATACTCTTCTGTTTGCACATTTTGCAAGCGAAGAAAGACAAAGTGTGACAAGGGGAATCCTTGCAGCACGTGTGTCAAGTACAATAATCCTCATTGCGAGTATGCCAAAGACACAAGTGCCGCTGCCCCTGTTCCCGTGAGACGTTCTTCGGATGAACAGACTTACGCTGAAACCATAATGAATGGATTTTTCAACAACACAAGACCCAACATGCACAAAAGCCGATCCGCCTCCATGAACCACCACAATAACCATCATCTCCATGCTCATTCTTCAGATGACTCGCTATATTATTCAGATCATAAGAACGGCTCAGCTTCCACTCCTTCAGATGTCCATTCAGAATTGGAAATGCTAAAACGTAAGATATCCATGCTCGAGAACTCCGTCAAGCTTTCAAAGTCCAACGACACATCTCAGATCTGGAGCGGTGGCCCTGATGATCTCTCGTATTTGGTCGGGTACCATCCATACGATTCAGAAACTGAAGAATTCTCCTTCCATAATCGCTACATTCCATTTTTCAATCACTGTGTGGGTTCGCCTCGTCACTATGGTCCTCTTAGTTGGATCGCCTTGATCAAAATCGATAATGCTATAAACAGTATGTTGGCGTATCAGCACAGGAATGTGCAGATGAAGAGACAGTTTTTGAAGGAGCAGGAGCAAGCTGAGATGCAACCATCCGACAAGCTCTTCAAGGATAAGATTTTCCAAAGCGATGCGTTTAACGACTTGTCGATCAATGACTCATACCGTTCTACGCCAGAAGAAAGGCAAAGTATCAGACAAAAGATTAATGACAGAGCCAAAGCTGTTGGTCTTACCTACTATAATGGTGGTCTAGATTCGCTGTTGCAATTGCTAGATAAGATAGAGCTAATATTACCCACAAGAAAGGTTATATGGCTTTTGATCGACCGTTTCTTTGATAGAGTCGTTTTGTTCTTTCCATTTGTCGATGAATTCGACTTCCTTGACCACATGGAACGTATCTTGGGGCCCAGAAGTTACGAGCATGAAAGAATCGAGAAGCTTAATGTGGATAAAAAGACAGATTTCCCTCAGCTTGGAATGCTCCTAATATTCCTCCGCTTCGCTTATTTGACCTTATTCTCAAACATTCAGGCAGAAAACGATGCAAAGTTTAGCTCACTTGACCCCTCTCAGGAAATCCAAACTGAAAAGTTTCTTATGCATAATCCTATTGATATCGACATTCTCGAGGTCGCAGAGGCTTGCTTGAACCAATTCAGTTTCTTGAGGTATTGCACGCTACCTATCATGCAATTAGCATTGTACATTAAGCTTTACTATATGTTCTCGCCAGAGAATGGCGAAGTACCTGAAGACTCTCATTCGCAGTCCTTCACAGCTTTGTTGATCAACATGGCCATCAGTTTGGGCATGCATCGTGATCCAGACAATTTTGACCAACCAGTGAGAGATGACAGGACGAATAACCTTTGCCGTAAGATATGGAACTATCTTTTGGTCTTTGACTTGAACGGTGCTATCGCCAATGGTACTCCAATTTGCATTTCAAAGGGTCTGTTCGACACTAAAGCTCCATATCATAAGCCAGGTAATGAGAATCTCAGGAATCCTGAATCTGAGCAAGCTGTGATTGAAGCTTTTTCTCGTGTTGAATTAGCCTATGAACCTTTGATCACTACGATTCAGTTGATCGTCTCTGTTCAGCCTATTTCCATGCCGCAGCTCACGAACCGACTCAATGACATGGAAGTTGATTTCGTCAAAGATTTGACCAACTTCAACTTGACCCTAAATCTGGAGGCCTCATTGGCAGAAAGAAGAACAAACGTCCTTAGGACTAAGGTTTACTTCCAAGCCAATTTTTTCTTCCTTGGGGTAAACTTCCACTTTTTCAACTATTATGAAAGCAAGAATAACTTTGACTTGGCTTACTTCTACTTGAAGAAAGTGATTGTTGTTGCAATCTATAATATGATGCCTTTCTACGAGGATTACGTTGAAAAGAGTACTCAGTACTTCGAAGGTACAACCGATCTTGCCGTTACTCCTGGCTTCCAGTCTCTTGTGCACAAGTGTATGATTGTCATCCTGTCCATTATGGCAAGAGCAAGGTTCTCTGTTTTATTTTTCGAGAGTCTTCCAACCCATAATAGCAGCTTGTTGACAGATACTGACTATAAGACACGTTACGATCTTATTCAACAAACATACAACTTAGCATTTAGATGCCTAAGGGTCATTACCGACACATTGACAAAATTGAGTAGCAGGTACTACTACAGTTGGAGATGTGTAAAGGCTCAAAGTGCATTGCGTCAGACATTCAATGGTACTGATTTTTACATGAATTGGTGCAAGGGCAAAGAGTGCTATACGAAGTTCTCTAATGAAATGCTAGAGGATCTCAATGGCATTTTGCAAAGCTCGCTTGATCGCGTAAGAAGCCCTCAAGCTAGAGCTCCTAATCCTACTGCTGAACCGCTGGATGTTCCTGCCATGAGCGGTTCGACCGTAGATTCTGACTATAGTGCCCAGACCGCCCCAGATGCTGTGCCATCTTCAAATGGCTTTGCAACCAGGATGCCTTCAAGTGGGCCTGAAATCAATTCAAATGTTCCACATCAGTCGCAAGAGATCGACAATTTATGGATGCAGATGATATCTGACAAGCCACAAAGACACAAGGGAAACTTGTATGGACGCACCCCACCATCTATGGACATAGATTTCGGGTTGGGCACTTTTGACCATCTCATTTTTGACAACTGGGAACAGGCGGGCGATCCAATTGAACCAAACGGTGAGACCGTACCTGAGAGCATCAATTTCCTCGACTCTCAAAACCTCGAAGAGATCATCAGGCTGGGTCCATGATATCTCCCAACCAATACAAAAAAAAAAAATGAAGAAAAGAGAAAAAAAGAAAAAAAAAAAGAATTGTTTTCCTATTAATCCTATTTATTTTTTTGCGTTTGACTTTACTGCTTAATTTGCTTAATGACTCCGCTACGACATATGAGATATGTATTATATTCATTTCCGTGCTTCTAAAAACTTGTACATAGTTATCAATCATGTTTTGGATTCCCAGACGTAGATTTTAGATGCTAGTTTCAGAATTAGGGTGTTCTTCCCATCGCGATCATACAAGACGGATACCACAGAGCTTTCCGTGAGAATCAGACTTATAGTTCGAGGATCTAGCTGGTTTGCAAAAGTTAGCGTTAAGCTGCCATTGAACGGTCCATCTGAATCGTTTATTGGTACCTCGTACATGCTGGTTACTCTAACATAGTCATTGACTTCTGAGCTTGGTGCTTTGTTCATGTGTAGAAGGCTGAAGTATTCATAATAGTCATGGGGCTCTTCGACATTCTTCGTTGTGAGTGGCGATAAGTCAGCCTGAGGGTCAATTGGGCCCGAAGCTAGGTTGTGGATTTGCCTGAATTGACCCAAAGAGGGTATCGCCTTGTTCGAGGAAACTCTTAATGATGCGTTTGGGAAAATCAGTTCTATAAGGATGCGTAAGTCTTTGTCATACTTGGGTGTTTCGTTTGCGCTTTTTGAATAATTGGCGAATGCTGAATAGAACGTGCTAGTATCTTTGGATGGTTTGTTTGGTCTCTGCTGCTTGAACTTCAAGTACCGCGTGATGTAGTTATTCTGGAAAAGGTCGTGTTCATTCAAGACCAACTTGATTATATTTGAATCTGAAGAGTCTATGCTGAGAACAGATTCGCCTTTCGTTAATTCGATCCAGTACTGGGCGTCCTTTACCTCCTCTAACAAGCCATCTAATCCATTGAAGTCTGATGCAGAGTAGTAGAAGCAGTTCGATAAAAGACTGTGTATATCAAAGGAGTCCGAGCTAGTAATGACACTAAGCTTATCTATAGGCTTGTTTCCTGTTAGCGTATAGTCGCTAGCTGTGGCTTCGTGGAACAGTAGCATGCAATTGGAGTTGATAGCTTCTGGCAAGATGCAAGTCTGGAGTGCGATGAGGATATAGGCAGATGATGTAACTCGAACAGTGTGAGCTCGATGAATGTAAAAAGCTGAATTTTTATGATGATTTCAAAGTAATGCAAAGGAGGATTTAACTCTGGACCTGGGAAATTATTGGGGAATTTTATTTTCATTTTGCCTACGAAAGTGGATTTCTAAAGATAGTATTATTTGATCGATATGCACCATTTCGCAGCCATACTCTAAAAGTACGCTGGTTCTGTCTTTTACAAATTACCAATTGGTAATATTCTTTTCCGCTTCTCCAAAGACCGAGTCGCCTCCATTCTCAACAGAAACCACATGGTCGGCCCAATCGTGGAAAACATCCACTTTACCAGATGCATCATCGAAATATTCAGGAAGCTGCTCATGCAAGAACTCACGACAGTACTTATCAATGATTTCGAAATCAAGGAGGAATGCATCGTGACCTTCAGGCGAATCTAACCTTTTCAAGGTGTTCTTGGGGATATGTGCTCCTAAAAGCTGCTGTTCGCCATACGTGAAGAGGCCGTCCGACTGGATACCAATGATCAAGTGGGGCAGCAGCAAACTCTCAAGATATTGTGGCAAGGGGTCGCTTTCAGATTCGTCGCTCTCGACCTTACCTCTTGTGATGTCGTGGGTGTCAAGCTTTCTGCTGATGGAGATGTAACAATTCGCATCGAAACGTTTCACGAACTTGTCACCTTGGTATCTCAAGTACGATTGGGCGGTGAAATACGTCTGAAGCTTATCTGAGGCCAAAGATGCACTAGATGAGCTTCTTGATCTTCTGGAGCCTTCGTTGTGGATTAGCCAGTTCTCCTCTTCTTTGTTCTTTGGCAATCTGATATCGTCCTTTTGTGGTTCTCTAGCTTGTTGAGAAGGTAACTTTCTTCCGAAACGAGTCTCGAAAGAGTTTCTCGATCTATAAGTTAGCAAAGCAGCCATTCTAGCTGCGCTCAAACCTCCATCAGGACGCGAACCGTTCGGGTTCTCATAGTAGTAGCCATCATCATAGAAAGGATCACTGAAAATACACTGTCTTTGCGTCTCGTTCCATGAAATGCACCAGGCACTGGCTCTCGCAGCGGTAGCTAAAGCAATTACCGTTTTAACGTATCCTGTATTATTGTAGGTCGATGAATACTCCATGGCAGCCATGCCACCCATGGATCCACCGATCACACATGCAATTTTCTCCACTCCCAAGGAATCCAAAATAAGCTTCTGGATTCCAAGATCGTCCTTAACAGTGATTAAAGGAAAAAGCGGACCATATGGTTTTCCTGTTGATTTTTCTATGGTCACTGGCGAACAAGAACCATAAGGTGACCCAAGGAAGTTGACACAGATGATAAAGAACCTTGAGGGGTCAAACGTAAGGTTGGTACCAAGAAGCGGCCCCCACCAATCTTGAACATCAGAGGATCCCGTGAGAGCGTGGTTGATAAGTAGGACATTATCTCTTTCTTTATTAAGCCTACCCCAGGTTTTGTATGCCACGGGGAAGTTATGGAGCGTTTCACCACATTCTAGTTCGTATTGAGGGATTTCGACAATAGTTTGACCAGGGACCATGGCAGCGTAGGCATTAGTTCGCCTTTGTTCTTCCGTAACATCTTTAAACGTTGAGTTTTTCATATTGGAAAGTCAGTTTCTTGATCTATGGTGGGGTATCGGAGACAAGACAATTGAAATGTTATAAATGAATTCAAAAAAGTAAGCTGATTGAAGGAAATGTTTTTGTAAGAGAATCTTGGCCTCTTAAGCTGAAATTTTTGTCTCTAAATGAAGTACCTATTGACATGAACTCAGGCAAGATATTCCTCTATTACTCACCTTGTATTATTTCACGTGATCTCATATTGACAGATAGTGCCAGGGACACCCAAGTTGCACTTACCAACATCTATAAACATCGCGAATATTCATATTATTGAATTCATCTACTTCGTGAAATATTATACATTGGGTATCGATCGCAAAGTGTTAGCAATCCGAAGGCATTGTACGTTCTGGTTGTTCGTTTGGCATCCACACTTTTAGTCCCCAGATTTCGCAGCCTCCCCATTGTCAGAGGATTTGGTACTGAAGATGAAGTTCTTCGTCTTGTCTGCCTTATCCATCAAGTTTGTTCCAACTGTCTCCAATCTATCTTTGACAGTATCATCTTCTGTGAATTCGTCATCACTTTCATCGCTAATGTCACTGTCATCGTCATCTTCATCGGTGGTATCCTCGTCATTGACACTGAGGTAATCCTCCTCTTCTGCAATATTAGGTGTCTGTGCTCCAGATCTGTCGTCTCTCCTCTCTTCAGTATTGTATCTGACAGTAAGCATCAAAGACTTGGAATATGCAAGTTCGGAATAAATTGCGTCGATAGCAGAAAGTACACCCGTTTCATGCTCCATTGAGTGGGCAACAGCCTTGGCTTTCTCCAAGTACTTGGATTCTCTCGTAATCAGCTTAAGCGCCTTGGTAAGCGACTTCAGGTTCAAGTTTTTAAGGGCAAGACCGACTCCTAGATCTTCCACTCTAGAAGCATAGAAGAATTGGTCTCCGAAAAACGGCTTGATGATCGTTGGTGTTCCACTTCTAAGAGTGGCACCAGTAGTACCAGAGCCACCATGGTGAACAGCAGCATCGACCTTAGGGAAAAGCCAGTCATGGGGAACAGGGCCACAGTCATAAATCAGAGGTGGAAGCTCAACTTCAATTTCGCCCTTATCTTTGCTCAATCTGTCCGACCAACCCTTATTCAAAATGCATCTGACACCCAGGTTCTCAACCGCCTCGATGACAGCCTTTGTTAAACTCTTAGCATCATTAACGACAATAGAACCAAACCCGATGTACACAATCTTTTGCTTATTCTTGTTGGCGCCCTCGATGAAGTCAACCAATTCTTGTGGTGGCTCATAAGAGGAGTCACCTTCATCCAAGAACCAGTAACCAGTCACTTTCACCCATTCTGGGAAATCAACAGAAGGTGGGAACATCGATGGCGAAATATTATAAAGGAAAGGAACTTTGTATTGCTGCATTTTAGCCAAACTTGTTTTTGCAAGACCCAATTTCTCAACTCTCCACTTGTTGACTTGACTCGAGATACCCTTCCAAAACACATTTTCGAACATGACATGAGTCAAAAGATTGTAAGAGCCACCACGCTTTGAATCAGGGACGATAAAGGCGTGTGGATATGCTCTAGTACGAGTCCATGGCATAGTGAAAGCTCTCATATACGCAATACCAAGGGCTTCAGCGATATGAAGACCGCCCATAGCAGAAGGACTCTCAATAAGAAGATCAGCACCTTGACAGGCTTCCCAACTTGTATCAAGCAAATCCGTAATCCAGTTACGGAACTTAGAGCTCGCTTCTTTAATAAATCCGACGGACATGGAACCGTGAGTGACCATCAAAGACATAAGTTCGGCAGGGTTGCCCGCAATTTCCTTGAACTTGAGATTATGCTTCTCGATCCATTCTTTAAACTCGGAGTGCGTTGCAATAGTAACAGTATGGCCTTCCTTCAAGAGACCCTTACCTAGCGCAATGTAAGGTTGAACATCACCTCTAGATCCAATAGTCAACAACGTGATATTGTAAGACTTGGCTGGCTTCACCTCGGTGTAATAAAACAAGGAATCTTCAAATATGAGTGGAAACTCAATTCCAGAGGCAGTGCTTATTCTGTCTTCCAAATGTCTTAATCTTGCAATTCTTACCTTTGCCTTAGCCAAGGCAATGTCAGTATCACGCAGCTGCGCTCCCGTTGCCTTATCCAAAGGTTCTTTTTGCAGCGGATCTCTATACTGTCCAGCATGGCCCCATTCATGAGCCTTTGGCGCCCAGGACTCGTCAGCATGTAAAATCTCAAGTTGGTTCAATACCATATGCAAACAGTCGTCTCTGCTTTTCACTGAACCAAACTCTAAAACCAATGATTCCATCCCCAGAATGGTGATAACAAGTCCAGAATACTTAAAGTTTGATCCACTTTCACTTGAACAGGTTTCCACATCTTTCAAAGGTAAGATCATCTTGGTTGATATTCCGGGAATTAAACTTCTGAAACAAAGTTTATCGTTACCAAGATAAAGTTTACCATAAACTGGGATGGAACGCTTCAAGTGACAATAGTATGTAGCAACTAATTTGCTCTCTGAATTGAGGGAGAAATGTTTCTTGAACCTCTTCTCGCTCACTTCTCTTTCATCAGCGCTCTTCACATAAAACTTTTCGTTATCTTCTAGTTTGATGTAATGGTCAGGATTAGCCGACCATACCCCACCCATGCTGGAAACAGTCTTGAGCTTCTTTTTGAAAGCCTTAAATTTGCTCTTCTTTTGTTTCTCCTCCTTTGTGCCTCTTCCAGAAGACGCATCTTCAGTAGTCACATCTGATATACTCTCTTCAAAGTCTTTATAAGAATCGGTAAAAGACAAGTCTCCAACACTATGCGAATATGATCTCTTATGCGTTTCATTCATGGCAATGAGACGCTTCTCGACATCAGCAAAACGCCGCTTCGTTGTTATCATATTCATGTTGAGGTTCTTCAAAGTGCTGATAGAGAACGGCTTAGGAAACTGTAATATAACACCATCTTCCTGTAACGGGCTCATCATCGCTCCGTTTTTGTTTGCATTCTCCCAAGCAGAGTTAATTGATGTGGGCACTTTCAAACTTGAACTGCTGCTGTCATTTTCGCTTTTCGAGAACACTTGTTTATTAATACCCAAGAGCCTTGCCATACTTCTGATACGTTCATTTCCATCTGTGGATGAAAGTTCCTCATCTGAAGCAAAACTGGAATGTGACTGTTCGTTAAATTTGCTCTGGATTATATGTTCATTCACTCGAGCCACTTTATCCACAAGAGAAGCACCTGAGGCGAACTCTGGCTGAATTGTAGTCATGACAGAACAAATCTCTTCATCCGAAGTTTCATCCTGAAACACTTTCTTGGCCCTCCGTTTCATTCTTTGGTTAAGGGTGGCATGAAGATGTTGCCTTTGAGCCTGGCGCTCTTCATACAAACGGCTAAAGAGATCCACGAAGTCCTTACCCATATGGAAGAGCACAAAATGGATCGTCTCGTATGGCGATGGTTTGGATCCGGTTACCTTTGACTTGAGTTTCGAAGATTGGTGGTCGTGGGGCGAAAGGTACTTGATGGAGAATGATACGGGAGTCTCATTATCATCATTGTCATCACCATTAGATGGTAGGGAATCGGCGAGCACAAAGTTCTTCTGATACTCCATGATCTGATCAAAGGGAATTTTATGCAAAACCTCTCTACGAGAATTGCAATTATGCAACTGGAAGATCGCCTTCGTGATGCTGTTGTACCAATGACGAGCAGAAAACAAACTGCCAGTTTGGAAGCGATATGTCTTATTGGTGCAAACGACCTTGAACCAAACGCCCGTCAGCATTTCTTCAGACGCTTCTTCTAAATCCGCCTCGTTAATACTGGATGTTTCGGAATCAGGTTGAGAAGGCAGCATGCTGGCGCTTGAAAGGTAGAATGAATCTCTTGAGCTTGGAACACGAAGTCTAGGTGACGACACGCCTTCGGCACTTCCAGGCGGAGGACTTGTGGGGTTCACTGGTTCTTTTGAAAGCTCGCAGTATAAGGCATTTCGGAGGTCAACAACCTTTTCAGGGAAGTACATGTCTGTTGGCGATGTGTAAAGACTCAATGTTTCAGGCCTAAGGACAGCCCAAAAACGATGTGTGTTTGATAGAAGGCTATCGCCCGCTTTCATACCCAACGTACCTTCGTAAAGTGCCAAGTCAGGGTTCTCTTGCTGATGAGGATTGTGCTCTGTCGTTCCAGGAAGTAGCGAATAGAAACAAAAATTATCTCTGGTTAAGAATACCTGACCTTGCAAGAGGACATCCTTGATAAGCCAAGTATCGAAATTAGCATGGAACACATCTGAATTATCCAATTGAAATGCCTCCTTCATTCTCAAGCCAAGAAGCCATGTCAATCTTTGACGAGCAGCTTTCTCGGTCTCGGTCTCTGTGGTAGTCTTTTCCTTAAACTTGATCAAGACAACTTCCTTGAGCGGTGTAATATCAAGACGTTCCATGACCGAACTATGCCATGGTTTCCAATGTGTCTCGGACGGAATCTCGATAGAGCTGTCTAAGAGTTCTGTGCCAAGGGTATTATCAACTGGAATCTCTGGTTCAACAGTCGGTTCAAATCCGCCATCCGTTCGAGTTGGAGGTGATCCGAGGGAAAGAACATGATCAAGAACAAGTGGGTTAGACAGCGGTTGGGCTCCACTAACCATATCCAAGTCTTCATTATCCAGGATGTTAGGAGCCTCGGTCTCCAACTTAGTAGGCTCAGTAGTACTAGACGCTTTGGTTGTACTCGAAGCTGCGATGCTTGAAGTCTTTGTGGGTATATCTTTTGATGGCGATTGGGATTTCCTCGAAGATACCGATTTAGCCGAGGAGTGGGATTTTGTCAGTTTGAGCTTCTCGTCTTGGAGCATATACTTAGAGTCTCTCTCATCAACTTCGTCTTCCTCTTCATCCTCTGATTCGTCTTCTGATTCACTGCTACTGAACATTGAGTATCCAATTAGACGACCGCCTTTATGATCGAGCCAGCTCGGGTTGGAGATGTCGCCAAGTAGGTTCTTCAAGTTCTTCAATGACCCCACGCCAGCATAGACATTGGCCATCGTCAAAGTGTTAAGAAACGAGTTAGATGCGTGATCTTCACCTAGTGGACGTGCCACATCAAAAGTATCATCGTCTTCTTGGTCAATTGCCTTCTTTGGATCGGTCCTGCCGTCCTCTGCATCAATGTAATCTTCAGGATTAGCCAGTTCATCGCTCTGGCCAGGACTATTTTCGTGAGAGCCACCATGAATGTAGCAAAGTGAAGACTGGAGAGGCGGGATCACGGCTCCTGAGATCTTGCGGTAGAAGGGGAGGGAGTTTTGCAAATATTCATGTTTCTCTTCAATGCCGAGTTTTGCAAGCATCTTGCGCTCACGGCGAGCGGAAGAGTCCTTCGGCATGAGGAAAATTGGGGTGCTTCTGGTTTTTGGAAATGGACTATCAGGAAGGATAGAAAGAAGAAGTAATAAGGTTCAAATAGGACCGAAGGCGCTGTGATATTTACTATACGGCATGTATCTAAGGAAGAAATACAATCGAGTGCTTGTGGTTAGGAGCGCACGCATAAAGAATTTGTCTTATACTATGGATGCGTGAGCCCACAGCATGTGAGAATCCTAAGCATTTGGCCGGAGTTTTCTACCGCGAGGCCAGGGCGCCAAAAAGGCCGATCAAAGGGTAGAACCCTTCAATTGATTCAAAAAAAGAAGGGCAAAGGGGCAAACCATTGGTAAGGAAAATTGACCACAAAGAATGCGCTGCTGGCTCATTATTTTTTTTTTTTTCTTTTCCTTTTTTGTGGGGCACTATTGTGGTTCGCCTCACTAATTTGCTCGAAATGGAAAGAAACCCCCGCTGACGTATCTTGCCTAACGTTGTTGCGATAGCAACGATTCGGCTAAAAAACCAGCTCCAGCGAACCTGGAATTGGAACCTTGCGAAGTGCAATTACCCCTTTTTAAAGGTTGCCATCATCTCCACTTACGAGCTGGGCAAAATTGAGTTTTCTTGGAATGCTGCGCCATTGCTGTGCGTTTTTTCCCCATTGCTGGTTATACATTCTTGTACTTCTTTTGTTTTTTTTCGCAACCATTTGCAAGGTCAGCCTAGGCTTCTTCGGCGAACAAGTCGCTTTTGAGTAACTTGTTCAAACGACTCTCTTCATTGTCGTATAATTCATCGAAATTGCCATCCTCAACAATATCTCCCCGCGTATTAAGCACTATAATTCTTTCGCTGTTCTTGATTGTAGAAAGACGATGCGCAATCAGTATCACCGTTATCTTCTGCTCTTCTGCAAGACGGTCCAAGTTCTTCATCACAATCTCTTCCGACCGTGAGTCTAGCGCTGAAGTCGCCTCATCAAGAATAAGAATATTAGGTCTCTTGATTAAGGTACGAGCAAGGGAGAGCCTTTGTCGTTGGCCACCACTAAGCTGTGCACTGCCACTAGAAGTCGGACCAATCACGGTATCAAGGCCCTGGGGGAACCCTTGGATGAAGCTATGCGCATTGCTGAGCCTGGTTGCGTACTCTATGTCCTCGGGCGAAGCATTCCGCTTGCCAAACAGTATGTTATCTCTTATTGTCCCGCTGAACAACAATGGGTCCTGTTGCACGTAGCCGATATTACTGCGGTAAAAGTTGAGATTCAAATCACGAATATCATGGCCGTTAACAAGACAATTTCCCGAATCTGGGTCGTAAAACCTGAGAAGAAGCTGCGAAATGGTAGATTTCCCTGATCCACTTGGTCCAACGAAACATACATGTTCACCTTTCCTGATCTTGATAGACAAGTCCCTGAAGACAGACGCGTTAGGTCTCGAAGGGTAGCTGAACCTTATATTGCGCAATTCCACATCCCCGTGTAAGCTTTCAACCTTTCTGCCTTTGCTTATTGGGATGCGGGGCTTCAGGTCGACCATTTCAAAGATACGCTCTGCCGCTCCAATACCCTTCATCAACTCGGTGTAAAAATTACCAAGGCCAAAAACTGAAGATCCAGTATACACTGCGTACATCATGAAACTGGAAAGGTCTCCAATGGTAATATCCCCTGAAGCAATAAGTCTTGTTCCAACAATTAAAAGCCCTATTAGCGTTATGTTGCCGACAAAGCCGTTCATCGAGTAGTATACACCGCTCAACTTTCCTTCAGTCATGGACTTGTTGAATATATGCTTCACCTCAGAATTGAAGTCGTGAGTGACATTCTTCTGTTGAGCAAAGCTCTGGATGGTCTTGAGGCCATTGAACTTCTCCTCTGCCACTTTGGTCATTCCACCTAAGTATCCCTGAATTGACCGAGAGAGGTCCTTCACTCGGCGTCCAAAGTAGGTAGACAGTAGTATAAGCGGAGGAAACATCAAACTCATGCAAAGGGATAACTTCCATGAGACCCAACACATCATCGAGAGTCCCACAATTCCACTGATTAAAGAACGCGCTCCATCACTGACATTCCCACTCAATGACTTACTAATTATTTGTGTGTCACTCGATAAACGAGAAATAAGATCACCTGTGTTCATGCCTTTGCCTGTGGGACCCACATCAAAAAAGTAAGAGTCCTGGGAAAGTGTCTTGGCAAATAGTCGAGACCTTAGACGTGCAACCAACTTCTCTCCCACAGATCTAAGCAAATAGATTCTTCCAAAGTTGAATAAACCTCCACAGACCAATATCACACTAAGACCGGAATAGAACTCAACCTCGGAGAACCCCAAGATCGTTTTTTGCTCGCTAGACTTATCGACTTCAGCCTCCTTCTCATTTTCATCATCCTTGGTGGTATCTATAATCTTACCGATGAAAAATGGCAAAGACATGGAAACTGTGGACGTTCCCACTAGACATAGAAGTGCCCCCGCTAGTAGACCGTACTCAGGTTTGGCTAGACGGAACAAACGCCTAAGATCTTTGAATAATGACTTGCGTGATTTACCTGAGGAAGATTTCTCAGAGTTTCCAGACGTGTCCTGCTCTTCCTGAGTAGAATACGATCTCGTATGGTTCTGCCATGGAATGGACTTAAACTGGGCAGTAGGACTCAACAAACGCGCCAGAAATGCAATTGAACATCTCGTGGATGGTAGTTGGTGGTTTATGCGACATAGTGATGTTCGTATGCCTCTAGAAAGAAACATCTAAAAAGGGTATGGTCGGATTGTGTTTCTGTTGAGTTTTGCAATTACTAAAGGCGTAGGTAGAGTAGTGAGGCAGATGTCAAAAACGGCTTCTACACAGGCCAGATCGTATCGTAAGCGAGTTCATTAAATGCCATGCACTTGGTTGACATGGAAATGTCTTTTTTTTTTGAATGACTAATAAAATTTTGAAATGCACTAATTGCTTTGGGTTATGCAATTATGAAGGGATAGTGAAGTGTGCTTTTCTTGGTTTGGGAACATGGCATACCTCATAGTGTAGTTATCATGTGCAATGAGCCTCTAACAATGAGTACCACACTCGCATATGTTCAATCCCAGGATATTGGTCCAGATTTATCTATTTGGTAGGGTGGACTCTATCTCGTGTTCTTTTCTCAAACCATCAATGACACGCCCTCACGTTTGGCAATTTGAATAAGCAGAGCGAGAATTGGAGTGTAGAGGTTGCAATTTTCCACCTTCACGGTAAGTGGCACTCCCAGCTCATGCACATTTTCAAGAAGCGAAGGTTGGAATTTAACCAAACCACGGTTATTTGAGACGTTTAAAAGGCGAATGTTTGGTAATTCATCCACTAATTTGACTTCCCCCTGCGTGCCGAATTCTTCTAGCACATTGTTCTCGAGATCGAGTACTTCTAGCGTCTTTGGGAGAAGCTTGATAGCAGTAGCAGAGAAACTAGAAATTAAGTTTCTTCTTAATGAAAGGACCCGTAGTTGTGGTGGCCATTTAAAGTAGCCTTCTAAAAGAGAAAGATTCTCTAGTGGATGCAGCAGGCGAATGAGATCGTCTTCAAGTACAAGTTCTTGTGCCAGTTTGAACTCCTCAAACACTCTACCCCACTTTTGTGGAAAATAGTCACCCAAGTCAGTCAGGGAGATCTTGATCGTTTTCCAATTGGCATCCCTTAGGTTGGTGAGCTTAACGAAAGTATTAAGTATCAGCGACACCAACAGTGTAGGAGATTCTGTGGTAATAAGATTCCCTCTAAGTTCAAAGTCAAGCGTTTCCACCGATAGAAGGTATTTAGTGACAACATCTGAATCTAAAAGTTCCCATACTTCTTGGAGGTGATTCTGGAATCTCGTGTAGTCACGAGGGTTTCTGGAGAAGAAGAGATGGAGATGGCTAGGAACAATCCCATACTTAACGTGCTCCTTGATAGTCTCATAGACGTCTACCGACGAGACAAATTCAAACGGTTCATTCTGCGGTGTTTCTGTGTTTGGGAATGAGATGATGACCTTGTCTGAACAGCAAGTGATCCATAGAAGTTTGATGACCTTGTGTGCTGTAGGATCCTTGGACTTGTTGAGATTTTGAATAAGCAGGCGACTGTCTGAGAGAGACAAGTTCTGGAATACCCTAAGTATAAGCTCCTGGGGCAAGTCTAAAAAGTTCATGACAGGTGAAGAAGAACGATTAGATTGGAAAAGACGTGGTGGGCGGTGCAGGAGAAGGGCTCTGATAAAGAGAAGCGCATGCGAAAAGAAAAAAAAAAAAAAAAAAAAAAAAAAGCGTCAACTCCAACGAGCACCAATGGATCAGATCACAAAACCGAACGAAGGAAAGTATGCATTAAGAGATCCCAACGGGGTGGGCATTTAAAAAAAAAATGAAACCTCCCTAATCCGTCTAATCCGTATTACCCCCTTTCTTTTTCGTCCGCATTCCCGAAACACCGTTCCTCGGCTCCACGATAAGCTCACAGCTAAGCGAAGCCGCACCTCGGTCAACTCAGCTTTGCAGCCATTGACCATGGCCTAGGCAATCCAAATCGCCCCCCTTTTTTCCATTGATTGCTTTGTTTCGTAGTATCCTTGCCCGATCACATTCCCACTATGGATTCACTTTTTTTGTTCTCTTTCAAGTTTCATGTTAAACTGTCTGTTCTTCTCATTGATCGAGTTACTTTCAGCAGTACCTGTTCTTCTCCTTTTAAGTCTCCGTTCACTAGCCTCTTCAAGACCTCGTACAAGTGCATCCACGTCCTCCTTACCTTCTCCTTCCTTCAGCTTAGCGTACTTCTCCTTATCCACCTCCATGTTCGCTACCTCCCTTTCATACGTCGAATGGGCAAGTTCCTCGAGATTCTTGTACCCACCAGAAGCCTGTTTCCCCTTGTTGGCCTTCTTTTCAGTCCATTCTTTCCATTCTTGAAGCGTATACTCGGAATCATTCTTCTTCTTCTCGGTCTTCTCAGTATCCTCAATCTCTTCCCTCTGATGGGCGCGATCCCGCTGTTTCTTGAGATCCTCAGCTACCGCCTTAGCATTGGCTCGAATAGCAGCCTCCTTCTTCTCTCGAAACAGAGCCACCCTATCTTTCAATTCAGTACTGACATCCATCTCGGTGAAAGACGATGAGTGCGAGTTACTCAATTCCGTTCTGTCTGATGGAAGAGTTACAAGACGGTGCCTGCAGTACAGATGGTTGACTTCCACAGAGCGCTAAGAAATTTACCACATACCGTTTCTCTCTCGTAAATCACACAATGCATTGTTTTCAAATAAGGTTAGGCGACTTTTGGTGCCTTTCGGCGGTTATCCCATATAAGATACGGGTCCGAGACGTGGCTGCAAAAACCGCCCCGCATACTGGGTCCGAACCCGTTCCGAATGGTGCGAGCTCGGATAGATTCTTTGTCCTGCCGAAAGGGTGCCTCCCACGGTGCCACATATAAAGAGCGTCATCTGACCCTTCCATGTTCATTCATTAACCAAAGAAAAAAGCAAGAAGATGGGCAAAGAACAAGATCTCTTAGATCACATCCAGGGACTCGACAGCGAGCGTTATGACTCGTTGAAGGGCAATCCAGAAAAAGTCATTGAGGCCATTGAGGAGTACCTGAACACTAAAGGCGTGGGTTTCATGACCATTGGGCTCCATAAGGGTCAATTGATCATTGACGAGATGAGAAAGGCTTCTCCTGCTATTATGATCGAGTTGGGCTGTTATGTCGGCTACTCGGCTATTCTTTTTGGCAATGAGCTTAGGAAGCTTAATGCTGGTACGGCCAAATCAGCACTTAACCCAAAGTACTATTCATTCGAGGCTAACGAGGATTTTGCAAAGATTGCACAAACTTTGATCGATTTAGCAGGTCTTGGTGATTTTGTGGAGATTATTCTTGGCGAGGCTGGAACCACTCTTCCTGAATTCGAACAACGTCTCAATAGGGAGAATAAGACTTATACCCCTGTGGATTTCGTCTTCATTGACCACTGGAAGGACCTTTACGTGCCTGACTTGCGTGTCTTGGAATCACTCGGTTTGGTTTACCCTGGAACGGTCATTTGTGCCGATAACATCTACCGCCCAGGTGCTCCCGACTATGTGGTTTACGTCCAAGCAACTCCTCAGGACAGACAAAAACATAACGATAACAATCCTAACCCTAGCGGTGCCAATTACCCTGGCAGATGGAACCTTATCTATGACCTGAAAACAGTTCCTGTGACCGATCCAGACAGTGGATCCAAGGATGCCGTGGAGATCACCTACTGCGTTGAGTATCTTTCCGGATAATTTTTATATAGCTTTCTAATGATCAATGAATTGATGTTTTTTTCTGTTGAATTTTGCAATTTGCAACCATTACTATTGTTGGTAGACCCGTACACCATAGACACCTTATAGCCTTTAGTGGATCTGACTAAACTCATAGTGCAACCTTCATGAGTGACTTGACGCCTCTCTTCAACCAGTGTGTTGATATCGTCTCCAAAGAGCTTAGCTCGTCTATAGAGCATGCTCCATTGAAGAAGAAGACGCCACCATATTATGTCGAGGACACTTTCATCAAGGAATGTCTCCAATTGTACGTGAACCTAGTCAACCTAGGATCGTTCATTTCGAAAATAAGGCCCTTTTATTTACAAGTCAATGATGAATTCACAAGAATTGAAAAGAGCAGTTCGTCTCATTTGGGTCTCGAGGAGAAGAATAAAATAGACGAGGAGTTCAAGATCAAGATCCAACAAACATTTGAGAAGATGAAGTTTCTCCAGTCATACCAACGCAAACAAACAGAATTGGCTGAATCCAAGAAACTGAAACAAGGCTTTATGTCTTCATTTTTTGGCACCAGTGATATGGATCCAGAGACTTTGTATGATATCACGGTTGCTTCTCATAGAACACAAGTGTTGCGCTTCTTGAACGAAACAGCCACGAATGTGAACCGCAACTTTGAGCTGATGCAGAGGAAAAGATACGATAGGGAGAAGCAATTGAGTCTTTTGCATTTCCAGAACATTGATGATGAAGATTTGAACGAGTCTGCTGACCCTTTCAAGTCTACCTACCAGTTTGATGTGGTTGCGGATGAGGACGAGAAGGTTGAACGAGAATTATCTCAACTTAGTCAAGAACAGATTCAGGAACTTAAAGAAGAGAACAAGGAGCTTCTAACGAGGAAAACTAACCAGTTCAAGCAAGTTGAAAAGCTTCATCACTCGATAGTTGACATTGTCAAACTACTGTCCGAGTTGTCTACTCACTTAGAGACGCAGGCCGAACAGATAGACAACTTGCTAGACAACCAGGACCAAGTGGATATTGATCTACGCTTGGGAAACAAGACACTTACAAAAGCTACCAGCAGAAACAAACGAGGCTCGAATTTGATCGTTACAACATGCATCGTTTTGGGTGTCATCATTCTCGTTCTCGATTACATTGTGTGGTGATTTGATCTGATCTTGTCGTTCTATAATCTATGTACTTGTGACAATACCAGCTCCAACAGTCGCTCCTTCACGACGAATCACGACTCTTCCCAAAGCTTTGTTGTCCTCGAACTTAGCCAAGGGCAATGGGCGATCCCCTATTATTTCAATCTCAACCTCCGCAATCTGATTAGATACAAGATGCATCTTCTTCTTCTTGACACCATTAATCTTCTTCACCTTGCTGATTCTCGCAGCCACTGAAGCATTGCTTCTGAACATGACAAACGGCGTACCAACCAAAAGAGGTTTCGTAATGTTGAACATGTTCACGGTGGCTGTACATTGCCTGACTGCCTTCAATGGAGAGTTTAGGCTCACCACAAGGTCACCTATGCTGATATCCTCGACAGTCTTGTTCTTGAACTGGGATGTCTTGAATCTCAACAGAGCAATTTGGCCAGCAATGGCAACATCAACAGCCTCATTATTAATAAAAACATTCTGCACCTGTAAATATTCTTCTGCTGGCTGTAGACATACAGTTTGACCAGGTTGGATGATGCCCAGAGAAATCTTGCCCTTGACCTTGAATTCAGAGTTCGTGACATCAGCAATGTCATTAATCGCTAGCGTGAAATCGCTCAGTTCAAGGCTAGTGACAGAATTAGCTTCCACCGAAGAGGTATGAATCTTGGAAAGTGCTTCAAGTAACGTAGGGCCTTGGTACCAAGAAAGTTCCTTGATAGATCCATCATTCTTCACAACATTGTACCCTGTCAATCCTGAAAGTGGTATGAAGGAGATGTTTTCCTCTTTAAAACCTACTTCTGGCTTGGTAAGATACTCTTGCAACAGCTCTTGGATCTCCTTAAATCTGTTCTCGTCCCAATTCTCCTTGTCCATCTTGTTCACAACCACGATAAGTTCATCAATGCCCAAATTCTTTGCAAGAAGAGTGTGTTCCTTGGTTTGACCATTCATCATGAACCCTGTCTCAAACTCACCAGTTATACTATCGACAACGAGCAAAGCCGCATCCGCTTGGGAGACACCACTGATCATCTGAGGAACAAAGTCCTTATGGCCAGGCGCATCAATGGCAGTGTATCTAGTCTCAGGTGTTTCGAAGTTAGTGGCACAAATGTCAATTGTCACACCTCTAGATCTTTCCTCCAGAGTTTGATCCATAATCCATGCGAGAGCAAAAGAACCTTTATTGGACTTCTCAGCTTCACGCACAAGCTTCACCATAGTCTTGGACTCGACGGCACCCACATCGTAAAGTATACGTCCCACCAAGGTCGATTTACCAGCATCAACGTGACCAATAATGACGAACGATTTATTAGGTTTGGTAAAGTTTGGGTTTCCTGCGAGTTCCTTAGCCAAGTCAACGGACTTGAAAGGTTTCGTTGGAGCAGGGATCTTTTTTTCCTTATTATTATTATCTTGAGTTTTCTTTTCCTTTTCACCAATATTGAGCTTACTCATATCGGTTTCAAATGCTTGTTTTTGAGCCGTGAGGACAACGTCATCAGGGCTGGGCAGGCTAAAGTTAGACTTTGCTTTAGCTGTAAGAACGCTGTTAGTATATGCATAAAAAAGCTCAGGATTGTGTCGCCTTCTTTTACGACACGGTTCCAAAGATGCTTGACATTCACCACCAAATAGAAATACCGAAACTTCTTGCGCCGGGGTATAAAGAAGATCAATCTCTCCCACTTGCAAAGTGAAATCGAACGATGGTTTCAGTTCCTTGACATCAACTTCCATGGTATCTGGTGATGAACGTTCAACCGATGAGCTAAGTGATCCTTTGGCCTCGTTCTTTGCTCTTGCTCTTTCCTTCAACGCTAGTCCTGCTAGGTTTGTCTTTCTTACCAACTTGGGTTTGGAGCTCTCTGGCAGAGGCGTGCTGGCAGCCAGAAGTTTCAGTATTCCAGACTTATCTGCTCTTCTAGATTGAGCTAAGGCAGCTAATTTGGATAAACCAGCGCCATTCCCGCCTGTTCGTGATAGGCGGTTACCTTCCACTAGGTTAGGTGCCCCACTGGTATCCAGCACATCTCCAGCCCCAGAACGGGTCTCTTTCCTCTTTTTCGCTAGCAACGCAAGCTTCGACATCTTTGGCTCTTCTGAATCGTATTAGCAAATCTTGAACTTAGTCAAATACCATTGTACTCTGGAACGTGCAAAATCGGAATAAAAAATGCCAGTCTGCTGAGCACAGACGGTGAAAAAAATAAAGAAAATAACATACCTTTTTTCTTAGGAAATCTTGATTTCAAGTCTTCCAAAGTGGGTTCTAGTTCAAAGTAATTGTAGTGGATTGCCTCCTTGATACTCAACTCGTCGATGGTATCATTGTAGGAAGCTAGGGCTTTCTTGACTTGGGGAAGAAGTTCATAGAGTTGATCGTACTCCTCATTTGTAAGAGCATCCTCAATGAAGCCTTCTTCTTCAGATAGGTAATCAGCTTCGTCAGTATCCATGATGTGGTATAAAGAAGGGATAACTACTGAGTCAGAGTAAGGTGGAAAAGATATAGAGGCGACAGGATTATATGCACAATGTGGATAAGTTGCGAGAAGCAAATAAAAAAAATATTGACACCCACGAGGTTCGAACTCGTGCCTCCGAAGAGACCAGGAATGTATGGTAAGGTGACCTTACCCTGGCGCCTTAGACCACTCGGCCAGAGTGCCAATAGATACAGTACTTTACTACGGCTAATATATGAACCACATTTTGATGAAACGTCGATTTTTGGATATTTTGAATCCGGAATCATATGCGTCCTATGCGGAACGTTTGTTTTCCGGTCCGCAAATTACGTAATTCGACCGGAAAACCCATTATTTGACTAGATCAATGTTACACGGTCAATGTGCATTATCCGCCGGTCTAGTATAGTGGTTAGTACAGTTCGTTGTGGCCGAACAAACCCAGGTTCGATTCCTGGGGCCGGCAATTTTTTTGATATTTTTGACAACCTCAACCCCCAAATTTTGTTTTACACCACCCTCCATCCCCTAAACCACCCCTAGTGCACCCAATCAGTCTCCATACTCTTCCACATTCTACCCATTCCTGGCTGCGAACCTCTCTAAAGCACACCTCACCAATTGACGTGCGCGCACCGACAATACCATGGCTCCAAGCCATTATCAGTGAGATAGGCATAGTGGAAGCAAGTTTGTCAAGCACCAATTGTGAACATGGCCTCAGAATATGTATGTATTACGAAAGACGTTATTCCATTGTACGACAATTACTAACCTCAGACTCCATTGGTGATTGAAAGCTCCTCTCTCTCCGACTCTCGGAAGCTAGTCAGGGAAAAGATCATACCATGGGAGGGATTGGCTCGTGCTGGCATTATCAGTAATGACCAGGCGGATCTCATTAAGATTTTAGAGACTCAGAATGCTGACTCCAAGAGGGAGACGGTGTTGAATTCTGTTGATTTATATTCCAAGACCATTTTGAACTTGTTGAATAAGTTGGAGATTAATTCTAGAGACGATGTGTTGAAGAGCGTTTTGGTCTTGTTGAGCGACTTGTTTACCGATCCTCAGGCTAAGGTGTTCTTGGATACGCTTTTGGGTTTGTCTAAGGTTGACGAGTCCTTGCCATTTAATCCATTTGTGAAGCACTTGGACAATAACGATCTGCTCATAAAGACCTTGAGTTTCTATAACTTGGTTATCTTGTTGGGTAAAGCCGCCAAGGATGGCGTTCAGGTCGATAAGGAAGTGTTGATTAAGCTCTTTGACTTGGTCTGTTCCAAGCAATACATTGGCAATGCTGCTGACCAGAACCTGCAATCCATTGGAGTCCAGTTGTTGCAGGACTTGATCATCAACAAGGGCTACCGTGCTATTTTCCAGGAGCACAACTTGGTGTCTAACTTCAAGAGTATAAACTCTTTAATAGAGTTGCTGGCCAAGAAACCCAACAGCATCAACTTTCAGCTCTTGTACTATGTGTTTTTGACTGTGTGGATCCTCAGTTTCTCCAGCTCCATTAACAAGACCATTGTTCATAACTTCCCCCAGCTTATCGGCAGTCTTTTGACCGTGTCCAAAGAGTCCATCAAGCTTAAGGTGGTGAGAGTGGCTATTTCTACATTGAAGAACTTTGTGGCTGTCACGGTGAGCAACCTGGAACGGTACAGTGTGGTTAAATTGGTTCTTTTCCACGACGGATTGAACGTTGTCAAGACTATTCAAACAAGAAAGTTTGCTTCCAACGGCAGTGACGATGAGTTGTCTGGCGACTTGGCTTACTTGAATGATACCTTGTCTGAGGTTGTGTCTAACAAATTGTCCTCGTTAGATGAGTACTTGGTTGAGTTGGAAAACCCTGAGTTGTTGAGCTGGTCCTCGCCTACGCACAAGTCGACCGATTTTTGGCAAGAAAACTCCCACAAGTTCAAGGACAACAACTTCAAGCTTGTCAAGAGAATGTTGGATATCTTGTCTGGTGACGAAACACAAAACAGCAGCAACGTTTCCAAGGTTATCATGTTGAACGATATCCAGTTCTTGATCAAGAACTTGGGGTCCGATGTCATTAACTTCCTTAATACTGAAAAGGGCGGTAAGTACAAGCTCTTGATCATGACCTTATTGGAGAATAACGGTGGTGACAATGAATTGAAATACGAGGCCTTGAGAACTATCCAACATTTGGTGGGCCACGCATAAGAGAGAAATAAACGAAATCTTTAAATACTATCACTCGAAAAAATTTCATCAATACACTTTTTTTTTAGGTAGAATTTCTTAGTAGTCTTCCTTCACGTCAGGTTTGTCTTGATGTTTGTGGATACGCGCTACTCATCTAATGCAGTTGATCCGCACCAACATAGTACGTTAAATTCAATGGGATGCCACCCAAACAAGCCCCTAAAGACTTCCAGTTCAGAGAAGAGCGAGAAAGGACATTCACAAATGGTGTTCAGATCCCTACTACGAGAATTGTGAAGAAATGGGAACACGACGTGCCCTCCATAGCCTCATTGGTCGACAACGGCTTCTACTACACTCCCACACGAAAGAACCAGGATCAGGTTACATGCTTCTGGTGTGGCAAGAAAGAAAACAACATCGTTGGCGTTCGAGCTTTGGGAAGCCATCATCTACGGACGAGTCCCAAGTGTGCCTATGGGCTAATACAGTCGAACATGGAGTACTATGTTTCTGCTCGTGATAAAGAAGGGTTTTGGCACCTGCTAGCCGAGGAAGGAAGGGCTCCCAAATCAGTCACGGATCCACATTCTAAAGAATCAATCAATTTACGTGCTTCTACATTCAAGGATCTTTGGAAACTAGATACTCAGAAGAAGTGTACGGCGACATCAAGAGACTTAGCTAAAGCTGGCCTTTACTATAGTCCTTTGGATAAAGACAACGACCGTGTTATTTGCATGTACTGTGACTGTCCTCTAGATCATTGGGATCCTGAAGATGACCCGTTGCAAGAACATAAAGCTAATTCATACGCATACTGCCATTTCTTGGAGAGTTTGCCTGATGCAGAGAACAAAAAGAATGGCGTGCAAAAACCTGCTCGTGAAAAGAGTATACCGTTGCCAGATGATTCACTTGATGATATTGACGACTCCATGGTTTCGGCACTAAGTACGAGAGGTAACTCTCCCGAACCAACGAAGCAGCATTCGATAGATAAATCGAAGGATTCGTCCTACAGCTCTCCCCTTAATCAATCACTTAATAGAGGGCCTTCGCCTTCGTCGTCTCCTGAGCCCGAACTCCATAAAGAATCTGAATTTGATGCTTACGATTTTTCCATTGAAGATATTGAGGACCCTGACCATGGTTCCATCTTTGACAACGGCACTAATAAGGTATATTCGAGAAAGAATAGATCTCGGAAGCCTCCTCCGCCACCTCCAGCTTCCCTTCGGGAGAAACGCAAATCGTCGTTAATGTTACAGGTTGACAAATCCCATGAATCAGACGAATCAACCAACCGCTCTGTCATGCTGGCCCACACTACAGACCAACACAACAAAAGCCTGTTAACCTCTCAAAGCCCACAATCTGCTCATGGCAAAGCTCAAAATATTGACCAAATCACCATCGAGGATGACGACGGCGATGATGATGGTATGCCTGATAACACTCAGGGCACGCTGGATCCTTTGGACGACCTGGGCTCTAATTTCTCTATATCTGATGACGACGATCTGTCATATCTGGAGAATGGGTCTGAAGTAAAGACTCCAGCACGGAAAGAGGTACGCAAACAAGATAAGGATGATCAACTTGAATCGAACAAGCAACTGAAGAAGCGACATCTGGACTCCTCAGATCAAAGCATGGATTCTGACCGCTTCCAACAAATTCTAGCGTCTCCTGGTAAGAAGAAGAAAGTCAAACTCAACCTGGGCAAGAGCAACTACCAACCAAAAGATGATATACTCGATCTATCCGGTCACAACCTTGGTGACTTCAACGAATCCAACATTTCATACTTGGAAGCACAGCATCAACCTTCTCGAAGAAAGTCAAGCTCTGAAGGTGACGAAGAAAAACCAAAACCAAAACCAAAGCCTGTTCTTTCTACAGAACTTTCGACCAAAGTCAAAAAGTCTGCTTTTGACGACGATGATGATGATTTTGACTTTTTCGTACAGCGGACCAAAAAGACAAAAGCGAAGGAAGATAAAAAGGAAAGTGAAAGCCAGGTAGAGCAGCCCAATGGTCAAGATAAGCAGGTTGAAAATAATGATTTGGTGGATATCTCCGCATCGACAGACGTTGAATTGCATAATAAAACTAGGGCGGTTGATGAAAAATTAGACGTCGAACTGGCAGAGAAAAGGGTGGTGAGTACTACCGAAGGCAGTGATGGCATCCCTCAGCTGGATGTCCAGAATGTCGAAGCTGAAGATGATCTAGATGAAATGGAAATCGAAACTGCTGATGATAAGGAAGGACTGAAAGAAAAGCTGGCGGAGGAAGTCGAGGCAAAGAGTGTTGATGGTTCTCCTGCCATGGTTGACCATGACACTGATAAAAAGGAATTGTCAGTAGATGCTGAGCCTGCTGATATTTCTTCCGCTGCTCCGCAACCAGCTGTTGTGGTTGGGGAGAAAGAAGGCGGTACTAAAGACGAAGGTGAAGTGGAACTTTCCAATAATAGTCTAGCCGACACTAAGGAAGATGCATCTGAAGATTTCGTTGACACCCAAGCAGAATTCGGAGATGCTGATGAGCCTACAAGGGAACCGTCAAAGCCTGATGAGACACTGATTGCATCTGAAGGTAATGATGATGATGAAAATGATACTGACAAGGGAAGCGACTTTACGCTCTCGCCATCATCGTATGGCGAATATGTTAAGGATATGCGGAGTATGGAAGATGAGTTTGTGGACGCCTCTGCGATACAAGAAAGTAAGGGAGGTAATCTTTTGATCGATCAAAGTTCCAAATCCAATTTACTTGAAAATGTTGATGAAGAGCCAATCTTACTGGAAGAAGATAATGACATGGTTATGTTTGATGAGCGGGACGTGAAGAAAGAGTCTGTCAAAATAAATGAGGCATTGGCTCAAGAGGCTGAAGAAGAAAATAGGCTAGTTCTTTCAAGGCCATTGGACAACAAACTCGAGGCGAAACGTTCTTTGGAAAGTGACGTGAGCGAGCCGACTGCTTCTACAGCCTTGGTTCGGGTAGCAGATGCGCAAGAGGATGTTGAAATGGAAGAGAGCGATGCTGAGAGCTCCCACAAGCCTGATGATTCAGAAGAGAAGCCAAATGAAAGTGAGTTTGCCGAAAGCTCTGGAACTGACAACATGGTCGTTGATGAAGCGCCTACAGAAGTGCCTGTTGAGGAGAAGGAAAATAAAGAACCCCAAACAAGCTCCCCAGCAAAAGAAGAAATTCAACCTTCATTTGATCAAGCAGTTGAAGCGACACCTCAAACTAATAACCAGATCCAGCGAATCCCACCGCTCAACATCTCAGAAGAAACCAATCTTCAGCCCATTTCTAGTCCCGGCTACAACGAATCACCACACAATCGCACATTTATAGAGGACTCGCTGATGCCAGAGGCAGAAGAGAAGCTGTTTGAAGATGAACCTATGGAGGTGGCCAAGGTCGACCAAACACCAGAAATTCCCGAGAAGCCCTTACCGCCGCTTGAAGGGCTCTCTGGCTCCTTCATTGAATCCAGTACACCCCAGAAGGAAACAAAGCCACGAGAAGATGCCGTATACAAGTACCATAATCGGATCGATGCTACGAAATTGGGTAATATTGTCGAGGAACTCAAGACCTTAAAAGACACGATGGAGTACCTTGCCGAAGTGTCATCTGCAAGCTGCGAGCTCCACAACGATACCGAGGGTATTTTAACCGATTTCATTGCTGCAATGCCTGAAGAAGAAGAGATGATGACAATCAAAGAATGGATGCAACATAATGCTGCGACCTGTGGCAGGACAGTGAAAGCCATTGCCGACCGTATGATCGAAGCCTACGAAGCTGAATTCGATAGTCTTATCGAACACGTCAATGGTTTGAACACCACTGACTAACGGCTTAAAAAAGAAAAAATTATTTCTGCCACAAAAAGAAGTACATAGCTTTACACCACCCTTCGGCGCTCGGCACCAGAAAGATAGCGTATGCGCGGAACAAAAATCTGGTTCACGGGCCTTGCATAGCGTCGTTAACGACCCTGTCAAGTGCAGGCCATGTATCAGCAGTGATCAATTGGTCAGATAAATACATAATCCATTAGTCTAGGAAGTCGACTATACCTGGCCCTCCAAGCACATCTATTCCCAAGGCAAACACGCCTCATTGCTCTCACGGACCGGGAAACTTGCATTTTTTACGTTCCCGTTTCCGATACTTTTGTGGTCGGTGGTGATAAGAATCTCCCCCCCAAAAAAAAAAGTACCACAGTCTAATCAGCCACCGTCTTTTCGGTGCCAATCAGAGCATTTGCCAGCATCAACTAAAAAGCATATTATCTATTCAGAGCAAACATGTCGTTCTGGCCGTTTTCCAGTTCGTTTAATAGCAATAGTCATTTGCAGAAACTCCTTGATTCTACAGCTGACGTGAGCAAGATCAATATTGATGACTTATTTGAGGATCGAACTATCCAGCTGGAATTTATGGATGAATTGAAGGGTCTCCTGACGAAATATGGAAGAAGACAAACTTCCATTTGCCTCTGGTGCAGCAGGCTGAAGCTAATACCAAAAGTTCCAATACCATCAACGACGACTCTTCGGTGGCTTCGTCATCAAACGAGACAACAAGCAATAATGTTCTATCTAAAACTGCTAGAGAAGCGAAATTGATGGAATTGGTGCTTCAACCGCATATATTGATGGTCTCCTCGACTACATTGAGCAGTCTGTGGAGTTCTTCTATGACCTAGCAATCAAGGAGGAAGAAAAGCTAGAAGACCTTGTGAATAAAAGTGACAGCGGGAGTCTCCATTCAGATAATCCTTCGGACGAAGTAAGAGAACTGAGAATGGAAGATGCCAGGGAGGAACAAGAAGAGGACGAAAGCAAAGGTGAACAGGCAGATGAGCGCCTACGTCGCTGCATTCAGGGCGCCACAGATGTCCTCTCATTGGAATTCTGGGTCATTTCTAATAGAATCATAGAGACCCCGGTACTCATGGATAAGTTGTGGCTGGTGATCCTGATGCCACATCTTCGGGAAAGTTCTCCTGCTGTGGGCTATCTTGTGCTGGTTTTGGATCACTTTTTGGATTCCAATTCAACAGAGTTTCTTAACTATATTAGAAGACGTGACAACTTAGTTGATACGTTTTTGGCCAAGATAGAGATCCCCATCTTGATGGATTTCTTCATAAAGATTATCCAAACAGATAGAGCAGACTCTCCTACTGGTATCATTGAGGTTCTCTCTCAACAGCAATTGATATCCAAGCTTATTGACATTCTCAAACCAATTTCTTCCCAATTTGAGGAGGACCATGTTTGCATTCCAAGCTATGAGCTTCTTTTCAGACAAACAGCCGCTGCTGAGCTCATAAAAGCACTTATATCCATATCATCAAATTCCACATTGGCGGTGGATCTAGAATCTAACATTGGGCCCAATCAATTGACTCGTGAATTGGCTTCGCCCAAGATCATCAACCAGATGGTGCATGACATAATTTTGTACCGTATTCCCGGTAAAACTGCGTCTGATTTACCACGTACAAATAAAAGTGGAATCAGCAACTGTGTCACCATCTTAATCGAACTTATTAGAAAAAATAATTCTGACTACGACTTGAATTGTGGAACATACAGTGCCCTTCTTCAGAATAATACCGCAGAGCCTACAGGTGAGGTGAGCGTATACGTGATGTATCAATGGCTTAAAGACTTTAATCAGAATCCTCCTGGAATAAGAGATCCTGTATTCCTTGGTGACATGTTACAAATTTTTCCGAGAACATGAATGCTATTTCGGAGCTCATTGACCTCGATGCAAGCGTTCCCGCTGCTGCTGAAAAAGGTTCAGAAGCTCTTGGTGTGACCAAATTCAAGCTCTTTGAGCTCATAGCGGAGCTTCTTCATTGTTCCAATATGATTCTTTTGAACTCAAGAAAGATTGCAGAAATCGTTCGTATCCGTGACAAGATCCGAGTTTTGCAAGAATCAAGGCTCAAAGATGCTTTGGCTGGCTCTATTCTAGACGAAGAGTCTTCATCTGTCGATGATGAACATATCGGTGATGTAACAAGCGGTATAGATGACGTTTCATTGCATGACATGTCTCCTGAAACTACCAAGAAGACCGAGAGATCCAACACCAATGAGTTGTCGGTGAAGAATTTCACCAAGCTTAAAATGGAACAACTCAATGCTTCTGAGTATGTTGAATCTGACGATGAGGAACCTGCTGTTTCGCAAGAGAATCCATTTGTTTGCATAGAAAGAGATGAAATGTTCAGAGAGAATCCATGCATTGGTGATGCCTTCAAAATCAAGCTTGTTGACCTGAATCTTCTTCCCAAGATGCTTAGAAAGTTTGTTGATTACCCCTGGCATAACTTTTTCCACAATGTGGTATTCGATTTGATACAACAAATCTTCAACGGAAAGTTGAATTCGTACAACTCGTTTTTGATTGTCGAGTTGTTCAAGCATGACGAGTGTAACATCACTCACCTTATCGTCGATACTTTCAAGAGTAAAGCAGAACCCAGACCTGGCTACACGGGCCATCTTATCCTAATCAGTGAGGAAGTCGTCAAGTTCTCATCATTGTATAAACCAGGTTTGATATCACCTGTCATAGTTGACGCAGTCAATGGTAAGGATTGGGAGTGGTTTGTGGAGAATGTCTTACTTAAAACTCGTGAACTTTACAATGCAATTCTAGGTGCTGACCCTGAGTACGATGATGTTGATAATATGGAAGGGGGAACCCGTAGAGTCCATGATGATGATTCGTACGGATTTGATTCTTCTACGGTTGGCTACATGGACCTCGAACCATATGACGAGGAACAGAAAAACTTCATCATTCTAGGCGACAGCAGCAACCATGACGAGTTTGTGAGTCTGAAGCCACAACACCCTGATGACGATGAGGATGCAGAAGCTAACCACAAAACTGACCTTGCGGACGTGAGAATACAGAGTATGTCCCCAAAATCTCTGGTAGAAAATCATGAGGACTTAGTGAACGATCTAAACGGGTCTAAATTTCCTGGACATCGGGACGAGCTTCAAGAAGACAACTTCTTCGACGACCTTTCTGGATCTAGCTCGTCGGATGAAGATGATGATGACCATAATGAGTTACGTCGCGTGCCAAAACATAGCGAATCGTGAGTGTATTACAATAAAATTTTAGTGAATAGAAATAAAATTAAATTATCTGTCTGTGTTACTTTTTTGGTTTGCTGTAAATCACCTTACCGTTGGGCAACTCGATCTTTTCTCCCTTTGGCTTCTTCTTTTTCTTGGGTTTGCTCGCCTCTGACTGGCCCTGACGCTTCTCCTTCTCAGCATTAGAGTTGGTGTGAACAACAGTAGTGTCAATATAACGACCCGAAAGCTTACCAATCGATACGTTCCAAAGCTTTGCTGGAAGCTTAAAAAACAAAGTATCTTTGAAACCAGGGCTAACGTTGATGTCGTGTTCGTCCAATGGAACAAGGACCCTATTACCCTTCTCGGTCTCGATTATGCTGACGTCGCCAGTATTAGAAACATGGAACTGGACGCCATTTGGAGCTTCCACCTTTCTATCAGAACCATCCAATGGAGGTACACCAGAGTTGTTCCAAGCCTGAGATCTGATCTGGTCCTTCAAGTTAACAATTCTCTTAAAGTCTTGTCTTCTGCTGATAGTAAGCGCAACATAGTGGAATACACCAACAATAACGAAAAGAACCACCAACGTAAACACAAACCCAGGGCGGAACCTCAGGTAATAGTAGCCCGTGCCCTTCCACTTAGGGAACCCCTTATCGTAGAAATAGTCATATCTTCTCCTCAAGCTATGGTCTCTCAAGATATTACCCACAAGCGACAACCTCTGGAATCTTTCCTCGGCCTTCTTCTTAAGCTTCTTGGATTTCCCGCTAAACTTATCTGGATGCATTTTCCTTGACAATTTCCTATAAGCCTTGTTGATTTCGTCCAACGAAGACTTGGGTCCATTGGGTAGTTTAAGCCATGAGTAGAAGTCTGTAGCCTCACCGAGATCCTTCTTGATCTTATCGTTCAAGCTGAAGATCTCATAATCCTCTGGCGACCAGTTTGCTGCCACAAACAAGGCGCAAAAGGTGAAAATAAATAAGCTAACCGCTCTCATGCTAAGCCAAAGAGGGTTCTTTTGATGTTTCCAAGAGGGTTTATATTTTAAGTAACCTACCGCGCAGTGGAAAATTAACGGTCTTGCTCGACTCGTGTTTTTGTAGTGCATGAGGGTAAGTACAGCCCAGAATCATCAGTCTACGCTTTTCCAAGACCACCATTTTTCTTCTCCTGGCAAGATGGCTCTTTACCCGTTATATGGAAAACAGAAACTTATTTTTTACTATAATGTTGTCTCGACAACGCTATGGTTCTGCTGCTTGTGCCGCTTCCTTATCTTGCTTCCACTCGTTGGAAGGAAGTTCTTGCCAGCTGGAATAGCTGATTTCTTTCATGTGGTCAGTGTGTTCCCACTTATTGGTTGGGTTTTGGTTACTGCTCTAGTCAAGACTCAACATTCATGGAACGATCTTTGGGGGCTTTTCGATGCTCTTAGGATGGTCTGGATGTGCTACGGTGTGATCTTCCCTCATCCCAAGATTGCCAAGCATACTTCATATTCTTTTTTGATTCTGTCGTGGTGTATTCAAAACTTGATTGATTCGTTTTACCATGGCTTCAAGACAAAGACGAGAACTTCGCCGTTATGGTTGTTCTGGCTCCATCACCACCACTTCTACTTGACATTCTTTGTGAGTTGTGTCAGCGAGATGATCTTGATCTTCTTGAGTCTTGGATTTGTCAAGAGTGAATTGCACGAATGGGTGCTTAAGGCTTGCATTTTGGCGTACGTTCCTGTTGGATACTTCCTTTTTGGGTACCTTCGGAACAGACAAGCTACCAAATACGATGCGTTCATGGAGAAGAGGAACCGTGGACGTGTTCAGAACCAGGAACTTCCTCGTGTTCAACAGCCATCTTCTGCCGTTGATCAGAGCTCGAGGTGAGCTCTGGGGACCAGGTTATTCATAGAAACAGAAATATAAAATGCATTGAACAACATCGAGCTCGGCTTATATATGAATCAGTAAACTACTTTAAGAAGTATTGGTTGTTTTTTATATTATTTATTTAATTTTTTTGGGATTTTTTTTGTTTTTCTATTTTTTTTTTTTTTTATTCTTTTTCAAACTTTAGGCAACAGTATATCAAATTAATGATAGATCGAAATAAGCAGCAGCGCAATAGAAAGTCCTGACAGTTCATGGGATGTCTTTCATTTAAAGACCAATCAATCCCAAACCGTCGGTGGTGATCTTACCAACATCCTTCAAGATGTCAGAAACAAGGTCACCCACATCGTTAAGAACAGCAGAAACGTCTCTGGCCTGCAAAGCAACCTGCTCCTGCTCCTCTCTCTTCTTCAAGTCCAAAGGCTTAAGAATTGGGTCAAGGATCTGGGTCACGTTAAGACCAGCATCAGCCAAAATGACAGTCACATCCTTGACGACAGTACCAAGAAGGTCAGTGACATCAGTCAAGAGGGTCTCAACGACATCTCTCTTTGCCAACTCAGTAGTAGCAACTGGAGTGGCAGAGACAGCGGTGGAGGCAGCGAGACCGGTAATGATAACTTTGGAGAAGTGCATTGTAAGATTGAGTGATTGATAGAGATTGAAGTTTGTTGATATTGAAATCCAAGGGACGAAACCACCTCTTTATATATTCGCCAGGGAAGTATGGAGCCCTTTCCAAATGGTTGTGGCTCTCATGGTAAATTTTGATAAAACCGTGATTCTACCGGTTACTGGTTGGACCGTGGCTGCAAAATCGGTATACTAGTATCTCAGCCGCAGTGAAAAGCGCAAAAACGGTTGATAGTGTCGAAGCATGAGAGATAAGCCTGCGTCTATGTTATTGGACGAAGACTAAAGCTGTCATTAATACGTCACTTGCTGTTTGTGATACTAACTAATGCCTCATAACCTATCGTCCGCAGCTACTCCAGGTTAAGGTTTTTGACGTCTGTCAAGTCATGTAAGGGAGATCATTAAGTGGAACCATAATGAAATTGGGCAAACTTTTGATTCATTAGTGGCTTTCACCCTCGTCTAATTCTTCAACAAAAGGCCTTATCTTTAAAGATAATGAAAGACAATGGTGTTGTTGGAATTTGAGATAATCACACTATCGCCAAATGCGCTTGTCGACTCAGCCTTGGAGAATGCTCGGAACAACCGGTCTAGAGAGATATTATTGCCCAGATATCGATGTAGCGATTATCAGTAAGCCACAATTATTCGAAAACAAACATATCATATGCTTGGGGGTAGGTATGGATGGAAATCACAAAATGCGCTGCCGATTGCCGGTGCACGTTGGTCAATTAGATACGACAGAGGCTTACACTGAAAGTATGGATGTTTGGAGGAAGATAGATGGCTTGCGGTCTTGGCACTCTTCCAAAAGGCTTGAGGAAGTTGAAGTTGCATGGTCTTGTGACTCGGACAAGTATCATGGAAACCGTGTAGATAAGAGCTGTTTACGTTCTCGAAGTAATGCAAACACAATGGCTAGTAACCCTTACATTCTTCCATTTTCGTCGGCGTACATGGTATTGAAAACGGTTTGTGTGGACGGTTTGGTAGTCAAGTTGAGTTAGGATGCAGTTATCAAACGGTAAGCCGATGTGCTTTCCAACAAGACAATTGCGTTATTGCAAATCAAACCAATAATGTTGAAGAAGAAGACTTGAATGATTTTTATCAAGCGGTGGAATCCCGGTTGAGCCAATGAATTGGGATCCTACGCTATCGTCTTCTTATCGAGATATACCAATTCAATCATAACCATTCAATCGTTATCTGTCAAAAAACAAAAAGATGTATTTTTCATTCCAAACGATATCTTCTAAATATCAGAAGACTCCACCTTTTTAGAAAATACCTCAATAGTTGACGCTTCATGGCCTTTCTTCAATTAGAGAGGGTCCTGGAAGAAGGGCGCACCCTGTAAGCGCATACATGCATTGAGTACTAACCCACCTAGTAACTTTTCAACAATCACCCTTTTTCTCCTTCAAAAGCTTCAATTCACTTTATCATGACCTACGTTGAACAGCTTTTAGATCAGTACCTGGAAAAGTTCCATAAGCTGATCACTTGCCCTCTCACCAATGAGCTCTGTAAGGGTACACTTCCAGACTACAAGCTCTTCACTTACCTAGTGCAAGACCTCAAGTTTTTCCAATACAGCTTGAACCTTTTCGGTAATGCCTTGGTTCATTGCAGTAACCCAGAATCTGCCATTGTCTTGGGTAAACAGATTGGGTTTATCTCTAACTCAGAGAACACATACTTCTTCAAGTGCTTGGACCAATTGAGAAACGAATCCAAGGAAGAGATTGAAGAACACGCCAAATCAATGTTGAACGACCCGCCACCAACCCTTCCAGCAGTTAAGAAGTACCTTGACATTCTCGAGTACTTGACGTTCAAACTGACACTGTATGCTGAGATCATCACCTTTATGTTTGTCATGGAGAAGGTGTACCAAGGCTGGGCCGAGTACCATTTGGAGAATACTCCAGAGACGAAAAGCCTTGCCTACAAGCACGACGAATGGGTTGTGTTACATAGTGGACCAGAGTTTGGAGCCTGGTGCGATTTCCTTGCCAAAGAAGTGAACAGAGTTGGCATCGACCAAGAAAGCAAAGCCAAATGCAGTGAATTTTTTGAAAAGACCTTGGATTTGGAAATTGAATTCTTCGATGCCTGTTTCGATTACCATGATTAGAGACCTTAATGAAAGGGTACTAGTATGTGTGGTGCACGGGTGTAGACATGTAGAGCGGGAAGGTAAAACTGAAAAATTTGTACTACCCAGGCAACCAGGCACCGAGACCAATGATCACCAAATACTTTACCAAAGTGTCTGTACGGTTTAACCCGTTCTCTGAGGCTGCCAGGCCCGTCAGACTCTTTATGGGACGTATTCCCACCGCTCTGAAGAGTGGGTGCAGCATCGACTACAAGATCCTTACCGGTAACGAAGAGCCCTTGGTGAAAGTGACGTTCAAGGACAAGGCTGAGATGGAGATCAACCCTTCTGAAAAGAGATTTGAAGATTTGAAGGCCTTTTTCGACGGTCACCTGAGAAAGTTGGCACTTAAGGATGCCATCCTGGAGTAAAAAGTAACCCCTCTGCTCCACCGCTTAGATCTACCACTAGGGAACGAACTCCGTTTCCCCAGTATGAGTCACGACACTTCTGTAAATACCATAATGCAAATAAACTATCCGTTTCCCCCCAAGTGTAGTTGCCGCTCGGTCAAGTGGAGAGAACCTTGCGTGTAGGTATATAAGAGGCAGTAGTCGCAAGAGTCAAGCAAACCTTCACCCTACCTACCACCATGTATAAACAGTTTCTTGAAAGATTCGGGCTCAGCGTGCCCATCATGCAAGCGCCAATGGCCGGCGTTTCCACGGTTGCAATGGCAGCAGAGGTTGCCAAAGCTGGAGGGTTAGGATCCTTACCAATGGCGTCTGTTGATTTGACGAAAAGCACGGAGCCGGTGTTCCAGCAAATCGGAGAGTTCAGGGGCCTTGCTGGCGACAAGGCGCCCGTAAACGTTAACTTTTTCGCCCACGACTTCACAAAGCAAGTGCCGCCGGGTCCAGCCGAACAGCGTAACTGGTACCAGGTTATGGCTCGTGCTTCCGGTGTAGCCGAAACAAAGCTTCACGAAGTGGTGCCGCAGTTCCAACGCATAAACATCTCGTTTAAAGAGTTTGAACATAAGCAGCACGAGCAAGTGGAACCGTTTTTCAAGCGGCTTGGCGAGAGTAACGTTCAAATCGTGCTGTTCCATTTTGGACTCCCTAGTGCAGAAACCATTGATGTGATCCACCGCCATAAGCTAGCAGTATTTGCCTGTGTAACCAGCGTTAGTGAAGCCCAGGTGGCTTTAGACGCTGGTGCAGACGTTTTGGTGGCCCAGGGCTACGAAGCTGGCGGCCACAGAGGCAACTTTTTACTGGAAGAACCCACCGACGAAAAACTTCCCACAAAAGAACTTTTCACCCAACTTGCAGCCAAATTCGGGTCCTCGCGGGTGGTTCCTGCTGGAGGGATCGTCGATGCCGCTGGCGCCAGAGAATACCTCGACTTGGGGGCTGCAGCAGTGAGCATGGGCACATTGTTTGTGACAAGCCAGGAGTCCAGTGCTCCACCGTATATTGGGGACCTTTTAAGGAACAAGGAAGATAATTTACCTGGCACGGTTATGACCCTGTTGGTTTCTGGAAAACATGCCAGAACCGTGGAAACACCGTTTATTAACGCCTTGGTGTCGTCCCTGGTGGACCAGATGCCTCTGTACGGGTACCTGTACTATGCCTACAAGACGGCTGCGAAAAGTTTCCCTCCAGGATGCGGCTTCTATTTGGCAGGTGCCAATTACCACAAGGTCACGCCCGGAGCTAAGGCCGGTGCTACGGTGGTGCAATTATGGGACGAGATTCAGAACAATAAAGAAGCTTAACGGTGGCGACGGCTTATTGGAATGCTCTTATTGTGGCATGGTGAAACCGGATGAACGCGGGTAGCCCTAAGTACTCATACAGAAATGTGACGAGCCTGGGCGCACTCACCTGATAGTCTGTGCGGCCCATATACGCATCTGAGTAATCTCAGCTCACTTATTGGTCATGGGCCCACAGGACCGTTGGGCTTATGTTACCCCGGCTCAGGCCAGTAGATCATTCTTTTGGGTTATACGAGAACCATATATAAACTCTGGTTCGCTGCCCGCTGGTGGTAGAGTTAATTTGGATATGCGCACAGCTCGTTTGACAAGTTTTTTGCAACCAATACGCAACATGACCATCGCTCCCCAGATCTACAAGCCCCAGGCCTTGACTACTGCTCAGAAGGATCTTATTAAGGCTTCGGTGCCTATTCTTGAGTCTAGTGGGTTGGACCTCACCAAGGCTTTTTATGACTCGATGCTTAATGGTAATCCTGAGGTGCGTCCATTCTTTAACGATACCAACCAGATTACCTATAGACAGCCTAAGGTGTTGGCGTTTGCATTGCTTAACTATGCTAAGAATATCGACGACTTGACTCCGTTGACTGATTTCGTTCAGCAGATTGTCGTGAAGCACGTTGGTTTACAGGTGAGAGCTGAACACTACCCTGTGGTTGGCAGCCACTTGATCGCTACCATGGGTAAGCTTTTGGGTGAAAAAATCGCTACGCCAGAGTTTGTTGAAGCCTGGTCTACTGCTTACGGTAACTTGGCTCAGCTTTTGATTGACGCTGAGTTTGCCGAGTACCAGAAACAGCCTTGGGATGGGTTTAAGGATTTCGTGGTGACCAGAATTGAATCTGAAACTGACGATGTCAAGTCTGTCTACTTTAAGCCAGCTGATGGTACCAAGGTTGCCATGCCATTGCGTGGTCAGTACCTTGGCTTCCGTTTCTTGATTCCAGGAAGTGATGTGGAGAAGTCTAGAGAGTACTCCATTTCCGAGTACCCTGAGTCTGGCGAGTACCGTATTTCTGTCAAGAAGTTAGACCAAGGTGTTATTTCTGGTTACATTCACGATACTTTGAAGGTTGGTGACACCATCAAAGTGGCTCCACCTGCTGGTAGGTTCATTTACCAGGAAACCGATAAAGATGTCGTGCTCTTTGCCGGTGGTATTGGTATCACCCCACTCGTTTCTATTGCCGAAAAAGCCCTTCAGGATGGTAAGAAGGTGACGCTTCTCTTCTCCAACCAACGTGCTGAGTCTATTCCTTTCGAGAAGTGGTTCCAGGAGAAGAAGGACGCCAATGCCAAGTTTGAGTTCATCAGACTCAACGATGACGAAGGCAAGAGGCTTTCCCAGGCCCACTTCGATGCATTGGACTTGGCCAACTCGGAAGTCTACATGCTTGGTCCTCTTGGCTACATGGACTTCGTGAAGGGAGAGTTGACCAAACGTGGCAAGACCGATATCCACTCTGAATTCTTCGGTCCTACCGCTGTTTAATCTATTTCCCCAAATCCTCCAAAGTTGCTCCCTACTATTATAGCTGCTTTTTGCTGTAAATAGATTGTTATGAATGCATGAATTATGAATGGCTGCGAAAAAGCACAAAGCGCCCAAAAACTTCGTATCTCTAAGGGGAAAGGTCCAATTCCGCGCAGCCTAAGAAGTCAGACCACACTTCCCCAAAAAAACCCCAAAACCCCAAAACCTTCCAGATCATCCTTGACATCTTCCACTGCTTCTATTTTTGATTCCTTTTTCCTGCGTCGATTCAATTCCCTATTTTGTATTCTCTCCTCCAGAAATTCCTTCCTGTCTTTGACTCCTGTAGCTCGCCTGGCCCCGGGCTCGTTTCACACTGTCCCAGTCGCACTGTTTGACTCTCCACAAGGTGATATATATACTTCAGCTACTCCCATAGTTATTCACCCGGGCTTTCGATTTTTTGTGTTTGAAGCTCCCGCCTAACGAAAATGCATCCACATTCTTTTTACATTTTGCCTGATAGAACAAGACTTCTTGACGAGTATAGGAACAAGAAGGTAAGTGAGCTTCCTGCTCCATCGTTACTCATTGACAGAAGTAAGTTCACCAACAATTCTGTTCGTATGTTGGAAGGTGCTAGGGCATTGGGCGTTGATTTCAGAGTTCATATCAAGACTCATAAGGCTGCCGAGGGCGTGAGGATCCAATTGACTGGCGACGGCCTGTACTCGTCCGATAAGATAGTGGTATCTACGCTTCCAGAGGCGTGGGTGATATTGCCGTTGATTGACGATGGTACCGTGAAAGATGTGTTGCTTGGGATTCCTATTGCGAAGCTGATTTTGCCCGAAGTGGCGCTGTTTAAGAAATTGGCGCCTCTGTTTAAACTTATGGCGGACAGTGAGAGCCAGATAGACGCTCTTGAAGAGTACGCCAGTCAGTATGGTACCAATTGGGAAGTCTTTGTCAAGGTTGATATGGGTACGCACAGAGCTGGGCTTGAGGAGAGTTCTTCGAGGCTTTCCTCGTTGATTAAGAGAATTGTGCTGTCTGAATCGGTCTCTTTGCATGGCTTCTACTGCCATGCGGGACACTCTTATGATGCAAGATCTGGTGCTGATGCTCGGAGCTTGTTGGTTGAGGAGATAAAAAACGCTAATCTTGTGGCAAAATATGCACTTACCTTAGACTCCAGTTTAGATTTGCACCTTTCTGTGGGTGCCACACCCACCGCCCACGTTTCTCAGCAGGTGAAGAGTATACAAGAGATCGAAGAGGCTCTTGGAGAGAAGATTCACGGGACGTTGGAATTACATGCGGGGAACTATTCTTGTTGCGATCTTCAGCAAGTGGCTACTGGCCTTGTTGCTTTGGAAGATGTATCTATCTTCGTGCTTGCAGAGGTGATTTCAGAGTACCCGGGTAGAGGAAAGAAGGCGCCCGGAGAACAGTTGATTAATGCCGGAGGCATCGCCTTTTCCAAAGATAAAGGCCCTATTCCAGGATACGGGAAGATCGTCGAGCCTAAGGAACATACTGGATGGGAAGTTGCCAGAGTGAGCCAGGAACATGGAGTTTTGCAGCCAGTGTCAGACAATGTGGAGTTCATCCCATACGGCACAAAAGTGGTGGTAGTGCCGCAGCACGCTTGCATGGCTGCATCTAATCACGCTTGGTACTATGTGATCGAAAACGGTATCGTCGTCGATATCTGGGTTCCTGCAAAGCTATGGTAAACCATCGCTTGCAGCAGTTGACGCCCCGTATATTATTATCTGACCCGATCTCCCCGGGGAAAAAGTGCGCTAACGCATGACTTTCAGGTGATACAAAAGTGAGACCCGAGGATTTTCGCGCTAATGTGCGCGACATCTTCCGGGGTAACGGGTCACACAATGGTCGAGGTTAGCGAAGGAAGCTGGCCCAGGTGGTCATGATTAAATTCAAGAGACGCTTCAAAAGATCTTCTTTAGATGAACGATCAGCTTTATACGGGCTTTTTCAGCTCATCAGGGTCCCGGTTGCAACTAAAACATGTCACATGCTGCAACTGCCTGGTGCTGGAGGATGTACGGATGTGTGGCAAAAGTCTGGGGTGAGCCAATCAAGGGATGAGAATTTCATATTTGTCAATCCTGTACATTGTTCGCACCCGGACTAGCGCCGGGTTTAGTATGGCCCTCCCACAAAAAAAAAAAACGAGAGCCTGTTCGAACCGCTACATCTTCTTCTTCTACGTCCACAAGTATAGATACCATGTTGAAGACTTTCTTCAGACCAGTTGCACGTTTGACCCCATCGAGGGCTTTGGCTACTGCTACGCAGCCTAAGATCAAGAAGTTCCAAATCTACAGGTGGAACCCTGACACTCCAGAAGTTGAGCCAAAGATGCAAAACTACGAGATCGACTTGAACGCCTGTGGTCCTATGGTTTTGGATGCTCTTTTGAAGATCAAGAACGAGCAGGATGCTACCTTGACATTCAGAAGATCTTGCAGAGAGGGTATCTGTGGTTCTTGTGCCATGAACATTGGCGGACAAAACACATTGGCATGCTTGTGCAGAATAGATACAAACACGTCAAAGGACTTGAAGATCTATCCTTTGCCACACATGTACATTGTCCGTGACTTGGTGCCAGACTTGACCCATTTCTACAAACAGTACAAATCCATCCAGCCATACTTGCAAAGAGACACGCCTCCAGCTGATGGCAGAGAGAACTTACAGAGTATCGAAGACAGAGCCAAGTTGGACGGTCTTTACGAGTGCATTTTGTGTGCTTGTTGCTCTACGTCGTGTCCATCTTACTGGTGGAACCAGCAGCAGTACTTGGGCCCAGCCGTTTTGATGCAGGCTTACAGATGGTTGATTGACTCGAGAGACGAGGCCAGCAAGTTAAGAAAGGAAATGTTGCAAAACTCCATGTCCTTGTACAGATGTCACACCATTATGAACTGTGCCAGAACGTGTCCAAAGGGTTTGAACCCAGGCCGTGCCATTGCCGAAATCAAGAAACAGATGGCCTTCGATTAGGTCTAAATAGCATTATTTATCACTACGCATGAAGGAGTTGTAGCGAGACCAAAGTGCCCCTGCCCCTTGCGACCCGGACCATTGATGAGGGTGACTCAAAAAAAAAAAAAAAGAAGAACGACTTTCGGGGCCGAAGCAGGCCTTCATAATACACACATATAGTTAAGGAACAAATATACCAGATTTTGATGTAGAAATGAGTGAATGAGGAGCTTCAGATGAGTTATATAGGTACTTGAAGCGATAAGGATGTGGAGATGGTGGGGCAGAATGAGAGGTCATCGATCTAGAGACAAGCAAAGTAAGGTTACTCAAAGGCGCTCATGAAGGAAGGCCTTGTAAGAGGCTATCTAAGCCCGTCTGTCTTCTAGATAGTCAGAGATGTTTAGGAGGTTGAAGCTTGGATCTAGCAGAAGCCACATCCCAGGTTAAGGATACAAAGTCAATATACGAGAGGAATGGCACCAGATATGCAAGAGAAAGAAGTTACTTATTAAGTATACCGTTGAAACCAAATCAGGGGTGACGCAAGGAAATGTATTCCCGGGTAGCGTTCCCTTCTTCATATGAAGACCACATGGTGCCCATCCATCGATCACCAATGATCCCGAACATGGATCACCGACCATGGACCCCCCGGCATGGATCCCACCATCATTGATTTTTGTCGTAGAGGCCCCCAGAGGCCCCTTACTGATCTACTCTACCCTTACTTTCCACTTTCTCTGTCTAGTGCAGACTTGTCTAGAACCATAGAAATACCTCTAGTCCTCCAGAACATCCATAACCACCAACCATACCTCCCTGCCATCAACACCACAGCCAAACACAAAACCCAATCTCTTCTGCCCCAGCCAATTCCGCATTCCTTTCCATCCCCATCCCCATCCCTTCCCCTATTTCCCATCATTCCTTTTCTTATTTTTTCTTGTTACCCCAGATTCTGCCACATTAAGCTTCATCTGATGAAAGCCTACAATCGATGCACGCAGGGCATCTGCGCTGCCATTTTTTCTCCCTCCCGTCACGTCAAAAAAGGTATAATGTGGGGCACCCTTACTCCCCTGGCCCCCGAGAAAAACATCAAATATCCAAACTCCCAAATTTCCAAAATTTCCAACTCCCAAAACCCAAAACCGCAAGCCATTCCCTTCTCATAACCCTTCCAAGTGTAAACACAGAGTCAGTAGCAACTGCAATTGCGCAGGCCGAGCTCGGTTTGAGCACAATATTTAGACTTTCTGCTTGTTCCCTCTGCGGTGCCAAATTGGCTCGGGACAGCCCACTCCGACCCGAGCGAATTTCCAGGGCAAACAGCAAAGAAAGGTTTACCCAAAAACGAACCAGCCAAACAAATAAACGGGGAGTGGCCCCACAAACGCATATCTGCAATTCCCTAATGACGCCCCGAGGTATTTTTTTTGCAAGGCTTCTGTAGAATATACCTCTGTGGGGAGGAAAATGGCTCGGATAAGACCTGGGTTGGCCTGGCGCTAGAAGGAGTGCGCTTTTTTCGGGGGAGGCTACCCCAGACAGGGCTAAGCTTCTGAAGGGCCCCTGCACATCCTCAATGTACGCTTTGTGTCTTCTCCCTACTGTCAACTACAAAGAGCAATTGCCATGCAAATAGGGCTATGTGGGGGCGACGGAAGATGCCTTAATGGTGACCAGAATCGGCGGGTGAGGTAAGCTTTTCCGAGAGATTTAAGCTGGGCGCTTGGAGGTGCTTCAGGGTATATAGTGTAGAGCATTTGGTCGCTTTTGGGTGCAAATTATCATCAAGAATCTACCAATTGATATGTCTAGACCAAAGGTGCTTTTAGTTTTGTACGAGGGCGGTGAACACGCCAAACAGGAACCTAAGTTGTTGGGTTGCCTTGAAAACGAGTTGGGAATCAGACAACTCGTGGAGTCCAAGGGCTACGAGTTGGTTACCACCTCCAACAAGGACCCAATTGGCTCTTCTGAGGTTGACGCCCACTTGCCTGAGACTGAGGTTATCATCACCACTCCTTTCTTCCCTGCCTACATCACCAGAGAGAGAATTGAGAAGGCTCCACGCTTGAAGCTCTGTGTCACTGCTGGTGTGGGTTCTGACCATATCGACTTGAACGCTGCTAACGAGCACAACATCACCGTTGCTGAAGTTACCGGCTCCAACGTTGTTTCTGTCGCTGAACATGTCATTCTGACCATCTTGAACTTGGTTCGTAACATCATTCCTTCCCACGAACAAGCTGTTCAAGGCGGTTGGGACATTGCTGGTTGCGCCAAGAACGAGTTTGACTTGGAGAACAAGGTTGTTGCTACCGTTGGTGCTGGTAGAATTGGCTACCGTGTGTTGGAGAGAATGATTGCATTCAACCCATCCAAGCTCTTGTACTTTGACTACCAGCAGCTTCCTTCCGAGGCTACCGACAAGTTGAACAAGGCTTCTGAGATCTTCAATGGCAGAGGTGACATTGTTGAGCACTTCACTGACTTGAATGAAATGTTGGCCAAGGCTGATGTTGTCACCATTAACTGTCCATTGCACGAGAAGACCAAGGGCTTGTTCGACAAGTCTACCATTAGCCACATGAAGGATGGTGCCTGGTTGGTTAACACTGCCAGAGGTGCCATTTGTGTGGCTGAGGATGTAGCTGAGGCTGTCTCTTGCGGTAAGCTTAGAGGCTACGGCGGTGACGTCTGGTACCCACAGCCAGCCCCTGAGGACCACCCATGGAGATCTTTCAGAAACAAGTGGGGTGGTGGTAACGCCATGACTCCACATATCAGTGGTACTTCTTTGGATGCCCAGGCCAGATACAGCGCCGGTACGCACGCCATCTTGAAGAGTTACTTCGACAAGACCTTCGACTACAGAAAGGAGGATCTTATTGTTATCGATGGCGACTACGCCACGAAGGCCTACGGCCAGCGTAAGTAGATTTAATGAAGTCTATATGTTTCTTGTCATTTCTTCCATCAGTATAATGTCAAAATATCTTTCGAAGGGTGAAAGACTGCCGGATTGCCATAGCATTTCTGTTGGAATCTCACTAGTAGTGGAACTTGTAGGCAGTGTCGAGCTATAATCATTGGCCAAAGCCGTGATAGCCGGATCATCCATGCACTGTTCCATGATGACGTTACACTGCCGGAGTCCATTCACTTCAGTCTCACCCGCTTTCATCAACCTGTCTCTTAAGACAAACTCTGTTGGGAGCGAACTGTCGGTGACTTTCTTGGTGATTAAACTGAATCTTCTTGCCGATTCATACTTGTCTTTCATAAGCTCGTAAACATTGAGGACCACCTGGTTGGAGAACCTTAATAATTTCCTGTGCTTTTGGATTTCTGTAAAGAAATCCTGGTATTCTGCGCTTGTTTCAAGAAGCACTCTGTGGTTATGCTGGCTCTCCAATGCCCTCTGAACGTGGCTGTAACGTACCATGGCCGATACTATGAATAAACTGCACTGGGCGAGGCACTGGATCAATGGTCCGCAAATAAATACATCAGTTGAGCCACTGACAATGGTCATAGTCTGGTTAACGAGATCTGGAAGTAATGGAAACAAGAAAGTTGTAAGCTTATGAACAACCTTGTATCTCCACTGGCTAGCTGTATAAAACTCCTTCTTCCGTGTGTAATAGTAAATCAAATGAGAATAGATACCAACAATGAAATAATGCTGGCTGAGCATCAACTTGAGTTTCGAGAATCTGAAGAATGACTCTTTAGTTGTCAACGAGGGCGTTGATTTACCGCCATGCAAGTGATTCAATAGGCTGTCATAGGCCGTCTCAAGTTTCTGAATAACCTTCTCTAGTACGCTTATCTTGATATTCCCGGAAACTTTTCCTGTCAAGTTTATACCTTCTGTAAGCACCCCACGGTAACCTTCGAGCCAATGGATATTTTCAATCGCCATTTTCTCACTCTCTGGATCAAACCCAGTCAAAAATTCAGGTTTGAAAGCTGGTAATTCGGCATCAAAAGTGTCAGGACCAATTGCCATATAGTTACCTGAAAAAAGGGACTGATCGATTTCAAGGAAAACGAGAGTGTACCAAAGTTTCTTCTGAAGCAAATCTCTCTTCTCGTCAAAATCAGGCCTATCACGGCGCCATTCACGATTTATCCATAAGCTATAAGCAATCTGGTTCAGGAGCGATGATAGCGTGGTCGACTTGATATCGTAACGTGTGTGCTCTGGGGCGATGGTGGAGTAGACACGGAGAGCAGTCACTAACTGGAACGCTTCTAGGCATACGTCACCCGTCATGTTGTAAACACTGAGGCATTGGTTAGCCAAGTCGATGAAATCAGCTCCAATGCGCTGGCGACTGAGATATTCGAGCTCTTCTTTGCTATTGTGAAAACAGTATGAGGGAGTCTGGTTGGACCCGCCTGTTAATGTAATATAAGCCGTACGGAGCGCCACCAATAGAAGACCATACACGGCAGGATCAGTTTCACCATTTCCCAATATCATAGCACGCTGGTCATCTCCCAGTTTGGCACCAATAAGCTTTCCAACCGCCAACCTGAAATCTTGCTCATCGAGAATAGGCATATATGGATAAGCGATCTTGAAGAACCTGTCAAGAAGCATATTGATAGCTCTGACGCTTGGTAAAGTATCGTAAAGTTTCATTCGTAACGTTTCATGCTCTCCCTTCACTGTAGGTTTGTGAAATAGGCCGATTTCCTTATCTAAGGGATTCAAGTAAAAGTGTGGAGCTTCATCATGGAAAGGAGGTCTGTCCCTACAAGCGTAGAAACTCTTGAATATGCAAAGCAAGATCTCGTCAATGGAAACCATTACGACCCATTTAAATGGGCCCATGTACCTCCAGCTCTGATCATTGCGGTGGTCAATTCTGCTGATGGCGTCATGGAACCCCATCGTTTCATTCAGGAGGCTTTCTTCCATATTAGCCGCTGGCTTCATGCCATTACTAGCTAGCTGCTTTTCTAGCACAGCTATCCGATGTCTAAGTGCATCAGCAACATCGCCAGAACTGGAATCTGCCTTGACCACGGCGTCACAGTGGGGGTTCCCCATTTTGACACAAGCCGTACATGGGGACTTTTTGTCACATTTAATTTTCCGTTTCCTGCAAAATGAGCAAACAACTTTGTATCTACCTCGGGTCATTATGGAGCTTCTTGATTGGAAAACGATGGGTTATCAATAGTCATCCTATATATGAGAGAGATTGGGAACTTCCCGTGTTTTTTCCGCTCCCCCGTTAAATTTCAGCCTCACGTAAATGCAGGCTTTCCTATAAGAAATACCTCGTATTGTTAAACAACGGCCTAGCCTCTAAAGAATATTCTCTAGCATAGGCATGTCTAAAAGCTCATCAATGGCAGTGAAGTCAAGACTCTCAAACATGCGGTTATCGAAAAGGTCTGCCGGTGTACTCAAGTGGTTTGGCAAAGGCAGAGGCTTATGTCTTTGTCTGAGGGTGGTGAATTCCACTCTGTCGATACCCTCGCGGATAATCTGGTTGCAGCCTTCCAAGAACAGACTAGAGGTACGTATGTAAGCCTTGTCTTCTGCCGAGCCATCCACATCCTCTAACATTTCATGGAGCTTCCGATGCCCGTAGTCGAGCTTTTTGCAGAGCGCATTTCTGTCCTTCAACAGACTGTAAAAGTTGCCAAGAATCACCATGAGGTCATCGAGCGTGGCTATGTACTTTTCCAATGCCTCGAAGAGATTACTATAACGTGGATCAGCTCTCATTCTACCACCATGGTTATTGTTGCATTTCATAGACGCATACTGGCTCTTGTACTTGATCAACAAGCTCACAAGAAGAAATGGAATGTTGTTGGTGCAATCCACAAACCGCGATATGGAGAACAAATCGGTTGATCCGGCAAACGGGTTTTTGACGTGTCCGAGAAGCATTGGCAATAACGGTATAACGTTCTGCATCGTGGAGGTGATGAGCTTAGTTTCTGCACTGGTTGCAAGCCCGTACTCTTTCCTCTTCAAATGATTATAGTATATGTGCGTGTAGACGCTAAAGATGAAAAACTGCACCTTCAGAAGGACAGTAAGGAGACTATTTCTGTGGAAGGAGTCAACTTCACTGAGCGGATCGTGGCGTAGAGCAATTCTGATCTGCTCGTGGATCCTTCCAAGAAAGTCTTCGATTTCCTCCACTTTTTCTGTTAGCGTTCGTATTGGCACACTTCCTGTAAGATTACCCGTCATTGCAAGCCCCTCTGTGAGCAACTTTCTCATTGTATTATTAATTTCAAAGCTTCTTAGCGTCACTTTTTCGATCTCATAGTCTCTTACATTGGAAGCTTCCGGTTGGAACGTCGGAAGGGTGACGTCGTAGGTGTCTGGGTTAATGTTCACGCAGTTGCCAGTAAAAGCAGCATCCGACACATCCAAGAATAGAAATGTGTACCACATCTTTCGACAGAGCAGATTCCATCTTGGGCTTGTATCATCTTGCGGGGCGAAGCTGTGGGGCTCACGATTCAATCTGCGGCAGCATGCCATCAGATTCAACAAGGCGCTCAATGTCCGATTGGCATTATCGCTATTCCAGCTTTCAGGATTGACATCATTGTATAAGCAAAGAAGGCCCACAAGCTGCACGACGTCAAAAATGCTCTCGTCAATAAGGTTATACTGACCCAAACACTTTTGAGCCAACTTTGCGAACTCATCTGAGATCTCGTATTGGGATAAATAATGCATGGAGTGTGGGGGCACGGAAGAGGAGACATTAATTCTTCCGTTGCAGTCATAAATAGTCAAGTACGCAAAACGAAGCACCATAAGTAGAACTCCTAGGTTTGCAAAGTCCAACTCATCGCTTGCAGAAAGCTGCGTTGGTTGTTCTGAGGAAGTTTCTGGACCAATCAACTTCCTCATCACCGTCTTGATATAAATTTCATCAAGCACTGGTAAGTATGGGTACACCACTGTGAAAAACCGGTCAATGAGCATCCACACTACCTTAGAAATAGGCAAGATGCCCTGGATTTGTTGCCTCAAATGAGCCAGTGTCTCCAACGGTGTACTACATAGCAACCCTGGAGCAAAAGTCTGTACACTTGAATTCGGCGCCGTCTTCACCTGCGATAGGTTTGGGTTCTGTTTGAATGCCGACCTCACCATGCCATATAGGACAGGGTCCAAACTCACCAACAAGATCCACCGGAACGGCCCCCATTGCTTGAGCTGACGGGAATAACGAGGCTCAGGAACCTTAACTGGCACATTAAAAGTGATTTTGCTATCTGGATTTGCATTAAGCTCCGGTACACTCTGGAGCACCTGGCTCCGTCTTTTTGCAGCATTCCGTTTCACCGTCTCCTCGAGAGCTATGAGCCTCTCTTTCAAAACCGTCATTTCATCCTGGCTTCGAGGAGCATGCAGCGGTTTAACCACCTTCAGCTCTTCGGGCTGACTCACCGTCAGGTTTTTGGCAAACTCACTGTAATCGCATTCAGCCTTAAACTTAACACACGCTGAGCATGGCATCTTCATATCACATTTGATCTTTCTTTTTCTGCAGAACAGGCAGACCATACGTAAACGTCCACGGGGCATTATCAACGGGAATTCTTTATTTTACACGGTTCAACGACTTTCAAAAAATGAAGAACTGATTTATGGGATGATATACTAAAGTATTTATAATTCTCCGTTTCTCCGTGCACTCCGCCGTCGCTTTCCGCCGCCGCCGCGTTAGCCTTGTCACCGTGCGCACTATAGCGCATACCTAAAGCCCTTATTCTCAAAGTCAGTGAGGCCCTTAAAACCATTAAGAATGGCCTCCTGTTTCATTTCCTCCGTTTGTTCTCCTTGTTCTTTATCTCTTCTATAGTTTCTGCTTCTCAAAAGGAACCAGTAACAAATTCCCAAAGCGATCATGCCTGAGTAACATGTCATTAGACCGATCATAGCTGACTTGTACTTGGGTGCCTCTCTGGCGTAGAAGATATTTGCACCCACAATGTTACCTGTGGCGTACATGGTGAACCAACAACCGTTGGTGACAACTTTTTTGGTTGTACCACCAATGTTGGCGTTGATGAAAATCCAACAGAGAATGATGGGTCCTCCGATGATATATTGTAGCCAAGTGCATCCCACCGAGGCCCATCTATTATCTTCAATTAAGTGGATCGCGATCAAGCCCGCAAAACCAGGAAGACAAAGTAGCACAAAAAGAAGACATCTGATATTTTCAATCTTCAATGCGGCTATACCGGCTGCAAAAACAACGATAAACTCAAAGGCTCCGGTTGGCATTTGCAATGCAGTTGCAGCAAGACCGTCGAACCCGAATCCCTTGATTAATGCAGATTGGAAGTTGGAAACACCTCCATTGATAATACCAACAGCCAAAGCAACAAGCACGACAAAGTAGACACCAGGATCAGAAAGTGCTTCTCTGGCCTGGGGCCACTTGAATTGCTTATCCTTAACACCTTGGTTATTTTTAGAGATGTGCTTGATAAGAATGGTCCTCTCTCGTTCAGTCAAGAACTTAGCTGAAGCAGGACTGTCTGGTGTGAGCCAAAGGAAGAATACCGACCAGACCAAGTTTAAAAGACCAATGACCAAAAAGATCAATTTCCATGAAGCGATGGCCGCCAGGTTGGCATGGCCCAATCCAAACCCAAGAAGGCCTCCAATGATTGTAGCAATACCGTTGAAACTCAAAAAGGTGCACATTCTGAATGGCTGGTCTTGACGGGAGTAGAACATACCACAAATCATCATACAAGATGGCGAAATACCTGCCTCAAACATACCCAAGATGAACCTCACCACAAGTATACCAGCATAGTTCTTCGTGCCCATATGGGCTACCAATATGATGGCCCAGACAAATAGCATACCGCCAGTGTACTTGGCAATGGGCACCTTTTGAATGATATAGTTAGAGGGCATGGCCCAAAACAAGTAGCCGAAATTGAAAATGGCAGCAACCCACGAATACCTCTGACCATGTAAACCCAAATCTTCCTTAAGGGAGTAGGCCGAGGCGTAATTTAGACTTAGCTTATCAAGAAACTGTAATGCATATGTGACACAAAGAATAGGAACGATTCTGATATCAACTTTGAATTTGATCCGCTTGATTTCGGCCTCCACTTCTTCTTCAGTAATATCATTACCTTGTTCATAAAGGTCTAAACCGATGATGTTACCATTTTCGTTCACTGTTTCGCCGATAATGGACGAGATTCTGGAAGTCGAGGTTCTGACACCCGATTCCTTCTCTGCATATTCCTTTGACATATCCGCTGAATTTTCTTATTGATTCATAACCCACAAGGGGGATTTATATATACATATATTACAAAAAGCAAAAAGCCGCCGTGCTATGCAAAAATTGTTGACAGGGCTGTCTCTGCAAATCACAACCCACCTTACAGCATGCATAATCAATAAATTAAGCACGTGATGTGTTATCAACTTATTAGTTGCCTGATCGGGCAACCCGACTGTTTTACCGCTCTGTCACGGAATTGAAACTCTGATAGGGAAGGCTGCGATCTGGTTCACCACTCTGCTCTGCGGTATTGTGAGTGGAGAAACTTGAGGGGTTGGTCCATTATTTTCTTGCTGACTTCCTTTAAACTCCTCTTTTCTGTCGAGTTCCGTCTTCTTCGCCTATTGTTGCCAGTTGATAACATCATTGTAATCCTGGGTTCCGCGATTAAGCCCAAAGTTTATCTTTATAGATGCGCGTGAGTATCAATGGAATCATGACATCCTTCAGGCTGCACAATGGTGTAACATCTATCTCTCGAATTACCTAAAGTAGAATTTCGAAGTGGGCTTCTTTCTATCGGACCTTCTGCTTGCGCTGGCAGTGATCGCTTGTTGCTCCTCTTCAACATTTGCATCACCGGTGGAATCCGGTTTTATCAGTTGATGATGTGCCCTATGAGGGAAATACACCACGTTGATCGGAGGAAGATAATAAACATTCAGAATTGGGAAGTATCTGTATCTCGTCGGCTTACCTTCTGCGTCAACGAACGATTTCGGATCGAGCAATTCCTTAAGATTAGTCGCCAGCCCCGCCCCAGTTGGTACTGGAGTTTGCCTGTTTGCTTTGCTTCTCGTGCGCTGCATCTCCTCCCCTAAGGAGCGATCTTCTGTTTCGCCTGAAACTGACGAGTCCTTAGGTTCTGCTTTTATGGCCTGACTGTCTTCCTCTTTCTCTGGTGAACCATCACCGAAGCTCTGAGAGTGATGAGTAGAATTCACATCATAATCCTGTCCTCTTGTCTCTTCACTAACCACATCCTGTTCTGAGAATTCAAAACTGGATTTCGACACAGCTGGTCTGGGCCTGATCAAGACATCTCCTCTCTTGTGATAAAATGAAGGGTTACGGCCTCTCACGATAATAGGCGAGCTTTTGAGCTCCTTGACTATAACTTCTCCTTGGTCGAGTTCAGCTATTAGCCTCACCGAAAAATTGTTAAAAGTTTGGAAGCTCACATTAACGCTGTTTGCCGTTGCACTTTTGAACTGTGCTCTACGAATGGTGAAGTAATTGTCTCCGCCGCTTTCGCTGACCAGTATTTTGTGAGAAGTACCAATGCGTTTTGGAAGGACAACGTCTGAATAACCTTTACTCTTATCCTTTATAGCGTCGTTCTGTGTGTTGAGAATCACGGGAATGCTTTCTTCGCCATTAGCAAAAGCCAAAACATCGAGACGAAACCCGTTGATAACTCCCTTGCCAGGAATGGCCAAAAGATTGGATTCACTTGACCGCAGAAAATTAACATTGACATGAATAAAGTTCCTTCTGTAGCATGAAACAACTTCTGCGTTATACTTCTTGTCAGTTTGAGGTACTTCCTTCGTTGCCGAAATGTGGTTGAAGTTATCCTGGTCATTTGTGTAGAATCGTCCTGCGATGAAGCCCCTGAAAGTGATTTGTACGGGTTGATTCGAGTGATCAAGAATAGGAACTTGTGGACTGTCATTAGCTTGATCAAGGTCTAGGAGTTTTAATAGCTTTCCTGGATTGTAATCAACCTGAATTGTAGCAGGAGTGGCTTGTTTATCCAACGGGACAGAATCTGCATCTGCATCCAGCATTTTCGGGACAGAATCTGCATCCGCGTCCATTATTTTTGAGGTTTTTGGTTTTTTCTTTTGCTTTTTTATGGATTTATCGCCAACTTGGGGAGATGACTCCAATTCTGAATCATCTCGCTTGGGAACCTTGTTCCCTCTCATACCAAAAGAAGCATTATTGGCATTCATAGGTGCCTGGAGTACTTCTGGTGTGGCAGTTTTAGATACACCAAATAACAGATGGTCATCTGCGTCATTGCTTGAGACTGGCATAGGCATAGACATGCCTGGGTTACCGTGTGGAGGCTGTGGGCTGATGTTGCCGTAATAGTTCATGCCATCAAACTGCCCAATAACAGTCAGCGCAGACCAGGCTGGTTGGAATGGCATTACATGCTGAGGAAGGTATGGTTTCTGCATCAGATGGTATCGACTTGGGGGCTGTATACCAGCAGCTTCGGCCGGGACGAATTCCTGGTAATGCAGTGTATGTGTCAAAAAGTCTTCTGGGGGACCAGGATGAGGCAGAAAGCGCATGTTGGGTCCTTGGTTAGTGTAGTTAGCCATGTGGTTAGGCGTTGGACCAGTGGCCATGTTCATAGTGTACATGCTATCGGGATCAAACAGCAGCTGCAGATGGTCATGGTCTGAATTAACCATTTGCATATTCATTCCAGCCAGATATGAAGGCATTTTGGGCTGGTCATTCTGGAAAAGCGCAGCGTGGAAGCCATCGTCTTCCTGCTTGACCAACGCATCCAGGGTAATCGTAGAAAGTGGGTGTAATAGGTCGGGGAGAAATAGCGACGCTAGATCGTCCATCTTTTCCTTTTGCTCGTCCATGGCCTAGAAGATCCGCCTGCGTTTATATAGGAATGGAACGATGGAATTGAAAGAGTGTACAGATCACTAGAGGTCCAGACTATGGATGATATGATGATGCTCAAGGTGATGGTCAGTTGTCTGTGTACAGGAGACGATGTTAGTGGACCCTGCCATCTGGGGTTACCCCAAACAGGTGATCCAAATATTATTACCAAAGATGCTACTATTAAATGAATAAAATGTTGTGGTGGTTTAGGGTGTCCTTCCTTGCGTAGACCCTTGCGTTTCAAGCAAAGTGTAATACCGACCAACCTGTGTATTGCATCCAAAACACCTGAGGTAATTGCTTGGAAGAGTAGACGAAACAGCCTGAAACTCCTAATAGACGGGTAACGAAGGTCAGACGATTGCTGAAACGGGCTGTTTACAGACCACCATGTTAGGTGGGAAGCCCATGTTTCGCGTATGCATAGTGTCTGGAGACTCAAAGTTCCCCTATTATTTCAAAAAGCTGTGAATACGTTGAAGGGACGTTGGAAAAATTGTAGAATGAAAATTTCATCTTCTCGATATTTTGTAAGTATATTATAGACTAAACCTGAAACGAGTATTTTGCAATATTCGCGTAGATCTGCCTTAATGCGAAGGTAATTGAATTTCAGATGTAGACCTGGACCAAAAGTTGTGAATAGAGAAAGCAGTGTCAAAAATCAGAAACATTAAATTTTACTTAAGAAAGTTGTTTGGGTAAAAAAGGGGCCTTTATTTACCCATCAATATGCATTTTCGACTATTTTCCTGCCAGGTGACGCTTCTTTGACACCCCACTGGCAGGTGCTACAATTAGCAGTTCCCTCGCTTACAGACGCAAGCTTTAATGCGACCATGCGAGCTGTGCATGGCAATGCAAGGTTTATTGTTAAATGCTATTTCACTAGGAGTGATTTGCAGCCAATATCAGATTGCTTAAGAAATGACCTCCAATATGAGGAATAGATTTGGTCGCGGAATTTGTATTTCCTGATATGGATAGGTATCGATTCCGCTCCGGCGCAGTAACTTTTTCACCTTCATTACTACATCTTTTCTTAAAAAATGGTGAAACAGGAGCCATTCGGCGTTGAACAGTTCATGGACAAGTATGAGACGTCCATCAAGTACAATATGGGTGAGACATGTGTTGATTCGCTTAAAATGAATGAAATCATTCCCGAGTCTGAGCAAGCAGACGTTGCTAAGACTTTGCTCGATACCAAATTGGTATACGGCCATATCAGAGGCTCGCCTGAGTTGAAAAGCCAGATTTCTGCTCTATATGATGATAGTATCACTCCAGAGAACGTGGTGGTGACCAATGGTGCCATTGGAGCCAACTTCTTGCTCTTCTATAGCTTGGTGGAGAAGGGAGATCACGTTTTGGTGGTTGAACCAAGCTACCAGCAGCTTAGTTCTGTTCCAAAGATGTTTGGCGGTAATGTGGATACCTTCAAGATTCTTCTTGAGGATAGTTACTTGCCAAACTTGGCCTCATTGGAAGAGTCTATCAAGACAAACAAGACCAGGCTTCTTGTAATTAACAACCCAAACAATCCAACGGGTTTTGTTTGGGACAATGAAATTATGGAGAAGATTGTTGGAATTTGCCAATCATATAATGTCACACTTATGTGTGACGAGGTGTACAGACCCCTTTACCATGAAGCCAATGGTACCAAATCAGTGGTGTCATTTGGATACGAGAATACCATATCCACAGGTTCCATGTCCAAGGCATTTTCTTTGGCCGGTCTTAGATTGGGCTGGATCGTCACTAAAGATGCAGCGTTGATCGAATCAATCTACGAAAAAAGAGACTACAATACAATCTCTGTACTGATGGTAGATGATTTGTTAGCAACAATTGCCTTAAAACACAAGGATAACATTCTCGAGCGGGGACATGCAATTTGCAAGAATAACCTTGATGTGCTTGAAGAAGCTATTACAAAGCTGAATGGCTTATTACAATGGCAGCGTCCCCGTGGGGGAAGCACCTGTTTTGTGAAAATAAACGCCGAAGTGAATACCTTGGCAATGGCAGAGGAATTAGCTACCAAGCACGGTGTCTTACTTGTACCCGGGGAATTGTTTAACCAATCCGGCAGTGTAAGAATTGGGTTTGGGAACGGTGAACGTGATATTAAGGAAGGAATCAAGGTCTTGATCCTGTGGCTCGCCGACCGATCCGGGAGATAGGGTTCCCCAGGACCAATCAGGCGATGATTGTAACAAGAATGAGGGGAAAGCCACGCCGTTGTGGATTAAGCCCTGATATTCCTCCGAAAGTAAGACCCCGGTTAGCGAATATTTACGACACCACGCATTGACATCGCATCTATTTATAGACTTACGCTGCACGAAGTGCAGAATTACTAAGTGCGTTCTACCTACTGAGCGACAAACACGGTTACGTAACGGACAACACAGAAGACAAAATTGATAGTAGGCCGTACGGCAAAAGCTCCGTCGGCCGGCGTGGCACCAAAACACAAAAAACTACTCCATTGTTTTAGGTAGGCCTCGAACGGACCGTACTTTTATCCACCGTTTATCAATTGTCACTACTGACCAATTGCAGTACTGTAGCCCCCACCAACCCACTCAATGGCCTAGCCTCCACGAACACCAACCAAAAGAATGGTCCATGAACTACTCACAACACACCTTCTCCACCCTGCATTACAAATCCACAGTAAATAAAAAAACCATACCGACTCCGTTCTTAAAATAGGTATCATGGGGAGTGTTTACTAGTATACCGTGCATGAACATAAACTTCACGCTGGATGGCCGCTCTGCGTGTACCTGGTGCCTCTCCTACTGGTTACCTGAACAGCTGCAGGTGTGCTTCTTTATTTTAGGCACCATCCATTGTATGTATATATAGATATATAGTTGTTTTGTGTCTTGTCTTGTTTTTCTTAGGTCGGTTCCTTGGACGTCACTCGCGCAGACTTAAATAACCTTGGTTCCCCTGCCTATTTTTCAGTTTCTTTTCTTTTCTTTTATTTTTTTCTTTTTTTAGTTGACTTCAATTTCACTGATTTCCCCTTCCATAGGCAATTAGGTCCAGGACCCTTTGAAAAGTGTATTATTAAAATTATTCATTTTAAGTCTTTTTTATTTTTTTTTTTTTTACCACTTTTTTCACTCCATCGGCGCCTGCTTGCTTTATCCATCATTCGATCTTGTACTTAGTCCTACGCACTTTCCACAGCCTCACCGGATCCATCGCTACTACTGATAAAAAAAGTCATCTACTTCGCACACCATGTCCCATAATGGAAGAGAGGTCAATAAGGTGTATGGCCAGGACTTCATCATCGACCAACGGTTTAAGATCGTTAAGGAGATTGGTCACGGCGCCTATGGTATAGTGTGCTCGGCCAAGTTCGGCTCACCCCAGGGCGACGGCAATTACGTTGCCATCAAGAAGGTCACCAACATCTTTTCCAAGAAAATCCTTTGCAAGCGTTCTCTTCGTGAGATTAAGCTTTTGCAGTTCTTCCGTGGTCATAAGAACATCACTTGCTTGTATGACTTGGACATTGTCCCCCACCCTGCCACTGGCGACTTCAACGAGATCTATCTTTACGAGGAGTTGATGGAATGTGACATGCACCAGATCATCCGCCTGGGCCAGCCGTTGACCGACTCTCATTACCAGCTGTTCATCTACCAAGTGCTCTGTGGCCTTAAATACATCCACAGTGCTGATGTGTTGCACAGAGACTTGAAACCAGGTAACTTGTTGGTCAATGCTGATTGTGAGCTTAAGATCTGTGATTTCGGGCTTGCAAGAGGTTTCTCAGAGGATATTGAACAGAACTCACAGTTCATGACTGAATACGTGGCCACACGCTGGTACCGTGCGCCAGAGATCATGCTCTCCTTCTCCAACTACACCAAGGCTATCGATATCTGGTCGGTGGGTTGTATTCTTGGAGAGCTTTTGGGCGGCAAGCCGCTTTTCAGAGGAAAGGACTACGTCGACCAGTTGAATCAAATCTTGATGATCTTGGGTACTCCCAAGGAGGCCACCCTTACGAAGATTGGCTCTGTCAGAGCTCAAAACTACGTTCGTTCCTTGCCCATAATGAGAAGGGTGCCATTCACTGAACTATTTCCTAATGCTAATCCATTGGCTCTTGATTTGTTGGAGAAGATGCTTACGCTAGATCCTCACCAGAGAATCACTGTCGACGAGGCATTGAAGCATCCGTACATGTCGGTTTGGCATGACCCCAACGACGAGCCAGAGTGCAAGGTCAAGTTTGACTTTAAGACATTCGAAACCGTGGATGATCTTGATTCAATGAAACAACTTATCATCGACGAGGTCCGCAACTTCAGAGAGTTTGTTAGGAAGCCTATTCATGAACAGCATCAGATACAACTTCAGATGCAACAACAACAATTGCTAAAAGAACAGCAACAAAACAATAACCAACATTCTGAAGGGATCGAAGACACTGTTGAAGCAGTGAACGCTCAAATGGAACTGTTCCCTGATATGTTTAACACGGACTACTCAATGAACAGCGCAGGGGTTCTCACCTACCCTGATCAATTACATAACGACGACAATGGAATGCAGTTTTACGACGCAGTTCCTAAGCCACAAGAACTTGATCACTTTGCACATGTGGATGAGAAGAACGACAATCCAGAGTTATTTCAACTTGAAGAAGAACTAGGGTTTGGCTTGGATCGTTCAACCACATTCAACACCTAATCATGCCCTCTCCTGCTGAGTACTGGAAATGGCTGTATGAAAGCCAGTGCTATAGCGCCTACATCTTGCATTATCGTGAATAAAAATACATTAGAGCATTACCGTACATCCTTATTCAAGTAGATAACTGAAAATATCTCCGTTTCTTCCAAAGATGTAAAAACGATCTGGACACGCCAGATAGCTCTGGATCTTACCATCTCTCAAGAAGTAGGAAAAGTCAACCTCAAGAGAAGGGATTTGGATCGAAGGGAGCTCTTCGTCGTTCACAATCTTGTGGATGATGCTGGTATACTTTTTGCGGCCATCTTTGGCAACGTTGCTGCCAGAGAAGTGTCTTTTCAAACGGATCTCAAAAAGCCAGCGATATAACAGCACCACTATTTTCTGTCTTTCGTCATCATCTTCTATAGAATGTGTCAGACGTTGTGGACTAGGACTTAAAATTTTGCTGATACCGATGTTGCCAAGTGGTGATTTGGTGAAGCCATTCTCATCATTGTAAGATAACGAACGAGCTCTTGAATGTTGAGCCTTTGTCACTGCAATAGTTGGAGGCAAATTGTTGGAGAGCGGCTTCACCCTACTTGAAACTGGTTGTAATGCTTGTTGATGAGTGGTGGGCTCTGCATTTTCCTTTTCTTTCGAGTCTTTCTTCTTCCTAGTAGTGAGATGTCCTTTCTTGACTCTAGATACGGCCTTACTGTCGAAGTCCCATATAATAACCTTACCGTCAGCGCCGCATGACATTAATTTGTATGCGCTTGAAGGTGAGTTATCTTGGATATGTGACTTACTAAGTTCGTCTTTCTGAACGAAACTCACCTTTTCGACAGTGTTAGTGTGTCCTTTGAGTCGGCTAACGATTGTAATGTCTTTTATCATTGGAGGGAAGAAGCAGCTTGAAGCAGTACCAGCCTCATTTGTATCTTCACGGCCGAAATCCAAACTTGTAGAAGTTGTGGCGCTCTCAGTGGTAGATAAGAATAAGGATGGCGCATGTTGCGGGAAGGAGTTACCACTGTTTACCGTGCCACTGCGGGACCTGCCACGCTGGTGACCGGACTTTTTGTTGATTAATCCGTTTATGTTGTAATACGTCATTTTGAAGACTTCTATGAGATCACCTTTTCCACCTATGGTGAAAAAGCGATGGTCTGGTGAAAACTCAATATGACGGATGCCATCTTGGAAATAGCTTGCCACAATATCAGAAACTATCAGATGATTATAGAAATTTTGTGGATCACCGTAATTTTTGTTGTGTGTGTTAAGAAGATCAATCAACCTGACGAGACCATCATCTGAAGCTATTGCAACAATAAAAGGATTCTTCATGAGATTTTGGGGAGGCGTGGACAGGTATGGAATTGTGCTTGCAATCGAAGTTATAGGTTTATGACTTAACTTAAAGTGGCCGACAATGTAGCCAGGAGATTCTGGTACTTCTGTGCTGTCCTCAAGTTTGTTCAAAGGACTCAAATCAAACTTCTTAAACAACGTAATTGAACTATCATGTCCCACCTCTCGTTTTGCGTAGGGGATGTCGGATTCGCTGCCAAGTAAGTCTATGAGAACCACTTCACCATTGGCATAACCAGCAATGACGAGCAATTCATACTTGGTATGTGTAATCGCTGAAAGAGATGTTACCGACACATTTGTCCATGAAGCGTCCGCGCTCCCATCACGAGAAGGCTTCAAGCCTAAGTTGTCAAAAAATCTATAAGTGAGGTGAGCGAGGTTAATTGCTAATATGGCTCCCGAATTGAGACCCAAAATGACAATTGGATCAAGAGTCTCCATGCATACCAAGGTAAGAAGGCTTGTGACCATCAAGTTTGGCTGTAGTTGCAAGCGTAGCAACGGTACCTCAATCACCTTCTTATATGGCTTGCATGTTGTAGTTAATATTGTGGGAGGCGGTGGCTGTTGTTGCGGTTGAGATCCAGGCGTGGCCGTAGTGGTAGAAGATGGCGCTGGAGAGTCTCTCTCCTCTGTTAACGGAAAAATTGCAGAAGTTGAGTTTGACTCTTTGGTACCTGTGAGTTTGTGATCTTTGTCAATGCCAAAGACATTTATGACATTGACGTTGGTAGATACAAGAAGCTTTTTGGTGTTGGTAGATTTTACCTGCGAATAGTAGGTTTTGGAATCAAAATCCAAGAGTTTTGCAAACACCTTCAGGTTGGAATTTTTCAGATTTCTTTTCGTTGCATGATTCAGACCGCCAAGTTGTGGATGAGTTATGAAATGAGGTGAAGACTCGGGAATGGCGTTCAAGAGCGAAACAAACGGAGACTCAGGACCCTCTTCCACTGGGGAAGCGCCCATTCGTAAAAACCTATTCAAACTCGAGGTCATATTTCGAAACGGATTGCGGTTTTCTGTTTGGTCGTTAGCCCTTTCGTTAGCTAGCACTATCATTGAAGTCAAGCAACCTGGATTCATGTGAACCAACCGATAAGGGTCCGGTGTTAATGGATTGACGTTGGCTCCAATATGAAGCCCACCGTCTTGTTTAATACTGCTATGGTGTCCATCGACAATCTTAGAAAAAATGCTGGTAACATGGTATGGCAACGAGACGTATGTGGACGACTCAACGTTTTTATGTACATCATGTTGGAAAGGCGGCCTTGCCACATGTAAATATGAAGAGCTTAACTTGGCTTTCACAGCCGCTGGAAACGCAGCTGAACTTGTTAAGGGCCAATTGAGTTCTGCCAATCGCTCCAGTACTTGTTCAGGCACTTCGCCCGCCGTTGAAAAGTGGGTGTTGTCGTCAAGCAGCAGCAACCCTGGGCATACTGATTCAAGAAAGAACAGCGCCGGCGGGAGCTGCAGCTCAGGGATATTCATCAGTGTCATTCAAAAAAGGATGTGGAGATATGGAGAATATCAGCGGCTTAGATAGTAGTAGTAGTAGTGGATGAGACAGTGGCAGACAGGCAAACTTGGGGCCTAGCAATGAACGAGGAGGCAAGGGGCTTAGCCATAAATTATCAGACAGTTTAGCACCGATGCAAACAGGGTCTGAATTAGAAAGGATAGTGTGTTTCAGCTATACGGCGTTGGCTTTGGATGTAACCTGGGCTCAATAGGAGACGGTTTACTGTGGGTACTGGATACAGGACAAGCCAGAGCCGTAGGAGAGACATGGTACTAGTAATGGCAACATGCAGAGGAAAATTGGTAATATGGCAAGCGAAAGACAAAGGTATACCAAAACGGAAACCAAAACGACTCATTCGGTTTTTAGTTTATTGTTGGCAGGTAGAGATACGAAGTAAGGTGTAGCCGTGGAAAATAACGCACGTGAACAAAGTCACGCGCAAAATATGTCAGCCCAAGCGCTTTTCAGTACAGGATGTAGTCTCGGACCTAGTCCGCTGGGCGGGTCGTCTTGGGTTGAGAACGGCAAATACCGAGAGGATCTTGAACCAAACGCATAAAATAGTTAGAAAGTATCAATTGCACCTAACATTGAGTTTTCCGCTTTCGGAACTGCCTCAGAGTTGTGGGGAATAGTGTAAGGTTTCATATCCTGCACACAACTCGCGCAGTCGAGGTGCCATTGAGCTGCCCCAGAGATGACTGAGGAGGGACCACTACTTTTTTCCTAACCACTGTTTCCATGTTTCCCACAAAGACCTCGTCTTGCTCTCGTTGAAGAGAAGAACTGTAAGTGTTTATGACTGACGGTATGCAGGAGGCTTGAGTCCACATTTGATATTCTGAGTTCTTCGTTACTGGCATTGGCGATGGTACCAGCATAAATCCATGAAACGTTACAGACAAAGAGATTTATGGATGTGAAGGTCACAAAGAACCTGAACATATCATAGAATGAATCTCGTTTAAAGATAACGTCTGTCGTCTGGATTGGCCGTCAGCTGGGCTTGTACGAAGGGCTGCCATCGCCAGAGAAGAGTCCTGTCGAATATTGCCAATTTGACCATATAGCTATGCGAAGGAGGAAACTGTTCTTTGAATGACTTCTTTTCGCTAGTGGTTTGGGGGTAGAGCATTCGAGGGTCTTATCTCTATCTATGGTGGCCAGGAATAGAGGCCCATTGATAGGGAGAGACATTGTCGCAACACACGTGACTCAACACGTGCAAGAATGTTTTATGTACCTCGCTCGTTACCAGCGCGCGCGACATTGTCGGTCGGCAACTCTGGCTTGCTCGGTGGCAAGACAAAATTTTTTTCCTCGCTCCCTGAATTTCCCCCCTTAATCTGATACTTTATCACCCTACCTACCCACACAAATAGGGGTATTTTTGCATTTCGGCTCACGTCCTAGGGTATTTTGCTACACCAAGTTCCATTGGTAGGGTTATTTTGGAGCTTTATCCCGCATTTGTGCCTGTCTCGAGCCCGGTTTTCCAGGTGTTGTCATCATCCCCCTTCCCTTTTATGGGAGAACGACATTTTTTACCCACAAGTGGAAACCCGTACACCCATAGTTAAGAGTCGTGTTAGCTCTTTCACACTTGTCAAGGACAGATAACCGCCACCAGGGCATTCAATCAATCTCCTAAAGCCCTCCAGAGGCTTCCAACCAACCTACCCTGACCCTTAGAGGTCCTTCTGCCCGCCATCATGGCTGTTTTACCACCCAAAGCCGCAGCCGCTTCCAAGAGCGGTTCCGGTGCCAGGTTTAGACAGCGGAAGATCTCCGTCAAGGTCCCTCTACCTATCTATAACCAGAAGGATCTTGTTGGAGGAGATGCCGAGCTAGAACCATCCCAACTACATCACCTCAATGCGGGTACATCACAACAACCCCGTGACATGCATAGTATCGAGACTGGTGTTGATAAGAATGAAGAAGACGAAGTTCATCTTCAGCAAGTCATCAATGCTGCTCAACGTGTCTTGTTAGGGTCCATTAAAGAAGAAAAAGATAAGAAAGATAGCTCAGTGTACATCCCCACACCTGATGCCTCGAAACTCTGGAAAGAAGCGTCTAAGTTCTACAATGACAATTCATTTGTCGAGCCTGAGTCTTACATTAAGTTCAGTGCTACTGTTGAAGATACACTTGGTGTGGAATACAACATGGATGAAGAGGATGAAGAGTTCTTCAAGAATACCCTCGTAAAGGATTATCCTAAGCCAGGTAAAAAGACTGAGAAGAAGAAGGACCCCAATTCTGATGATACAAGACCTTGCTCTGAACTTGAGTTTGAAATTGTCTTGGATAAGTTTGAAAAGACCATTGAGGAGAAACAACCGTTCCTCTCAATGGACCCCTCGAACCTTCTTCCATACTCCGAACTTTCTGCATACATCCTAGAGGAGTTTAATTCAACTGGCAACAAGGACTATCCATATCTGCAACCTGGCTCAAACTTGAACTATATGTCAACTTCCACCCTCAAAGAAAACCTTTCTAAAGAGCTTAACTATGATCCCTTCATCACTTTGTTCGACAAGAATCCCCGCGATACTTCTAACACACTGAAGACGAGACCAATTCCTGCTTTAATGCAACTCTTTGGTCAGGCTATTTATGATCACTGGAGTAAAAGGAAAATGGAGCGCAAAGGAAAACAAATCAGCCCTCAATTGAAATTTGAAGATCCCAATGCTAATGAGAAGGATAATGATAATGATCCATATATCTGTTTCCGTCGTCGTGAGTTTCGTCAGGCACGTAAAACGAGACGAGCTGATAATTTGGGTGCGGAAAGAATCAGACTCCTTCAAAAGTCTTTGCGTAAAGCGAGAGATTTGGTTCTCAACGTTTGCAAGCGTGAACTTCTTAAGCTTGATCTCTGGAATTCTGAGTATGAAGTGTTCAAGACCCGTTGCGATACCAAGAGTGTGAAAAGAGCTGCTGGTGTCAGGGGTGATGATCACTTATTCTACCCCCACAAGAGGCGGAAGCTCCCCAAGATCGAGACAGAGGAGGAGGAATCGGAGACTCCAGCTACCAAGGTTCGGAAAGAAAGAAAAAAGGCTGCAGAAATGGAACCCTCTACTTCCTTGGCCACCAAGGACAAACAGGCCAATGGCCAAGTTCAACCCGAAGCGTCTACCAACCAACCATATGTCAAGTTGCCACCTTCGAAGATCCCAGATTTGGACTTGGTTACTGTCAATTTGGTGCTCAAGGAAAAGAACGAGACCATCAAGCGTGCTGTGCTTGAGAAGTTACGCAAGAGAAAGGAGCATGATAGAGGCTATGTTAACATTACCTACGATCCTTACCAGCCCTTCTTCAATCTTACTACGAATGACTTGAATTCACATCTTGAGTTGAGTCACATTCCGTACTCTTCCATCGCTGCTAGCAATTACCATCAAGTGAACACAACGAATGTTATCAGCGATTCGTTGAAAAGATTATTGGAAGATGCCAAGAAGCCTTTGCCTGGAATGAAAACTTTCAGGGGAAGCAATGGCGAGCTCGTTCCTTCAAAGCCGTTCCCGCATTTGCAGAGTTTGCTTGATGATCACATCAATTCGAAGAATAACTCTGAGGGTTATGTGGCACATCTACTCAACAGCATCCAGAACAATGATTTCAGTTCCTACTCTGAGGGATTCGGAAAGAAGGATGTGGAAGAAGAAGAGGATGCCAAATGTTCTGGCCCCATTTTCAGAATGCGCAGACGTCAAGGCCGTGCTAATCAGCAATTTATAGACAGAAGAGGCCTCATGAGAAGACCGGATGCTGAGATTGATAGCTGGCTTAACCAGTCCGAGCTGTCTAATGAGTCTAGTGACGAAGATGTGATGGATGTCGACGGCGGCGCATCGCCAGAAACAGAGGCTTCTCCCGTCTTGAATGCTTACGATTGCAAGTCTGACGCGGTTAAACGTTTGGACTCCCGCTGGCAGTTTGACAATGACTACACCGAGAGCGATAAGGGGATCAGAAGTCCTTTCAGCTTGGATCCATCGAGACTCAATTGCATTAGCGACGAGACTCAATCGATCAGGTTTGGATCGATGTTGCTTTCAAAGTCTTACGATTTGTTAAGAGAAAGTGCCCACCAGAGACAAGTTATGATTCAACAAGCACGGATCAGAGCATTGCAGCAACATCAACTCAATAATAGAAATCAACTGCAAGGTCTGCATCAGCTGTCTCCCGAGGCACAAGCTCAAGACTCCAACAAGGCTGGTGCTGGTCAAGGCGCTAGTAACGTCTACAGGAAAAATGGACTTGGAGGCACCATGGGAACTGCAGTTGCAAAGACTCCACAACAGCTTCACGCACTCCAACAGTTCCGGAAACAACAAAATCAACAGCAGCTTAGCCAAGCATACCTTGCCCAAAAGAGAAACACCGGGGGCAGTATGTCACCTGGACCATATAATGGCGGCAGCAGCAGCAGCGGCAGCAGCGCTACAACACTGTACAATAATAACGCAAAGTACCCAGCGGCAACCATGCAAGGTGGACGCCGCTGAGCTTGATAGACTTGCGTTGAAGTGTGAAAGTCTCTTGATGAGAAATTCACCGGTCGGAGATAAACCCCGATTTCATGTAAAATAGCTTGACGATACTCAATGTCATGATTAATGAAACCATTACATGTAGCTTTAGCGCCAGGAGATTACAAATAGATCTTATTAAGGTTGAGTTGCTAATGCACGATGCACCACATCTCATCTAAGAATGTCTATTACTCCGAGAACAAAGCAACTGTGGCTTACTAAGGGACACACACAAGGGCTCACAACCACAGCTATATATATACCCCATACATTTAACTACAGATCCAATTTCATCACATCTATTTAGTTCTAAAACACTCAATTGATTCAAAATGTCCAAGAATACCATTGTTTTCGGTGCCCACGGCAAAGTAGGCCAAAGATTGATCGGCGTGCTTGCCAAAAACAAGGCCAGTGCTACTGCCGTAGTCAGAAACGATTCCCAAGCTCAGACCATCTCCAAGATTGCTGGAGGTTCTGACTCTATCAAGACTACAAACTTGGATTTGGCCCAGACTTCTGTCAAGGAATTGGTTTCCAAGTTGCAGGGACACGATTCTGTTGTCTTGGCTGTTGGTTCAGCTGGAAAGGACCTCTTGAAGGTTGACTTGGATGGAGTTGTGAAGACTTTCGAAGCTGCTGTGGAGGCTAAGATCCGTCGTCTCATTTTGGTGAGTGCTCTTTTCGCCGAGAGCCACGAGTTCTTCGAGAAGTCCAGTCTTCGTGATTACTATATTGCCAAGCACTACGCTGACAGAATCTTGATCAACGAGTTTGGCTCCAAGTTGGACTACACCATTCTCAAGCCATCGCTTTTGGGTGATGGAGACGGAACGGGTAAGGTTCAATTCCTCCAGCCTGGTCAGGAAGGTAAGGTCATTGACCGCCAGGACGTTGCTCAGTCCATCTACAAGATCTTGGACTTGAAGAGCACTTTTGGCAAGAGCTACAACTACACTGCTGGTGACCAGTCAATTGACAGTGACCTGACCTGGAACTGACTTTCGGAAAAGTTGTAGACTTTTTTCTGAGTTTATGATCAATTATGAATATATTTTTTAAAAAAGTCTATAATGCCAATCTAAATATGCAACTTCTAAAACAAGCCCTCAATCTCTCCATCGTCGTTCACCTCGACGTTCATGTAGCCAGCATGCGTAGGCAAACCTGGGATGGTCATGATCTCGGCAGCCAATGCGTACAAGTAACCGGCACCAGCACTACATCTCACCTCTCTAATAGGCACAGTGAATCCAGTTGGAACACCCTTCAAAGCTGGATCGTGAGAAAGGGAGTACTGGGTCTTGGCAATGCAAATAGGCAACTTGTCGAAGCCCTGCTTGGTGTAGGTTTCAATCTGCTTCTTGGCCAATGGAGACAATTCAATTGCCTCAGCACCGTACATCTTCGAGGCGATAGCCAACAACTTATCTTCGACAGAGGAGTTGACATCGTACAAGAAAGTTTGTTCATCGGTTTCTTTCTTGGTAGCAGCGTTGGCAACAGCTTCAGCCAACTTCAAGGCTCCAGAACCACCTTCAGCCCAGTGAGCAGAAGCAACAGCGTAGTCAGCACCAGCAGCCAAAGCCTGCTCTTGAATAAGACGAAGCTCGTTCTTGCTGTCGGTTTCAAACTCGTTAATAGCAACAACAACTGGGACATTGTACTGCTTAATGTTAGAGATCTGCTTGGCCAAGTTAGCACAACCCTTCTCCAAGAACTCCAAGTTTTCAGTGGTGTACTCGCTTGGCAATTCCTGACCAGGCTTGACGTCAGAAGCACCACCGTGCAACTTCAAAGCTCTGGAAGTGGCAACAAGAACAACAGTGTCTGGAGAGACACCAGCAGCACGGCACTTAATGTTGAAGAAACGCTCACCACCCATGGTAAAGTCGAAGCCAGCTTCAGTAATAACGAAACCCTTCTTACCGTTGTTGATAGGGTTAGCTGGGGAAGTCAATTTCAAGGCCAACTTATCAGCAATGACAGAAGAAGCACCGATGGAAATGTTGGCGAATGGACCAGCGTGAACGAAAACAGGAGTACCTTCAAGAGTCTGCATCATGTTTGGCTTAACAGCGTCCTTCAAAAGAGCAGTGATGGCACCAGCACAACCAATATCCTCAGCAGTAATAGCGACACCAGTTTCCTTCTGAGTACCAACGACAATCTTACCCACACGCTCTCTCAAGTCCTTGAGGGAAGTAGACAAGGCCAAGATAGCCATGATTTCAGATGCGACAGTGATATCGAAACCAGAGGTACGAGGTGGGTACTTGGCAGCCTCGTTCTTACCCTGACCAAGAGTGATTTCACGAACAAATCTGTCGTTACAGTCAACCACACGCTTGATAGTAATGGATTCTGGATCAATATCGAGCTTAGCAAATCTTGTAATTTCTTCATCAGTCAAGTCATCTGGGTTGGTCTTGTTGATACCCAATTTCTCCAAACGAGCCAACATCTGCTTGGTGAACAGACGCTTACCCTTCTTAGCAGGCACCAAACGTTTGTAGAAACCCTTAACAGTCTTAGAAGTAGATTCGTGGAACATACGAGTGTCAACAGCAGCACACAACAAGTTCTGAGCAGCAGAAATTGCATGGATATCACCAGTCAAGTGCATGTTAAACTCATCCATAGGAATAACCTGAGCGTAACCACCACCGGCAGCACCACCCTTAACACCAAAAGTAGGACCCATAGATGGCTGACGAACGTTGGCAATGGAGTTGAAACCCAAGTGAGCACCAAGAGCCTGGGTCAAACCAATAGTAGTGGTAGACTTACCTTCACCCAATGGAGTTGGAGTGATACCAGCAACAAGAACAAAGTGACCACGAGAAGAAGCGTCGCCTTCGAGCTGTTCATCCAAACGCTCAGCAACCTTCTTAGGGTCAACCTTAGCCTTGTAGTGTCCATATGGCTCGAGTTCAGCCTCCAAAAGACCCAATTCCTGGGCAACCTTGGTGATCTTCTTTGGCTTCTGAGCACGAGAAATAGCAATGTCCAGAGGCACAGGACGCTTGATTTCAAGAGGCAAAGGCTTGAACTTGTGGTCATGAGCACGCTTAGCCTGAGCAACGGCAGCATCGTAGACGTTCGAGCACAACATGGCAACAGTCATAGGACCAACTCCACCAGGAACAGGGGTAATGTAAGAAGCCTTCTTGGAAACCTCAGCATAGTCAACATCACCAACAAGCTTCTTACCGTTCTTGGCGGTTTCATCTTCCTTATAGTTGATACCAACATCGATCACAATAGCACCGTCCTTGACCCAGTCAGCCTTAACGTACTCAGGAATACCAACAGCAGCAACCACAACGTCAGCACCACGCACAACAGATGGCAAGTCGTAGGTGTAACGGTGACAAACAGTAACAGTACAGTCCTCGTTTCTCAACATGGCTGCAACTGGAGTACCCACAATATCAGAACGACCAATAACCACAGCAGACTTACCACGCAATTGGATACCAGTTGTCTTGATCAATTCCATGATACCGTTTGGAGTACATGGTCTGAACTTTGGCTGACCTCCACGCTTGGAAAGTTCACCAACATTGAATCTATCAAACCCATCCACATCCTTCTCAGTAGCCACAGCATTAGTGACCAAAGTCTCGTTGATATGCTTAGGCAAAGGAAGCTGGATCAAAATACCATTAACCTTAGGGTCCTTGTTCAAACGGTCAACCTCTTCAAGCAATTCTTCCTCAGTAAGGTCTTCGTTGAATTGCACAAGCTTCAGCTGGATGTTGGAGGTGGTTGCAGCCTTAAGCTTCGAACGAACGTAAGCAGAAGAGTCTGGCCTGCTACCAACCTGAATAATGGTAAGCTGAGGCTTGAAATTAAGCAGCTCAAAGGAAATGTCATCATTGGTCAATGGAAGATTAAGCGATGGGACGTGTTCACGGTTGTACTCAATGACCTTCTGAGCAACCTGGTGTTTGATGGATTTGGCCAACTTTGTACCAGAGACAACAACAGCATCGAAGCTTCTGGTAGAGCAATGGAGGTGCTTTCGAGCAGTAGCACTCCGCTGCCACGTTCTGGAGAATCTAGCTAACATGCTTTGATCTGTTGCGAAATATTCAGCCTTGTGTGATGAACGTAGTGATAAGGCTAGGAAAAGGGGAAAAATAGCACTGCTTAGCGAACTGAAATAGTACCCTTAAGAGCTTTTAAAGTTCAGTAATTTCCAAACAAGAGAAAATATTCAGAGACGATCTGCCCTTGGTATATGTTACATTTGGAAAATTAAGCAAGAGGCATCTCGCTACGTGCGTGGTGTGCAGTACCCACGTTAGCAAGGCTGGCCGGAAAAATTTTCTTCCATGAGTCATTTCGGTGTCGGAACAGATAGTCCGCAGGGCATATGCCCTAAGGGACCATAGCCTTCTTTTCCAAACCAGACTGCCCAAAAATCCATTACAAAACCAGTAGCAAAACCTGTTCAAGTCAAAGATATCACAGGTGACAGATGGTATGCCATCTTACATGTACATTAAAGACGTTTTGACTCTGTCCCAGACATGCTGCAGACAGAACCGCTTATTTCTTGACTCGGCCCTCTGACTCGGTTTGTTCCTCCTGTAGAGAACGCACCCTTTCGTATCTTTCAATGCATGTCTCTCTGGTTAATTCACATGGCCAAGGCATCAATGGCCCGTATTATCGACATTTACCGACAAGACTGTCTTCGGACTTGCGGACTCTTCTCGTACCAGCTCGAGTTGCTTGAGTACACCAACTTTGGGTGGCTGCGAATTATCTGCCAGAGCATCCTCCTGGGGCGCCTCAATCACTTCAACAGAGTCAGATTCTGGGGTACCTTCGGACGACCTTATCTCTATTATATCTTCTGGAGCCTTATCAACATCTGCACGCTCATCGATGTTCTGCATTGAACCATCTTCCTCTTTTGCAACCATTTTTCCCAGCGCTTCTGCATCCTTTTCACTGGTAGATGCCTCCAAGGTTTCCATAACATCTGGAGTGCCTCGTAACAGCTGAAGCATGCTTCGGGCTCTAACCATCACATCATCTTCAGTTTTTGAGGAATCGCCTCCTGCCGTAGACCCACGAGTAGCATCCTGATTTGACAAGTCTTTCATTCTAGACTCCTGACCAAGATCCAGATCTGGTTTCTTCTCATCAGGCTTCGAATTGTAAAGCTCAGAACGTAACCTTGCTTGTCTTTGTCTTGCTCTACCCTTATCATTTGCCGCTCCAGACTTAAGCTGGCGCAAAAGCTCATCGACGGCAGCTGCACCCTCAGAATCTTGGTTAACTTCGCCATCCACGTCCTCTTCATCATCTTCATCGTCGTCTTCATTCTGATCCTCGGCATCTTCAGTGTCTGCTTTGGCATTGGCGTCTGCAGCTTTAGGAGTCTTCTTGTCACCGGCGAGCTTAGAAAGCCTGTTCTTCTCTCTCCGTTGAATGGCCTGCTTCTTCATTTCATAAGCTTTCTCTTCCTCCTCTCTTTGGACATTCTCGGCGTGTACTTGCTTGAACTGATTGACAAATGCTGCAAACTTAGAGAAGAATGTGTTTCTGCTATTGCTATCTTCCGGCTTCTCGTCAAAGTAAACCATTAATGCATTGTGGTCTTCAACAGTCTTCCTGAGCTGTTCAATTAACTGAGTTGCGTTCTCTTTAGCAACAATGAGAGGACGTTTGATCACTCTAAGCACCTTATCCTCAGAATGGAAAATACTTGGGTCACTCAAATTACCCTTCTCCAAGGATACCAAGACATTCTTAATATTCCGTTCGTACTCTTCACAATCCTTCTCGATCAGCTCGACATTAATGTTATGCATCTGATTAAGAACATTCAATTCATCAACAAACGAACCCCATTCTGAAAACTTGTTCCTGATAATTCTTTCAACATAATGAAGGAAAGTCATGGTGTTAGAGTTATCCTTAAGGAACTTCAACCGTTGTAAGGTATCAAGCTTGAAGCCCAGAGCCTGCTTGGCATCATCATTCATATAATTGACAACCTCAAGGATCAAACCTAATACGTGCTTCAAATTTTCACTTTCCCTGATTGCTCTGACAGTGTTATCAATCATGGTAAGCTTCGACTTCAAATCTTCGAAATCCTTCTTGTGAGTTTGAGTAACAAGAAGTGCTCTCGAACGGGACTTCCAGTAGTGTCTCATGTTATAAATCTCTAGGAACACTTTGTCAGCTCTTTCAAGGTCATCACTAGGTTTGGCAGGCTTGGATTCTGGGTTGTTGAGCTCATGGGAATATGGGACAAAGTTCCTAAACTTTGATTCTGAAAAGTCGTTAAATATCTCCGAAGTAAAGAACTCAAGAACACTGACATTATCAATTATGTCCTTGTCACAGTGTAAGATTTTGAGGGTAAGGTCTGGGGCAGAAACACTGTTATACATATGCAAATAGATGCCAAACTGGTGAGCTATGTCTCTTGGAATAAGCGTTTCTTTTTTAGCTGGCTTCTTAGCTGCGCTTGCATTCACAGCCTTCTTCTTTGGTGCCTCTTTCACCTTGAAATGAGTCTGGACCTCGTCGTAAGCATCTTGGGTCTCTAATTGCTCCAGAATCTCTTTATTCTTGATATCAGCCCAGATTGTAGACTTTGTGTCGTTAACATTATTAACATGCACAGTCTTGAGCTTGACCCCAGGCTTCTTCTTCATTACAGTAGCATCAACAGCTTCCTGGGCAGCTTTAACAGCCGGTGTCTGATTCTGATCACCAGTTTGATTAGGAGAAAGAAAATCTGGAGCCAAAGGAGGAGGCGGTGGAGGTGGAGGTCCTCCTTCCCCATCAGTATCGCTTGGAGAAGTAATAAAGCCTGGTAATGGTGGAGGAGGAGGGGGACCAGACTGTCCGTTAGAGTCCTGTGGCGCAATAAAGCCAGGCAACGGAGGAGGCGGAGGTGGAGGAGGACCAGAAGCTCCACTCTGAGCTAACATAGGTGGTAATGGTGGAGGAGGTGGAGGAGGAGGCCCAGCAGGAGCACCAGCTTTGGGAAGAAAATCTGGAAGGCTTGGTGGAGGTGGAGGGGGAGGAGGTGGAGGAGCCGGAGGGCCAGATACTGACGACGTCCCTGCTCCCCCAATGGCATTATTTGTTGATAGCTTACCGAGATCAGGGAACTCTTTTGTGAGCTTCGTTTCCTTGCCGGGGTTTTGCAGCAACACAGAGCCATCACGAAATAGTTCGCTTCTTGTAGAATCAGAACCGGCCGAACCAAGTATCAAATTGTCCTCGCTCTTCAGATCGCTAAGATGCTCAGCGAGATTATTGGTCAACTTAGACTTCTTAATATTCGTATTCCTCGACTTCTGCCTGGACAACTTGTACTCAAGCTCATCTAGAACAACCCCACGAGCAGCTCCCGAAGTGCCGGTATTTGAAGAAAGAGATGCAAAAGACGTCAAACGTTTCAGGCCTTGATCACCGTCAGATGACTTTCTTAATCTTTGCAAGTCGGCTTCAAGTCGCTTAATGGTATTCAGCATGACGCCAATCTGCTTCTCATAAGAGATGATGGTATCTCTCAGTCTTTCGAGTTCCTTCCTTAGCTGGGACGTCTGGTAGCTATCACTTTGCGAAGCTGAAAGCTCTTGAGGAACAGTCTTACTCTCCTTCAACTCGATAATTTCTCTTTTAAGGGATTCCATCTCCATCACGGCACGACGGGCAGTGTCATCAGTCTCTAAACGGTCAATTAACTTTTCGAGAGATACATTCAAAAGTGTGTCCGACTTGGTTGGTCCAAAAGTTTCGTCGAGTAGATGACCAGTAATGACATCAAGAAGACCAAAAAGACGTTTGGATTCTGGGCTAGACTTGGAGTTCTTGATCCATCTAATTCTCTCCAAGAGTGAACTCATATGCTGAGAGTCACTGTCAGATTGGATGAAGACGCCTGATTCGTCATCAAACTTGGTACGAAGGTCACTAAGATTTGAGTTAACCGATTCAGCATCATCTTCGGATTCGATTCTGAACAGTTTTTCCATCAAAAAGTGAGAGTAATCACCTTCGGCAAGGTGATTATAATGGGCCATATGCCTTGAAATTTTGTCATCATTGATTTCCCTGATCTTGTCGAGGATCTTATCGAGTCTGCTATCAGAGAACTCCTTGCGGAGGACTATTCTATCTTTCGGCCTCTCACAACACTCGAGTAGCTGATTAATAAAGATAATAGTCACAAGAACATATTCCTTGAAAATATCTTCATGAATGGAGCGATTATGTTGCTCAGTCTGAAGATGCTGGTCTAAAGTAGACTCCAATGCATTCATCCAAGGCTGGAAACGAACGAACATAAGATACTTGTCCTGAAGCTTTCGAAATTCATCCATAAGATGGGGGAAGAAATTATAGTCTTCAAAGTGAGTTAAATAAATAAGGAGCTCAGTAGCCAAAATTCTCGTTTCTATACTAGGAGAAAGTAACGAAAAAGGAAGACTTTTGACAACTTGTAAGTGCTCCTGAATGATCAAGTTGCTCGATAGAGGCACCTTCTGTACCTTATCATTAGAAGGGTCGGTAGCCATGACAGTTTTGAGACATCTGCAGATCACTTTCTCCTTTTCGAACTCGTCGTTTGATTTAATGCTTTTTTGGTTGATTTGTTTGAGAAGGTTAGCCAAAGCAGATTCACCTTGCTGCTCACGAAATTCTTTGACCCATTTATTGAGGGAAACGAGTCGTTTATCCAACTTCTTGTAATCCTTGGTCTGAAGAGAATTGCGAAGAATCTGGCGGATAAACCATACGGGAGAACCTTTCTTAGCATTAGATGCAGCTGTGGGAGAAATAACTCCAGAAATAGATGGATGCAATGTGCGATTCAGCGAATCAGATGTACGTTCACGAAGAGCCCATGATCCGGATCTGCTTGGAGCTTTCAGTTCAGGCGGGACAGGTTTTGGAGGTGGCTTCATCTCTAGACGCTCAACAGAAACAGTGGCCTCTTGAAGAAGTTGAGGGAGATCGAAAGAGTTGTTAGTCTCTCCCTCACTAAGAAGAAGTTCCCATTTCCGTTTAAGAGGAGTGGTTTTGAACGATTCTTCAGGAAACACTCTTATGGAAAGTAATCTTTGGAATAGGTGCTCAACAACTGCTGGCTCTGGCATTTGGTCAATGTTGGAGGTGACAACGCGGAAAGAATGCAAAGAATTAGATATTATGGCCTTGGAGCTAAGTATATTGGAGCTTGAGTAAGACCTTTCTTTAGGTTTCGAATACAAGGGTGCTGGAGGACCCAATTTCGAGATGCTATTTGTTGGAGCTTCAAAGGTGGAGCTGCTTATGCTGTGGGAACGGGGAATATGCGATTCTGGATAACTTGTTGATCTAGGCTTAGGATCAAGGGAACTAAAGCTGGCAGAACTATCATTAGCAGAGCTCATGATGTTGCCAGAAAGCGCCAAGTCTGCCGATGGGAAGTGACCTCGTGCTGGAGACAGAGAGGCTCGTGGGCTCTGAGCACTCAGTACGGGGCTTTGAGAGACCCATTCGTTGATGACATTGGTTTGAACAGGTGGCAATGCAGGCGCTTTTAGCTTGACCCTTGGTTCGTCAGAGCCAATAGAAGGCCGTTGGGGCAGATCAGAAACCGTGAATGAATCCTTCCTCGGTAGGTACCTGACCTGGGTTGGTTCAGTGGAATGAGCCACAGCATTATATGAAAAAGCCTGGAAGTCCTCATCAGGAGAAGATTCTTGGACGTTGGCCACCTTTGGTGGCGATGCAGAGCCCGAAGGGCTGTCTTGGTTGAACTGAGCAGCCAAGTTGAGTCGGGAGGCTGTCTTGCCTAGCTTTCGAATGGATTTGGTGAACACACTCATTTTGCCTGGCCGTGTTGATGCCGGCAGCGATAGCGAGCTCAGATCGTGCTCTGTGCCATCGTTCATTGTGTAGAATCGGGTTCCCTACGGCCCAGCGTGGTGAGGATGTTTCAGATTATCGTCTGGATCAATATGGGGCCAGGAACCAGGAATACGCACCATATAGTGAGCAAACACGCCAGAGAGGGCAGAAGGTCACTTCAACAGGTATAACAGAATGGGATGAAACGGTAATGAATCAATTGATGAAACTGAGTAGAAAAAGAATAGTAGTTCCTTTCTTTACTGTAAAGGAATGTTTGTTCAATGGCTGGTATGAACAGCCGTTCTAGGGATCATCGATGGCTGCGAAAAAAGGGCTAGAGCTACTGAGCATGTGATAAGAGAAGGCCCCGATAAGAAAAAACTCAAAGTATTTAGTGTTTTGGAGTATTTCAAGTATAAAGGAGACGTTCCTCGGGTTGATTGCTGGAAGGGAGTTTCTTGGTGATGTAGTCAACGCTTTGTGTTATCTACGGTGTGGTTATCAGTGCGGGACAATGGACAGAGGCATTGGGTGCAAAAAAGATCAAGGAGGGCAGAAGGTGAGGTCGGATGGAGCCAAAGAGGGTTTGGACAAATGAAGGGGTAAGTTAAGGCAAAAAGGAGTTTGTTAGTTGGTTATTGGGCTAGAACTAAGTTTAGTAGGTATTGAGGAATGGTGGAGTTATGGTGACTACTGAAGCATGCAATGCTTAGAGAGGTGCTTTTCAGCTATGCTACTGAAGGTAGTAGTACAACCAGGCCATGAAGAGCGTTCCCTAACATGAGCCACACCGACAGCAAGCCGTGTATAATGCCTACCATACTCCAGGAGACACAAGGTTAGCTAATTGGTACACTGGTTCCAAAAACAGTGGGTAAGTCAAGTTCCTTGAATCACCCAATTGACGCCTGTTTTCATTCGAATCGCCCTTATCAAGTTGTATCCACCGTTGTTTACCTTATCATTGTAAGTTCCATTCCCTGACTGTTTCTGCCCTAAAACAAGTTTCTCGCACCACTCAGTCCCCCAGTCCACCCACCATTTCTACATGTAACATCACTCCACCAACTGACCAGATAAGCGATCCAGTAGTATCTTCTTTTAGATTTCTACTTTCTTTACTATCTTTCCTTTCCATAAAAGAACAATTCCCTCACTATGCCCTCTACACTTACTGCTCATTTCCTTCCAGAAGTCTCTGGTGGATGGAAAATTGCCTCGCGCCGCGGGTTGCAAATACAAATATGCCTCTACCGAGACCACACCTAGATCCAATACAACCCCCCATCAATTTCCATACCCTGAATTCCAATAAACCCCAAATGACGTTCCCCGCTTTTCTTCACCCTCCCTCTTCACTATAAATACCCCTGGTTTTTTCCAACTTCTTTTCCTCCCATTTTTCACCCACCTCTTCGTTTGCTTCTTGCTGGAAGAACGGTCACCGCGCTGGCGCGGTTTATTTGTTTTCTCGCCCCAGAGTTTCGCCCCACGGCGCGCTCTACCGCCAGAATCGAAGGCCTTTCTACTGCCAGCCCGCGCCAGAACTGTTTTCCTCCCAGCAACTGGTTCTCTTTCGCTCTCCCGCACTGAAGCCTTTGTTTACCTTTCCAGGGACTGATCTACTACTACAACATCATGAAGGCTAGAGATAGAAAACCGGCTGTCAAACAACAGCTGATATCGAGCTTTTTTGCTAACGTTCCGGCTAAAAAACCATTGACTACTCCTGAAAAAGTGGTGGCTGGAAGGTCCAACTCTAGGCTCTCTGCTATTACCAGTACCAAGGGAGCGTTTGATGAGTTTGGCTCGTCAGATACGTCGTTTGGGTCGCCAGAAATGACAAACTTCAGCAACCCGCTACTTTCGAAATTGTCTCGGTCAGACTCGACTACTGGTCTGCCTGAACGGCCCAGATCGAAGTTTGCCCTGCCTAAAGAGGACTTGTTTGTTGTGGCTGATTCTGATGATGAAGATAAGGAAAATAATACTCCACGGTCAACCAGCCCGGTAAAGCAAATTCCATTAAAAAGAGCAGGCTCCTCCAACTTGTCTGAAATATTCAATGGCGCAAGAAAGCCCACCAAAAGGCCTGCTTCCCAGGTTCAAGAACCGACCTTCCCACCCAGAGAACCTCAAAGTGGAGAGATCAGACTAAGTGACGAACAAAGAGCAATTCTTGAACACGTCATTATCAGGGGAGAAAACGTCTTCTTTACTGGTTCTGCCGGTACTGGTAAGTCGGTTGTCCTACGCTACTTGGTCCAAGCATTGTATAGAAAGCATGGCATGTTTAGCGTGGGTGTCACAGCATCTACAGGGCTAGCAGCATGTAATATTGGTGGCCAGACTTTACATAAATATTTATGCATTGGTTTGGGAACAGGGGATCCACAAGAGTTGGCTAAGAAAATCCTGAGGAAACCAGAATCTCAACGGGCATGGAAGAACACGAGAGTGCTCATTATAGATGAGATCCTGATGATTGATGCCAAGCTATTTTCGAAAATAGACCAGATTGCAAAAATTATAAGAAAATCAAGGGAACCTTTTGGCGGAATGCAATTGGTTTGCACCGGTGATTTCTTCCAGCTTCCACCAGTATCAAAAGATAACCTGAGCAAATACTGTTTCAAGAGTCTCGCATGGAAGAGGGGAATTCAGCGTACAATCACACTCACACAAGTCTTCCGTCAGAAGGGTGATACTCAATTGATTGATATGCTTAATGCGTTGCGTCATGGTGATTTGGCTCCCGAAATGGTGGCCTTATTCCACCTGCTTCTGAGAAAGGTCCATTATACAGATGGCATTGAACCCACAGAATTGTTCCCCACGAGACAAGAAGTGAAGCGGGCCAATGAATGGAGGTTGCATCGACTTCCAGGAAAACTACAAAGATTCCACGCTATAGATAACGTGAAGGATGGCTATTTGACGAAATTATACGATAATCTAATGTGTGAACAGAGCCTCGATCTAAAAACCGGCTCTCAGGTTATGTTTTTGAAGAACCACGACAGTGTTGTTAATGGATCGATTGGCACAGTCTTGGGTTTTATGCCAGATAGTCTCTGGCTGACTGTGGGCATTACCTTTGGCTTTCGTGAGGCGATAAACCCTTGTCCCGAGTACTGCGACGCTGTTCGACTTATTTGTGACTTAATTGGAAGAAGCGACTATACAGATGAACAAAGGGCGATATATGAGAGTCTACCTTTATTCTGGAGGTCAAAGATGGAGAAGATCGTGGTCAAAGCTTTCCAAGTGCCCCCGGAGGCAGAGGCTTTGCCAATTGTGATGTTCAAAACTCCCGATGGATTTAAAGTGACGAAGGTTGACCGTGAGGATTTCACGGTGGATCAAGTTCCAGTCAAAGGGCCAGATGGCAAGACAGAGCTCATGAAGAGGACACAGCTCCCCTTACTCTTGGCATGGGCCATGTCTATCCATAAAGCACAGGGCCAGTCCATCGACAGACTCAGAGTTGATCTAAGGAAAACATTCGAAAAAGGTCAAGTGTATGTGGCGCTTTCTCGTGCTACTAGTAAAGATCGCTTGGAAATCTTGAACTTTGACCATCGACGCATCTCTGTCTCCGATGAAGTTGTTAAATTTTACAATTCTTTGACTTCTCATCAATAAACCCAAAAGAAGAAATCAAACAAACTTCTCCACCCATTATGTTCCATAGGGGAAACCATGCAACCAGATCAGAGTCAAACGCGAGATGGTCTAAGAAGCACAAAAACTGGGACCAGTTTTGCAACCAGCATAGTTATACGAAAGAATGCATCCACCAGAAGGCTTCCTTATGCCTTCCTCATGCCTTCTAATTGCATAAAAAAAAACATCAATTCTTACTTTCCTTCTTCGTCTTTCGGCGGGTCTGCTATCCCGGCCGAGTCTGTGTCCTTCACATAGCTATATCTCTACATTACGGCGCCATACCTCACCGCGGAAAATTACGATAAGAGTGGTATATTTACCTGCTTTATCCACTGATGCATTGAGGAAAGCTAAATTTGCTATCCATGTCTTCAAGGAGGAATTGCTCTGTTTCGTATGTGGCATAATTGTGTTTCATTGTTTTGCATATTACTAACCATTTAGCTGCCTCAACTGTCGAGCCAAAAAGGTATGAGTATCTCTAGTGTACTGGAAAATCGCCTATACTAACTGATAGCGTAAATGCGATGGACAAGAAGTGTGTAAGCACTGTCGAAAATATAATCTTAAGTGTGAAAGGCCAGATGATGATAATAGAAGTATAAGGTTGACAACAACAGAGACCCAAAAACTCCGAGGCTTGGTGTCGCTGCTTCAAGGCACCTTGTCCAGGGTTCATAATGTGGCTTTTCAACAGAATCAGTTATCCAATGCTACCGTGCTCGAGGAGATACGGCGACTCTTACAGCCATCGGTAAAGAGGGAGGGTGAGAATGTTGATGTGCCTGCTAAAAGGAAACTTCCAGTGTCGATTGGTGCTACTAGTGGAGGTAGTTACTCGATCTTTGGTCCTACATCGGCATTTTACAATTTGGTGGATATGTCAAACAACTCTGATTCGGCTGATCCTTTTGATAATATGCTCATGAACTCGTCTTCGTTGATAACATGTCTTGAAAACTTCTTTAAATATCAGTATCCCGATATTGCTACATTCATTCACAGAGAGAGTTTTCTTAATGACTTTTTACATCCACTGAACTTCAAGGGATACTGTTCAGAGGAGCTTATCTATGCCATCGCTGCATTGGGCGCAAAATGTTCAGATGACGATAATTTACGAAGCCTGGCTGGTTCATACTTCGAAACATCGAAATCTAAGATCTTCTCAAAGAAAATCTGTGTCCCTCATGTTAACACATTACAAGCTTTATTGTGTCTCTCGCTATATGAGCTCGGTGATGGTAATGCCTCTGCTAGTTGGATGTTGTCTGGGATGGCATTTAGAATGGGTTACGACTTGGGTTTTCAGTTGAATCCTCAGGAGTGGGCCATTGAACAAGGCGCTGATGAAGCCCATCCTGCTATCATTAACAATATGGATGTGATGGTTCGTTCTCGTGTCTATTGGGGCTGTTTTGTGTTTGATCATTTTGTAAGTCTTCTTATGGGCCGTCCGGTAACGGTTAGGAAATCTGAAGCCACCATCCCATCGAGTGAACATCTCCCCAATTCTACTGATATCGATAACTTCATTTTTCAGCCCACAAATGATCCCCATAGTGTGGCCAACATAGATGCATCACAATCTTTGGTATCCTTATGTTCCTTGAGTGAATGCATTGGCCTGATTCTTTCGGAAGTGTTCTCTAAGGATTCTGCTGGTGACGATATGTCTTACCTTACGAGGCGAAAGATTCAGGATTTCAATCTGTATTTGGAAGAGTGGAGAAGCAAGATTCCTACAGAAATGAGATGGAACAGAGCCACGTTGAAGAAGCAGAACTACAACCCTACACTGCTGAACTTCCGTCTCTACTACTACATTTTGGTCCTTTGTTTGAACAGACCATTCATGAATACCAAAATTGAAGACAATCTGTCGCATTCCTTGTGCAACAATGCCGTTTCTGAGTTGGCTATCTGTCTTGACAAATTCAACATGTCTGGGCTCCCGCCTTCAATTCTTGTTGTCTACCTGTCTATTCTTGGAATCAGTGTGGCGTTGTTGAAAATTCATTCCAATCGTGACGCACTTGTGGCAGACCATGACATTGAGAACTTGAAAGTATACTACACAACCATCTCCAGATCGTGCCAAAACTGGAAACTAGCAACACGGTCGCTTCTCTACTTGAAGAAAAAAATCGCCGAACTAGGACTCAACGATCTTAACAAAATTTTCGAATCTGCCGCTGAAGCTTACCAAGAGAGCCATTCCCAAGCAGACTGGGATCACCTCTTCGACGGCATGGACGCCAATATGGACTGGGCTTTATCTGACAATGTCTTTTCCAACTTCTTCGACTTCCTCAACACCGACGACGTCACCCGAGTCAACAACTAAATGTACAATACACCAAACCAGAAAACTCCCGCAACTTGGAGTTTTTCGCAACCAAAATGTCTAACCTGTAGCTTTTTTTCGTCTCTGCCTAAGGTAGTGCGAAATTATTCGATATCTCTCGTTCACCATAGTTTGCCATCATCAACCCCGAGGACTTCCAACCCCCAATGTCATCTAATACTTCTTCGTCAAACTCGGGTGATTTGGGATACAATGGCTTCCCTGTTTCGCTCAGCTACTTTGTGGCTGTGCCTGAAGTTCAGCTAATTGAAGATCCCAATATCGCAGTGCTCTTCAAGTCACTTTCCAAGAAGAATAGCGTGACAAGAGAGAAGAACCTTAGTGACTTGGTGAAATCTTTCAATGATCCAAACTGTACTATTACTGACGCTGTGATCATGTGCTGGATCCAGCTGTACCCAAAGCTAGCATTGGATAACTCGAAGCCAGTCAGACTTCTTGCTCATCAAGTACAGGGCACGCTATTGAGGAGAGTAGGTGGGAAAGAGTTTGGCAAGTACTTGAAAAGTACTATTCCTTTGTGGCTTCTGAGTATTTTCGATACTGACTCGCCAGTGGCTAACGGATCGTATAAAGAGCTTCTTGAAAGCTTCCAAAACGATAAGGAAAGGGTCGATAAGAAACTTTGGCATGTCTTCAGCGAACAGATTATCAATTACATTCACACAATTGTATGCTTGGAGTCGCATGAAAGTTTATCTGACCTTAGGTACGTCAAGAAGGAAGATTCGATTGCTAAGTATGAAAGGGCAGTTGTGGGTGCACTTTCCATGCTTCGGAAACTCATTGATATTACCAATAATGACGACTCTTTTGCATTAACAGACAACTCTAAGCAGCAGGCCAACGAGGTTTTGCAGCTGGATGAGCTTTGGGATCCATTGGCTTCTTGCTCTGATCCAGAGACTATTAATGTCGGTCTCTTTAAAGCATATCTCGGACTTTTAAAGACCCTTTTTGATCTTCAGGAAAACAAAACTCCTTTTCCTTTTACAGCGCAGATCGAAGATCTCAAGGGTCTTTATAAGCTTGTGAGCAAAAAGCTAATCAAGAATGTTAAGCTCAAGGAGAGCGAGAAAGTACAACCTCTCATTTACTCCAATGTTATCATACAGTTTTGGGATACGTTGAATGTGTTGACCTCATTCACTCAAATGGATGCAGAGGCAAAGAAGTCACTCAAAATCAAGAAGAATTTCTGGGAGTTGGCTGGCTCAAAAGCCCACTCGCGCCTTATGGATTATATTAAGTTAGGCCATTGCAACTCTGATCCATTGTACTATAATGTACTTAAAGCATTCTTTAGAAATGCATCATCTGTGGAAATTAAGTCAGACTCTGACGACCTTTTCTTGGACTTGAACTCAAGCAAACATATCAAGAGCATTATGAAATCCTTGCTCCTTCAATACCCAAAACTTCCAACATTTGCATTTAAGAAGACAGCTGTCGATTGTATCTTTGTTGTTCTTCAACTATCTTCATCCAAACATGTCAGTGACTTAAAGAAGGAAGCATTCTTGACAATTTTAGATGGCCTTTCTTTGAAAAGAATACGGAAAGCCGATGTTCCAACCAGAGATCAAGCTCTTGAAATACTTGGTCAATCTTGTAAGGACTTGGATTATGATGCTGTGAGCAATGATCTTTGTGAATCCATCAGCAGTTCTGACAAGATCACTTTACTTGGTTTCCAGTTCAAGAACGAGTTTCAGCTGGTCGCCTCATCCTATGTGTCTTTACTTGACAAGGATGAGTCGAATAAATTGGCTGATAAGGTGCTTTTATCCATGCTGGACATGTTTGAACTTCCTGATCTCACTCGTGCCTTCGAGGTTTTCATCAGTTGCCTTCACAAAGGGTTCAGCAGAGAAACAAAAGAATGGATTCCATTGCTTCCATCGTACTGTACTCCTGGCTTTACAGACCTTCCATTCGAGGTTCTCCGTATTGTTCTTGATGCTAACGTCGATTGGGTCAACTATGAAGAACTCATCAATGATGTTTTTACGAAGGTATCAACAGATGTTCAAGACGCCCTTCCAAAACTTCTAGGTATTCTTAACGAAGCAGAGACTGTATCTGAAGCCGACTTACCAGAGGTGAAAGCATACTTGAAGACCTTGTCGGTGAAAAAGACCACTTCTTCCTCGGATAGTGAGGTCGTTTACAATTATATCAACGATCCGGAAATCCTCCGCAATCTTCTCACTTCTTCGACCGTACACGAGGACCCTGAGCGTTTCATAACGGCAGTATCCCTGTCGGGTACAAAGTTGGCGAACCTTGATAATGACTCCCGGGCTGGTCTCGCTCACGTAATCCTTGGGAGCTTGAAGACTTCGAGTGTTGCAACCATATCTTCTTTCTTGTCACTTGTCGAAGACGAAAACTTTGTGTCTACGACCTTGTTTTCTAACATTGACAAGTCAGACACTTCGACTGAGAAAGTTATAGAGTTGTTGTCTCAACATCCTAGATATTTCCCCTTGGAAGAGATTTCTCAAAAGATTCATCAAGCGGTGAGTTTAGTTGACATCAATAGCGTTGCGATTTCTAACCCCATATCTCAGAATGTTCACTTGGGGAGCCAACCAACTCAGCCACAGCTTGATAGCTCCATTGTCGGCATAACGCGTTTATTGAGGTCAGTCTTGGTCGCTAATAAGGAACCGTCGATTGAATTGATCGCTATTGCAGTGTTGGCCACTGAATACCTCCATGACTTCTTATTTTTAGCCCAAACAGAGAAAGCGCTGGCAGACGCATTGGAGGAGAAATCCCAGTTAGACGAGTTACTCAATCGCCATGTTTTTGCAACGCTGGAGAGTGTCACAAAATTTTTCAATGGACTGGACGAGGCTACCTCGATCGAAGGGAGGATATTCGGAGCCGTGTCATCAAAGGGACCATGGAATGTCAAGGATCTCTATTTTGCTCGTTACACTACTCGTGTATTTTCCTCTGAATTTGAAAAGATCTCTTTGGCAGATTTCGAAGCTCTTGATGTCAAGGTTACCAAGCTTGCCAACCAGCCTCTCATCTTGGCTATATACTTGTCATCCGTTTCAAAGTTCTTAGGTGCTTCGAAGAAACTCGACAGGTTAAGAAGCTTCGTTTTTGCCGAGATCTTGGGTGTTAAGTCTTCTCCTGATATTTTGGAACTGGGAAAGTTGTGGTTGACATTGGCTATCAACTTCTTCAATGTGGACTTCGAAGAGTACCCAGAATACGAAATTTTGCCTCCTCACAAAATGGGAATGCTTATTAACCATATTTCCAGCTGGTTAGACTCCGATATTGCTTATGAGGATGACTTCTTGGTCATTAGAAGTCTCTTGGCATTATTTTTCTCCAACTTGCTTAGCCGTTGTCCAGAAACTGCTCCAGATAAGTCATGGGAAGTTGCGTTCGATTTGTGCCTTAATAATCTAAGCACTGCACAACTCGAGACGAACAATATCGAGTTAAGATATCTTACAGTGAAATTGAGTTCATCGTTGCTTAAAAACACAGAAGTACATGGACAGTGGAAGGAAACAAGGACATCTCTCCTTGAAGAACTTTGCGATCTCATGCTGAACGACGAGATTGAAAAGCTGAATCAAAAGCTCGACAATCAAGCTGTCGAATTGACCAACGAGGCTTTGAGAAGAGCCATGGGCGGCTCCGATATTCCAAATCGCATAATTTCTGATACCTCAGACAAACTCTACAAAGCGCTTCACTCCTCAAAGTTTGTCGATATTCAGAGGATTGCAACTGTTCTTTTGCAGAAGCAAATTCTTTCAACTCGTGATGACTTTGTCGTTGAGTATCAGCTCAACAGAACCAATTTAAACGGTTCTGAAGAAAACTTGGCTCAGGCTAAATTACCTGATCAGCTTTTAGAAGCAGTTATGAAATTCGATGAAGATCTTGAGCTTTCGGTCGATCATAGAAGAGAACATGTTACCATGTCCTATTTGTGGAGTTGGTTGTTAATTTTTGCTTATTTCAAGGACTCTACTTATGGAATAAGAACTGATTATATCAACCAGCTCAAAGAGCATAATAGCATTGAGCATTTATTGAATGTCATTTTCGACCACGTTGATCTCTCAGACTCAAAGTTCTTAAAGACTTTGGCCGACGGCAACGTTGACAAACTTAACCGTGTTGATCCAGAAAACTGTTTGATAGCTGGCTATTCAACAAGTCAGGGATGCGTGGGCGAAGATTTGATTTACGAAATGAAGTTTTTGCTTGTCCATCTTTATCTTATGTGCCTTCAGTACATGGGATCCTTCAGCCAGCAATGGTTTAGCGAGCTCAGAGATTTACAGTTGAAGAAGCAAGTTGAAAAGTTCTCTGTCAAATTCATTTCGCCCATTCTCACATCTAAAATGTTGAACGAGGTTGACGAATCCAAATCCAAGCTTACAGACAAAGACGAAAATCTTACCATCAAGGTGAACAGGGTTACGAACGAGATTAGAACTATTTACATTATTGACGAGCAAAAGATGGAAATGATAGTCAAAATTCCAGAGACGTTTCCACTCTCCAGCGTTCTAGTCCTGGGACCCTTGCGCTTAGGTGTTAAGGAGAACCAATGGAAAGCATGGTTGCTAGCTTCCCAGAGAGTCGTTTCATTAACGAATGGCTCAATCACAGACTGTATCGAGCTTTTCAACAGGAATGTCAACTTGCACTTTTCTGGATTCGAAGAGTGCGCTATCTGTTATTCGATTTTGCATCAAGACCACTCTTTGCCCTCCAAAACGTGTCCAACTTGTCTGAACAAGTTTCATGCTGCTTGCCTCTACAAGTGGTTTAAGAGTTCTGGAAGCAGTACCTGTCCATTGTGTCGTACTGCCTTCAACTTCCGTGCAGCTAGAGCTTGATCGTGACCAAGGATTATCTTCTTTGGCCACGAATATTTGCATTTCCAGGCCGGGCTGGAGCTCGCTGTGGAATAGCCGTCGGAGCATTCCCAGTTTGTTGACGCGCCCAGGGTGCACCAGTTAATGCTATGTTAGCTTGAGTAGTCTTCTGGCCAGAATAGCCGTTAATAAAACCAGGCAAAGTATCTTCCTTTTCTTTCTCTTGTTCGCTTGCAATATCTCTGATGGGTAATTGTTGTTTCGTTTCAGCATCGACCCAAGGGAAGAGCCCCGAGCCAAACCAGAAGTGCTGTACCACGGGAAACTTGCCAAGGACTTCAACTTCATACATCTTAAGCAACCCCGATAAAACCTTAGACCACAAAGTCACCGTCTTGTGAATGTCATAAATAATAGGTGAATGTTCATTAAAAGGTCCCAGTTTGATCTTAAAGATGAACGCTATAGCGTTCACGTAGAAATTAGTCTCCTTGTAGTCTTCAATACTGAGGGATGAAAGAATTTGCAGTACTGGTGGAACATACTGGCGGCTGTCACCATCAATGTTAAACTGAGCAGCACCGAGTATATAAATAAAGTGAAAGTGGTCATCTAGACCCAGACTCCATGAGAGCCCGCCGGCTCGAGACTGTAAACCAAAATTAACCGGCGAACCAAGTCATAGTACTTGGCAAATACCACGAGAATCTCTGTTGCATCAACCTTGGTGATATCGAATATCTTGAGCTCTATGAGGCCACCGATAAAGGCAACGAAGGATAGTTCATGGCCTGATCCATAGTCAAGTCTAATTGGGGAACCAAATGAATTGAGCAAGTAATACAGAAGTTCCTGTTGAAGACCGTCATCAGATGCAAGCTTTTCAAGCAATGGTCCAGCAATTGCTTCAGCCTTGTCCTGCCACTCTCTCCGGGCCATATTACCAAACCTCCTAGGCCCTTCCAATGGAGGTGTCTCGTCTATCAATCTATTGAGCGACAGAAGAATATCGAGAACAGCAATAGTAGCCTCTGAAAACAGCTCAAATTGATCTTCTTTGAGAACATTACTGGAAACCTTCTCTCTCGTGACCAAAGAAACGTCAAATACGTTCTTTGGCAAGGCTGTTCCCTTTGCTTTCTGCACAATGAGGTTAATGACATTATGTAGCCTTTCGTATGCAATAGAGCTCTTGAAATGCTGCAAATCAGCAGTATCGAAGATACATTTGACTGGGGAGGAGAATTTGGGTGCCATTGTCAAATAGTGGTTGGATAGATTCTGTGGTTAATGCGTTATGCTGTGTAGTATCCATGTACAGTGTGTACAGGATTAACCACTATCAGTTGGGATCACCCACTTCTGCTTTTGAACAGGAGATGTTTTACTCCTTTTAGGATGTAGGTGGTTCTTCAGAAGGTTGCTTTTTAACCTTGACGGGTGAAGTATCTGGCGAAAGAGCCATGCGGGTCTTCTTGGAGGGACTCAGTTCGGGTGAACTTAAACGCGACTCTACCAGGGCTTTTGCAGCCATAGAAGACTCGGTCAACAAAGGTCTATGGGAAAGAACGTTCTTCATACTCATGTAGTTTTCAGATTTTTTGATTTCTAGAGGTGAATCGTTTTCATCATCCTCTGGAACAAAGAGCGAGCCATTCTCCTCGAACGGGTTCTTTCTTTGTTGAAAAAATGCAGTAACAGTGCCTTGGTTGGGTAAAAGTTCGTATTTGTCTTTGAGTGTCTTTCTCCTTCTTCTTGGTTCTTTCTTGATAGGTGACAGGTTTCTTTCTGGTTTCGAGGGACTGGTTTCGATCTCTTCGTCGCTATCAAGATTGATGACTTCAACAGATTCTTTCGATTTCTTGGTGGGCGACATTCCAGGCCAAAGGGCATCAAGGGTTGTCTTTTGTGGAGATGTTTTCTTTTTGCTTGGTGATTTTCTTCGTTGATCAAGTAATTGTTTCCTTTCAAGATCTTTCACGAGCTTAGGGTCTACTAAGCGAATGGAGTTCATTGGTACGGTCACCGCTGTTAGCTTTTCGTCATCTTCTTCGTCATTCCTTTGAACCAGAGCATCCGGATCCTGGCTGTCTTCTTCATTATTTTCGTCGTCATCATAATCACCAAAATCATTATTATTGGATCGTCCTTCCTTCTTGACCAAGTATACTTTGTCGTGAAGCTTTGTTCTCTGGAACTTGAGAACACCTAATTGAACCCCATCGACAATTTTGCTTCTTGCAAGGAAGATTTCTCCATTTGCCTTTGGAGAAATTAGGAGTTTCAAAGCAAAGGATTTGAGGTTGAACTTTCTTTCCCTCGGTAGCGCATACTGTTCCTTTTCTAAGGATTTACCCCTACCTTTTCCAACAAAGAGGAATCTTCCTTTCTCGACCACCAGTTCGCCAATGTCACCAGGGTCACAGACGTAATTGTATCTCTTCACGCTCTGCGAGTCGTCCTCGGGAGTTAGTCCTGGCATATCGTCGATGATAGCCTTGAGCTCACCAAAACTCGTAGAATATGGCGTGAACTTGAACACCTTAGGGTTCACCAAGGGAAAGAAATAAAGCAAAGCATAGTAATCGTCCACTTTAACCTCGGCTTTCATAGTTGTCAGACGCCCAAAAATCTCCCTATGCTGTTCTCGTAGGAAAGAGTCCAAATACTTATTAAATGCTCTTAGACTATCAGCTCGATCTAGTTCCGGTTTGAGAGTCTTCCAAGGCTGTAGCAGCACAGCTCTTGCCTTTTCCTGGTCAATGAAAGTCTCTGCAAACATAGCAGAGAAGTCGGGAAGAGATCCAAAATCTTGAGTTGTTTTCCTCGGCAGACTTGAAAGCAAATTCGTTCCACAAAGAGCAATTTCCTTTGCACGAGTGATGCCAATGCCCTCAGCACCAGTGGAGTAGTCACCTCCTCGAAGAATAGCGAGCAAAACCATTCTGTTCTTGTCCAAGCCTGTCATTTCTGTCACTTTATCCATGTGCACTGGAGTGACATAATAGTCTGTATTGCTCAAGACAGGCTTGTTTTCACTGTTTATGTATTTCACACGGTTAAACAAACGTAGCATTTTCGTTGCTCCAAACACCAAAGTGTCTGAATCATCAGATACCACATAGTCCACCACCCCAAGCTTCTGAAGCCATGCACATTCAGCCTCTGCTTCTCCTGGAGCCTGAACGATATCCATACAATTTCTTTGTAGGATCCTTTTAAGTCTCTCCACTAGCCCCAGCCCCTCCACGTAATTCGAAGGGTGCACTCTATGGAACTGTTCTAGCACCTCGTCATAGTTCAAGGACCCTGCAATCTCAGGTATATTACCGTGTCTTAACTTGCTGGGCTTGAATTTTCCATCAAACACGATCACAAACGAAACATTATGCTGTACCAAGTACCATAACTTTGCCATGAAATTCCTTATCGTTCTTTCCTGGATCACTTGGTCCTCAGGGTTCGCGTCTGGAAGCTGAGAGTAAAACATGAACATATAGGCGTCGATGGCGACCCTGGGCGGTCTACCATAGTGCTCAATGAAGTGAGCAAGAAATACCGGGAATGGCGTTCTCGAGTCGCATGCTGGGCTTACCACTGGCCATAGATCAGCTATACCCATTGCATGTCTCTAGAGATGGAGTAGTAACTGTACGTGAAAAGATGCGAATACAGGGCGTAGTAGTGGAGAAGGCGATTTAGAGGGAACACAAAACGGTGAATACGGATTTGACTCGGGGTCCACGTAGAGGCGATTTTGGAGATTTCGGAGGTTGTATTTTTATTTGAAAATATTGAAAATTGACTTTTTTGAAGTGAAATGTATTTGTGAGGTATTGTGGATATTGCTCTAGGATTGCAAAATATGCTGTTACTTGGCTCGCTTTCTACAGAAACTGCGAATGTGCTTAATCGTATGGACACAAGTTAAAAGGTTGTTCTCCGACAATGGTTGAATGAATGAGAAAGCAATTTTTAATCGATAGATAGTAAAACCAAAGTACAAAACAAATAAGGAAAATTAAAAAGGTTAAAGTATAGAAGTAAGAGGGCAGTGAACCTACGTGGTAGATGTAGAGGTTCAGGAGCAGAATGGCAGAGACAATGTAGAATGAGTATTAAAACTTTAAAGAAACAGAGATTGAACATTGACTGATTTTGATTCATCGACACTATAAAGGCATAACTATTAGAAAGACGTTCTTTCTTACTGGATAGGCTTGACTAAGTATAAGGTGACTACGCCAACGAGGCCCGCCAAGCCTTACATCCATCAGTGGATAAACAATCCGATCTTTTCCTCTTCGAATGAAAAGACTTTAAAAGGACACAAAGTCATTTATTTACCACTTGTTCTTATATGCCTTTTGATCTGCCTCGGCCATCGTTCCATAAGTGGCCATACGACTTTGGCTGCGAAACGAGACATCAGTGGCTGCAAACATCACATATCCTCAACATAAGGTAGAAACCACCACTTCTCTTCCAATTTTCTTCTATATCAGAGCTTTTCATAATCTGAGTAGCATTCAGAGAATAAAGTCTCCCCAAAATCCACCACAAGATCACCAGCCCATCGATATCTGTACCATTACCTATGTTGCAGAGACGTAAGACAAGCCTCTCGAGATATCCACAAAACGGCCGATGGAAATGTAACCAAGTTTCCCGGCCGTTTTCCCCACCAACCCCGACCACCTGACATCGCTTTACTCTTTGTATATTATGGAAACCATCAGGTCCGAGATTGGACCACTTCTACACTGGGGTCTCCTCTCGTGCAGGCATATTCCACTTAAAACATAGGTGCTTCAGCAGAAGAAGGAATTCCATCATCCACACGCCAACCACACACACATAAGCTGCACAAATAAATGATAGCACCAGATTCCCTAGGGCAACTCGTCTGTGGAGGGTTCCAAGGAACAACAGTGACGCCGCAGGCGTACCAACTTATTGTCAAATACAAAGTGTCAGCCATGATACTTCTGCGAAAGAATGCCCATCTGGTGGAGCAGATGTCGAAATTAACCCGGGACTTGCAATACATCGCTTATAAACATGCTGGTTACAAATACCCCTTGCTCTTTGCAGTGGATATGGAGGGCGGTATGTTGAACTCGTTGTTTGACTCACAAAACTTGGTTCAGTACCCTGGTGCCATGGCTTTAGCGGCTTCGGGTGATCCCCAGCTAGCGTACGAAGTATCCAAGGCGTTAGCAGAGGAGCTTCGGTATATTGGCTTTTCTATCATCTTGGGTCCAGTGCTTGATGTGATCACGAAACTCTCGCATCAGCTTGTCCTGGTTCGGTCCTTTGGAACTACTATAGATGAAGTGACCAAGTACGGCAAGGCTGTGGCCAAGGGCCTCAAAGATGGTGGTCTTATTACAGTGGGTAAGCATTTTCCAGGTATAGGTAACGCATCGGTTGACTCGTTGCTTGAGGTTCCTATGATGGCTGATTCATTAGAACAAATCAGACGCTTCAACTCTGTGCCTTTCGTTGAGCTCATCAATGAAGGTTTAGTGGATGGTATCTCTGCTGCTGGCTGTGGAGTTCCTACCATCTCTCCAGATGAAACGCATGCTTGTCTTCTGCCGGTGCTCATAAATCAGTTTCTTCGACAAGAGATCGGGTTTGATGGCTTCGTTATCAGTGAATGCTTAGAGATGGATGCCTTATATCATTCTATTGGTTTAGGCCAAGGCGTTATGTTGGCTGTCTGTGCTGGGTGCGACCTAGTAATGGTCTGTCACGATTTCGAACTCCAGATCGAGGCGATTGAGTCGCTTTCGATTGCCGTCAATAACGGCACTTTGGAGGAACACATGTATACGCCGTCGTTAGCTCGAATCGAAAAGCTTCAGAAAATGCTACCGACGTGGGATCAGATCTTCCCCGATGATAACCCGCTAGATCCTACCCTTTTTAGGCTAGCTCACCCGGAAACGTGGAAGCAACACAAAGCATTATCTGAATATGCATACAGACGTTCTATTACCCTTGTTAGAGACTATGAGAGTGTCATTCCATTGACGCAATTCCTTAAGCCCAAGGAACAGAATAATATCTTGATTCTTACTCCCTTGTTGAACCCGATTTACCCGCAACTGGAAGACCCTTCGAAGAAAAACCTATATCCTGGAGAATCCGTGTTTCTGAAATTCGGCGAACACCTTTCTGAATTTTCAGATTCCGAAAACTTCAATGTGCTCCATACAACGTATACTGCAAACGGACTCACAGCTCTTCATGAATCCTTAATTGAACATTCCCAGGCAGTGATTGTTTTCACTTCTGAAGCTTCAAGAAACATGTACCAAATTGGTATAGTCAAGTATGTTTCCATACTATGCGGTGCTTCACCTCTGTCACTTTCCCAACAGTCCGGTCAAGCACATTTGTCAAAACCATTGGTCATTGTGGCCACACTGTCGCCATATGATTTCTACTACAACAAAAGTATTGGATCTGCTTATTTATGCTGTTACGATTACACAGAAAATGTTCTCAAAGAACTCGTTGGTGTCTTGATGGGCACCTATCCGGCTCAAGGATGTGTACCTGGAGAGAAGAAGTTTGTGGCCGACAGAAGCAGAAAGAGAAGAATTGCTCTGAGTCCTGGAAAGCTGCCTGAAAAGCCTCGCAGATCTGTACCACCTAAACGAAAATGGCTTGTCGATGACTTTGACTGTCACAGAGATTGGCGTGGCCTCCTAAAACTATTCAAAGGAAACCAGCCAAACTTCAGCGAGTCGACTTTCAGACTACTTGTGTCATTCCTACATTCAACTTCTGCAACCCAGCGTCATTTTGTTATAAGAAACTCGAGTCTTAATATCCTTTATGGAGTTGTGATAACGTGGGTGCAAGACATTGGCTCAAAAGATTTCCCAGATGAGGATAAGACAGGAAGTATAGTTTACTTGTTGGTTGACAAGAGTAAGCGTTTACAACTGATTGGAAAGAACTTGCATCTCAGGGCAATGCGCTACTTACTTAAAGAACAGCATTGTACAACGGTGACTTTAGGTTGCCTGTTTCCAATGCCAGTGTTCTTTGAAGAAGGATTCGAAGACAGGAATCTGTCATTCCTCCATAATGTTGGCTGGGATGTTACCGAACAAACGAAACTGTGGCCCAACCATATTATGGTCCTCAATGAACTCTCATCATGGTCTGTACCACAGAAGATCTTCCGTGAGTTGATGATTGTTGGTGTTCGGTTCGATATTTGTCTGCAGATGGATAAGCTTGAGGCTTTGGTTCTGCGGGCTACAGAATATGACGCTCAAGAGAAGGCCCTGCCGGTGTCTACATCTACTACCAATACTCCGGATCTGAATCCAACCGTTACAGATGTGAAGACGCATAACAGATGGCTACGAGAACTCTACCGTGAAGCAATGCATTGCAATGACAATAATTCGGCGTTTGAGGCAAAGATCATCATAGCTCTTGAACCCAGCAATCAGAATGTCATTGGTGGTATTATACTTTTCACGAACAAGAGTAATCTTGCCAAATACTATCCGTTCGTGGAAGAGGCGTGTCTCGGAACAGGAACTTACAGGAAAGAGGCATTGGTGGGAGGAATTGTTGGACCGGTAATTGATCCGAGCTACTCCAACCTTACTGAGATTTTCAAGTTTGGTCTCATATGTTCGGCGGTGACGTATCTCAAGTCCAATTACTGCGATATCAACTCTGCTAACAGCATGAACTCATGTATGATGGTTGAAGTGATGGACGGGAAATCATTCAACGGGATCAAAGCAATTGGATTCGAACCATGGAGACAGTACCACCTGTATTATGATAGACAGAGGGAAGAGCTTATCAATCTTAAGGAAACGAACTAAATCCTGATCCAAGGAGCCCCGCCATAGCCCCTCGCCAACGGTCCCGGATAAACACGATTGCTGAGGGGCAGATTGTTAAGCCGACGCCAAATATCTTGTGTCAGGAAGAAATATGCTGAAAAGAGGTATAGCCGTTGGCAGCCGGTGCGCTCGGATCAGTGGAAGTACCTAGAGGGTCCCATGGAAAAAGCACCCGAGGAGAGACGCGAGGCACAATTTTTCAACTCCAGGAAATATTAAAAAAAAAAAGAAAGAAAAAAGGGACGAAAGAAAAGAAAGAAACAAAAGTGGCCTGACTACCATTCCTCCAAAAGATCCGAGCCGGAAGATTATGGATGGACCTAGAGGGGTCCTAAATGGCAAGCTTTACTGACTCTGAGCAACGGTTAGCCAGTGTTGGCTGTTAAGGAATAATGTCGCGTGTACATAGAAGGCACAAAGCACATATGTGAACAATCAGTTGCCAATTGATCTCTGGGCTGATGTTTTTTCTTTCATAATGAACGGGGTATGCTTGCGCACAAGTGACGTTTGAATACATTAACGAGAAAAGCCCAAAACTGGCCAAAGGGAGGAGTAGTCCCCTAGCCCTTTGCTCCCAACACACTAGCGGCGCTGGTGAATGTAGCTTGTTTGGGTGTGTTGAGCCTGTGAGACCTTCGCCCTGGGTTAAATTAAGCGCCCGGGCATACATGGGTGAGCACATCTTGCTACCCCAAAGTAGGCACAAACGGTATGTTCCGAGACATGGCAACAAAAGAGATACAAACACCCCACTGGAAGGTAACCTAACTTTTCCCGGGCCCACTACAACCAATCAGGTAAATACAATCCACCCTTACTATACTTCTGACTGGGAACAAACCAAAGGCTGGCCAGGTAAAAGAAATAGGACCCCGGAGCAAGGCGGAACCCACAGAAGAGAAGCACCCACTACATACAGGATTTCTCCATTCTCCCGGGCAACCCATCTAGGCTCCTGTCTGTTCCGTGACCAACCGAAGAGAAAGTCGCGCCACCCGGATTTTTCCTACCGCCAAAAACGCTGGTCCTCGCAAGTTACCCCATACTTTCCATAGCGCGCATGCCTGTGCCCCATACATTATTTCCCTTGTCCCGGCCGTAGGGCGTCTGCCTGCAGTACGGCTTACCCCAGCATGTGGATCCGCAGTCCCGGGGCCCTTGTAGGGCAGGGCGTTTCTTTACCTTTTGTGACAAGCTGCAAAATTGTGCAACGCCAGCAGTTGGGGTCCCTGCTGGATTCTAGGAATATATAAAGAGTGACATTTCCCCCACATTTTCAGGTTTTTTTTTTTTCTCTCTTTGACTTTAATCAACTCTATCAATCATGGTTCCACCTACCGCTGTTGAATCTTCTTTGAACTTTACTGATCACCCAACGATCCAGACTACTGAGGACCCATTGGTCCAGCAGTTGTCTCTTAAAGACGATGTCACCATTAGACACAACGCTCCTCCACCAACTTTGTACGAGGATGGTCTTTTGGAGAAGGGTACTACCATTTCTTCCACCGGTGCCTTGATGGCTTACTCTGGTAAGAAGACTGGTAGATCTCCAAAGGATAAGAGAATTGTCGACGAGGAGACCTCTTCCCAGAACATTTGGTGGGGTCCTGTCAACAAGCAGGTTGACGAGTTGACCTGGAAGATTTCCAGATCCAGAGCTTTGGACTACTTGAGAACCAGAGAGAAGTTGTTCGTTGTTGACGCTTACGCTGGTTGGGACCCTCGTTACAGAATCAAGGTTAGAATTATCTGTGCCAGAGCTTACCACGCTTTGTTCATGACCAACATGTTGATCAGACCAACTGACGAGGAGCTCGAGAACTTTGGTGAGCCAGACTTCACCATCTACAATGCTGGTCAGTTCCCAGCTAACACTTACACCAAGGGTATGACCTCTTCTACCTCTGTTGAGATCAACTTCAAGGATATGGAGATGGTTATCTTGGGTACTGAGTACGCTGGTGAGATGAAGAAGGGTATCTTCACTGTCATGTTCTACTTGATGCCTATCAAGCACAAGGTTTTGACTTTGCACTCTTCTGCTAACCAGGGTAACGAAAAGGGTGATGTCACCTTGTTCTTTGGTTTGTCCGGTACCGGTAAGACCACCTTGTCTGCTGATCCAAACAGAAAGTTGATTGGTGACGATGAGCACTGTTGGTCTGACAACGGTGTGTTCAACATTGAAGGTGGTTGTTACGCCAAGTGTTTGGACTTGTCCCAGGAGAAGGAGCCAGAGATTTTCAACTCTATCAAGTTTGGTTCCATCTTGGAGAATGTTGTCTACAACCCAGAGACCAAGATTGTTGACTACAACGACTCTTCCATCACGGAAAACACTAGATGTGCATACCCAATTGACTTTATCCCATCGGCCAAGATTCCATGTTTGGCTGACACACACCCAACCAACATCATCTTGTTGACCTGTGACGCCTCTGGTGTTTTGCCACCAGTGTCTAAGTTGACCAACTCCCAGGTGATGTACCACTTTATTTCTGGTTACACCTCCAAGATGGCTGGTACTGAGGAGGGTGTCACTGAGCCACAGGCTACCTTCTCTGCTTGTTTCGGTCAACCATTCTTGGTGTTGCACCCAATGAAGTACGCTCAGCAATTGTCTGACAAGATTTCTCAGCACAATGCCAACGCTTGGTTGCTTAATACCGGTTGGGCTGGTGCTTCTGCCGCTAGAGGTGGTAAGAGATGTCCATTGAAGTACACTAGAGCCATTTTGGACTCCATCCACAACGGTGCTTTGAGCCAGGTTGAGTACGAGGAGTTCCCAGTGTTCAACTTGAACGTTCCAAAGAGCTGTCCAGGTGTTCCAGCTGAGCTTCTTAATCCTATCAACGCTTGGTCCGAGGGTGAGGCTTCCTTCAAGAAGGAGATCAACTCCTTGGCTGGTAAGTTCGTTGACAACTTCAAGAAGTACGCTGACCAGGCCACCTCTGAGGTGCAGGCTGCTGGCCCAACTGTCTAAAGCTTTCGCATATAGTGCATTACACAACATTTTAAGGTAACAAAAACATCATGTAGATAATACTTCACATGGGTGTGGGGGCACCCACCACTAACTGCGGGCCATGTGATACACCACAAAAACTTAAACACACACACACACACATACATAGGCACAAATAATTTGAATGTTAACGCTTTGATCAGTCCCTAGCCCACGGAAGCACCAACTTCACAATCCAAGACCGTTGGAAACCTGTTTGGCGCAGACGCATCGGTTCCGTGCCAAATAACGGTTTTTCGCAGCCATTCACAGCAAAAGCGCAAGCTGTACAATGTCCAGAGAACAAATGGATCTTTCGCTCAACTGCATTGGAGAAGCTTACGTTAACTACTACGCCTTCTGTGTTATTTTCTTATCCTTTTATTTTTTTCTCGTCCCTGAAAGTGTCATAGTGCGTTGGTTGCAAGGCATTGTGTAGAGACGGATCCGTGACTGGTGAACCAAAATCTCATGGCCACAAAGAAACCTCTAACAATGGAGGGGGTTGGAACCGCTTTCCTAGCAACGCTAAACTCCGCACAACCAGACGAAATGTTTGACGGTAAACCACCGGAGATTACATTCTAGGTAACGGATTTAACAGTCTATTTCCAAAGCCTCTTAAATAAAACAACCATTCAAAGGGTCCCACCCCTCCTTCTAAGAGCATCTGTCAAAAAAAGTTCTCGTAAGGCGTGCACACCGAGAGCCACTCCCATCTTTTTTTGTGGTGCTATTTTTTTTTTTTTTTCGCAGCCATTCACATGCGGTAGAATACCAACTGGAGTTAGGATTTAATCATACTATTCTGGTTCTTTTCACACTTGGCTGAGGGAACGTAGGACCGTTTGCCTCGCAAAATAGAAATAGCCTATTTTGCGGGGGCCTTGGAAACTCCGAACACTCGAAGCGCCGTTGCTCTCCCTCGACTCCCCCAGCGCCCGCAACCACACATAACCTGGGGAACCCTCCTAAAAAGTACAACAAAATGAATTGAAAGTAACACAAACAGCTCCCAAAGGAAAGGTTAAAGAGTTAAACTTCACATCTCTCTTCCCGCTCTTCCCGTTTTGTCTAACCTTCTTTCTGGTTTACCCTTTGTGCTCTCTGAAACTTTCGCCAGTCTCTTCTTGCTTTTCCCCTCGCTGCGCTGCAGGCTTCTTACCTCCAATAATGGCCCCTTTCGCACATCGCTAATCTCCACACACATATAAAGCTCACAGCGTTCGCTGCGCTTGACTTTTTCTGATTGTTTTAACCCCATACAAATTCTTTTTTTTCGAAATGCTGGTTATCGCTGATCTAACCAATAAAGCTCCTGAACTCCCCTGGTGGGCGGTTGCCGTTCTTGCGCTTGTAGCTTACAGGTTATTCAATGTGATTACTTACTATATTGCTTACAAGCGTTCTGGTGCCTCTTTGGCTCCGGCTGTTTCCGATGGTTGGTATGGCTTTAAGCTCATGAAGCTTATCGTGGAGAAACAGCGTAATGGTGAAATGCCTGACTACTTGTACGGGCGTTTCCTCGAGACGGGCCACGATACTGTCCACTTCACCATGGCTGGTACACCCGTGGTGTCCACTAGAGACCCAGAGAACATCAAGGCTCTTTTGGGTACGCAGTTTAACGATTTCATCTTGGGTCTTCGTCACAGACAGTTTCAGATTTTGCTCGGTGACGGTATCTTTACTTTGGACGGTTTGGGATGGAAACACTCCAGAGCCATGTTGCGTCCTCAGTTTGCTAGAGAACAAGTGGGCCATGTGAGAGCCTTGGAACCTCATGTCCAGTCTCTTGCTAAGCTTATTCGTGAAGCCAACGGCCAGGAATTTGACATTCAGCCTTTGTTCTTTAAGTTGACCATTGATTCCGGTACTGAGTTTTTGTTTGGTGAGTCTTGTGAGTCCTTGCGTGAGGATGAGCCTGGTGTGGCCGACAGTGGCCCTGCTGTTAAGCGTGAGTTTGCTAAGGCTTTTAACATTTCCCAATCGTACTTGTTTATGAGAGCTGGTTTCCAAAAACTTTATTGGATTGTTAACAACCCTCGCTTCTGGAGAAACAACAAGATTGTTCATGAATTCGCTGACTACTACGTTCACAAGGCTTTGAACTCTAGCCCAGAGGAGGTTGAAAAGTTCTCCAACTCGGGTTACGTTTTCTTGTATGAATTGGCCAAACAAACTAGAGACCCTAAGGTTTTGAGAGACCAGTGTTTGAACATTTTGTTGGCTGCTCGTGATACCACCGCCGGTTTGTTATCTTTCATGTTCTTTGAGCTCGCCAGAAACCCTCAAGTCTTTGCTAGATTGCGTGAAGAAATTGTTCAGAACTTTGGTGAGGGCGATGACGTTGACTTGTCTGGTATCACATTCGAGTCCTTGAAGAAGCTTGAATACTTGAAATGGGTCATCAACGAAACTCTCAGATTATACCCTTCTGTGCCTCAGAACTTCCGTGTTGCTACCAAGGATACTTCTCTCCCAAGAGGTGGTGGCCCAGATGGAAACCAGCCCGTCTTTGTCAGAAAGGGCCAGACAGTCACTTATACCATTTTCGCTACCCACAGATTGGAGTCTGTCTACGGTAAGGATGCCTTGAGCTGGAGACCAGAGAGATGGGGTGAAGTGAACATGAAGAAGGTTGGATGGGGATTCCTTCCTTTCAACGGTGGACCAAGAATTTGCTTGGGCCAACAATTTGCATTGACCGAAGCATCTTATGTCACAGTTAGACTCTTGCAAATGTTCAAGAACATCAGATCATTTGACGACTGCGACATTCCAAAGAAGGCTTCCCACTTGACCATGTCCTTGCACGAAGGTGCCCACATCAGCTTAGCTTAGGCTCCACTTTTGGCAAATATTTATTATGATCATGTACGAATATGTGAAGGATTGTAGAATAAAACAATAAATGTACAGAATTGAAAAGAATATACTGGAAATATAGAGGTTGTAGTGGCTACAAGTTGGTCTGTTTGGCTTGCAACTCAACCTGTCCTGCACGCGCTCTGTTTGGTAGTAGCTAACAAAAATTTAAACTGTTCATCTACAAACATATCGAGTAAAGATTGCCCCCAATTTCCCACCAGCCACCCACTGTTAACACTAAAAATGGCTTCTTCATCAGCATCTTTCCTTTGGGATGTTGGCATCTTCTCGGATTGTTACAATGCCATTAAGTTCCTGGACGCTGTCCCGGAAGAGATCGATGCTTTGATGGGAACCGACTTAAGACACTTACTTGACGTTCCTTCTCGATCTGACAAGGCAAGACAAGACTTGGCCAAAGGTGAAAAGGAAAATATCACGTTTGCTGATGGACTGAAATACAAACTCAACAAACCTTTCATAGAAAGTGCATATCTCCTCGCCAGTGAACTTGATTTGGACGAGTTGGCAACTGCTGAATTACTACTGCTGGCCTCCGAGGCAAGCTTTTCTAAAGGCTCTAGCCTTGAAGATGCTGGTATCTTGGCTTTTTTCCGCAGATATGACTACATCCTTAACATCGTGGGCTATATGGTTACCAAGAAGAGAATCCGGTTGATATACCCAACACAAGATCCAGCTAAGGAACTCTTTCAACAGTGTCTTAAAAGTTTCAAGAAAATTTACAGTTTGATCCAGATTCAGAATGACCAGATAGATAGACAGAAAGCTACTGCTGATATTAACAATTTGGCTTTCGTTAAGAAGGTGTATTTTGTCAAACAACAACTTTTCCAGATCCATGATCTTTTGAGTCAGATCTTGTACTTCCTCATTGACACATTCCCCGAGACTGTTCTGAATTTTGATACTTACAACACGCTCGTCAAGCACATTAATGAAAACATCACAAACGATTCCGACATTTTACTTTTGCATTACCTCCCGTCCCTTTTGCGAATCGTGACTGGCTTGGAAGACTTGTCAGATGCCGAAGTTCTGAAGATTCATCAACAGTTTGTTTCGTCACTTTCAGCTGACTACCCCAAGGTTAAGGATAATGATAACATCGACTTGTCCAAGTCGTCTTTGAGACCGTACGATCTTTGCACCAAAATATTCTTCTTCATTGCATTCATTCCATGGTGCAAAGGCTCCGATGAAAGGACTCGTAAGTTTGATTTTAAGAAAGACATTCTTCAATACATCGAGTGGCTCATCAGTTATGGTACTACCGAACAGATCTTGTGCTACGCAGCCGAAACTGCTGTACCAGAAACAACCAGTTTCTTGGAGCAAAGTGAACTTTATGATTTCAGAGCTCTCCTACAGAGAAGCTTCCCGCTGTTGTTGCCTGCCAAATTCGTTTACGCAGGTAATGACGAACTTCTTAATGCTGCCAAATCTAATCCCCAACTATCCAATGTTCCAAAACTTTGTGACTTCTCCAGCTTCAAGATCTCCAGACCAATTGCTGACGACATAATCGCTCCCTCGTTTCATTCTTTCTTTAGCAACTTTGTTAACCACGCCGCTATTGTATTGACACTGCTTCGTGATAATGAAGAGGATTACCTTCTTTCATCAAACAAAAAGGAACTAGACGACTCATCTAGAAATGCCACTAGTTTCAATGATACTTATGAGAGTCTCTCTTCGAAGTCTTTAGAAAAGAGCACATACGACGAGTCAGATTCTAATCACGACCTCAATGACATTGCAAGTCGTGCCGATTTGGAAAGGTTTTACATGGCATGTGTCTACACTTACAGCAATAGATCAGACCTCTGTGAGGCTTTTTGGGCTGCCGACGAATCGAACGTCGCTGGTTTCGTTGATTGGGGCATTTCCAAGAACACCCTGCCCCTTATAACTGCTACTTTCTGTTTCCTTCTTGGAAGTTTGACTTCAGGTGGAACTATGGCTAGCTTGAAAGTGTGGGACATCTTGGTCAACGCAAACACTTTCCGCAAGAATGATTACTCATACATCTCGATAGATTCTATCATAGGATCCTTGACGTACTACCTAGATGCTCTTACGGAGAACCTCGAGCTGGAGTTAATAACAAGGTCGAAGATGGAGCAACAGAAACTGGAATACCTTTTCTCCAGCAATCATCATAAGCGCGTTACTGACGATGATACCGAAATCCCCATCATGCTTTCTGAGGACTCGGTAGTTTTCATTGCAGGATTCTTCATGCTAATTGCTCAAATTTTGAAGAATGCGGGCGACGAGGATCAAGTATCTCGAACTGTCAGACAATCGGCCTTCAATCGTTTCCATCCAATAATAGTATCATTCCTCAAGTTCGACAATTTGATTACCAGTGCCAAGGAGTCTCTTAACAAGAAGAAGACATCTGTTCCGGTTGTCTTCAGCGATGAGAACAGAACCATTATTCTTAATCTTGTGATGAATTGCTTGAAAGAGTTCGCCACTACTAGTGATATGAGCATTAGAACACAAATATGGGATACCGTTGATCGCTGGATTTGTCATTCGCTTCATGATGGCGAGAATACAAAGCCGACCGATAGTCAGAGATACACTGCACGGGGATCCCTGCTGAACACAGTCTCCAATAGCACGAAGACAGAGCTTCAAAAGCTCAAGAGCTATTTCAGGGGTTCTCCAATGAAACAAGGCTTTCAAATGGCACTTACGAAGACATCTGAAGTCTCGAACTTTGTACAGCTTATAGCACAGCTACTCGGGCCTGTGTCAAATGAGAAGTATGGTTTCAATTCCATGGAGCTTTTATACCCTTCTAACCTCGGATCGGGGTATAGGTTCAAGAACCAAATTGGTGTGTGGCCTTACATGGAATTCATTCTAAACGAAGTTTTCGTACATACCCCAGATCTCGAGGATGAGGATTTGAGGGTGAGCTTGCAACTGATTATCCTCAAAGTAGTGAAAACGTCATTAACGGAGGTGGATTGGCTCTTCCTTGTGGAGACTGCTCCGCAAATTTTCCTTGAAACGCCCACCACCGAAGACGTTTTTGCATCATCTAGGCTTCTTTCAGGAGAGACCACTGCGATCACCTTCGAGACTTTTGTCAGAGTTCATCATTCTTTGTCAGTCTTAAACTTCTTGTTTGAGGACAAGCCTTCAGCGGTGTTGTTCAACATCGTGAATACGGGGTTGGACCTAGTTAGCGGCAACCCTGTTTTACAGCATTTGATTAGCGAGGCTTTAAGCGTTGTTGACAACACATTAAGACTACAGCATATCTATATCGAGAAGCTCTTGCCACTTCTTAAGAATGCTGACATCTTTTCTCAGGCTGATAGCAAGAAGCCGTTAGGATATGGTACCAGTTTGAGTCTTGCTCTTACTACTCAAAAGCTCACGCACGACAATGTGTATTATCCTACTGGACTTGGAACTCATGGTGTCAGTGACTACTTCGAATTAATTTTGTTCAATTTGTCTAGTGTGGTCCACCTTGCGCTTTATATTGGGTCCGATGATAGGTCTATCTCCCAACCAGCCATCTCAATCTTGCGCAAGCTTTCAGAGTCTAAGGTTTTCAGCACCAAGAGTGCTCTCTCTAAGGATCTCTCGTTGAGAAACACTCGTCTCTTGAGTATCTTTGAGAATGTGGATGAGTCTCTCAAGATCAGATATGCATTCGTCCAGCAAATGGAAGCTATCACTGACTCATTGCAAGTAAAGTATGATATCTTGGAATTCTTGCTTGCCAACTTGCCATCAAACGGTGAAGTGACTGTTGCTCACTTTTTGCTTGGCTACGAGACTCGTAATGGTAGCCTTACTTTGGAGGAAGACCTGGACAGTATATCCTTACTTGATACCTTGATTCAGTTGCTCATGTCAACGATCGATTTGATCTTCGACATTGACTATAGTAAGGGCTACGTCACACGTATTGGTCTAGGACCTTCCAAGTTGGCATCGTTGACGATGCAAATCTTGGTTAAGTTGAGCAAGAGTCCCGTGCTTTCGTCTATCACCTTGCTGTATATCAGAAAGTACGATTTGTCTTCGAAATTGCTTGAGGTTCAACCAAAGATTGATGACTTGACTATTTGGAATAATGAAAGATTCCAAGCTAACGTTCAAGATGGTGCAAAGAACAACTTCATTGAAGATGAAGGCAGTCTTGAAGCGTTCTTCGAGTTCATGAAATACAGAAACCTGATTCTCCAATACTTGTCGATTGAAATCCATGAGATCAGGTCAGCTACCAAGAAGGAGCACTATATCCAAATGCTTCTCAACGATACCGAATTCTTCAACGGAACACCAAAGATTCTCAACTTCTTGGATGTGCTCAACTATCAGTTCTCCAATTTCGAGCCTCACAAGTTACTAGAATTCGAGAATAAGTATAATCTTCCAGCGTTGGTCCATGAGTTGAGCCAAGAGAGAGAAAAGAAGGAGAACGGAACAAGACTATTGAGAAAGTTTGCCGGATTGCGTTGCCAGAATGCCAACCAAAGACTCCGCACTGAAGATGAAAAGGCTGCCTTTTCTATCGATATGATGGTTGAAGTGACCAGAGTTGATGAGCTTTTCCAGAAGATCTTTGTGGTGGAGGAGCTCAAGAAACGTCACTTGCAGTGCTTGCAGTCGTGGGTTCAGATCATTCAAGTTCTCAGCAGTGATGGAGTGGCTGATCGTGCTGATTTCATCTTGAAGGTGTTCCAATACATCCTTCCTAAGATCAATAATGACTACTATGAGAGAGATATCATGTTTGCGGAAGAGTTGATTCTGTTGTGTATGCTCTTGTTTGACATGTATGAAGAGGACTCGATAGTCAAGGCCAAACCAGAAGACGGCAAGGAACAGCATTTACAGAAACTCCTTCCACTCTTTAAAACATGCGTGAATGGAGTACTATGCAGCAACTCGACGCCAGCCTTACGTTCGGACTTGTACATTTTGCTCAATAAGTTTACCCAGAGAACGCCGCAGTCAGGTGCCTTGCTTCACCAAATCCTTACGGCCCTTCGGTCGGTGGACAGAAGGTTCATCAATGTTATCTGCAACGATTCAATCTATTCAGAAGGAGCCCCTCGAATCACATCGATAATATTGATGGAAACGCTTGTGAATCTTTCCAGTTTGGAGAAGTCGACTTCTATTCTTAACGCGATAGTGGAGAACAACTCATTGTCACTTCTCGCCCGACTGCTCAAACGTACTGGGGAGCTCTTCGAGGCTTGCGAGGGAAATGCGGAGTCAGGAATCAGAATAGATACGCTACTTTACGAGCTTACGGCTTTCAAAGCAACGCTTTATCTTTTGATAAGAATCGGGCAGTCACGAGAGGGAGCATCGCAGCTTTTCCAGAATGAAATTTTCCCGATCATACGTCATCTCAAGTTCTTAAACATTGATTCAGACTTGGGATTGGAACTCCAGATCGACACAGGACCAAATGTACTGGGCACCACATCCTCGGGATACGCCGCTGCAAAAGAGGAAAGTGCTACTGCACTGATCACATTAAGTTTGGATGTTCCGGCATCACTCGCAGATTCAGCAGATTCAGCAGGCGGCAGCGAAAAGGTGCGGACGATCTCGTACTATGAGTTACTCGTGCCAGCGTTCCAATTGGTTGTCACTGTGCTTTCGGCGATGGGCCCGTCGTTCCAGCCTGGAATCATGCAAGCTCGAGAACTCATGCAACACTTTAGGGTTCTAGTAGTGGGAGTGATGAAACGAGACCAGCTTATGGAGCAAGGGTCATTGGCGCAATATGAAGAGAAGCAGAGGCTTGCGCTGGAAGGGCTTCGGCAGTTGGCGAGGTTGTTTGTGCTCGTAAACGCCCTTATAGAGGACGGAAAGCTTAACAACGGTCTCGGGTAGAGCGAGAAAGGAGACTGGCGAGCGCACACGCTCTTGGCAACGAAGCGATGCCAGAGAACCGAAAGGCTTCACCAAAGTTCCGGGAAGCAGATATACAAGGCCGGCGGTGGGGCATGGGAAGAGAGAACAAGACAGAGAGGGGGACCCTTATGACCGTAAACCTTGGCGCAAGCGAAGACTTTGTGGTTCTTGGCTCGCCTCGTCACCTTCCCAAGAAAGAGCAAATACGTGTAATACATTCGGATGTCCAGCGATTGAATGTTTTTCCTTCCGAGACACTCACACAAAAAAAAGGCTTCAGCCTACTCAGGCCACGGAAATGGATGATCTCACTGTATGAAAGTTGCATTTTCAGAGACACATGAGGTGTGAGCAGACAGTAGCAAAAAAAGTACAGTGCAGCGCCAAGCCCGAAAAAAATGCCTGCCAGCAAAACAAGCCTACAAACAAAAAACAACCTGCCCCCTCCAAACAATTTATCATTGGCCACATTAGGTATAGTGCACCTGCAGCGAGAGGTTGCTCTTTGTCTTTTTTCAGTTAATGCTCTCTCATTCTTTTGTTTTCTCACAACGAGGGGGGTCCCTCTTGTTTAGCCTCACTGTGCAAGCACGGCAACTCATCAGTGCCCCACCACCAAATAGGTAAAACTCATCAGCCACCATTCAATCTCTGAACGATTATTGGCTGGTTTGCCAGTGGCGGGCTATGTACTTTCTGCACACAAGGTTACGTCGTCGATGACTGGGACAGAAAAAAAAAACAGGAAAAATGCCTCCCCATGATTATACCGGACCTCGATGCCGTTACCCACCACTGCACTATGATGTAACCAGTGTTAAAGTGTCTCTGGCGCCATACGAACAGGCAGCAGCGCAGAAGCAGTACTGAATACGCCGCTCATCTTCCCAGACCTGTTCATAGTCAGATAATTCCTAAAGGTATGTTTCCGTTCCAGAACCTGGCCTTTATATAAGAGATGGTTTTTTCCCTGATGGAATTTCGGTGTCCAGGAATTTTACAATACCCCCAAGGTAGAGACCAAAAAGAAACACTTTTTCCCTCCCCCGAAACAAACCAAAAAAAAAGCTTACATTTAACTTTCACCGTCTACTTGTAAGTCCGCTTCCTCCCCATCCCTGTTTCTTTTTTTGTTCCCGCATTTTCACTTTTACTTTCACTTGGTGCGTCCAGAACACTAAGTTCCTTTTTTGCTTCTCTGCCTTTTTTTCGCACATCGCCCATTTCGCATCTCGCAGAAAACAAGAAATCCTCCGTCCGGCCTATATATCTATCTGCCTTTATTCCTTGTTTTTGAATCCCTGTCGCCTTTTTTTCTCAACATCATGTCTAAGGTTGACTCTGAGAAAGACCTTTCCGGCAATTCTGCCGACACTCATATGTTCAAAATAAATGAGAACTTTAATGAGGACTTTAACGATAACAGCTCCACCCAGGAGTCTGGCAGCAATCGCTCCGGTGAAAAATCCGATGAAAAGAAGCTCAATCACACCAAGAGATCTTTGGAACAGAGACACATTAACCTTATTGCCATTGGTGGTTCCATTGGTACCGGTTTATTTATTACCATTGGTTCCTCTGGTTTGATTGAGGCTGGTCCCTTGGGTCTTCTTTTAGCCTACTGTTTCTGGACTTTTGTCATTTTGTGTTTGACCGTTTCCGTTGGTGAAATGGTTTGTTACTTGCCTATCGACTCTCCATTTTTGCAAATGGCTGGTCGTGTGGTTGACCCTGCTTACGAGTGTGCTGCCTCTGTTAACTTTTGGTTGATGCAGAGTTTGTACATTCCTTTCGAAATCACCGCCGTTAACGGTATGATTCATTTTTGGAGAGACGATTACAGTCCTGCCATTACTCTTGTTATCCAGATTATCATTTACTGCGCCATTAACGTTTTCGCCGTTAAGCTTTATGGTGAAGCCGAGTTTTGGTTATCTTTGGGTAAATTGATTTTGTGTGTGGGTCTCTTGTTCTTCACTCTTATCACTATGTGTGGTGGTAACCCTCAAAATGATGCTTTTGGTTTCAGAAACTGGCACGCTGAAGGTGGCCCAATCAATGAGTACATGCGCACAGGTTCTCTTGGTCGTTTCCAGGGTTTCTTGCAAGGTTTGTTCTCTGCTAACTTCGTCGTTGTCTCTTCCGAGTACCTCAGTATGACCGCAGGTGAAGCTAAGAACCCAAGAAAGAACATGGCCTCTGCTTTCAAGACCGTCTTGTACCGTTTGGTTATTTTCTTCATTGGTGGTGCTCTTTCCGTCACCATTTTGCTTGCTTACAACGATCCAACCTACTTGGGAATTGTAAAAGGTGAGAATGGTGAGGATGCTAACGCTGCTTCCTCTCCTTACGTTGTTGCTATGCAAAACTTGCAAATTGAGGTTCTTCCTCACATTGTCAACGGTGTTGTTTTGTCTTCCGCCTTCTCTGCCGGTAACTCTTACACCTATTGTTCCTCAAGAGCCCTTTACGGTCTTGCCGAGAAGGGTTACGTTCCAAAGTTCTTCAAATACTGTACAAGGAATGGTGTCCCAATTTTCTGTGTTGCCGTGTCTGCTTGTTTCTCCCTCTTGTCTTTGATGCAGTTGGGTGAAGATGGTGAGAAGGCCTTGAACTACATGGTGAGTTTGTGTACTGGTGCTCAATTGCTTAACTATGCTTTCATGAGTGTCACCTACTTGCATTTCTACAGAGCTGTTAAAGTTCAAGGTATTGACAGAAACAACTTCACCTACAGATCGTGGTACCAGCCATACACTGCTATGTTTGCTTGCTTCTTCTTGTGGATCGTTGTTGGTATCAAGGGTTACGAAGCATTTGTTCCTGGCCACTGGTCTGTTGACCACTTCTTGTTCAGTTACGTCATGATTTTTGTCTCCTTGGCTGTATTCATTCTTTACAAGGTCATCAAGAGACCTAAGTACATCAGACCAGAAGATGCTGATCTTCAAACCGGTCTTGAGGCTATTGAAGAGCATGAGTATGAATTCTACGCTGCCTTGGAAGCCAACAACGAGAAGCCAGGTCTCAGAAAGAGAATTATGGACTGGATCTTCTAAGTGTATCAGTCAAGAACTGATCAAGTGCATTAAACAATTACGAATAGCATTCAAATCATCGGAGAGACGAACTTTGTTCGTGGTCGGAGTCATATATAATTCAGCACTATACCATCTAAATTGTATTTAGATCATTGTTACATATTTAGAAATGAAATTTGTTAAAGAATCCTTTATTTCGTATCATGTTTCTATAAGTGACGGACGCTCTAACTGTTCTTTGCTATCCTTTTTATAAAATTTTTATGCTAATAATGTCGACAATCAGTCTATGCACATATTGGAGCTAATAGACTCAAGTTGTCCGAAAAGCCATCTGCTTTGGAAGCTGCTAAGACCTGTTGTTTTGGCTCTCAAGCGCATATTTCTATCATCTGTAATGAGAATGCAATACCGGAATACCTTGGCCATTCTTTCGTCGAGCATCACAGGAGGATTAACTCTAAGAGTGGCATTGATACCCTTCTTCAACTTTCTGTTAATCTCGTCATGTTCTGTGACAACGTTAAGAACAGTCAGGTCAACATTGTTCAACCAGGAAGGGTTATTCTCAAACTCTGTAACTTCGTTTATGTCGCTAGCGATATTACCATCGAACCTTAAAGGTACCACCTCCTTATTTGCGTACAACTCCCTGATAATAATAACCGATCTAGTCGCCGCATCCGCAATAGTAGCCTCTGTTGATTTTCTTAACGACCGTAACTCTTGAAAGACAATAAGCGGAATCAGTACTTTGAAAGCTCCACTGTGGGCACATTTGAAGATCCTGCCACAATGCTTGAGCCAAATATTCGTATCAAAAGTAATGTAAGTCAATGAAGTATCCATTCTGTCACCAAGATCACCGTCAACCGAGTTCTTCTTGATGGATGGGACCAAATCGCCATCGATGACGCCGTTGTAAAAGTCTTGAGAGATACCTCTCTGCTGCAGCATCAAAGCCTGTTGATGCTGCAGGAGATGATACATATGATGATTGTCTAAGTGACCAGCTTGTCCGACAGAATCCAAATCAATACCGTTATCGTTAGACTCGGTGTCGGCGTAGCCTTCCAATGCATCTTGGCTAGCTATCGGTTCATTGAAATCGATAGGATCGCTGCCATTGAGCCAAACTGACCCTGCAGCTATCTGAAACCAGCTTTCATCAATAACTTCAGCTGGAAATGGTTCTTCAGTGAATCTTTGGCCAAGATTCGTGTCAGAAATTGGGGTGACAAAACTGCCCAGTGTCAAGCGAGAGTCCTCGTAAATGACCTCATTAATGAACTGATACATGTCACCAGAACCCTTGTATGAGGGGAAAGAGAGTAACGTATCGTTCTTGGCTGCTTCGTACGTCTGCAGATCGAATTTGAAGCCATCCTTATCTCTCATAAAGCCAAAGTCATAATTATCGGCAAGTAAACGGGCAAGTAAGACGATACGCACAAGTCTTTCTTCGTTGTCCTTCTCTCCTTTATCTCTAGGCTTCGCGCCGGGTTGTTGTAAGTTGTTGAGGTTTACCATCGGCGTCGTTCCACAAATGGGGAGGTCAAACATCTCATGACTCAGGATACCAGCAGCTTCGAAGTCTTCATAGTCATGTTTAACACAAATGAAATCAAACCAAAGAGTGCCCCAGCATTTCCAGACTTCGGATAAGCTTTCATTCTCATTGAAGTATTGAACATAGTTTGGATGGTTGATGATATAATCGCGACACTTATCGTTAAGGTGAGTATTACCTCTAACAATCACGGTGATGCTATTCATGTAATTGATGAATGATTCCCAGGGGAAGAACTTTTGGAAAAGCCACAAAAACATGTTTCTTGACTCCGGGAAGCGTTTGATAGCCTCTCCAAGCGCTATCAAGAAATACAACCACACAATAACATGACATGCAGATGCTTGCTTGGGGCCGACCAAGTAGTATTTGAGGATTCTAAAGTTAAGCTCCAAAACAGACTTATCGAGATAAGCTAAGCAGTAGAACCAATCCATGACTGAGAGGTCAGAACCTGTGACAGAAGAGCTATCCACGCCATTGCTGATGGAACCGAACTGTGAGTTTTCTTCCATACTTGCCTGGTCCTGAGAGCCTGTAGATTTCGTCTTCCTCTTCCTCTCCTTCTTATCTTTCCTTTCCCGAAGAGCCTCAGGAAGCAAAAATAACTTTGCGAACGGATTTCTTGCGTCACCAAACCCGATGAGATGATTAATATTAGCGATAGCAAAAAGAGGACCCTTGTTGAACCAAAAGTTGACCTTTTCTATCGTATCCATTGAGTTGGACTGCTGGTCTTGTTCATGCTGTTGCTTCAAGTATTGTGTGAAGGGATCTGCACTCTGCTTCTCGGTCTGGTTTGGGTAAATGAACTGGCGCAAGAAGAAATTGTATCCATGGGAATCGGATCCGAACGACATGGCATAACGTGAAACTAGATCGATGCCATGATTAAATCTGTTCTCTTGGAACATGTCACCCTGACCAGGAGACAAACGAGAGTTCGGATTATTCGTGTTGATGCATAACAAGACCTTGTGAATCTTGATGAAGTCAATGATAGGCAACTCAAGCAAAGAGAGTATGTTTCTTTGCGTGCAAATATTCTCAACCACGAGTTCGAGATACTGTGCTGTTGGGACAAACGGGTCACGACAATTGACAGCCTTACTTATGTTGACAAGGGCTTCCAAGTTGTCTTGCTGGACCGTGCTCATGTGGTAGTACATTTTTCCATGGCCGTAAAGGGTTTTCAACGCATTCCAGTACCAGTATTCTGAGCTCGACTTCCAGTCGATGAAGCGAGATGAGTATAAAGCGATAGCCATTCTTGACAAATCACCGAGTTTCTCACACCACCAGCCTTCCATCTCCCAAGATGGATCTGTGAGGCTAGAGACTATGCTAAAACAGTGAGCGATGAAACATGAGAACACTTCATGCTCTTGGAAAATGCTCATGATGTTCTTGAGAAGTTCTAAAAACCCAACGATACCGTACACCCACATACGGCGAGGGATCTTATATAGATCAATGATATTCTTGCCTGTTCTGTGATGAGTGGATATGGCGGTAGGCTTCAACGCAGTTGTGAGGAAATCATAATAGTTGTTCAACAACGTTATGTTATGATGATAAATGGTCCACAAATTATTAGAAAGCTCCGTCGTATTAGTCGGGATCGCAGCCTGGAAGTTTGGTGCGGAGCCATGGATCGCCTGATGCTGAGGAACATACATCGATGTCGTGTAAGGAGAGTAGAAATTGCTTGACTGGTTAATCTTATGAGTAAGATCAACGATAGACTTCTGAACAACTTCTTCGAAACTGACAATGTTCTTGTATGTCTCCTTCAACTTTGTTGCAAGCTGCTGCTCCTCATCCGACATGACCCGTTGTTGAGGGGTATTCAGAGCATCCGACTGAACCGAAGGCTGCTGTTGTAGTGGCATAGAGGAGCTCTGTGATTGATTCGTGGAAGATGCGGTATCCTTGTTCTGGGACGTATTAGCAGGAGTCATCAGATCGACCATGGGGCTTGAGCCGGACAGATCCGAATTATTTTGAGCTGTAGACTGGGTCACGTTGGGGCTAGAAGGTACGTCGTAGTTTGAAGGAGTAGGCGTCTTTATCATCTGAGGCCCATGAGGCTGCAGTTGTTGAGTTTGGAGTTGAGGTTGCAGACTAGGAAACTGTACGGATTTTCGATACTTTCCGCGTTGGGCAGAGGGAACGAAACGGCCAGACGGGGAACCCAGGTTGTTTGTACCTAGCTGGTTGGCACCAGGAACGTTGCTTTGCATGGAAAGTTGCATTTGCAAGGGGTTCGGAGTCCGTTTGCTGGAAGGATTATTCATGTATGCCGACATGCTGTTTTGGCGTTTCTGCTGCGCTGAGTTTATCGGGTTCCCGTAGACGTTTAGAAAAGCCGGGTGGTTTTGTAGATTAGCATCAAGGGGAGCAGAGTCCTGAGGAGGAGATACCGCCTTGGGATCATGTGGGTACCCAGATCCGACGGGAGTATTCATGGAGTAATATGCTAAGTATAAAAAAAGAAAAAATGGAAAACGGAAGGGGAACGGCAAGCTTACGGAAGATGCCTGGTCGGGATGGAGTGGCTAAGGATAGTGTCTAAAGTTGTGATGAAGTGAAGGATGCAATCTAGCCCAGGATGCTATCCTGTTGGAGGAATTGTGGATGTTGATGGTGAATTAGTACTGTTTATAGAAGCAGCCAATACTGGGGAATGGGAAGGGCAAGGGCTACTTGGATGCCTTTATATTGGAAAGGGATAAGGTAGCAAGGCAGAAGTCTAATAGTAGAAAACTCTCCAGTAGTATGGGTGTTCCTGGGAGAAAAATGACTAACGTGTACTCAGTGAGGGCGTTTAGGAAATATAGATCAAGGAGTGAAACATGCTCGCTGGATTTTTGGAGAGCAGGCGGTTTATCATGGGCGTGGCACGACCTGTGACAGATAGGAGGGCAAGCAGAGATAAACCGACACCTGGCAGAAATTTATAGAAAGTGTTACAGAGAGGAAAATACAGTAACTGTAAATATGGCTTTTGTTGGTTTTACCAATTTCCACCATTCATTGGTTATATGTGGAACACTAAGCGTCTGTGAGCCCTGAAGAGTGGGTGCAAAAAAAAAAAAAAGCGAACAAGGTACACGCCACCGCAATCGAGCCAGGCGACAGGGACAGGGGGAAAGGTGATGATATGGAGAAGAAGGGGAATGTTCCGGGACGGGTTTTTGGATATGAAATGGTGAACTTACGACATTTCTGGGTATTTGTATACTTTGTAATTTTTATATTTTTGTGGTGGTGTATTTTTAACATGGGTGTGTTGTTTCTGTGATTGGACTGATTGCCGTAAACAGGTTCGCATAATTAATGCGTTTTTGGCAGGTGATGATTTAAGACACTGTGGAAGGCCCAAAAGATGGATGTTCCAGGGAAGTAGTAAAAAAAAAAGGAAAAAAAGGAAAAAAGACAAAGAAAAATGGAAGTAACAAAAATCAAAGAAAATGATCACTTACAATGCAAAAGCAACACTCATCAACCTAACCATCTCCCCTTGTGCTCTTTTTTCGATTACGAGGCGTCCTGTTTAAGTCTTTGTGCCTTGCTCGCTGGATTGCGCTAGCATCATGGTGGACCCTAGATAGACTTTCGTCACCATTCGTACTTTCGAAGCATTGCTATGGCCATTTAAGAAATATGAGGCAACAACGTGCGTTTTTGGCTAGATTAGGGTACGATTTTGGGGAATATTATTCTATGGTTTTTGCTGTTTGCGGCGATATGTGGCCGCCTAGCAAGCGTATGTGAGCCGATAAACGGACAGACGTACTGATCTCACCAGATACCCGACGCAGGCTGGATATGGCCTGGGTGAGTCCCAAAACGGGACCGGCCAGGGGCCACATGGAGCACCTTATATGTAGCGTCATTTCATTTGGGTATATGGTTCTACAGATGGGATGCATAGGGTTTGGGCTACTTGGTGATGAGATGGAAGGTGGAGGTGGCAGGTGGCAGGTGGCAGGTGGCAGGTATGGAGGTGGCTCGAGGAAAGGACTGGACGTGTCGGGAAAGGAAGTTGGAACGCTTGGATGGCGACATCTAGACTTTGGATCAAGTTCCAAGGTTTGTCTTGATGTAACTTTGAGTATGCTTTGATGGCGTTGGTCTTGGGTACTAGACATTTGTGTAATGCCGAGTCGGCATCAACCAAAATGTGATTTCTTTCTGTTGTCACTTTTTCATCCTTTGTTCTTTTCACTTATTTCCTAACACGTCTTCTTCATCTTCTTCCTCTTGCCTCTCCTTCTCCTGGCTCTCTGTTCACCCATGTCATCTTTCTACAGGGTAACTTTCCAGATCGTTGTATTTTGTATAAAGAGCTAAACAGACCAGCTCGGGTATCACTCGAACATGCAACAAATATGTACAAGCACAAGCAAAGCCCACACTGGAATGGAAAGTGTAATAGGGGGCTGTCCGATTATTTCAACTTCTTCTTTGGTCTCAACTGGTTAGTGTGACCGCACTTTCTCTTTCTGCAGTTGGTGGCTCTTGGTGGCAATCTGGCGTAACACTTACGGCAGATGGACTTCTCGCAGTTGTACTTGGAAGCCAAGGCTTTCAACGATGGTTCAATCATGGCGTACTTGTAAGTATGAAAGAGGGAAAGGGAAAGGAACTGAAAGTTTTTTGTCGATAGCGTAGGAAAAAAATTTCGCGGCTGGTGCAAAGGTGTGAGCTGCCTTTGGCCAAAGTGCGTGCCGGCTTTCCCCCATAGTTAAGCTTTGGTTCATGACATCACGTGTGTGCTCCAAGCGCGAGGGCTCGAGCCCCAATTATATGCCTCCACCTGGCGCCATCACCTAGTTGGAAAGTAGTATGGAAGGTTTTGGGATGATGTGAAACGTATTTTGCTTGGATGGCAATTAAGGGTTGGTTTTTTAGTTGAGTAAAGGAAGAACAGAAACATGGGTATAGAGTAGTGGACGGGTGTGGATGCTGGGTTCTTCTGTTTCTGTAGGTGCTCATTATGAACATCCAAGGCTGGCTCAGCTTATAGAGAATACCAAGTATCATCTATGGTAGACCACTACTTAAGGTGTGAAATGATATATGCTCATTGCCTATTCCGCAGCCACTTCATTAATGGAACGATGTCATATTAACATTGACCAACCACTCAGAACTTAACAGTGGAGCATAGTAGAGCTTGAGAATATCGTTTGCCATGTAGATAGTGTAGCTGAGAATGGATGGCTCAGTATGGAGAGTTCCATTCACTCAATACGAAACGACCGCCCCAGATACTTAGAATTACTTGGCGACGAAAATAGATTACAGTAAGAAGCAAAAAATAGCATAATCTAATAAGTATGATACTGGTAGTCCTTCCAGTAAATGCTTCACCACCTTGACTATGTACCACTGATGCTGGTGCTAGTAACTACTGTGGTGTACGGGTGTCTACATCTCAAGTTGATAGCCAGCAACATACTCAATAGTATTGTAAGCTAGTTTCACGCAAAACAAGCCATCTACTGCGACATTTGTGTTCGTCATGAGCGATCCACAAGATGACAGCAAGAAAGAGGAAGCTCTCTCACAAGATGTGGAGATGATTGATGCTGAGACAGCCAATCCCACGCTACAGTCTGAGACAGTTCCAGGTCCAGATGCACCAAACACAGAAGTCCATGAAGCCCCACAAGAGAACATAGAAGCAGTGCAAGAGGTGTATTCTGAGCAAGTTGACACAGCTGTATCGTCTGAACAACCACAAGAGCAGCAACCCATTTCAGTATCGTCTGAGACAAACACACAACAGCCTTCGCAACCAGAACTTCAAGTCGAGGAGATAACTGATGAGCCTGAAGTCATTGCAGATGAGCCAGAAGTGGTTGAAACTCCAGCAATTACTGTTAGCTCAACCGAAAATGTTCAGGAGAATGAACCCCAAGCCATAGAGCCCCAGGTGGAGGAGCCTCCAGCAGAAGAAGCCAAGCCAGAGGAGCCTCAGGTCCAGGAACCTCGTATTGAGGATGCTCCAGCAGAAGATGCTCCAGTTGAAGAAGCTCCAATTGATGAACCTCAGACTGATCAGCCTCAAGAAGAACAGCCAGACCTCCAAAAGCCAACGGAAACGCTTGAACCTGACGCTCCCGAGAACATGGACGAAGACCAAGATCCTAACACTTCGGTCACTTTGAATCCACCAAGTTCAGCTCAGAACTTTGCCACCCCACTGAAGTCTCTTCCTGCCCTCAAGGACATTGAACCTATCACTACTCCGAAAGCATTCAATGTTGCTAAAGATGATGAGGGCGTTCGCAGTTCGCCAGTGGCTGAACAAAGATCAGCTAATCTTGCCGAGTTGGCCGAGCAAGATGATGTGCTTGACCACACAGCCAACGATACTTTTGCATCTGCCGTCATGGACACCAACGCCAATGATGACCCTATTCCCGAAACCGGAAACAAGTCGGATACCGATCTAGAACCCGTTGCATCTTTCCTTGGATTGGATACTTCCACGCTCTCTAAGTTGCCGTCATTAATAATATCGAAGCTTGTGAGTAAGACCCAGCAATTCCATGGTCTTCAGTCAGAACTTTCCTTCTTTAAGCTTAATCAGGAGCAATTCAGTCAAGTACAACAAAAGAAGTTGGACACATTCCAGAAGAAGATTGAGAAATTGACGGAAACGAATTCGAACATCACTTTGGAGAACGAGGTGCAATACGACGAATTGGTCACACTTAAGGAAACTCTTGAAACTGTTCGTGATGAGAACAGCAGCCTCAAACAAAAAGCATCTCAATCGGAGTCTCAAGTGAAAGAGTGGGAGAATAAGTACAACGAACTTACTACGTCTGGCGAAGCTAGCAATCTCAATCTTAACGAAGCGCTCGACAAGGCTATTAAATCTAATCTTGAGCTGGGCCAGAAGTTGAGTGAGCTTAATAAGGAGCTAAGCGAAGCTGTTAATGAGAAGTTCAACTTCAAGCTTGAGTTAAACAAAGCTAACAACGAACTTGTTTACACGAAGAATCAGAAAGAGTGGTACGAGAAGGAACTTAAATCTCTTCAGGATAGGTACACTAATCTTCTCAAAAAGCACGATGCCGATAGCTTGAAGGACTCGAACCAAATCAGCTCCCTTGCATCAAAGAACGAGACTTTGGCCTCCATCAAAGACTCGCTCCAGTCACAAATCAAAGAGCTTGATTCTAAGCTTGAGGAACAAACTAATAGAGCTTCTGATCTAGAGACGAAACTCGAGGTGCAAAGATCTAAATTTGTAAAGGACAGTTCCCAGAAAGATGATTTGATCGAGCTTATCAATGTTCAGTTGAATGAGAAGACTTCCAGAATCCAGACCTTAGAATCATATGCTGAAGAGCTCAAGAGTTCAACATCCGAATCGATCTCCAATTTGCAGAGAGAGCTTTACGAAAAGGACGATAAGATTGCTCAGACGGAAGAGAAACTCAGGAGAACCGAAGATGCCCTTGATTCCGAACTACACAAGGAGACGGAACTCCCCAAGTTGGGTGCTTCAGCTGAATTGATTATGCAGAATAAGCCCCAAGGTATTTCCTTATCGTCGCTCTACACCGAGTTTAATCATATGAAGAAAGAACTTGTTCTCGAGAAGTCACAGAAAGAAAAGCTTGCTGCTCAGTTACAACACTTCGTTGCAGAGTTAGAGTCCAAGAAGCCTGCTATTGCCTCTTACAGAAACCAAATTCAATTCTACGAGCAATCTCTTAAGGACATGTTAGGAAAGCTCGAGGCTTTGAGACTTGACAAGCTTGACTCTGACAAAGAGACTAATAGATTGAGAACCAGGTTGAGCAATAATGAGTCTGAATTACATTCCTTGAAGCAATTGTCTAAGGATCTTGGAAGGCAGTTGTGCTACTATCTTATTCACTCCAAGGTCAGAGATGGCAACGAGAACCCCTTGACGTCAGAGGAGAGGAAAACAATCGATTTGATTTTGACTAAGAGTGGAAACAAGGACTCGAGCGGCGAGTCAGACACTGATCAGTTGATAACGGAGAGACTTGTTGGCTTTGCATCTATCATCGAAATGCAACAAAAGAATCAAGAGTTACTTGTTGCTGTAAGACTGCTTGGTAAACAACTCGAAGCCAAGGAGCAAGAGTCTGAGGGTCTCGAATCTGCTGCTGTGGAAGAGGCTAGGGAGGCCATTTTGACATTGCAGGGCGAACTTGATAGCGTGAACGTCAGACTTGAAGCTGTCACGAAAGAGAGAGACTTGATCAAGACATTAGGTGATGGAACTTCTCAGAACGGATCGGAGAACAGCAAGGTTGAGGTGAAGCTTCTCAGTGAGGCCAATCAGGAACTCAAGAATAAACTTAAGGAACACGAGGAAGCCCTTAAGACCATCCAATCACAATCAGGTGAGAAGATCAAGTCACTTATGGAGAAGTTGACGCTGTCGAATACCGCCTACGAAGAGGTTCAGACGAAGCTTAGTTCCGCAAAGCATAACGCCGATCTTGCTGAAAACAGATACGAAAGTGCCAAGAAGCTTTTGGACAATTCAAGAAGGGAAGTCGAGAACGGAAGCAGGGAGGTTGCCTTCTGGAAAGAGCAAGCCTCTAAGCAAGAAGACCTTTTAGTCAGAAAGTCTAATGAGCTTCGTGATCTTGAACGGAAACTTGCTGAATCGAGCTCGTCATTTGAAAGCTTGAAGTCAGAGAAGGAAGTCTGGAATGCAATTCAGAAGTCATTGAAGGATGAGGTGAGCCAGCTCAAACGTGACAAGGATCAACTCAATGGTTTTGTTTCCAACTTGCAATCACTTTTCAAGGAGAGAGAACAGTCGAGCTTGGAGTTGTCCAACAGATTATCGCAGAGTATTGAGAACTACCAAGCCTTGCAACAAAAGCTCAGTCAGAAGGAGGAGAAGATTGAAATTCTTTCATCCCAATCAGAGATGGCATTGAAGGCTCAGAACGCTAAATTAGAGCAAGTCAATGAAATTAGTGAGAGATTGGTTGATGCCAAGCAGAAAATCTCCGAGAAAGAAGCTCTCATTAAAAGCTTGCGCGATCAGATCACTAATGCATCTAAGTCTCGTCCAGCACGTCCTGTTGAAGCCAGCACAAATGGAGAAAATGGTGCTGATAATTCCGAGTATGACGATATCAAGTTCGAGTTGAAACAAGCAGAGGCACAAGTGACAGAATTCAGCAATATTGCGAAGGCTGCTGAGGATGCTCTTGTCAAGGCCACTGAATCATTCGACAGCTACAAATCTACTGCTGATGAAAAGCTTGAGGCTGCAGAGAATGAGAAGAAGGCATTGTTGTCGGAGGTTGAATCGCAAAAGAAGGAGATTGACGAGCTTCAGAAGCAGCTGTACAACACCCAGAATGAGCACCTCAACGCTGTTCAAGAGTTAAAGACTAAGTTACATGAGTATTCATTGAAGGCATCCTCATACGACGACTTGAGACAGGAATACGAACAAAAGTTTGCTGCATTGACTGAAGACTTGAAGTCACAATCTCAGATGAATGACGCGTTGGAGAAGAAGTTCCAGAGCAAGTTCGGCGAAGTCGAGACTTTGAACACAGAGCTCGTTACACAGAAGGAGCTCAATCAGACACTCCTTCTGAAGGTTGAGGATCTTACTACCAAGTTAGAGAAGGCCAGCAATGAGTTAGCATCGAAGGAATCTGCTGTTTCTGAAGAGCAGAGCAAGACTGTTGAAGAGCTCGATGCTACCAAGGCCAAGTTGAGTGACTTGCAGTACCAATTCAACCTTACGTTGAACCAACTTGAATTGAACAAATCTGGTGCAAGTCAAGGCGATGAATCAGGCGACGATTTGAAGGAAGTTGTCAACTACTTGCGCCGCGAGAAGGATGTTGCTGAGTCAAAGGCATCACAGTTGACGGAAGAGAAGCAAAGACTCGAAGTTCAAGTCGACTCTATCAATGCTGAGTTGGGTGCCGTGCGCTCTCAATTGAACAGACTTCTGAACACCAAGGTACAATTGGATGATGCCACAAAGGAGCACACACGTCTTCTTGAACAGCTCGAGCAATTGAACATCTTGAGAGAGAGCAACGTTACTTTGAGAAACGAAAATAAGAAGGCTCTTGAGAATGTTGAAAGTTTGCGTAAGGAGGTCGACAACCTTAAATCTTCAGCTCCTGTTGCTGCTCCAGACGCTACTGCCAATGCTGGTGCAACCGACTCATCTGTGTTGGAGCAAGATATTCGTTTGTTGAAGGAGGAGAATGAAAGATTGAAGAACCAATTGGAGAATAACGAAGAAGTGAAGAATCTTTTGGCTAAGTTTGACCTTCTCAAGAACGAGTTTAGATCCAAGCTTATCGCTCACAGGGACAAGAACAGAGAATTGGAGAAGGAGCTTAACGAGTTGAAGTCCACGCACGAGTCCACTACTAAGCAGCTCTCTGAACTCCAGGGCCAACAAGGTAACAACGAGAATTACACTGCGTTGAAGGATCAATTGAACAAGGCTGAGGCCGCCAAGAATGAAGCAGATAAGAAGTTCGAAACTGAAGTCAGTAAACTCAAGGAGCAACACGAGAATGACAAGAGCAAGTTGAGGGCCCAGTTACAATCCCAATTTGATTCTAAGCTTGCTAGCGAGATTTCCAAGGCTAAAGCTCAGCCATCTACTGAGGGCGCCTCGGTCTCTGAGGATGCCATTAAGCAAAGAATCGAACAAGAGCTGCGAGCCAAGACAGATGCTGCTACGAAGGAACTCACCGCTAAATTTGAGAAGGAGTTGGAGACCAAGGTTCAGCAGCGCGTGCAAGAAAGGTTACGTACCGAAGGTGGCAACGCTTCAGACAAGGGAAGAGAGGATCTCACGAAATTCTATGAGAACAGAATCAAACAGCTTAATGACAGCATTGGACAGCGTCTTGAAGAAGAGAAGAAGAAGGCTGAATCTGCAGCTGAGACGAAGTACCAGTTCAAGATCCGTGTGTTGACCAGAAAGCTCGAGAAGCTCGAAGGTAATGAAGGTACAGGTGGTGATGAGGCCACAACTTCTAAAGCACCAAAGCAAGCTCCAGGCAGCGGAAGAAGTACGCCGTCCTTTTCTGGACCACATGGCGAAAACACTTTAAGTGTGATTCAACCCAATGCTGGTGGTAACAGGAATGGTGGTCAACAGGGTCTGAATGTGACATTCCCACATCAGCAACAACAGCAACAGCAGCAGCAGCAGCAGCAGCAGTACGGTCAACAAAAAGGAAACTTCCACCAGGGATCAAACCAAGGAGGTAATACCTTCAACCGCAAGCGTACTTTCCCGCCAAACACTGGCCACTCGTATAAGAGGCCCAGAGATGATAATAAAGAGTAACGAGACTCTGGGCATTTCGCAGCCATGCGATAAGCCTGCATGAGTTACCATGATAAGCTGGAATCTTTACAATCATGGAGCATCGATTTGAGAGAAACAAAAGGTATATGGTTCTTAATTGGGTCTTTCCGGCCTTAAGCTGCCTTTTAACATTATAAATAATTCATCTATAGAAAAATAGTCTATAAAAAATTCGGATAAACTCAGCCTTCGATGCATCGCGAGGTGCGTCAGGTGAGGCTGCTAGTAGAGTATTTTAGCAGCCATTCTGCCCTTTTCATCACCAAACCATACCAACCATTCCTAAAATATAGAAATCACTATGGAGACTCCAGAAGAAGACTGGGAGAGTTTTGAGTCTCTTCGCAAAGCGAAAACAGTGCATCCTATCCAACTTCAACTGATGCTTTCCGATACAAAGCTAGATAGAGTGTTCATGAGAAGAACCAAACTGATACCGCAAAGAGCACACTTGCTGAGCAGTGACAAAGTCGATTCGAGCGACTCACTCGACGTTCATTTCAATCTTGGTGCCGAGGAACTTTCAATCGGCAGCTCAGACTCTGAAGAAGAGTTTCTTCTTATAGACTCCAAGTGGGAAGATGAAAAACCTCAGTCGATCTTTGAAACTTGGGAGAAGTATGTTATTGCCATGCTTGGAGGGTTAGCAGGGTTTTGGTCGTCAATTTCTAGTCCTATATTTGTTCCTGTTCTTTCAGAGATACAGGATGCATTTCACGTTTCTGAGTCTTTGGTGAACATCACCATTGTTGTGTATTCCATTTTCCAAGGAGTGGGACCACTTGTGTTTTCAAACTTGGCAGACTCGGTAGGCAGAAGGCCCATTGTGTTGGCATGTCTTTTGTCTTACATTATAGCGAACTGCCTATTAGCAGTCAATAAGACATTTGCTGGCTTGACAGCGCTAAGATGTGTTCAGGCATTTTGCATTTCCTCCACAATCTCTTTAGGAAGTGGAATCGCCAGCGATATTACCACCAGAGCAGAGAGAGCATCTTTCATTGGACTCACGACTGGTCTTGCACTTCTAGGACAAGCTTTTGGTGCATTTGTAGGAGGAATGATATCTTCAGCCTTTGGATGGAGAGCCATCTTTTGGTTCCTTGCAATGTCGTCTGGATGTACCCTTATTATCATTTTCATGCTTCTCCCTGAAACAGCTGCATCGATAGTAGGCACTCAAGCGAGCGGTCAGCCTACCAAGTTTAGAGGTATTATGGTCGCTCCAGTTATGCGGTTGAAATATTTGGCCAGGAGATTGGATCCAGTGGTATTATATAACAAGAGGGATCCATATGATGATCTTCCTGCCAAACCAAAATTCAACATTCTCAAACCATTGGAAGTGCTCAAGCAGAAGGAAGCCATTTTGGTTTTGATCCCGGCTTCCCTCTGTTATTCGCTTTGGCTCATGATGCTAACGACGCTTTCTCATGCACTTACCAAACAATATGGTTTCTCATTGGATCGTGTTGCCCTTTCTTATATTCCCTGTGGAATAGGAGGACTTCTCGGATCACTCTCAGTGGGAAAACTTCTTGACTATTCGTACCACAAGTACATGATGAACAGTCGCAAGGAAGGCATAACATTCAGTGTTCTAAAATCAAGACTCATTGTTTCCATATTACCATCTGTGTTATGTGTATTGGCAACATTACTCTTTGCTTGGACACTTCACCAAAATGGGCCAGTTTCGCTTGCAATCATTGCATCTTGCGTAATTGCCTATGGAGCAATGTGCTGGTTGACAATATCCAGTACAGTGATTGTGGATTTGAGACCAACGGAAGCATCAGGATCCTGTGCTGTTGTCAACTTAACAAGATGTTGGTGTGCAGCTGTCTTTGTAAGTATTTTGAGTTACATGGAGAATATGGGTATTGGATGGTGCTATACCTTGATGGCAGCGATATGTGGTATTTCAAGTTTATGTGTGGTATACTTGTATAACCATGACGACGAGTAGGGCAGGTTACGGAACTTTATAGATAATCTTAAGCAAAAACACGAACATGCCAGTCATGAACCTTGTTACCCTCATGTTTGACTTCAATCGTCGACTCCTCCTTCTCAGGAAGCAGAATAATGGCGCCATCAACACAGAAACGTCTATTTTCCTGTGGAATGAGGTTTTGACCCTTGATAACGACTTTTTTCCCTTCGGGAACCTCTTGGTACGTAACCTTTGGGTTCTCAATATGCTTGCCATTATCGTAGGCCTCTAACATGATATCAAACAAGTACTTTCCAGAAAGTTCTTCTTCATGCTCATACCCAATTGAAAGAGCATAAAGTGACAGATCATGTACGTTACCTTTAGGCAGAATTCTGAAGCCAGGTTCAAAATTCTGGACTGGCGTGATGACCAAGTATGAAAACGGCCCGTCGGTCTTTCTGGAACCTACCAGGACACTCCCTTCGTACTTCTGAGGTCTATGGAGGTTATTCTGAGCGGCAATTCTGAATCTCTCGTTTCCGTGCTTCCGAAGCTCTTCTGTATCACTGTCTGCAACCAAAGATGCATGGAAAGCCCATGAAAAGACCACAAGAAAGTAGAATTGGGCCGGCGCAGGCGAAATTTCCTCACCACGGAAGAGGTTCTTTGTACCTTCAGGCAACCTGGCCAGGTAAATATTCAACGGCTCCAGAGCCGTATCTTTAGAAGTGAAAAGTTTCTGAAGGGCAGTATGAAGATCATTCAAGCCAAGCGAAAGCGCCAACGCATTACCGGAACCCGTTGGAACTACCACCAAGTCAATGTTACCCTTGTTAGGGTTACCTGCCAATCCATTGACAAATTCGCTTATCGAAGTGTCTCCTCCAAGAATAGCCACAGTGACCTTCTCATCCAGCTTCAACGAACCAGCAAACTCGGTAATGGAGTCTGCAGAGGTCGTTGGGATATACTTATGCTTCAATTGGAGCACTTCATCAAACACTGGTCTTAAAATCTTCGAGTATATGCCATTGGCCTGGCCCTTTCCAGCCTTCACTGAGTCCAAGACGTATAAAGGAGACTTTACGATGGCCAAGTCTTCCTTAGAAACCGGGACAAAGGCTGGTTCTGGATTTTCAGCTTTCTCAATCTTCACACTCCATTCGCCTTCGTTGTTCTCGGCAGATACAGCCAATTGACTGCTGGTTTCGTAGAAAAGAGGTGCCATTATAGTGTGGAGAGTAGACTGTGTAGCAGCCACAATTTGGTGATAAGGAAGATACACTACAGATACTGCGCACTTACATTAGAGGTCCTGAACGATACTAATATGATATGATGTATATGTACAATCGCGTTAGTCGTGATGGCGGGTTGAGGGTTACCTTTGGCCGCCGTAGTTGTTTCTGTTGTAGCTGCCGCCAAAACTGTTGTAGTTGCTGAAACCCTGGTTGCCTTGGTTACCCTGGTTGGCTGGGTATCCTTGGTTACCGTAGCCTTGGTTTTGGAAGCCTTGGTTTTGGTACCCTTGATTTTGGTATCCCTGGTTCCGGTAGCCTTGGTTGTAACCTTGGTTCTGGTTGTAGCCTTGATTCTGGTTGTAGCCTTGGTTACCATAATTGTTGTAACCTTGATTATAGTTGTTTCCCTGGTATCCTTGGTTATAGTTGTTGTATCCCTGGTTAGCGTACCCTTGGTTGTAGTTATTATAGCCCTGGTTGTTGTAATTGTTGTTGTAGTTGTTGTTGTAATTCTGTCCTCTGTTGTTGTAGTTACCTCTGCCTCGGTTGCCTCGGTTACTGTAATTACCTCTGCCTCCACGGCCGCTGCCTCTACCTCCACGGCCTGAATCAGGCTGAGAGCCAATGTGTGAAAGTGCACGGTAGCCACCAACCCTCATACCGTAAGCCATGTATGGCTCCTTGCCTTGAGGACCGGTATTCACATAGTCAGAGACATTCTGGAACCTTGGTCCGTTCCTCTGTCTACCAGTAATAGCAAACTTGTCGTCGTCCGTGAGCACCTTGACGTGAGGAATGTAACCGTTAAGCAACATGGACTTGCCAGGTGTTGACTTAGGGAAGTCGTACCATGACATCAAATATGCTGAGTTCAGAATATGTGGGAGATCACCTTCATTGAGCGGGAACTTCAATTCTCCATCAGCAGAGAATGACAGAACTGGCTTGACAACGCCGGCGAGACCAGTTCTTTGTGCAGCGAATGGTATCGTTTTGTCCTCATCGAAACCTTGAAGGAACTTTTGGTAGTTCTTGTTGGCGCTAGAAATATAGAGCTGAGCCTTCTTGTTGGTGTTTCTCGCCTTCTCCGCATCTGTAAGTAAGTCGTACTTTCCACGAACAGCAGTGAGAAGTCTATGTTCATCGATGAATGGTAACAATGCAATACCTTGCCAACTCATCTTTGCTCCGTTCATATCGATCTTGAAATTCTCAGGGTAGAAATCGATAATCTCACTATCGGGACTCGACATGAGTTCTCTGAACACCTTAGGCAAGGCATGGCCAGAAGCAGCCGGCAAAACAGACATAAGCTGTTCGTAGGGGGTGAATGGCTCGCCTTCAATGAACTTAATTCCTTGACTGCCAAAGATCTCTCCCAAGTCGGTAAAGTCAGCAGCAAATGGAGCATAATGATATGGGTAGTACCATTGCCATGAAGGACAGCCTTGGTAATAGTATAGAAGTACCCATGAGACACCTTCAATGTAAGAGAAGACAAGATCTCTTCTTTGCTGTTCAATCTCTTCCTTGGTTGACAAGCTGAACTTGATCTTGTAGTATCTCTCTCTGTAACCAGGTTCCCACTCTTTAACTTGGTCCACATCAGGGTCATCCTCTGACTCAGTAGTCTCCAACTCACTAGCACTTCTTTTCTTTGGATCTTCTGCTTGACTTGCATCACTCTGCTCGGATGGTTCTTCTGCTGGAGCCTCTCCATTCTTTTGGGCTAGGAGCTTTTTAAGAGCAGCGGCAGCATCAGCATTAGCCATGTTAGCCTTGGTGATAACATCTCTGTTTTGAACAATGTCTTTGTTTGTAAGCTGAGCGTAACCGTCAACAAGCTTACCTGATGTGTCCATGAGTGGCATGTTCATGTCAGCTGTCACAGGGGCCTTTTCTTTACCCTTGGACACTGTTGAAAGATATTGGGCACGCAAACTCTTCTCTTCACTTTGTGCCACCTTTCTTCTCTTATCATTGTTCTGGTATCTTTTTTCGTTTTCATGTCTGCGTCTCAAGATATCGTCCTCTTTATGAGAAAGAGCCCCAAGAAGCTGCTCGACGGCGTCAAGGTTGAGCTTACCGTCACAGGTCAAATAATCAGTTATTCTAGGGGCAATCAGTTTCCAACAGCCGACCAAGATATCAATACCGTTATCACGAACACTCAATGAAGGCAAATGCGGCAAGAAATCATTACCGACGAAGAAACACATGAAGACCCAGTCATCAATAGCTCTCTCAACATCCCACTGCATGCCCATTCTCACCTTAAGCTCGACTTCCAAGTATTCACGAAGCACATTAACGTGAAGCCATAGGAAAGGTTTCTTCGCGTCCTTGGCATCTAATGCTTTCTTTTCCTCGGCTGTCATATTTATCTGGTCGGAATATTTCATGTTTCTTTGGCCTCCGCCCTGGGCAAAGACATCCTCTCTCAAAACTCTGAAATGAGGCTCGTGGGTAGCCAAACCCAAAAAAATAAGATCAGCATCAAGACCGTAAATACAATGTTTAGTGTTTGGATCGTGCAGAGGGTCCAGGCGCTGCGATCTGATAAAGCTCATAAGCTTATGCTCACCTTCACCAGGAACCGTAGCGTCACTGATGATCACCTGCAAATCTTTCCAGCCTGGATCAGAAGCAAGTTTATAAGCGACCCAGTATCTCAAAGCAGCAGCCAAGCCATCCATAAATGGAGTACCAGGAGTAATTGCGTTGGAATCCCATTTCTTCTTACCCTTGATAGAGTCTTCAATGATTTCACCACGGGCTTCAGCATCAGCAATCTGTCTTTCGCGTTCTTCATCATGAATCTTGGCCTCCTGAGCAGCTCTGAATCTTCTGGCTCTCTGCTGGTTCATCTTGGCTCTTGGTGCAACTCCATCAACCGCGATGACAAGTACCTTCCTCGGCCTAGCCATCATCAAAACACGATCTGTATACTTAAAAACGTCCAAAAACATCTCATCTTCTGTTTCAGGAGCCGGTTTATGCTCTGGATGGGAACACGGGTGAACAATACCGTTCATATCCAAATACAAGTTATCTAGTTCTCCATTGGGGTTAGGGTCCAGGTACTGAGGCTCAGTGCCATATTGAGCGTCACCCTCGTCCTCCACCACTGGAGAGATAATCTTAGGGTACTTCCTCGAAAGCCACCTGAAGAGAGCTGGAACACCCATATTAAGTTATGATATTAAGGATGTAGTAGGGTTGGTGATGGAGAAGTTTGCAATACTGGGGACCGAAAAAAGGGCCTAATATATGCAGACCAGTATGGAGTAGGCGAAGAGGAGCTACCAAGAAGACTTCCAGGGAGAGAAAAATAAGAAGAGAAAGTGATAGTATTAGGAAGATGGTTTTCTGGTGGTAAAAAATTGCGTAAATAAATTGCTGTCTTGGGGACGTAGGTAGGTGCAACGCTGATACCTTATCCTGTGCTTCTCTATAGGGAAAACATACACTGGTTTCACAGGAAAGACGTCTATAAATTACCCCAGGAGCATCAAAAGTGTCCATCATTGCCTGACTTTTTTCACTGGTCCAATTTCCCTCCTTCCTGCTTTGTTTGTTTTCCAAGACTTAATGGCTGCAAATGTTGCGTGAGGTGTTTGAAGCACCAAGTATCCAAACAAATTCGCTTGCCAGAGGCTTAGAGCTCTACAATCATTCATTTGTTATCTCATTATTCTTCATTTGATAATTTACCCAAAATAATACACGCTTAATTGTCAACCTTCTTAAGCATCTGAGAATCCTTGCCGTCCTTGGCAACATCCTCAACAAACTCTTGAGAAGAGTTCTTTTCTTCGTAAGACATAACACCGTGGTCATAGTGAATTCTGTTAAGCTCAGAGTGGTCTGGACACAACTCTGGACCCTTTCTGCCCACCAAGTACCATGGCAAGTTGAAAATCTCCTCCATACTCTCCAAAGAACGACCAGCAACCTCTGGAACAAAGAACCAGGCCCAGAAGAGAGAAATCACCAAAACACCAACGAAGAAGTAGAAGGCTCCGTATGGCTGCATGGAAATCATCATCTTTGGCAAGGCCTTAGAGTTACCGTACTGGTTAGCGAAATGCAAAACCATGACAGTAGACTGAGCGAAGGAACGAATGTTCAATGGGAAAATCTCAGAACCCAAAAGGTATTGAATGGAGTTGAAACCCATAGTCCAACCACATCCGGAAAGGAAAAGCGCAGACAAAGCACCCTTGGAAGCTCTAGCTTGAGAACCAGTCATGAGGTAGTCCTCGTCAGCAGCCTCAGGAACGACAGTAAGGAAAATGGCAAAGTAAAGCAAACAAATCATTTGAAGAGTGATACCCATGTACAAGGCGGTCTTTCTGCCCAAGAAATCGATAATAAAGAAAGCACACAAGTAGGCAGAGCAGAACTTGACCAAACCCAAAATGGCAGTCATCTTCATCTTTTCAACACCGGTAACACCAATAACAGCAAACAATTCAGGAGCATAGATAGTAACAGCGTTAGCACCAGACCATTGACCCAACAACTGGGCAGCAGCCACAACAAGGAAAAATCTGTATCTGTTAGACTTCTTGGTAACAAATTCCTTGACGACACTGAAGAAAGAGTTTTCAGCAACGGCAGCCTTTTCAACAGCAATTTGTTCGTTAATGTCACTGATTTCACCAACAATGTATGGGTGGTCAGGAGGAAGACGTCTCAACTTCGACAAAGATTTGATAGCTTTCTCAGGCTTACCAACCTTCAATAACCATCTTGGGGATTCCCAGGTAAAAGTGAAAGACATGATCATAATCAAACCAGCAAAGACAATCTTCAAACTGGTTGGAACAACCCATTGCATTCTCATGGTCTCGTCCATGTGCAAAGCAGTACCGTAATGGGTAAAGTAAGCCAACATAATACCCAAGTACACGGCACCAGCGAAAATACAACCACAAAGACCTCTAATCTGCTTTGGAGCAACTTCAGCCAAGTAGGTTGGGCCAATCGTCGTAGTCTGACCAATAGCCAAACCTTCAATAAATCTACCAGCGTAAAGCTGACCAACGTCATAAGAAGTAATCTGAATAATAACACCAACAATCCAAATAACACAAACCTCTCTTAAGGCATTCACACGGCCCAATTTGTCGACAGTGTACATGGCGATCATGGCACCAGCGACAGAACCAAGCTGGACCATCGAGGTGATGTTGGACTTCAAGTCAGCCAACTCGTTCGCAGATTTCGTCTCATCAGCCAAACCAAACTGTTTCTTGAAAGATGGCTGAGCAACACTACCAGAAATGGAACCTTCATCAAGACCACGAGCAGCACCCAATACACCAAACACAAACACTGAAAGGTAGAGGGTCCAGTTGTAGATCTCCTTAGGAGAGTCAGTGTCTTCAATTCTCCATCTGAATTTTTTCTTTTCTGGAACCGAATGTTCCGAAGTGACAATTTGGTTCTTTTCAATGTCCAGCACTGAAGAGCCAGAGTACTTGTTCTGTAAAGCAGTCATAGGTGATTACAAAAAAAAAGAAGAAGTGAAAGATCCGGCCTGGGGTCTTTGCTATTATATAGCCCAGGACGGAATTAGGCCATTCAGCCTATTTGCAGCGATACGAGATGATACCTTACACTTTTTTTTTATTACTATGGGGCGTCTACAGTGGGTGCAAAAAATTGCACATAGTGTATGCGACAATGAAGTCCGGGAGCGGTGGGGTACCAATGGTGCAGCAACAACGTAAGGGAACAAGTTCCCCACATTGACAAATAGAACAGCCCGCATCAAATACCCAATGTGGGCCTGCAGAGGAGGCTCCTGGTTTCTGGTTTACCTGCTGGGTACAGTTTTGTACTAGCGAACAACGATTCACCATAAGGCAACATTACTTGTATGTTGCTTTTTGTGATACATGCTGTTTCAATGGATAATCACGGTGGCCCGGTTATTGTATGGGTAAAGAGAGGAAAGGAAAATGGATGACCAAAGAGTAAACGCGTCGTGCTTAAGTGGATACAGTGGTGTGAGGTTGAGGAAGAGCCTGTGCTTGTGGAGGCAGGCAGCGTGGAGGAGGGGCAACCAAAAAAAAGGAAAAAAAGGAAAGTCGTGATAGACTTTTGGGTGTGTCCAGGATAGGAAGGGCTGATGGTTTACCGGGAAATTTTTACTCCACTATCCGCCCCTCTTGGGGCCCCCCTCATGAGGGACAAGAAGATTAGCTTTCCCCAAAAAAAAGGAAGATGGTCCGAGCTCGGGCGGTTGGAAAGCCCCTGAGAAAACGTTTTCCTATCAGTTGCAGATCAGCAACGAACGTAGAAAAAGGTGTTTCTGGGTGTTGATATATGAATAAGATTACGCTTTTTTCGCTTCTTGCAATTGGGAAAGTACCTATTGGCTGTGAAATGGATCTGGACAACGCCAAATTTCCGCTTTTCTCGCAGATTTCGAAACGAACAAGCATTGGTTAGCTCGTAGTGACTCCGGGGGAGGCTGACAAAATGGCAACAAGTCCCGGATAGTACAAGGTGCTTTTGGAAAAGCGACGAAAAGTCAATGGGCTGCCGCACGTACAATTGCAGCAACCTGTGGCTTGCCTGCCGGCCACGCATACTTGCCCCACTATGTCTCAATAACATAATGTGGTTGACCGCGGATTATGGGTTCTACTATTGGTCAGCTGGTTTGTATGGATGTCCAGATGCCGTGGTACCCCGTAAAGCACAAGAAAAAAAACCACTGAAAAAGCGTACAATCAAGTTTTTGTGTGGTAGCTTAAAGGCTGAAAGTGGGCCCGCGCGGGGTGCATTTTTTTGACAGACTGCGTGGGGGCACCAACCGAGAAGGCTCCTTCTAAACCCCCAAAGGGATAAAAAGAAAGAAAGAAAACATGTTATATCCTACTATTTCTTAAATCCACCATTATCTATTGCTTGCACTACTTAGATCCTCTTTGCCAGGCTTGCTGGGTCTTCTTGCTTGCTGGTTATGTTCCCATGGTTTAGATGCCTGCCTACTCAGAAGCTCATTCCTCTGGCTTCTTCTAAATCCACCACTTACTTTCAAGCGCCGCTGCATCGCCTGTTTTTTTTTTTCGCAACCGCATCCCTGGCTTTCTAAGACCGCTGCCGCCTCTATTAAAGCGCCGGGCATGTAAAAAAAGCACCCTCTTCCAGCTTCCTGTTCGGGTCGGCTTGAGGCTCACTCTCTCCTCGGTACCCACCTCCTCTGTTAACTCCCTGAAATCACCAAATCCGAGCGGGGGCCCTTATCTGATTAAACCCTAGCCCAATTTTTTTTCTTTTCTTTTCTACCTTGGTCCCGGAGGTTTCAGCCCTGCGGGGTTTCCATCCCAGTGTATGGTAACACGCCTTGTTAAACTTTAAACAAAGAAGTAATAGAACCGCAGCCACTTCGGCAAACTTCACATACTCCCATCGCCGCGGGGGCCCATGGAGGGACTCTATTGCATGAACAATGCAAAGTTACATTTGGGGTCCCGGAAGACTCATCGAAAAAAAAAAAAAAAAATTATGGTGGCATGTCTGCTTTGGAGCATGGTGGGGCGTCGGGAACGGCACCACTTCAGCCGAACTGCTTCTCATCCTGTCGGAACGCCTTCTTCTACGAAGTACCAGCAGACATGCAAAATGGGGTGGTGTGTTTCTCGCTAAACCTTGGGAAGAACGTTTGAAGGCGGCGATTGTGCACTTTCTTACCGTTTTTTTCTAAACGTTTGGAAGTTTTTCAACTGGTAGATCTGGTGAACGGCTGGGAGCTTTTGACAGAGCCAAGCTCTCATGGGGCTTCTGGTGTGCCTGCCAAGCTGGGCTTGTCGCTGTCATGACACACTGTCAGGCATTAATTTTTTCCCCAGTAAAAATTCTTGGTGGGGGATCGCTTTGCTTGGCAGATATTTTTGGCACTGCGGTGGTGATGTTTGAACGACTTGCCAACTCCAAACGAAGCGTCAGTACTATGACGACGGGGGGAAATTTTTCGATTTGCAGGATTTATCGGATTCCGTTTATGTCGTCCCGGGTTACCAATTCTGTTCTGGAGCTTCGTTTCATTGTTGGTGTTCAATTCCGTGGTATTTTCTTTTATGTATGTATTTTATGCCTTTTATTTTTATGGCATTCCTCGACCTTTCTTTGTTTCTAAATTACTTTCTACTTCTTCTAAACGCCTCATCCTTATCGTACTGTTGCTATTGCTCAGATTGCCCTGCAATCCCGGGACTTCGTAACGGGGTTGGCCCGGAACGGTCCGACATCTACAGTTGTTGGGAACCACTTCCCCCTTGGTATCAAGGGTTGCCCCACAGACTCTAATTACTTTCAAGCAACACAAGGCATTTTCCTTTCTCTACTTGATGAACTTTTCTTGTCTAGACTGAACTGTTTGGCGTGTGCTTTCTTGGGAACCCCCGGGGACTTCTGCGTCCCGGATTTGTATTCTACTTGGCAATCACCCCCCATTGGATATTGTGAAATTTATTGACTAATCTTGGAATCGTACCAGAAGTATCCCGATCTAGTGTATCTCCTCTTCTTTCTTGGGGTCTTTCAAGGATTCCTCGTCATCTTCTCTCCTGCCCAGGCTGGCATTTTCCACATTATGTTCTGACCCAGCTTTATCATCATACACCATCATGCCATTATCAAAATGCATCCTGCTGGTTTCTGAAAAATCAGGACAAAGCTTTGGTCCGTTTCTTCCAATCTGGTGCCATGGTAGGTTGAAGATATCGTCAATACTCTCCAAAGAGCGTCCTGCGACCTCTGGAACGAAGAACCATACCCAGAATAACGAAATCACCAAAACTCCTGAGAAGAAATAAAATGCACCGTATGGTTTCATTGCAATCATCATCTCTGGAAGTGCTTTGGAGTTACCGTATTGATTGGCAAAATGTAAAACCATTACCAAAGAGTTAGCGACAGAACGAATTCTCAAGGGAAAGATTTCAGATCCCATAAGGTACTGAAGGGCATTGAAACCAATAACCCAACCAGTACCCGAAAGGAAAATAGCTGCCACGGCACCTTGAGAAGCTCTTTTCTTTGACCCTTCAAGAGAATCTTCAATGTCTGGCACAATGTTTAAGAATATGGCATAGTATAATTCACAAATGAATTGAAGAGTGATTCCCACATACATGGAAGTCTTTCTTCCCAAGGCATCAATAATAAAAAATGCACCCAAATAAGCTGAAATAAATTTCACCACACCAGCAATGGCAGTCATTTTCAAAGTCTCGACTCCATGAACGCCGATCACTCCAAACAATTCAGGCGCATAAACAGTAACAGCATTAGAGCCAGACCATTGTCCAAGCAACTGAGCGGGAATTGCGATGACCAACAATCTGTATCTATTTGCCTTGACACGAACGAATTCCTTTACAATGAGAAGAGCGCTGTTGCCCTCTTGTGCTTCCTTTTCCATCAATAATTGTTCATTGATATCATTGATTTCACCAATAATGAGTGGATGGTCTTTAGGTAGCGCTCTGAGCTTACAAAGAGCCTCATAAGCCTTTTCATGTCTTCCAACCTTCATGAGCCATCTGGGAGATTCAATGCAAAACAAGAAAGTAAGGATCAACAACCCACCAGCAAAGATGATTTTTAGGGAGGTGGGAATGATCCATTGTTTCTGGGACGAGCCAGAAATGTGTAACGCAGTACCGTAGTTAGCAAAACACAGTAGCATAACACCGAGGTACACTGCTCCGGCAAAGATGCATCCACAAAGACCTCTGATCTGTTTGGGAGCAACTTCTGCCAAGTAGGTGGGCCCAATGGTGGTGGTCTGGCCCACAGCGAGACCTTCGATGATTCTTCCAGCGTATAATTGGCCAACATTGGATGAAGTGATTTGGATAATTACGCCAATAGCCCAGAGAACACAGACTTGTCTGAGAGCATTTACTCTACCCAAACGGTCAACTGTAACCACGGCAAGAAGGGCACCACCCACACAGCCTAACTGTACCATAGATGCAATGTTGGATTTTAAATCGGCAATTTCACCTTCACTCTTGGTGGGGTCATTAAAGCCGAATCTTTCTCTAAACGAAGGCAAGCTTATATTAGACCCAATATTACCTTCGTCAAGACCACGAGCAGCACCCAAAATGCCAAAAACCATCACCGATAAATATAATGCTTTGTTGTAAATTTCTTTAGGAGAATCATGGTCTTCCACTCTCCATCTGAACTTCCTTTTAGGTTTCTGTTGGTGCTTGGCAGACTCCATATCTGCCAGTAAGTGCTTAGAAGTATCTGGATCTGTAGTAAGCATAACTCAAAAGTACGGATCAAAGAGAAAGAAAAAAAAAAGTAAAATAAAAAATCTAGAGATTCCACAACGTTTATATTTAATTTAATAAACGGTGCTACCGGGCCTTTTCCACTACAAAAAAATCGCCTTGCCTTGCCTTGCCACTGACCCCACTTCCCCATCACTCTTCTAATTAATAATATGAGCACCTCTCCCAAAAAAAAAAAAAAGTACAGGCAGCATGACGTCTCGGAACAGTCTACCGGCGATGGACTTTTCGAACACAAAACCACGTTTTATACGTGGATGTGGGATACATTGCTGCAAGAAGATACATACGGTGTGCCGCTAAGCCTCTCGGCCCGGGTGACGAAGACAACAAGTTATGCGCGTTTGACAGGTTGACGTCTGTCAAAAAATGCGTGCCAAGCCAGCGACTACTTGGTTCCTGGAAGTCGCCAGTGGTGGACCCTTTGATGGAGAGCTACTAAAGGGTGGTACATTTCAAGAGCAACTGGAAATCGTGTTCCTTTTTTTTTTTGTTGACGCAAGGAGGTAATTTTCTAGGATGCACTTTTAGACTGTCGCTTCATGCAGAGTGGTTCTTATTAGCCATGCCTTCGAATGTCGGACATGGAAACCCAGAACCCGAACGAAATCCGGCAAAGCCTTGCTGAGCCGACACAGTATATGCTTTGCCGTAGGTAAGGCTCCCCACGGTTCTACGCCGGGCATTGCGGGGCACATACACTATGACTGAGCTTACTAACCTCTATGAGCTCCCTCTGGGAAGGGTACGAAGGGGGTTCAGGGTGCTGCTAGGGAAACAGCAATGCCACATTATCGTATCCCCTGCTCCTTATCGTAAGAGCATTGCCTTCTTTTTTATCAAAAAATACCGCAAACTGTTAGGGACCATGTCTTGAGCTTTGTGGTCTTTGTGAAAAGCAACGCGACTGTTCTGCCCCACTCCCTTAGGCTCCTTTAGGACCAACTAAGACACAACAATACGAAAATAGACTTTGCCGTACTTTTGAAAAAACACTACTTTCCATGTATTTCACGTTTTCCTTGACCTACAATACCTTAACCTCTGAACTGATGTCTGAGTAGGGCTTGAGAAAACCGTTGGTGCCCCGCCCCCACTTAAGCAAGCAGCGCGGAAGCGAAATGGAAGCGAAAAGCTGTCGCTGTCATGTTTGCACGATAAGCGATAACGGTATTGCTGCGCCAACTCATTGGTAGATGTGTTTTATCAAGACACAGCCTTATTTGTTTGCGCTTTAAGGATGTTATGAGATCTGGTAATTGGTAAGTTTTGTCTAAAAATAAAGTAGAAAATAGAAAAAAAAATATCGACAACTGCAGGACTCGAACCTGCGCGGGCAAAGCCCAAAAGATTTCTAATCTTTCTCCTTAACCACTCGGACAAGTTGCCTCTTTTGACTAGGTTAAAATTTGGGTCAAATTGGAACTTTGTTTTGGTAAAATCAAGGATATTGGGGATTTTTGGTATTTTATTTGGTTTATTAGTTTCTCAGGTTTATGAATTCAAATCTCAAATATAAAAATTACGATTTTTGAGCGAGATATGGCCCTTTTTCTGATTCCAAAACCATGTTTCGTGATGAAAAGATACATTTCTCCCAATATTTTCCTCTTTTTTGGTCAATTCCGAATTGCTTTGTTTTGAAAGGATTAGATTCTTCAAAACGTACTGCTTTATCACTACCCTCTGGTGGCTTTTAGGGAAGATACTAAACAGACAGAGACAGTCGAGTGATGCGATTAACTAGTCAATAATACCCATGAAAGGTCAAATTGTTGACATTCAAGCCATAAATATTAGTCTTTTATCTCGAGTATCTCCGCTGTATTATAATTAGCCGAAAAGGCTCTTCTTCTTATACATCGAAGTCTTGTCATACATAGGCCTTTATGATAATGAAATCAGCCATTAAAGCGTACCACTTACCTCTACAAAATGCATGGAATTTCAAATCCCAAAAGATCCTGTTATGGTTCGTAAGCCCTCAATCAACTACATGGTTATCTAACCCTGTCTTTTGTATTCAACCCTCAAAATGTAAACACAACCTTTCCTACCTCACCGCGTTCAAACCTCTCGTAATACTCCTTTGCCTCGTCTATCGATGGCTTTGCATCAATAAAATCTCCAAAATCCTCCTTTACCTTCTCAAATACATCCAATGATTCTCCAAACAATGACCAGGCATTGCATCTTCCAAAACTAACTGTCACACACTTTGCGTACGCTTCCAAACCGTTGAATGGAAGTGGTTCATGGCCCATACCAACCGAGCTGATGAAGCCACCTCTTCTGACACAGTCAAAAGCTGATTTCATGGACAGCTGGGCACCAACAATCTCCAAGATCGCATCAAAACCTAAACCACCAGTGTTCGTTTTGATGATTTCCTGTAACTTATCTGTCTCGGTCTTGAAGTTTACCGTATCGTGTGCGCCAAGTCTCTTAGCATGTTCCAACCGTTCCGGAATACCATCCACGACAACAACGTACTTGAACCCAAAATGTTTCAAGATTCGTACTGAACAAAGACCCACTGGGCCAGCACCAATCTGGAGAATGGTGATATCCTTTGTCTTAAAATTTGAAAGATGGTCCATAACCTTCTTCACTCCAAAGTAGCCTGTAACAAAGATATCAGCCATAAGCACGTAGATCGAGTCGTCGACTCCAGCATTGGCCTGTGGTTTCTTATGCAAAGTCGACTTTGCGTACGGAACGAGCACATACTCGGCTTGACCGCCATCCAAACCAATCTTACCAAAAGTGTTGGTCTTATCGCATGTACCTGAGTAACCGTTCTGACAGTACCAGCATTCTCCACACTGGATCGTGAAGCACGAAATCACGTCATCACCCACAGCAAAGAACAGGTCGTCAATTGCGTCGCCCTTCTCCACAACAGTGGCAATAAACTCGTGGCCCATAGTAACACCATCCTTCAGTGGGATATGGCCTCGATAATAGTGGAGATCAGATCCACAAAGAGCAGAATATTTCACTTTCACGACAGCATCTGTGGGGGAGGTAATATGAGGAATTGGCTTATCAATGGTCTCGACAAGGTATGGCTGTTTGAAAACGGCCGCTTTCATGGTGGGAGGATGAATGTGGGGATTGGAAAATGAGGCGATCGGTCGAATATATATCATTATCCACGCTTATCCCCGGCACAGTAGCGGGTATAGACAGGCCCAGTGCATTTGGCGCACAGTGAGATGCTGCCTTCCTAATCAGGCAATGGTATAGGATTTCCCCAGGATTTCATGGAATCAGCCCTTTACATTATCATCTCTGTACCGTTGTGCCAGACGATTTTGCCAACGCCGGTGATAATTGTGATCATACCGTTGAACCTGGAGAAAAGCTGCATCATGTAGTAAATGAGAACATTGAATGAGATCATCTGCCCTGCAAACCCGTAGACGAGGTACAAGAGCACCACTAAAATGGTCAACACCGGTGAGGGCAATCTGTCGAATATAGGAAAATGAAGTGCAATAACATCACTGAACCGGAAGATCAATGAGTTTCTATCAATGACACACGTTTTGGATGCGTCTTCTGCCTTGGTGCACTGTATTCTAACAGTACTGGAAACCATGTCGCGTAATATCATGGTCCACAAATTCCAATCAAAGACGTTCCCATCATTGATCGGTAGGGTATCTAGCCAGTTGGACGTGCCGTTACGCGGCTGCAAAAGGGCCTGAGTATCCCTAAACACGTACGTTTCAATATCCACAAAGAAGTTAGGTGAAAAAGTCACCATCGAACTGTAAATCAAAACAGCCTGAAGGATATCTCTGAGCCATTGGAACACAGCAATACCGTAGACAAAGAGCCTGCTTAGTCTCACGGCGGCTGCTGAGATCGCTAGGAACAACCGCATGCTTGATCTGACCAAATCAGCGGGTCTATGACGCTGCCATAGAAGCGAATAGTTGACGTTCGGAAGCGGAAAGAACCCAAAAAGCCAGTAAAGCTTCACTATACGCTCGTTCCTCTGCTGTTGGAACATTCTAACGAAATCAGCTGTGGTTCGAAGGTTATGCATCCGGGCCATCCTTCTAAGCTCAGCACGCTGGGACCGCGTAAACACATCCATGAGATCGATATCTAGGTCCCTAAAGATATCAAAAGCTTCTATATCCTCATCAGAATCAGACTCCATGGTGAAGGTTCAGTGTACCTGAAAGTGTGGAACCGTTGAGGTTGAAACAAGAGCATGAGACACTGCAAATCGGGTCACGTGCGGTCACTGCCAATTGCTAGGAGTCATTGCAAGTTCTTCAGAAGAAGCTGTGGGGAAGAGAGTGGGAGGTATGAGGTACTGAAAGGTCTCTGAATCTCCTTTCGGTGAAATCTGTTTGTTTCTGTGGAGTGGGCTTCTTTGGTGGTGTCTGGTTGGACCGCGTAGTTCCGAGACGTCCCGAAATACTATACTAAAGAAGAGAATGTCTACTTACTTATAAAAACAGTTATAAAACACTTCGTACCTTTTATTTCACTCTATTAATTCCAATTGCCACGGTTGATGTATTTTGTTCGAGATTCGACCGTTTGGGATGCTATACCTTCTGTGCGTAATGGCTGCAAAACTAACCACTACACTTGGTTCACCACATGTCCAGCTCCAGCCCATTGCAAAACATCTTTGGACCATTCAGGGACAAACTCATGCTGACTTAGATGCTCACCTGCCCACAACTGAACCAACTGTTTGCTTAAATTGTACTGCTCCTCGATTGTAGGAGTCAGAAGCTTGATCTGAGGACGCAACTCTGGAGAAACATGGAAGTCTGCGGTGCTAACCAATTTCGTTTGGTTCGGCAAATACTCTCCAAGCATGTAGATACATGGTGTTTTGCCATCTGGTGAATATTCGTAGATAGACGGACTCAAGAAAGGAGTCTCGTATTGGTCAAAACTGATAAACCCATCACTTTCATTGACACTATCATAAATGGCATTAACAAACTGGTGAAGCATATAAAGTGTTTGCTCCAGGTTTTTGTAATGTGGCCATGGGGAGAGTATTGCTCCAGAGCAGCCCTGACCAACGCTTTCTTCTTCCTTGCATTTCTTGACAGGTTGAAAGTCTGGAGCAATTGGAATATACTCCCTGTAATCAATAGTCTTGATTCTTCTCAAGGAATACAGACCATCACTAGAGTTGCTTCTTCTCGATTGAGGTCTTACTGAAGACGTGATTGAACCTTCTGACTTGGGCCTTCTGGATAAAGTTCCTCGTCTTCCAAGAAGTGAGCCACTGGGCCGTTTACCTGCTCTGTTTGAAGCGGGAACAAAGTTTCCAGCATAGTAGACCCAGTTCCGGGCATGAAGAAAGAGCCATAGAGTTTTGGCGTGAATCCCTCCAGCCAAACCAAGCACCCAGATAATCCTATCGTATAACCGATACAAGTGTGGATCGTCAAGTGGATGGTTCGCTGCTGCTAAGATATACAGCCTGGCTGCCTCAAAGCATTCAGTGGGACTATAGCGTTTGGCTGTTATTTCCTGGCCTGATTCAAGAGCTATCAGTACCCTGACTCCATTGTTTGCAGCCAATTGTCTCCGAAGATGGCCACAGCACAGAAAAACTTGTGATTTTCTCAAGGACAGTGAATAATCCATCATGGAAGCTCTCTGTGACAATAGAGGGTTCTTGTAGCCATACTCTTTACTCAGTAAAGAAAGGGTTTCCAATTGGATTAACGTCAGACAACTCGTTTCTCCACTTTCTATCTCAGAAGCCCAGAATGAAGCTTCGTCTATATCTAAGCCAGCATCTGGATGGACAAGCCGTGTATAGATTCGTTCAAGAGTTCCAGGGTTTGCTTGGATACCTCGTTCAATACAGTTTGCCATGATGATAGCCATGGTAGTTACATCTCTAGGAGTAACACCAATTATTCCACTAGGAAGCGAATGATGGCGAACCAGGTCGACCGCTGCAAAATAACGAGGGATCCACAGAAACGCCGTCAGGTAATCGCCCGTAATGAAATTAATTACCGCCGCCGCTGCCCTGGCAGAAGCAATTTGAACAACCCCCGACAACTCCTGATTCTCTCCCAGAAACCCAGGCCCTGCAAGCAGAATCAACTTCTCCATGGCAGATCTGCTTCTCTTGAACTGGTTGATGATGGCATTCTGCAGAACATACCAAGGCCCAAACTCGTCAATAGCTGGAAAGATCTTACTAGGGCAAGCCACAAGATCCGCTACCCTTTTGCTATTGTCGTAGTCTCTTTTCACCGCCGCTGAAAAGCAGTCAAGCGGAGTAAACCCGCCAGCCTCCTCATACTTCAACACCTGTTCGTACATCGATAGGTAAGGTGGCGGGCTAAAGAAGACTCCTTCCAAGCGGGGCACATATTCAATAGCTTCTTCTTGGAGAATTCCGTTCTCCACCTGGGCAGCGAACTCGGCCAGTCTCCCGCCATTCTCTTCTAGACATCTGTACAAGGCGTACAAGTATAGTTTACGGTCAGAAGGCAGCTCAGCAGAGTCGGCCAATTGGACCATAAAATGAACAGCGCCCTTTGGTCTGCCCAATCTGGCAAGAGACGATGCCAAGGCAACGTTGGCCATGGGGGAGAGGGATTCAGGAGAACTGTTCAAGAAGAGCACGAGAACACGGTAGTGGTTATCTTTATAGAAGTGGTGTAAGATATCCGTGGAGTTTGAGAAGTCGAAGGTCTCATTTAGAGGTTCTTCGAACCTTACAGGTCGAACTGGAAATGTGTAGACCATGAAAGCTTAATCGTGGAGAAAGAAGAAATGGTTGCAAAAAGAGGCATAGTGCGAAGCGATCAAGAGGCTTAACTGTGGTACAGACCGGGCGACCCACGGCGTAGAAGGTCCAGAACGGGTGCCTTTACGATGAAAGTAATAGGAAGAGGAAATAAAAAGCTCTAGTTTAGGGAGTGACCAAGTGGATATGGTCTAGTGGTGCCTCAGGTGAGGCAGTCGGTGAGACATGGGCCGAGTTTGAAGACGCGTTGCGGGCCGAACCGGAAACGGACCCAGCATACCAATATAAGGTTATAGTTCACCGAAGGTTCTTTGGGGCCCGGAGGCTTTACAGAATGGTGTCATGGAGCCAAGTGGTTTGGTGATCAGCAGAGTAAGGTTTCGCAGCCATGCGATTTGCTGCAGCCGAGGATCTAGGATCTGAGAAGGATCAGGGCAGGTTTCGGGACCGAAGGGACCGTAGGGAGACAGTCAAAGGCGGGATATTGGTGGAAGAAATGGAAAAATGATACGGATGAAATGGTGATAGAAAGAAAAGAGAAGAATATAGGAAAAGAAGGAAATGGCTTCCTGGCCCGGGCTGCTGGTACCCAGCAGCGTAAGCGAGCCAACATGTCCACCCACCATTTAACTAATACGGAAAAAACGTATCCAGAACAGCAATGTAATCTACGTTTGCAGCAATCACTCATAAAAAGAAAAGAGACAAAACCCACCAAAAAATATTCATCTTAAGCAACACCACATCCAGCGCAGGGACCTCTAAAGGTGAAACCGTGTTTTTTCCCTCACTACGCTAGCCACATTTGCTCGCCTCGCGACGCGGTACGGGCACTTTTATCCCAGGCTTTTTTGGCCGCAAACCAGTGGGAAGTGGCTGGGGCGAGTGATGTAGGTAATGTAATGAAACGAGCGAACGAAGCCTGTAAAAAGGAAAGTGTCGGTGGGAAAAAGAGGGTGGAGGAAGTAGAAAGGGAAGTCAGGAAGATGAAATTAGTGAAGAAAAAGTCTGAAAGACGTTAGTAGAAGAAAAAGTCAAGAAGACGAAGTCCAGTTAGTGGAAGTGAAAAAGTCAAGAAGACTTCGTCTTCTTTCCTTTTCCTTTTTCCTTTTTTTTTTGGGGCCCGCAGCTGCCGCTGCTGCCGCCTGCCGCCCTGCCCACCTCGCTCACTGGGCCACCCTTTTGGGAATAATTACCTTTGCGCGTCCCTCCCCCCTGCTACCAATTTCTGGTGCGCCCCATTTATAGTTTTTTGCTAGTACATATATATATATCTATACGGCACTGCGACTTTCTTTTACTACTGCCATTTTCCATGTTAAATAAGAAAACGTTGACGTTGAAGATGAACAAGTCGCTTTGCGACGACTCCGCTCCCTTGACTCCGGTCGACCAGACACTAAGGACTCCCGTGGACCCGCCAAACCACCAGTCCTACTTCCCCAACGGCTCCTTCTATACCCATCCTAGCCATGCTGAATCTGATGATATCCTTACTGACGTGGACGAGCCGCCTTCCACGGGCCGCCTGTTGAAAAACTACTCCCTTACGTTTACCCCGGTGTTTGACCAGCTCGTGCTAAGTATCTACCTGGAAATCTTGCTGCTCCCGACAACGACGCCCTTTCTGGGCTCTGTGCCTCCGCTGGGCCTTGTATCCCGTGTGGCCAACGAAACCATGCTTAGTCTTCTAAAAAACGCGTCAGACTCTCCTGTTTATGATACCCAATGTGTGCTTAGCCCAGATTTCCTCAAGAACCACTCATACCAGCCTATCATCTTGCAACTCATTCGTAAACGGTTCATTGACTTGTGTTCGGCCCAGAAACTGTCCTCCTCCCAGCCTGTCAATCTCCCGGCTTGTACATCGGTCCAGGTTCCTGCTCCAACTGGCTCCTCTTGGAATAACCCTAATCCCTCCAACGGTGCCAATAGCATATATACCGCTCCTGGCATGCGCCAGCTGTCTATCCTGAACTTGCTGTTGAACGAGCAGAATGTGGCTTCTTACCAGCAGCAACCTACCCTGGTGGCTCAGGCTGCTGCCCTCTCAAGGCTGCGCTCGTCATCCTTGAACTTGAGAAAGCATTCCCTTACTAGAAATAATTCTTACAATGGTTCGAACTGGTTGCATGTTGGAAACTTGCTGAATATCCGCCCAAACGCCAACTTGGGCATGCATTCGGACCAGGCCAATTCCACAGACTCTCTCCAGCTGATGCACGATTTTGTGCCTAGAGCATTCATTCAGCGTAATCCGCTGTCTCTGCATCAAAATCAAAACGCTGGGCTAGGTCCTGCTCCTGGTGGGTTCAACGCCATGATGCTAGATTACCAGACGCCGCCTAGCTCTTCAAAAAGCTCCTTTTCTCTGGGAAGTACGCCAAACAATTCGTACTCAAATAGCTACGGCAACAACTTGCAACCCACTCCAGGCTCTGCAGGTTCTGGCTCCGAGATGGACGAAACTGACCTGGAACCACTGCGTTCTCGCTCTTCCAGTCGTGGCAACGGCCTCAACGGTTCGTTCCCTCGTCCTCTCACCATCAACACGGACTCGTGCAATTTCCTTCAAAACATGAACATGCATATCCCCGGTGGATATTCTGGTCCTGGCCAGAATTTCTTTGGAAATGGCGAGGCTCTCAACTCGCCATTCCTCTCGGCCACTACGCCATCTGAAGAGCATGGCTACTTTGTGGGCCACCCTCTGTCCAACGGAATCGGAAGCACACTGCCTAGCACTGGCGGCTTACGCGGTGGGCCATTGATTCCAGAGAGTCCCGTTAAGGAGCCTGCCATGGCTAATGGCAACAACAAAATCAATTTGCCAGGACAGTTCAGTCTTAGTGAAAAGAAGCGCGATTCCTTGAAGATGAAGAGAGGTATTCACTGATTGTGAATCTTGTACATTTACTCCGAAAAAATCAAAAAAGAAGAACGTTATAGATGTTTGTATTACATGTAAGATTAGACGCCAATTTAATTGTAAGTTTTGTAGTGATAAGAATAGGTAGGTCTTATACGTTGGATTTGGTGAAAAGTAAGACGCGTCCATGAGTTTTTAAGTTGGCTGCGAAATCTACAAAACGAAGAGAAATATGAATAGAACATTAAAAATACAAATTTTGTGATTTTGTAAAGTAAACAAAAGAATCACAACTATGGCGTTTTTGAGCTTGCTTGGATGGTAGAATTCTTAGACTTCTCCTTGTTTAGACTCTTTTTGGACAATATATGTCGATGCGACTATGAATGGTACGTACTTGCTATGAGCTGTCGAAGAAGACAAATATCCAGGCAAAAAGATAAAAAAAAGAAGAACAATATGTTAAGTTCAGTAGAATCTAAGTCAAAACCAATCTTAAGTTTTATCATTACCCACACCTTAGTGATCCTTCTTACACATCTGGAGCCCACTAGCAGCATATTATGCAACTACAAGATAATGGCTGCGAAAGGGTCCATCTAAGACACACCAGCCACAACCACCAAACCTCCATCACCAACCCAAAGCAAAAAACTCTCTTTTTAGTGGCCCTCTTGACGAAACAACTTAAGAATTCAGTCCATATAAGAACTTGGTTATCGTCCAGATCATAGTACCTCTTAGTACCTCCATAGTACCAACCGCCTCTCGAGAGACCACTTGAACATCCATAACCATGGATATCCCAACCAAGACCAAATTAACCCCCAGACACTTTCCACAACCATATCTAGGCCTCTATTAAAAGCTATTGTTCTCTTCTCCCACGTTGTACTGCCAACTACATCTACCGCACTGCACCCCACAGAGCCATTCATCGCACAGATTATTAAGCTTACCAGAGCAAGACATTGAAAAGCTACGCCCATCTCCCACGTTAATCTCCAAGTCTTGCCATTCCAAAGCAGTATCCAAAGTGTCAGAAGATAACACACGATCTTTGCGTCCATGCGGCATGGGAAGAACCTTGAAATTCAGAGTGCCAAAGCAGGTGCTAAGGCGTCCCCAGGCGCTCGTCACGTCTGATAGAGCAGCAACGCTACCGTTGTTGTTTGATATTCGGAAGGAGACGAACCTTTATGAGCCAGAGACGCCGCCGCCCGGGGTGTTTAGGGTGTTGGAGAAGTTTGGCAGACCTTCAACTTCCCTACTACACATCCCTCGAAACCTACAACCTGACCCATTTACCTACTTTTGCACAGAAAATCTGGCTGACGAGTCATATGTCACGGAACCTCGACTACTGGTTACAAAGCTCTTGACAGATGCCTGGTGTGAGCTTCAATTGTTCTACGATGTGTACGCTGGGCTGCACCGGAAGCAATTGACAGGCCGTTTGGCAGAGGGTATATCATACCACGATAAGCTAGAAAGCGAAGAGCATGAAGTTGCCGATATGTCAGCTACAGTGGAAAAGTTGGGTGAAGTGGCAGCTTCCCATACCAAGGAAGACGCGTTATACTTGGGCAGAAACGAACTGCTGGCGGCCTGGTGCAAGAACATGGCAGAACACGCTATTAAGCGAGGCATATCCTTGGCCCATACACGGCATTCCCGAGAGCTAATGGTCCACGGGTACATTGACTTGGAGACAGGTAAGTTGATCGAAAAGACAGAGGATCTACATAAGGGCGTGTTGGTGAATGGAATAGCCGACATTGTTCAGTTTGAGCCTAAAGACAAAGCAACGGATCTCCCAGAAGTGGCGTCTGATACGACAGAGGCACCTGAGCTTCGATCGATTACGTTAGCTTCACCAGTGTTGGACTTGAAGCGTGAAATTCCAGAAGCAAAGAGGGAACTACAACGAGACATTGACCAGAAGATGCTTCAAATTATAGACGTTAAAACGAGAGGAGTGAAGAGTCTTCCAAAACCCGTTCTGCAACTCAAAGCAGCAAAAATTCAATGCATGTACTATACTAGGTTCATTCATAACTTGGCGAAAGACGTGGATTTTGCATACGCTAGTTACCAAGAGAACGCCAAACGTCGAAACATCGACGCTGACTCTGATATTGGAGAAGCTCACGCGGCAATTCTACTTCTAGAGAATTTTGAAGCTCTTGCATTAGACTTTATCCGATTAGCCAAAGGTGAGACAATTGGCTTTGAAAGCCACGATGCCGTCATGAAAGAGAAGTATAGGGAAGTCGATGCAGAGAAGGTCAATTACAGTTTCTCCCGATTCATCCCTGAAGAAGAGTTCAAAGACCTTTTAGCGAAAGTTTACGGAGACAAGCTTGCAAGTTCATCGGTGGATATCTCAGCACTTTTCAAGCCATGGCGGTATCCCCTAACGCCACGATACTTCATGGCACGAGCAGCTCAAATCTTAAATACCCTTGAACGGTACAGATCAGCTACAGTGGGTGTGGACTACCACCACGCCAAGTCGTCGACGTTCATCGGGTCTAAAGTGTACCCGTACAGCGTGAAGGAGCACAACAAGGCCATGCGAGATGCAGCCAACTTCTGGACCGGGAAAAGACTACCCAGGGAAGCGGATCTCAAGTTCAAGTGCCAAAACTGCGAGTTCAAGAGTCGGTGTCCGGCGGTGAACAAACCATCAAAAGAATCGATTGGCGCATTGATATACCATGATCTACTAGATTAAGAGATGTCCAACGCTATCAAAGGTGATACCACACTGGATCTATGGCATCACCTCTGCAAGCATCCTGGCTAATTAAAACCTCGATATCTGGGATTCGTTTACCACGTATACCTAGAAACGTCATACAAATGGAGATAAAGTCCCAATTATCGAAGAAAAAGAGAGATGAGGTTTGGAAAAAAAAAAGGTGAAAAGTGGGTGAGCCCGCGCTGGACCGAGCCGCAGAAAAAAAAAAAAAAAGCTGGAAAAAATGGTAGCATTCTTTCCTGGCGGGTGGATCCAGAACAGACGTGCAGCATACCGAGCGATCCGAGGGAAAGCAAAAAAACAGCACAGCACAGCGCAGGACAGGCAGGACAGGAACGAAAAGTACCTAAGGAATGAAAGAACCGTGAAGCGGAAAGAATGGGTAATTGAGCAAATCAGGGGTAGCCAGATCCGGTTGGAGGGTTCGAAAAAATAAAACCCCTAAAAATATACAGCTACCCGGTGGAACCCGATTGGTATAAGGAAGGTTCAGTGAGGGCTGGGGCTGGGCTTGGGGCTGGAGTGCATCTTTGTGGCAGTGGTTTCCTAAATATCCCATGTCGATTGCAACAGCTCTCGAGGTGACGGAAAAGCGGATACCGTGCATGCCGAGCAGGTTGAGGCAGCGGGTGAAAATGACATATGATTGGACGAAGGGAATTGATTGAAAGGCTAAAATTTCTATGGGAAAGCCAAAAGTTTACAAGTTTGCAGCCCTTGGCAGAGTGGGTTCCTGGAAAGCTCGTGCCATTCAAGAAAGCAGCCTCGCGGGTGCAAGAAACAGAGAAATTGCAGCAAAACCCGAGTTTCGGTGAGAAAAGTGCGACGCAAGGAGAGAGCCGGAAAGTGGTGGAAAATAACACCTTGTCACGAACACGAACGCCAGGGCAATTGCCGAAAATGCCAGTTGCCAGGTGCCTTTCGACAGTGACCAGAACCCCAGACAAAAGCCAAGCAGTGAGGCAGCACGAGACAGGACAATCTTTCCAGTGGGCCCAGTAAACCCAATGGATTACTTCCTACGATCACAAAACATCATTGCCTTGCTGCTTATCCCTGGCCCTATCATTTGCATCTTTTGCAGCCAATTTAGGGCTCGCCCGAAAGTCGCAAAGCTTATGGGGCCTGTGATTTTGTGCGGGTGAAGTTATCGACAAACCGACCCACCTGGCACTCTTGGTACGCTTTTTGTGTACCTGCACGGCACCCGCGAACCACAAACGAAGCGTGGGGCCCGTTTCTCATTCGCCAACTCCGAAATCTGGGGTCGACTAACCTGGGGGGGTCCCCACTGGGACGAAGTAACTAAACGGGTGGGGGAGCGTGACAGATAAGGTTTTTGCGGGTGGGACAACAAAAATGTGAATTGTTCTTTTTTTTTTTTCCTTTTCCTTGTTTGGTTCCCTTGGTTTACTTGCAATCACAACCTCACCCTGGTGTGGGTCTGTCCGAGGATATTCTCTAGGGAACGTTGCAAGAGGCATTTTCATTGGTTGCAAGAAAGCGTCCCATTCGAAGCGGCCGCGCTTGTGTGCAGTACTCAAGCGGGTTTACGTAACCTGGGTGCGTTTTTCATACTTGCCGCTGCTTCATCCACACCTCAGATATATAAGACCTCACTTTGTCCCTGGACATTCTTCCGGTTCTTCTTTTTTTTTTTTTTTTTCTTTCCTGGTTATCTTTACATTAACTTATTATTTATCATGTCTCTCCGTTCCTTCCAACGTACCGCTTTGAAGAGAGCTTTGCAAACCAGAACCTACGCTTCTGAGCCAGTATGTGTCTTTTGCTACTGAACAGCAACATATCACCCACTTCCTGATACTAACCCCCTTTTAGACCTTGAAGGCTCGTTTCGCTGAGCTTTTGCCTGAGAAGGTTGAAGAAGTCAAGCAATTGAAGAAAGAGCACGGCAAAACCGTATGTATAAGAAAAAAAATTTGTCCCTCGGTTGTCCAGTGGTGATGATGCCGCACGAGAGAATACTCTCCCTTGCGGATGTAAACCACCGACAACATTGAAAATTTTCACATCAAAACTAACACACAGGTCATTGGTGAAGTCCTTTTGGAACAGGCATACGGTGGTATGCGTGGTATCAAGGGTCTTGTCTGGGAAGGTTCTGTCTTGGACCCAATTGAGGGTATCCGTTTCAGAGGTAGAACTATCCCAGACATCCAGAAGGAGTTGCCAAAGGGTCCAGGCGGTAACGAGCCTTTGCCTGAGGCTTTGTTCTGGTTGTTGTTGACCGGTGAGGTTCCAACCGACGCCCAGACCAAGGCTCTCTCTGAGGAGTTGGCTGCTAGATCTGCTTTGCCAAAGCACGTTGAGGAGTTGATCGACAGATCTCCATCCCACTTGCACCCAATGGCCCAGTTCTCCATTGCCGTGACTGCTTTGGAGTCTGAGTCTCAGTTCGCCAAGGCTTACGCTAAGGGTGTTCCAAAGTCTGAGTACTGGAAGTACACCTACGAGGACTCCATTGAGTTGTTGGCTAAGTTGCCAAACATTGCCGCCAGAATCTACAGAAACGTTTTCCACGACGGTAAGTTGGCTGGTGAGGTCTCCAAGGACTTGGACTACGGTGCCAACTTGGCCAACTTGCTTGGCTTTGGCGGCAACAGCGAGTTCGTTGAGTTGATGAGATTGTACTTGACCATCCACTCTGACCACGAGGGTGGTAACGTCTCTGCTCACACCACCCACTTGGTTGGTTCCGCTTTGTCCTCTCCATTCTTGTCTCTCTCTGCTGGTTTGAGCGGTTTGGCTGGTCCTTTGCACGGTAGAGCCAACCAGGAGGTCTTGGAATGGTTGTTCAAGTTGAAGGATGACTTGAAGGGCGACATCTCCAAGGAGTCTATCGAGAAGTACTTGTGGGACACCCTTAACTCTGGTAGAGTTGTTCCAGGTTACGGTCACGCTGTCTTGAGAAAGACTGACCCTCGTTACACTGCCCAGAGAGAGTTTGCCTTGAAGCACATGCCAGACTACGACTTGTTCAAGTTGGTGTCTAACATCTATGAGGTTGCTCCAGGTGTCTTGACCAAGCACGGTAAGACCAAGAACCCATGGCCAAATGTGGACTCCCACTCTGGTGTCTTGTTGCAGTACTACGGTTTGACTGAGGAGTCCTTCTACACTGTCTTGTTCGGTGTCTCTAGAGCCTTCGGTGTCTTGCCTCAATTGATCATTGACCGTGGTCTTGGTGCTCCAATTGAGAGACCAAAGTCCTTCTCCACTGAAAAGTACATTGAGTTGGCCAAGAACATTGGCAAGAACTAAACGCGCTGATGTGATGTTTCCTTGAAAATAGTTTCTTCAGCACTTGACGAACTTACATGATCTCTTGTCTTTTTATCACATCATGTCTTATTTATTAGTACATTTTCGATGTCATGTGTCTAACGTTTAAAAGATATATACTAAAGTTTTGCATTTTGTAGATTTTGCTAGTTCTGGCACGTGTGCTGAGTCACGAGACCAGATTTTTTTCAGATCTTGGGCTTCCTCTAAAGCTCATACTACCAAGTCAAAGAACCCCATGCTTCGACAAAGGCTGACTATGCTACGGTCCCAAAGGACTTTTAGTAGTACTAGTAGCCATTTCAGCTCATATTCAAAGTCCCTCTTACTACCCAAGACCGACTTTCTGCCTAGAATTCCCAAGGGACAAGATAGAGATGAACTTTTAAAACATTGTGGGAAGCAGCTCTACATTAGACAAGCTGAAAGGTCAGATACTCCCTCAGAGTTTACTCTACACGATGGACCTCCATACGCTAATGGTGATTTGCATTTGGGCCATGCTCTCAACAAGATTCTCAAGGACATAATCAACAGATTTGAATTGATCCATCGAGGCAAGAAGATCAACTACAAACCTGGATGGGACTGCCATGGTCTACCGATTGAAATGAAGGCTGTCAGTGGATTGACCGATCTCACTCCCGTGGAAATCAGAAAACTTTGCAGAGATTTAGCAGACAGCATGATAGACAAGCAGAGAGACCAGTTCCAGGACTTTGCAATCATGGCCAACTTTGATGATCCTTATGTAACCATGACACACGAATACGAGACGTCGCAGCTTAAGATCTTCCTTCGCTTGTTCGAAAATGGCCTTTTATCTAGACAACTTAAACCAGTTTGGTGGGGCTGCGAGACCCAGACAGCGTTAGCTGAGGCCGAATTGGAGTATAACCCAGAACATAAGTCTGTTGCAGTTTATGTGAAATACCCTATGGTGAAGTCAGACCTTTTTGCCGGCTACGATAAGGTGAGTCTTTTGATTTGGACTTCGACTCCATGGACGCTTCCTGCCAATAAAGCTATCTGCGTTCACAAGGATATTGAATATACCTTGATCAAGCATAAGGAGTCAGGCGAGGGAATTGTTGTTGCTAAGGACTTGGCTTCGTCAGTGTTGGCACTTAACGAGAACTACGAACTTGACGAACTGGTCTCTGTACGTGGTTCTGATTTGGAAGGTTTAAGATATACAACTCCTTCAAACCAGAACGACGAGCTGTATCCTATTGTTCATGGTGATCATGTTTCTTCTGGTGCCGGTACTGGTTTAGTTCACACAGCTCCAGCTCATGGTATGGAGGATTACCTCATTGGTAAGAAACATGCTCTCAAAATTGCTTCTGCTGTTGATGAAAAGGGTCTCTATATTGCCCTGAACATCCCTCAAGGGTACCAAGATCTTGCTGGTAAATATGCCAACGGCAAAAGCTCGATCTTCAAAGTTATTGAACGTCTCATTACTCATGAAATGATCTACAATGTCAACAAGCTGTATAAGCATTCTTATCCATACGATTGGAGATCGAAAACTCCTGTTGTTCAAAGGGCAACCCCTCAATGGTTCGTCAATGTTGAGAAGATCAAGGAAGCCGCATCAAACCTGTTGGATAATGTCGACTTTGTACCTGCTCTGGGCGTGAACAGACTCAAGGCATTCATTCAAAATAGAAACGAATGGTGCATTTCCAGACAAAGAGCTTGGGGTGCCCCATTACCAATCGTTTACCACAAAGACACCAAGGAACCTATTGAAGATGTCAACGTTCTTCGCCATACAGTGAACAAAATAACTGAATTCGGAACAGATGCGTGGTTTGAGGAAGAGTCAGATATTTCTCGCTGGTTACCATCTAATCTTGATGGTGCTCAGTACTTCAAGGGCAGAGATACCATGGATGTGTGGTTCGATTCGGGTACCTCTTGGTCTACGCTTTCTTCTGATTTGGAGGCATCTTGTGTGTCTGACAAACCCTTGGCTGATATTTACTTGGAAGGCAGTGATCAGCATAGAGGATGGTTCCAACTGTCTTTGCTTAATAAGGTCATTGCGTCGACGAGCGACGGTAAGAGTTTCAAGCCCGTGGCTCCGTACAAGAAGATTATCACCCACGGGTTTCTTCTAGACAAGAAGAACAAGAAGATGTCGAAATCTTTGGGTAATGTCATCTCCCCACAGCAAGTTATAGATGGTGGTGGAAAGCCACTTGTTCCAGCATTGGGTGTTGATGGTCTTCGTCTTTGGGTTGCTTCATCGACATACACTTCAGACGTTAATGTTAGTGTTGAAGTGTTCCAAAGGCTTTTGGAAAGTGTGAAGAAAAGTAGAGTTACATTCAAGTTTTTGCTTGGAAACCTTCACGACTTCACAGCGTCAGACCGCATTGAACTTGCCAACTTAAACAGCATAGATAAGTGGGTACTTTCTCGTTTGCATCATGTCCAAGAGAAGGTTCTTGGCCACTACAACACTCACAACTTTGCTGGAGTTGTGAGAGAGCTCAACTCGCATATCAGTGAACTCAGTGCATACTACTTTGATATCTCCAAGGATTGTCTTTACACCGATCACCAGAACTCCCACAGAAGGAGAAGTATTCAGACAGTTTTGGAGCAGATTTTGAAGCTGTACATTGGTCTTTGGAGTCCGATCCAACCGTTGATTGCCCAGGAGGCATGGCAGTTGTACTCCAAGCAGATGGACATTTCCGAAACATCACCTTTCATGGTGCCCTGGAGTTTCTTTGAAGTTCCCGAAGCTGCTCGTAATGCTGAAATCGAAAATGAAATCTCCGAATTGTGGAAAATCAGAGACGCCTTGTACAAAGAATTGGAGCAATTAAGAAAGGACGGCCATTACAAGAATAAACTAGAGGTGGAGATCTTCTTACAGCCCCAGGGAGAACAGGCAGCGTTACTTTTAAACAAACACCTGAAACTTCTAGACGACTACTTCCTTATTTCCAGAGCCACCGTGGGTGCCCCTACAACGTCAACTGAAGGACCTACCAGAAAACTCACAATTGGTGATTTCTGCAACGGCACTGTCCATGTCCAAGTACAACGTTCATCCTCCAGCAAATGCCCTCGTTGCTGGAAGTACATTGCCGAATCCGAAGAAACACTTTGCCAAAAGTGTTCAGACGTTGTTGGATAAATCTGGCGAACCCGAAATAGGGCGACTTTTTCATCTTGCCTGGGCCTGGCGCCGCGCCGTTTTCGCAGCCATTCTTTCACGATGGAGGTTTCGCAAAAAGCGGTTTTGCTAACATCGCAAAGTCAAAACAACGTGCCCGACAGGGAAATGTGTGCGGAGAAAACCCGTACACCAGCTTACCTCAGTAGTTCACACCACCGCCAACCATGGACTAACTTTGCCTAAATTGTCCAGAAATAGCATGTAAATAGAAGAGACAAATACAGAGCACAAATTGGTCGTTTTGGCTATTTTTCATCACTTTCCAATCCCTTTCCGTTCCAATACTGAAGCTCTTGCTGGAGCTGAGTGCTGGCGCCGTCCTGCACTTTCCAACCTCGCACCAGAGAAAAAAAACCAACACCAAAAAAGTAAAAACTTTCTCCCGCTCCAGTCACACATACAAAAAGGTTCACTGATTGTACGAGCCACGCTTCGAATTTCGGCGTAAGATTGAAAACTCGCTCGAAAAGTGGGGCCGAATTTCCCTTGTACTTGTTTTTCCGTCCGTTTCCCGCCCCCTGGTGCCCTAAACACGTGTACCTTCTGAGTTGGTTTTTTGTCCTTGGCCCATCTACAGAGAACCCACCTTCCCTCCGCGCCAGAACGTCTCCCATCGTTTTGCTGTGGACTCCGAATTTGCACCCAACCTGAGGAACTGGAATTGAATAAATAAGGGAGAATGAGTGTGTTGCAGCGGAAAATACGTAATTTTTTGGACCTGAAGCGGGATCTTGAGCTGCAATATAAGCTTGTTATCAAGTCTCAACCTGATGCCTCAAGCTCGGGCCTACAGGACTTGTATGAGTTTGACCAGCTATGCTACCTGTACCATGCGTTGAAGTCGTATTATGACATTTCACGAAGTACGTGGGACCTGGATTATAGGAACCTTTTGGACGATTTGGCTAATATCGTGCTGAGGATGGAGGAGAAGATTCCTGTGACCGAGATCTTGACTAATGCTCCTCAATTGAAGGTTGTCAGACGTCAATTGCGTGAAAATGCTAAAGAGGGTGGAAAGGTTGCTTTTAGTATGGTGCAGCTGAACGCCGATATGGAGAGTTTCCAGGGTTTGATTGTCTCGCTTGATATAAACTCCATCACGGTCGATAGTGCATCTCTGCGGCAGCTGCCTCTGCTTCTGAAGACGCCAACAGAGTCGGAGCCTCAGAAAGCGGTAGTCGAGAAACCCCAGGAGGCTCAGAAGGTCTCCCCACCAAAACAGCCTGCTACTCAACATCAACAAGCAACTCCGAAGGCTCCTGCTACTACACAAGATCTTCCAGCACCAACACAAGAAAAACCCCTTCCGACTGCTCAAACACCAACAAAGGCAATTCCAAAAGGTCCTAAAGGTGCTTTTCCTACATCGCCAGCGTTTCTGCCGCCCAAGGGACCAAAGGGACTCTCTGCATCTCAAACACCAACGGGACCAAAAGCACTTAAGACTTCACAACAACCACACAGCTCACCAGGTGCCAATTTTCAACGTTCTAATTTCACTCCTTCTAAGCCTTCACCATTGATTGGTCAAAAGAGGTCTCTGCAATCAAGCGACACGCCTCAGAAGCGCCAGAAGCAACCATTCTTTACTCATTTGAACGATTGGACCCCGGAGCATGTGCAATGCATTTTTAAATGTGCCATAATGAGCCCGCATCGTGTTTCTGAAGCTATCAAGCAAGGCTTCAAGGAAACTTTTGGTGTCGATATCACTCTCGAGGCAGCTCACTCTCTACAACTGCATTACGGTATTCTTCCAGAAACCATGAACGACTACAAATACTACATCCAGGCGTTCCGTGCTGTGGCCTCGAATATCTACGACAACAGACATAAATATGTCACCGAGCCATGGGCAGAGTTGAAGAGAATGTTTTCAAGAAGGACTAACCTTACACTTTCTGACGATGATGTGAAGGGACGCTACGAGCTCTTCATCCTTCACAGACAAACCTACGGCAATCAAGGCGAGCCTCCATCTAATTACGAATCAGAATGGAATGCATTTCATCGTGTTTACCGTTTCAGGACGTCACAAAAGAAAAGCACAACACAGTCGTTCTTTTCTAGTGCAAATGCTGCACCCGCCAAAGAACAACCTTCTCCTGCCACTCAACCAGCTAGCTATAGGCCAAATCTGTTCACATGGACACCACAAGCAATTGGAGAGCTTGTGAAAGCACAAGCAGAGACCGATTTGAAAAGTCCAGGGCGTATACTTCTCGTCCAGCGCCTTCTCAGACAGGCTGGTTACGATACCCTGCTTGAAGAAATAATCACCAAGCTGGGAGAAAAGGAAGTCATGAGCGCCATCAACGAACAACAAAGAATAATCGTAAGACGGCAGTTCCAAGAGAAGTATTTGAATGGTAATAACGGTCCCAACTCCCAGAATAGAAGTGACCCAAGAACTCCGGCGTCGGCTCCAGCTTCAGCGGCTACCAACCAACTGCCAAACAAAGGCCAGCCTCATACTTATCAAAGAGCTCCTCAACTGTCCCCAGCTGCTGGTTCCACTTCAAGCGTTCCACAGAAGGTGGATTCTACACCTCTGAAACCCAAAGAAGCTGCCAAAGATACACCTCAGTCCCCTGGTCAAGCCAATGCTTCCGTGCAAACCAGTTCTGCTACACAGAATGCTAATTCACCATCTCCTTCGAAGGAAACAGAGGCTCTTCCTCAGGGAGTCAAGAAGGTAGTCCCAAAGGCCGGACAACAATCCAGTCATTTCGATAACCTCATTGAAAAAGTCTCTAGTGGAACTCGTCCTAATTGGCATTATGAGAATCGTTTCAAGGATCTCCCATTCACAGCCTTCTGGGATTTCGAGAAGAACAGAACGATTGCCGTAACGGTGGACCATATTAGTCTGATTTCTAAAGAAACTCAGAATCCGACAGAACGTGTCGCAAGAGCTAATCTCATCAAATTAATCATGCTTCGCTTTTTAAGACTCCATCATATCCTGGTATCTGAGGATTTCCTTGAAGCAAGGCTTATCAAAATGATGGAGAAGGATGTGTTCGATAGCACGGCCTGTCGCTTGATCAATGATCAAATCATGAAAAAGTAATAAGTTTACGTCAATGCATTACAATAATCTACGACCCAACATAATCATTATGTTGTAGTTTCGCTTTATTTTCTCCTAGAGAGTAATCTTCAATCTCATTTACCTAAATTATCTATTTCTTTCCACTCATCAATTGAGTCAACAACTGAGAGCTGGAAGACTGGTTTGCAGGGGCAGGTGGTTGCTGAGCATTGTCTGGTGTAGCCTTGCCAAATAAGCCCGGTGGTGGAGGAGTAGCTGTCTTGCTCCTTTCACTCATTCTCAACTGGTTGAGCTGAGCGGAAAGCTGCGAGGGTGTTTGCTGTTGCTTTCCTTGTTGTACCGCCTGCTGCTGGAGTTGTTGCAACAAGAGCAATTGCTGCTGTTGCTGTAAAGCAGGGTCGGACATCTGTGGCTGTCCCAGTGGTTGTGCTTGCAACTGTGGTTGGGTGTTCTGTCCCTGGGGTTGCTGCTGCTGGAGGTGTTGATCCAATTGCTGCAAACGAGATGAGTTTAAATTAGGTGTTTGAGCCAACTGAGCAGCTTGCGCCTGCTGCTGCAATTGTGCTTGTTGATGCAAAAACTGTTGTTGTTGACTAATTGGATGGTTCTGATAAGCCAAGTGATACTTCTTGATGGGTCTCAAAAGGAATTGCTCAATAATAAGACGAGAAAAGACCTTCTCCTCTTCTGGAGTACATGAGTTGTTTCCGTAAGACTCGTTATAGTGGAACAAAGGCAAAAGATCTTCCTTCAGAGTCAAGTCATCGAAATGAACCTTCAACTGCTGTCTGGTTGCTGCAAGATGCTTCAATCTCTCAGCTGTATCTTCAGCAAACAGAACAGCCGAATTATCGTCAATGTCGACATCATCTGGCAACAACTGACCGTCCTTGTTGGACTTACCCTTGGATTTCTGCTTAACATCTTTCTTTTGCTTTTGCTCCTTGAAAATCTCGCCCAATGATGGAAATGCTGCTGTATTGGTCATTGGAGCGTTATTATTGACCAGAGGTGATGCCTGCGCGGATTCCAGAGCTTTCGCCCAATGTGCTGTGGCAGGAAGAGTAGCACCTGCTGAAGGAAGACCAGTGGATGGAACGACGCCTGTAGAGGAGGCAACTGCATGGGCAATATTAGGAGTGGTGGATTGGAATGCTGCGGGATGATTACTGGAAGACTGCAGAGCCTGTTGGTGGTCCTCAGATTCCAGTTGAGTATCTTCATCAACCAGATGGTGCTGGCCACCACGAGATCCGCTCATGCCCATCTTGATACCCTGTTGGGTCAGCAAATCCTTTCTAGTGTACAGATCAGCTTCCTCACCTGGTTCATGCAAAAACATACAATTAGGATTGGCACATGGATGGCCTCTGAGGTAGGACAGACAGTACTTGGTAGTACCATGAGCTGCTCTAAGGACTCTACCATCACACAAGGAGCCATCAAGCTCAGCTATGCATCTTGAGGCATCTTCTTTCTTAGCAAATGTGACGTAAACGACGATGCTCTGATTACCGGAGGTGACAGGGACGTTACTGCCGCCGCCCGGAGTCTTTTTGTTGATGACAATTTTCGTAATCTTGCCATACTGACCAAAGTACTTGTCAGAGCGTAAAACTGAATGCAAATCTTCTGGGGCACATGGAGGACTCAAGCCAGTAACGTAAACAAGGTTCTTTTGAACCACACGAAGCCCAGCCAAGTGCTTTTTGGACGCTATTTCCAGCTCCTTCTTCTCCTTCTCCTTCTGCTTCTTTTCACGCTCACGCTTCTCTCTCTTGAGCTGTTGCATCTTATATTCCTCAGCTGTCAATGTCTTATACTCGACGCTTTCGTCATCATATAGTCTACGACAACCGGGACATCTTCCGTTAAGCTCAGGGTTTTGACGAATATTGTTATAACAGAATTGGCAGATTTGATAGCCACAGGGGCACGGTCTGAAGTTTTTATCTGAAATGTCCATTTCTTCCACGCATAATGGGCTAATCGTTAGTAACATGAAAAGGAATAAAAGAATAAATCAAGAATAACATACCAGTACTCTACCTCCTCATCGGAGATGAACGAGTCTTCAACGGCCACCATGGTGTTTGGGATAGATCAACGCTGTTTAATGATACACTTTAGCTGGTTCAAGATATCTTTTGTGTGAGACACATACCGAGTCACGTGACAAACTTCCTAATGGCGAATAACTCCCCACTTACACCTTCCCTTAGGAAACAAAACCGCTAAGCTTGTTTTATGAAACGTGATTTATCAATCTATTCCCTTAATTATTCTCTCTTAAGCCATTTGGTGGTTTTGGCGGAGGGGCCTGGGGAGCTGAGGTTGCATGGTGTACGGGTGTAGTTGGTGATACTCTTGCACCCATTTCCATTAGTTTGGCCACCAACTCCGAGACTTAGACAAGCTACCCACAAATCATCCAATGGCATTTATTGTAGAGCTCTGGCAGTCTGTGTTCACTCCAGGCACGACACCTGCGCTTATGAAAGCTCTCCATGCGACATTCATCTTGCTTTTCATATCACTTTTCTGGTTGATCTATGTCACTGGATCTATCCATTACATCAACTTACTGGTCATTGCATTGTTATTATACGGATCTGTTCTTTGGTTCGTCAAGGAGTTGGAACAAGCTAAGCTTAAAACCAACGAGGAGCTTCTTCAAGAAGGTGAAGAGAAGAAGGAAGGTGAGACCGAGTCCACCAAGGCAGAAGGTCTGGGAGTTTCTTCAGAGAAAGCGGCTCCAGTTAGAAAGCGGAAAGTGTAAATAGTTTAACCTGGTCATATCTTTAGTTATTCCAGTTTTTGTTTGGACAGTCTGAGCATGTATAGTCTGCAACACCGAGCGTCACCAACCACAAGCTTGTAGAACAGCCCAGTAGAACCACAAGAAATTAATAAACAGCGATAGAAGAAGACGCTAAGAAGACTTATTGAACTGTGGATCCCAAGGTGGACCGGTCATCACGTGCTTCCATTTCATCTATATCACCATCTTCTTCCCCAGTCTCACTTATCGTCATGAGCTTCAGGTACGGTTTACAGACGTACCTTGCCAATCCCGAGCAGGAAGGAGTAATTTTTCATGATGAAAGAGTCGTGATCATCAGAGATCTCTTCCCCAAAGCATTGAGGCATTACTTGGTGCTTCCTCGAGCCAAACCGTTGACTTATAAGCATCCAGTAGATGGACTAGCAGATTCAGCCGTTTACCATGAAATGGACGAGTACGTTGAAAAGGCAAAAGATATGATCGTAGAAGACTTGACTAAGCAAGGGTACATTGAAGAAAACGCTGCTGCACAGGAAACGTTCAGAAACACATTCATTAAAGCTGGTGTTCATTCCATACCGTCTATGGCCAATTTACATGTCCATGTAATTACACAAGACTTTCATCTGGATAGAATGAAGCATAAAAAACACTACAATTCGTTTACCACACCATTTTTCAAGGAGTTTGACGACCTCAGACCTTCTACTCCAGACAACTACCTCAGCCCAGCAAGCGATGCAGACTCCCACAGTGACGGCCTGCTAGAAGGACTCATAATGAGCAAACCTTCTAAAGACAAGAAGGCACGGCCTTCCAGGAACCTAGATTACCAGCATTTGGAGGCACTTATTAAGTCTACCCCACTCAAATGTGTATATTGCGGGAAGAATTTCGGGAATCAGTTCAAGCCTTTGAAGCAGCATTTGGCGGAAGAATTCTCACGCAAGTTCGGCAAACAAGCCTCGTTGAATTCTTCCGAACCCAAAAAACAGGCTACCCTGTAAGAAGAAGTTCATGAAAATTAGCATTCCTAGCATAAAAGGGGATGTAAAAGAAAAAAGGTCCCATTAACAACCCTTCGTGGAAATAAACTTCGGAACTCAGAGCCAATAGAATTCTGCATCACCTTAAATTCCTCATTTTTCTGGAGCCTACATGAGACGTGAAATGTTGTGCAGTTGTTTGACAGCGGCTCAGCTGTGAATTTGTCCGGACTGAAACTCTCAGCCCTCCCTCCCAGCCAGCATAAACAGGACCCTTGCTCCAAGGCGGAGCAAGTTGCCCATGGGGAGACGCCGAAGAGGTTAATTTGCGACTACGGATTAAAGTATACGTTTACGTGGGTTCTGTATTTTTGAGAGACTGCCGCCTCGCGTTACGAAGAATCATGCAATCACAAAGTACGCCCTACCGCCTACAAGTTTTTTTTTACTATACGGCAAACGCGATTGTGATAGGTCTTCTCGGACTACCTCGGTTCGACAGAAGGAAAATTTTTCATCGTGTTTTTAGGTAAGTTTCTGCCGCAGCTGGGTCGGATTATCATGGGGGTCTGCGATGGTTAGAGGTTGCAGCATGAATGAGATTTTGCAGCCTTGCCATACAGGTGGGAAGCATGAAGATGATTGGTTTCCATGGAAGTGGAGAACCAACTGATAGGCCAAAAGAAAGCCAAAACAAACCCCACTCGGATGATTCACATTCCCTTCGTGGGGGCATTTCTTCGTGCTGGCTTACGTCAACCGGAAAAAAAGGCCCATCAAAATTTTTCATGGCGGTATGCACCTTGGGCTAAAAGTTCTTCCGCCTCCACATCTCCACTCCACGACTCCACCCATTCACTATGCCGCAAAAATAGCCTACGATGCATCGTGTTTGCCCTTAGACTGCGTGTTTTACGATTCGCCCCGGTTGTCCCCCAACATAAGTTGCATTACGTGTGGGGTTTTTCCGAAACGGCAAGCGCCTTATAAAAGGAGCTTGTGCTGCTTGACGGAGTTCTTTTTTGCTGTTTTTTTGTTTGTAAGTATCGATCATGAGTGTCTTTGAAGACAAGGAAATCAAAGAAGTTTCTTCCGAGGAAGTCGAGGTCAGAGATGATGCCATTAAGAAGTTCGATGCTGCTGACTTGGGCGAGAACTTTGACTTTGACAAGGAGTTCCAGGAGTTGGAACTTATGGCTAAGGAGTCTACCCAGAAAAAGTCCTTGGTTGACAGATTATTGTCCTGGGAAGTGAAGCTCAACTTTAAGAACAAGAACCATATGGTTTACCTTCTTGGTGCTTTTGCTGCTGCTGCAGGTCTCTTGTCTGGTGTTGACCAGTCTATTATTTCCGGTGCTACTATCGGTATGCGTAAGGACTTGAACCTTACCGACCACGAACAATCGCTTATTTCATCCCTCATGCCTTTAGGTGCGATGGCTGGTTCCATTATCATGACGCCTTTGAATGAGATCTTTGGAAGAAAGCTTTCGTTGATCATTTCTTGTGTTTGGTACACTATTGGTGCCGCTTTATGTGCTGCTGCTCAGGACCACCACCTCATGTACGCCGGTAGATTCATTTTGGGTGTCGGTGTCGGTATTGAAGGTGGTTGTGTGGGTATTTACATTTCTGAGTCTGTTCCTGCCAATGTCAGAGGTAGCATTGTTTCCATGTACCAGTTTAATATTGCTTTGGGTGAAGTGCTAGGATATGCTATTGCTGCTATGTTTTATTCTGTCCATGGCGGCTGGAGATTCATGGTTGGTTCGTCTTTGGTGTTTTCTACTCTTTTGTTCATTGGTTTGTTCTTCTTGCCTGAATCGCCTCGTTGGTTGGTGCACAAAAACAGAACTGGCATGGCTTACGAAGTCTGGACCCGTTTGAGAGATGTCAGCGACGACAAGAACAAGCTTGAGTTCTTGGAAATGAGACAGGCTGCCCGCCAGGAACACGAGAGAAAGGCCAACACTTCGAGATTCAAGACTTGTTACGATTTGTTTGTTATTCCTAGAAACAGAAGAGCCTTGATCTACGCTGTGATGATGGTTACTTTGGGTCAATTGACTGGTATTAACGCTATCATGTACTACATGTCTACTTTGATGCAAGGTATTGGTTTCGACGAAAAGAACTCTGTGTTCATGTCTCTTGTTGGTGGTGGTGCTTTGCTTATCGGTACTATTCCTGCCATTTTGTGGATGGACCGTTTCGGAAGAAGAGTCTGGGGTTACAATATCATTGGTTTCTTCATTGGTTTGGTGCTCGTTGGTGTTGGTTACCGTTTCGACTTCAACACTCAGCAAGCTGCTGCCGAGGGTGTTTACTTGACTGGTATCATCATGTACAACTTGTTCTTCGGTGCTTACTCCACCTTGACCTGGGTTGTTCCATCTGAGTCTTTCGCTTTGGACACCAGATCTTTGGGTATGACCATCTGTTCCACTTTCCTTTACTTGTGGTCTTTCACCGTCACTTATAACTTCACCAGAATGACTGAAGCTATGACATACACTGGTTTGACTCTTGGTTTCTATGGTGGTATTGCATTCCTTGGTTTGATCTACCAGGTCTTGTTCATGGCCGAGACTAAGGACAAGACTTTGGAGGAGATCGACGACTTGTTCAACATGACTCCATTCGAGCTCGCCAAGCAAAACTTGATTAACCTCAAGAACGGAAAACCATAATGAAGGGGGGAAATATAAATAGGATAATATTAAAATAGATGTAATTTTGCAACCATTGATTTCGTAGTTGGTGCACGGGTGCGGCGCACCTCTTCGCTAGGTAACGATGCCTTATCCATCTCTTCTCATTAGGGAAACCATGATCCACCGAATACTAGGAAACATTTTTCTCCTGTCCATAGAAGATGTGGATGGATCTGTGGATCTTCAGAAGGAGTACGGAATCACTCACGTAGTTTCCGTGTTGGAAGGTTCCGTTCCACAGGTTCTCAAAGAGAAGTACCAGCATCTCCAAATAGAGGTCCAGGATTTGGAAACCTCCAATTTGCTCGAGCATTTCAACACAACGAACGAGTTTATTGACCTGGCTTTAGTCCAAAGTACGGAAGAAGGCGACCAAAAGAAACACCATGGCGCCGTTCTCGTACATTGTGCTCAGGGCGTCTCCAGATCAGTAGCAGTGGTGATGGCATACTTGATGTACAAGTATAAGTTAAAAATTCCACAAGCATTACACGCCGTTAAAAGGCGATCCGAGTCTGCTCAGCCTAACGAAGGCTTCATGAAGCAGCTTGAGTTGTTCCAAGAAATGGCATACAGCGTCGATAAGCTGTCTAGCGCATACAGACAGTTTCTTGTTGAGCTGAGCTTACAAGACGATCCTAGTGGACAATCTCTTGCATCATCTGAGATATTCAGCAGCAATGACAGTAAAGAAAGAGCACCCGGCTCGTACCATCTCAGGTGTAAGCGATGCAGAAAAGTGCTTGCAAACCAGGGCGACATTGAGACTCATGAGATGCCAGGCACCGAATCCAGACAATCACAGTTTATTAAGACCGCTCCAAATTCTCGGAGAATTGTTGCAGTGGCAGACGCATCCAAGACTTGTTCCCATTACTTCCTAGATGAGCCAGTGGACTGGATGCGTGCCGAATTGGAGAAACAGGATATCGAGGGGAAGTTCTCTTGCCCTAAATGTAGCCACAAAGTTGGTGGTTACAGTTGGAAGGGTTCTAGATGCTCCTGCGGCAAATGGATGGTTCCTGCTTTGCACTTGCAAACAGCTAAAGTTGATGAGATGAAGACAGTATAGAAAAAAAGCCCCTAATCATCCTCAATGACCATATCCACATCTGACGCCTCACAATTCGGAAGAGGTGCTGAAGTTTCACTGGTATCTTCTGTCAGGATCGTCACTGGCCCAGATCTACCCAAACCAGCAGAGATAACCTGAGTATCAGTCATAGAGTCGTGGGACACTGGCCCAGCATCGCGAAGGTCGCTTTGACCAACAATATTAGCTTCATCTTCAGAAAGGTCCGACGATGCCTGGAAACTGCCCGAGGCATCAGCATCCTCAATATCAGCATCTAGATCCTGTTCAGCACTAGCATCAGGCATACCCGAAGGTGCATCCTGATAAATAGAAGTAGACACATTAGCATTCAGATTTTCGGCTTGTGCCACATTGCAATCTTCATCCTCCATTTCTTGAGCTTCGTAGTCCAACTGAGCCATGGTCTTATTGATACCTATAGGCGCTAGCGTATAGTACCCAGTTGCACGTATCAGACGTAGTTTATCCAACTTCATAGCCATCGATGGAGTAAGAACAGAAGAAGCGTTCTGTCCCGATATCCTTCCTCCTTGCCCTCCCATCATGTATTCCTCATGGAAAGCACTGGGTCCTGGAGCATTAGGCAAGTACGAAGCCAACGGCGGTGCCAGGGGAATATCCTTCCTGGAATGTATCAGGTGGCCTCCATTTCGTCTTGAATGACTTAGATTTCCCTGGCGACTATCTGTATCGAGATGAACAGGCCTGGCACGGTTTACACCTTCCCATTCATTGTATGTATCGATGGTGAACGTCGGCAGACCAAACATGGGTGGGGTGGAAAGTTATGGATATTTAGGGTTTTGGGATATGTGGTAAACGAGGGTGGTGAATTTGGCAGTACTGGGAAGCTTTCCAATGGAAATGTGGTAATTGTTGATGGTATGGTTGTAGTTACTTGATCTGGTGTATGGAAGACTTCGCGAGTGATGTAGTAGAGAGGTACCACCATGGAAAGTACAAGACTGGGAAGGAAGGAAGAAGGAAAGGGGAGAAAAAGAGAAAGAAGAAAAGCAAATATAACAGACCAATTGACGTTATCATTGGGTTTTCCTTACTTTGTTTGTGTTCTACGGTTGTTTAGTGGTGGCTGCGAAAAGTCCATACTATGACTCCTACTACCTTTTCCGTATCTCCATGCATTATCTATAAATACCCAATTATTCGTCATCGTCTAAGATGAACTCATCCAAAATCTCCTCCTTGCTCGCTCTGGCGGGCCATGCAAATTTGTCGCCTGCTCCTAGTAACGTCACGGTGCAGCCGTAGCAAACGTCCAACTCTTTTCCTTGCAATTCGTTTGTTCCAATCACTTCATCATACTCTTGTGCCAAATCTCTCTCCAAATCGGTTTCTAAGGGAGCTGCGGCCTTCACGGTGATGGACTGAAGCCACAGCTTTGGCTTGGTGTGGATATCAGCCAGACACACACGACACTTTCCAGTGACTTCGTTCTTTGGCGCTCCCAACTTTTCAGCTGTTTTCACAACAGTTGAAGCGGTTGAAGCATACCCGTTAGCTCCAAGGTCCTCGAAGTATTTCGTTGAAAGTGCCTGCACTGTCATGTTCTTTACGAGTGTAGATGCAACTGTCTTTTGCACCAAAAACAGACTTAAGCCTTCGGTCAAGTCTAAAACTGCTTGCACTTCGGCGAAAAGAATGTCTCGAAGTGGGAACAAGATATGCAATTCTTGGTCACCATGAGGGAAAGACCGGTCAGCAATCGCTTGATGTATTTCAGCGCCTCTTCCTTTGACTGCCAATGAGAGCACTTCACTGGCAAGTCTGGTCATGCTGTGGCCCAAAATAACCGTTTGACAGCCTTTAGATACGGCGTTCTGAACTATTATGTCATGGTAAACGAGCTGTAGAAGATCAGCACGCAGCGAATTCGAAACACAGTTTTCTAGAAGCAGCTGGACGGTAACGTCTTTACTAAGCTTATGCAGCTGGTGAATAACGTGAAAGTCAGCGCCCACCTGAATCCTCTGTAGACTATTCTTGTCTAGAAGGAAAGTGTCAGGATCAATAACCACCACATCCACAGCAACAGGACTATACCGTTGAGCCAAAGCCAGCAACTTCAGCTCTGCTTCTTCCCTATCAGGACCCTTTTCCTCGAGAATATGCAAGAGAACCAAGTCAAACCCCTGTTTTCCACTGTGGGCCAAGTTCTGTTCCTGAAGAAGCGAGGCCACCATATCCAAAAGCACCAAAGAAGAAGCACCAAACGACACGGGAAGCAATACTTTCTGCACGCCGAGCCTATCAGCAACAGCACCATACTTGACTTTGTATCTCTCATGGAGCATCAGCTTCCTCTGCTTTCCACGCATAAACCATACGAAACAGCCCGAGCAGAAAAGATCTCTTCGCGAGACTAACACTGCTTTTTCTTCACCACATCTCTTACACGTCGAGTCATTTTCTGGCCCTAAGAATTGCACTGGCTGTGTAGACATGGGAACTGTGGGATTTGGAGGGTTAACTATGGAGATCTGAATATTCGATGGCATCGCGAAACACCCGTGCACCACACCAAATTTGAATTTTCCAGGACACCCGTGCACCATAATACCTCAGCACCAGTGGCTCTGGCTCCGCCACAGATCGGTTTAGTGACCATACATTGATTCCATCGAAGAACCGCAAAACACACAAAATCGAAAGAATGACATGGAATGGCGGTGTACTGCAGGTAAGGCCACCAACTACTACTATTTCCCAATTCTAAACCTCCCCAATTGGTCAATTAAACCTTCTGCTTCCCCTTCCCCCAACAATGAAAGACGTAAGCGTGCTTCTATTTCTATAGCGGTTGAAACTTGTTTACCCCTGCCGTCTGTGCAGTACGTTCTCGTTTCCCATACATTTCATATGTGGCTGCGGCAGACTCGATTCATTGAATTTGAGGAGGGCCACCTGTGACAGAAGAACCCGTACCGCACCCTCTCCAGTGGGATATATAAATAGCCGGTCAATTCCCTCAATTGATCCTCTTTTCTTCATATATTTCATCATGTCTGCTAACGATTTCTACTCCTCAGGCCAACAGGGCCAAAGATCCGACAACAACTACCAGTCTTCTGGCCAGGGCAACCAGCAACAACAAGGTGGTGAAGAAGGTGGTGAGAGAGGTCTCTTGGCTACCATTGGTGGTGCTGCTGTGGGTGGCTACGGTGGTGGAAAGATTTCTGGAAACCACTCTACTTTGGGTAAGATTGGTGGTGCCATTGCCGGAGCCATTGGTGCCAACAAGCTTGAAGATAAGTGGGAAGAGAGAAAGGACGAGAAGAAGTATGGCCAGCAGCTGGGCTACGGTGGTCAAGGTGGCCAGGGTGGATACGGCAGAAACGATAACTACGGTCCACCAGGCGGCGGTCACGGAGGCCCTGGCGGCAACTTTGGCAGCCGTAACGATAACTACGGTGGTGGCCGTAACGATAACTATGGCGGTGGCCGCAATGACAATTATGGCGGTGGCCGTAATGACAACTACGGTGGAGGCCGCAATGATAACTATGGCGGTGGCCAGGGTGGCTACGGCGGCGGTCGTAACGATAACTACGGTAACCAAGGCCAGGGCGGCTACGGAAACCAGGGTTACGGCGGCAACCAGGGCGGTGGCAGATGGTGAACATTGACCAATGATTTACTAACCATATAACAATCCAAAAACGAAATTTACGATTGTACGACTATACACTCATGTAGATCTATGTCACCCTTTGACGGTGAATGCACATGGGGAACGAAACCCATACTTCCGAAAATAGTGGCTGCAAAATTCCCGATTTATTCTGCGAGGTGTTATGTGCAGGTAAAACTGGAAAATAAACCCACAAAAACACCCAGACACCCCATCCAGTAGTGAATTCTGTATCAACCGTCCTTCTTCTTACCAGAAATCCGGGGAAATGTCAGACGAGAAGAAACCAGAGCCACAAAAGTCCGACAAGGTCGAAAAGGACAAATCCATGGTGGACTTCACCAAAGGTGAGGTTTCAGATTACAAGTTTTACCCTGACAACCCGGAAAATCACCGTCACAAGTACCGTTGGGCATCCAAAGAGCCTTCCAAGTACTACGATCCATGTGAAGAAAGTCGACAGGCGTCTATCAACTGTGTGTTGAGAAACCAGGAAGACAAGTCTGTTTGTCAGGACTTTTTTGACGCTTATAGGGAATGCCTGAAGGACTTTTTCAAAAAGCGTCGTCTGGACAGAATGGCAGGCAAGGCAGGCTGGGGAAAATGGTAAGTTCCTTTAAGCAAAGTCAGAACGGGCATGGCCTCCGCCGCACAGACACGAATCGGAAGCGCTTCGTTTCCATTTACCAAACATCATCGTAGGTGTGTGCATGAGGTAAGGGTCCTCAAGGCACTTCCAATGCATCAGGTTCAGGGCATACCTTCTTAATGGGCCCAAGTCTTCGTCGTCACTATCAGAATATGCTCCATTACCAGAGCTTGAATCTCTTCCTCCACCAACATCGCATGATCCAGCATACTTATAGTCGAGGTACAGTCTAGTATTTTGCATTTCCAAACGACCAGTTTTCCTGTTGACAGAACAAACAAAGACTGCTTCTTTGGCTTCAGCAGGGAGTGTTTCCTTGTTGAGCTTTTCATACTTGTTTAAAAGTCCAGCCTTGGCACTCTCATCCACATTCTCCAAAAAGCGATGGAACACTTGGTCCAAGGTTTCAGACACATCGACTCTTATAATAAATAGAACATAATTCAACTGAACATTGAAAAGACACGAGTCTTCGTAGGTGATGTGCTCACAGAGCTTTTCACATAACTTGGATTCCCATTCGAGTAAGAAGAAGGATTTTGGAAGATCGTACCTTGGTTCATGTTCAAATCTTTCAGTGATATCCCACATGGCTTTCTGGAACTTGTCACGGTACATCGGAATAGCATCTGTTACAAATTCGAATTCTCTCGAGACCTCATAGATCAGTTCCTTGAATTGGTGGGTAAACTCCAAAGTGAGCTCTTGCTCGTGTCTGGTGTACCTATCGAAGTCCCTTAACCGCTTCTCCACGAAATAGACATAATTCAAGAAGAATGTCTCGCTGAAGTTACTAAAGGGACGAATACGCAACCATTCAAGAAGCTGAAGCTTGACTTGCTCATTCCTGATTCTGGAGTGGTGAACAGACAGACTTATACTTGATTTATGAGACTTGAGCTTGGTCTGATTCAAGAAACGGAGATCATTCTTGTCGAAATCAACTATGTCACCATGGAAAGGAACCTTCAAAGATTTTTGGAAAGCACCAGAGTCGTTTGCCTTACGCGATCCATTATTTGATATAGCCAACATGAATGCATCATTCAAGAGAGATGCCTTAGACTGGATCACTTTGTTGGTGCAATTCAACATGTACTGAGACCTGATGCCTCCACAAAGGTATGAAATAAAGTTGGAAAGTAGATGGAAATCATCTGCATCTGATCCCTCATTGCTGATATTGAAGTACCCATGCATTGTCTTCTTATCATTATCAACATGCGAGAAGTTCATATCGAGCACATCACTTGTACGCTTCGAATGGCAGTCTATAATAGGACCTAACGAAAAGCTTGATCCGCTGCTCAAGAAGGAACAATTCAATCCGCTGAGAATCTTGTACTTTTCATCCCTTGTAAGCTGCCTTTCATCTATACGGTCACCAAAGACGTCACTCTGGAGAATCTGTGCTTTTGTTGGAACGTAATCATGAGTTCTACGTTTCTTCCTCATACTTGCATCTTCTGTTGCATGCTTACGCTTTGACGTAAAGCGCTTGGAAAACTTACTGCGCAAGCCGGAGTCTTGTGCATCCTGAGGATCAATGTCTTCTGAATTATGACGACGAGAATGCAGTTTGGAGTCATGACGATGGCGTTTCTGGTAATGCTGTAAAGGATCATTGGAATGCAGACGTTTGGTTAACGTAACTTGATCACGATCAGATGCTGGTTGTTCTGGCCAGAGTTTGCCAGCTCTTCTTTGGCTGAGGAATCTATCCATCTGAGAATCTAGGCTTGATTTACGAGCCAGGTGGCGTAAGGTACCCCAGCGCCGAAGAAATGGTTTCTTCTTACCAGAAATCTGAGTACCTGTGCTGAAAATGGGAGACTTGCCTGGGTAATGCGGAGAAGCCCGAATTTTGTTAATTGCATCTTCAAATTCATCATGGTATGTCTTGGCCACTTCCTCAGATGACCTTTGTGGAGATGTGGCTTCTCTGCGTTTCAATCTAATAGCATTTTGACGTCTCAAGGGCACGCCACCTGTGACACGGCTCGATTCAGGGGATATGATAAGGGTATTACGGTTTGTGGGGTTTTGGCGAGCCGAAGATAGAAGAAGACGCTGAGCCAGTTGCATGCTATCCAAAAGATTAGATCTTGTTTCCATTCGGGCTCTATCGATATGCTGCGGGCTGTTATCGTCATCATCATTACTATCATCCTCGCTTCCACTTTCATCAAAAGCATCATGAATATCTTCATCGATATCTTGATCTGAAGGCTCCTCGAACTCTGCATCGTCCTCAGAGCTCCAGCTAGATGTACTAGTATTATCATCGTCGTTATTTGAAGAACCTAGAAATAAATGGAAAGGAGGCACCGAAGTTTCCGAGCGTGTAGAAGGCTCAGTAATCCCCTCTCTAGAGCCCACATTGGACAGAGTAGCTCTTGGAGCGTTCTCGTCAAGATCAATATCCAAATCCATATCGGCTTCCAAGTCAGGAATCACCAAAAAGCGAACCGGGGAGGCGAGATTCCGTATTTCGGCTGGAAGCGCAGTGGTCCGAATGTGACTCTGATCCGGTTGTCTATAGTAGTCAGGCAGTAGCTGGACCGACAGACGGCTGCTTGATTCACGGGGTGGTGGTGGAGAGTGGTCAGGCGGAATGGACAGACTAACCAGGTTATGGCGGTTTTGCTCCTCAGTATACTGGTTCAATAAGTTGGCCAGCACCTCGTTCATACGAGTGAAAAAGTCACGAGACACCAAGTGCCGAAGATTGGAGTTGTTACGGATCCCTTCAAATAGCCCTGGAAGCGTAAGTCCTCTCTGAGGTGAGTTATTCTCTGGAGAGGTGGGAGGGGGCATATGTCACAGGAAAGTGAGACACCAGATAGCACTGACACCTAGGAAACAACAAAAGTTGGAGGGAAAGAAAAGAACAGCTGATGTGGGCTCGTTTTTTTTTTTCCCCGAAAGCTCTGGCTGTCACGAATGGGGGTGTGTGGCAATAGTTAGATGATTATGGTCAGGTTAGGGAATACCTCAATATTGCCAGGGCCCTATGCGAGATTACTGCACATTCATAGACAACCAGTGGGAGACCGGTTCGGGTAGGCAACAAGGGGGAGGGGCAGTAAGGAAGGGTAAGGAGGTTTTGGGTATTTAATTGGATGGTAAGGATTTGGAGTTTGGAGTTTTGGGGGTTTAGTTGGGTGGTTGGTGGAGAGTTGGGTGGTGGATAGACAGGTGGTTGGTTATACTGCGTTGCGATAAGGAATGACAGGGACAGATAAGATAAGAGGAGGGAGACGAAGAGGGGGAGAACGTGAAGGGGTTTATGGAATATCTAGGGGGATTTATTATCAGTTTACGAGGAAAGAGGTGGCTGGGACGATGTTGGGTGGTGGTTCAAGTGGGCTTATGTTAGGAATGGCTGCGAAATGAGAAGGGTATGTATGTGTGGGTACATGTTTCACTGGAGGGATGGAAGAAGAGGGGGTTTGGTGGAGGTTTTTGGATGGAGGGTTTTAGAAGGTGGTGTGGGCTCAGTGAGTGAATTTAAAGGAGGGGGATGTTCTTTATTGGTGGTGTTCAATATGGAATGTCTGTACCTACTGAGGGTGTGCCATGTATGGATAAACGGGAAAAGCTATGCAAAAACGAAAAAAAAGAGCTACATCAATGTTCTTAGATTTTATATAAGCCTTTGATGAAAAGGTTGAAGGAGAAGAGCGCTTAGCGTTGTGGTTTAGGCTGAGTACATACGCTGATGCTAGGAAGCATCAATATACTGAGCTTGAAGTTCACACGGAAGAATGAAACCATAGGAATTTCTTTCTATTCTTCATGGTTCTACTAAATAAGACTTTTCGTTGTTCTAGTACGACTTTTTCATTGCTGATCTTTCATTCTTTATCTTGTTTAGTCGAAAAACCACAGATTTGCAGCCACCATTTCGGAAAGACAAAAAACCCAAAGGTTAAGAAAAACAATTCAATCATTCTTGAACACTAAAAATCATTCGATAACCGTTTTCAACCTTTTCCTTCATATTCTCTTCTGTTTCTACCATCTACCCATCTGTATGAGACTAAGGCTTCCTCTCTCCAGCTCCACACACAAAAGTCATAAAAATAAAAGAAACTCATTTGGCTCCTGAAACCAGGAGAAAACCTTAATCCACTTATTCCCTTCTTATTTACATTAATTTGCTTGTCTTGGTTGGGGTCTTACTACTACTAACTGACCGACCTGCATATTCCAGAAACCAATCAAACACTTTTCATTTCTCACTACCCTCTTCTACCAAACACCATACCAGGTTAGATATGTCGACGTCGATTATTCGTACCATCAAGAATATCTATTCTTCGGGTCTTAAGAGAGCCGCTTGGCAAATCCACTCCCACAACGATACCAAGAGAGGTTGGCTTGTGGGCACCGATGACTTTGGCAACAAGTACTACGAGACCGATGTTCCAGAGGAAATCCATATGAGAACCAGATGGGTTGAATACAACGAATGGGAAGTCGATATTTCCAAGGTTGAGCCAGGTTGGCATTACTGGTTGGGTTACGGTACCAACACTCCACCAAACCGTTTGCCTGAGGACCAGGCTGCCTCGAGAGCGTACCCATTGGAAAAGCACCAACCCAACCTTACAAACACAAGAGGTGCATTTGTAACATACAACACGGCCAAGCCTAAATGCGAGAGCTGGGCTCCAGAGGTCAAGGAGAGAGTATGAGAAGATACACGATTAGGAATGAGGACATACTAATATATTGCATTAGAGATGGATTTGTAGATGGATTAAGGGGATGCTGGAGAGATGGGGTTGGCAGTGAAGAAGAAGTGGAGGGAAGAGAAAAGAAGTGGAGGGTCGAAGATGTGTATGGATGAACCATATGGATAACTTCACTGGGATATCTTCACTGAGGGCTACAGTTCAGTCTGACACTATCCCCAAACGACAGAGATCAGGGGCATCCATAAAAAGGCTACTTATATCATCATGAAGGTAAAAAGTAGCCACCAATTTGTCCTATTTGGACTGCTGAAGCCCTCGTCTAGACTTATAGTCCCTTCACTTCACCAGCAGTACCCCAACCCACATAGAACAACCATGCTCAGTCTAGCCAATCCTATTGTAAACCTCTACCATACGGATATTAATCCCTTTCTGCCTCTACTGCCCCTCCTTTCCCTCCCTGACCCTCGTCTAATTGTCCCTTACGCATAACGGTCGGTTTCGCAGCCATTACACATTTGCACCCATACCACGAAACCCACTACCGTCCACAGTAGGTCTAGAACAATGCAAAATAAAAACCCAAATTAAAAGCTAATATCTCGTGCCATTCTTGTTTTTTCCTTTACCTTAGCCAGGGCCCCAAATTCCGTATTCCGTTGACAAGACCTTTTTCCTGTAGCATAGGCTCCAATAGGGCATCTCGCTTTTTTTCACTGAATCCCTCCATCTCTCCATCTTCCCCATACTCTCCCTAAAATATCCCAATTAAACCATGAGTGGCTCAGGAAAACTCCCTGCAATCGCTTCAGACGCTGTTCTTAAACAGTCTGTGCCTGTGCCAGAGGACTTTGAGAAGGTTCAAGGTATGGACTTCTCCCAGGACTATGCCTACAACTCTAGAGCTACCGACTTGATCGCTTCCATGAGAACCATGGGTTTCCAGGCCCTGTCGGTGGCTTCTGCTTGTGAAATCATCAACGAAATGAATAGCTGGAGAGGTAAACATAAGGGCGAGTTGCCTGAACATGAACAGACTGGTGAGTTTGACGATGAGGACCGTCAGAAGGCTACAGTATTCATGGGTTTCACGTCCAACTTGATTTCCTCGGGTCTTAGAGATACTTTGCGTTACTTGGTGCAACACAAGAAGGTTTCGGCAATTGTGGCCTCGGCTGGTGGTATTGAAGAGGACTTGATCAAGTGCTTGGCTCCTACGTACTTGGGTGACTTTGCCTTGCCAGGTAAGACCTTGAGAGACCAGGGTCTTAACAGAATCGGTAACTTGTTGGTGCCTAACGATAACTACTGTAAGTTTGAAGAGTGGATTGTTCCTGTTTTGGACAAGATGTTGGAGGAGCAGGAGACCGAGATGGCTAAGTTGGGTAAGGAAGGCTTGAACGCTGATTCCGCTGCCATCTGGACTCCTTCCAAATTGATCGACCGTCTTGGTAAGGAAATCAACGACGAGCTGTCGGTGTTGTACTGGGCCCACAAGAATAAGATTCCTATCTTCTGTCCAGCCATCACTGACGGTTCTATTGGTGATATGTTGTTCTTCCACACTTTCAAGGCCAGCCCACAGCAATTGCGTTTGGATATTGTCGCTGATATCCGTAAAATCAACTCCATGTCCATGGAAGCCTCTCGTGCTGGTATGCTTATTCTTGGGGTGGTTTGGTCAAGCACCATATCTGTAATGCCTGTCTTATGAGAAACGGTGCCGACTGGGCAGTCTACATCAACACAGGCCAGGAATTCGACGGCTCTGACGCCGGCGCCAGACCTGATGAAGCTGTCAGTTGGGGTAAGATCAAGGCAGAGGCTAAGCTGGTGAAGGTTTATGCTGATGTCACTGTGGTGTGGCCATTGATTGTGGCTGCTACTTTTGCTGCCCAAAGACCATAAAGGACAAAGAGGAAGACGAAGAAAATGCTAGAACTTGTGTAAATAACGAAAGCGACGACGGACCCGGAAAAATACTCTCTTTTGGTGTTGTAGTTGCACTTTTGCAGCCATTGTGGCTCGCGGAATTTCAGCCAGCGTTATCTGTGGAGGTGCATAATCTCACTTTATCGGATTTTCCCCATACTTGCCACTCTTTCCAACCATGAACAACGAATTACTTGAAAAACTCCAAAAACTCCTTGCCGAGGGTAAGGACGAAGATGTGCTGTTGTTGCGCCGTGCTCTTCTCGAAAAACCACACTTGGTGGGGTCCTCCAATGACAAGTACTACGACAAGCACACTGACGACTATATTGACTTTACTTATGCCAATCCCACTGTTTGGCATGCTACTGACTTTTTTGGCAAAAGACTTGAAAAGGCTGGGTTTACTTACCTCCCAGAGAAGGAGCTGTGGAGCAACATTAAGCCTGGAAAGTACTATACGACCAGAAGTGGCTCTTCCTTGGTGGCCTTTGTAGTAGGCCCAGATTGGACCCCAGAGAAGGGCGTGGGCGCTATTGGTGCTCATATTGATGCTTTGGCTACAGCTGTCAAGCCAAACTCCACTAAGGATAAGGTTGACGGGTATGAGCTCTTGGGTGTGGCGCCATACTCTGGTGCTTTGAGCTCTGTGTGGTGGGACAGAGACTTGGGTGTGGGAGGCCGTGTTTTGGTCAAGGAGAAGGGTAAAGTGAAGTATGACTTGGTTGACTCTACGCCTCATCCTGTGGCTAGAATTCCTACTTTGGCTCCACACTTTGGTGCTCCAGCTCAGGGTCCTTTCAACAAGGAGACCCAGACAGTACCAATTGTGGGCTTTGGTGGAGATGTGGAGCCTACTGATGCAGAGAAGCGGGCTCCTCTTTACGGTAAGCATCCATTGAAGTTGTTGCGTTACATTTCTAAGCTTTCTGGCCATGCCGTGGAGGATATCGTGCAATGGGACTTGCAATTGTTTGATGTCCAGAAAGGTGTTCGTGGAGGTTTGGAAAACGAGTTTGTTTTTGCTCCTAGAGTCGACGATAGAGTGTGTTCGTACGCTGCTATTCTGGGTTTGATTGAGTCAGACGCTGAAGGTAAGTTGTCGAAGGACGCTTTCTCCATTGTTGGTCTTTTTGATAACGAGGAAGTCGGGTCTGGAACCAGACAAGGTGCTAGAGGTCATTTGTTCCTGAGCACTGTTGAACGTGTGGCGTCTTCGTCGTACTACAATCCAGGTGAAGCCGAGTCTACTGACCTGGTGAAGGTTACCTTTGCCAATTCGATCATTTTATCCGCTGACGTGACTCACTTGTTCAACCCTAACTTTGCCAACGTCTACCTCGAGCACCACAAGCCTTTGCCCAATAAGGGTATCTCCATTGCCTTGGACCCTAACGGTAACATGGCTACTGACTCTACTGGGTTAGCGCTTGTTGAAGAACTCGCCAGAAAGAACGGCGACGAGCTCCAGTACTTCCATATCAGAAACGACTCTCGTTCAGGTGGTACCATTGGTCCTTACCTCTCCATCCAAACCGGCGCCAGAACCATCGACTTGGGTATCCCCCAATTGTCAATGCACTCCATTAGAGCTACTATCGGAAGCAAGGACGTTGGCTTGGGCGTAAAGTTCTTTGCTGGTTTCTTCAAAAACTGGAGATCCACCTACGACACGTTTGAACAAAACTGAGCCTCAGGGCCCAGTTTCAGCGCAATCCAGTCGAAGCCACTGCTGATGCGCTATTTCGCAGCCAACAGGGAAAACATTGCAACTGCTGCAGAGCCGCTTTTCTTGGGAGGGCATTCACGGCAGCGTGAAGGAACGTAACCGAAAACAGAAAAAGTACCGAAATGGATAACTTCTCGACTGCTTTCCTTGATCCATCTTATCCATCGTATCTCGTCTTCTCACAGCCTTTCTTTACACTTTCCTCTTTTGGGCGGCTGGTTCTAGGGTCCCCAGGGCCTGCACAATATACCTCTCACCATACAAGGAGTATGGTATTTTCCTGACCAACTGTGTAAGTCAAACGAACAGATAATATGAGTATGTGCCCCCAAATTAGTCCAAAATAATGCTAGATTCGCTTTCTTCGGCCTCATATTGCCCTATAAGCTTTCCATTGATCCGCTGACCCGAGAATTCATACTAACACGCAGCACCTCCTAAAAAGATGTCGCTTGAAGAGTTCATCTCTGATGATTGTATGTATTTCGAAAAGAATGGCCTATAAGGCCATCGATTTCTTGAATTTGTCAATATCTTTTACTAACGTTAGCCTATGGTGGTTCTTGGGCAGATGACGAGATAGACATTGCTTCTATTTCGGTGCCTATTGAGAAGAACAAAGGTATGGGAGGTTCTGATGGTTCTGGAGGCATCTTCGGTGCTGGAGGTTATGGCCGGTCGAGGAACTACGGGACAGACCAGGGCCCTCCTTATATCGTGAAACTTCTCCACCTTCCCGTGTCTTGTGATGATGTTTTTGTCAAGGACTTGTTCACCTCGAGATTTATGCTGTTTGTGAAGTTCAAGATTGTTTACGACCCGGTTTCTAATCCTTTGGAAACTGGCGTTGTTAAAAAGAGTGCATTCGTTGAGCTTCACTCCTTCAGTGACCAGAACAGAGTGGTGAACTGGCAAGACTTGTACTATAAAGGTAACCGACGGGTCATTATCGAACATGCCGACTTTTCGGATTTCCAAAATTGCATGAAGTTCAATCAAGAACACGACAGAGATCTACGTCGTACTGAGCGTGAATTTCTCGCCAGTAAGACGAGAGGGAGCTTCGAAGGCCGCCGTTCCTCCCACAGCGGACATATTCCTGGGCTTGGTGTTTTAGGTGAACTTGAGGATCTACAGCATCATGGACGAGATAATCTGCGATTTGGCGGTTCTGGCCGTAGGAGCTCTTTCGGTGTTCCTGGCAACAATGGCCCACCCCATCCAAAACCACTATCTCGTTTCACTTCATCACACACAGCCACACCCCAAACTATAGATCCTTCTCACGAGACCCCAGCATTAGGGCCTCCAAAGCCTAAGTCCAATCCTTTTGGAAACGCCAAGCCTGTCGATATATTGGCCAGAGAGCATGAGCTTGATAAGAAAATCGTGAATATCGATCAGAATACTATCACAGCACTTAGCTCCGACTCCGATGATACTATCAAAGGAAAGAATGTCAAAAAGAAGTAAATGGCCAGCCCAGCGCTCGCTCTCCAAAAACAGATGATTCTACAAAAGCCGATGGGAATGCATTATCTCCTGCTCCAATTCCTTCCTCAGTGTATGGTCAGAAGAAAAGCTTAGCAGACATCCTCAGCGCCAAAAACGAATCTGAAGGTAGTGGTAGAAATACCCTGGCAAAAGGAAGAAAGTCAGCAAGCACGACACCAAAACCACAAGGTAAACCTGTCATACTTAAAAAGAAGCCATCAACTGTTTCTTCTCCTGCGCATCAAAGAGAGCTCGAAAGGCTAAGCAGTCCTGAAGCCTTGGCTTTAGAGACGACTAGTGCTCCCGAGATCTCAACAAAGGAAAAGATTAGCGACACGGAAGCAGACGAAGGTACAAAGCTGGAGCCAATTGAAGCACCATCACGCAAACCAAAGGCTAACGACGCTCTGAAAGAAAAGTCCGAGAAGCCAGTGGAGGAAAGCAAATCACAGGCGCCAGTGGAGCGTTCGAGAGAGAATCTGAGAAGAAGGAAATCGCTGAGAGGTAAGAGAGGTTCAGTCGGTGACGTTACAGAGAAGACGGAGAAAACTGAGGAAGCCGAAGAGAAGATCCACAAAGAACAGCATCATTTGGCTGAAAGAAACAAATCATTCTCATCTCAGCAACGTCCTGACTTCAAGAAGCACTTCATTGAAATGACGCTGGGCCTGGAAGAAAGACCACCACTGCGTGGCAGCGGCGGCAGAGGAAGAGGACGTGGTGGAAGAGGTGGCTTCGAGTCTGGAAGAAGGAACAGCCACAGGAAAAGATCTACTGACGGAAATTATGAGAGAAGGAACTCGTTAAAGGCTGATGAAACAGCCAAGGAAGATGGTAAGGTAGTTGAGGGGGAAGAAAAAGCCGCCGCTGGAGACGTCCCACAGAACTCATCCAAGTCGAAGGATGATAAGCCTGTTGATGGGCAAGAGGAGCCACCAGCTGATGAAAAGAATGGGCGTGCTAACTCAAGAGGTCGTGGTAGAGGAAGAGGCCGTGGAGGCCGTGGTTTTAGAGGGAACTCAAGAGGCAGAGGCAGAGGAGGTCCAGGTAGAAGGTCTGACGGAGGGGAGTCGAAGGATTCTTCTTCTCAAGATGTCAGCAAACCACCACCTGCTCCTGCTCCAGCCGATAGCCAGCCAGCGGCCAGTGCATGATGTGATGAAATATATTTTAATGTGAAATACGAATAAATAACCCAAGAATAATACCATGTAAAGAACACCGTAACGAATAACATTACTTTTTTTTCATTTTTTACTTTTTCGTTTTTTCTTCATTTCTCGTTGTGGACATTGTTTTAATATCCATTAGGTATTCAATATACCGCTATCTCTCAAAGAATTCTCCAAGATTGTCTCTTTAACTGCAGCAAATACAAGTTGGATGTTAGATGTGTCAGTAGCCTGCGTGACATGGGGGTAAATGTTAAGTCCGGAACGGTTCACCTGAGTGAATCTCCATAAGATATACTTGACGGCCTTGTTGATGTTGTCACCGCCATTATAGTCAGGAAAGTAGTTCTCCAAAGGTGAAAAGGGTAATTTCTTAGCGAAAACATCAATCTTGTTCAAGAAAAGCACAATGGATGTACGGGAGAACCAGCGAGAGTTGACCACTGAATCAAATAACGTCAAAGACTCTTCCAATCTGTTTTGGGAATCTTCCTCTAGAAGGGCCTGGTCATACTCAGAAAGTGCAACACAGAAGATTATTAGGGTAACGTTATCGAAGCAATGGATCCACTTCTTACGCTCCGAACGCTGGCCGCCCACATCGAACATATGCATATTGACACCGCTCATTTGGAAGCGGAAGTCGAAAATACCAGAAGTCTTCTTTCGCGTACGCAAGATATCTGACTGGTTAGGGACATAATCAGGAGCGGCAATTCTCTCCACATTGCTAAGCATATAGTCAGTAGAGTCAATAAGATAAAACTTGCCCTGTTCTCTCTCCATAAAGTCGTGAACCTCCTTGAAGTTATAAACTGTCTTGATTTTCGCTGCCACAGAGGGATTAAATTGTTCTTCAGATGAAACAGACACTTCATAGTCCAAAACCTCGTTAAGGTCGTCATAGCGTAAAATGTGTTTTCTTTCGCCCACAGGACCGGCAATGTTAGCAGCCAAGTCCTCCTCGCTGGTGCCCTTCTCGGCGATCAAGTCCGGCTGGAGGTCAATGATAGCATTGACAACGTTCTTCACGCAATCCAACACGTTCTTAAACACAAACGGTTTATACTCGTACAATTCCTCGTCGGAAAACCCATTCTTGTGCAAGATCTTCATTTGCTTAACAATGGTAGACTTACCACTCTCGCCAGACCCCAACAACAACACCTTCACCTCCTTATCTGTTGAAATGGGCGACGATATAATGCCATTGGTCGTTTGTGCGGACAGTTGTCGAGACTGAGCCGTCGAGTTGGGAGCCAGTCCCGGTTTTAGGCTCTGGCCGTTGGTAGTAAGATGCTGTGGCTGCTGCTGCTGCTGCACTTGTTGTTGTTGTTCCTGCTGCCGTTGAGCAGCAGCCTTCTCAGACAGAACGTTCCCTGAACTGTCTGCCAGTGTCTGGTTATTCGTCTGGTCCACTGCCTTTTGTTGCTTGCTTCGCTTGTCGCCGGCAGTAGGCGCCGTATTGGCCGGTGGAGGCGCCAGAGGATCCTTGGAAGAGCACAAGCCCATGATTAGACGGAATACAATTGAAGGAAGTCAATGGCTAGAAGGGCTGGAAAGAGCCTTGTAGACAAGAAAAGAAGCACGGGTTGGGAAGAAGGAGCCCTGGGTTAAGGTAAATTATCGGTGAGGCACGAAGCAGGCAGATAAACTGGAGTGAATGAGTGAGGGAGAAAAAAAGAGGGCAGTCTCTTTCTTGGGTTCGCGGTCAGGCATTGGAGGGGGAACTGGAAGTGGAGAGGATGAAGCAGAGGAGGGATGAGAAGGTGGGTGAAAGAGGAAGAGTGGTTTATGTTGTTGGGGTGGATTCTACGACCATTTCTATCCAATTTTTATCTTTTTAAGTGGAGTTTGTGATTTTTGGTGGGCCATTTGGAAGACTTGACTTTCACGCAGCGCCGCGGAATGGTTGCAAAATGGGATCCGAACGGCACGCCCGGGCATAAAGTGGGTATAAGGATCCGAAGAAAAAGAAGAAGTAGAGGAAAAGAAAGCTTAAAGTAAGGGAAGTATATTCTTGGGTTGGGAGGTGTCTGGGGAGGACTCTTGCTGGCCAAGATCTCGGAGTAAGCCACTGTGACAGGCACAAGCAGTCGCTCTTTGTTAGTGGATGCACATTGGGGGAGGGGGGTTGCAACTGTGGAAGCAAGACAGAGTATGTCATGAACAATGCATTCTCAGGGACTTGAAATTGGAATTGGTCTTACTTTATTACACTTTTCTTTAAATTACGTCTTTTTTCTATGACCCTAAGCCTCTGAAAGTCGGCCTGCTTTGTTTCGTATAAGCCCAGTTGTCCCGTGGATATTAATACATTATTGTGCTAGCGTTTCACCGCTGTAATGCTATACGCCAATTCTAGACCTGCTTCGCTTCTTCGTCTGCATCAACCTGCTCCTCTGGTTCTTGCGATTCCACCTGGTTCTCTTTGTCTTCACCTCCGGTGTCTTCGGCTGCTTCGGTAGACTGGCGTTCCGAGTGGCGAAGCATATCGTCCAAATCCATCACCGCTTTGGGCGTTCTTTTATCGCCTTCGGAATTCTTCACGTCCTCGAGAATCGCCGCTTCAGTTGATAACGGCGTTTGGAACCCAGAATGCTCATTCGCTAGGTTAGGTGCTCCTGGTTGAGTTGGTGGTAACGAAATGTCTCTGCCCTTTGCATTCTTCATCTCGGCAACTCTCTTACGTTCTTCTCTTCTTCTCTTTTGGTTTCAAACTCGTGCCACTCTCCTTCAAGCGTCTTCATGAACTCCAACGGTTCAGGTTGCGGGTCTTCAGTGAAGTAAGCGTGTTGGAGGGATTCCTCGGCAGTGAGTCTCTCAGCGGGTACCAAGGACAACATCTTCTTTGCAAGATCAAAACTCTGCTCAGACATCACCGGCTTGAATTCCTTCTCGAAGCTAGGCTTCTTGTTGATGCGAGGTTTCAACATCTCAAACCAAGGAAGGTTTTCAATGTCGGGCCAGGTATCAATAGACGGCGTACCCATAATGTCAAAGATCTTATAAAGCTGAGAAATTTCCTCAGTTCCTTGGAAGACTGCCATTTTCGTGTACAACTCGATAAGCAAACAGCCGACACCCCAGATATCCACTTCACGACCGTAGTCCACAGACCCAAGAAGAAGTTCTGGTGGTCTGTACCATATCGTTATCACTCGGTTGGTGTAGTCGGGGCTTTCACCATCCTTGAGCACTTTCATGGTTCTTGCAAGACCAAAGTCAGCAACCTTAACGACACCTTCTCTGTCGACTAAGATATTGGAACCCTTGATGTCTCTGTGAATGACTCGCCTCTTATGAAGATAGTTCATTCCCTCCATAAGTTGCTTGAAAATCGTTTTCCTATGACCTTCACTAAGTTTAAGGTCTGGGTGCGTAAGCAAACCTGTAAGATCATGGTCCAAATAATCAAAGATCATGAAAATTTGGTTATGTTCAACCATCATCTCCAACAAACCAACAATGTTAGGATGATCGAAACTTTGCAAAAGCTTGATCTCTCTCATTGCAGTAATTGGGAATCCTTCACGCTCACTCTCCAAACGTAATCTCTTCAATGCAACAAATTCCTCTGTAAGAGAGTTTTTAGCCTTGTAGACCTTACCATAAGTTCCCTCACCCACCTGTTGCACTCTCTTATATAGCTCATTCGACCTGTTAGCGAACAAAGAATACAACTGAGAAGGTTGAAGACGTTGCTGAGGCTTCTTATTCGTGTTAGCATTGGCGTTATTACGCTTCTTGGGCTGCTGTTTTTGTTTATCTTTAGGGCCTGGACCGGAACCTTGGCCAGAGCCGGGTCCCGAACGGCCACCGGGACCAGAGCCAGGACCGGAACGACCAGAGCCAGGACCAGAAGGTGGACCAGAACGGGGACCAGGCCCGGAACGAGGACCAGAGCCCGGGCCGGATCTAGGGCCAGGACCAGGACGAGCATTAGGGCCAGCATTTTGATGCCCACTCAGTCTTGGAGCCTTTGGAGCTCTATCAAGGTCTGGCTTGGCCTTCTCGGGACGTTCATTGTCGTAGTCACGAGCACTAAAATCCCTTCTCTTGTTTGGCCTATCATCAGGTCCTCTTCTAGAGTCTCTATCAGGAGGTCCTCGTTTCTGACCTCTGTTGTCCCTAAACGCTGAGGGCCCAGACGGCCTTTCGTTACGGTCATTTCTATCGTATCTGTCGTTCCTATCGTTTCTCTCCCTATCGTTGTAGTATCTATCATCCCCATCATTACGATCTTCTGGACCTCTCCTCCTATCAATCATATGAGGTCTGTAGTTATCTCTTTCTTTGAATCTTTTGGGATTTGGACCCTTGGAGTTATGGTCCTTCCATCCTGATTTCTGGTTCGAAGGTGGCGGTCCCTTGGGGCCCTTGGGTCCTTTAGGCCCAGTAGGTGGTCTGTATCTATCCGACATTGAACCAAATTTGTCAAAAGGGCAGAACAGGAAGTGGCCGCTTGGTTAAGAATGCACGTGGAACGCTAGGAATGGATCCAACTATATGTGTGTCTCAGATAGGTAACCTGAATATTCTGCGAGCCTTGCTTGTAGTTGAAGATGGATTTTCGATGTGAGTATTGAAGACTGACAAGATGGTATGCAGTACACTTCCTTAGACGAGGCAACACCAGTCCCTAAAGGCCAGGAAAAATGTTAAAGGAGACCAATAGAAGGGATGAAATTGGAGAGCCTGGTTTCAGACTTAGAATGAGCTCAAAAATTGTGCTGCTTCGAGGTTGTTGGTGGTGAAATTGGTGATAAGTCTGCGCAGTGCCAGACAAAGGAACATGCCCAACAACTCAAGAGACAAATCCCACCAGTTCAGTAAAGCAATTGCTTGGCATTCCCGGTTGCTTAATATCCCCTAAGCTCGAACTCTCCTTTAGTACCTGGTTCACTTCTTGCAAGTGCCGTTTGCCATACCTCAATAAGTAGAATACCACCAAATGGCCATCGAAATGCCTACTGTTTTGGAAATGCTATTGCCACCTTGATGGCCTGGATGTTCCCGTCAAAACCACATACTACAAGAAATGTGAAAACAGGACAAACTCTACGAAAATCAATGGTTCTGAAGGCTCCAAGGCACCAGGGACAAACAGCAGCCAAAGCAGTCAAAAAGGAGGGTAAAGAGGTCAACAAAGGACCTGAATTTTCCCTATAATAACGTCCCTCAAGTGTTCAAATTATGGAATCGGAAGGTTTCTTTGCCCCTTACAAGCTCTCATGAGTATCTGTAAGTACCTGGCATATTCCGACCGAAATTTTCATCCTTATAGTCCCCCTGACCTGTATTTTATGGATTATTGGATCATGACTCTTCTATAGTCTTGGATTGGCTTGTTACTCAAGCTCAGTGCTTTGCCCCTTTGGTAGTTGGAGGAGAAAATGATCAACCAGAACCGCGGCGTGAATAAGGAATGCGGTCACGTGACGTTGCCTCCAAAATTCCGAGTTACCTTCGCCTTTCAAAGTTTATACGAAGCTAAAGAAACTAGGTATTTAAAACGAATTTTCCCAACGTTCGTGCCCTCCTCCTCGCCACTGTCCCGCCCAAACCTTCATCTCTTGAGAGGTCATTCTGTGGCGGCGGCCTGGACTGGAAGGCTTTCCTGCAGTACACAAACATAGGCCAGGAACCATATCTGCATCAGGGAACCATCCTCAACAGGTTTAGACTACTCAATCCAGAATGGTATGGAGAAAGAATTTATATATAACGTTCATATACTGACTTCCAGGGATTATTTACGAAATCGCTCCATGTGGGTGCCGACCTTGTCTTTGTTTCGGCTGTGTTGGCTGGCATCAGAAGAAACACCGGTTTAACGTATGTTGGATTGAATTTTTGTTTTTAATTGATACTAACGCTAGTCCTGATCTTGAGAAGATCCCTAACGAGTCTGCTCGCTTTTATACGAAGAAATACCTAGGCGTGGGAGAGCTGGTGTTTGACTATTCCTCGGCCTACTTAGGCTCGTCCGAGTACTTTAAGCGCTCGTGATCACTATTTAACTGCTGTCGATATGTATTAAACAAGTGCAAATTTATTGGTTTCAACTATGTATGGAAAAACTCTTCTCTCCTTCTTCTTCTTCTTTACTCCACGGTGACAGACTTGGCCAAGTTTCTTGGGAAGTCAACATCGATGCCTCTGTTCACGGCCAACCAGTAACTCATCAACTGCAATGGGATAACATTCAACAATCCTTGCAAACAGTCAACGGTCAATGGAACATGCAATGTGGCGTATGCCTTCTCTTTGAACAAGTCGTCGCCTTCGTTACAAATAACGATAGGTCTGCCGGATCTGGCAGTAACCTGCTCAATGGCAGACGTGACCTTAGGGAAAAGAGAGTCCCTGGTGGCCAAGGCAATGATAGGCAAGTCACCATCAACCAATGCCAAAACACCGTGCTTCAACTCACCGGCAAGAACACCCTCAGAATGCATGTACGAGATTTCCTTAATCTTCAAGGCACCTTCCAAGGCAGTAGCGAATTGGAAGCCTCTGCCCAACAACAACAAGGATTTCTGCTCGTTCAAGTATTCGTTACACAAGCTCTTGATCTTCTCTTCTAGCTGCAAGACAGTCTTGATTTGTTCAGGGATGTTCTTCAAGCCCTGGATAATCTCAATGTGACGTTCTCTCTTGGAGACAAAGTCGCTAGAGAGGGAAAGGGCAATCATAACCATGGCAATGTACTGAGAAGTGTAGGCTTTGGTGGAAGCAACACCGATTTCAGGACCAGCGTTGATGTGGACACCGCAATGGGTTTGTCTGGACATGGAAGAACCGACAGAGTTGACGACACCGACAGTCAAAGCACCTCTCTCCAAACAGTATTGCAAGGCCAACATAGAGTCGGCGGTCTCACCAGACTGGGAAACAAACAAGCATGTGTCGTCTCTGAAAACTGGGGATCTTCTGTCCAAGAAGTCGGAAGCCAATTCAACAGAAACTGGGATATCGGTCAATTCTTCAAAGATAGATCTGGTAGCCAAACAGGAGTGGTAAGAAGTACCACAGGCAATCATGATGATTCTTCTGCATCTTCTGATAGTAGGCAACCAAGACTTAAGACCACCCAAGTTGACAGAATTGTTGGAGAAGTCAAGTCTACCTCTCATGGTGTTAAAGGCAGAGTCTGGCTGCTCAAAGATCTCCTTTTGCATAAAGTGCTTGTATGGGCCCTTCATGATTTCGTTCAATTCCATCTCCAAGGTCTGGATAGGACGGAAGGTGGACTCGCCAGCGATGGACTTCTTAGCACGGTGGATGTGCAACTCACCATCGTAAATGTGGGCAATGTCGTCATCTTCCAAGAACAAAACCTTCTTGGTGTGTTCAATGACGGAGGCTGGGTCAGAAGACAAGAAGAATTCAACTGGAGATGGAACACCATCCTCGTTGAAGAAAGCTCTGGACTGGGAAGTTCTCAAGTTGGACTCACCGTTAACGTTAGGACCAACAAACTTCTCCTGGTTCTCAGGGAACTCAATGTCGACAAAGTCAACCTTCAACTTTCTCTCGGTCTTGACACCAACCAACAATGGAGAACCGTTTCTGGTACCACAAACCTCACCAGGGAAGTGGACAGACTTGACCAACAAACCGTAAGAACCTTCCAACTCGTACAAAACCTGCTTGGTCAACTCGTTAAAGTCAATGTACTGACCAGCCTTGGCGTTGGAGTCGTAAATGTGCTTGAACAACTTGGCAATACACTCAGTATCGGTCTCAGACTCAAACTCGTAGCCCTTACTAACCAACAAGGTCTTCAACTCACGGTAGTTGGTAATGATACCGTTATGAACAACCACAAACTCGCCACTTGGGTCAGAACGGTGTGGGTGACAGTTCAGGTACTCTGGCTGACCGTGAGTAGCCCATCTAGTATGAGCAATTCCCACGTGGTTATCGAAAACCGTGTCCTTGCCGACCTTCTTGTTTTCAATCTCTTCTCTCAAGATCTTCACCTTACCTGGAGTCTTGACAATGATGCTGCTGGTCTTGTCATCAGCATCCACAGCCAAACCAGTGGAGTCGTAGCCTCTGTACTCCAATCTGGAGAGACCTTCGAGAAGGTTCTCCATGATTTCGCCTCTGGTCTTATCCACCAAAAAGTTCACGTAGCCAAAGATTCCGCTGGAGGGTTAGTATATGAATAAGGGTAATTGATTCGTGTCTACATACCACATGTCGATGGAAAGTGGAATTAACGGGGGGATTTAAGGGGGATGGGAAAAAGTGATGGGTTGTAAGGATTTGGGGGGAGTCACGCCTAAATGAGTGGGTTTTGTAGGAGGAACAAAAATACGAAGGAATTGGCAAGAAGAATAGGCGTTGGAGTATTTTTGTTTGGCAATCCAAAAAAAGACGTAAATTGCACCTGTCTTATCCGGATGTCGCACTTCCAAAAACCCTCACTTTGCCGAAGGTGAAGTGGGAAAAGAGAGACAAAAATTACATCAAAATGCTCAGCAAAAACTGAGCATTCCAAATATCTACTTTTCAACTTCCAATTCCCAAAACAACCCTGAATGACTCGACCCTTGCTGAGGTAGCGACGACATTGTCGCGCTTCCAGGCGCATGCCTAATGGACGCCTCGCACCTCTCAAATCAGGACCTCTTCGTCCAGACCCGCGTAACAATAATTAACTATCCCAAAAGGGAATAAGTAAAACACACGGGTGGAAGAACCTGGCGGTATATGCAGGTCGGAACCGTCTGTCACCCATTGACAAATAAAAAGCAAAAGCAGAAAAAGCAGATAACGTACGTTGATAAGGAAAGGTAAGGAAAGCAAGAGTTGAAGAAGAGAAGCCTTTTGGCTTCTTTTGGGTTTTGGGTTCTTCAAAATACCAATAAAAAACAACAAGGTCACTTCCAGACCTCATTGCTTCTAGATTCCACAAACCTCAGCGAAGATTTACCAAAATGCCACAAAAAAAAAAGCGGCTTATTTGTGAGGCTGCAACAAGGGTAGAAAAGCAAAAAAAGACCAAACCGCCAAAACACGAAAAAGTATAAAAAAAGAAAAAACAAGGGGAATCTGTCAAAGTTTAAAACGTCACAAAAGCCAACCCCCCGTGGAATTAAAGTTTGCTTTGTTTGGGGAGAGTTTGGGGAGAGTTTGGGAATGAATGGGTAGATGTCTGGGGCTGTGCCAGGCCTCTAGAGGTAAGTACGAAGTGGAGGGTCGTAGAGAAAGTGGAGGACGTAGATGAAGGGGAAGGAGGAAAGAAGTGTTGTAGGGGAAGATCAAGTAGGGTAGTTTTTGAAGTGTGGAGGCAGGAGGGATACTGAGGAAGCAATTCGTGAGGTCCTATGAGTTTGGTGCCATAAACGATACTGGCTCCTAGACATGATATCTCTTCTTCCAGTTTTCTCAGTGAGGAACTATTTAAATAGCTGTAAATGCCAAAGAAGCCTGTTAGCAAAAACGCTTGGTTTCTAGGACTTTTCCAATAAAGAAGGGTACTCATTCTGTGAAACCAATGGGAACAAGAAATGGTTGCAAATGCGAGCGCAGAGTATGAGATCAAGGTAGTTGATAAGATGAAGGTATTCTGAAATAGCGAAACCAGCTTCCCTTCCTTCGTCTTTCAAATATATCTTACCTTTGAACTTGGGTAGGGGGTGTATTTGAAGATTGTGGAAATGGTTGGTTACTGGGAAGATGAGTACTGAGGTGGGTGTTGATGGTCTGGAGAGGTGGAGCGAGAGGGAAGTACATTGTAGGTTGAAGGGAGGTTAATTTATTTTGGAGCGTGGGGCAATTGGGGTTCTGGGGATTGCTTAGTTCATTAGAAAGTGCTTTAGTTGTCTTTTTGGTGCTTTACGTGGATGTATGTTGACCATTGACTGGGAGTCTACTTGAGGTGAAGCGAGGGCTCTGGAGAGATACGAAATGGCAGTTCTGGGAGTGACAATCTAAGAATTGAAATGACGTATATTCCCTTTTGACATTGGTATCTTCAATTTCTGCTTTTCCTTGTCGAAAATATAAAAAGTAAGTTTCTTACCTGAAGAGATGGGTACCCACGTCCTGGCAACCGGTTATGGTGGCTGCGCACTGGCGTTTGAGAACAGAAAGGGTCCACCAAAACACGGAAGCACCGAGTATTTTGAAAAACCAAGTGACTATTCCTACTCAATTGAATGTGCTCAAAAACGCTATGTCCTTGGTTTTTCTTTATCTTCTCCCCTTCCCCAAATAAGTGCACCTTCGCTTTCTGTACTGGTACGGCGTTTTTCGCAGCCACCGAGGAAGACCCACCTCCATAAGAACCACCATACTAGCACCACCAAATACCTCCAAACCCTATAAGAAACCCCCTCTTTCCTCTATCAACCCAATTCTCTTCTTTTACTCTTCTTTTCATTACTTTGGAACTTTCCACGTGACCGATGCTGGACCACCTATCGCGAGCCTGATGGAATTTCCACTCCACATATTCGTATCCACTGACTATTCTGTGTAACCATGATGCTACGAGTTTTGAGGCCCCAAATACGTCCAAACTGGTTTAATTTCACCCGCTTGAACTCGTCCAAAATCGCTGCTGAGCTTAAAAAGCCTCCTTTCTCCGTTCCAGTGCCGCCTAAGAAACTGGCCAAGAAGAAGAAGAACCAGAAGGCTGGTCTCAACTCCCTACGATGGCTGGATAAACAAGTCCACGATAACCAATCTAAGCTTCTTACGTTGTTGGCTCAGACCCAGCGGAAAGAGGTGGACCAGGAGTCGCTTGCTGAGTACCTTAAACCGGTTACTTCCTTGACTATAGGTGAATCCATTGATTTAGATAAGGTGCGGAGCACCTTCAAAAAGAAGAAGGTTCCGCATTCGGTGGTGATTCGTGACGAGGTTTTGCTTTGTAAGGTGAATTCCAAAGATATAATGGTGTTGGCAAACGGTACTTTAGTTGGGTGGGACATTGCAGAGGACCTGATGAATGAGTATGTTCCACAAATCTGGAACGCAGTGAGTGAACGGTATGAGAATGAAAGTGAAGAAATGGACTACATTTCTTTAGAACCTGCTTCGCAGGAAGCTGACGAACAAGGGCCTTCGTTTGTACAAGAGGATGTGTTTGTTTCTCAAGGCACTGATCCAGAACAACGGTTACTTGAAAAAGCTGCGTTTGCCATTGGTCTTTCCCGGTCCACAAGGTTATCTATTCTTGAAGAATCGCTTGAAAAGCATATCCAGTTGACCAGGGAGAATAGTGAGGCGCTTTCGAAGGGTCTTAAACTCAAAACGAAGGAATCTGAGATCCTTAAACTCACAGGGCGTCTTTTTTAATTCGTGGCAAGCTTAATCTTTATTCGGAACTCATTGAAACGCCCGATTTATACTGGTCAGAGCCCAATTTGGAGAAAATCTATGAGTCTATCAGTCGGAGACTTGACATCCAGCTGCGGATCCTGATTATGAACCGTAAGCTTGATTATATCACCGAAGAGCAACGAGCGCTTCTCAGCGTTTTGAACGAAAAGAAAGGTACCCGGCTTGAATGGACCATTATCATTCTAATCATGGTGGAGGTGGGTTTTGAGACGTTCCATTTTGTGGAAAAGTACTGGTGGCAGATATAAACTGCTGTCCTATAAGAGTGGATGCATGTAAATAGATTAAAATGAAGCAAACCGGAAGGGTTATTTGCGGGGCATAAAAACAAGAAATCACTATTACTGTCCATTCCAGTGCCTGGTCTCTACAGGATCTTGTGTAAATGCCCCGTGGCAAAAGTTCCTCTGTCACCTGCTAAAACAAAGCCAAGTCCAAGAAAAATCTCCATCTTTCATAAGCTCTTTTTTTCTTGTACCAGCGGTTCTTCCTATGTTATTTACGAATAAATACATATAAATACATATCATGTATTTTACATATTATACGTAAAAATATATATAAATGTATATATATTCTTTCCATATTTTCCACTCCGTTCCACTACGTGCCACTACGTGTCACGTAGTGTCACTTCGTTACCTTATCGGTTCCTGTTTGGGTTGCCCTGCACTGCCTTTTCCCACGGCAGACCGTTATCTCTAGATACAATATCGCTAACCAATAAAGAGGGGCGAAGGAACGTTATCGCAGGCGGTAGACAGCGCTGCGTGCAGGACCAGCGTCCAGGCGAGGCGATCCCGGGTGGCTCCGGAATAGATAGGCCGCACCGAACGAAATGGGTGCAAAAAGGAGAGAAACAGAGATAGACGGAGGTGAAGAAGAGTAGATAACGGGAGGGAAAGTTGCTGGAGAGCAATATATAAGGGGAAGTAGTCGCTGTGCGGTTTTTGCCCCTGGAAAATTTCGCTTTTTGGGATCTTACGTTGATGGTTTAGCCTTGCGCAAGGCATTACTGGTTTTTCCGGGCCCCAGTGCGACAAACCTGGTTTTGTGCAAAGGGGGTGGAAGTTTCTGTACTTTTTTTGGTGTAGGTGGTGACCTGGGACTCGTAGAGCCCACCAATTCTTTAACCCATCATTTCTCTTCAAATAATCTCTCTTTACTGACGGTTGCTGGAATAGAGATACTGGACGGTGAGCCTGCATCCTGCATACAACCCACTGATAAAGGCAATCTCCATCGAATAATCAGCAGCCTGCTCTGCACCTAAATGTCAAGACGCCTAAGAAGAAGCCCTTTGGATGCTTTTCAAAAGCGTGTGCTCGTGACAACTTTGCCTAGTTTCCTGCAGTTGGACCCGAAAACTGAAGCGGCTGTATAGTGAGTTAACAGAAAAAAAAAAAAAAAATCAATGCAGATGGGTCTGAGTCTTTTACGGTGATTTCGCCTCACGGGCCCACTCATTTATAATCTTCCCTGCCGCCTCTGCCTGCTCTTGTATTTGTATTTTTTTTTACTTTTATTTTCAAATTTAATTTATATTTTTTATTTTGCATCATGATCTCCAAAAGAGCCCTCTTCACAGAGAATGAGGACTACAACCAAGCACAGGTGCTACTTCTTTCTGTTGGCTCGTCCATCATCTGGGTCATGGTGCCCGGTTTGGCATTTCTATATTCTGGTTTATCCAGAAGAAAGTCGGCATTGTCGGCCATTTGGGTCGTGATTATGTCTTCGTTTGTGGGCTGCTTTGCATGGTACTTCTGGGGCTACTCTTTGGCCTTTTCTACTTCCAACAATAACTTTATTGGCGACTTGAGGGCGTTTGGCCTTAAAAACGTCGTGGGCAGAGCCTCGCTTGAAGAAGCATACCCAGAAATAGCATGGGCGCTTTTCCAGTTACAGTTTTTATTGGTCACTTTGGCCATTTTGGCTGGCGCCTGTATTGCTGAGCGTGGTCGGTTTTTACCCACCATTGTTTTCTTCTTTTTATGGTCTACCATCGTCTACTCGCCTGTGGTCTACTGGATCTGGGGCGGCGGCTGGGCCCTGACGTGGAACGGTGGTGCTTTGGATTACGCTGGCGGTGGTCCTGTGGAGATTCTTTCTGGTGTTTCTGCGTTTGTGTACTCTGCATTCTTGGGAAGAAGAAACCAGGACCTTATGATCAACTATAGACCGCATAACATTTCTACAATCTTTTTGGGTACGTCTTTGTTGTACTTTGGCTGGTTGTTCTTTAATGGTTTCTCAGCTGGAAATGTGTCTTTGAAAGTACCATATGCCATGCTTAACACCCACTTGTGTGGAGCCTTTGGCGCCATTTCCTGGTGCCTTTTGGATTACCGTCTTGAAAAGAAATGGTCCATGGTTGCTGCTTGTTCGGGCTGCATTTCTGGCCTTGTCGCTGCTACGCCTTCTTCTGGATGTATCCCATTATGGGCTTCAGTCATTTTGGGCATCACTGCTGGTGTGGTGTGTAACTTTTCCACCCAGCTTAAATACCTCTGCCGTGTTGACGATTCCCTTGATGTCATGGCAGAGCACGGTATCGCAGGCATGGTTGGGTTAATCTTCAACGGTCTCTTTGGCTCCAAAACCGTCATTGGCTACGATAACGTCACCGACCATTTGGGCGGCTGGCTCGACCACAACTGGAAACAATTGTACATTCAAATTGTGTACATTTTGGCCACCACAGCTTACTCTGGCGGTGTCACTGCCGTTTTGTGTTTTGCCATTGACAACATCCCAGGTCTCCATTTAAGAGCAGACTATGCTGCTGAAGAACAAGGTATTGACGAAGACCAGATCGGTGAATTCGCCTATGACTACGTCGAAGTCAGAAGAGACTTCTTAGACTGGGGCCTGCCTTCCACGCCGAAAGAACACATTTCCCAGCCTATCCAGGAAGTGGTTGGAGTGGAGCCTGAGCAGATATACCAAAACGTGGATCCTGAAACGCTGAGCGGGGTGATTTCCAGCCACGAAGAAAGCCAAATAAACGAGAAGGAGGATCTTCCGAGACCGAAAGAGGACTAATAAAAAGGACAAAATTAGAGGTAATACACAGATATGATGATTGGAGAATGTAGGTCTGGGGTAAAATGCATGCGATCCGCACCGGTACCGGGGAAGGTGGGGCGATGAATTTTTCAGATGAAGTCACGTGATGCAGTGAAAAATCAACAACAACCCCGGCTTTTTCCTCAGCAGCGAAGGCTGCTGGATTCAAAGACAAGCAGGCCTTTACTGGAAAGTCTGGGGACGACAAATCTGCTTTTGTGATTGAAAACGGATCACGTGAGGCATCTCTCCAGGGCGAGCTGTGAGAGGTCCCGCTGCTCCGGTGACGGCGCCCTGTGTCTATCTGCAGTCCGTGGGTACTGAAAATTGCGAAGAAAATTTGACTCATAATCAGCAGTATAAGACTCATAGTTCCCCAGGAAAAAAAAAAACACTACCACCACTTTCTTCACTTTAGGTACTTTTCCCCCCCTTTTGCCTATTTATTCAAAAAAAAATGCTCGCGCCAGCTCGTCTTACCGGACGTCTCAGCCGTGCCACCTCCATGGCCAAGGCGGCTCCAGCATTAAACATCACTTATACCCACAAGAGATGCTTAACGCATACGAAACACTCCAAGGCCACCATGACACAGAGATCGGAAAACAGGAGACCCACGCCGGCTCCTTCGTTCGACCAGGAGCCCCAGGATCCTAAAAACCCACAAAAGTTGACAAAGAAATCAACCATGGACGACTCCTTCATTGGCTTGACTGGAGGTGAAATCTTCCATGAAATGATGTTGAGACACAACGTCGACACGGTGTTTGGATACGCTGGAGGCGCCATTTTGCCTGTTTTCGACGCCATCTACAACTCAGACAAGTTTAAGTTTGTTTTGCCCAGACACGAGCAGGGTGCTGGTCACATGGCTGAGGGCTACGCCAGGGTGACTGCCAAACCTGGTGTTGTCTTGGTCACCTCGGGTCCTGGTGCTACAAACGTGGTTACCGCCATGCAAGATGCTCTTATGGACGGTGTGCCTTTGGTTGTTTTCACTGGTCAGGTGCCTACCACGTCTATTGGTACGGATTCTTTCCAGGAAGCTGATGTTATTGGTATTTCCAGACCATGTACGAAATGGAACGTTATGGTGAAGAACGTTGCCGAATTGCCTAAGAGAATCAATGAGGCTTTTGAAATTGCCACTACTGGCCGTCCTGGTCCTGTTTTGGTGGATCTTCCAAAGGATGTCACTGCCTCTATTCTTAGAGAGGCCATCCCAATCAACACTACTTTGCCTCTGAATGCTCTTACTCAAATCACCAGACGTTTCACTACCAAGTTCACTACTGAAGCTATTGAGCGTGCTGCTGATTTGTTGAATAAGGCCAAGAAACCTATTCTTTACGTTGGTGCTGGTATTTTGAACCACGAAAAGGGTCCTCAATTGTTGAAGGAACTTTCCGATAAGGCCACTATCCCTGTCACCACCACCATTCAAGGTTTGGGTGCTTTCGACCAGAGAGACGAAAAATCGCTTGATTTCTTGGGTATGCACGGTTCTGCCGCTGCCAACACTGCCATGCAAAATGCCGATTTGATTATCGCCTTGGGTGCTCGTTTCGATGACAGAGTCACCGGTGTGGTGTCCAAGTTTGCTCCTGCTGCCAGACAAGCTGCTCAGGAAGGCAGAGGTGGTATTATCCACTTTGAAATCAGTCCTAAGAACATTAACAAGGTTGTGGAAGCTACCGAGGCCATTGAAGGTGACGTTACACGTAACCTTGCCTCGTTCTTGCCCTTGGTTGAAGAGGTCGTCGAGAGAAAGGAATGGATGGGCCAGGTGCTCAAGTGGAAGGAGCAGTATCCATATTCATACATGAAGGAGACTCCAGGTTCTTTGATCAAGCCACAAACCTTGATCAGAGAGATCAGCGACCAGACCCAGAACTACGATAAAGATGTCATTGTCACCACCGGTGTGGGCCAGCATCAAATGTGGGCCGCCCAGCACTTCCTCTGGACGAAACCAAGAACCTTTATCACGTCTGGTGGTTTGGGTACTATGGGATTCGGTCTTCCCTCGGCCATTGGTGCCCAGATCGGTAACCCAGACGCCATTGTGATTGACATTGATGGTGATGCATCGTTCAACATGACTCTTATGGAGCTTTCCTCGGCTGTTCAGGCTGGCGCTCCAGTGAAGATTTGTGTGTTGAACAACGAAGAACAGGGCATGGTGACGCAATGGCAGTCGCTTTTCTACGAGCACAGGTACTCCCACACGCATCAGCTGAATCCAGATTTCATGAAGTTGGCTGAGTCCATGGGCGTGACTGGTATTCGTCTTGAGAAGCAAGAAGACATGGCCTCCAAGGTTAAAGACTTCTTGGACTGCAAGGGTCCAGTTTTGTTGGAAGCCGTTGTCGAGAGAAAGGTGCCTGTGTTGCCAATGGTTCCTGGCGGTAAGGCTTTGCACGAGTTTATCGTTTACGATGAAGAAGTTGAAAGACAAGAGAAGGAGTTGAGAAACGAGAGAACCGGTGGTAAGTACTAGGTTCAACCAAAAAAAGAAAAAAGATCAACAAAAAAAACGTTGAAATTTAGTGGTTCGGCGGTCATGATCCACCCGCCACGCTTGTTATAGTAACGGATTAACAATGGTTATTGAAGTGTTGTAGATAAAGCAGAAGAAGTGGTGGAGGTGGAATTTTCGCAGCCAGGAGAAGCGGCTTATTCTTCACATGAGAAGCGGAGAAACCCCCATCAAAAGTACCGTGTGGTGATCCTTTTCGGTCCAAAAGGTACCACCATAAACTTTGGATTCCCAGGACTTCAACCGTGCAATCGCCATAATTTTCCACCCACTGCTCGTCCCTCTATACTTGTTTTAAGTGTCCCGGCGGTTAGCCCCAGCCCTGTTCCGATCAGCCGAGGGGTAGAATCTGGGGCACCGCGCACTCATATATATACCACTAGGTGCCGCTTCCACTGTTCCGAGAAGACGTCCACTGGGTGCAAAATACACATCTAAGAAACCCCCTGTTTTTTCCCGTGGTATATGGTGGATGTCAAGGACGAAACGAGTCAGAAGCTCATTCTGACCAAGACGGGGCTCCTTCGAGTGTCCCAGGCGTGTGACCGATGCCGAATGAAGAAGATCAAGTGTGATGGTGCTACTCCATGTAACAAGTGCTCTGCCATTGGGTTCGAGTGTACCACGTCAGATAAGCTTTCACGACGGGCGTTTCCAAAGGGGTATACGGTGAATTTGGAGAATCGGGTCAAGGAGCTCGAGGACGAGGTGAACAGCTTGAGGGTGAAGTTGGGCCAGGACCCGGTGGATGGGCTGGCGTCACAGACGGCGTCGCCAGTGCAACTGAAGGTCCAGCCCCAGCAGAAGGAGGCTCTGGTGAAGGAGGAATCGGATAAACATGCTTACTCGGTGACAACGCTCAAACAGAATAACAACACTATCCATATCAATAACCCAATCGACCAGATCTTCAACTTGGGCAAGAAGGGGATCATTATTGGTAACGATAACTTGAACTTTGAATCGCAATTCAACCACTTGCTTATCAACTTGGGCTTGCCGTTTCTCAAAATCACAAACTCCCACAACTACCTTCTTAACGACCCAGACTCATACTTGTACCATCCGTCATACTCCAACTATAACGATTTCCACAATAAGGACTTGGATTTGAACTATAACCCGCTTACGCTGGCCCACGATGCGGCGCTCAACTCCCAGCTACCTAAAGATGTGTATGACCTTTTCATTAAGCTCATCAACAACTTCAAAAAGATCTTCAACTCGAAGAAAGAGTTGGACCACCAGATCATCCAGTTCTTCTTGAACTATAACACTTTTATTCCCATTTTCAACTATAAAAAGTTTATGGAGACCTACGACGCTTTCCATACCATGTACCCATTCATGTTCACATACGACGATGCTACCATCAACGGGTTTAACCTTCTGACGTACGATTATCATGTTGTCAACGAATACTTGATTCTTGTTATTCAGATTTACGCCATGATTTATATGAATAATCCGTCGTTGAACCTTAATCTTTTGCTTAACCATTCCCATCCAAACTACTCGTACCGGTTCCGTAAGGATTCGGAAAGCCTGTCGATTATTCGTTCCTTGTACGACTTTCTTCCGTACCTTAATGTGTATTGCGTGTCTGTGGAGCAATTGCAGGTTTACTTGTTGTTCTTTTATTATTCGCTTTTAACGAATAACAAGGAGAAGTCGCTTGTGCTTTCGTGTCTCATCAACTCGTTCATTGGTATCCTTGGGATTAATTTGAACTCGAGAAACTTGTTCTTTAACGATTTGAGTTTGAATTTGCACGAAAGAAGAACCAGAGTCAAGATTTTCTGGGGCTTCAAGGTCTTGCTTAAATGCTTCAATTTGAAGTTTGGATTTAAACCTTCCATCAACACCACTGTCATTAATCCAGTGACCATTGAAAGATACTTTAAGTTGACCCCAGAAAAGCTCAGTACTTTGCTTGAACCTCAGCCCGGAGAGGAGGTTGATCCACTCTTCGAAACCTTGCTTAAGCCCAGTGTGGAGTTCTTGAACTTGATGAATATCATCATTCCATCCTCGTTTTCGCCAAACTATTACCAGTACTTGAAGCAAGACAAACAAGTGAATGACAATCCTAACCAGAAAAAGAGCCATCCAAACAACTTGGACTGGATTTTAAATGACGACGATGGTGACGGTAATGACGGTAACTTGAACTACAACTTCACCCAGTTCTTGACCATCGACAAAAACCTCTCTAATTGGAGGTACGCTCTTGAAGAGAAAAGACTCGATCTCATGCCTCTTCATCTCCAAATGGGGTTGCCTGTTCTTTCCAGTATTGGCGAAGATACACTCTATCATAGAGTGACGTTTGATGGTGATAACTCAAAGAAGCTTGGCTTATCTGAAGAGGGAGTGGTGAACTACTTGAACGCTGGTATTCCAGATATAAAGACCGCTCTGCAGCTTATCAAGATGCAGTTGAACTTCCATTACCTCTTGATTAGGTCGCTGAACTATTTGAACTTTGTCATTGACCGTGAACTTACCCAAGGATACTATGTCAAGATTGCCAATATCTCCAGGGAAGTACTTGCCTACTTTATTCTCATTTTCGAGCACATTGGTGAATCTGCTGAACAGACTGATTCTGGATTTGGCGCAGGCGCAAACGAATCGTCAGTTTACAACTCGTTCTTCAGTGATCCTAAAAGAATGGCAGCGGGAGTTATGTCTCCAAGTCTTGGACTTGATGTTGATGAGGATGGATTTGTCATTAATGACTTCTCGGTTAAAAGAAGAAAGCTGTCTTTGGCACTGGGAATGGCTGGAAGAATTAAGAGAAAGGAAATTCAAGCGTCTCCATATAACTCCATGCTCAACGGTCTTTCACTTACGATTATCAACTTCAAGAAGTCAATTGTACTCCAAATGCTTTACCTTCTCATTTGCACACTCAAGATTGCAAAGAAGGGAGGTGTTATGAGTGCCGATACGATCCGTGTGTTGAACCGAAGCATCAGTCTTTTCATTAAGATCTTCATCAACTACCAGCCCAACGCCAACAAGTACATGAAAACGAAGAAAGTCAAGGAAGACGATTTGTTCAAGCGTATCATCAACGACGAGCTTCGTGACGAAATCTTGAAAGATAAGCGTCTGGCAGAGGATTCGGATGATGACGATTTTGGTGAACACGATATCGACTGGGACGACGAAGATATGGATGAAGATCTCAAGTACCTCAAGGTTCTCAAGTATGTCAAGTACAAGACAAACTTATTATTTGAAAAGTCACAACAGCAAAGAAGAAGAAAACAGGAATTGGAAAAAGACCAACGAACCCTGCAACCACCACCACCGCCACAACCCCAGCAACAAATGCATCTGCTCTCGCAGCCTATGGAACAACAGCATTCTAACCTTCAACCAGGCTCTACTCCAGTGCATGATCCAACCAAGTCTTCCGTGCAGCTTCCTCCAATCATGCCATTAAGCATGGGAATGTACCAAAACGCCCAGGGAGGGTCTTTACAATACTCTGGACCCCTCTCCCCAACCATTTATGGCAGACAAAGCAGCATTTCCAAAGCCAACGGACTCAATAACAATCTTTACCTTGGCGAAGGTGCTCTCAAAGATAACGAAGTAAAAAACGAAGACGTTGCTAACGATTTGATGAACTTAAGGCACGGAAGGAGTTTTGGAGACCAAGGCGCAGGATCATCCTGATCACATATGTATTATACTTCTAGCATTTCAAAAATATCATTCAAAAAACTATTCTATTCTTTTTCTTCAAAAGTATCATTCAAAAAGCTATTCTATTCTTTTTTCATCATTCTATCATTCTATTTGTAATTACTCAGGACCATCAATGATACACTTGACGGCACCGCCAGCACGAACATGGTCGTAAGCTTTGATGGCGTCCTTAAACGAGAATCTGTCTGTGATCAAAGCTTCAAAATCAATGGTAGCGTTTTCCTTGCCGTTCTTATAGTTTTCATCCAAAATGGCCACAGACGTCTTATAGTCGCCAAAGCCGTACCTGAACGAACCGTGCAAGGAGATTTCCTTCGTAGCAAGCTCAGTAATTGGGAACTTCACGTACCCGCCAGCGTTACCCACCTGAACGTACCGGCCAGCCCGAGTCAACGAAAGCACACCTTGCTGAATACACACTTCAGCACCAGTACACTCCAAAACGACAGTAGGAGCGTGTCCCGAAGGGAAATCTTCACTAACAGCTTTCTCAGAAGTCTTGGAATTGATGGTATGTGTAGCAGCACCCATATCCTTAGCCATTTGCAACTTATTATCGAAAATATCCACCACGGTCACCGAAGCAGCACCAAACTTCTTCGCCACAGCAGCTGCAAGCAACCCAACAGGTCCAGCACCAAACACAAGCACATGGTCGCCAAACGAAACCTTAGCAAGGCGAGAAGCATGGACTCCCACACTCAACGGTTCCACAAGTGCACCCATCTCAAGCGACACATGTTCAGGCAACTTGACCAAAAAGTCCTCTGGCGACTTGAAGTACTTGCACAACGTTCCCGGCGGGTTCTGTTTATTTGGGTTAGACTCTGGCGTCGCCGCAAACACCATATGGGGACACAAGTTATACTTGCCAGCCTTATACTCTTTGCTCAACCGAGAAGGCACACCAGGTTCAATGGCCACCTTATCGCCCACCTTCAAGGAAGTAACGCCCGAGCCAACTTCTGCCACCACACCAGCAGACTCGTGGCCCAACACCATAGGCTTGGTCAACACAAAGTCTCCAATCTTGCCATGGGCATAGTAATGGATATCTGAGCCGCAGATACCGGTTTTCTTGACTTCGATAAGGACATCGTGGGGTTGGGTGAGTTTTGGAGCGTCAAACTCTTCGAAAGAGATATCGTCGATTTTGTTAAGCACGAGGGAAGGGTTTTTCATGGGAAGAAGAAGTGGTGGGAGGAGGTGGAAGGTGGAAGTTTAAAGTGAAAAATAGAGTGCGGTAGGTGATTGCGTGGGGTAATGGTGGGGTGATCTACGAAGAGGTAGGTAAAAGAACGGGGAGGAGTTTTAGAGGGTTTTTGGTGGTTTGGGGACGCTCAGGGTGGTCAGTTTAGGGGATGGGCTTTTTTTGGAGGTTTTTGGGCCGGTTTTGGGGGTTTTGGGTGGAGGTTTGGTGATGTAGAGTGGCTCCGAAAGTGGTTCCACCGCAACGAAGCTGGAAGTGCTGGGAATGACAAAGAAACGGTGGAAATTGGAAGATACGGTAAAGAGGGTTGGTTATGGCCGATGGGATTGAAAATTTAGGGAAAACCTGATTTTTAAGACACCTTTTGGTCTTTTCAGTGGTCCTTCTCTATACCCACTTTTCGCAGCCAATACGTCAAAATGGGTGCAAATCGAGAAACATACATGAAACCAACAACTACACTTTCTCTACAAATCCAGTACCAACCAAAATGCAACATGCATAAACCAAAGTAAATAAACGTAGAACTGTAAATAGGGTATAGGGTGGAAAAGAAGCCGATGGCCATTGGTTACAGATAACCTAGGGCTAAGCAGAGGCCAGGGGAGATCCAGAGTCCTTCGACTCACGATGTTGACCTTCGGCCAACATCGTTCGTTTACATCCTCACATACGACGACGACGAACCCTCTGAAACCCTCGACGTCCTCCTGGTAGCCTCCCCCGACGAAGTCACCCTCGAGACCAGCTCAGAGTCGATTTCATCATAACTCTCTGTAAAGTCAGATTCAGATAAATGCGCCAGCTGCCAGCCGTCCATATCCCAATCATCCGTCAAAATGCCCTCTGTTTCGCTATTTTCAGGCCCTGAAGGGTCAGACTCATTGTCGTCTGTCTCGTCTGTCTCTTCACTTCTCTGTCTTCTGGCGGCCTCCTCAGGATGTGCCCTTTCTTCAGGCCTTTCCCTGTCAAAATCAAACTCGCCATCGTTCAAATGAGCCGCCATCTGAATCTTATTCTTTTCTATATGTTCGTTGCAGAAATCGGCCCCTTTCTCAAACAACTCTGCAAACACCTCTAGGATCTTATCCTTGTTAGCCATAACAGCCACGGTGCCGCCAACCACAGCACCGAACGTGAGCGCCACCTTGGTTGAAAAAGCCAATGTCACAACCATGTTTTTCTTAGTAAAGCAAAGAAGAAGAGTAGGTGGTAGGTAGTTGGATAAGTGACAGAGATTATGCGCCTTCCCGATAAGTTACATGCCGTAAGGGGCAAGTATAAGGGTTTCCGGGGGTAGTTGGAGGAAGACTTTGAGAGAAAGGAGAGAGAAGGTGGGGGCTGATTGGGAATGAAGAGGATGAAATGTACCTGGTGGTGTCTTTTTTTGGGGGATTTTGGTGAGTTTTGGGAGATTTGATGGGGGTTGGTTGGTGGTGAGGCTCATAGTGAAGGATGGTCTGGGGGAACGTTGATTTGGAGGTGGAGGGGGTGGATCTTGGAGAAATAAGGTTAAAGGAAGTGAAAGGGGAGTATTGGGGTGTTTTGGAGGGATTTGGATTGCTGGGTGTGGAAGTGTTGGTGGGGTGGTACTGGATGAGGACCATGAGAAGGGAGGTTGTTCTTTGGGCGGGCCAGATGGGTAAAGAGGTGTATTGGGATAAAGAGAAGGTATAGAGGATGCTGTTTAATAGCTTTAGGGGCTTTGAAGGGAGTTGGGTTGGTGGTAAGGGATCGATTAGTGGTGAGATGAACGAGAGTGGGACTTAGGGTGGTAATTCCGGTAAGATGGCTAGAAGGACACAAGTAATGGAAACGATTTTTTCTTGGGGTTGATTTAAAGATACAAAGAGGCTTCAGGCACTGTCAGGAGCTTCTTAATGGGAGAATTGGATATGGCTGATGAGACATGCCAAAAGACTAAACTTCATGATTTGGAAACACCACACGACACAGAGCTTCTGAAAAGCAACGATTAGTTCTTTTGGAATTTTAAGGAAACGATGTGGACTATACTTGATCTTCTATCGACTTCTGTGGACTTTTTCATATTGCCTAGTGGCGAGCTTTTTCAACTTTCCATCACGAAAGAGGCTGTTTATGGAAACCAAAATACAACCATTCAAAAGCTCAAACTTTACTTTATCAAGAAAAGCTCTTCCTGCTTTCCAGGCTCCATTACCCATAAAAATAGAGAGAGATAAAAACTTTAAACGCTTTTTTTTTTTTTTTTTGTTAACTGTGTATTAAGAGGACGCCTTACGGCACGAAAACTATATCACTATAGAAAACACAACCCCTTAATCATCGGGTTTACAAGGACTTCCTCATTGCCGTCCGGCTCGAAACACCCCCGTCTGAACTTCAGCTTGAGTGTCTCTATAACTCTGTCCTTGCGTTGTAGCCTGCTCGTATGGTATTATATTCCCATCGGCAGAACCTTCTGCATCACGCCTCTAACTCCGTCAAATTTTGAGATATCACAAATCCAAAACTACAGTCATAACCGCAGAACTCAACTAAACATTTTTAAACCATCAAAACTTCCAATATTTGCCGTCCTGCCAAAACATGTCTCATGTAAGCACCCACTGACCTTCCCTTTCAAGATGGTTTCGTGGTCTAGTTGGTTATGGCATCTGCTTAACACGCAGAACGTCCCCAGTTCGATCCTGGGCGAAATCATTCTTTTTTTTTTTCGCCATTGTGCGCACCGTTTTTTCCGGTCTTCATGCCCATGTGATTTATGTCCTACAGAAAACGCAAAAAAATGATGTTGCCACCGCCACTGGAAAAACCCAGATCCTGCAAATTTATTATTAAACCACAACGTTGAAAAGGAACATTAACCTTTTCCAGATCTTTTATTATTTTATGGAGGCTTGTACTACCTGCAGGCATGGCCTTATCTTAGCTGGAAAGTCCCACGAGGGGAGTCCATATTAAGTAGATCTTGGTTCTACTTTGCATTGTTTCCCCAGTTTTCACAGTGTAGTACGGCATAGAAGACGCCTTATATGCAAACCTGGTGTCACTCCCTGCACTGATAGCGCACCTCGCCAGGACCCGTTTCCACACTTTTTTTGCACTTTCCCCGAGGAGTATATAAGTACCCCCCAGTTTCCCCCATTTTTTTTATTCTTCAACAACTTTTCAAAAGTCATGGTGTTTACTAAATTTTTCGATTCCTTCAAGGCCCAGCAGCAGGCAACAATTCCTCAGAAACAACCCGTCGTCGTTGACGATACTGCTGCTTTGCTTCAAACCAACCAAAGCCCTGAACCTCCAAAAAGAAGATGGAGTTATGTCACTTATTTGGATGCTGGCACTTTGCACAGCCAGGACGATAACTTGATGGTGGGGTTGTAAGCAGCGCTGGCGTTGCGTGGAGGTTCAATGGAACCTCTTGTTTAGCATTAGCATATTAAATACACATGAGCTGGGTCTCTAATACTTTGCAATCTTTGGGTGTAAGTTTGTAGGATGGCTCTGTGAAGTCAAGGAGGGTTTTGTTGGATGGTGCCAAGTCGTTGACGATTTCAAAGAGTGTTTCTTGTGCCAAACGACGTATTTGGGGTGTTTTAGCCTGGAGGTAGATCTGACAAACTCTCTGTCTGGCCTTGGACGTCACTTCGCTGGGCAAAACACTCAAATAGTGGAAGATTTGAAGCACCAAGGCAGTTCTCATCGCTGGAGCATTGAGCTGGAGGTTATAAGCACGGACGAAAAGGGCATTAGGGTTCCATTGGTCTGGGAAGGCTAAAGATGCATCGAAAAGCTTAACAAACAAGTTTAAAGTGGCAAGTAACGTTTTCTGGGTCCGCTGATCCAATTGTGGGAAAGGCTTGGCAAGCTTAAGTTGGCGAAGTAGGATGGAAATCATTTCCTGGCGGTCTGAGTCTAAAGCAGAGTCATACCAGATGAGTAACTGCCTGAAAGCCAGGTTTGCCAAGGCTTTAGAGACTTTTAACCCAGCCACAGAATGAACCACGCCTTCCCAGAACGCAGGGCGATGCTGCTCAGGTAGGTTTCCATAGAAAGTGAAGAGTTTATGGAAATACTCTTCATAAGTGATAGGTCTCACTGATTCGTACGTTTCTCCAGTCAAAAGACTAAATGCCATGGATCTGACGCTGTCCATGGATTCAGCAGCAAGACGGACCAATTTGTACTTGACAGAGTCGTCAATTGGGCCTTGGTGGTCTTGGAAGTGCCTGAGACACGCAAACCTGATTTGCAGTCCCACATCACCTTTATTAGTTAATGTATAGTCATCAAGAAGATCCAAGAAGGGAAATTCGGGTTTGTAGGTGAATGTGGTTCCGTTGGCGGTTAATCTTGGATTGTTTTCGATTAGAGCTGCTCGGGTTTCGGCGTCCACGGTCTTATCAGAAACTAAAAGCATCATTTGCTGTAGTTGGGGCTCATTGAGGTTCTTCCAGGGAAGCTGGCGGGCTATAAGAACGCTTCCAAGCTTGACTCGTTTACGAATATCCTCAAAGACTTCGCCTAGAATGGGTATGCTGCTGGAGATGTCTGTAGACGTCAATACAACCGGTTTAAAGTCACCTTTTAGGGAACTCTCATTGGTAATTACTGGAACCAACAAGGCCCAGAACGCTTCCTGAGCTTCTATATCTCCTTCGTCAGCAGCCAACCGTGAACTGTACCAGTACAAGTGACACACTTTATGGCCAAACTCTGAATGGTGAGAAAGCACCAGGTTCGTATCTAGACGAAGCAGAAATGGTTGAATGTCTAGTTTACGACTTCTTAAGAGCCCTCCTAGCGGCAACAAACAAAGCAAGTTTCCAGCTTGTAAGCTTTCGTAAAGAACCGCCTGGTACTCCAGTCCATCTTGAGAAACATCTAAACCAACCGTAAAACCATCCCCATTCAGTTCAGCTTCAATTAACTCAACCAACAAGCTCGAACACCTATAGTAGTACCCAAACGAAACCTCTTTAGACGATAGAACATCTACAAGCGTAGGAACCATAAGCAGTGCTGAGTACCCACACTTAACAAGATCTGTACCTGTGAGAGCCTTATCTGAATCCAAAAGAAGTGTTGTACGTTCCACCAAAAGCCTTCTTTGCTGTTCGCTGCTTTCCACGCTCAGTGCCAATAAAGGACCAAAACGGCCTATGAACTCTTGAAGAACAGGCAATGCACAACGACGAATAGTATAATCCTCGTCACAAAGAAGCACCCGAAGTATATCTGCCCAAGTATCATGCACCATTGATTTGTTAGTTAAAAGCACTTTAAAGTCATCTTGGGAGAGTGATCTGAATAATGCCCAGAGACAGAAACACGAGGCGTCTCTGATTTGAGAGCCCTGGATGACTGAGTGTTTGATATAGGATAAAAAAAGACTCTTATGGGTTAGTGAAAGAAGAATAGGAACAAATTCAGCATGAAGTACCCTGTTGAGACCCAAAAAGCCGTAGAAAAGAAGCGCTGTATGGTACTTTGTCACAGACAAGTTCGTCGAGTCAATAGTAAGATCTGGGTTATATGATGTTGGACGAGACTCCAATTCTGGAATACGAAGCTGTTTGGTAATAAACCATATGAGTTGCTGGGCGTAATTGACTGCTCTGAGTCGAAGAAAAGACACAATCTTACTGAGACACTTGGCCATGGTTTCTCTTAGGGTGATATCAAACCGACTGGATAACGGGTTGAGGATATCGTTAATAAGATTATTCACAATCCCAGACACTTTCTGGTAGTCTGCCAGGATTAGGTAGAATCTGGCTAGGCGTGAAAGAATCCCCATAATGTATAAGATATTAGTATTTGGAATCAGCGTATCCAAATGGAACTTGATCGCCAGCAAGTCCATAAGGACAATTTTTTCATAGATTTCCGGTGCCAAAGCAGCCACTGCCGTGCTGGACGAGTGTTTCAAGATCAACTTGAGTGCCATTAAGTGTCCTAGCTTCCTTCCATGGTCCCATTCAGGCCACAGTTCACAGCATGTAGAAAGGTACATTTTAAGCTGTTCAGCACCGTCAGATCTCGTTAAAAGACGTGAAAGTAAAACAGCACTTATCTTCTGGGTCATACTGGCACTTCCATACTTCTGTAGGTTCTCAATAGAAACATCATACAAGAACAGCAGAAGCCCCGAGCGTATATTTTCCAAAGGAAACGGCACCATAGTAAACGAAGCAAGCCAGAGAAGAAGCAAGTACGTTTCAAATTCCCCAATACCTTTATTCTGGATCCTCAGGATAAGTGTCTGGCCTAGACTGACGTCATTAGATAAGAACCCCACCACATGCTTATAACTTCGAACCACGCAAAGCTGGTAGAAGCAGCTGGATGTTAAGGAGGCCAACACCGAGCCTGGTTCGCTTTTAAAGTAAATACAGCTCAATACATCAACATGTTGTTGCAAGTACTCATCGAGACGTTTTGGCAGCAGCTCGAATTCCGTGACCAAGTCCTTGACTTTGGCGATACAAGGTCCACAAAGAAGCTCTATTTGGTCGAGAGGCAACCCCAGGTCGAGTCTTTCGTTGGTTGATCGTAGAAGTCCCAGGATCTCTTGGTTGATCTCTGTGTGTCTCAGTTCTTTTGAGATAGTTGTCATGGCAGGGACAAATGAGGGGAAGGCGAGGTAAATAGTGAGTTTAAAGGGCAGTACTGAGGCCCTGGAAGTATTGGAATCTCGATATAATGACGGAAAGGGTGGAAACAGGCGTGTTTTGGCTTGTAGTATGGTGAATACTATGGCTGCGAAGCCTTAACTATGGGGAAAGTGGGGTACCCGCAGATGGCGAACCAGACGTCACAGAGAGAAACCAACAACACCACTGTAATCAGGGAAAAAAACGGAACCAGAATCACTTTTAAAAACTTCAAATATGCCCCAAAATGGGGGATTTGGCGGAGGGTTAAATGACCTGGGGTAAGCTGGTGTACGGATGTTTCCACCACTTCCATACACAATTTTCCAAAATTTTCAATCCTCATAGTTAACAAACCAACTAACACTTCCACCCCCATCTACACAAACATGTCCAAAAGCTTGTTCTACCGTATAACCCAACTAAGGTCGACCATCGGCATGCCGCCAGTGACCAAGAAAAACATCAAGGCGCTCGGCTTAAGAAGAAGAAACCAAACAGTATACCAGAGAGTTTCAGCTGCCACTGCCCACAGACTCAGATTGGTGAAGGAGATGGTTTCCATTGATTTGCTAAAGGAACCAGAGGTGGAGGAGTCGAAGAAACTCGATAAGCCCAAGTGGGCCAAGGGATTTACCCAGGTCGGTAAGTTGTAAGAGATAGAGTGAGAGATGAGAAGAGGAGGATGTATCTGGTGAAAGACGAAGCCAGGCTAATTCAGAGCATAGAACGCCCGTGTGCGTCCAGTACTTGTAAATATACGGTTACGGTAAGGTTTTGTAGGGAGAGGGAGAGGAGGGAGGTGATGGGATGAGCAGAGGTGATGGAGTGCTGGGGGAAGAGATGAGGAGGAGATTGCTGGGGAGTTTTAAGGGGAGGGTGGAAAGAAAGGGGATGGTTTTGTATTGTTTTTGGCGGCGTTGTATGGAGAAACTGGAATGTTCTGTGGTTGTTGATGGAAGCATGGTATGGTGAATGAGGCTGGGAAGGATGTGTTCATTTGATCTTCAACAGGCACCCAGTGGGTTGGAAAGTACAAAGTACTCAGATTCTACTACTTTGGAGACGATTACGGGATTTTTTGAAAGGAAGAGGGTTTATTTGTTGTACTTTGCTTCCTGAAGAACCTCCATTGCCAGTGGTAAAGCTACAAGAACGCAACTGGAGAAGAAAGGGTCTTCTTTCCGTTCATTTCTTTCCCTCAATAGCTCTTGAAGGTTTCCTTATTTTTGAAATATGAGCCTTGGTATACTTACAGCTTCCAGGCCAAACATCAGTCTTTCAATATCACCACCAACTCAACCCATAGAACCATTCCATACAAACTTCCTCTTAACGTAACCCTCCCATATTTACCCAAAAGCCTCCAAATTAAGTATACAACAAATTAAGTACCTTTTCAATTCATACATCTCCATAAACTTACCCTTTCTACGTCTCTTACTCTTACCCTCCAGTTACCTACATCCAACCGTCCAACCCCCTCTTGCAACTACCTTTCTCCCTCCAAAAAACCCCAAATCACAACCAAACCAACCAAAGCCAAATCCATACTTCCTTTTAAACACCTCTTCGCTTCCACCCAAAGAAGCCATTTATCTAAACGATCAGCAAACTGTAAACTGTCTTTTTCGCAGCCACTCACCTTCCTAACCATCCATACTTTTCCACCCAAACGCCCCAAAACTCCCAGAAAAAACACTCCTATACAACCAGAACCTCCCAATTAACCACCCTACCAACTTCCACCCTCCTCCCACCTTCCTATCCTCCGTTTCGAATTCACAGCTGGTGATTGGATTCTTCAAACCTTCACGTCCTGCATACAACCCCTCGCTCAATCAAACCGTTTTTTTCCTATTCTCCGGCATCAGCCTCTCATTATAATCAACTATTCTTCTTTCGTGGTATCATCTATTCCTCCACTAACTACCCGATCCACCCGGATTACCCGATATATTCATTACCCCACTTCCCACGAACCCTTGCCCGGTCGTGAACTATAAATACCGGTCCATTTCCGCAAGAACTGGCCTTCGTTGGATTTTTCACCAACAACAACCCCCCCCTTCCTTCCTCCCTTAATTCCTTAATCAATATGTACATCAGGGCGTCCCAGAGAGGCAGGTTAACGCAATCCATCTTTACTTCCACGTTTGCCATTTGTTTCCTATTGGTGGGAGCCAACCAGATCGTTCCTTGTCCTGTTGATAGTGTTCATGGGAACGACTCTGTGGTCGACGAGAGGATGAAAAAGGCCCAGATGGCCAAGAAGGAGAAGGAGACGCAGAGCTGAGACATTTGAGGTTCGACGTTTGAGGTTCTACAAGATCATTTGTCGGCTACGCTTGCATTTTTACGTTGACGCCAGGTTTGGATAACCTGGCAGATTTCATGACAAATTTCATGACATGCACTTTTTTTTTCAGTACCGCCACGGTGCTCTGTATCATAACGTTCGGCGAAATGCCCAAAGGCTTGCCTTTATACATATAAATACTAGGATCCCATTGGATCCGTGATATCAGCCAATCACCACATCGCGTTTATGTAGCAAAATAAGGTGCTTTTTTTTCAACATCGTGCACGTGATGTTTAGGCACGTGCGTAATCACGTGTCAAATCACGTGAACCTCCCAAACCACCATAACCACCAAACCCATTCCAAACCCCTCCCTACTTTCTCTCGAAACCCTTTACCTCTTTATTTTACCCTATTTACACGCCCCCCGTCGTTTATACCCCCTCACCTACACCATTCCCAAATTCAATGTCTATACCGCATTGGGAAACAACATAAACACAAATAATTTGCTTGCCTAGTTGGTAAAACCCTTAACTAGATAAGCATCTGTCTCTGCTTCTCTCTTTCCCACACCATGAGTTCCCTTGCCTTGCCCTATACGTTCCCCAGGGCTCCCTCGGTGGACCCAGAAGCGCATAGCTTATCCAGAGATGCCCAAGTGAACAGAGATCTCGATATCAACGTGAGATATTCCGAAACCAAACCATCTGTGGCTCGTGAACCATACGTCAAGTGTTTCAGAAGCAACGAGAACAGCCCAGAGTCAATTGTGGTTCCACAGGATAACCCATTGGACGATATCCTTGGAGCTTCTCAACAAGCCATTGAAGCATATATCTTGGATATGCCATACACTAAGATGTTCACGCCAGCAGAGCCAAAGACACCTCCATTGAATAAAAAACGGTCTCGCAAGATTCTCGATGGAAAAAAAGAAAACAAGCAAGCAGAAGATGCTCGGGTTCCAAAAGCCAGAAAGACACCAGTCAAGGCTCGTCAGAGCTTAAAGAACAGTGTTTTAAGACAAGAACACGGGAAGAATAATGACCAAGACGAAGCTGACGTTTCAATCCAAGACCCCTTGGCGTGTCATGCAGAAAATATCATGAGAATGGCCATGGACTCGACCATGATGAGTTCATTCAATAACAGTTTCTCATCGACCTTTTCCAACCTTAATGAAGATTCAATTTTAGGCAAAAGAAACCTCGACAAGGAGAACAGTTTCGGGCCCTCGGGAAGGGCAGCGCCGGTTCTTGATAAGCTGAAGAGCACATTGGTGGAAATCAGTGCTCTGGACTTGGAACAGGCCGTCAGCGAGCCATACTTTAAGTAGTTTTAGTTAAAATGTTATTGAGATACCCGGAATCCCTGATATCCATTTCGTAGTACTTGTTGCGGTTGGCTTTTTCTGTTTCGGTGTAGATTTCTGGTTCCAGGATGCTGCTGGTCCGGATAGTCACTTGTTTCTTCTTCATGAGCTCTTTGGTTTGTTCAGATAAAGGAACGTTGTGCTCTGAAGCTTGGGAGACGTAGTATTGCACGAGCTCGTTATCCTCTTCTCCCTTCATTGCAGAAGATATAAGGTCTCCATAATGAGCAGAAGTTATGGTAAGACCTGAATTGGTGATATGCTGGTATAGCTTGTACCCTAGGTACTTTGCAGCTGGTGAACGTGATACCGTTCGTAGGATTATATCGTACAGGTCTTGGTTAAGCCATTCCGAAACCACATGTGGGTTGATATGGTGCATGGCTTGAAGAGCAACAACTGTGCCTGTAGCGTTCTGGTACTTCATGATATGGTGAAGCAAGCAGTTGATAAATATAGTCAACGTTGGTTTGTTATAGTTTTCCAGGAGAATGTGCTGGAGAGTGTCTCTCACGAAGAAATCTAGGATCTCTGCGTTCATAAGGATGTTTCCCTTTTTGGAGGTATGCAAATTGCCATTCAGCACTTTCTGGGGCTTGACGCCGGTTTCATCTTCTTCGAGGAGTTTGTTTTCGAGGTAATTTGTCTTGCGCCGTTCGGCTGCTTCCGTATTGGCATCCACAGCGTTGTATCTCATGAAACGGTACGACATGGCTTCACAGAGATCTCTATAAGACAAGTCAAACTCGGCTGAAAGCTTGCCGGTGAAGTTGTTTATCACTCGAAGGGTGTTTTCGATGCTGGCGTCCTTTCCTGAAGGCACGTCTTCGTCGTGGTAGCAATAAGAAACGATGATATCTAGACATAGCTCTTTGGTGAGTCCTTTCTCGCCCTTGAACGATTTATGGAGGTAATGCCATTCAATTAATGCTAAGGTGGAGTTGACGTCACCGTTTGATGCCAAGGTACGTAAGATTTCAGTGAGTGTCCTTTCACTAAGCGACGAAAGCACCTCATTCTGTTCATCCATCTTAGTGAACATCAACTCATCTAGAGAGACATTCTCCAAACCTTTCATAATGAGACGAGAATAAATAAGCTTGACGAGCCCGTAATGGTTTAACTGGAGGCCTAGGCCCAAGAACTCTGTCCAGACATCGTAGCCAAAGAAAGACGGATCCGAATCCAAGACTTTTTCAAGCCATTTAGCTAACAAATCCACATCCTGATGCAGACTCATCGCCAGCAAGACCTTCTTTGTTGGAAGCAACGCAAACACTTCGCCTATCGCCAGACTCTCCCTTAACCTTTCCACAGCCTCTTCAAATAAATCAATTCCTCGCGTATACTGGCCTGAATTAAGGTATACCGAAACGAAAGCACCAATGTATCGAGCTTCAAGCCCCCTCTCCAACCCCAGTCTCGTCATATACTTCTCATAAACCATCTTCAACTTCAAAAGCTCTGCAAAGTCTCGACAATTACCAAACACCTCTAGAAGAAGCACAGCAGCCATGTTCCGGTCCCTGGCCGTACTAAACACCTTCTGCTCGTGCATTTCCACATACAACGCAAGCGCCTTTCGAACCAACGACCGGTCTTTGCTTGTTCTTATAGCCTGTAGTGTAAGCAAGTACATCGCTGGAGTCACCAACCGCTCAGCACCCAAAGAACCCACGATATCTGCCACTTCAAGCACCAACCGAGGCCTTCCCGCCATCCCATGAAAGAACAACGCCTCTTCTACCAATCCAGACCTAATTTGAGCCTTTCCAGACCTCTTTTGTATACTTTTCAACTGTCCCTGGTACTCAGTACTAAACGCTCTGGCATCCTCCACCAGCACGTCTCCAGCAAACAGAAGCAAGTACGGAAGCGGCGGGACCTTCTCCACACCCCTAACTTCCCTAAACCGCTCGCCAATGGCCTTCAAGCACGCCCTGGCGTTGCCTCGAACCATATCCACCAAAGTAGTACTAGTACACTTGAACTAGCGCGCAGCATCACCACTTCTTCTTCTACTACTACTTCTTCTTCTATATCTTGGAATGCTCAGGAGAGGGCTTGCTACGGCTACGAAAGGCCAGTTTACGGTGTTTGACAGAGCCACCAAGCTCAGACAGAGAAGTCGGGCGGCTCTAAAGGTGGATGCTTCACGTAAAGCTGATTACCTTAGAGATGAGGTCTCACTTAGGACCATTGAACGGTTGGGGTTTATTCTTCGTGAGTTCCCCAGAGTGCTTGATTTTGGGTGTCATTCAGGCAATTTCATTAAGAGCTTGTGTACGCCGCTGGAGGTGCCGCCTGGCGGTGACCAGGCAGATGTGGAGATGACCAAACAGCTTAATGAGGATAAGGCTAAGATCAGGAATAAGATCGAGGAGTTGGTCATGGTGGACTCGTCGGCGAAGATGTTGTTTAGGGATGCAGACGAGGCGTTCAATAAGGAGTTTTCAGGGAAGATCCAGCGGGTGGTGGCGGACGAAGAGGCGTTTGAAGATGAGGTGTTCCAGCCGGAACTGTTTGACGCTGTGATTTCAAATCTCTCGCTTCACTGGATCAATGACTTGCCGCAGACGTTGAAGAATATCAATACGGTGCTTAAACCAGATGGAATGTTCATGGGAACGATTTTCGGTGGAGATACGTTGTATGAGCTTCGTACGTCGTTGCAGTTGGCTGAGCTTGAAAGAAGAGGCGGCATGTCGCCTAGGATGTCGCCGTTGGTGCACTTGAACGATGTTGGGTCGCTTCTTAACCGTGCTGGGTTTTCTATGTTGACTATAGATACGGAAGATATCGTTGTGGGTGGGTACCCAGACATTGTGGCGATGTGCCAGGATTTGCAGAACATGGGGGAGCAGAACAGTTTGATTTCGAGGGCTAATCACTTGCCTAAAGATGTTTTGCTTGCTGCTAACGAGATTTGTAAGAGTTTGCATGGCGAGGAAGGGCCAGACGGGAAGGTAACGTTGCCTGCAACGTTTAACGTGATTAATATGATTGGATGGAAGAAGAGCGACGCCCAGCCGCAGCCGTTGGCCAGGGGCACGGGCCAGGTGAACCTTAAGGATGTGTTGTGATGAAGTGGGCAGTGTAATGGACAATTGATTGGGTGTGCTGATAGGACTACGGTTGTCTTCGCTGGTGAGCATGCCAAGCGGGAGGAGTCGTCGGAGGGGAAGCTCCGTTGGATTTGTCAAAGGATATTAGTTGTTTCAGAGTTGGTTGTTTCTGGAAATCGAAGGTTGTCGTGTAACGATGGAAGCAGGCAAAGGAATGGATCTAATTGGAACTACAAGTTCACTTTGAATTCAAAGACACTGATTAAGTCATCTTTGGTTTAAAAAGAGACTTCAAAGGCCATACCTTTCGGAACCATCCAAAGATGCCATTACCGGTTATACCACCGTCACCACTTGTTTATAAACTTTACCGGTTCTGGTACTTTGCATGGGTCCTAAACCAGGGAATTTACGTGATTTGGATTCGTTTTGCTTTCAAATAAAGACTCTTCGGGCATTTCATGCGTTCATCATGGTATGGAGTTATCGGGACTAGATCAACTCGTATCTCCGGAGATAAAGAACTCCGGAGACTTCTACGTCGCCTGAATTGCAAAGTTCTACTGAAAATGACACTCTTCGTGATCCAAAAGCAAAAAATCCTTTACGGCCACTTCGAGTCATTTGGAGCCTTCATTTCTCTATATCCGATTTGAAGAAGCAATTTTTTTTTTGTTGAAAGCATCCTCCAAACTCCCCAAACTCCACCAGACTTCAAATTTTAACTCAAACCAACCAGTTAATAAAATTCAAAACCCAAACTTTTTTTCGATTTTTCACTTTTTTATTTTTCCCTTTTTCTTTTCCACCACATTTTCCAAATATTCCCCAACCTCCACCCTCGCTTTTGTCTCACCTTTTCAAATGCACTGCTTATCAATTGACCCACATCTCGTGAACTCCCCGCCATTTCTGCGCCACACCATTGAAATACCAAACAAACACCAAAATACGACCTCCCACGCCATCCAGAACCCCAGAAAACCCCCAAAACCAAAAAAAGACGGTCCAAATCGGCTTAAAATCGATAAAGTTCGAATACTATTTATCCTCGGTTCCTGCATATACCACCCACACCCACCTCACTTATCATGTGGAGAAATCTCCAGATCTATAACTACCCCAGGTTTCGCCATCCAAAGAACCAAAGAAGAAGAAAGGAATAACAGAACAAACTAAAGAAACCAAAGAAACCCTTACATCTCTTGACCATGTCCAAGTACAAAAACTCAACCACCGTCAAAGACGGTCTGGTCAAACAACAGGTGATTCTCACCAACTACACCTTGGATTCGTCATTAGTGCTTCTTCCAGGAATCATATATAATGTGAGTTTTTCCCGGTTCAAAGCGGCGGCGTTGCTTTCTCGGTTTAAGGAGAAAGTCGACTCGGTCCAGTTGGTCAAGAGTCTTTTGTCTGAATACGACTTTGACTCTGCCTCTTCCGAGTCGTCTGCTATCAGTGAAGATGCTGCTGATGGAATCCAGCATTTTTACAATATGGAGCAGCAGACGAAGTTGAAGGGCGTGCCGGAGGTGAATAACGTGCAGCCGTCGTCGGAGTTTGACTGGCTTGTGCTTGCAGTGTCGCCTAACTTGAGTAAGATCCCGAGCCCGAAGTCTTTGCCTGAACTGGCGGTGGATTCTGCTGAAATGGCTACTATTGTGCGTGTGGTGGGTATTGTGGACGATACGACGAACGTGAAACTTACGTTGCAGGCGCTTCAGCGTGCTACCAAGGTGCCGGGCTATAAGCCTAAGAAACCTACTGAGAGTTTGCTTAAGGTGCACTGGAACGATAAGCTTGACGACCCTGCTAGTCATTTGCAGACACTTAAATCGTCTACGTCGATTTTGTTTAATGCTATTGATCGGTTTGTGACAGAGTACCGCCAGGCCATGCAGAATGCCGGCAAGAACGATGAAAAGAAGAGCGATTTGCTTACATTGAATCCTTTGGCGAATGCTTTGTTTTTGCAACTTGCGGGTTCGAAAGATTTCTCTAAGGCTTATTTGAGCTTGCAGAAGATCGTGTCGAGCTTGACATCTTCTGAAAAGTCTAATCCTAGGAACTTGCTGCGTATTGTGGACTTGACAGCTGCTATTATTCCTTTCCCTAACCACGAGAAGCTCAAGATGCTCGGAACCACAGAGTTGAAGGATAGGGTTGTGGAGATCAATGTCATGATCAGCAAAATGACTGAAGTGTTTGGAAATCTCAAGGAGAACAACAAAATGGTCAACCACTGGTTCTACAACGAAGCTTCGAATATCCAGAGAGCTAATATGGTGGCCAACCAGCTCAAGTCTATTCGTGTCGTTTTGGAAGGTCTCACTCAGAAGGGTAAGGAGAACAATAACAGTAACTCCAACCAGAAGGCGCTTGTTCGTCGTAAGGGCGGTGCTGGGCCTATTTCTTCGTCTAGAGGCGGTCCTAACGATCCTGAGTCGGTTGGCGACGATGACGACGGTGATGATGACGATATCCGTGCTATTGCAAACTTCATCAAGAACAGACTACCGGAAATTGTCTCGTTGAGCGAAGACAGCAAGCGTTTGATCACCAAGGATTTTAAGAGAATCAAGTCGTCTCCTCCTGGCAACGCCGACTTCCATGTCATTAGAAACTACTTGGAGATTGTTATGGATATGCCTTGGGATAAGTTTGTTTCCAAGTTCAAGTCCAACAAGGATATCAATATCGCAGAAGCCAAGCGCCAGCTTGACGAGGACCACTACGGCTTGGACCACGTGAAGAAGAGACTTACTCAGTACCTTGTGGTGTTGAAGCTTTTAGGTATCAATGCCGATAAGGAATACGAAAGATTAGGCATCAAGGAAGCTCAGCGTGAGAAAGAATTGCAGGCTCAACGCGAGAATAGAAAATTCACTAGAGAGTCCAACAATGGCGAAGCTATCATTATTCCTAACAATGACGAGACCAGACGTGCCAAGGAACAAGCTGACAATAGAATCAAGAAGTCTAGAGACATGACAAGCGCCAACAAGGAGAGAGACGCAAAGAACCTTCTTGCTTCCAAGAACAACAGATCTCCTATCATCATGTTGGCCGGTCCTCCTGGTGTTGGTAAAACGTCGCTTGCTAAGCTGATTGCTGGAACGTTGGGTAGAAAGTTCCAGCGTGTTTCTTTGGGCGGTGTTAGAGACGAATCTGAGATTCGTGGCCACAGAAGAACGTATGTTGGTGCTATGCCAGGTACGATTGTCCAGGCGTTGCGTAAGGCGAGATCCATGAACCCGGTGATTCTTCTTGATGAGATTGATAAGGTCGTTGGCGGGGCCAGCGGAGGAGCCAAGTTCAGTGGAGACCCAGCGGCAGCATTGCTTGAGGTTTTGGATCCAGAGCAGAACAACCAGTTTATGGACCATTACTTGGGCTTCCCTATTGATTTGTCCCAGGTGATCTTTATTTGTACTGCCAACGAGCCATACAACTTGTCTAGACCATTACTTGACAGATTGGAGATGATTGATATTGGTGCTTACGATTACAGTGAAAAACTCGTTATTGGCCAGAGATACTTGTTGCCTAGACAAACCAAGCGGAATGGGTTCCCTGATGATAACTTGGTTAGCATTGACGATGAGGTGATGAAGAAGATTGTCCTTGATTACACGAGAGAAGCTGGTGTACGTAATCTTGAGAGAAAGTTGGGTACGGTTTGTCGGTTCAAGGCGGTGGAGTTTGCTGACAGTCTTAATGACAGTGCCGTTCAATATAACCCTCGTGTGGAAGAGTACGACTTGGCCAAGTACCTTGGGCTTCCAATGCCGAACTTGAATAACGAGATTGTGGAGGTTCCACTTCAACTGGCCAAGTATGGCGTGGTGAATGGATTATCATACAATACCGACGGGTCCGGATCCGTTCTTATCTTTGAAAGCATTGGTTTCCACAATGAAAAAGGCGGTACTTCATTGAACATGACAGGACGTCTTGGCGAAGTGTTGATGGAGAGTGCCAAGATCGGCATGACGTTCATCAAGAACACCATGCATAAAGGATTGTGGAACGTTGATAATGCAAAGAAGGTGCTTGAAAAGCTCAACAACCTTGAAATCCACATGCATGTGCCCAGCGGTGCTGTTCAAAAAGATGGTCCTTCCGCAGGTATCACCATGGCGCTCTCGTTCCTCTCGTTGTTGCTTGAAAAGCCCGTTCCGCTGAATATCGCCATGACCGGTGAAATCACTCTCAGAGGACTTGTTTTGCCCATTGGTGGACTCAAAGAGAAGATGCTTGGAGCGCACCTCACCGGCCAAATCCAAAAGATCATTGTGCCACGCGAAAACAGACGAGACGTGATTGAAGAGTTTGTTCAGAAGATCAATGAGCCGCAGAGAATGAACGAGCTCTTGAGAGATAACCAGGATGTGAACTTCAAGAACACCTCTCCCGAAGACTACTTCTACGACAAGTACGGCGTGCGTGTGGTTTACGCAAAAGAGTTCTGGGACGTGATCAAACACGTCTGGGGCGACGAGCTCTTGGTGAAGGTGGAACAAGCGCGTATGGACGAGTACCACTTGTAAACACACAAAAGGAAGAGAAAGTCAATGCATGAAATGGTTGCAAAAAAGACATCGCGAAGATGTCGCAACAACAAACAATGCAGGCCGAGCCACCAACGCCAAAACGTCCAAAACACGAAACAACTCTCCAAATTGGAGATCCGGTACGACCCACCTTTTAACTAACAAATAGCAGAACGATTGATTTTTAACTACGGTGGCCAGTTTACTGGTTTAAACCCGTGCACCAAATGGGCATGTTCTCCCTATTTTTAGCGACACGCAGCACGGGATCCTCTTTTTCTCGCCTCGCCCCTTCTCGCGCCCTTTGGCCCTCCTTGACTCTCTGGTGATTCCTCTACAAAAGCCACTTTCCAAGATCAACTTTTCTGGAACAAACAACATCCTAAGAAAAAAAAGAGACATCTTTGGAAGAGCCTCATTTCTGACACTTTTCTTGATTTCCTTTTGACGTTCGCTTGGCAGGAAATGTGGTCGCTTCTATTTTTCATCTTTTTCGTTCCAGTCTGGGCCAGAAGAACCCTTTCGGCTTCATCCCTTGTCACATGTATGGATAACTCCCAGATCAGTCCTTCTTACTTTAAGGTTTCTTTTGATGCTGATAACAGGGCGCTCAAGTACAACTTGGACTTGAATACGGACATCTCGGGTAGGGTTATGGCCCACGTTCAGGTGTTTGCGTATGGGTTTGTGATTATTGAAAAGGATATCGATATGTGTGATATTGGCTGGAAACAGTTTTGTCCAATGTACCCTGGAGCGATGCAGATCGAGTCTGTGGAGTATATTAACAAGAATGACGTGGATATGATTCCTGGAATCGCTTATACGGTGCCTGATATTGATGCCGTGGTGAAGGTGATTGTGAAGAACCAGGATACGGGCCAGGTCTTGTCGTGCTTGCAGAGTTCGTTTACCAACGGGAAAACGGTTTCTCAGGTGGGTATCAAATGGGCTACGGCGGTCATTGCAGGTTTGGGCTTGCTTATCGCTGCGGTGATGTCTACGTTTGGTAACTCGAATGCTGCTGCTCATATCGCTACGAACGCTGTTTCTTTGTTTATGTACTTTCAGTCGGTTGTGGTGGTTTCCATGCAACACGTCCAGAGAGTGCCTCCAATCGCTTCTTCGTGGGCTGAAAATTTGGCCTGGTCTATGGGCTTGATCCGGACTGAGTTTATGCAAAAAATCTTTAGGTGGTACGTTCAGGCCACGGGCGGCACTCCAACGGTCTATTTTAAGAATGTCGATAAGCAGATTTTGGTGCAAAGAGCCCAGGAGTACGCTTCTCAACGGTACCAGCGTGATCTCAGCATGAGAGACCTTGATTTCGCTTTGAACTCGAATAGAAACTTGCGTGTGCTTAGAGGTATCAAGAGAATCGGGTATAATAACCATATTGAGCCTACATCCATTGTGGTGACGGGATTCACGTTTTTCGTGCTTTGCGGGTTCCTCTTGGTGGCTGTTTTGTTCTTCTTGAGGTCTGGCGCTGTTTTGTTGATCAGAATGAACTCCATGAACCCAAATAGGTTCTCCCACTTGAGAAAGAACTTTAGCACTATTTTGAAAGGTTCCTTGTTGAGGTACTTGTGGATCGGGTTCCCTCAGTTGGTGATTTTGTCGCTTTGGGAATTCACCGTTCAGGATTCTCCTGCTGTGATTGTCATTGCTGTTCTTTTCCTCATCACAGCTATTGGAATCATTTCCTTCTCGCTTTATCAAACCTGGAGATACGGTAAACTCTCCATCCAAAGACACTCTAACCCTGCGGCTGTTTTGTACGGTGATAGCAAAATCCTTCACAAGTACGGCTTCTGCTATACCATGTTCCGTGCCCAGAAGTACTGGTTTGGTGTTGTTATCATTGGCCACACCCTTCTCAAGGGTATCTTTATTGGTTTGTGCCAAGGCTCAGGCAAGACTTCCACGCTTGTGCTTTTCATTGTCGACTTGGCTTTTACTATTTTCTTATTCATCCAGAAACCATTTTTGGACAAGAGTTCCAACATTGTCAGCTACTGTGTTGCCGTGGTGACCACAGTGAACTCGTTCCTTTTCGTTTTCTTTTCCGAGCTTTTCGGCCAGCCCGCCCAGGTTTCGTCCATCATGGGCTGGATCTTCTTTATCATGAACGCTGCCTTTTCGTTAATCTTGTTGATCATGATTCTTGTGTTGATGGGCTTCGCCTTGTTGTCGAGAAACCCAGACTCCAGATTCGCTCCAGCCAAGGACGACAGAACCTCCTTCTTGAGAAAGTCCTCGGTCAAGAGATCTTCCAGAAACTTGCGTGGTGAAGACAAGGCCAACAATGAATTGTTTGCTTTGGGTGCTGCTGCACAAGACCACTCTGACGACTGGGAGAATGAAATGCACAGATTGAACGAGGTTGAAACCAGCTCAATTTCCTCCCACGACCATTCTCGTGAAGATGAGAAGTATGCCTCGGTGAATGAACTCTCCAGACCTGCTGTTGAAACAGAAGAAGGCGAAGAGGAAGAGAAGAAGACCGCCGTGGGCAAATTCAAAGACAAGATCACGAGAAAGTTGTCGACGAAAAAAACCGATCGTAACTTACGATTAAGCGATACCATGAAGGAGGAAGATGCACACATCAACCTGGATTCGCTTACACACATTAACCAGCACGCTCGTGCAGACTCCCATGTTTCAGATGCTGGGTTCTCGCAATACTCGAGCAACCGCCCTACGGAAGGCAAGGATATTTTGTAACTTCGACCAGACGATTATTTTTCTTGAGCCACAATTGGCTTCTTTTTTTTTTGCTTGAAAAGCGTTGTATACTAGTTTGGGCCTTTGTTGGAAGCCCCCCAAAAGGATTGAATTTTTTGAAGATGACCAAGTGTAGACGAACGGTTGAGCTGCGAAAGGTAATGAGCAAACCTGGCCTCTTCCTGAAGTCTCTGTTTCTTCTTGTTGTTCCCGTTGAAGCTGAACCAGTTGCCGAGTTTGACCAATGGAGCTGTGGTGAGTTTATGGATATACTTTGCCAATTTCGACGATGCCACAGACATCCTATGGACTTCACGATCGGTGAATGAATAGTCTTCGTTGACTAAGACGTCTTGTGCCCACAGCGACGCTTCTTTTGGTCCAAATCGAGGGTCCATTGGTGAAGCTGTTTTGAGGTACGGAATGGACTGGGAAACGGAAAGTGGTGATGATTTCCAGTGGAAAGTGCCTTTGGAAGAGTCGTCAGCCACTACAGGTTTCACGGGAACAGCAGAGGAGCAGGGAATCGACGGCGGTTCAGCCCCAGAGTTGTAGTTCTTGATATACTCTTGTTTCTGAGTGGAAGTTAAGTTGCACTGGAAAAGCGCCCCTACAAAAGCGTAGGGCATGAAGAAGACGGTATCCACCGCCGCCAAGTGTTTCCTTCTGGCGACCTTAAAGCAGGATACGTTGGGGGAAGGTAATGTGTTGGTTGCTTCTGGTTTATCTGATTTGAGGCCAAGAAGGCGGCCCATTTTGGGTACGAATTTGGCGAAAATTGATCCTTTTTTTGGAGATTCTTCCATCCCCGGAACCAAGCAGAAGGTGCTGTTGATTTCGTGTGTTTCCAACGGAAAAGTATTGTCGAAATCCGCCTTTCCATTGGTGCATTGGGTGACTTTCATCAAGTGCTCCGTTCGGAACGGTTTCAACGACACTTTATACTCCCTGGCGATTTTAAGCCCTGTGAATGGGAACGGCCCGCTGCTGTCGCATACTGAAGCCGCCGAAACGAAGCAAAAGAGGGTGGTAAGGAAAAGTGGCGGAAGAAACATGTGCTTGTGCTTGTCTTTTTGCACCCATTTGTGTTGCTGAGGGAAAGAGAAAAGATTAAAAGCAGGGAGGTTTTGGGGGGTGATGAGAGGGCGTGGAGGGAGCTATTGGATGATTTTGGAGGGGAATTGATGGGGTTTGGTGGTTTTGGTGGTGGTGGTGAATTGGTTGATTTATGGTTTGTTGGAGGAGGTAAGTGAACTGGAAGTGTCATGATGGGATCTCGAGAAACGGTGATTTATACCAATTTCTGGTAATACTTACTGTTAAATTAAGTGCTTCTGAATGAACAGATGGTGTTGTTTGGTGGTTTTGGTTGTCCAGCTGTGTCTTGGTATAAGAAGGCCATTCAGTGAGTACCTGTTTGAGTTCGTCTGGCGATGAAGATGTTGATTTGTTTGCTACAAGGATAGTAAAGATTCTAGCAAAGAATACACTGGTTCCTTTTACTGTTTCTTTGGACTCCTGGAGGAAGAGATACTGGTGGTTTACTGGAATATACACTTATTCATCTTCTTGTTAGTCGACCACCAAAATCTCCATAAAAAGCGATTTCCAGCCTTCTGAAAATTAAACTAATATAAGATTCCAATGTCAATTAACTCAAAAAACTACTTATCTCTCAAGCCCAGGCCAAACTGGAAGTACTCATTGGAGTCCATTGATATCCTCTTCCTTCATTTCCTCAAACCGATATATCCCATCCATTTCCCACCACAATCCTTCCAAAACTCCCCAAAACTTGCCAATTCATATTTACCCGCCCCAAGTAAACCATCAAAGCTCTTTCCATCAAATTAAATACCATTCTACCGCCCAAACCCGTTCCACTCTGACCCTCACCAAACTGAAAAATCACCTTTTCCCACATACCTCCCCTTCCTCTCGCCCAAACTCCACCAAACTCACCAAACCCCTCCTTTGACCTCCTTTAAACACTTTAAACTCCTCTAATGACCCTCCCTCCCCCTCCTTCCACCACTTTGACCCTCCAAACCGGCTTTTTCGCAGCCAAACTACCTCTCCACCCAAACTCCACATATCTCCGCCCACACACCTCCAATTCAAATTCCAAGACCACCTCCGTACTCCCCAGCACTCCCTCATTCCATCCCCACCAATATCTCATAAATATCACCCCGTTTAAGGAATTTGGCGGAGGGTGTCAACTGCTGACCATGTCTGGTGTACGGGTCTTTCCACCACCATCGCATCACGTGACCGCATCAACAAATCTCCATACACTTCCCGATGAGATGCCCTTAAACCAAACTCGTATTCTTCTCCACCATGGATTCAGCAACTCAGCTGAATAAACCGCACCGCGGCGGTGACGGCAAGAAGAACACGGCTAAAAAGAAACTTCATCAAAACGGCCACAACGCCAAGGCGTTCGCCGTGGCAGCACCGAAAAAACTAGAAAAAATGGCCAGGCGAACCCACGACGTCAACGAAAAACGGTACCACGTGCCCATGGTCGACCGTACGCCTGACGACGACCCTCCACCGGTGATTATTGCCGTGGTGGGCCCGCCAGGAACGGGAAAAACTACACTTATAAAGTCATTGGTGAAGAAACTCACGAAACTGAGTTTAAGTGAAGTGAAGGGTCCAATTACTATGGTCAGTGGCAAACGCAGGAGGCTTACGTTTATGGAGGTGAACAACGATTTGAACCTGATGGTGGATGCGGCGAAGATTGCAGACTTGGTGTTGTTGCTTGTGGATGGGAACTTTGGGTTGGAGATGGAAACCATGGAGTTTCTTAATGTGGCTCAGCATCACGGAATGCCGAGGGTTTTGGGCGTGGCGACGCATTTGGACTTGTTTAAGAGTCAAAGCACGCTTAGAACGTCGAAAAAACGGTTGAAACATAGGTTCTGGACGGAAGTGTACCAGGGCGCTAAGCTTTTTTATCTTTCAGGTGTGATAAACGGAAGGTACCCGGATCGGGAGATATTGAACTTGTGTCGGTTTATTTCCGTGATGAAGTTCCGTCCGTTGAAGTGGCGTAACGAGCATCCGTACTTGCTAGCAGATAGAGTTACCGATTTGACACATCCTCAGCTGATTGCTGAAAACCCGAAAGTTGATAGAAAAGTGGCTATTTACGGCTACTTGCACGGCACGCCGTTGCCTTCGAAAGATGCACACATCCATATTGCCGGCGTGGGCGATTACCATGCTCATAGCGTGGAAAAGCTTCCCGATCCATGTCCTACGCCGTATTTCGAACAGAAACTAGATGAAATAGAGAGAGAAAGAGCTAAAGCGGCTGCAGATGCCGGTGAAGAAATGGCTCCTACAAGAAGAAGACGCAGAAAGAGACTTGAAGATAAACAAAAGATCATTTATGCGCCAATGTCTGACGTTGGAGGTGTTTTGGTTGATAAAGATGCTGTTTACATTGATGTCGGCGATAAACAGTCGTTTGTGGCTGGCGAAGAGACTGGCGAGGGCGAGAAGTTCGTTACTGGCTTGCAAGATGTTCAAAAAACGATGCACGAGCGGTTTGCCGAAGGCCCAGGATTGCAATTGTTTTCCAATTCGGCTCAGATTGAAAATGGCGATGAAAGCGAGCTGGAAGAGGAAAGAGGTCTTTTGGAAGACGATAACGAAGCCAATAAGGGCAGAAAAGCGATGAGAAAGCCTCGTTTATACGGCAAGTCCGTTGCTGAAGATACAGAGTTTGACGATATCGAAGAAGCTGATCTGGATATCGAAGAAGAAGAGCCCAGAATGGTGGAAGTGGATTTCGGTGAAGCCGCCAAGAACGATTTGGAGTTTGCCGAAGACTCTGAGTTATCTTCTGACGAAGAACAGAATGACTACGCTTCCATGGCCAGAAAGCTTAAAGGGTCAGTGCAGCGTCGCTGGAACATCAACCGTCTTTTGTATTTGGATAATATCGACCCTGCTGAAGCTGTCAAGCGCTGGAAACAGGAGGTTGTGAAGGAAGAAGACGAGGAGGAGTCGGATATTGAAGAAGACGAAGATTTCTTTAAAAAGAGAGACACAAAAACGCATTCTGAAGATTTGGATACGTTTGTCCCCAAGTACCCTTCGCTAGACGAGCTTCGGGCCAAGTTTGATGCTTCCAAGGTGGAAGACAGTGATGAGGAGTATGAGAACGGGTACCGTTCGTTGAAAAACCGTCTTTTGGTTGCTCCTAAGCTTAACGAAGAGGAGGGTGAAGAAAAAGAGGAAGGAGACGACGATGAAGAGGTTTATGGAGATTTTGAGGACCTCGAAGGTGAAGACGGTGAAGACGGTGAAGAGGAAGAAGAAGAAGGAGACGATTTTGCTGATTTCGAGGCTGAAGAAGAGAAAGATGAAGATCCAGAGGCCGAGGAAGAAGATGAAAACATGACGGTGGACCAAAAGAGAGAACTCAACGCCGCCAAAAAAGCTAAACTCAAGTTACAGTTCGAAGACGAAGAAGATAGAGAGTTTGGCGCTGACGATCCAGAAGGAGACACAGAAGCAGATACCTGGTACGAGTTCCAGAAGAACAAAATGGCCAAGCAGTTGGAGATCAACAAGGCTGAATACGAAGATATGGACCAGGAAACGAGAACGAAAATCGAAGGGTACCGTGCTGGTTCCTATGTTAAAATCGTGTTTGATAACCTTCCATGTGAGTTTATTGAAAACCTTGATCCTGAGTATCCGATCGTTTTGGGTGGTCTTTTGGCGACCGAGTCCCGTTTTGGCATCATGAACGTTCGTATCAGAAGACACAGATGGCACAAGAAGATTCTTAAATCTCAGGATCCATTGATTCTTTCCTTGGGCTGGAGACGGTTCCAGACGATCCCCATTTACACCACATCCGATTCTAGAACGAGAAACAGAATGTTAAAGTATACGCCAGAGCACGCATACTGTTTTGCATCGTTTTACGGTCCTTTGGTTGCTCCAAATACGACATTTGTTGGTTTTAATCTTGTGGATCAGTCTTCCACCACTGGTTCGTTCAGAGTGGCTGCAACTGGTGTGGTTGAAGATTTAAACTCATCGGTGGAGATTGTCAAGAAGCTTAAGCTTGTGGGACATCCATATAAGATTTTCAGAAACACAGCTTTTGTCAAGGATATGTTTTCGAACTCGTTGGAAGTGGCCAAATTCGAAGGTGCTGCTATACGAACGGTTTCTGGAATTCGAGGAGAAATCAAGAGAGCTCTTTCGAAGCCAGACGGGTACTTCCGTGCTACGTTTGAAGATAAAGTGTTGATGTCAGATACGATTTTCCTCAAAACGTGGTACCCTGTCAAAGTGAAGAAGTTCTACAACCCAGTGACTTCTTTACTTTCCACAAAACACAACGACTGGAAGGGAATGAGACTCACTGGACAAGTGAGAGCCGCCAACGAGATTGCCACGCCAATGGAGAAAGACAGCGCTTACAAGAAGATCGAGCGTCAAGAACGAAAGTTCAACCCTCTCAAGGTGCCCAAGCTGATCAAGAAGGATTTACCGTTCAAGAGTCAGATCCGTGAAGCCAGACCACAATCCAAGCAGACTTATATGGCGAAAAGAGCTGTGGTTGTGGATGGAGACGAGAAGAAGATGAGAGATCTTGTGAATAAGATCAACACTCTCAAGAGAGATAAAGATGCCAAGCGGAAGCTGAAGAAGAGCGAGAAGTTCCTGGAGAAGCTTAAAGAGATTGCCAAGAAGGAAGAAGGCAAGAAGGAGAAGGAGAGAGAGAGAAAGAAGGATTACTTTGCTAAACAGGGTAAGAAGAGACAGTTGGACCTGAGCGAAGGCAACTCTGCTGCTTTTGGAAGCAAGAGAAGGAGATAAAGTGGGGTTAGCATTTATAGCATAATGTATTATAGACGAAAAGGGGTGTAGAAGGTGGTTTGGAGAGTTTTGGAGAGTTTTGGTGGTTTTTGGTTCCTGGTTATGTTTCTCCAAATGGAGTACTTATGGTGAATGGAAGGTGCAATGAAAGTTAAGGAAATGGGCAGGTGGGTGTTTTTTGGGTTGATTTAAGTGGTAAAGAAGACAAAAATACTAAATTTTCACCGGATTTGGTTCTTTCAAGACAAATGGCTGGTACTGTTCTTTGGCAATTAAGAGATCCTTATATGGTACTTGAAGGTGTTTAAAGACCTCTCAATTTAAGGCAACCAAAAGTTCAAATACCCTATAATATGCTTTTTTTGACATCTAGGAGGCTATTTAAATTATGAATACCCAAAAACGAGCTTTATTTGTCCATTGACTGTGGCCATACACTTACTTGAATACTCCCAGTAGTAGCCTCTCCAAACCACCAGTAAATACACTCCATATCCTCCAATTCCGTTCCAAATCAATCTCATTTTATTTATTATGCCCTCTTCTTTCATTCTAAACCCTCTTAGTCTCCTTAGATACCTCCCTCTTCCACTTCCCCATCCACTTTGCCTTCTTCCATTTACAACCTATCAACACTTGTCAACCTCCACCCAACTCACCCAATTCCCGAGGAAATCCACCCAAACTCGACAAATCATATCTTAATTGGCCCCTCAGTCCACCCCAGTTCACCTCCTTCCCAAATCACCCTCGGATATCTTTCCATCTCTCACTTTTCTTAACCTCGTGTGATGCCCCCAACTACTTCCTTAACCTCCACCTAACTCCACCAAACGTGCTCCTTTTTTATCCCCAAAACCACCAAATGAAAGCCCCAGCCACCAGAAATCCACCCATGCAACTACCTTCCCTTCCCTGTCAATATCCACCTCTCTCCCTCCCTCCCTTTACTTTTCGCAGCCATTCCGTTGTGAGCCATACATAGGCATACCCTACTTGCTCCCCCACACCGCCCCCAATTCTCCCCCAATTCTCCCCCAAACGTCCCCCAACTTTCCAAAACCAACAATGACCTAATAATAAATACAATGGGATCATCCCTCCATTTCTTTTTATGCATCTTGTGCCCCCCATCTCCAACACTCCCTCCCGCTCACCTTGTTTCCCCAGATTCGCGACATCACCAACTCCATCACAACTCCATCACAACTCCATCACGAACATCGCCACCAACACACACCCACTTCTATTGTTTCTGCATGGCCTACACCAACAAGTACGTTTCGGACATCCCGCTTAAGCGTCCGCAGGAGACGTTTGTGGATGATCCCAAGCTGTTTGACGAGGTGCTGCTTGAAGAGTTGGAGTTTGACTTGGCCCACGGCGTCAAGGATATCAACGGGCTCCATGTTTTCCACGCAATTGTGGTTTTCCACGCGATGCTTGAGGATTTGATTTGGTTGCGGGAGCATCCAGAGGAGTTGAGGGTTTTTAGAGAGAGCCAGTTGAAGAAGTACGGATTGGTATTGGGAGAGTTGGAGGAGGGAGAGGAAGGGGATGGAGGGTTTCATGGGGACGATTTGGCAATGCCAGTCCAAGCGCCAGCACCAGCTGAGCGAATCGAGGCTGGTGCTGGAGCTTCCCAAGGGTTTGGAGACCCAAAAGACTCATCTGCGTCAGCAGATGAGGCTGGAGGGTCAAGAAGCCGTGAAGACCTGAAACTTGCTCAAACCGGCCCAGAAACCTCTCAAGGTGGCTCTCTGGATGGCTTTAGACCATCTCTGGAAGGTCAGGAAGGCCAGGATGAGTCGAATACCCCTCAAGACCACTTACAGACCAGTCAGGATGATCCAACGACAGTCCAGGACACTCCTTCGTCTTCTTCCCAGCGTGAAGAAAGCCTATCGCAACCTACACCTTCTAGAGACCATAGAGAGACGCAAAATAGACCTTCTGAACGAGTTTTCCAGGATTCGCCGAGATTTGGTGACCCCGGAGACTCCCAAAACCGGCCTGATCTGGCCTCTTCCGACTCGTTCCCTCCCAAATCGTTCATTTCTCGTCCAGGCATGAAAAGCCTTGATTCTGCGTTTTCTACGGTCGATTCAGTATCAACGCCAGATGAACCACAAAGCGGGCTTGGAACGCCAGACCCTTTAGACCCTGTGGAGTTCATTTCTACAGAACTGTTGGTGCAAACGACATCGCTTGAAAGAGTGCCTAATCCAATTACTACCCACTCTTCCAGTCGGCTTCGTAAAGAGGTGCTTTTCCACAGCAACCCAAAGACAAAAGCTCAGGCTGAACATCTAGTGAAATGCTTTGGTTTGGCCAGACCGCCGCCAATCTCTATAAAAGAGTTCCTTCTACGGATCAACAAGTACTCGCCGTCAGTTTCCGTTTCTGTGTATATCCACAGTGCCTACTTGTTGTTTAAACTTGGGGTTTTATTAGATGTGGTGGGTTTTACAGAACTTAACGTTTACAGGTTCATATTGGCGCTGATTCGGTCGCTGACGAAGAAGTGTGAAGATATTTACCAGAAACAAAAGAGCTTTGCTATGGTTGGTGGAATGGCATTGAGAGATTTGGGGAAGATCGAGGTGAGCTTCCTTTACTTGTGTAACTTTAAGTTGGTGGTGAGCGAGTTCATTTTAAATGATTTCTTGAAGAACAACTTTGTGGATTTACGGAGCTTTTGCAGGGAAAGAAAGGGGAATGACGAGTCAATGGACGTGGAAGAGGCAGCCCAGTGAGGGTAGGAAGGGGAGTTAGGTGGTTTGGACGTTTTAGGCGACTTCAGGGACTTTAGTGGTAGCTTGAAACCTGGATTTGGCTGGAAATGCATCTTTTGACTTGAAAGAAGCAGACAATCTCCACGGACACTTTTCGGACACTTTTCGGACACTTTACGGACCTCAACGGACCTTTACCGTCCCTTCAACGCTCCATTTCCAACGACAGGATATAAAAAGTAGAGGATGGAGAAGAGGAGGGGAAGATGGCAACGTTGTCGATGTTATTGACAAGAAAAAAGAGACATCCGGCGGTTCTTGGCTGGCCAAACTAGCAAGTTCCAGGTGTTCGCTAGCAATACAAGAAAACGAACAAAAAATCAAGAAAAAAAGAAGGGAAGCGAGGGTTCCTGGAAACCGCCAAGACAAAACAAAGACATTGGAGTCGCTTGGGGCAGCACGGCTAAAAAGAAAAAACAATAAGGTGGATTAAGCGAGACGGTTGGAGAGAAAAGATGGATTAGAGAGCAATTGGAAGGTTTCGAAGTTCCGTTGGCGGGAATAAGATGGAATTAAGAGAAGAGAGCGATCTTACGTTTAAAGAGATGCTTTAAGATACTAACATCATTCAAGAGATTTGATCCATCAGTTCTTCCGCCTCGGGCGTGTTATTGTTACATTATCCACGGATGTTCCATGTTTCCGTCTTTGTTCCCACTGATCTTCAAAGATCCATCGCTTCTTATCTCCATGAGAAAATGAGCTGATAACTGAAGATAAAAGAGGAATTACCTGAATCAGAGGATTTGCCTGATTTTGTGGAAGTCCTCCAAATTACGAAAGCAGAGGTTGCCCTGGATCTGTTCAAGACCGCCTCAGTTATATTCCAAATTGAATCTCGCCGACCCCCCACAGAGAGTTATTCCGTTTTTGTGTTACTTTGTTATGCTTTGCGTTTGGAAATATGCTAGTTTGCTTTTGTGTGATTTTCTTTGTGGGGTTTGCGTGAGACGTCACTCTGAAGAAATGGGAAGGTTGATTTGACTCGGTTTCGTTGGTTTCTGGATGGTTTCTGGATGGTTGATTACGGGCCCTGGACTGAATTCTTCAGTACGTTCAGCCCCGCCAAACTACGTAATTGCTCCGAACGAAACCCCTCCAAAAACCCCTCCAGAAGAACCCTTCTTGCTTAGAGAATGTTTGGAAGGTTAAACTATGCTGGTTCGTCGTCGTTGCCCGTTGGTTTACGTCTTTTATCATTTTGAGCCCGTTCCTTGGAATGTTTCGATTTCTGGAAAATCAAAAGAGCTTCTCTTTGCCCTTCTGGAGAGTCCGGGCAACATAAGAAACTCCGCCTGGCTTTTCTTTCGTTTGCTGACGTGCCGTTGGTTTCTTTTTCTTCTTTTGGGCTACTTTTGACGTGTTGTTGGTTGGTGAAGTTGTGGCACGGCCAGACTTTGACCGTTTCTTTTCATTCAGCCGCTCCAGACGAACAAATTGTCGAATTTGGCGTCGTGTTTGGCGGTGTTTGGCGGCGTTCGGCGGCGTTCAGAATGGGGATACACTTTACAACATTGGTATTTTGCAGCCAACCAGGGGCCATCAGTTTTCACCCAAAATGAACAAATCCAACACCAAATTGATCAGAAAGTTAAGCTCTACACGTCTAAACACTTTCCCTGACGAATACACCTCCAAAACGTCTTACTGCTGTCCGTCTGACTGTCCTTCGCCCGTCTCAAGGTGCTGCTTCGAACCAAACGCACCTTTACTTAAAAGACAGGTCCCAAATTGGTCTTTCCTTGACAACACATCCTTCCAATGATGGCTATTCCAATAAATTGCTTAAAGAAGAATCTCCACCGTATCTTTTACCGATTCTCCACTTCTTTCAATCTGTTTGCTTCGGAATGGCTGCAAATGAGTGACTACAGAACAGAAAAAAAGAAACTTGCAAAGTCCACGAAAAAATATGCCAAAAACGGCCAAAAACGTTTTTTTCGCCTCCTTATTTTCTAGAACAACCGGTATGAGTATACCCACGGCAAGACAGTCTCCACTTTTCCCCAACGGTCGTCAAGAACCTCGGACGTGGCTTTTTTTTTTTTCTGGTTTTCGTGTTTTCAATAAAGTCGTTTGGACCAGATTTTCCTGGTTCAGACTGCATACAGTGCAACGCAAAATAATAAATAAATCTCAGATCTGCATAAGTCTCTCGTCCGTCAATCCGACATCTCTCACTCTCTTAATCCAACCTCTCAGGATCTGTTTAAAAAACTTATCGTGACTGAGAGAGCATTGCCTCTACTTGTGTGCACGTCTACGGCCCGAATCGTGCATGAATTGCGCTTGTTAAGGCCCCTGCGTGACCTGCAGGGAATGCATGTTCCCACCTCCGGACCTTACACCCACCCGCCACTTCTACCCACAAGTAGTAAATCTCCCTTCCCTCATACACATTTTTTTAGGTACCTCCGGAAGGTGCAGCCCATATATGCACCAAACGGAAGTAATACCCGGTTATATGCAGGTCTACACTCCCATCAAATTCACTACGAATTTCTCCAACAAAAATAAAAAAGTTGCAAATCTCATTTTATCCCCTCCGCCTGACAACAGAACAATACTCATTGATTTCTCGTCAACCTCGGTACCTCAAATTCAGAAAAAAACGGTCTTTGTTCCCGAGGCCTCCTTCAACCTTAAGCTTTTGGCTTTTTAGTGGGGACAAAATTATTTGGGGGATTTTTTGATGGTTTTGTGGAATGAAAGAGGTCGTAAAACCCGTACATTTCGTCTTGTCTACGGACGAGGCGCAAAATAAAAACAAGTCATACATTAATTAATAAAAAAAAAACGTAGAAGTCAAGGAAACGGCTAATGTTGTAGAATTAGCGGCAATGGAAGGCAAGGGGTGAGAGGCTGGTAACACTTTATTTTTTGTTCAGTTAACTGTTTCAAACAATGGATGGGAACTACGTAGGGCCATGCACTCGTCGGGGTTAGCATGCACCGTCGGCATATAGGCGATCGGAGCGGAAGGCCGGAGTTGCTTTTTTTTCATTATTGAGGGTAGCTGGTAATCTATACTGGGTGGGGTCTCCGATAGTGCAGCTACGATTTTTTGATTTGTACTGAAGGAAAAGAAGAGGGGGTGGGTCCCGTTCTTGCATGCGTCAACCTGTATAGAGCATGCGCAATTCGGAGACCTGGCCCAGCCAGCAGTAGTTAAGGGAAGGAGGGTTTGGCGCTCACCCACTTCCATTGTGCAGGTATCGCCGGTTCGTGCATCGAGGGCTAATTTCCTAATAGAACGTCGCCCTTGATCTCACAAAAACTTGAACAAAAGCCCCCCTTCCGTCAGGTCCCCCACGGTGATCTTCCATCTTCTTTTGAAGCCCCGGCTTTGCCGGGGCTGTTCTGCCGGAAACACTAACGTGTTTCCCAAAACCACTTCCCTTCCCGGTAGGGTCGCTGACGCCCGGTAGGGGCATGAACATCGTCATACCTGCATACACATACGAGGGACCCACCCTTTCATAAAGTTTCCAAAAAAAATAATAATTTTTTGGGGGGGGCGACGAGTCCCCACACTATCTCCCAATTCGTGCATGAACTTCTTTAGTAGACACCATGTATATGTATGCAAGACGGGTGCAGATTGCGCCTGCCTGCAGTCCTACCCCCGCGACGTGCGCCCCGCCAAAAGAGAGCTCCAAAAAAAAAAAAAAAAAAAATTAATTTCTTCTCTCGCTTGTCAATCTCCGTTTCCCGCCTACACCGGCCATTACAAGATTTAATATATAAATACGGCAGGAAATTCCCTGTGATTTCGCCTCCCTCCCCCAGATTTCACTTTTCTACTTTCCAACCTTTCCCAACCCACCACCACCACCCAATCCCTTCCTAAACACTAATAAAACGCTAAAAAGCACCCCGGTTTTCAGTTCCAGCCAACCCACTTACACCCCCTTCCCTTTTTCCCCCATTCTTTTACCATGTCTTTCACATCTACAGCAACTGGCATTGCTCCAACAAGCCTAAACCTTAATATGTTTGACAGGACGGAAGAGAGAAGACAGAGACTGCCTGTGCTTACCGACGATGAAGATATCTTTTCCCTTGACATGGTTACCATGGATATGGAGTTTGACCAGGCCTACTCTATGTACAACCAGATGCAACAGAAGAATGCTCTTTCTGGAGTTGAACAGCTTCAAAAGGCCAAACAGCGTCAACAACATCAGCCACAACAACAGCAGCACCAGCACCAGCAGCAGTCACATGCTATTCAGAGTCAAAACCAGAATCAGGGTCAGAACCAGCAACAGCACTTCCAGCTGCCTTATGCTAACCAGACCAACGCCTTTTATCCTGAATCTTATGGTTCTTACGATAACAATGTCCCTGGCCTTCCGCTTCTTCTGCCGCCAAGCGAGCAGGGTGGACTTTTCAGTGGTCTGAAAACAGCCAATCCGATTTCCAACAAGGAAGACGATAGCCTTGACCATTTCTTTCTTAATACGGAGCTGAATGCGTTGGAGAAGTTTTTGGATAACTTGGCTTCTTCTTCTCTGGGTAACCCATTGGAGCTTTACAACCAGCAGGCCCAGAACCAGAACCAGAACCAACAACAACAACAACAACATCACCAACAACACCATCAACAGCATCACTCTCCAAAGATGCATGCGTCGATCTACGATAACATGCATACAATGGACCCGCTTAGGAAACCCGAGGCTCGTGAAATTCCAGATTTCGTCAAGAAGGAAATCACTGACGCTTTTAGACACCCTCCAGTGCAAAGCTTAAAGAGTTTTGGCCAAGGTAAAGAAGGTCAGCAAGCCAATACACAGCTCCCCACGCCGCTTGACTCAAGACAAGCTTCTGCCAGTGAAAAGCGTACGCTGGAGCAATCTGAGCTTGATCTGCCTCCATGGCTGCCATCAAGCAAAAAGAGAAGAAGATCAAGCACCAGACCGCTTCTTACCTTGGAACAGAAGCGTCTTAACCATTCCCATTCCGAACAAAAACGTCGTCTTTTGTGCAAGCAGGCTTACGAGAGATGTCTTCGTTTGATCACCAATGTGGATGATTACAAGAACGACTTGGTTTCTGCATCTGCCGTGACGCTGTCGAAGAAGAAGAGCAAGAGAAAGCAAATCAATAAGGACGGATTGCCCAACTTGCTGAAACACACGGCGTTGTTGAAGGTTTCTGGTGAGATTTTAAAGATTAAGGGCAAGAACGAAGAGTTGAAGAGACTTCTTGGGCAATACGCTTAAGAAGGTAAAAAAGGTAAAGGCAAAAGATTGATTCTTGTACAAAAGAGAATGGCCAAGTGTCGTTCGTTCCGATATTCACTTCTTGCTTGTTTATTATATATTTATTGATACCGTTTGGTAATGTACGAAGATACGAACCGGCACTAGGCCTCGCCAGAGGCCTAGGGACGTAGAACAGGTCTCTTAATCACCTTAAAACCGGCTCTTTCTCCACATTTGATGCCTCTTTAAGTCCCTCTTTGGTTCCTTGCTATGAGGTCAATGGAATAACAGAAATGCAGCAGAAAGGGCTAAAAAAATGCCTGAAAAGGAGCCATTGGCGGGTTCCTGATTTGGCAGGGAAAGGTTGGGGAAATGCTAGGAGGGTTTTTGGGTTTGAAGGTTATGAATTATGGAATGTTTTTCTGGTTATGAATATGGTGGTTTGTAGTTTTTGGTTTGAAGCGATGCAACGTTACATTTTCTGGTTTTTCGGATGTTTTAACCGGTGAAAAATTGTAGTGGGGTGGTTGTGGAGGAGGTTTGGTTGATTTTGGCAAGTTTTCAGAGGTTTTGAGTGGGTTTGGGGGATTTTTTTGACCGGAGTTGGTGCTTTTTGGTGATTTTTTGTGGGAATCAAGGAAAGTCATGGAAAGTGTGGGCGAAAGGAAAATGGTGGGTTGGATGAGTTAATTTTGACGGAGTTAATTAATTTTGATTACGTTTTGGGTGGTTTGGAGGTGGTTTGGAAGTGAATTTAATTGGTGGTAAGTGGTGCTTTTTCGGGTATTTTTAGTATGGGAGAATTTGGCGGTTATGAACGTCAAAAGGGTCAATGAAGATTCCGAAAGCGGTTAAAGAGGTTTAGAGAGGGTACGATTTGATTTAATACTGCTTTCTTTGCTAAGTCGTGTTGAAATATTGGAGTATTTGGACCCTTGGTGGTTCATGGTTCTGTAGTATGGAGACTTCTCTCTTTACCTGGTTAAGAGCCAAAAGTTGTTGAAGGCAACGCAAAGCAGCTCTTACATTAATTAGAAGGAATGCCTGTCCTTTTTTGGCCTATTTAGGCTCTTCTGGCGTGGATATGAAGTGAATGGTCTTCTTTTTAGACTACTAAAGCCTATTCTTTACTGTAAATCGGCCAAAAGAAACCTTTGAAAGCCTATTCTTCGAAATTTCATATATATCTCTTCATTTTTAGAGAGACTTTAGCGTTTTCAACCACCTTCCATTCATACTTCATTCATTTTATCACTTAATTGGACATCAAGCGAACTCTTTTCGTACTTTCTGAACCCACCCTCCACGGATTTCAGCCAAAAAGGTATCAATCAATTTCTTATTTTCAAATACATTCAACTAAGCCACTCAAAATTTCCAAAACACTATTCATTGATTGACTTTCTTTGACTGGATGAATCTCTATAGGTTGTAAACACCCGTACACCAGCTTACCCCAGGTCAATAAACCCTCCGTCAAAACCACCAAATTCCCTTATTTGAATTGTTTTATTGGTTCAGACTATGATTTACGTTCTAAGGAGTACTCTCGTGGTTTTTAAATTTCTTTAGCTGCTCTGGTTGTGGAGTTATATGGAATCTCAATTTTCCCATACTTAAGGCCTCCAAGGTACCTAAACCACACTAATTAAGCATTTTTTGATTGAATTTTGACCTCCTTGTAGCTCCTAGACCCTTCAATCACCTCCCTTTATTCATATTTAGTGCCCTCATTCAAATTCCAATCCCCAGCGCTTCTTTCCACTTTTTTTCATATCTTTCCCCGATCCATACACCTCCGCCAGACCTCCAATACCTCCAAAAACATCCCAATTATCCACCTAACCCTTTCTTCAACCCATCCTTACCTTCTTCACCACCTCTCCTTCTCCGTACCCACGTCTTTGGCTCACCTTTCCGAACCCCCACTTCAAAAACCTCCCAAATCCACCAATAAACATCCAAAACGCACCCAAAAACCACCAAACCAGCCACTTTCCAACCCCTAGAACTCAATAAACCACTCAAAACACCCCGTTTCCCACTCCTTCACCCCAAATCACCACGCCCCTTCTTATGCCTCGCTTATCGCGAACACCTCCAAAACAAGCGCGCATCAACTGTTTTTTCACCTCCCACACCAACTTCCACCACCAACCCACCGACGGAAATACAGCGCTCAGTATTGCCATTGTCAATGTCGCTGAACGCATCATCCGCTCGTCCGAGCCGCCCGGGCCGCCCGGGCAAACCCGGAAGACCTCCCGGTCGTCCGCCACTAGCACCTTCCGATCATCCGGCCTTGAAACTAAACATCCTCTCCCAAGACAAATCATCATCGCTAGCCAAACTCCACCCTGTGGAAATGCCCAACGACGCCATCGTGGCAAACCTCCAGACATCCTACCCGAAAGAGAAACGCTGGCGTGATTTCAGAAACGATCCAAACTACATCTACGTTCTACAATGGATTGCTCAGTGTAGAGGGTATGTCAAGTTGGCTCTGGAGCATTTTGATGTGGATTTATTTGAAATGGAGTTGTTTGCGTTGGTGCAGCCGCCGCCGATCGACGACTTGGCGTTGCTTTCAAACCGTCTTCGTTTGGCCTTGTTGCTGAAGATCCATGGGAAGAAGATTCCTCTGTTAGGGCTGTTTGAGCCATTGTTTAGGGTTTACTTTGGCAGTGAAACGCCGTTGAAGGGGCCAAACGAAGAAGAGGAAACTGAATTTGCCGCTGCTGATTGGCCCCTTTTCGATGACTTGTTTATTGACGAAAAGTTTCAAGTGCTTGCATTGCTTATACTGGAAGTATCCATGTACCAAGACTTCCGGGAGTTTATCGATAAGAATAAGCTTTCGGCGGCGGTGCTTCGACCGGAAAGCGTGTTTCGGGAAGCCAAGGGTGCTTCTGTGGAGGAGTATATTGTTGTTTTTGATGGAACGGCTTGTTATAAGCGAACTACCAAGACTGTGGAGCTCCAAGTGCCCAAGAAACGAAGCCTAGCGCCAGCAGACCCTGACGAGGCGTTGGGCGCTCGTCCATTTGACGTTTCTGTGGTCAATTACGAAGCTGTGTTCAGAAATATCTACCAACTTGATGCATTCATTACAGAGTTATCTGGAAAGAAGAACAAAAAGAACAAAACGTTGCTTGATGTGGTGAAAAAACCTGATTTCGTGGAGAATTTATTCACTTTTGAAACAAAGAAACGCCGGATTATTCATCACCGCCGGAAAGAAAGCGAAATGGCTCGTCTTCTAGCCACCAGAAAACGTTCTTCCAGACTTGAAGCCAAGGAGAAACAGCGGTACCATGAAGAACAAGAACGTAAGGCCCAGGAGCTTGAAGATCTTCAGTACGCCGTCATGAGACGCTCTTCCCATAGAACCAGAAACAGATTCACCGATCCGGTGCCTATGGATTACACTGGAGGCATCACCAGGGAAGAACGGTTAAAGAAACGGTTGGAAGGCACGCCTGATGTCTCTGAAGAGCCGCTGGGATCCACAGAACCAACAGAAGTCGAGCCAGAGGTCAAGAACGAGGCGGAACAGGATATTGGGAGTGGCAGCCCTCAGGAAACTGAAGATGTCATAGAAACTCCCCAGGAAACTCCCCAGGAAGCTGAAGATATCATGGAAATTGATGGGCCAGGGAAACCTCAGCCCAACAGCAACTTTCAGGAAGTCCAGCAAGTCCAGGAAACCCTGACGGGTTCCCTGGCTGGTTCCCTGGCCCCATTCACGCTTCCAGAAACCATGCCATCGCCAAAACTTGCCGAAGCTTCACGAGAAACGTCAGAAGGCCCCAACCGGCCCAACCCAACGCCTAAAGGTGAAGGCCAGAGCATTGTTTCGTCTTTCCCAGCCACTCCCACGCCAGCTGCTGCCCTGCTGGTTTCGGTTGCTAACGGGATAGATGACCTGGAGACGGTTCCAGAGTAAACCCAGTTGCTTCCCAGTGGCCAGGAACTCCACATCTCCAAGCCCGTAAAGGGCACCTGGCGTCTATTGTGGAGACGTGAGTTTCTCGTATAGTTGCCTTTCCTTGGACGTCTGCAAACTGCACGAGTAGGAGTTTCCTGATAAGCCGAGGCCTGTCAGTGCCTAGAGGGGTTTCTTTTGGCTGAACTAAGCATCATGATGTCAGAGAATGTACTGGTATGTGGGATGTCTTAAGAGAATGGAGGGGACGACCACGAGTGCCCACGAAGTGGGCACGAAGTGGGCACGAAGTGGGCACGAAGTGGGCACGAAAAAAAGACGAGGAAGTGGTTTTTTTGATTCTTCACCGAAAAGAGTAACCAGCCTGGTTTAATAAGCTTTCGATTGTTTCCTTCTATCCACAATAAGCTTTGTTCTTTCGGAAGATCGTTGTGACTCCGCATTACCTCTTCTTTTTTCGCAACCATTCGTGATGAGTTTCTCCACAATCCATAAAGAGTTCTCCCCCAGTCTACAGTTGCTGGCGGTTCTTTTTTTTTTTTTTTTTTTTTTTTGCTTTCTTTCCCTTTTGCTCCCTGCTGCTCCGCTCGTCAATGGCTGTTTTTTAACTAAATATTGGAAAATATTAATGCAGTGTTATAGGATCACAAGTTCAACTCTTCAAGGATCTGCGATGCCAATGTCTTATACGTCCAGGTATTACCAAGCGTCTTCTTGAACTGAACACCGTAGAGCCCAACAAGTGGAACCTTGACGATATTGATCTCAAACTTCAATGGCGTCTTTCTCAGAACCTTGGAGCCACCTTGGCCCTCCTCTTCTTCTTCCTCTGCCACCGTCATGGATGCACTTGGCGACCTTTGATGTTTGGCCCTTTGTTCAATGCGGGATGACACAAGCATATCGCTTCCTCCGCCAGGGGCAAGCCCGTTCAACGAGTCAACTGAATCATCGTCAGTGAATTGTTGCAACTGTGCACGGGTCTCTTCGTCAAGGTCGTCATAGTCAATGTCGGCAGATCCAATAAGCAGCTTGTTCAATCTGGCTGCAGCTGGCGTGTTTGGAGGCATCAACGTCTGGGAACCGTTCTTCTTTCTGTACGAGCCAAGAATCGATTGGCCGATGGAGAACTTTCTTCTGTGGCCTCCGCCAATAGAATTCGACTTTTGGTGACCCTTGTAGTTATTTCCTCCCGATGGTGGAGACAACATGTTGGTGTTCAAATGCAAGGATGGCTGTCTCGATGGTTGCCTGGACGTGTTCAGAGGCGTACGGGTCTGAGGAGTCTGGATCGTTGGCGTCTGGACATCCTGAGGCTCGGGCGTTCTCGTTCTAGGAGGAACTTGCTTCTGTACTGAATCGGACGATTGGCTGAAAGCGTCACCGTAAAGCTTGCGTTCTTCGTTATTATCGTCCAGTCTGTATTCGTCAATAATGGCGCTTGTTTCGTCTTCTGATTCAGTGTGCTTGGATGCTATTGAAGCCGAATGAACACAAAGGAACCCTCCCTTGACTTCCTGGAACTTGACGCCAAGCTTCGTCAATACATTGAGGATATTGTAACGAATCACTGGGAGCGGCTTCGTGGATGTTGTTTGAACACTGAAGAATCCCTTCAAGAACAACGTCTTTGGGTACTCAATCGAAGGCATGCTGTTGCGTCTGGCATGAGCAAACTGGTCCACAATCTGCTGCTCTGTCATATGAGGAAGATGTGGATACTCCTTATCGTCAAGAGTAACATCATCAAACATGGCATCGTTACGTTCGTGGTCTCTATCGATGCCTTCGTCGCTGTTCTGCGCAGCCATGTTATTAGGCAATGCTGGATGTTGTTGATCGGAACGAAGAGTACCATCTTTGCGGATATGTCCACCCACAGATTTAGCACGAGCAGTTGGATGGAACTTCTTGCCTTCAGTTGAAGTGCGTGGTTTTTCAGCCTTGATGGTGACTTCGTTGCCTTTGCCAGCATTGAGTTCCTGAGTGTTGAGGTTAGGCAATGGCGGTAAGTATTCAGCAGGAACAAAGCCACGGTTGGCAGAAGGTGTTCTCGAATGGCCTCTGTAGTTCGAAGCATTAGGATCCAAAGTCTGTCTTGGTGGATCACGTTCCTTGGACTCCTTGCCAACATTAAGACGAGATCCACTGGACTTCTCCTTGGCGGTAACCTTCATACTTACACCACGACGAACCAAAGGATCCGATTTCCCACTTCTCTGTGGCGACATATTGTTCGAATCTTGCGATACCCTGTCTGGAGCGAACGCAACAGGGTCCATGGCGCCGTCTTTATGTGGTGAAGAAGCACCGCTTCTTGAAGGCGAGCCATGTGGATGCTGTGATTTCTTGCCAGATAACTTGCGCAAAAGCGAATTGAGTCCCAGTTTCCCAGATTGGTGATCTGATTCACCTCCACTCATAGACTCACGAGGACTATGCTGCAGCATCATTTGCTGTTGAACCTTACCTTCATTAGGAAGCCCTGGAGACTGTGATTCCCTATTGAATGCACTTGGAACCATTGGAGTATGGGCCTGTTCTGGGAACTGTAATGTAGGCACCTGTTGAACAGGCTGTGCAGGTTTTGGAGGAGGTTGTGGCAGAGAACTGTGATGCTCTGAGGCGGAACGGCGTGGGATGTTGGCAGAAGGACCAAGCTGAGGTTGTGGAGGAACTGGTGACCCGCCTGGAGGAGAGAGCATCTGAGGAGTGTTATGCTGTTGCCTCTGTATGTTGATCTGCTGGTGGACCTGGTCGTGAGCCTTGGAGTCGCTTTCCTGAAGCTGACTCTGCAATTGGTTCCGTAACGCATCCTCCTTTGCCTTCTTACGTTTTCTCATCTCATCGACCAAGTAGTAAATCGATACTAGCGGATTGAAGCCACCAGTAGGATCAGGCAACATATGAGTGTTGGGGCCAGGCACGTATGGACGGCCCTGTTTAGCATGCTTGTACCAGATATCAGCGGCCATCTGGTACTCTGGGCTCGAAATTACACTGGTAAGCTCCTCCACAATTGCTTGGGAGGAGCCCAAATCAAGTGTAGAAATAGTCTTGATGACCTCTGGATCAAGCGGTAAAGTCAATGGAGCCCTTTTAGAGATGTAGCTGGGCACAGGGAAATCGTAGCCCTTGCTCATCCATGGATGCTGGATTACTTCATGCAAAGTTGCTCTTTTCGTTGGATCAACCACGAGCATACGGGAGAGAAGCGAGACACACTCTTTGGAAATGAAAGAGGGATACTCCACATGGCCTCGCTTGATCTTCTCATGCAACACAGAAACGACCGGGTCGTCGAACGGCACTTTTCCGCATACCAAAACATACAAAACAACACCAAAGGACCAAACATCAACTTCAGGCCCAGTATACGGTTTGGCGCTCAACAACTCGGGCGCAGCAAAGTACAACGACCCACAATAAGTCTTAAGAAGGCTCTTGGGCGAGTACAAGTTGGATAAGCCAAAATCGATGATTTTGATATCACCTTTCTGGTTGATCATGATATTCTCGATCTTTAAATCACGATGCACAACGTTATTCCTATGGCAGTAATCCAAAGCCAGAGCCACGCCTCTGGCAAATTTCCGGGCGTATTTTTCACTCAACGAGCCATGTGAAACAATATAGTCTAGTAACTGGCCGCCCTCGACATACTCAAAAAGCATATAATAGTGGTTTGTCATGGGCACCATCTCGTAAAGACGACAAATGTGAGGGTGGAATAGAAGACGACCCAAGGCACCTTCTCTGATGGTTCTTTTATCTCTAGCCACCTCTTTTTCAAACTCTTTTTGTCTCTGAGCGGCTTCTTCGGCCAGATTTGGTGGTGGGTCGTTTGAATGAGCACGCTGGTACAACTTAGCAGCTCTAGGAACAATCTTCACTGCACATTTTTCACCAGTAGCGTTATGCCTAGCCAATTTCACTTTACCCATTGAACCAGCGCCAATGGTCCTGATAAAGTCCCAATCACCAATAGATTTTCTATGGAACTGCTGCTGGTTTGGTTGTTGCTGGCCGGAGGTCTGTCCTGGCTGGCCAGACGGTTGTTTCAGACGAGAACTTTGATGATTCTGGCTGCTTTGATGTTGGTGATGATGCTGATGGTGTTGCTGTTGTTGTTGTTGTTGTTGCTGCTGCTGCTGCTGTTGCTGGCCCAGACTCAGTCCCTGCTTCTTATTCACAAGCGGCGGCGGCGAAAGCGTCGCTGGCGGCAAGAGATCCTTCTCGGGAGCTCTGGGAGCATGTGCTGGCGCCAGCAGCTCCGTTCCGTCCATGGGAAGATCCATTTCTTTCGATCCCCTAATCAGATTAGACACACTTCTAAGCATACGAGGCGTCGCTGGTTGCGACGAATGAGGACCCTGGTGGCCTTGTGGCGACGGATACGAACCTGGAGGAGGCTGATTGGACGAAGCAGCCTGTTTATGGGATCCCAGAGATGTTCGAGTGGCGTGGCCGTGGTACGAAGGCTGCCTGTGGCCGTCCATGTGGGGGAAGATTTCTTGGGAAGGGAAAGTTGTTTGGTGGGGGAGGGGTAGAACGTGTGGTGCACGGGTTTTTGTATGCTTTTTTCAATTAAAAATAAGGCCCACTTCCCAGCAAGAAAATAACGAGTCAATTGGCGACCTTTAACGTGGAGTGGTGTTGATGGAGGTTGTTGGCGGTGTAAGATAAGTGAGAATGAGAAAAAAAAGGATCCAGGGTTGCTCACGTGGACGCAGGCCCGTGCAGGTCTGGCGATTTGCAGCCGCCGGGGAGTTTAGGGAGAAAGGGGGGTGATTTAAGAGATTTGAGAGGTTGGGGGATGTTGGGGGACTTTGGGGGTGTTTGGGGGACATTGGGGGTGAAGTTTGGGGGAAATTGGGGGACGTTTGGGGGGAAAGTGGGGGCACTTTTGGTGGTGCGATGGTGAGACGGTAGTAGTTAAGAGAGGTGGAATGGAGGAAAGGGAGGAGTTTGAGGAAGGGAAAGTTTGTGGTACCGTTGGAATGAGGGAAGTTTGAGGAGTTTTTTTGTGTTTTTGGATTTGGATTTGGAGGTCTGGGTGTGGAGATAACTCGGGGTTTCTGGTGCTCACCAAGTGTCTCATGGCTGTGCTATAGAGGAAGAGAAGAGGATGTAGAGGAAGTGGTGGAAGGGCAAGGAAAAGTTTGTCATTGTGTTTTAGTTAATTTTTTGGTTATAATAAGTATTCTTTTTCTTTTTTTTTTTGGAAGTTGGCTGGGTTTGGTGGAGGTGGGTTTGGAGGAAAGGAGGGAAGATTGAAAGGTTCAGTAGCATGGTGATTTTATGGTTTGTGTTGGTGAAAAGAGAAAGATGCTGGTTTTAAGAGGGGTTTTCTGTTTTTAGCAATTGAAGGTCTATGGTTGAATTATTTATAGTGGATGGTGTTACTTGTATGGATTATTTATAGAACAGTGGAAGTATACTGAGTGTGAAAGACGAGTGTACGTCAGTTGCTTTAGAATAGATATCAAAGAAGATACTGAAGAGTAGAATAGGTTTATTAGGGTTGCTTTTGTATGACAGTTGTTGGTACATGGATGTACAGTAGGATATAGATGTGTATTGGGAACATGGACCAATATGTATAGTACTTGAAGGCTTCTTCTAGTAACAATTCAATCTTGGTATTTCCATTTGATAGATGTTATTCGGTAAATAGCAACGTTGATAGGTTATTTTTGGATACTACTCAACAGCCAGACGAAGTTACCAGACCATCAGCTCTCCATATGGATAGTATTTAAGAGGTATACTTCTCTGTATTTTCCACATGTGATATCCTATTCGGCTTCTAAGAATAAGTCTTAAGGGCTTCATTGGCATTATCTGGTAGTATTATTCACCTTATGAGTGCAATCGGTTGACACTAAGCAGTGGGTTATCCATTACAGTCTAAAACACTGAATCTGTTACTTACCATAGTACTTGAGTAATTGTGTCTACAAGTCTTTTCAATGGTTTAAATTCCCTCTTATAGCTTCAATTCAGTCAACTTCCAGAACTTATCCTTTTGATTATTGTTCTCTGGTTACCTTACTAGTACACTTCCTCTTCTTACCATCCATAGATCAATTGATACTACCAATAGATGACATAGAATGTGATAGATTGCATGATACCGTAATTCAGCATCCAAGCAACTCATTAAAGCTTCACTGGTGGCATTATGGGTTTCTGTAATCTTAATTACCAGATCTCATAAACATCTCCCTTAACTACCTCCCTTGAGTATCTTGCTTAAATCTTCCTCGTCTCGTCTTCTACACTTCTCACTCGTCAGAATATAAATTCACTACTTAGGTCGTCTAATGATCGTTGTGCTTCAAGTGCTGGTACTCCCAGATGTAACCGGAAATGAGGACAACAGCAGCCAAGTGGAGCAAAGGCTTGCCGGAAGCGTTGTCACCGTCAAAGTAGGCAGCCTTGTACTTGCCCCATGGGGTAGTTGGCTTCTTTGGAGCTGGAGCTGGGCCAGTTGGCAACTTCTTGTAGAACTTGACAACCTCGCCCATTCTCTTGGCATCGGCGGCGCCACCAATGTTCTAATTGTTAGTAAAGGGTTTGAACTTGTTTTGATGATTTCCGGGAAGAATATATGGATATTGGGTTGTTTTGAGTGGATTGTTTGTGGACTGTTTGTGGATCGTTTACTTTTGGCAAAATGGACGGTTTTCACCGCTGAAATCTCTCAATTGAAGGTGGAATCAATTCCTTAACGTTTAAATAATATTCTGAGTCAATTTGGTCGGAAATGAACGACTTCCAGGGGAATTGGGGTGGATGGACGTGGAGACATTTCAAGGACGGGTAACTCCACGAAAAATGGTCGGAAATTCATCGTTTTTTCGCGTGCACGAAGCTCTCGTTACATACCTTAGCAGAGGCAATCTTTGGAGGGATCAAGGTGGACAATTGTCTTCTGATGATGAACGACATGGTTGATGAAGAAAGAGTTTTCTGGTGGAACCGGTTTTCGCTTTTGGTGAGATTGTGCGCTCTCATTCGTCCGACGGTGTATGCAGGATATTTGCCCAAAACCCAAGGCCCCCCTACAATCAACCAATCCACAGAAAGTGAAGAAAGGAGAGAATATTTTATGAATTAAATACGATACAAGTGTTTCTAATTCAGCACGTTTGGTGTCTATGGCGGGAAATTGCGGAAAAGTTGAGTTTGTGGCGTGAAAAACACGACTTTTGTGGAAGTCACGTGACTTGGTACCAACGGAAAGTCATACTCCAGCAGCCTCCAAAAGGCTTCATGAAGCCGAAAATGCCCTTAGAAGCAATGATTCGTCAAAGCGTGAACCCTGGTTCTGTTCTGGTTTCTTTTGTGTGTTTTGTGGTGGATAACCATGGAAGTAGCACTCTCACAGTGACCAGCAAGCCAACCTCCAACAACCCCAACAAATCCGAAAGCAAACAGACGTAGAGCCATATAGACATCTTGTAATCCACCGAACGAACCATGAGCGAACCCCATTTAATTGAATTTCACTGTCTCTCTTTGCATCCTCAGCAACCATCTCATTGCTTTATCCAATCCACCCTTAAACCGCCCCAATCCACCTTAAACAGCAATCCACCTTTCAAGAATCTCCTCAAAACCCCCTTCCTTTCATCCATCCACTTCCCCCACTCTACAACTCCATCTGACCGTCCCTCGATTGACTATATGATCTAAAACTCGCTAATGTACAAAACTGTCGTTAGTATTCCATAAAAATCTCCTTAATCCACTCTTAACATACCGTTATTACCTCTGATAAACACATCGTTGAAGCTCCTGCCCTCTTTTTCACCCACAAGCTCTTTGGCACCGTCCAAGGCAACATTCATAAACCCATCTATGCTTTGCAAGTTGCCCAGGTACTGCACGCCGTTGTGAAGCTTAACAACAACAGACGAGCCAATAATGGAGCTTAGAAACTTCGAAGGGTCCGTTTTCTGTGACATGGCTGGATCTGGAAGTTGGATAGTTACTTGGTCGTCTAAGTACTGAAAATAATATGAGCCAGGTCGTGTGCGAACCAAGAGACTGGTACACTTAACCCCCCGCCATTCCACCCCCCACCCGTGGAAAGTATAAATAAAGTTGATTTTCCTCAATATACCAATGAATTCTATATAAATGCTTAGTATTGGGCCTCCAGGATCCCCCTGGCGGGAGATCCTGGTGTGCCACGTGACCCCAGATCCATTCTCTACCATTCCCGCGCCCCAACTAAACCATTTGTTTACGCATAAATCGTCTAACGAGCACAGGAAAAAAAAAACCACCTAACTCATACCCCTACCCTTTTTATCAAAAAAACTAACCATGGATAAACTCAAGGAGGTATGTCGTCCAGTTTAAATAGTCCAATTCCTCGCAGGCACGGTCAATGAGGATACGTGGCCAGATCAGCCCCTCCTTCCCCTTGGGGAGGAGGAGGCTCAGAAGCCAGAGGCCAAGAAGCCAGAACCCAACATCATACTAACCACAGAAACTTAACAACCTCAAGTTGGATGCCGAGAAGTGGCAGGAAAAGTCTGACGAATTGTCTGAAAAGATCAAGGAGTTGGAGCAGGAAAACTTGGACAAGGACCACCAGATCCAGGCCTTGACTAGAAAGAACCAGGTGTTGGAAGAACAGGTGGAGAAGTTGGAGACGGATCTTTCTGAAGTGAAGGAGTCAGCCAACGAGTCTCACTCTTTGAAGACGTCCAATGAGAACTACACCAAGAAGAACCAGGTGTTGGAAGAAGAGTTGGAGGAGGCCGATAAGAACTTGAAGGAGACCACTGCCAAGTTGAGAGAAACCGATATCAAGGCCGAGCAGTTGGAGAGAAAGGTGGCTTCGCTCGAGCAGGAGAAGGACGACTGGGAGAAGAAGTACGAGGAGTTGGACGAGAAGTACGCTGCTTCCAAGGCCGAGTTGGACGAGATCTCCCAGCAATTGGAGGCCATCTAAGGATGAATACCCCCGCCTTTTATATCGTTTATACGTGCCACTGGCGCCTAATACTGAGCCCTCGAGGCGTAGAGATGATGTTGTAGACGTGTAACACGCCATTCATTGGCCGGCCAGGCGGCTACGCCTGGCCCCATGTTCCACCCCAGAACCAAAACCTTCATCTAAGTAGACAACCACCCCTTTCCTATAAATACCAACCAATTCCCCCCATTCCATGTCTCCCCGTCGAGAATTCCACTCCCTTGCCCAAACCAGGATTTGCCTGAAAAATGCGCAGTATGTCTCACCACATCTAGAACCGTTATCACCACTCGTATAACACCTTGTTCCATCCTGAAACACACCTGAAACGCCAGTGAAACCCCTCCTTGCCTCCGCTTATTCAACGACTCAAAACCATCTCAAACCTTCTTTCAAAAGACGTAAACTCCCCCCACTTCATGCCCATTTGGAACGGCCTTCGTCGCCGTATATCCCTGCAACAGCTCTCGCTGTACCTTGTGGATGAAGACTACACGCTGAACCGCCGAGGAAGAGCGTCTCGGGAAGATTCCAGAGACCTGACGGCAGATATCGATAGCGATTCGCTTATGAGAATGGGACTCATGCACAGCAGTAGCACTGAGGGCCCTGAAGAGCCTAGAAGGATGTCTGTGATGGATAATGTGTTTGACCCAGATGAACCGGTTCCGCTGTATGAGCTGTCTCAGGAACACCACCATCGGAATAGACCTGATTTTCAAGTTGGCGTGGACTGTGAAGACAGACTACGGCACAGTGTGGACCTGACTCCACCAAACGAGTGTCTGACACCTCCACCGCCTCCTCCATTGGACCAGAACACGTACCTGTTTCTGGATCCGTCGAGTTTGGCGCTGGTGAATTCAAACAGTTCCAGCAGATCGACGCTTATACATCAGAATGGCAGTCTACGGCCTTTCTACGAGTCCAGACGGTCCAGAAACGGTAGGGAACTGAGAGAACAAAGCAGAGAGCCCCAGCCACGGAAACGGTCGCTTAAAAACTTGGGGCTTAAGTTTTTGAATGCTAGACAACACTTTTTGCTTGCGGTTTGCCGGGATGTATCGTTAATTCCGTGTATTATGGGACTCTGTGAGTCCTGGTGGATCGTGTTTATCAGGTCAGAGAAGTTTTCAAGTGACTCTGCTGGTATCACTACGGCTCGTGGCTCGGAGCACTTTCTTGAAGGCATTTGGTGTATTGTTGCTGGCTACTTGCTGTACTCGGTGCTTGACGGTTTAATGGTTCGTTGGATCGTCACTTACTCTACTACCGGTGCCATTGTACGGATGTTATCCATGTCAACAATTCTTGTGGCCATTGAACAGTATTTGGTCTCGGCTTTCTCGGCTGAAGGGTACCAGTATGGACTTCATACGTGGATATTGATATCATGTGCATTGACGTTGCTTTACATTGTTCAGAACTTTGTCACGTCGAATATCGATCTTAAAGGTAAACGACGTGCACGATTCTTTGATTTTTATAACATTGTTGTGTTTGCCGTGGTGCCTGTTGGACTAGCATCATTTATCACCATGATTGGACTATTACGGTCGTTATTGATTCTTCGGCTTGACATTGAGGAACAGAGGCGATGAAACGGGAATAACAGTGATTTTATAGCGACGTTCTGGGAATCTAGTTCCAGAACCTGGCAAGTAATGACGCCTTGGCTGGCGTTGAGTGATGATATGATGTTGACATGGTAAATAGGCAAATGATTACGATTAAGAAGAAGCATGTATAAACCATGGATGGTTTTGTAAAGGTTTTTTGAGTTATAAGTGGATTAATGAAAAATAGGGTTTTCATTGAAATGGAAGCCATTCAATACATACCTTCTTCTTATAGCCCACTTAGTACTCATAATACTCAGTAAACTCTCATAAACCACCACTTCAATCCACCAAAGACCCACTTAAATCGACCAAACCCCAAAGATTCCCTTTCCTTCACTTCTTCACTTTTTCATATCCTTCTTCCCTTTTTATACATCTCCTCTCCATTCCCAATCCTCCACACATTATATATTTTGCACCCATTACGCTACTTCTGCGAGTACATACAAATCCCACTTGTCTTCCACCTCCAACCAAAAATCCCAAACCTCAACCAAAAAACCCCAAAAACCCACCATCCTCCTCCAAATCACCTCCTCTTTCCATTCCCACCAAAATCTCCCCCAAAATCTCCTTCCCTCCATCTTCTTCCTCCTACTCCCCCCTCCATCTCCAAACCAGACCTGCATTCCATCTCCTCCCATACTCGCACTCTGAAAAACTTACACTACCAACCTCCACCTCCAACAAACCCTCCATCCATCCAGTCCCAAAATGGTGGTCCACGTTTTTGGTAAGGCTATCAAGCACAACCAGCTCGTCCATATTGGCCTTCAGGCAAAGATTTTCGGCGTGGGTCCACAGGTGGCACAGAAGATCTGTGCTAAGGTTGGACTTTATCCACAGATGAGAATGAACGAACTTGATGAAGCACAGATCATGTCGATTAATAAAGAGCTCTCAGAGATGCAGGTGGAGCACCAGTTGAAGCAGAAGATCAGAAACGATATTGCGTTGAAGCAGAAGACGGGCTCGTATGTTGGTCAGAGACATGCTGCTAGTCTTCCGGTGAGAGGCCAGGGCACGAGAAGTAACGGACGTACTGCCAGAAGACTTAACAAGTGGCGTACGGAATAGACGGAATACGGTCATTTTACTTTTGTACATAGGGAAGGTTTATTCAGATATGGTGATGTAGAGTAGGTAGGTCGGTTAACCGAACAACTTGATGGTGTTGTCTCCCACAAGAGGCTCTTCCTCTTCTTCTTCGTCGTCAGAAACGTCCTCTTTCATGCTGACTTTCTGGCCCAACAAAGATGCAAAGAACTCGTCGATCTGGTCGTCTTCCCATTTGAGCACAGACTGGCGAGTCTCGAAATTGGCAATTGGTTCTTGGACGTGGTACCGTAACTTTCTGCCCTTGGATGCTTTGTTATCGACGTTTTTCTTCACCTTGGCAGAAGCGGCTCCTCTCATGGCAAACTGTAAACCTGACGTTGGATCCGTAGACTGGATCTTTCTGTCGACCAAATCGTTTAATAAAACACGGTAGAAATCTTCGTCATCGAAAATCAGGTCCATTTCTTGAACGTTAAGCGACCTGCTCTGGGTAGCTTTAGGAACATCAGCATCTTCCTCGTCGTCTTCATCACCCAGCTCTTCATTCTCTTTCTTCAGAGCCTCATAAAATTCATAGCCCAATGGCTTCAACTGTTTTCTATTAAGCTTGGTTCTCTTGACAAGACGGTCCATATCGGCCAAATTGTTCATCACTTGCTGCTCTGCAGACTGGTTAAGTGCTTTAAACTTGCTGGCGTTCATGGCGCTGGAACCAGAAGAGTTCTGGATCTTAGCCAGCCATTTCGTAAGAACATTGCTTCTGTAGTCATTAAGAATAGTATCGTACTTGGACGAAGCTTCAAGGTACAGCTCCAAAGAACGTTTCTTGGGTTTATGCTCAACAGGCTCAACCACAACGTTCTCCTTGACATATAACCTGGACCGTAACTGTAAAATGGAATCTAGCAACGAGTAACACTTCTCCGATGCTTTTTCTAGTATATCTTCAGTAGAATCATTTCCAAGCTCTTCCTTTTCAAGGGTTTCGTGGTTACCAGGCAAAAGGTTAGAATCCGTCAAACCTTTCTGTACCTTCAACCTAACGTCTATTAGCGAGTCAAAGAGCTTATGCTGTTGTAAGATCGAGTAACCCTTGAGAGCCTCCTGAGTAGCTGCCTCAGAGAGTCTATTAACAATATGCTTTCTCTCTTTAGTCATCATCGCTCTGATCTTCTCTCTCTTGACATCTGCATCCTCCTCGTCTTCTGAGCCCTTCTCTTCGTCACTTCCCTCATCACTGCCCTCATCACTTGACTCTTCATCACTGTTAGCTCGAAGAGAAGCTCCAGAGTCACTATCATTCTCTTCTTCTTCCTGTTCCTCATCGTCTTCATCTGCCTCGTCCAGTCCACTGTCACTTGGCTCCTCCCCATCACTATCCTCGTAAAGATCCTTTCTAGACGCCAAAGCGCCCTTATACTTCTCTCCCTTGACCAAAGAACCGTTCTGGTCTCTGAGTTTCGACTTGCCTACCGAAACATAATGGCCCTTCTTGAGCTCCTCATCAGACTCATCTGAAGCCAGGAAGTCTTCCTCGTCTATACGAGCAAACGGATTCAGGTCTTCGTTTTCAATATCAAAGTCAGGAGGCTGGTCAGACTCTGCGAACTTCTCTGCAAGTGATTTTTTCGCCATGCTGTGGATGTTGGTGGTGGTAATTGGTGAAGATGGGATGCTTTTCTCATCTCGAAAAAAGTGTATATCTACGATGCGCATCGCATGCAAGGGCCATAATGGCTGCAAACAGAGAGAAGAGGAGGAAGAGGAAGAAGATGGTCATTAGTGGCTGCATTATTGGTCTATACCTGGGAGGCTTTGGGCATCTTTGAATCCTTGAAATCACAAAAATGTGATTTCAACCAAGAATGTGATGTCATGCCACTTCAGCTACTTCACCTCGCCAAAGGAGAAATGGCCGGTTTCGTTGGCGTGCTTGGATGCTCCGTTTTCTCCCACTAGCACCAGGTAACACTCCAAACAACGTACTCTGAACGTCGTGGTGTTGGTAGAATAATTTCTCAGCTGAAGAAGCTTGACGAGCTGCTTGCTGGCGTCCACGATCTCTTCTTCACTCAGAGTCCAGTGGCCAACATCTCCTTCTTTTTTGGTGCTGGAAACGCTATTCAATGCAATGCTATCGTAATGGATACCCGAGTAAACGAGACAAATGAACTTGGACGGTTTCTCGGCTTCATCTTGGAATACCATTACGTTGCCCAGCTCCACATCAAAACAGTTTATCCGAATCCCTAAAGAACTGGCAATGATCCCTAGTTCAATAGCACCGCCCCAGGAATCCTTCTTTTCAATCCACTCACAGTACTTGTCTATAGGTCTTCCAAGAACCATCTCATTATACGTAAACGGATCACTGGCAATTCTCGTCGACACAAGCTGTCGAAGGTTGATATCGTCCATAGAAAGCTGGTTCGTAAGTGAATAACTGATAGCTCTAAACATGCACGAGTTGTCATCCGGAACATTCCTAAGTATAGCATACTTATTAAGTTGCTTAATGAACACACTAGGAACGTCACTAGACTCTTTAGGTTTCGAAGAAGCAGCAACCACTGAAGACCCTTCCTCGGTAATCCCCGTTGAAGGACCCGTTTCCGCTAATATCTGCTGGTTGGCACGTATCCCAGCTTCCTTAATCAGCACATCTGAACCGGCATCTATAGACTGTGGGGGAAAGCCAACCTTGAATGAAGTGATGGAGATGTTTGCAAGTTTCGACGATGTTCGAGATATAAACAGCGCTAGTTCAGCAACCGAGATGGACTCGTCTTCTATGGAAATCACGTCTGTAGCAGTAGATGTCTTGACCTTGATTCTCATGGTAAGTAGTAGTTTACTTATCTATAAACGAGTCACTTATCGCGGAATGCAGTATATGGACAGATACAAAGAGATGGACTCCCACAAGCCTCCCAAGACAATCAAGGCAGAGGAGGCAACGCTTTTAGGGCTTATTTCCATTTACAGAAGAGCCATACTCTATTGTCTTCTGGTCTACACTGTCTCGCTGTGTTCCCGTTTGACTATCTAGTGTACATGAATATCCAGCAGACCGAGGTCCGAACGCCATGAATAGGCAGTAGTGGTAGAAATAGGACCAGCAGCGGCAGCTGCTGGTTACCAAAACTCACCAAAACTCACCACCACCACCACCTATATGCCTTTACTTCTCCAGCTCACTCCATCTAATCCTTCATCTCAAGGTCAGCCTGTTCCGATGGAATCCCCGTGATAAGTGCATCCAAATTGTCCTTCTTGGAATCCTTGATCGAATCAAGCTCCTGCTTGTTCTCGTGCTTATACTGTTCGGTCTGCTTGTACTTCTCCACAGAGTCCATGAACTTCTGGAGGTTGTACCCAGCACACGCCTCGCTTTCTAGCGGCGTGTACGGTCTCTGCCTGAGGTCTTTCAACCTTCTCTTATGCACTTTGCCCTTTCTGTGGTGGTCCAACGTGGGCTGGGACTCGAAGTATTTGGCACATTCCACACAGTAGTATTGGCCCAACCCAGGCTTGGTTTCGTCCAACGCCTGGTTCTTCAAAGCGTATACGGACTCCTTGGTGGCGAGATCCTTGTAGACGAGATCGAGATCTCTGGTTCTTCTTTTCGTTTTGTATCTTTTGACCGAGTACCTTCCCATGATGTGATCTGGTGAAAAGATTATTTAGTGCATCTGGAAATGTCTTATCTGAGATGAGCATGCCTGGTGCACGGGTGTGGCACATAGGCCTTCCAACTGGTACACTTAGAAGGAAGAAAAGGAGGGGGAGAGGTATAGGGGAGGATAAAGTTGATGATTTGGTCGCATTCAGAATGGCTGGTTTGAATGGAGGGCTTTTCAGAGCGTTTTGGGTGCCATTGGAGGGTCATTTATAGGGATGTGTAGAGACAAAAGACATGGACAGGGCATTCAATGTGAATAGCTATTTAGCTGGAATTTTACTAGCATCACTTTGATCTCAAAGTAAAAGAAGAAAACAACTACATTAATTAAACAATTGCCTTACTTTACTGCTCTCATGGTGTGGTGACTGTAATGGCTGTTCTTGTCAATGGCTGCGAAATCAGTAGGAGAAGCACAGTGTACATGTATTTTGTGCCACAGCCAGGTAAACAATTTAATTTGATTTTAGACTGCTTTATTGAACTCAAAAGGAACCAAAGAAACTCAATTTGAAGCCAAACTGTCAATAACCCAAAGAATACATCTCATTCGGTGCACCCTCCACTCGACCATCTACAACCCACCGCCAACTCACCAAAAACTCCTCTAATTTTCCCAGTGACCCATCAACCATACAAAACAGCTCTCATTGCATCGCTTTCCACTGCCTGCTTTGCCTTAATGTTTCCTTACCACCCTTTTTACTACACCTGTTGGTGGGTACCTAACAGTCACAGCACACCACGTGACCATCACTCTCCCTCACTGCCATAGTTAACTCTTGCCAGCCCTAGTGTGAGCAGCCGTCTTACCTGCACTCCGCGCGGTGCTGAGGCTCACTAAGTAAAAAAAAATTTATCACCATTTTTCCCTTCCCTTCTTCAACGACTAGTTCACAACAGGTATGTTTCCCGGTCCCAAACTGCCAGCAATAAATCGAGACGTCCTTTAAGTGGGAAAAGCCAGGGTTTATATAGTCCAAGATTCCTTCCCCTCATTTCCGTCAAATGTCCATTTTCCAACCGTCCATTCCACTTTTCAGTGCTCACTAAGCAGCCCAATACAAGTCAACTTTCCCAATACAAACACCCAAATTCGAAAGCCAAATATCTAAAAACACCAAATTCTTGGTATTTGCCACCCCCTGAAAAGCCTACCATTTTTTTAAATGGCTGACCTTCCTAGACATTTCTGATCAACACACGACCCACCTCGATTAATAAGCATCTCGCCTCACTGAAATCTGCGCAGACTTTCACCACTTCCACTTTTTTCAATTACTAACTCTTTCCAGACAAAATGGCTAGAAGACCAGCTAGATGCTACAGATACTGTAAGAACAAGCCTTACCCAAAGTCTAGATACAACAGAGCCGTCCCAGACGCCAAGATCAGAATCTACGACTTGGGTAGAAAGAAGGCTTCTGTCGATGACTTCCCATTGTGTGTCCACTTGGTTTCTAACGAAATCGAGCAGTTGTCTTCCGAGGCTTTGGAAGCTGCCCGTATTTGTGCCAACAAGTACATCACCAAGATCTCCGGTAGAGATTCTTTCCACTTGAGAGTGAGAGTCCACCCATTCCACGTCTTGAGAATCAACAAGATGTTGTCGTGTGCCGGTGCTGATAGATTGCAGCAGGGTATGAGAAACGCCTGGGGTAAGCCTCACGGTTTGGCCGCTAGAGTTACTATCGGTCAGGTGCTCATGTCCGCCAGAACCAAGGACTCCAACAAGGACGTTGTTATCGAGGGTTTGAGAAGAGCCAGATACAAGTTCCCAGGTCAGCAGAAGATCATCATCTCTAAGAAGTGGGGTTTCACTCCTCTTGACAGAGAAGAGTACATTGCCAAGAAGAGAAACGGTGAGGTCAAGGACGACGGTGCTTACGTCAAGTTCTTGTCTAAGAAGGGTAACTTGGAGGAGAACTTGACCCAGTTCCCTAACTACCAGTACCAGGTTTAAGTGTATATCTGTAATTGATTCTGCTACTTGATTTGCACATTGTAGACGTTGATTAGTAAGCTATGATGTATGCAGCTGAAGTATATAGTGGAAAGTTTTATCCAGATCAAGATCAAGATCCAGTTTCAATCTGATAGTTTCCTTTTGTGCTCCAATTCCTTCGAAATAAGCAGATACTGTTTCTCCAAAAGGCCATTTTTCGGAAATGTCTATCCCTCTTGCCTTTCTGGTGAAACAGTTTCGACCATGTTTAACATCATCCTGGCATAGCCAGCCCAATCGTTTGGTTCCTTGACAGTAATTTTAACAAATGCAATCAAAGGAATTGAGACCAGTATTGAAATGTGAATTATAAGACTCAGTGTGATCAAAAGGATGAGTACGACTCGAACGACGGTTTCCCATGGTGGCATTAAACAAGTAAGGCTTTCTAATGAAAGAGATAATAACATGTTAAGAAAGCGTTTCAAAGAAGGTACGATGCAGAGAGTCTTCTCCAACGAAGAAGTCGTCAACAAGTTGGGTATGGCATTGAGTGGGTTTTCCAAGGATGAATATAAGAAACTAATTTGTGAACGATTTGAGTGGACTCGGAGTGAAGGTTTCCGTCTTATATATTCCATCGGACTGATAGTCATTGATTCAAGATAGGAAAGAAAAAGACTGCAAAGTTGTAAAAGGTGATGGCTTACTCGAATGGAATATTCTATCAAGGCTTGATAGTTTTCATGTTTTAAGGGCTTTCTGGAGAAGATCAATACGGAGGTGAATAAGAGAAGCCCAGGAAGTTCTCCAAAGAGAAGGAAGTGTATACTAATTAAATGATATATTAAGATAAGTCGATGGTGGTTTACTAAAGAGATACAGTTCATCTCATGATGTTCTTTGGGGACTGTAGCTTTTCACGACACCATACTTACTGAACCTCTAAATGACTGACAGTAAGTAATTTGCAAAGAAAATGCTATATAATTAAGACCTCATTTATATGTGTCTTCAGATCAAGTTCTGTACTGGAAGACTGCTCATGGCGTGCCCACTGAAGGTCAACCAGACAAATAGAAAGCCAATAGAAAGTGAAGAAAAGAGCAGAAATTGAAAGCAGAGTGTCAGTGTATACAACTAACAAAAAATAAAAAAAAAACCAAAACCAAAACCAAATATCACTTTGTCAGTTCCCTTAGCTGTCCTGTCCATATTAATCAGATCCACAGGAGTCCACAGCAGACCACAGCAGACCACCTGGTTACTATCCCAGCCACGAACTCCCTAAACTAAACACCTTAAATCTAAACACGTTAAAAGCCAGACCCCCTCCAGCTCCCTCCACCCCAAACCTTAACTGCTGACTTCCCTCATCCACCTCACTGTCTGCTTCAGCCGTGCCATCCATCAACCCCCAGTCCCCAAGTCCCCCAACATTCAAATCCAACAAAAAAAAACCATACCACCCAAATCTGAAAACCCTTACTTCCATCCCAAATCAGCCTTCCCTCTTCCCTCCCTCCAACTCATCCCCACCCTGTTCTTCCAAGCCACGTTTGGTTGACAGGCTGGCTGCGAAAAAGTGTCTCTTCCAGTACCATCCCACGAGGCAGCCAAGGGACCGTTAAAACCGCCAAAAATGGCTAAGAATCTCCAGAAAAAGGCCAGCCTATACAGATTTACCCACAGATTCCAATAAAAACCTTGAAAACCCTCCAACATCACTCCGCGGCAAGCCACGAAGTGATGTTGGTGGTCGGTCCATCGCGGTGCGTAAAAAACCCACCCAGGCCACCGCGTCTGCTGCCATAAATACCGGCGTGATTCCCTCGCAAAAACCTTTTTCACCCATTCCTTTTCCAAACCATGTCCTTCACTCACAAAGAAAAACCTGACACTTTGGTGTTGTTCGATGTCGACGGCACGTTGACGCCCGCCAGATTGGTCATTTCCGACGAAATGAGAGACACCTTGAAGGCCTTGAGAAAGAAGGTGGTGATTGGTTTCGTTGGCGGCAGTGACTTGTCGAAACAGGTGGAGCAGCTTGGCGACACTGTGTTGCAGGACTTTGACTACTGTTTTTCGGAAAACGGGTTGACCGCTTATAAGTTGGGCAAGGAGCTTGCGTCCCAGTCGTTTATCAACTGGATTGGCAATGACAAGTATAACAAGCTTGTGAAGTTTATCTTGAGACACTTGGCTGATATTGATATCCCAGTGAGAAGAGGTACATTTATTGAGTTCAGAAACGGTATGATTAACGTTTCGCCTGTGGGAAGAAACGCTTCTACTGAAGAGAGAAACGAGTTTGAGAAGTTTGACGCTCAGCATAAGGTCAGAGAGACCCTTGTCAATGCGCTTAAAGAGAACTTTTCCGATTACGGCTTGACTTACTCTATTGGTGGCCAGATCTCGTTTGACGTGTTCCCTACCGGTTGGGATAAGACTTATGCTCTTCAGCACGTTGAAAGTGAGGGTTTCAAGGAGATCCACTTCTTTGGCGACAAGGCCTACGAGGGCGGTAACGACTGGGAGATCTACTCCGACCCAAGAACCATTGGCCACGCTGTCAAGGCTCCTTCCGACACCATCAGAATCTTGAAGGAGACTTTCGACTTGTAGATGCGATTACAATACGTTTAATATATACATGAACTGTGGGTTTTACTGCGGACGGTAGTAGATTGCTGACCCGTCGCTTCCACCGGTAATGACTTGTTCGACCTTCTTCTTGCCGATTTTCTCTCCGTCGAGAAGCTGGAGTCGACTGGTGGTGACATTGTTGATCTTCTTTGCCAACTTCTTCTTTGATGCAGATTCGCTTTCTGCAAAGTCGCTGGGCTCAATGAGTTTAGGCAAGGCCACAGGTTTAGAGCTCTTGACGCTCTTTCCGTTACCAAACTGGCCCTTATCGTTTTGGCCAAACACAAGAACATCCTTGTTAGGGCCTGAGTTGTCCAATACAACAAACACATGGTGGCCACCAGGAATGACATTCTTGATTCCAATGTTCTTGATAGCCTTGGCCTTTTCGTCGAATTCAGTAAGACCAACAAGCGACTTGAGCACAGCTGGAACAGAAGCGACGTGCATGTACTTCGAAAGACCCAACTGTCCGCTAAGACCAGCCCCAAAACTAAGCAAGAGCTCTTGGTCCTTGGAAGGATCCTCTTCGTTGGTGCTTTGCAATTGAATGAAGGAAGATTCGCTCGATGCAAAAACATTCTTGACGTGGAACTTGAAACCAGCTCCGTTCTTTGGCAAACTGTACTTCAGGATCTTTTCCAACTCAGCCAATGTATATGCTACTCTTGGAACTGGCTGGATATCATCAGTAGAAGTCAAGTCTTTGCCGCACTGGCCAAAAGTGTTGGCGCCCCAAGTCCAAATGTTTCCGTTCGCTTCACTGGCAATATTGAAGTTGTCACCTGTTGCAATTGACGAGAACGTACGTGGACGCACATACTTACCATCCTTGTTTGTGACAATTTCGTTATTCAAGTTGGCCAAATCATAGACTTCGTTAGAGACGTCAATTGGCGATTTCAAGTATGGAGAGTACTTGGGCAAACCAAACTGTCCTTTGTTCAATGGCTCACGAGCAGCAACAGCGCCATAAAGCTTACCCTTTGAACTAAGAATAAGCAAATGGTTAAGACCTGCTGTGATATCCTCAACTGTTTCACCCTTCATGGCGTCAAGTTTCAACTTTTCAGCCGAATAACTATAGCTTGAAGAGCCGAGCCAGCCTCTTTGTTTCTTAGGAAGCTGACTAAGCTTTGGACCATAGAAAATCTCCTTCTTGTTCTTACCCAAGTAGTAAAAGCTGTCTCCAGAATGCAACACACGAGATACCTTCAGCGGCATGTTCACGGCAATTGGTTCCTTGAACTTTGGACTGTAATGGTACACCTTGCCCAGATCGTCAATTGCAACCAAGTAGTCATGCTCAATCAACATATCCTGAAGAAGCATGCCATCGAAAAAGCTCAATCTCGTAGGAAGCTTATTTTTAGAGAAGCCACCAAAGACATAAAGACCAGTGTTTGACTTTGAATCAAGCAAGTTCTTTACAAACCCAGGCGACAGCGCAAGCTCGCCACTCAAACGGTCCACAAGATTAGCTACCTTCTTCTTATTCTCCTTAGGATCCTTCATATCTCTAACCTTAGAATCATCAATATCATAGTTAATCTTATTCAGGAACCAACCCTTCAAGTACTTATAGTTCATCACAAGCGAATAAACAGAAACAATGGAAACAAGCGCAAACACACCAGCACCAAGCCCCTTAAGTCTTTCGTTTCTTTCCCACGCCTTACGCTGTTTCTCCTGTTCCTTCTGCATCTCCTTCTGGATAATGAACAACTGTTCTTTCCATTCAGGCGAGTTCGGCTCAATCCCTTGAAGACGAGGATGTGTCAGAGGATCAAATTCCACAAACCCCTCAGCCACATTATCAAGTCTTTCCTTCCGATCGGCACTTTCGGTTTCATCCATCTCATCTATGCCATGGCCAAACTTGAACTCCTTTTTCTGTTTATTGAATTCTTCAATCGAACGGTACTTGTTGGAGTTGAACCTCACTTGGCAGAGAGGCCTTGGAAACCTAAGAGGTCTCGCAAACCGTACCCTAGATATCATTATACGGTACTGATCTGTAGTAGGTATATAGAGAGAAGCCAGGCATGATAATGGGTAAAATGAAGGGATATATGCAGGTCATGGAATATTGGTGATCACCAGTATTCCCCCAAAGCAAAGTCGTTTTGGAAAAACCAAACAAATAGGGGGAATACTACAATTGGTAGAAACCCCCTGAGACCCTTAAAATTTCTCTAACATGTGTATGCTGGGAGAGGTAGTGCTTGCTGGAGGAGGCTGATGGGGCACTTCCTGCAGTACATATCAACAACCTCACACCGTAATCAAGGACAACCACCAAGAACTACAAACACATCCACCTAAAACCGTCTATATCATCACATGAACTACGTTGGACTAAATATCGGAAAGAGGCTGCTCAGCTCCATCACCAAGTTCGATACCAAGAAGTTCGTTCAGTCGCTCCAGACGAAAGGCAAGTTTACCGAGGAGCAAGCCGAGGCAGCGGTGAATATCGTGAACAAGGCGGTAAACGATGGTATTTCGTCGATAGCGAAGAACTTGGTGACCAAGGAGACCTTGAATTCGATTGCGTACCAGCAAAAAGTTGATTTTGCCAAGTTGAAGGGTGAGCTACAGACCATGGATAAGTCTGAGTTCACTAACCTTAAGAAGGAACAAGAACAGTTGCGTACGAACTTGACGAATTTACAAAACAGACTTAAGGAGGAGATTACAAAGAACTCGGCTGGCGTCAGGCTTGATTTGAACTTGGAAAAGGGTAGAATCAGAGAAGAGAGTTCTCTCCACGAGCTGAAGATCGAGGATACATACACGAGGATTGACGAGGAGATTGCCAACATGCAAATGCAGATTAAGTCTGTGAAAACTCAGGTCATGCAGTGGTTGATCGGTGTCAGTTCCGGTACCGCTGCTTTGATGTTGGCGTTTGTGCGTTTCTTCGGTTAAGAAGAGGTGAGAATACAAGAAGGATGGATAACCGGTGCTTGGGGATCGGCTGCTGTTGATTGTTTTGGTTATTCAGGCCCAGGGAAGGCGAGGGAGGCTCGGTCGGTGTTTTTGAACTCCGAGAATCCATCTTTTCACAGCAAATTGGCTGCCAGTAGCCAACCACAACCTCCCTAAGCAGATCCAATGTCTCTTTACTGGAAATTTCCGAGGAATAGGTCCGTTGAAGGCGGATATTGCTCGTCTACACGAGCCCTGGGTTAGTTGTTGCGGTACCCCAAATATGCCCACGCAACAACCGTAAGAACCCACAATACCTGCTCCTAAAACTACCCTAAAAAAATGCCCCATAAAAATACCCTCTACTAAATACAAATAGTTTCTCCCTTGTTCAATACACCCTATCAGAGAGCTTCCATTATTTCGTTCATCGCGCACGTGACCTCCTGCCAAATATCCAGTGGGTAGCAGCCTTAAAACACGAAAGACCAACACATCAACAGCGAACCCATTCCTATCCCAATGAACGCTCTTTACAATCATGGTGTAAGACAAACCCACCATCTCACGCGAGACTTGGCTTCCTTGGAAAAAAACCTCCTGACGTCCCCAATGTCTCTCCAAGGGTCCATCATAACATCGCTCACGGCATTCAAGAAAACCATCAAAGAGTATAATGACATGATCCAGCAAAGTGGCGGTGGCGACGACAAACACCGTACGCGATTGGAGAAGTTCAACGGCGAATTGAACCAATTCCAGCTGAAATTCGACTCCTTACGCCAGCAAAGAGAGTCTATCTTACAAGAAAACAACCAGCAAGAGCTCATGGGCAGGCGGCATGTGGCAGGAGGATCTGAAAATCCCTACGATTCGGGATCTCAGGGGTACGGCTATGGCCAGAATCAGCAACAGCAGACCTCCAACATGTCTTACCTGGAAGGGTTATATAAAGAGAAACAGTCACTTTCCAGAGGAAGCCAGCAGCTTGACCAGATCTTGGAAATGGGCCAGAATGCGTTTGAAGATCTTGTGGAGCAGAACGAAACCTTGAAGAAATTAGGTTCTAAGTTTTCTCTGAGTTTGGTTACATTAGGTGTTTCGCAGGGCACTATCCGTACCATTGAAAAGAGAGCCAGACAAGACAAATGGCTCTTTTGGGGAGGGGTGATTATTTTCTTTGTGCTCTGTTACTTCTTGGTCCGGTGGTTCCACTGAGCATGATTCCTTGGGTGGGAAAGGTTACGAGATAGGTGATTTGTGGGGGACATCGCAAAATTCAGAAGGCTTGATCCGCTTCATGCGCAACTACACCGTCCACATGAAGTGTAACCGGCGCAGCAGAAACAGGGTTTAACGGGGAGGGGAGCGGGCGACTCCTTTTTTTGAATTTTCATCTTTTACCTTTCAGTGGGTTCCTGTTTTGGATGTGCAAAAGACCAAGAAATCAGGGCCATTGGTGGTTTCCCCTTGAATCAAAGCGTCTGGTAGGACAAAGCTGAAACATTACGGAGTCGGGAAGGTCTGACAAAACTAACAAGTCTACTTTTTGATCTTGTTCGGTAAAGGTGGCTGCAAAACCCACGCGGGGTGGGGTACAGAAACATCAAGACACAAACCCAGCCGCTGTCGGGAAGGGGGGCCGATGACGAAACTTTCGCCTATCAGGTGTAGGCCAAGACACAGATTTCTTGGATCAAGTGTTCAATTTCACTACTCAAAAGAGATAAGTGGTGGGGACCAGAGCAACAAGCCAGTGCCAATTGAACGGAACCAAGTATCTCGAAATACCTAAATTACGAGTATCTAAGCCCAGATAACCGTCGAGACATAGATCCTTAGCTAACGTTGGCAAAGCCTTGGATCCAACGAGGCGAAGGTGGCTCTGGTAGGCTAATATGGCTTTTGCGCAAGGAAATGTGTCAAACATGCGCAGAAACATCCAGTCATGTTACCTAAACAGGCAAAACACTAAGCGGGTGCGCAGGCCTCTCGGTCCCCGGACAATACATGAACACAGGGTGCAACTTGCGGGAAATTACATGGGTAATTAGCCTAAACAAGACAAAGCCCTGGGCTGCGTTCACGGGAAGCTGTCTTTGTGGAACCGACGGGTGGCAATGTATGGGAAAGCGATCGAGGTTTTACATATCACTTTTCCTAATGGGGCAGTTGGACGGCATACAAGTAATGGCTGCGAAATCTATCTTTTGCCTAAAGAGGCATTGGTATTATGCCTCTTGGCTTCATGGTTTCTTCCTTTTTGCACCCAGATTGACCTTTATGCCTCTTCCGGCTGTTGTCAGAGGTCCGCCTGCTGCACCTGGCTTCTGCCTTTGTCAAGCACTATATATCCAAAGTGTCCGCCCCCACCCTCGAGAGAGAAACTCCCTCGTCTAAAGCTTTTCAACGCCTTTCCTTTTTTACCCTTTTACCTTTCTTGTTTCGTTCTTCGTTTTATTTCAACTTTCGAGCCTTCTACAAGGTTATTCGTTTTTGCAGTTCTGCTTGTTGATTTTATACCATCCTTTACACTTTTGTGGATACCCCCCATTTATTGAATCATGAACTTGAAGTTACTTGTGGTGGCTGCAGTGGCAGCCGCTGCTCCAATTAAAGAGGTTAAACGTGCAGATGTTGTTACCATGACAACAACTGCCAACGTTGGCTGGGCTCAGCTACTCGGTGGAAGTGCAGAGACTGATACTCCTGCCCCCGCTCCAGAACCTACTCCAACAACCCAAGGCTTACTTGGCCAGCTCTTTGGAGGAAACCAGGAGACTACCAGCACGCCGCCTCCAGCTCCAACTACAACCTCGCAGGGTTTCTTTGCACAGCTTCTCGGAGGTCAAGAGACAACGTCTACCCCTCCTCCAGCTCCAACTACCACATCGCAAGGTCTCTTTGCTCAATTGTTTGGCAATACTAATACCGCTACTACCCAGGCTGCTCCTGCTCCAGCTGCTACTTCTGCTGCCCCAGCCCCAGCTGCTTCCTCATCGCCGTCGTCTGGAAGTAGTTCAGGTGGAGGGTTCTTGAGTTCCCTTCTCGGATTGTTTAACACTCCGTCGTCTTCTTCAGGATCGTCTTCGTCTTCGAGCTCGTCCTCGTCCTCGTCGTCTTCATCCTCGAATTCTTCGGGCGGTTGGTTCTCAAACTTGCTTGGTGGCTTGTTTGGTGGTTCCTCTTCTGGTTCTTCCGGCTCCACCGGCTCTTCTGCCTCTGCAGCTGCTCCAGCTTCCTCTGGTGCTGCTTATACCCAATCTCAGAGTTCTAATAACTTTGGCGGCGCTAGCAGCAGTGATGGTAGAGATAGTCCTGGCTTCACCGAACCAGTTACTGTTGATGGTACTGGTGACGGATCCGACTCTTCTCTGCCAAACTCCGATGCCACCATTGCTTCCAACTCCCAAGTCGCTAAGGTCGCTGCTTACGCTGAAAAGGGTGGTGGTATCACTTACTCCCCTTACACTAAGAACGGTCAATGTAAGACTGCCAGTGAAGTTGCTTCTGATATCAAAAAGTTGAGAGGCTACGGTCTCATCAGACTTTACTCTGTGGACTGTTCTGGTATCCAGAATGTCGCCAGCGCCTTGTCTTCCTCCCAGAAGCTTTACTTGGGTGTGTGGTCTATTGACAACTTGGACAATGACTTGAGCAGCATGGACCAGCAGGTGAAGAGCGGATCTCGTGGTTGGAACGCCGTCCACACCGTTGCTATCGGTAACGAGCTTGTCAATGCCGGTACCAAGACTGCTTCCCAAGTGGCCAACGCTGTTAAGGAAGCCAGACAATGGTTCAAGCAGAACGTTCCTTCCTACTCTGGCTACATTGTCACTGTGGACACATTGGTTGCCGTCATGAACGACTCCCTGATGTGTGACATCTCTGACTACCTTGCTGTGAACTGTCATCCATACTTCAGTGGCATTGAAGCTCTGACTTCTGGCTCCTGGTTGAAACAACAAGTGGCCCTGTTGAAGAGCCATTGCAACAACGGTAAGGATATCCTCGTTACCGAGAGTGGCTGGCCATCTTACGGTAACACAGTCGGACAAGCTGTTCCATCTATTCAGAATCAGTACGAAGCTGTGAAGGACTTGGGTAATGTGATGGGTTCTTCGGTGATCATGTTCACCATGTACAATGACTACTGGAAAGCGCCTGGCAGCTGGAACGTCGAGCAACACTGGGGCATTTATGGTGACCCCGAGTACTAAGCGACTAGCTTACCAGAAACTTTTCTTTTGAAAAATATGTAAATTTGAATGATGTACATTAATTGGTGTTGGTGTAGAATGGCTGCGAAAACCGTTGATTATGTAGCCCAAGGGAGGGGCCGACAGTATTTAAAGCAAGGCAAAAACACCGTTTTTGACTTCTTTCAAACACAAATAAGAAGTCGTAATTAATTAATTTTTTACAGAGTTATCATTAATGTATTAGGTAGAATGGGAACCCAGGTGGTCGTGTGCCACCCAAAAGGGTCTACGCACCCATCAACAAAACCCATAAACAAGATTTCCACTAGTTAACAGTATATACTCGGTCGGTCCGTCTCCAACGCCATGTCAGACCGTGAAATCAAAAAACTCGCCACAAGGCTTAACGGCTTTGTTGAGTCCATATACCTGTTAAAAAATAACGCTGGCGCCTCAATCGCCAACGACTTCCACAAGCTTCCTCCAAGAACTGGCTCTGACTACTACAAAGTAATCACCAGACCGATCTCCCTCCATATCATTGCCAGACAAGTAAAGAGATTGGCTTATAGAGATGCACAGGAGTTTGTTCGTGACTTGGTGCAAATAACGTGGAATGCTCGTCACTATAACGAACCAGGCTCTCCGATCTATGAAGACGCATTAATCTTAGATAACTATATTAAGGAAACGGTTATACCCAGACTTGCCAACGATAAGAATATCACTATGCTGACGGGGGTGCATTATCCTGACTTGGGTCCTTTGGACGATTATGACCACCTTCAGTTTGACGCTGACGGTGCTAGTGCTCTGCCTTACTTGAAGAATGAAGAGTATGAAGAGGATGACCACCCTTCTCCATACCAGGCTCACCATAAGGCTTCTTCACACCCTCCAAAGGCTGCTGAAGGCGGTGTTAGACGTGGACGTCCTCCTATTATCGATAAGCCATACGAGTCGAGAATCAAGAGTATACTTAAGAACTTCAAGAGAGTGCGTCACCCAGACGACGAGAACCTTATTCTTACGGCTCACTTTGAGAGATTACCTGATAAGGCTACGCCAGGGTACTACGAAATCATCATGAACCCTATTTCGCTTCACGAAATCAGAACGAAGGTGCGTTCTAGAAAGTACCTTGACGTTCAGCAGTTCTTGGATGATTTGAACCTTATGATTGGCAATGCCAAACTCTTTAACGCTTCTGACCCAGCTATGATGAACGATGTGCTCATGTTTGAGAAACAGGCATCTGAGATAATCGAGAAGGAAATGCAGAGACCTGAAAAGGACTTTATCGTGGCTACAAACTCTGGCTCTGATGGTCTCAAGGTTCCAATTGATTCTGTTACTGTCAATGAACATACCTATAAGGTTGGTGACTGGGTGCTTATCAAGAACCCTAATGACGCTAATAAGCCAACTTGTGGTCAGATTTTCCGTTTATGGTCTACGGATGGTGTGGAGTACACTAATGTTTGTTGGTACATTCGTGCTGAGCAAACGTGTCATCGTGTGGATAGACTTTTCTACATGAACGAGGTCTGTAAAACCGGTGAATACAGAGACCACTTGGCCGAGGATATCGTGGGTCCTTGTTACGTGATTTTCTTGACTCACTACCAAAAGGGAGACATTCCACCTAACTTGCTTCCACCAGGCTCTGAGTGGTTCATTTGTGAGTTCCGTTACAACGCCAACAACTACGTCTTCAACAGAATTAGAACGTGGAAGGCATGTCTACCTGACGAGATCAGACACATTGATCAGCCAATTGTAACTATAAACGAGCCAAGGAAACTCATCAAGTATGATTCTCCAATCAAGCACTTGCTTCCTGCTAATGCCTATGATGATATGCCAGCGGCCCCACCTCAGCAAGGTCCTAATCCAAATGGTCCTCCAATTGTGGGATCTGTGTACTTGAGACCACCATTCTACAATGATGAACTTGGCCAGTGCTCCACATCTCCAAACGTTGCTCCAGCTCCTGAGTATGACGAACCAATGTCTGGCCGTAAGGCATACATTTTCACGCCAGTTTCTCAACTCAAGTCGGTGACTGGATCTGGTATTTACTCTTCCTCAGGTACCCGTTCTGTTACCGTCAACTACATTCCAGGTCAGTTCGACGAGGCTGCTGCCAACCTTCACCAGTCTCCACCTATTGCTACTCCTTCTATGGACACTTATAGACAGCCATACACCCCTCAGCCGGCTACCCAACCACCTATGAGCACATACAAGCCTTACGTGCCAAAGTACAAGGCTGAATCTCCAGCTATCAGTTCACGTGCTACGCCGCCAGTCGGAAATGTGAACTCTCCAGCAGCTCAAGGTTACCACTCGTCCACATCTACATACTCTGTTGTTCTTCCAGGAGGAGTAGTATCCTACGTTGAGAAGCCAGCTGAAGAAGGAGAGGAGTCAGCTGATTTATCCGACGTAAGTCAAGCCATCATCAACTTGAACGGGCAAAAAGTGTGGTTCAGATCCCCACCAGCCCAAGTCAGCTCCAGGACTATCAATGATATCGGCCACAGTGTTGAATATTTGGCCTGGCAGGCAAAGAGACGTAAGACTGAAAGCTCTCAGTAAAGGCTGGGCGCCATATAGAAGTGTCGTGCAGATGCGACGATTTATCGCGAAGATGGAGATGAAGATAACTTACCAGAAAGAGATACTCCACATTCTCTATGATCAAACAGGCTAGTGAATTCCAGGAATGGCTACGAAAGCTGAAGAGAATCGTAGCGTTGGTTGGTGCTGGGCTTTCGGCATCGTCGGGTCTACCGGTTTTCCGTGGCTCGCAAGGACTCTGGAAAAACTTCAACATGATTGACTTGGCTACGCCAGATGCTTTCTACATTGACCCGGGTCTTGTTTGGCAATTCTATGCCTGGAGAAGACACATGGCACTTAAGGCACAGCCCAATGCTGGACACAAAGCTCTAGCGGCGCTCTCCCACGACACAAGTAAGGAGTTCCTCACAATCACTCAGAACGTTGATGGACTTCTGGCAAGAGCAGGACATCGTCAGCGACATCTATACGAGATCCACGGGTCTCTCTTTGAGCTACGGTGTACCAGCTTCACTTGTACCCATAGGGAGAAGAACTATGAAGATCCGCTCACAGAGGCACTCAATTGCGAGGAGGAAGACGAAATCATCGAGCCTTACCAAGCAGACGGTCTGCTGCCGCAGTTCAGTCCGACAAAAGAGCTTTCTCCGAAGGAACTACCGTTGTGTCCGGTTTGCGGTACGCTAATGCGTCCCGGTGTGGTTTGGTTTGGTGAGTCTCTCCCATTGCGTGCTCTAGATGGAATTGATAACTTTCTCGAGTCAGGTCCAGTCGACTTGATACTTGTTATAGGTACTAGCGGGACGGTGTACCCGGCAAATGGTTATGTGGAAAGAGTTCGCCAGCTTGGAGGAAAAGTTGCCATTTTCAATACGGATATCGAGGAAGAGGTTTTGGCAGGGGAGGTTGCGGATACCTGGGGATTTCAAGGAGACGCAGCCGAATTGTTACCCAAAATGCTACAGTGAAGAGAGGGACAATTATACCATGTTGAACATGAAAGGTGATTGGCGGACCCGCAAGAATGGGGGACATTTCGCAGCCACCTGGGGCGACGCGCAGGGTAATTGCAGCCACCGACATTAAGCCACAACGGAAAAAATGCCTTATCTCAAGATAAAGCAAGATCGGCAGGAAAGTGAAGTTGTTTTAAAAGGTGAAACGTCCACGTTGTCTCTACTGGTCTCGTGGGGCTTCCCCCATGGTATGGCTTCGCTTCGCCTGGGAAGCTTATCGCTCGGAATGGACCAAGCTGCCCGGGCTGCGACGTCAATTGGCGTACCTAAGAGTCCTTGCGTCAACCGAAATGCAGTAAGGCAAGCCCTGCTGCTGGCAGACGAATCTAGAATGTGAACGAAAATGGCGTGTGGTTTACACAGACATTCTCTAGGCGCCATTTGGGTTCGGGAGGCTTCGTTCTGACTGTATATCGGACGAGCCTTGCTGCCATTTGACTATCGAAGAAGATGTCGCAGAAATTTTAAACACTGGCATGAATGGGATGATCGTAGATCTCCTTTTCAATAGTTTACTCAATGCCATGAAATTTCATTTATGACAAGATTCAGGGGTGTTTCTATTTCTACAAATCACGCAACCACCAAAAAAAGAAAGAGATGCCATGGCATTAACTTATTCACAACAGACATCAAGTCTCGTGTCCAGCCTCGCCCAATGTACTCAGACCAGCTGAGTGGTAACCAGCAGCGGCAGCTTCTGCTGGCAAACAAACAAAAAAAATTCTATCATGGCAGATAGCCGTTGGCAAAAATAGCCAGTATAATAATAAAAGGAATAATAATAAAAGGAAGATACATTTGCATCGTAAGTCGTTGTCTCTTGTGGTTGTTCATCCAATGGGGGGTTATTCACGCAGCGCATGCCAAAAAAGCCTGAAAAAAAAAAACCGCTTGTGGCTGCAAAACGCGCCCGCCAGGCCTGGTAACCAGGATGGGACATATTTCCAGCCGGTGACAAAGCGAACTTTGCCCGAATGGAGTGGTGGCAGTTGGAGGGGAGGCCATTTGGAGGAATTTGGGGGGAATTTGGTCAATTGAGTTCCAAAGTGAGCTTGAAGGTTTCTTCAGAGAGCTGGGTGTCTCAGGCTGGAGGCTGAAAAAGTCACCTTGAACGCTGCCCTGAGGGTCTTTGGAAGATCTCTTTAAGGTACTGGAAAGGTCAATTTCGGCACTCATTTTTTCAAAAAGCGGGCTTGAATCCTCATTCTTCAAAAAGAACGTAATGAGTTTTGTAATGAGTTTAAAAATTCAAAAAGCTGGCTGTAGTACTTATTCTTCAAAACTCACTCCGTTCGCTTTGAATCTGAGAAAGTCATGAACGCTTACTCTTCAAATCTTTTCCAAACCTCGCTTTGCTCGTTTTGGAAGTCGCTTGAAGCTGAAAGTCATGAACGCTCACTCTTCAAATCTCCTTCAAACCTCCTCCAAACCTCGCTACGCTCGGTTTGAAGTTCGGTTGAAGTCGCTTTGAAGCCAAAACTTATACCTCAAAACTCAACCTTCAAAGCTCGCTTCGCTCACTTCGAAGTTCTCGTTTTGAGGTCTTTTTGTAGAACGGATTCCCAACATACGTCGCCGAAGAATTCCTCCGGTCTCTTCCTCGCCGCAGCAGTGTCTTATGCACTAGCGACAGCGCCAGAAGCAGTCGCTGGATTCTCCCCCGCGGCACATCCACAAGCACAGAAAGCTGCCTGCCCGCAATATCCACTGAAAGCCCCCATTGGAGCTCAGACGTGGCTGGCAGGACAGGCGCCAGTGCCAGACCAGGCACTTTCCGTAGCCTGGCTTCTGGAGAGCCCATTTTTATATCTGTAGGAGACTTTTGAATCAAGTTAGTTTTAACATGTTGTCGTTTAATGTCGTCTTGGCTGGGTCTTCTTACCTCTCTGTCTCTGTCTCTGGTGGAAATCTGACGCGGCGGCGCCCGCGGTGGCCCCATGAGAGGTGGCTGCGCGAGCGGCACGATCAGCGACAAGAGATAATTGTCATCCAGATCTCTGGAGGCCAAGAGTGGCAGCAGGAGTCTTAGTGGGGGCAGAGGCAGATCTGGCGTCAGGCCTGGCGCCAGCACTGGTCCTGGGCCTGGGGCCGGGGCGAGTACCAGCAGAGCCATTTTCGCTGTAACCTGGTGGTAGCTTTCGAGGTACCGCGAGTCAAACTCGTCGAGTGCCTCCTCAAGGTTAATGTTCATGGGAGTAGGGAAGGTAGGGAATGTGGAAGTATAAGGTGGTTGTATTTCTGGTTTGTTATGAATTGGTAGTACGCTTGGTCGCTTGGTGCCTGGTGTACTTGTGGCTGCAAGTGTTGGGTGGCTTCTGGCAGTGGCCCGTTAACAGAATCTAAAACGAATTGATCCTGGTCTAAAACAGATCGAAGTATAAACCAGGTCTGGGGCGGGAATTCACTGGGTCTATATAGGTTCCAGAATTTGAAAAATTCCATACCCTCCTGTTCCTCCAATAAAAAAAAAAAAAAAAAAAAAAAAAAGAATATGCAAAATGCAATAAAATGCAAAAAGCATATCGTGCACAGACTTTTTACTTCCACACACCACCGGCGCCACGGCAGGGGACACGAAATATTTCCACTTTTTCCCCCAGTCCCCAGTGCACAAGTGCTCTGGACGCAGATCGACCCAGGCGGCGGCGGCGGCGCGCCCTAACTAACAGAAGTAGCAGAAAAAAGAGGTCTTTGTCCCTCCACCCCCCAAAAAGGACAAGCAATAGGAAGGTATTTTGCGCGAGGGAGGAGAACCAGGCGTGTTAAAGAAAGACGAAAGAAAGAAAGAAAGAAAGTTTATTTCAATGGGAGAGGTCATGGAGGGAAATTGAGGTGTGGCCGTGGTGGCAGTGGAGGCAGTGGCCGTGGAGGCCGTGGTGGCCGTGGAAAAAATGCACTTTTGGCGTGGCTGCAATGGGTCAATAGGTAATGGGTGAGGTTTAGCACGGGCTGCGACTGCAACTGCTGCCAGTGGTGAATGGAGTGGCTGCAATTGAGTTCAAATGTCACACAACACAAACACAGACCGAAGGTCTGGAAAACAAAAGAAAAGAAAAGAAGAAAGGGGAAGGGAAGGGAAGGAGATCTGGTTTAGACTCCTCTTTCAGGCTAAACTACGTGGTGGAGGTGTACCATTCATCTGCGTCGCCTCGTCAACCAGCCAAGCCGGGTGGAGTCCCATTCATGTGCTGCCGGTGATGGGCGAGCCGCGACTGGAAAAAGAGGGAGGAAGAGGGAGGATGAGGAAGAGAAGGGAGAAGGGAGAAGGCAGAAGTAAGAGATTAATCTAAAGTGACTTAATCTAAAGTGTCTTTAATTTAAAGTGTACTTAATCTAAAGTGTACTTAATTTTAAGTATACTTCTTCTAGGGCTCCTCTGGCGAGGAACCCTAGGTTCCCCTATCTCAAGTTACCGCTGTGCGACCGGGCTCGGTCGAGCTCCGCGTCAGTATTTGCAACCGAGCCCCAGAGGCTTGAACGCAATGCAACTGATTAAGACATGAAGAATTGACACACGTAGCGGCTGCCGTAGAGACAAGCCGCAAGAAAACGGCCACGCCAACGAGGTTGACGCTGCCAACGCCGCCAACGCCCCCCAAACCTTCCCTATCGCCTATTCTCATATAATTGCCTTGTTTAGGTTCATCTCCATTGCGGCCCCATTGGCTCTTCATTGTCAAGTTTAAACCACTGGCATGCCGTAAATGCGACCTACTTTAGGGAAGACGACACAACGAGAAGGAAAAGAAAAGTGAGAAAAATGAGAAAAAAAACCATGGCATTCTTGCCGCATGAGCTTATCTCAGAGGGGACATTTTTCTAGAGACATTTAGTGGTCTGTCTGTGGTTTGGCGAGGGGTTGTGAGTTGCCTTTTTTTTCTATATGGACTCTTTCTGGACACTTATCCTAACCAGCCTCCAATTGTCTTGCGCAGCTCTTGCTGGCGACAGCCCCTTGATAAGCCTATTGTCGATGGAGGGATTTCGTCTATTTTTGTGAGCGGTTGCCTACTCCAGTGGTCGGATATCTCTTCCATTTGGTCCAGGTATCTATCATTACCAGTGGCTAGAATTGGTCCCGCGCCTCGGTTTTTTACCACTTTTGCGCCCATTTTCTCTGCCTCTGGTTTTCCACACCGAAGCTTTTGTGCCCTGCGACATGGACCTTTTGGGTTTTGACTTTTTTGTGTTACTACCCTAGGGATCATCTAGCTCCGCACGGAGAAACATGTCTCGTGGAGGGGGGCAAGTTTGAATTATACTTTGTAGGGTCTTCCAGAAGGTCGTCTTGGTTGGCGGCTACCAGCTACCAGCTGCCTGCTGCCGGTTGGCTGCCGCCTGCAACTGCGACTGGACCACACTTTTTGTGTTACCAGTCCAAGCGCCTAACTACCTACCCCTAACGAGTCGCTTAAGTCGAGCCCCTAAAGTCACTGGAGCCTTAGGAAAAAAATGTACCTCCAAAACCAGGCCTAATTAGGCCATTGGCCACGAGGGTAGCCCTGTACTGGCGACCCAATTGTTGTTTAACTCCTAACCACGGCAAATTTTGCATGCTGAGAAGGTTGCAACAATGAACAAAAAAAAATCTCTACAATCTAATTCTTGAGCTTGAAGTTTCCTATAAATGAGCCAATAAAGCAGCCACACCTGGTGGCTGTGTCCAGACTCGGGTTCACTAACGTTACAAAGGACAAGTCCGAGTAGGTAAATTACTGGTGGTTACGGCGGTTACGGCGGGCCGATCATCGTGATATGCTTCGTATTTATAATTATACAATTAGGGGCGCCTCCTAAAGGCTAACTTTTGGGCATGAAGGCTTCACGCCAGATCTAAATGAATATTAAACGCCATTCAAGTGGCCACCGACGTCTGTGGAAAGCGCCATCGCGCTTTGCCAGTCCAGTGGAGTGCGAATGAAATTTCACAATTTCATCCTCATCCTCATCTGTCTACACCATCAGGCGAACTCTCGTGTCGTTTCTCGACGCATCGTACGTCGGTGGAGGAGCGCTGGGCGTCTCTGGCGGCACGTACATGAATGCAGTGTTGTTGGTAACATTTGTCGTTTCTTCAGTCACCTGGGTGGCTCCATTCTCTGGCTTATACCCAGGAGACTGGAACACCTGGTCGAAGTTCTGGTTCATGGTCAGATTCATGTTCAGGTTCCCGTTCAAGTTCGGTTGCATGTTTAGTCTTCGCTGCTGGTCGTTCATTATGTGTTGTCTAAGAATCCTGATATGACGCCTGCGGTAGTAGATCCCACAGATGGCTAGGATAAGGGCAACGACAAAACACGCCACGGCAATGCCGATGTAAGCTCCAGTGGAAAGGCCGCCTCCGCCGCCGTAGAAATAAACCATGGAGAAGTTGAAGAAGGTGGAAAAAAAATACTGAAAAATCCTTGGGGGCAGCCGCTTCTCTTTATAGTCGTGGGGGGCGTTCCACTTTCAGCACTAGCGGTGCAGGAGACGAAGTGGTCCATCGCGTGGTGGCCAACCACGAAACGATGTCAGTGCATTGGCGAAATCTATAAAACGACTCCTTTGGGTCATTGAGGCGTTTCGTGACCTCTACAGGTGAAATTGGACCCGCCTGGTTCGTCATACTTATCCCACTGCCATGTCATTCGGTGCCGATGGCTAACGCCTCGTATGTGTACAGCCCTGCACTGACTATGCTCATTCAGCCGCGCCAGTCGAAGGAAAAACCACGCCTATTTTTTCCCTGCAAGAGTGACCGATCAGATAAGTAAACGACTGGAAACGGCACCTCTGTAAACGGAACCGGCACGGAAAATACTGTTTGATTTTATGGATTATGTGGGTGACGTATATTGAGCTGTGGGTGATGTTTTTGACTTGTCTGTCATTGAGTCGCCTATATTGGTGATTTGCTTGGCACCATTCAATGACCCCTATGTAGATGAGACTGGAGAGTGATAGATGGAACCTCCAAAGTCTCTGGAGAGTGAACTTGGTGATTCGTGACGCCAAAATGATGCAAACTATATGGTGTTTCTTTTCTTTGCTGTTCTTTTCTTTACCTCTTTCGGAACCAAATGTGCTCCAGTGGCTATGTTACACATATGCATACACTTGACATGAGTCTAACGCATATCCACAAGGAGTCTGCAACTTGACGTCAAGGTGAAACTCTAGTTTATACTGGCGAGTATGCTGGTGGAGGTTCTCTGACTACTCCGTCAGGCCCTCTGACTACTCCATCAGGCCCTCTGATTACTCCTCTAGAAGACGGTCTGGGTGGGGCCTGGCTGGGGTACTTGGGCCTCGAGATGGTGATACCATGTAAACCGTAATTGAGGTCGGAAAAGAGCCCTGGACGTTTACAACACATGATAATGGTGGCTAGAATGCCAATCCCGACAATCGATGCTCCGGCAATTATAAGGCCCAAGACTACCTTGGAGAGTTTCTGTGACGACAGAGACGGCGTGCTGGCGTACTCTCTGATATCTATTGGAATCAACGGCATGTTTGGTAGTTTAATGAAAGATTGGAATGAAGGTTTCCTTGGTCAAATCCCCATTCTCGTCTTTTCCACGGTTTATATACTTCTCCATGGCTCCCCACAAACATCAGCCTTGCAGGCCGTTGGACCCTGGTTCGGGCGAGGTCATAAATACACTTCTCTCTCGCCGATTCCTGTCCGCCGACACGAAATCCATCAATGACAAATTGTGGCTTTGGTGCTTGCCAGAAATGTTATGAGCATGGCTGAAGTAGCCGAAGAGCGTCCACAATGAGCTAAACCAGTGTGGTATGGTGACTCAAATGTTGGACAGATCCCATTACGGTGACTTTTACCCTAGAATGCACAATCCATACTTTTTTGGGCTAAATTCAACCTACAACCGTTTGTTCTCATCTTGGCAGGTACCAACCGTTATTGCCCTAAATGGCTGCAAACTGTCCTGGGTGTGTCCTGGTGGAAAAGAAATTCACATCACCCACTTCTGCCGATTACCTTCCCTGTTTCTTCCGCTAGCCGTTTAAAACGAATGTCACCCTGAAAACTGGATTCTCCTAAGCCTCGCTGACTATTAGTTACTTCTCCTCGTCAAATGACCTATACCATTGTGGGTCTGCCGAGTGTCACCAAAGTTCGCGAAACGTCAATGGCTTACTGGTGCTTTGGGTCTCGAGGCATGATAGCCTTGGGGAATGAAATATGAAGTGGATAGTGGTTTCGAATGATTTCCTTGGTTTCAACCTTGGTTTCAAGACTGTCAAGAGAAAGACGTTGGTTGACTTGCAGTTTGTGCTGTGCTTGTCTGTCTGCTCCATTGGCTGCAAACGGTCTCGAGACACTCAACATGCTTTGGACCAACGCAACACAAACCCTTGCAAACTCTAGTATATTCAGGGAAACGCCTCTTCTATCTCTCCTATTCAGCTTCCCTTTACTTCCCTCCTTCATGGTCCTTTACCGTCTGGCTGGGGCTCCATTTGGACTGAGGTCACGTGCAAATATCAAGACCGAACAACTTCTCTCGCTGCTTTATACACCAAAGTAGAAAATGGGTACGTCCACAATACCGCCTTCTTCCATGTCTACAGCAACTAACCGTGCAGCAGGTCTTCCTCCTGGGCTCCAGCCGTCAAGCAGTACGAATCAAAACAACTCGGTAAATAATGGCAACTCCTCCAATGGAGCTGCCGACATCGACAGCTTTGGCCTCAAGGGCATTGCTCCGCTTTTAAGAATGGATCAGACGGAGCAGAATCTGTTTGCATTTGGCCAAGATATTCAGCTCTTAGGCTTTGACTTGAACGACAAATCTAGCATCTTGAAAAACATGGCATCTCCCTGGCAAGAAACCAGCCGTACGGAAGTGGAACCTTACTTCCTGTTACCTAAATCAATCCAACAGTCCACCATCATACCGCCTCCTGAGCCTTGTGATACGAAAATCCTGTCGTTTGCCGACGAGACGCTTTTCTACATTTTCTACACGAAGCCTCGTGATACTTTACAAGAATACGCTGCTAGGGAACTAGTTGCTAGAAACTGGCGGTACCATAGAGACATTCAAGTCTGGCTTACAAAGGACTCGAATGTCGAGCCTGTGCTCATTAGCCCTGACGTTGAAAGGGGTGTCTACATATTCTTCGACCCCCACAACTGGGAAAAGATCAGAAAGGAATTTGTCCTACATTATTCCTCCGTGCAAGCTTAGACAGTTCTTTGACAGGATGTCTGAGTGTTCCATGCGCTTCCATGTATTATTAAGGTACCTTATTGGTCCTTTTGGTAAATAACTTTATCCACCTTGACCTCGTCGTTGATGTATGTGTAGATATAGAGTGTGCACCTGGACCCTTGGGTCTCTAAAAGACAGAAGGATGGAATTGGTTCGTTTAGTTTATCATCCTCTTGTTCTTCTTCAACTTGCTCCTCGGCCTTCTCTGTATCTTCTTTTTCGTCTTTTGAAGGTTGCTCTTCCTTCTCCTCCTTATCCAGTTCCTTCTCTTCAGTTTCCTCTTTGCCGTTTTCTAGACTATTTGCTTCACCTTCATCTTCGTCTCCTTCATCGTCCTCGATTTCGGGCCAGCCAAAGTGGAATGCACCCGTGGCACTCCCGGGGTTGATAAAGTACTTTCCATCCAACGTATATGCTTCCACTCTGTGAGTGCCTCCCCATATCAAAATGTCAACGTTTATTTCTCTTGCAAAAGCCAACAACGACAAAGGATCGTTTCTAGGCACAATTTGGTGGCCACTTGTGAATCCAATCCGGAAGTCATCCAGTGTGACAACCTTATACTGAGGAACCGACGCATAACTGCCCAGCACATGCTCTAGTTGCTGAGGAACAATGTTAGCATCATCAAACTCGCCTTGTACTATGTTGAATGAGGGAGATATGTTGTACAAGAACTGCAACGTTTCTTTAGACTGGGTGACATTGCCAAGGCAGACAACCTGGGAGATCTTAGGGTTGGAAGGGTATTTGGACGCATTGGGTGCTAGAAGCTTACGAAACTTCTGAGGTAATCCCACCAGTCGATCTGGAATAAAGAGATCTCCTATTGCTAATGTAAACATGGATATATAAGCTGTGGTGAATGCCAACTGATAGTAGTACTTGTAGATTTATCAGTGCGCGCATACTACAAGGCAAGGTTTGGGGACGATTCACAGTTTTGAGGCATGCCTCGATTAAAGTCAGTCAGATCTAAACAATATAAAGAAATAATTATTAGCGGTTTGCTGTAAGCTTCTCCAACACCTGGGGTAGGTACGGAAGATATCGTCGAAACGGTCTCTGTTGGTCATTTGGAAAATCTCTGGGTCCTTGGCCAAAGCGACGAAGAAAGTGGAGACACCAGACTCGAGAACCACAAGGGAGATACGGGTAATTTGTCCACTGATCAAGAAAGTGAAAGCAACCATTGGGGCGTAGTAGTCACCGTTACTGTTGTAGGCTGGCTCAGTCAATCTCAAGTAGAGGTAAGTGAACAAGGCGGCAACGTAACCGGTGAACATGGCCCAGAAGTTCAATGAGGTGTTGATGAAACAGTCGTTGATCAAAACGGTCATACCCTTGTTTCTGAGCAAGTCAACGGTCTCACGGGCAGACTTCAAGAAGCTCTTACCGTACAAACCGACGTAAACGTAGGCATAGTGGTTGAAGTAACGGAAAGCCCATTCGATAAAGCCAACAAAGAAGTTCAAGATAAGGTAACCGCAACCGGCGCAGTTGTCACCGCTAGCAAAAGCGTTACTCTTGAGAATCTCAATGAAAGCTCTGAGCAATTGAAGAAGAGCCACGGTAAGCGAACCGAAACAGATAGAACCGAAACAGTATGTCATGGCTCTCTTGAAAGCACCGAGAGCTGGCCACTTTGGCTCACCCTGGTCAGAGCCAGCCAAGTAGTACCAGGTACCGTAAATACCCACAATTGTGACGTGAATAACGTTCTTGATCACTTCAGAAATGTAGAAACCAGCAAAGAAGACGAAGACTAAAATACCAATCACCTTGGCTTGGGAACAGTCACCACCGTCAACCTCACATCCAGGGTTACCTTCAGTAGGGTTAAACTTGACATATGTAGAGACAATGACAACCGAGAACAAGGCACTGAAGGCACCACTGACAATGGTACCCAAGGCAGCCACCACCAAGGAAGACTTGTATCTCTTCATGACGTCAATGGAGATTTCCAAGACCGTAGCAGAGAATGGGATTCTGTGACGGGCACTCCAGTAGCACCAGGCTGCAAGGAGGGAAAACAACAAAAACACGATACCGGCAGACCAGTACTTTTCAACAAAGTAGAAGATGGCCGTACCGATACCGAGAACAACGTTCATGATGAGACCGAGGATGATAAACCATTTGGCCTGGGTACGGGCCAAGACGATCATCAACACCGAAAGCACCACAGAGATGACAATGGAAAAGGCAAACATAATAACAGTATTACTGTTGACAGTGAAGGTGTTTGCATTGTCGTAGATGGAACCACCACCTTGAAAGTCCCAGGTCTGCTTCAAGGCTCTGATGGTGATGACGGCCACCACAATGAAACCAATCACCGTAGCAAGAAAGAAGATCCCAAAGTACCAATCGTTAAACTTTGGCTTTGACACCTTGAATGCCTCGTCAAAGTTCTCTGACTCGTTAGGCTTCTCTGAAAAGGGCCCGTTGTTCTGGGCCTCCTGGTCCTGGTTCTGGCCGCCATAGCCGCCCTGGTTATACTGCTGGTTCTGGTCGTATCCCTGGTTGTAGCCTTGATTCTGCTGCTGTTGACCGCCGTAATGTTGATACTGCTGGTCCTGGCTATATTGCTGATTGTAGCCGCCGTAGTTATTGCTTGGATTGGCAAAAGGGCCACCGTCCTGCTGAGGAGGCGGGCCAGAAGGGGCATTGTATGACATCTTGTATCAATTGATGTTTAAGGGAAAGGAAGAAGAAGAAAAAGTAGTAACTATAAGTGAGGTTGTTCTTTTGTTTTTTTCACCTTGGCGGATCCTGAGTCCCTTGCTATGCCCATCATGCCCCCGGCATATGGCGCCCTTCTGTGCGCAGTGTTTGCATCACAGCATTCTCTGACAGAAGCTGAGCCATTCCCCTGGGCAGTGATCGGGTGGAAGCAAATCTATTATGTGTTGCTTAAAGGATGGTATGAATATGAATACAGTACTTTGTCTTTTTTCTTCACTTCTGGCCTTACACTACATGTCATTTATATCGTATGTGCTTTGCCGCACCCGTTTCGCAGCCATGCAACGAAGAGTTGACCGAAGCAAGGTAACAATACAAGACAGGCCAACCAGTACTATACAATTGTGCCAATCCACCAGTTTCTTCTTTTTATCCTTTTCTTTGTTTACTTTCTGTGGCCTCCCCATTTCTTCAAACCACGGGTGCCTCGAGCCAACCGTTTACTTCGTGTGAGGCTGAGCGATGGGTTATGACGTAGGTTACCAATTGCACATGGGACAGACGTACGAGGAAGCGCGAGGCACGAGGCTGGTAAGGTTGGCAAGACAAGAGGGTGGAGGAAGTGGTGGTGGGAAGTGGGAGATATGTGATAAATAAATATAAGGGTTTACTTCGTTTTTGGTATTTATGCCGTTTTTTATTTTTTATAGGTGATTTTCGATTATTTTGGTGTTTTCGAATGACATGTTTTTGTAACTTTTCCTGGCTTTTGTCATGCATTTCGCAACCAATACATAGTGCTGGATACTATGAGAAATACTTGCAAACTGTCCCAATAATCAGAATCAATAAATAGAAGAAGGTAATTTATAGAGTCACTTTATAAGGATAGACGGTTTGATACACTGGATTATTCTTGGGAGTGGGAGTCCATTCCACTGGAAAATGCCCACGGGTGTTCATTGGCTGGCAGGATAAGGAACCTTACCTCACCTCCTGCTTGGAACATATGCTTTATCTTGTCTGTATCACAATACCGGCTCAACTAGCAATTGCACTATTTGTACGTCTTCTTCGTGATTTTGTCATTCTTTGAGAAGACCAATTTAACAGTTGTTTTAAGCAGCTTTTCTTCACCAGAATACCGTGTTCTTGGTACTATCTGACTATTTTGTTAGACTAGATTGAGGAAGGCATCTTACATGGATTAGCGGCCGAGCGTCTCTAGAAAGCTAATTTATCTGGCCCAGCAACCTTCAGTCTAACACGCCAGAATACAAGAGGACAAGATCAATTAAGCTTTCTCTACATGACCATACTTAAGGGTTCTTTTGTGGAAGGGTTGGTTTCCTGCGGCGCAATTGTAAATGGCTGCAAATGTCTAAAGGTGCATGTTCTCGCGCCAACAATACAAGGTCCACTTAACCAGATATCCAAATATAACGACAGAACTAGTAAGGAGGTATATTTTGTCTTTATGAAATTCCCCATTTGTAGCTGATCGAGTTGCCTCTTCAGTCTGGCGGCTTGTGGACTCCAATTCCGTTGTGCGCTAACGGAATTTCCCTCTATCTCTTATCATACTTAAACGTCAAATCGCCTGTACTACCATGCCATGCTTCTCTCAATTGCTCTATTGTTACTAGTGGGACAGACATTGGCCTCGGCTATCCAGGACCCTATTAGATTTGGCATTCCAAAATCTTATGTCGACGAGATATATGGCGATTTGGTGGACACTCCAGGGTCTAGGCAACATAAGGCGTACCTTCTCCAGCTGAACAGTGTAAGCTCTTCGTCCTTTGAGGACACTTACTCCAAGAACCCATTCAGCCTGTACCAGGAATTGGAGAGACAACATAAGCTTCTGCTGAGGAAAGCAGCCCACAATGGCTACTTGAGGCTGCGCCTGAAGATCGACTATCCAGACGATGACGATACTCTGGACTTGACAGAATACAATATGTTTGGAGGAATTGTGACTTATGCTGGGTTTCCTACCTTCAATTGCTTCGATAAAGAACAGTTTGATAAACAGATTGACATTGCCGTCGTTGGAGCACCTTTCGATACTGGTGTGTCGTATAGACCAGGTGCTAGGTTTGGACCTGATGCTATTCGGCTGGGAGCAAGAAGACTCGGCCATGGTGGCGTTAATCCAGGAAGGGGAAACACAAGAGACTCGCCTTTGGCTGGCATTGACCCTTACAACACAGACTTAAGTATAGTGGACTGTGGTGATGTTCCGATGACCCCATTTGATAACAGAATAGCCTTGAATCAGCTTTACAGAGGACAAAGAGCAATTCATAACCACAAGGGAAAACACAATGCTCCAAGGATCATAACTATGGGCGGTGACCATACTATCACGCTCATGGCGTTGAGATCAGCGTATGAAAAGTATGGCAAATTAGCAGTGTTACATTTCGATAGTCATATCGATACTTGGGACCCTAAAAAGCTCGGTGGCGGAATCACAGATTATATGTCCCTCAACCATGGTACTTTCCTTCACTATGCCGCCGAACAGGGCTACTTAGCCAAAGATCATTGTTTCCATTTAGGTATTCGTGCACCATACATTGACAGTGAATACGACAAGAAGCACGACAAAAAATGTGGGTTTGATTTCTTTACAGCCAGGGATATTGACCATTTGGGTAAGAAAGGGATGGTTGAGAGAGTTAAGTCGGTTGTGGGCGATTTGCCGGTTTATATTTCGGTTGATATCGACGTGTTGGACCCATCATTTGCACCTGGAACGGGAACTATGGAAATTGGAGGATGGTCGACTCGGGAATTGCTATCCATATTGGATTCCTTGGACGGTTTGAATATTGTGGGAGCTGACGTTGTGGAGGTCAGTCCGCCATTTGACAATAATAGCGAGGTGACCAGTTTGGCTGCCACGGGAGTAATAGATTCAATTCTCGGGCTTATGATATACGACATGAAAAAGTAAAGGAAAGATTTATACGACCAGAATATAAGGAAAGTGACCTTCAATTGAAGTAAAACACGATTAAAATCTTAAAATGGCTCTAACTCGCTCAAATTTTGAGCTACCTCTCTCAGATTTCTCACGCATATACTTAATCTACATATCTACACTTTCAATTGACGAAATGTATGAAAATCAGTACCCTACCCAACCTACCGTATATGACCAGTGTCTGAAACATTTACTTAGATTCAATGGGCACGTGGTCTAGTGGTATGATTCTCGCTTAGGGTGCGGGCGGTCCTGGGTTCGATTCCCAGCTTGCCCCTTGAATTTTTGCTCTAGCCGATAACGGCGATCCCTTGTTTTTTGCAACACCAAGATAGCCTCTCAAACAACACTTTCTCCCCCGTCCGAACGCCCGTCTCCCTTCTCGGGCCCATATCGAATCCATCTAAGCAGCTGCAAGACCACTGTCCATCAATGCAGCACATACATAACATACTCACACATACATACGGGGCTCGGAGCTTTCGGTTGCACTCCGAGGTCGGCACCGACACCTTAAACAAGCCCAAACCAACCCACTCCCACCGCCACCGTCTCCCTGATCGCCGTCTCCCGTCCGTCCCCCTGGTCACTTCCTGCTTGTCGTTACTCTTCTGACGGTTGCGAGCAAGTTAGCGCTCGCGGCATTACTACCTAAACCAGCTGCTGCAAGAGTCTCGGATCGAGCCACAGCACGGCAGAAGTCTCTGTGAAACACGACTTTACGAAAAGTGTCTTACAAGAAATTACCAACACCACTTCAGAAAGTCTAAAATCCAACTTCAGAAAGTCCCAAATCTTGATTTCCCCAATACGGGTGGGCCCTGAAGTCTCCTCAGTTGGTTGCAAAAAAAACAAGGACTACTCGGCGCACCGGTAGCAAGCCATAAGACCTCACCTCCACGCAGGTTTTGACAGGATTACTCAGACTGCAGAGTGGGCAAAAATGTCCTAGAGCCGTTTTTCATGTCCTTTCGTACCTCCACTTTCTGTGAACCCTGCCACTTATATAAGAACCCAGGGGCGCTTGTCTTAATGGCGACTTTACAAATATATTGATTTTTTTTATAATATGTCGCAGCCTACTATAGAGCGTGAAGACGTACAAGATAGGCAGTTCCCAGAGGCTACTGATCCGGCGCTTACCGACTCCAATGAAGGTTCTTCTTCAGATATAGAGAAGAATAGTCCTGGAAGCAGTGACGAAGACGAGTTTGATATTCCTGATGGCGGGTACGGCTGGCTTGTGGTGTTGGCGGTGTTTCTTATTAACGCCAATACGTGGGGAGCCAACTCGGGGTTTTCCATTTACCTTTCTCACTACTTGGAGCACGAGACCTTTGCTGGTGGTGACAAATACGATTATGCGTTGATTGGAGGCATGTCGTTTGGCTTGGGCATTATTTTTGCTCCCGTGATTAATAAGATCCATGGGCTCATTGGCACTAAACCTTTGATTATCTTGGGCAGCTGCCTCCAGTTCGCTGCGCTTATGATGGCTTCTTTTGCTGTGAGTCTATGGCAGCTTTATTTGACCCAGGGTGTGCTTCAGGCTGTTGGTTTGTCTATGGTGGCACTTCCCGGGTTCGGCATTCTCCCTCAGTGGTTTAAGAAAAGACGTGATATCGCTAGTGCTATCGCTGCTGGAGGTTCAGGTGTGGGTGGTACAATGTATAACTTGGGCATGCAGAAGGTGTTGGAGACGAGAGACGTTTTTTGGGCCTTGCGTGCTCAGAGTATCATTATCTTTGGTCTTCTCTGGATCGCCATTTTCTTAATCCGTTCTAGAATGAAGCACAGCGTTACTGTCCGCTACTATGACACACAGTGCTTACAATCGACCGGGTTCTGGATTTTGGTGTTTTACTGCATTTTCTGTATGTTTGGTTACGTTATCGTCTTGTACGATATGGCCGCTGTGACCAGGACTTTAGGTTATAGCGCTTACGAAGGTTCTATTGCTGCTGCTATGGTCCAAGTTGGCTCCTTCTTTGGTCGTCCCCTTATGGGAGTAATTGCCCAAAAAATTGGACCAGTCACTGCATCATTTTTGGCCTATGTTCTTTGTGCCATCTTTACTTTCTCCATGTGGATTCCAGCCCGTAACTTACCCACCATGTATGCTTTTTGTATAATTATGGGTGGTATTATGGGCACAATTTTTGCAACAATGCCCCCTATCCTAAGCAAGTTATTTGGCTTGCGGAAGACCGCTACGGCCTTCTCTATGGCATGGGTCTTTTTGGGTGCGGCAGGTATCGTTTCCCCGGTTATTGGACTTGCGCTTAAAACCCTGAGCAACGGTCCAACTGCCTATGTGCCTTGTGCAATTTTTGCAGGTTGCGGATTTACCGCCTGTGCTGCTACATTATTAATCATGAGAGCCTATCTTTTAGCTAGAATCAAGTTAGCGGGACCCTTGGATATGGATCAGGGTCATATGCATATTACAGTTCCCTTCCAGGAACCTTTAAAACATCTTTTTGACTTCACCCTTGTTTAATAGAGTTGAAGTGGTATATATTCATAAAATAAATTATTTGGGCTACTTTAAATTAGTAATATATCTATAGTCTATACGGGTCTGAGATCACGTGAACCGAGTTCCGATGAGATTCCTGCATTAAGGACTCCATCTCTTCCCTCTAGTACCGAATCACCAACACAGACTATCATCCTAAAGTCTTTGCTAGAAGTCTTAACCAAGGCAGAACTCACTGGTCCTATTCACTTACGTCATGGACAACCTTCTGTCAGAGCTCTCGCCGAAATCGGCCAAGGTAGAGCCCCAAAGTTCGCCCCTACAATCACAGTCCCATTCACCACCAACTGAAACTTCCAACAAAGAACAAGGCAACCTCCCAGAGCTGATAACTCAGTCATTCAAGCTGGAACTTGAACGAACACCAGAGTTGTTTCAGCAAGCGATTCTTAGTCCTGAACAGGCACCTCCACAGCCTCAACCAATGGAGGTTGAAAACACTCAACCAACACCAAGAAATACGAGTGAAGATGGGAACAAAGATGTTGAAATAATTGAGGAGGCGCCAAAGGTGGACGAAACTCCAAAGATTCAAAGATTGGTCCTCTCAGCAGGATCGAATGGAAGCGAACACATTGCACAGTTCAAGAACGACTTGAGACTACGAAATGATGAGAATGTGACAGAACAATTGATAAGTGAGGATATTCCCGAGAAGGAATATGCTCTTGTCACTTTGTGCATTGAGTATGATGACGATTTTGTTGATAATTTCAAACAGTTAAATGAGCTCGTCAAGAAGGATATCATCAAGAATGCCAAGGAAGTGACTTACCACATTGACTTTGACAAGAACAAAAAATGGTCGGCAATTTCAAATGAAGAAAAGGATGCTTATACTCAATTCATCGATAATTTGGCAAAAGAGGCTGCAGCCAAAGTCACACACTGCTCGTTAATCCATAAATACGACCCTGATACCGTTTTTGTGACGGAGAAAGACCAGTTAGCTAAGCTAGGGCAGGAGATCCAGAGTGATGTGACGCAGTGGACTCATTTAAAGATATTTGACTACGGTTTGAACTCTTTGCGGTTCTTTCCTGGAGTGAGGTTTCCAGACAGCCTTGAATCTATGCATGTTGGAGGAGGCAATTCCCTAGAAACACTCGCAGGTTTCAAGATTCCTTCTAGCCTCAAAGCATTGGATGCATCTAAGAGTCTCCTTTCAACGATAGACTACATTTCATTGCCGCCAACAACAGAGCATCTCCTTCTTTCAGACAACAGAATCTACTTCTTGAACTATGCCGAGTTCCCAGCTCGTCTACAATCGTTAGATCTTTCCAACAACCGCATTGATCTGTTGAAGAACATCAATTTTCCTAAATTCCTTCGTTATTTGTCAGTTTCCAATAACCCAATAGAGTGTATTAAAGGCGTGCGGTTTCCGGAAAGCCTTGAATACTTAGACGTTTCTTGCATTCCAAATGAGTCCATGACGGGCATAAAATTCCCCGATCTGGCCATTTGGCTTAATCTCCAGCAATCTATGACGAATACTAGAGGTTTAAAAATTCCCTCCATGGTTAGAGAATTGAACATGGCTGGTAATGGGGTCAACAGCATTAATCCATTGAAGTTACCCAACTCCATAGAGAGCCTTTTCTTGACCAACAACAATATCAAGACACTTAACAAAGTTGCATTCCCAAGCTGTTTGAAAGAGCTCTACCTAGGGAACAACATGATCACAACGCTCAAGAACGTTCAGTTTCCACCTACATTAGAGGTTCTCGATCTTGAAATGGACCCTCATTTGGAAGAAAATGAAAAGTTCATCACCTCCATCAAAGACGTCACCTTTACAGCTAATCTCAAGGTGTTGAACCTTGGCTACCATCTGATTAAAACTATTGAGTCTATGGACTTCCCATATTCTTTGGAAGAGCTCAAGCTACAGTATAATGATTTAAGAGTATTCCGCAACGTTCGTTTCGGTCCTAATCTTAGACTCTTGGACCTCAGTGGTAACCAGGACCTTTATAACTTGGATGGGGTGGTGCTACCAAACTCCTTGAAGGAATTACGGATCCCATCGGTTTTATTGAACAATTTGCCATATGGCCTTGTGGATAGAGTCAACAAGGGCGAGGTGAAGCTTACAAAGTCAATGCCATATACGGTATGATGAGATGCGTTTTAAATATACAAGGGATAATGATGGGCCCAGAAGACAGCGAGCTGTAGCAGATTAAGAAGTAGAATGAAATAACCGGGAGCGTTTGATTTAGTCCTCCTCTTCCTCCTCGTCGGAAGAGTCCTTGTCCTCGGCAGCCTTTCTTTCCAAAAGAGCCTGCAACTCAGCGTCCTCAGAGGCACTGACGGCCTTAGGAGCCATGGTGATTTTACAGTTACCGCCGCTGGCCTCGATGGCCTCAGCGACCTTCTCGACAGCCTTCTCCAACAAAGCAACACCCTGGTTCTTGTCCAAGGCTTGGGTGGAGATTTCGTACAAAGGAGCGGCAATCAACTTGGCTCTAACTTGCATCTGTTCTGTGGAAACGGAGGTGGCGGCCTCCAAAGCAGCCTTGATGGCGTCGATACCCTCGTAAGAGAAACAAGAAACCTCAACGTCAGATCTAATCTTGATGGCAGAAGGGGTCAATCTGCGGCTAATGTACAACTTCAACTCTTCTAAGATTTCGGTGGATGGAGCTTCGATGCCGTCGAAGATGGATGGATCAGTGATGGACAACTTGAAAGCGTCGTATGCGTGACCGTATTTCCTCAGCAAAGGCCAGCCAACGGTCTGATAAAGCTGCTCCAAGGAAACACCGTACTTCTCGGCACAGTGTCTCAAGATAGAGTGGACAGCCTTGGACTTGTTGTATCTCTCGTCACACTTGACGATATCTTCAGCAGAGACTCTTCTCTTGGACAAATCAATGTAACCCTTCTCCTTGTCAACTCTCAACACGACAGCGACTTCGTTCTTACCCACACGAATCAACTTCTGGATAGAACGGATACGTCTTCTGGACAATTCAGACAAAAGAACCATACCCTCGATGTTGTCGTACTCCAAAAGCTTGACGTAGGCACCCATCTCGGCGATCTCCTGGACGTTCACCATCACCACCTCGTCCACCTCAGGGTACTTGTTCTCGTAAAATCGACAGTTTGTGCTCATGGTGCCGGTATTTGTGTAGCAGAGGTGTGATGAGTCTAAGTAGAGTAGATGTAAGCGTCTAAAATTTTCAAATGATGGACTTCGCACGACAGGTAGTAAGAGAAGGTCTCCACTGTGGAAAGAAAGGGGCGTGGAAGATATAGGAAAATGGGAATAAGGGGAGGAATATGACTGTTTTAAAGTACAAGAAAAGAGGTTTATTTGTTGAAAGTGTTTTGTGGTTGGGTGCTCTGATATGGTCATAGTATATGCTGTAGTCTCAGTATGAGACATCGCCAACCACGCCAGGTTTTCAAGAACCAAAAGAAGGATTGAAGGTAGTTCAAATTTGAAGTTTTCCTTGATAGCCTAAATTTGTAAATGACTTGTTTTAAGTTTCTTTGTTTACTCTCCTGACTTATAACAGTAGCTGGGCTTTTCGCAGCCAGTCCGTATACTATGTACTATGGATAGCTGCCAGGCATCTGACAGACATCACTCCAGACGTAGTAAACCTGTCAATAAAAGACCAGATAGAAAATAGGTCCCTTCCATTAACTTCAAAAAACACTCAGTACTCGATTTCTGTAATTTTGTCTTAACCCAATGGACAAACCTCTACCCAGCTGCCCTACTATGCGCTTCCTCTTTTTGCAACCATTTCGCATACTCTTCCTACCACTCTCTTTTCATGGCAGACTTCAAAAGATACCCAGAAAATAAGTTCCACCTTCCTCGCAGGTATAAGCTCATCAAAGAACTCGGCGCCGGCTCCTACGGTACCGTTTGTCTGGTCGTGGATACCAAGTTCAAGGACCGAAGCGTACACTTGGCAGTCAAGAAGGTGGGTAAGGTGTTTGACAACCCTATCTTGATGAAACGGGCTATCAGAGAGCTTAAACTTATGAGGTTTCTTCGTGGACATCGCAACGTATGAACCACCTTTCTTTTACTTGTCTTTCTAATCTAACTCCAGATTGTTTCTCTTGTAGATGTGAATCTAGTGTCTCAGGATAGCTACGCTGGGCTCTACTGTTTCCAGGAACTCATGGACTGGGACCTTACGCATGTTTTGTACTCGCCCATGCAATTTCTGGAGTTTCATATTCAAAGCTTCTTTTACCAGATTCTTCAGGGCATCAAGTATACTCACAGTGCTAACATTATTCATCGAGACTTGAAGCCAGGGAATATCTTGGTGAACCGCCATGGCACGTTGAAACTTGCAGACTTTGGCCTTGCAAGGGGAATCACTACGATTCCCGCTGCCGCCAGTCCCATTACCAATTACGTGGCTACCAGATGGTACAGGGCTCCAGAACTCTTAGCCAAAGTGACCAAGTATGGCAAAGAAGTGGATATGTGGGCAGCAGGAGTGATTCTAGGAGAGATGTACGGAAGAAGGCCCATGATGCCTGGAAAGGATAGTATGGGCCAGATTATACACATTTTAGATGTGCTTGGAGAGCCACCAGCAGCGTTAGTCAAGAAAAGAGGATGGAAGCTTCCCAGTACGATGGGAGTTTGGAAGATGCGAAACAACAAGCCCATTTCCCATCGCTGGAGCGAATTGTACCCTTTCGCCTCAACTTCTGGGCTCCAGCTTGTGGGAATGCTTCTTCAATGGGACCCTCTGGCCCGTTTGACAGTAGAAGAGGCGCTTGAGCACCATTTCTTGGGTCCAGTGAGGAACCAAAATGGAGAGGCCAGCGCACCCGGGATATTTGAGTTTAGTGCCGAGGAAGAACGTCTTGACCACCAGGATCTCTTTGGATTGTTGACGAAGGAAGTTAGGGAGTTTCAAAAGGAACGGAAACCCAAGATCGTGCTGGACGCCAAGTCGGTTGCAAAACACGTCAGTGGAAGAGTCTAGGAAAGCCAGGGCCAGCAACCTATGCACTTTAGTAGTACTTTACCTTGCCTGGAACCCTCAGTCTACCCCTTTAATAAGCTTCGGGTCAATTGACCTCCATTACGTATCCCTACGTGTTTTAGGCACTTTGGAGTGGCTGCGAAAAGAGGAAACGTCCAGTGACGTCAAGCATGTAGTAATAGCCGTTGGACGACGCCGTAACGATACGTTTTCTCGGCTACCAGAGCACCTCCAGCACCCCCAGCAATTAACCGAAACCTGCTGTTCGCCACCTCCAGTGAATACAAACCACCTGTCTACTTACCTACTCTCTGTAGTTCTGCCCCACCTGTCCCTCACCTGCCTGTCCCACCTGCCATTCCCTTACAAAACCCCAAAACCCCAAACCCCAAACCCAGCCCCAAATACCACCACGTCATTTCTGGGCGAAACTTAAAAGCATAAAAACAAACTCTACGCTTCCCTCCAGTGGTGGCTTTGTCTACTGGCCCACCGCCGTTGGAAGGTGAAGAGCCCGCGACAGCCTATTCCTTCCACCAGCCAACGCCAACAATGCCTGCCCACCATGCCCTCCATGCCCACCGTTCCGCTCCCAAAACGGTTTGCCCCTTCCTCTACCTAGCAACAGAACCATGAAAAAGCGAATCCACTTTATTCACTCCATCCACATCTTCATTTATCAGAGGCTACATAGCAGCTGGCAGGCTCCAGGCGTGGTGGGGTTCTGGACACTAAAGCTGGCGCGGCGCCCCAGGGCCCAGTTGCCAGTTGCCCCAGAAGTCCACCCGCACCTTCCACTTCCACTTCCACCAATCTACCTCCACCAGTCCATTTGCAACCGATAACTGTCGACTCTAAACCCCAAACTCCTAACCATTGCCAAACCAACCCCAATTCTAATCCAATCCAAAGTCACTCCCAATTCCACCCATGTGTCTTTCATTCGCCCTCCATTCAATTGCCTTCGTTTGTCTATTGTGAAACGACGTACGGCTATTGTATTGTATTACGTTTTTTTTGTCTTTTTTTTTCGTTGCTGGCCCGAGGAAGTTTGTCCCGAGTAGACTGCGAAAAATAATACCGCCAATTCCACTTCCCTTAGGCAGTTCTTCCTGCTTCTTCCTTTCTTCCAGGGTTTGTCGTTCCCCCCGCAATGTTCTCTGCAAACCCTGGCTTTTTTTTTCTCTTAGTGTATTTGTTCTTTATTTTTTGCCGCTGTACTGACAAGCCTCTGTGTTTTGTGTAGTGAAGATCGTCGGTCGCAAAACGGACCCCACAGTAATCGCAACGCATTTTCGTTCCTCGGGCCAGCTGCCACCGCAGGAAGGAACTATAAAGGTGGAGCAATTGCCAGGCCAATCTGGTTTTGGCGATTTTTTTTGACCTTAACTTTCTTTATTTCAATATGGGCAAACATCACGACGACTTGGACATTGTTAAGTTTATTGTTAACTTCGAGGACGGCTCCGAGAAGGAAGTCCCTGTGGCCTCTGTGGATGAGGTGTTGGTGCTGATTCCTGAGGGAACCACTTACCAGATGACCATTGTGTTTACTGTTTCCAACCGTACTTTGAAGAGCTTGAAGTACAAGCAGGTGGTCAGAAAGGGTGGTATTCCATTGAAGAGCAAGGAGCTCTACTTGGGTGACGAGTTTGAGCCAAGAGAGGAGCCTTACACTAAGCAGTTTGAGAAGGACACCACTCCTTCTGGTTTCCTCTACAGAGGCACCTTCCCTTCCACTTCTACCTACTTTGCTGGCGAGGAGGAGCTCTTCACTTCCGACTGGACTTTGGAGGTGACCAAGAAGGCCTAAGCGGGTTCTTGGAAAATCTATATATATATTAAAAATGACGTTATTTGTTTGCTGCCAAGATCAATTGGTGATACACGTAGACCTGGTGGCTGCGAAACAGTGGGTGAATAAAGTTAAGCAGCCGCACATTTGTCCAACGCCTTCGCCAAGGTATCATATTAGGTTTTAGTAAAGTTTGCTTTGGGCATAGTGGTTGATTGAAAGTGGTTTTGGTTCAGTAGCATGGGCATACTTGTTATCGCAGATTTCATAATATTCTTCAAAACCACTGTGCAATGCCAAGATGGTAACTGATAAGACAAAGAAAAAGTCGGGATAATATTACGAGTTACTCTGGGTCTTGGCAACTTCCTCGGTACGCCGTTGGCGTGGAAGGTTCCGATAGGAGACGTTTCACCACATTTGGCTATGGACAGAGCATGGGCATGGATTAGACCGTTTGGCAGATCACATTGTAGATAACGGAATGAGGTAGTGTTTTACCTTATTTAGAGGATAAGAGGTTTGGGATGGAGGTAGAGGTATGTTGGTGGTTGTAGTTGAAACGTAGTGGGTGGAATGGGCCATAGTGGAGTGCTTAATTACCATACTGAAGTGGAGTGGTACACTAAGACCCACTACTAGAGCTCCCTCTACGGTACCACTTCCACAGCCACCCCTTATCCTTACTCAGCAAATGACACACTTAATTATATCTCTTCTATTAAAGCTTACCCCCAACTCCAGTTGCAACGTAAAGCCCAGGGGATCCAAGTGGGGTGGGTTCAACCAGAAGTAGTGAGGTGCTGCGATTACCCCAGATTCCAGATTCCAGATTCCACTTGCCCCTCGTCCCTCCACCCAACCAACCCTCTGCCAAGCAACCGCCCAACCCCTATAATAAGTTGAAAGGCAAAACATCAAGATTAACCTGGCGATAACCAATTCACCTCTTTACCTTTACTCCATCACCTGGCCTACCTCTCCCTCCCTCTTCCTTTCGCAGCCACTGGGCCACTGGACTCGCCCCAGGGCTCGCCCCAGGGCAGCCAGGGCTGTCCGCGCACCATTGCCTCACTACCTCATTACCTCACTGCCTCGCCCCAGAAGTGTACCTCACCTCAACTCACCACTCCACCTTCCACCACTCCACCTCCTCCATTCCATCTCCACCCACCCCATCTTCTTCAAAACCACCAATTGACTCTTTGGACATATTTAACTATACAATCCCAGAAAGCCAATTACCCCTTACTTCATACTTCCATAACTTCATAGCCTACTCCCTCCCTCCCTCCCTACCTTCCCCAACCACCTTTTCCATGCTGAGACCAGCGACTCACGCGGGTGCGTGGTACACGAACGATGGCGGCAGACTCAGAACCCAAATCGCCAAATACTTTTCTGCCGCGGCCAAAATCACTTCCCCAGTGGCTGGCGCCAGAATCCTTGTGGGGCCTCACGCGGGCTACGCCTACCTGGGCCCTAGGCTTGCTGAAACGTTTGCTGCGTGGGATACTAGTAAAGTGCGCAGGGTGTTTGTCTTGGGGCCCTCGCACCATGTATACTTTCGCCAGAAGGCCATGGTCTCGCGGTACTCTAGCTATGATACTCCCTTGGGGCCTTTGCCTGTGGACACTGAGGTGTGCGCCAAGTTGTGCGCGGGAGGCCTGGCGGCGCCATTTGGGTATATGCTGCTGGAGGTGGACGACGATGAACATCTGTTTGAGATGCACGCACCGTTTATTGCTTATAGGGCGCAAGAGGATGGCGTAGACGTGAAGATAGTGCCTATTATGGTTAGTGGGCTCAGTCCTGCGTTGCGGGAGAAAATAGTAGAGGCGCTAGCGCCGTATATGGAGAAGGAAGAAAATACGTTTGTGGTGCTGTCTGACTTTTGTCACTGGGGCCGCCGGTTTGGCTATACAGAGTATGTTCCAGGGGAAGACTTGGACGAGTGCGATGAGTATAGCGATAAGCGGGCGCGGGCGCCTGGGGCGAATGCTATTTGGCAGAGCATTGAGTTTTTGGACCGCCTGGCGATGGCTGTGGCCCAGAAAGGGTCTGCTGATGCGTGGGACGAGTACATTGAGGCTACGGGGAATACCATTTGTGGCCAGAAACCGTTGGGTATAGTGTTGAGGTTGTTAGAAAAGACTGGCGGTGGTAGTAGCGGCAGCGGTGGTGGCTTCAAATGGTTAGGTTACTCCCAGAGCTCGCAGGTCTTGAAACTGAACGATTCCAGTGTTTCCTATGCGTCCGGGTACGTTGCCGTTTAGCAGGGGCTGGATTGCATTCAGGGGACTTGATTTCTGTTTATTTAATGGTCATGGCCATTCCGGTTCTTTGCTGATGCTTCTTCTGGATTTATGGATTCCGGCAATTGGTTGATTTATGGGTAATTGAAGCACTCAAGCAATCTGTTCTTTTAAATTGAGCTGGTGCTGTGGGTTCCGTTTAAGTTTCATAAAAAGACGTCAACCGATTCAATTACCAAGCTGAACCTTCAATGCTGATTCCGACAGAAACTTACAGCTTTCATCCCCATACCCCTTCTACATTACCACGATAGCTCGTTAGATGGCTATCTTATTCTTAGAAATGAAATACATCTATGATTTTCACTTGATAAGCCACACGTACCATCTGAACCTGGCCCTTCTTGAAATAAAAAGAAGCATTCTAAGTACCCTTAATAACACAAACTATTCTCTTTCCCATTGACTTCCCTGGTTCCTGGCAATGGCTGGAGAAGTTGTCTGTATTCCCGAACATAGAATACCCAGTTGACCGCGTACACTTCCCCAAATCCCCAACCAAAAACCATAAAACCGTTTTCTCGCTTACCAAATATCCATGTAGATCCACATTATTCTTACCCAATTATACTTTCTTCCCTTTAGTAAGCATACCAGCGGTTTCTCCACTCGGAACTTCGGAATGGCTGCGAAAAGCTACTTCCCATACCACAGCCACACCAACCACCCAAACACAACTAAAATTATACCAAAGTACCATCAATAGGTAGCGAAATGCCTCCAGAACTTTAATATGTAAATAAATAGTACCAACCATTAATTTTCCTGCTCCATCACTGACCCCCACCAAATCTGCCCCAACTCCTTATCTACAGATGGAGACGCGCGATCAGCTTCAACTTTTCACTACGCCTACTCCCACACTGATCCAGCAAGATAACCATCACGGTGCGTTTCCTTGATGAGTGATTCCAAGCTATTCGGGAAATGCAAGTCCCAGGAACTTCGAGTCGAGCTCGAGCAGGCGAAGAAGAAACTGAAGCCACAAGCAAAGGTGAAGGTGGTGCTTAAGAAAGCCATATCTAATATTATCCTCCACAACAACGAACTCGCTCATTTATTGGAAGATGTCACGGCGCTTATGACTATAGACGACTTTGAGATCCGGTCCTTGTGCTCCCAGTTTATTGTTCATTACGCTCCATTGGACCATAGTAAAGCATTGGGGGCTTTGAAGTTCTATGAGAGATTTGCTGACGACCTTAATGCTAACATACGTGCACTTGCGGTGAAGACGGTGGCTTCGGTTAACCTTAAGGAGTACATTCTGATTGCATTGCCTATGGCTAAGAGGTTGTTGCTTGATACAACGCCCCATGTTAGAACTTCTGCTGCTTTTGCTGTGGCCAGGTTGTACCAGCATGACGATGAAAGAACGACGAAAAATGGCCTTATAGACGACTTGAATGAGCTTTTATATGATGAGAACCAGGTCGTCGTGGCCAATGCGCTTGCAGCGTTGAATTCTATTACGGAATCTGATAAATCATTGAAACTTACCATTGATAAGAACCACTCGCTAGCGTTGGTCAATGGCCTCAGTTCAGCTAATGAATGGCGTACGGTTTATTTGCTTGATGCATTGATGTCGTTTGTTCCACAAGACTCCAAGGACGCCTTGTCTCTTATAGAGATTGTGCTTTCGTGCTTGGTGCATTCAAACTCGGCTGTTGTGCTCAACGCTGTTAAAGTTATTGTCTATCTCAGTAACTACGTCGAGGGCCCCGAGGTAGTGATCCCTGGATTGGCTAAAAGAATTGGCTCTTCGCTTGTGTCATTGCTTTCTAAACCTCCAGAGATCCAGTTCTTGGTGCTTAGAAACGTTATTCTTCTACTACTTGGTAAACGCTACCTTCTCGAAGTTGATGTGGAACAGTTTTTCTGGAAATTCGATGATCCCATCTACGTGAGAGATACAAAGCTAGAGATCATTTATCTATTAGCAGATGAATATAACGTGGAGGTCGTCTTTCGTGAATTGGAGGAGTATGCCACCGAGATCGATGCCAATATGGCAAGAAAAGCTATTAGAGCTTTCGGTAACTTGGCCATCAAAATTGACGCAACAGCTCAACAAAGTGTTGATACCCTTATCGATTTGTTGGCTGATGGTGTTCCCCACATTGTCCAAGAGTCAATCGTTGTGTTAAAGAATGTACTTCGAAAGTACCCAGGCAGATTTGACTATGCGATTGAACCTGCGGTAAGAAACTATGAGGTTGCAATTGAGCGTGACGCAAAAGCTTCGGTATGTTGGATTGTTGGCCAGTATGCCGAGAAGATTCCAAATGCTCAGAAGATCATCACCTACCTCGTTCTGTCCTTCAACGAAAGTCCCTTGGAAGTCCAGTACGTCATATTAACTGCCGTGGTTAAGTACTACGTGAAGTTTCCAGTACAAGGAGAAGCTCCTTTGCTTAAGGTATTGAAGAAGGCTACTGAGGTATCAGACAATCCTGATGTGAGAGACCGTGGATTCTTCTACTGGAGAATGATCACAAGTCCAGAGAACGCTGGAACAGAGGGCAACTTTCAGAAGAAAACCAAGGAAATCGTTATCGATACTGAACCCCTCATCAGTTCTGAAAACGAGAACATTGATCCAAATATTCTAGAAGAGCTTGAGCTTAATATTGGAAGTCTTGTTTCTGTATACCTTAAATCGGTTGAGCATGTCTTCAGATTGGCGAAAAGAAAGCTGCTTCCATACTCACTTGCGTTACAACCTCGCCGAAAGAATGAGACTCCTCGTCCATCGTCAAGACCATCGGTTCGTCAGAACCACCTGCAATCCAGCGTCCCACGCTCTAACAAGCCTTTGCCACCAGTGCAAAGGAAAGGAAGCGGAGGAAGCAGTTTGGCCAGCTCTCAGACACCAAGCAGAGTTAATTCTGTCAACGATAGCGAGAAAATGTCACTTGGAAAGCGGTTGGGTAGAAGGGCCACTCGTCTTGTTAAAAAGACGTAAGACATCAATCAACACTCTCCTTTTTGATAATGGGATCAAGCTTTTTCCTCGCCTTCCTTACATCGACAATCTCGACATCAGGGGAAAACTTAACGTGCTCAGCTGTACCCACAATGGTCTCGGTGTCTATTTTGGGCATGTTTGGTTCAGGCCCGTCTGATACCTCACTCTTGAGGGTCTCCAAGTCATGGCCTATGAGGGACCCTAAAATGATAACAGCTGCTGGCTTGGACATTACTAGCATATTCTCTTTACAGAATGCTCCAGTTACACATAGTGGACAGCCCCAATCACATTCACATCCACTAACACGCTGGTAGGTTGTTTGGATGATTTCGTCAATGAACTCGAATGTCTTGGCTGAGATACCGGTTCCCTGTGATCCGCCCTTAGAATCATGGAAAATGAGTCTAGCGGGACGTTTTCTTCTTGACTGTCTAGAAGCAAATTCCTTCTCTGGAGCTTTGCATTCAGTTGACAACTCAGCATCGCCAATGGACGAGGTCCAACGAGCGTTTGGATTGGTGGTTGCTCCACCAGTGATAAACAAGGGAAGGATATTCATGATTGCATGTTGAGCAGCATGTATACCACCAGCAGGATTCAAAGACTTTTCTTTGATAGCCTCGATTGCCGATTGAGGAATATCAATCCAGAGACCTTTTGATTGTAATTTTATAGGAGGATTTTTCACCTCAACAACGTCAAGAATCTCACCCTTTCTATCCACTTTGAAGTAGCCAAAGACGATAACTGTCGTCTGTATCTTTCCAAAGAACACTGGGATATCAGAAGACTCTTTCATTGATGGCGGATGAAGCTTCTTTACCATTTGTATTTCCATAGGATCAACATCAGAGAAGTCTCTTTGCTGAGTGTTCCAAGTTACTTTAACACGTTCCACTTTGGCATACTGGCCTTCAAAGTTGAACTCCTTAACCAAATAGGGGAAGCCTTGGTGAAGAAATATGCCTCCCTCATAAAGTGTGAAACTTGTTCTAACAGCCTCGACCTCTTCGATAACAACATTTCGATTATTGGTAACGTCTACCACTGCAAACATTATGTCATCAATTGCACGCAAGCTGACTTTTTCAGCGGGCCATGGAAGGTACCTGGGGTCAGTACGATAATAGTCCAAATTGTCCTTGTTGAGCTTGTCTTCACAAAGTTGCCTGAAAGTTGCATTCATCTTCTCTGAATTATGAGGTGAAAACCAACGCATATCATTATCAATGTGAATCGGCCATTCAAAGGCAGCACATTGCAAATGCATGGACATGACTACTCTATTCAGACTTCCATCCATGATTCCTTCCACGCATAAATCCTCGTAAGTTTCTTTATCAAGAACCTCATGAGGATTCTTGAGATAGAATCTATCAAGAGGATTTGATCCACAAACAAGAAGGGCCAAACTTCCTTTGGAAGACCGACTTCTCCCGGCACGGCCAAATTGTTGATGTAAGTTCAGCTTCAGTCCAGGGAAACCACAACTGATTACCACGTCCAAGTCTGATAAATCAATACCCAACTCCAAAGCATTTGTGGCAACAATTGCTCGAAGCTTACGGCTAAACATTTTTTGTTCAATTGCTCGTCTGTCTGTCTTAGAGTACCCGCCTCTATAAGACATGATATCGTGTACACTTATTGTATTCCACTGGGGAAACTCACTTGAAGTGATAAGTGTTCGGCATTCCTTAATCACTAGCTCACAAACTTCTCTTATAGGACAGAATAAGATGACTTTGATTGAAGGTAGCATGCATAATAAATGGACCAAGATCTTCGCCAGCTCCCCAACTACATGCTCCCTCGGTAAAAATGCAGATTTGATGGGAACTTTTGCAGAGGTAGCCAGGTTTAGTTTTGATTGGGGAATTTCACGTTGTCCTTTCTTGTTCATCATAACTGGCGGTTCCCAAAGCACTAGCTTTTTCTGAGAACTTGGACTGCCATCTTCATGGATATGGGCAATTTCTTCGTCATCAGGGATAGCACATATCGTTCTGAAATGCGATTCTGGCTCTTTGATAGTAGCTGAGCAAGAGATATACTTTGTATGGCTGTGTTGGTCTAACTGTGCTTTCAACCGATTTAGACGGGCCATAACGTATGAAACATGGACGCCAAATGTACCTTTGTACACATGGAGTTCATCAATAACCACGTACTTGAGGTTTTTTAAAAATTCAGTCCATCCACGTCTCTCATCTGGCGCTTCAATGGCATGATTCGGTAGTATCGCAGCATGAATCGCATCTGGGTTGGTAAATATGATATCTGCATAGTTCCTGATGAATGGTCTATCCTTTGAAGGAGTATCACCATCATAAGTATCCACAGTTATTATTCTATTCTTTTGAGGCAAGTGAGAAATGAGTTCTGTAAGATGTCTCTTCTGATCCTGAGCTAGGGCCTTTGTGGGGAAGATAAATAACGCTGTGGTGCTTCTCTTGTGGCTATTGGCTCCACTATCACAATCGTCTAGAATATCACTTAGAACAGGTAGCTGATATATGAGAGACTTACCTGAACTTGTAGATGTGCTGACGATGACATGTTTCTGTTCTTCAAGAACTGCTGTAAGGGCTAATGCTTGATGCAGGTAGAGCCCACCTTCTATAGCATCAATACCTTTATAGCTCCAAAGTGCATCAACCAATCCACCATGTAGTAGCTCAGGATCAAGCTGTTTATGTTGTGCAGCTCTTTCAGCAGTAAGTGTAGCAACTGTTGAGATCTGATCTCTAAAAAGAGGTTTCTCGTTCAATGTTTGAAGCATGGTTTCAACGTCAGGCTTTTCACTTGATACAGCTTCATTGTTCCTCACAGTCATTACCTCAACGGGATCACTTAAGTACGAAGGTTCTGGGATATTCTTCACGTTCCTCTCCACAAGCACTTTAAAAGGAACGCCCTCGTCCAACTCCTCCAGGGTAAACCCTTCCAAGAATTCCTCAATACAAGAAGAGAAGAACTCATTTCTTCCTGCTATTATAGCTCGTAGTTGTTCCTGGGAAAGCAGCTCCATGCTCAACTCTTTAGTACTAGTGAAAAACTTAGGCGGCAGTGGAGACTTTGCCGTCTTGGCCTTCTTCCACTTATCTTTACCTTTAATAACAGCACCTATGCCTCTTACCTTAACATCGCAAAACTCAAAAACAAGAAGTTGCTTCTCTGGCTTATCAGCATTCTGTCTACTGACAGCCTCGTACGCGTCATCTATAGATCTGGGCTGGTTCTGGTTGAGGCCGCCCTTTGTACGCTTGAAATCCACCTTTTCGGCTATTAGAAGCTGATTTTCATCGATATAGTCAAACGTTACTTCTCCATCTGGAAGAAGGTCCTTGATCATCTGGAGATCAATCCTAGAGATGTCATCATTGAGTTTCTGGATATGCTCGAAAGTAGGGATTGTCTGGCGGGAAAAAGACGCCAAAAACGTCAAGTGGGTATTGATAAGCTTGAATTTCTTATATAGCGACGTAAACGGATCTGGCCATGCCATCGAAGGCGTTTTCTGGAGCGTAGTTGCTAGTTCGGTTAGGCTTCTCTGATATGTGAGAAGTGCAGGACTATCAGTATTTTGCAGCCAAAACCAGGGTCCCATAAGTACAAGCCAAAACCATAAAAAGCTTTCATATATATACTTATTTACGCTTCACAGCATCCTCCATCTACATAGTTTCTTATGAAAGTAGATGGATCTTTACATACGGCATTAGAGCACTGGTACCTGCCATTATAGTCTCTAAGAGCAGCAGTACAGCAGTCATAGAAACCTCTGGTACAGTTATGGGACTCACCAATCCAGCAAGTATGGGGCAGACAAATCCCCGACTCAGCGTTCCCCAATTCCTTATTTTTACACTGTTTTTCAAAAATCAGCAAAGACTGGCCTTCTGCTTGGCCCTCTGCCTGGCCAGACTGGGCCTGTCCCAGTACACCAGTAGGAGCTGAACGGTCAATAAAAAACAACCTATTCCCAGAAAACAAATCGTAAACATAGTGTTTCTGTTCCTCGGGAATATAAATAACCGCCCTTTGGCCGTCAAATTCCGTATCCCCAACTGTATCGTTCACATACGAAAGTCCATAAGCGCCAGTGTTATAGACGGTATGGCCATGTGAAACGGCGGCTTTTTGGACATTGCTCAAGGCGCTAAACCCAATACTGGCAGGGAGATCAGCGAAAGTAAAGCCCCACGTAAGTGCAGCAGCAGCGAAGGTACCAAGTTTCATAGAAAAAGAACTAAAGTAGTAGAGAGAATATACCACACCTGGACCCCTAATATAGGCTTAGAGACACTATTCAGGAATGGAGCGTTGGACGTCCACCATTCGCCAAAAGTTGTATCCGCCAGGGTTTGTGAAAAGTGGCCATCGGTAAAACTGGCAACCATGCTGGGCGTCTAATTCATGTAGGCACCTTGCCCAAGATGGTGCTGCGATAGAAGCTTGACGGTATGTACTGTGGTGTCAAGGCGAGCAGAGCGTATTTGGAGCTGGGAAGGAGGAGGAAATCCAAAAGTGACTTTTCTTGGTGACCTTGACCAAGATAAGTATTTCCATGGAATTTCGTCTTTCCAGCCTTTTTTGGGGCCCTTTTAACTGCCACTCTGTGTGTGCCTGGGACCTGTTCAGGCTGTGTCTCCTGCACAATCGCTAGCAACCGTCCCCCAGCAAGAGTGATTGCAAAATCATCCCTACAAAAACTGGCATAGAGCCCATATTTTTTGCTATCTTTGATAAAAATCACAAAATGGGACTTTCGAAGTTAGTCGATAAAATGAGAAGCCACTCGGTGGCTTCCGTCAATGCTGCTGATCCTCCGGTGGATGCTGGCCAACCTCCTCTGAGGAAACAGATCTTTAGGGCCAGGTACAACTTTGGACCTAACTTTGGTGCTCTTTTCGTGGGAGAAAAGTGGATTTACCATTCGATTTTCCCTGATGGCGCTGAGACTGAACTTCAGGCCGCTGAGGGTAATATCAAGGCTTTGGGCGTGGATAAGGCCAGGGAGAAGTATGAGAACCACTGGAAGCACTATGTGAATGATGACGACTGGCAGTGGCTCCAGGATAACGGTGTGACTGCTATTAGGCTTCCAATTGGTTACTGGAACATCGACGGCGGTAAATATACCAAGGGAACCAAGTTCGAGAAGGTTGCTGGCGTTTACAAGAACTCGTGGGAGATCATCAAGAAGAACTACATCGAGCCTGCTGGGCGTTTTGATATTGGTGTTTTGATTGATATCCACGGTTTGCCATACGGCGCTAACGGTAACGACCATAGTGGTGAAACCAACAACGGTAAGGCTGAGTTCTGGAATAAGTCCTCGGCCCAGAACTTGGTTATCGATGCTCTCAAGTTCTTGGCTGGCGATATCGCCAACTACGAGAACGTTGCAGGTATTCAGATTGTCAACGAAGCGGAATTCTCGAACGGCGCCTCGAAACAGAAGAAGTACTACGCTGACGCCATCAATGCTATTCGTGCTGTGGATAAGTCTGTTCCTGTGGTCATTTCTGATGGCTGGTGGCCAGACCAGTGGGTGAAATGGGTCCAGGATAACCAGGATATCGGCACCACCATTGGTGTTGTCGTTGACCACCACGTTTACCGCTGTTTCGATGGTAACGACAAGAAGAAGGACCCTAACCAGATCACTGACGATTTGGAAGGCGATCTTCTTACTAACCTCACTGATGACGGTAACGGTGTTGATTTTATGGTCGGCGAATGGTCTTGTGTTTTGGACGGCGATTCCTACTCTAAGGCCGGCTTGGATCCAAACGACTACGGTAACCAGAAGAGAGCTGAGCTTTCCAGTCGTTTCGGTGGCAGAATTGCCGACCTTATTTTCAAGCGTGCTGGTGGTGGTTCCTACTTCTGGACTTACAAGTTTGAGTCAGGCAACGGTGGCGAATGGGATTTCCGTCAGCAATTGCACAACAGTTTTGCTCCTCCAAAGATTACTGTTCCTGATGACAACAAGTTCAATGAAGTTCTTGAAGGCAATTTCAAGGCACATTCCGACTACTGGAACCTGCAGAATCTGAACGAGAAGTACGAACACGACCGTTACAAGGAAGGTTTCACTGTTGCCTGGAGAGACAGCGTTGAGTTTGCTAAACAAGGCTCTCTTCTTGGACGCAGACAAGCAGTCAAGTGTGCCCGTTTGAAGGAGCACATTGACGCCAAGGGCAAATCGAAGTTCCTCTGGGAGTGGGAACAGGGCTACGATAAGGGGATTGAAGAGTTCAACAATTTGTAAGAAGTTAATTGATGGATGTGTTACGACTAACAAATGGCTGCGAAATTACAGTCACCGATAAGCGGCCCCGAGGCAGCGACACACAAAGGCTTTGAAATTGATAAGCCTGCATGTGCCTTCTAGACTAAAGTTGTTCATCCGTTGAAGGCAACCTGTCCAGCTGGGTTTAAATCTTCCCACTTTCTCTATTGCTCTCTAACAATCCCCCAAACGACCCTCTTTCTCTCCTGATAAGATGCTGGAGCTTCCAATTGAGTGGCTCGAGGTCTCAATTCGGAAACCTAATTACGTGGTGCACGGGTCTGGCCACAAGGTTGCGGTCATATAGCCAGCCCTCTGCCCCTAATTAACCAGCGAACAACCCCCACAATTGACCAATTTCTGGGGTTTCAATACTTTGAAATCTGTAATCACTCTAATTCCATCTTCAACGTACCCCCAATTTATTTCTACCCAATTTCCCGGGCCATTTCCATAAAAAACCCGTACATATACCCCTGTGACAGTATATATCACCCCCACCTCGCCACACTCAGTACTTACCCACCACTTCTCTTCTTCAATCCTTATCAAATATGAAGTTGACCACCACCCTCGTTGCTGTGGCAGCGGCACTTTTCGGTGCCACCGATGCCAAAAAGTTCTCCACCAAGCTTAATAAAATTCCCGTTGAGGAATCCTTGGATGCCTTTAGGTTCCATGAATACACCTCGGCTTTGGCCCTGAAGTACATTGATGCCTACGCTGCTGCTGGCTACGGTAACTCTGGCCAGAGCGGTCAGGATGTGGCTCAGATTCCACTTGTTTCTAACGGTGGCAAGCACGAGGCTCCTCTTACCAACTACTTGAATGCCCAGTACTTCACTGAAATCCAGCTTGGTACCCCAGGCCAGACCTTCAAGGTTATCTTGGATACTGGTTCTTCTAACTTGTGGGTTCCATCCAAGGACTGCAGCTCCTTGGCTTGTTTCTTGCACTCCAAGTACAACCACGACGAGTCTGCTTCTTACAAGGCTAACGGCTCTGAGTTCTCTATCCAGTATGGTTCTGGTGCTATGGAGGGTTACGTTTCCCAGGACACCTTGGCTATTGGTGACTTGGTGATTCCAAAGCAACAGTTTGCTGAGGCCACTTCCGAGCCTGGCTTGGCTTTCGCCTTTGGTAAGTTCGACGGTATCTTGGGTTTGGCTTACGACACTATCTCCGTCAACAAGATTGTTCCACCAGTCTACAACGCCATCAACCAGGGTCTCTTTGAGTCTCCTCAGTTTGGTTTCTACCTTGGTGACGCCAATGAGGACGAAAACGACGGAGGTGTGGCCACTTTCGGTGGTTACGATGACTCCCACTTCAAGGGCTCCCTTACCTGGTTGCCAGTTAGAAGAAAGGCTTACTGGGAGGTTTCCTTTGACGGTATCGGATTGGGCGATGAGTACGCCGAATTGACCTCCACTGGTGCTGCTATTGACACCGGTACTTCTTTGATCACTTTGCCATCTGCTTTGGCTGAGCTTATCAACGCCAAGATTGGTGCCACCAAGTCTTGGTCTGGCCAGTACCAGGTTGACTGTGAGAAGAGAGACGAGTTGCCAGACTTGACCTTGACTTTCGCTGGTTACAACTTCACCTTGTCTCCATACGACTACACCTTGGAAGTGTCTGGATCTTGTATCTCTGCCTTCACTCCAATGGACTTCCCTAAGCCTATTGGTGACTTGGCTATCATCGGTGACGCCTTCTTGAGAAGATACTACTCCGTTTACGACTTGAAAAAGAACGCTGTTGGTTTGGCCCCAGCCAAATAAGCAGCCCGCTAGTTAGAAGCTCTGGAAAGCTTAATACACGTCTTGGAATCTATTGTTCGAGCCCACTTGTGGCTTTGAGGTTTCTGTAGCAGGCTTGGACATGCTGCGAATATCGAGATAACGGCGTTGTGCGACTGTAACCAGCCATAGTCCAGCCATAACCCAGCCAATTCATCAAATACCTTGTATTACCTGCTTTCTACAATTGAACCAGTTCTGTTCCCTGTAACATATGGAATGCCCAGCACCAGTACTGTCCTCCCTATCTCTGTCATTGCTGTGGCTGCGAAAAACGCTGGCTGGCTCAGGTCCACCCATATCACCACACTCCCACCAAAAGAACCCCCAAAACTACCCATCTCCCTAAAAATAGCATAACCGTTCTTCTTACACTTTCCTCGTCAAAACCTCTCTACCTCCTTCCATTATTCTCCCCAATGCCTAGCCATTTTTGTGGAACTAGGCACCTCGCATTTCTCGCATAAAATGCTGGTGATGCCCGATCTGGAAACCGCCAGCCAGCTGGATCACGATGATCCCCAGATCATTGATCCACACAAAGATTTTCATAAAACTCCTTCTCCTTCCCTTTTCTTCATTCTCGTCTAATCTCACTTTCTCGTCTCCCGAATAAATATCATGAGTGTCGCCTCAGCTGAGTGGAAACCAGTCCTCGCTGCTAAATCTGAGGCTTCTGACCACACAGTGTCTGACGTTTTAACCAGTGAGCTTCTTAGAGAGAACCCATACTCCAGAAGACCCAAGAAGGATTCTTCCACTTCCCAATCGCCTCACGAAAGACTCGAGGTTCAAACTGACTCCTCCAGACTGTCTCTGATTCCAGCTTCTGACCACTACTATAAGACCCAGAGCATGGAGGGAGACCAGACTGTCCAGGCAAGACCTTCAATGAAGGATAAACAGCTTCCACAGAGCCCATCTCAGGGAAGCACGAATATGATAGACAGACGTACGCATCTTCAGCTTCACAGTGGGCCTCTTCATCAAGTGCCTGAGAGGTTCTCCCAGTATATAGCTGATGCGCCTAAGCCTACCAGGTCTCAGCACTCTTCCAGTCTTTATAGTGACAGAAGGGATATTTCAGACTCCATGGGCTCGCAAGCTACGATTTTTTCCACAAGACAGGATCTGTTGAACCATAGATCAAAGTCAAAGCTTAGAAATAGAGCTGGTTTACGCCGTAAACCTACCAAGGCAGGCCCAGACTATGGCCAGACGCCTTCTCAGGGTCTTTTCAGAAGAAAAGCTCTTCGGTCTAATGAAGGTTCCATGAGCTATAGACTTAAGCTTCGGTTGAGGAAAATGGTTGCAAAATTGAAGGCCATGAAGCACTGGCCAAGAAGAATACATGCATTTGTTACCAAGAAGAAGGCTACGCAAAGAGCTACGATGAATAGGTCTGGTTCAAGCAAACGCAAGAACTCCAACCCCGTTTCTCGTCCAGCAGTGATTTCTGCTCCTCTCAAGAACCCATACTTGGGCAGTGAACAAGGTGCTGCTAAGGTTGAAGGACTCACTGATGAACTTAAACACATGGCTGGCCATGAAGTTCACGAATCCACTGCAACCAGAGCTCCTGCTCCACCTGCTGCACCTGCTGTTCCAATGACGGCAATCTCATCTCAACCTTCATCGAAACCAAGCAAAGGTGCCGATGGTAAATGGTCGCATCTTTCTAAGTTCATTAACGAACAGCAGGAGCTCAGCAGTCCAGTTCTGAGCAAGCCTTACACTTCTAGTGCTGCATTTTCAGATCCTAATGCTCCTCAACCTCCTCCACACACTGTGTCTGCTTCTCTTGAGAACCAGCGGATCCAGGCTCTTTGGAGACGCTACTTGTCGAACGTTCTTGCCCAGAGAATCCAGTTACGTCAGGAAATCACCATGTTCCAAGCCCTTATGGCTGGCCAAAGCGTTCCTTCGATGTTGAAGGGCACTCCTGAAGTAGCTCTGTCTTATAACGCTAGCATTGTCAAGGGAGGAAGTGACAGAGGTACCAACTCCTCTCATCTTGGCGAACCAGTCTCCAGGGCTCAGTCAGCAGCTTCTGGAAAAGTACTTGCCCAGACCATTGCTGAATCAGAAAATGCTGATGACGACGATATGGTTTCTCTCGTCTCCGTGTCTGATTCCATCTTGTCTGATAACGACGTCGTCTCTTTGCCTGAAGAGGTCTCAGATTGGGAAGAAGACCCTACTGTCGAGAAGCTTCATCAAACACTCAATCGTCGTTCTGTCCTTGGTGAGATGTTGGACTACGAGTCGGATGACGCTTCTCTGGCGTCTGGTTCTTCAGTTTACCTGGGTCTGTGTGCTCAATCAGTAACAGAGTCTGCCATAGTCAAGCGTTATGGTACTCTTCGGCGCAAGAAGTCCACTGCTGCAAATACGCCTGGACCAGCTAGTCCTGTTCCAATGACGCCTCCACCAGCAACACCAAGCTCAAAGTATCTGGATAGTCCTATGGAACCGGCACTTCATATTCCACGTTCATCTGGAATTCATCGTAATCTTAACTTTGCCTCTTCGGCAAACTAAATAGCATTTCAATCTACATCATTTTTTATCTTGCACTCATGAAAGGTTAATTACAGCAATATATACAAGTAGAGGACCGATGCTGGCCCACATTTGAAGCTAGTCATCAATCATCTTATTTCTGTTCAGAAGACTCGTTGCCGTTGTTGCCCTCGTTGTTGTTCTCGTTGTTGCTCTTGTACAACTTCTCGAACACCTTCAAGGATTCGTTTTGCAACTCCTCGGTCTTGTTCTTCAACTCAGTTGGGTCAACCTCCTCACCAGACTGGGCCTTGACGGCGATCTCTCTCAAGGAAGCGATCTGCTCCTTAAGCTTGTCAGCGTCAACGGACTCGATCTTGTCCTTGAACTCGTTCAAAGAGTTCTCAGTGTCGTTACACAACTGGTCGGCTCTGTTGGCAGACTCGATAGACTCTCTCTTGGCCTTGTCGGACTCAGCGAACTTCTCAGCGTCCTGGACCATCTTCTCAATCTCAGAGTCGGACAAACCAGAAGAACCAGCAACAGTGATGGAAGCATCCTTGTTGGTGGCCTTGTCACGAGCAGAGACCTTGATGATACCATCAGTGTCAATGTCGAAGGTGACCTCAATCTGAGGAACACCCTTTGGAGCTGGTGGGATACCAGACAAGGTGAAGTTACCAATCAACTTGTTGTCTCTGGTCAACTCTCTCTCACCCTGGAACACTCTGATCTCGACGGAAGTCTGACCAGCAGAAGCGGTGGAGAAGATCTGAGACTTCTTGGCTGGGATGGTAGTGTTTCTAGAGATCAATCTAGCGAAAACGCCACCCATGGTCTCAATACCCAAAGACAATGGAGTGACATCCAAAAGAACGACGTCCTTGACCTCACCGGCCAAGATACCACCCTGGATAGCAGCACCCATGGCAACAGCCTCATCTGGGTTGACAGCCTTGGATGGGTCCTTACCGAAGATGGACTTGACGGTCTCCATGACCTTTGGCATTCTAGACATACCACCGACCAAGATGACCTCGGAGACGTCAGAAGTGGACAAACCAGCGTCCTTCAAGGCCTTCTTACATGGCTCAACGGTCTTCTTGACCAATGGCTCAACAAGGGACTCGAACTGAGATCTGGTGATCTTCTGGTTGATGTGCTTTGGACCAGAAGCGTCAGCAGTGATAAATGGCAAGTTGATCTCAGTAGAGATGGTGGAAGACAATTCAATCTTGGCCTTCTCAGCAGCCTCTCTGATTCTCTGGATGGCCATTCTGTCGGACTCCAAGTCAATACCGGACTCCTTCTTGAAGGTCTCGACAATGTTTCTAACAATGGCAATGTCAAAGTCCTCACCACCCAAGTGAGTGTCACCGTTGGTGGACTTGACCTCGAAAACACCAGCACCAATGTCCAAGATGGAGATATCGAAAGTACCACCACCCAAGTCGAAGACGGCAACAACCTCACCGTCCTTCTTCTCCAAACCGTAAGCCAAAGCGGCAGCGGTTGGCTCGTTGACAACTCTCATGACGTTCAAACCGACAATCTTACCGGCGTCCTTGGTAGCCTGTCTCTGGGCATCGTTAAAGTAAGCTGGACAGGTGACAACGGCGTTCTTGACGGTCTTGCCCAAGTAAGACTCAGCGGTCTCCTTCATCTTGTTCAAGACGAAACCACCGATCTGCTGAGGAGAGTACTGGGTACCACGGGCCTCGAGCCAGGCGTCACCGTTCTGGTGCTTGGTGATCTTGTATGGAACCTGCTTGATGTCTCTCTGAACCTCAGTGTCCTCAAATCTTCTACCAATCAATCTCTTGGTGGCGAAAAGAGTGTTCTCTGGGTTGACAACAGCCTGACGCTTGGCTGGAATACCAACCAAACGCTCACCCTCCTTGGTGAAAGCAACGATGGATGGAGTGGTTCTACCACCTTCAGAGTTCTCGATGATCTTTGGGATCTTACCTTCCATGACTGCAACGGCAGAGTTGGTGGTACCCAAGTCAATACCAATCACAGAGCCACCTGGGGCAGCATCAGACTGGTGGCGCACGAAACGCTTGAAAGCATTTTTGGCGGAGTTTCTTGCAGACAACATTGTTGTAGATGGTTGGTAAAGAAGTATGTGGATGGTCTATATATATGAGAGGTATTTGCTAAGGTGTATGAAAATTTTGTGAGGTTACCCGGCGCGCGCCATGGGAGCTGGAAGATTCCAGAAATTTACAGAGTCAGGCGAAACAGCCAGGGCGGTACATTTGAGACAACACAAGGAAAAGAAAGAAAAATAACTATATAAGCTTCACTTTTCCACATTCAGATTTGACTATATAGGGGTTTTTTCTGCTTTACTGATGAACCGGGTTTAGTGTTCCTGGACTGTCTGTTGCTGTTGCTGAGATTTGGGTGCAAAATATTCTGACCGCACTGCATCCTTGTGGCGAAGGCTTAAGGCATCCACTGGAACTGTGGGAAGGCAATCAGGGAATGTAAAGTGTAATATTAAGGGATCGTGGTTTGTAGTGTGGCCACTGATGGCTTGGAGATCCTTGGAGGAACTCATTTGCCGTTTCGTATGGATCTTTCCGTTATGTGTCATTCTCATTGACGTCTCGGAGTCTGACTGGGATGCCCGTTGTCGGCCCGATGAGGTAGCCGATACTACATGACCTATGATGGTTGCAAATACACCGTTTTGGCTTGAATATTTCAGATAATTCTGTTGCCGAGTTTACTGTAGTAAAATATGTCAATTGGTGTTGGTAGGTTGACGTTTATTGGTGCTTCGCCAGACCTGGTACTCCTCCCTCTACTTCTATTCCCAAACCTTCATCAATTCTAAACGAAAGTATAAACATAATACATACGGCCTACATTACAGAAAGTGGCGACTCAAACTCATCCCAGTCCCATAATACAATACAGTGCAAGACGTTATGCGTCCTGCTCGTTTGGCTCGTCACCGTTCGACAGTGAAAGGCCCCCGTCGTTTTGCGATTAAGTACAACCTCTTCATTCAAGTAAATCTCGTGGCAAATTACCATTCATGACCCATGTGAGGGATTTTTCTCCACGGAAATCTTCAATATACTGAATGATATCCAAGGCTGTCTTACCGTACTTGGCCATGCCTCGTTCAATGGCATCGCAAAGCTTTTTCCTTCTTTGAAATCTTTTCAGTTCCTTGGATCGAGAGTCACCTCTCCATTCGTGTTTACCGAATCTCTCGTCCATCTCTCGTAGTGGTGGTTGTCCACGGAACCCTCTAGTAAATTCATCATAAATATCTTTCACAGTCATTGGATTATGGAGGAAGTCGACAGAAATCTTTGGCTTCTTCCGACCTCCCATTTCATCCACGCTCACGACTTCGAGCCCTGGCATCAGCACCAAACTGTCCTTCGAGGTGTCAGCTTGTTGCTGTTGTTGTGATTGTTGTGCTTGCTGCTGTTGTTGCTGTTGTTGCTGCCTTTGCTGCATAGAGCTCAGGGCTCGTTGCTGTGAATGCTGTTGGTTTTGTTCTTGTTGTTGTTGGATAGATGCTTGTTGCATCTGTCTCTGTTGTTGTTGAGACTGCAGTTGATGGTTTTGTTGTTGCAGAGCTTTGATGTTATCTGAGCTGCCATTTACCTTAGCGTAGGCTGCACGTTTTCTTTTACCGCCCTTACCTTGTGCCAGCACAGCCGCCTGGGCCACCTGGTGGAGCTGAGGGTCCATGTTATTGTTAAGTGACACACCCAGCACATCGACAACGCCTGGTACTTGGACCACATTAGACAGTTGTAATGAAGGGATAGCGGCTGTTACATCGTGAACGGAATCGTGAACTGAATCGTGAACTGCGTCGTGAACTGAGTCGTGGACTGAATCATGGACAGATTCAGGTACCAGGTCATCAACCTGGTCATGGTTGTCATTGACATTAAAAGGATCACCCTCTTGTAGCGATTGCAACAGATTAACTATGGACGAAGAATCCTTATTTTGTAGTACATCAGATAATAGCAGGGTCAACTTTTCAATTTTCAGGTTCTGGAAGTCCATGACATGGCGGAAGTACGCTAGCTCCTGGCTTAGAGTGGCCACATCATTTTCTAATTTTGCCACATTGTCGTTAATCTTGCCAAAGTTCTCTTGTAGCGGCATAAGCAGGTTGATTGAGCCGTACAGTGGATTGTGGTGATGCGGAAGGTGCATGTGGTGGTTTTGCTGGGAGTGGTTAGCGTGATTATTATGAGAAACATGATTATTGTGGGAATGCCCGCCTTGGAGCTGTTCTGAATCATCCACCGGCGAGACATCTCCAACCCCAGACGATACCGACGGCTGAGACCTTAGGGCATGGTTGAGGGAGGAAGTGCCCAAGGAATTGGTGGCTAAGCTGGTTGAATTCATTGGGCCCAATTTGCTTGGATAACTATTATACAGAGCAAGCGAGTCGTTCGTATGGAATTACTTGACAACTGCTTATACCTTCGCCAGAACTGTAACAGGATGTGTAGTGAAGCTGGAGGGGGGATACTGGGTGGAGTTGAAGGGTGAGTATTTAACTTAGCTTTTTGATTTCAACCTAGATCGCGAAGGTACCTGGAGGATTGATTTGTTCATGCGCACGTGACGCTGGCTGCCCCTCGAGACTCGGGGGGGTTTATTTAAAAACAGAGGCTGTTGTTGGCTGAAAAAGTACTTTTACTTTTGCTTAGACTGGCGGTGCTTCTCGTTCACAGTGTTGGGTGTTGCTTTGCGTGGAGCCTTTTGCGGTGTTATTGCGTGCGTACTTGCGGTCTCAGGGTCTACAGTACCGTAGTCCGCAAGAGATGGATCACTGGGAGAGGTTATCAGGAATTGGGCGGCAGTTGCGGCCAAAATAGCTCTATAAAGCTTAGTATAGTTTAATGTACGTTGGAAGGGATTTTGGTGAGCAAGGAGAGCGATGCGCCCACAGAAGGGGTCTAGAGGATAATGGGCTGCTTGCATTGCACTTGCGCCAGAGGCATTGACTTTTTTTAGCCATGTTAAAAGAAACGGCTTGAAGCAATTATTATTTGGAGAGTTACTAGTAGAGGTAAGTCTTCGCTGCCGAGATCAACGGTTTGGTATTTCAAAGTTGAGCTTTCATGGCTTTTATTACTGGACTGTGCCCACAGCCGGTTTGCTTCCAATTAGGAAATTGTGCTAGCCTCAATTGCATTGATGAGTGTTTGGTACTGAAAATTTGTACCCATTGGGTTCAAGATTTGGTTATGTAGACAACTCTCATCCATGTATACCTGCAATTGAAATACCACGTTAGAGATCAAAATGTGGGTACCCTTCAACGTTCAATTGAAAATCTTCAATTACATGTAACTGGTTCGCCAGACATTGAGAGGGGAACTCCACAAAACAGAAATGATACAAAAATGCCGAACACACTTGGTTTTAAATAGCTTTTAGGTGACCGGCATTGCCCCAGAAAATCAGTATTAGTAGCCTCTGCCGATACGCTTCCACGGTGACGAGGAGCCTTTTTTTTTTCTAAGCCTGATTTTTCCCATGGAAAAGTGCTGATTTTACCGCCGGCTATTGCACCAGACGATAAGCAATGGCGCCAAACACCCAGCATCGAATTCTCGGCATCGCCTTTTCCTCGGGTTGCTACTTCAAACAAAGGGTAAACGATTGATGTACCAATTGACCTGATTAGAGTTAGCCCGATATTTTGTATTCGTGTTTTTCATATTTTAAGGTTTGGTCCCATCCAGTACTGGAAATGTAGATTCGAAACGTCACCCCATTTCGCAGCCTGAAGGCATTACTGAGTAGCAAACGTAAAAAGTGGCAGAAAAAATCTAAAAGTAGGTAAAAACAGATAATTAAGATTTAGATCGTACTTCTCAAGGCAAAAGAGCCAATCAAAGTTAAGGAATCATGGATTGGTCGTTCAAACTGTATCTTTTCACTAAGGGGGCCCCTCCATCTCATCTCTGCTCATCTCCACATTCCTGTGAGCACTGAAAATCTTCCCCCACACTACAACTAAAATATCACATAAATATCATCATTATCACTAATAATACACGGCGAACGCCGGCTGGCAGACATCACAGCGATGCTTTATTTTTTTTTCGTGGCATAGTTCAATTGCCAGCATATTAGCCGTGAATGCACATCCGATGCAACTGCTTTTGGAGATAGCATTTTCGCCTTTCCGTTCGCAGCAGACATCTGCACGGCGTTCGCCAAGTTGTTCAGAGAATACCCATCGCATCGTACATTCGGCGGAACATGGCCGCCGCCGCAACACCCGCCAACAGCCGAGATGTCCTTAGAAGATCCAGCCAAAGATCTTTTCGTAGAACCACTTGACATCCTTAGGGTTGCCCTGGGCCTCTCTGACAGCCTTGTCCTCGGCATCCTTGGCCTGGAACTGCTCCTCCTCGTAGTCAACAACATCTCTGTAGGTGTTCAAGTCAACCTCAGCTGGAGGAATCAATCTGGTCTTCTTCCAGAACTTCCAGCCGAACAACATGATGATGAACACAGGAAGGACAATGTAACCGGTGATGAAGGTCTCGTATGGGAAGTCGTTACCCAAGAAGACGGTAAAGTTCTTAGCAAGGATAAGGAAGCAACACACGCAGAATGCAAAGTAGGTGCCGAAAGGCTGGAATGGCGAACGGAAGGCCAAGTCTCTCTTTCTGTCGAGTCCCTGGGCGGTCAAGGCCTTCATGAAACGCATGTGGAGGAAAAGGATACAAGTCCAGGTGATCAAACCGGTAAGAGACACAACGTTGACAAAGTGGTTGAAAATCTCAGCGGCAGACGAGGAAGTGGTCATGAATCCCAACAAACAGAAAGCGAAGCAAAGCGCAATACCGTACAATGGGACACCCATCTTGTTGGTCTTGGAGAAGAAACGAGGAGCGTAACCAGCAACGGCAAGACCGTAGACGGTTCTGGAACAAATGTACATATCCGAGTTAGCAGCGGACATGACAAAGATCAAAATACAGGCGTTGATAACGTGATCCAAGCCCTTGATCTTAGCGTTGGTGATGGCAATAACGAATGGAGAAGCCGAGGCGGTACTACCACTGGCACCCAAAAGCTTAGGGTCGTTGGAGGAAACACACATTCCCAAAAGCAACACGGAACAAATGTAGAAAATGACAATACGGTAGAAAGTCAACTTGATAGCTTTTGGAATGGCCCTTCTTGGTCTAGCACACTCGGCAAAAGTGATACCAACCAACTCGGAACCAGTGTAAGCGAAAATGGTGGTGACAAGGACGGCAACGAAGGAAACGAAACGACCAGTTGGGCCTTCAATGTGCAAGTCTCTAGAAGAATCCTGGTACTCCTTAAAAGCACCAGGGTCTTGCCAGTATCTGAAACCCAATCTGTCGCCGGAAGGAGAACCACCCAAGGCGATACAAAGCATAAGGATAATAAGACCAAGACAAGTGACAACCTTAACACAAGAAAGCCAGAATTCAATTTCACCAAAGAAACGAACACCAAGAACATTGACAGCGGTAATAATAACCAAAAACACGGCAATCCACACACCAGGGTTGACTCTATCCGGACTGACCCAGAATTGCATCACCAATGCACCGGCCACCAACTGGTTAGGAGGAAGCAACAAGTACTTGAACAAGTAGACCCAGCCACAAGCAAAACCAAGAGACTCGTCAACGTATCTCCTACAGTAACCAGCAAAACCATCAGCCAAGGGGATGAAAGTTGCAACTTCACCCAAAGCACTCAAAACCATAAACACCACAAAACCAATCAAAGAGTAGGTGATGAAGATAGCACCGGGTCCACCAGTTCTCAAAGCACCACCGGTACCGATCAACAAACCAGTACCAAGAGCACCGCCAATGGCGATCATAGACAAGTGTCTAGCCTCCAAGGCCTTTTTCAATTTCTGGTCCTCGCCAGTCTGCTGCTTGAGCTGCGGGTTAGACATAACCACAGACAAGTTGTACTCAGCCGTGTGGCGCGAGATGACATCGTCGCTTTCGACCTGTTTCTCGTAATCTTTCATTTGAAGTAGAGTAGGAGGATCTGGTTGCAAAAACACAAAAAAGAGAAGCGTTGGTGATGAGCCGACCTTTTATGCTTCTTTATAGGATGCCCCGCTTATCAATGGGCAGCCAAGAAAAGAAAGAGACAGAGACGCAGCTCATCGTGTGCGGCATTGATAAGTTACAGGAGGCAAAAAAACACAACGTAAATGCTGCAAAAAAAAAAAAAAAAAGGATGCAAAATGAGCCCAGAAGGGCATCCAACAGCCGAGAAAGGCCGTTGAGTTCCGTGGATTATTTTTGCCTTGCCTGATATCGATTTCCCGGCAAATAGAAAATTTTTAACGTGGGAGCAGCCCCAATGTACTGGCTTTTCGGACCCTTGGGGGCTTGAGTGACCTGTGTTGTGCCAGACCAAAGGTAAAAAAAAAACGCCTTACCAGACAAAGACGAGGGAAAGGCAAAAGGGAAAATAAACACCGAAGCAGAAAAAAAAAAAAAAAAAAAAAAGCAAAGGTGAAACAACGGAAATACACGAGAATAGGGGAACTCCCCCCAAAACCCCAAAACGTCCTTTTCAGTTCATCCGTCAAAGAAATACGTCGTGGCAGTTTTGGCACTCTGGCACCAATTGTCTACATTTCTTGTTGCCTTGTCTTTTTTGCACCCAAAACGCTTGGCTGCGTGGAGAACACAGTACATGGCAAAGCGGGACTCGAGGCAAACGGTCCCCCTCATACAAAGACCCCACTGAACTCCACTACAGCTCCACTGGCAACTCCACTACTCAGTTTCGTCACCACTCCACAAATGGGAAATCCCGGGTCACTCCCCAAAAAAAACCAAGCCAACCAAGCCAGGATCTGTTTTTGTTGTACATGAAATGGCTCGTAATTTATGAGATCCGTCATGGAATCGATGGTTAGATCATCGCTGGCAAGTCCGAGAAATTGCCCCAGTGAAGTCCTCAGTGGAGCCTCAGCGGAACCTCAGCGGAGCCTGCCCAAGGCAGAAAAAAGCAGAAAAAAAAAAAAACAAAGCAAAGAGCAAAAAAACCATCCTCAAACGGCGGGCCATGTTCTGTGCCAGCCGCTCCATTCCACTTCTCCATGATTGGCCTGCAAAAAATGAAAAAATTACCAAAAAACATGGAGGGCCACAAAGTGCCTCTGCCTTCCTTAATCTCGCTTCCTCTGTCCCTCTGCCGTATATTCACTTTTGTGTTTTCACTCTCCTGCGCTATTGGGCGAGCATTCTGATAAGCAGCAAGGCGTTTTGCAAAAAAATGAGCCTGAGCGAGACAACCTTTTTTCATGAGAAAGCCAAAAAGGCTCCCAAAGAGGCCCCATGGGTAAAGGATAGCGACTACACGTGACGGGAACCGCCTTAACCTTTTTTTTTTTTTTTTTCCTCCAATGGCACCACCGCCCAAGAAAAAAAAAGACGAAAAAAAACAAAGAAGGACGTGGGGCAACTTTGTCCCGCCAGCCCCAAACCCCCACCTTGGTAGTAAATGGAATATAATTTTTTTTTTTCCTTTTCTTTTTCTTATTTTTCACTTTTGGGTAGAACGGCGCATTCTCCCCGGGAAGTGGGAGGCTGGGACGCTGTTTGTGGCCCCCCTCGAACGTTTTTGGTTTGTGGGGTGCATGCGATTTGCAAGGCAATTTCATCTATTCTTTGCTTTGTGCCTTGTTAAGTTTAATTGCCGTAGAACCTTCTTCCACTTCTCGCTACGTCACCTCTTGGGAGGGGCTTGCCTTTGCTAGTGGTAGAACGCCCTCTCGGCACCGTGTATGACGCTTGGAGTTTTCATATATCTTATCCAGTCCCGCCCTGTTCCTCGATTTTTCTGTCCGTATCGTCTTTGTGTCGCAAGCCTTATCTTTCGTGGGGTTGAGCCTATAGCAAGTGCGCTAGGTGATAAGGAGCGCACTAGCGCAGTTTTGAGTGCCGAGATTTTGCTGATAATGGGGCTCACCCGTTTGACAGTGGCCTTTCTTTTCTTAGGGACGAGTCATTGGGCTTCCAGGGTTATATGAAGCAACCTTTATCAGAAATCCTCGCCTGACCGGATTTACTTTGTGTTTTGTACTTTTTTCTTATCTCTCCCATCACCATTGTATGCTCATAATTTTTCACTCTTGTTTGTAAATAACCAGTACTTGCGCAGGACCCCACGGGTTTTTTCACTGAACAATCAGATCTATGCCTCGTAGATGATACGCCTCAAAAGGCCCCGTTTGTTCTTTTGGGTCGTCACATTCCCTCCGTCCTGGCGCTAAAATCATGCTGCACTGCATTTTATGGTTTTACCTACTAGTTCCACGCCCCTCACGCATATTGTTGATTTTCACCTTGCCCTCGCTTAGCGGCTTCTTAGATGAAGCTTTTTGTGTCCTACTTGCTGGAAACGTATATAAACTAAGGATTCCGTAGCTTAATTTCGAATCGCTAACATTATGATGAATAACGAAAAAAAAATCACTTCGAGGGTCTCCTACGATGAGGAGCTGGTTATCTCCATCAACAGGAACTACATCAGCCTGGGCGCTCAGGACTTTCACGATAAAATTGATGTGGATAAGTATGGTACAACACAGCGTAAGTTGAATTCTCGTCATGTTTCCCTTATGATTATTGGTCAGTCTATTGGTACTGGTCTTTACGTTGGTTTGAAAGGCCCGCTTATGACCTCGGGCTCTTTATCTTTATTTTTGGGTTTTTTAATTTGGGCTGTTACCATGATTTGGCCCCTTATGCTTGCTACTGGTGAAATGTGTTCCTACTTACCAATCAAGGGTACCTTCTTGCATTTTGCTTCGAGATGGCTCGATCCGGCTTTGGGTTTTGCAACCACATTGATTTATTTATATACCACTCTCATGTTCATTTGTGTTGAAGCTGTTGCATTTGCATCCGTTGCTGGCTATTGGACAGATGCTTCGCCTGCTATTTTCATTTCCGTTTGTTTGGCAACCATTTTATTTTTTAATGTTTTTGGTGTCAACTGGTATGGTGAAGTGGAATTTTTTTCTTCCATGCTTAAGGTCATTCTCATTATTGGTCTTATGTTTTTCGGTCTTATTACCATGTGTGGTGCTAACCCAAAGGGAGACGCATACGGTTTCAGAAACTGGCCTAAAGGTGGTCTTTTCAAGGAATATCTCGTCGAGGGTAACACTGGTAAATTTTTGGGTTTCTGGAACGTCTTGATTTACGCTGCTTTTGCTTGTGCCGGTCCAGATATGTTGGGTATGGTCTCAGGTGAAATTTCTAGACCAAGAAAGAATATTGCCATGGCCGCTAAGAGAACTTACATTCGTATCTTCTTGTTTTACGTTGGCGGTATTTTCTTCATGAACTCCATGTGCGCTTCTAACAACCCTGACCTTCTTGCTGCTGATGCCGCTGGCCATGACGGTGCTGCTGCATCTCCATGGGTCATTGGTATTAAGTCTGTTGGTGTTAGCGGTCTCGACTCTGTTGTCAATGCAGTCGTCATGACGTCTGCTTGGTCTTGTGGTAACGGTTTCACTTATGGTGCTGCCAGAAGTGCCTACTCTGCCTCGTTGGCCGGTTACTTGCCAAGATTCTTCTCTTACTGTTTGAAGAATGGTTGTCCAATTGTTGCTGTGCTCTTTTCCTTGTCTATTGGATGTCTCTCATACATGAGTGTTTCCAAGTCTTCCGCAGTTGTTTTGGACTGGTTTATTAACTTGGCCACCACTGGTCTTCTTTGTACCTACTGTGTCATGTGGGCATGCTACTTCAAGTTTAAGAAGATTGTTGCTGTTCAACAAACCGACCATGGTGATGAGAAGTACTACAAGATGAACAAGATCTTCTACCCTTGGTTGACCTACTGGGCTGCTTTGTTCACCGGCTTGGTGCTTTTCTTCAACGGTTTCTGGATTTTCTTCCCAGGTAAGTTTACCGTTGGTAACTTGTTCACCTCATACTTTGCACCAGTCTTCTTTGGTATCTTGGTGGTCTTCTACAAGTTCTGGAAGAAGACTAAGTGGAGATCAGCCGAAGAAGCCGATATTATCACCGGTAAAGCTGAAATTGACGATGAAGAGGATGCCGAGATTGAAGAGGAGATGCGCCATCCTAGAAAGGAGGGTTTCTTGTGGAAGTGCTGGTACAAGTTCTCCGACTTCTGTTTCAATTAATTTGCGCTATGGGGCCACTGGTGGCATTTAGCGGTAACGGCGTCACATCTGGTAGAAAAGGAATTATTTAAACAAAAGCTGTATTTTTATATTTAGCTTTGAAATATAAGTGTTTTAGAAATTAGGTCTTTCCATATTTGGCAAAAGCTTAGATAGTTATGCACGTTGTTCGTTCCACAGAAGCGAGATCGCGAGTATAGAGTACAACAATAGTGACGTGCATAACGAAAAATTGCCAAAGCAGCCCCTCAAATACCTCAAGCATTTTTATTTTATTAAACTTCCTCCTATTCACCCTCCAACAATGTCGTATGTTTGTGTCATCTGTAAGCGAAGTTTTAGTGTTTCTGGACCAATGTCACTGACATGCGCGGCCGTTGGTATGCATATGCTGAGATGACTTGGGCTTGAGAAAGTCCCACGGGCCAGGTTCTCAAACTTCACTTTTACTACTCCTTTTTCTCCAGCCCTTACGCTCTTTTGTCCATAAAACACCACCTTTTTACATGAAAAATGGCGCTATCAATACCGTCTGAAAAAGCAGAGGAACTCAGAATGTCCGATCTGCTTCCTTACTCAGCGCATGTCCCACGTGCAAATCTTTCCACGAAAGACTTTGTCTTTGAGATAACCCATGAAACTGACCTTACTACGGATACTGCTTCGGATTCGGAAAGTTGTAGTGAGGTGCTGGACCTTACGGGCCAGTCGTGTCTTCAAGAGATCAGCCCGTACTTTGACGTGAAGCGCACGGTATATGGCGGTAGAGGATGTTTTGCTTCTGGGTTTATACCGAAAGGTACGGAGATTCTTACAAGTGAACGCCCAGTGGGAAATTCTGTTGCTAAGGATTTCAAGAAAGAGGTTTGCTCGTGGTGTTTTGCTTACCATAACGGGAAAACTATGAAACATAGGTTGCAAAATAAAATCTACTTCTGTTCTGAGGCGTGTCTTTCGGAATTCCAGAATTATGATAACGATGGTATGCTTACGAAGACACTTATATCGTTTGATAACAACTTCACCAAAAACGAGTGTCTGGTTGACGAATGTGACGTTCCAGAAGATACCGAGGACCCTCAGGCTGTCATTGCCCTGATATGGGAAGAGGTGGAGCAGTGGGACCTAAAAATCTCTAAAATGAAACCTACAAAAAGAGCCCGTTTCATTCCAAAACTCACTAAAGACGATTACGCAGAAGCAAGATATGTCATTTCAACAGTCCACAGCATGTACCAAGGCGAGGACGGTCCCTTGGCCACCGAGCTAAGTCTCTTCGACACCTTGGAATCAAGTGAGCCACAAAAGGTTCAAAAATACCCTTATCTCACGATATCATACAGCAACATATTCAAGTTCCTTCGTCTTACATGTCCAGATGCTTTCCAAAAGTTTATCACCCCACAGAGCGTCCGTAACATTATAGGTCGAAATCTCACTAACGCATTTGGCATTTGGTCGCCAACTACATCAGAGGACGAAGAGCGGGAGTATCTCGGTTTTGGAGTCTACCCGTCAGCCTCTTTCTTCAACCATGCTTGTTGTTTCAATGTGAAGAAGCACAGAGATGGAAGCAAGTACACCTTTACAACCACAGAAGATGTCCCAGCAGGTAGCGAATTATGCATCAGTTATGGTATCTCTGGTGATGAGGATTTGGAAAGTAGAGAAGCCACTTTGGCAGAATGGTTCTTCCAGTGCGGTTGTGCCAAGTGTACTACAGAAAGAAAGTAAGCCCGTCCTTTTATAATTTATTATTTATGCATTCATGAAGTGAAGTCGTAGGGTTTGTAGAATGTCTTGAACTTTTCACAATCTGTGATTTCTTGTCCCTTGGTTTGTTTACATCTGTCCCAGTATGTTCTTTTGGGGCATTTAAGATGGAAAGACATGACCCTTCTTGGGAATTGCAAGTCTACCGGTTTTTCAGACAGAAGCTGCGCTGCGTAGACCTTAATCTGGTCTCCCATGGAAAGAACAAACCGGATAAAGTTGTTAGTTTCAAGGATTTCTTTCACCTCTTTTGGATCTGAGGTGAAACTGAGTTGCTGTCTATATGTAGCTTTTTCGTTGTTCTGTTTTGTGCGTTCCGCCAATGATCTTTCAAGTTGTTCTTGTGCACCTTCAAGGCGTACGGGGATGAGCTGTGTATGAATATGGACGTTTTCAGGACGACTGATCTGGAAGAATATGGTTGCAAATGACCTCTCATAGAAACCCTCAGCAACCGTCTTCTGGAACTTTGCCATTTCTTCTCTCTGTTCTGACTGGTCTTCAAGTGTTGGAGTATGGTCAAATGGAATTATAATAGCGTGTCCAGAAAAGTCCAATGGCCTTTGAGGTAGAGGCATAGGGCCCTTTGCTGTGGCAAGGTAACTGTGTTTCCCGATAGCGACGATCATATGGGATTCGATATTTGGGTTGGAAAGACAAAAGAAGCATTCCTGAGGAGCAACAACTTTAGGTCTTTTAGCTGCATCTTCCGTCTCTTCAGCTGGTCTCTTGAGTGGTTGCAACTTGGTTGGCTCAGCTGTTTTCTCTGTCACCACTGGAGCAGACGTATCTTGAGTAGTATAAGGGTTCTTGCCATCAACAAACGTATCGTCTTCATTTGCATCAATAGAAAAAGCGTAAAACCACTTATTTCCTGACCCTTCCTGGCCCAAAGATATCATTCGACATGCTCTGGAGGTTGACCACTGGAAAGCTGGATGTTCATAGAAACGACCCTTTTCTGTGCCCACAGCAAAGTGGTACCGAGGCTGAAGCTTCAATGAAACCTCATCAACCTCCTGCTCCCCAATAACCGATAACCCTTGGGTTCTGGCCACAGCGTATGGCCAATGGAAAGATACTAGTATATCAGCCTCACCCACAACATCCCCAGCATTCCGACTAAGAAACCCAATTTTGACTCCAGAGCCGAGCTTAAGAATCGGACAAGCTCCAGAAACACATACAAGGTTTTCAGCTTTATCTGTAAAGTTTGCCTCTTCAGCTGTCTTACCACAGTAGTATGTTGGTACTTGAGGAACAGTAGAAGCTGGGGTAAGATCGTGTACGCCTAGAAGCAAGACGGCTTCAAAAGGCCCATTCTTCGTATTCTGAGTATTGGCCTTTTTGATTATCTCATCGAGATTATCAGGATTGGGATGTAGCACCAAGATCTTTGTTTTGGTCATTTGGTTGCAACTTTACTGTGCGATGAGTCCTGCGATGAGATCTGGGGTCTATGTAGCAGATAGTGATGTACACGATAAGATGATGGGAGGTAAGAAGGAAGGTGAATAAAAGAATAGCGATATAGAGCTGCTTACCTTAAATTCCGTTTAGTTCGATTTTGAAATGTTTCCTGGATTCCTCTTTGAACTGGCTAACTGGCTGCAAAGGCAAGGTTTAGCCTACTCAAGCATCATGACGTATGGGATGTTTACATATGAACAAAAGGGAACAAGTCAGGCCGGTTAATGCCTTGAAAGAGTATCTACTTTAGTATTTAGTGAATGTAGAGGTTAAAAGTACCTCGGATGTCTCTACCATGGCCTGAAGTAAGGTGCTATTATAGACCAGAGGTATGAAAAATTGGTCAATATTCCATATAACAAAAAATGTCATAATACTATTCAAAAACACCAAATACTATATGGCATATTCCTTAGACACACCTTGTTAGCAGCTCCATATATCCCCTCGTCACTCACCTCCTTGGGCTCTGTTTGCAGCCAAATGCACTGGTAGACAACAGTCTAGGGCTATAGCCCTACCCTCGCAGCTTCCACGTGCCTCATACATTACTCGCACCCACCATATACACACGATGTAGGCTTCCCACAGGCCGGGCTGTCTGCAGTGCCGAAAATTTTCCTCTCACCTTCTCACGAAAAAACTTCAATCCAAGTAAGAATCCGTCTTAGATAGAATCTATAACAGTTAAAAATGGCTCACACGTATGTTGAAACAACGCCATCGCTCGCAAAACGAGTGAATTCACCGGGAATGATAGATCCATTTAAACCCCCATCTTCAGAATCCATCCATGTTTCGTTATCGTCCATCCTCCTGTCCTTGTAAAGAAAAGTCCACATCACCATGAAAAATCCACTCCAACGATACAGATTGCAAGAAACAAATATCACCACGATGTCCTCCGCTTGAAAAGATGCATTTTTCACCATGTTTTCCTCCGAAAGCATCCCATCCATCTCTTCGTTATTCCCGGGGATCCCAATTTTCAAAACTTAATACTAACATTCAGTCACGGTTACAGATCTGGTACTCGTTACATGTTCCAACGTGACTTTAGAAAGCACGGAACTATTGCCTTGTCTACCTACTTGAAGACTTACAAGGTTGGTGACATTGTTGACATCAAGGCCAACGGTTCTATCCAGAAGGGTATGCCACACAAGTACTACCACGGTAAGACTGGTATCGTTTTCAACGTCACCAAGTCTTCCGTCGGTGTCATCATCAACAAGGTTGTTGGTAACAGATACATTGAGAAGAAGGTCAACTTGAGAATTGAGCACGTTAAGCACTCTGCTTGTCGTACTGAGTTCTTGAACAGAGTCAAGACTAACGCTGCTTTGAAGAGAGAGGCCAAGGCCAAGGGTGAGCAGGTTGACTTGAAGAGAAAGCCAGCTCAGCCAAGACAGGCTAAGGTTGTCAAGATCGGTGAGAACGTTCCTCAGACATTGGCCCCAGTTCCTTACGAAACCTTCATCTAAGCTGTATAAACTAATCTTCAATCCAGGTAAATTCAGGAATCATTGTAGTTCAGTTTTCACTTGAAAACCAGCAAGTGTAACTTTGAAGAGTAAAAACATTCTAGGTGAAGAATATCCTTGGATCTTCACTAAAGGTTGTATTACACCGCTGTTTGCTTAATAGATAACAGAGAGTTCCCTTGGAAGATACCAAAAGAGACAAATCTAGTACTACTAAAAACTCAAAATCTACTTCGAATGACCTCCCAAGGGTCAGAAACTCTTGAGGCGTTTGTATTTGTAACAAGGTATGTTGCGCCAAACGCTGTCACCACCTAAACCCAGCCATCCGTACGGACGACGTTTCCAGAGGAATCCTGCTCCGAAGAGCAAGACTCAACTCCAGAGGGAATTGTAGGGAAGCACGCGAGACTTCATCATATGTTATAAAACTTGGAAGGTCATATGGCCTCTTTCCAAGGGGACGGGAATCGTCGTCCTTATATAGTGCGGGTCCGGGTAACACGCATCTCTTCGCTGCGCGTACGCTATAGCGAGGCCTTAGTACATTAAGCGTTATAGTGAGTGTAAAGATCCAAGGTATAATTCACATATATGGCTAAGAAGAGAGTATCCAAGGGGGCGGCACCAGCCTCCAAAAGAGCCAAAGCAGTGGAAAAGAAGTCTGAAGTGAAAGATGACTCGAAAAAGGTTGAACTTCTCCCTCCACCTATCATTGAGAGAATGGCATCGGATGTCATTGATGAGCATAAGTTTAACAACCTAGCAGCTTTGCTTCAACAGTTGGAACTTACAAAGAGTAAGCTTCTTAATGAGGAGGATTCAGAAACAGACAGCGTGGAAGCGGCCTTGAATGGGCTTTCTAAAGCGTTCCAGTTCCTCATCATGCACAGGATGATGGATCAAACCAAAGACGAGAAGAAGAATATTGTTGCTTCATGGATCAAAGATAAATATGAAAAGTTCAGAGCATACCTTTGCTGGCTTGTCAATACCAGACTTGCTGAAGAATCGAAGCTTCAGACTGAAGCTGTTACCATCTTTCTTGATCTCGTGAAAGAAGAGACTGAGGTGAGAAATGCCTTTGCTATTGATACATACCAGGAACTTGTCCATGCCTTGGTTTCAAGCAATGCTGGTACTGGTCTTCGCAACCCTGTCATCTATGCTTTTTTCGTTCACTACCTTGAATATGAGGACTTGCAAGTTAACTTCTTCCACGACGCATTGGCTGAGAAGCTTGAAGAATGGAGCGGTCTTGAGGGACCAACAAAAGATAGAATATTTTCCAACTTTTTTGCTTTCTTAAGTGATCAGCTCTTGGAAGAAGATGAAGAGGATTCTGGGAATTTCACATCCGCTGAACCAGTTTCTGACGACTACAAGGGTTTCAAAGAAAACTTTCAGAAGTGCTTTTTGGCTGCAGTGAGGATGCCAGATCTTTCAGCCGACCAATACAAATTGATGCTCAACTCCATGCCTCGTTGCATTCTTCCTTACTTGAGCTCACCTGCATCATTGATGGACTTCCTTACCGACTCCTTTGACCAAGAGGAGGATGAGATTGTCCCACTTCTTGTGATCAACTCCCTTTGGGAACTCATGAAGGAATACAATTTGGAGTACCCAGATTTCTTCACAAAACTTTACTCCTTGCTCACTCCAAGTCTTCTATACACCAGATACAGAGCTAGGTTCTTCAGACTGCTTGACTTGTTCCTCAGCTCGACGCATTTAAGTGCTAACTTGGTAGCATCTTTCATCAAGAAGCTTGCTCGTTTAGCCATCTCTGCATCTGCTCCAGGTGTGGTGATTGTCTTCCCATTCATTTACAATCTTTTGAAAAGACATCCCTCTTGTATGATATTGCTACAAAACCTGGAAGGCAAGCAAAACCCAGACTATAAAGATACGTTTGACGAGAAAGAAAAGAATCCACTAAAAACTGGAGCGCTCGGCTCCTCGCTCTGGGAGCTTGAGACCCTCCAAAGTCATTACCATCCTAACATCGCAACCTTGGCCAAGATCTTCAGTGAACCATTCAGGAAACCTAGCTACAACATGGAGGATTTCTTAGATTGGACATACAAATCCTTGTTAGACAGTGAAGAGAAGAGAAAATACAAGGGCTTGGCTGCTCTTGAATACGAAGAATGGGAAACCTTGTTCGGAAAGGAAAATGCTTTTGTCGAAGGTTGGGAACTTTAGAATACTTCTCAAATATCTTCAACATTACCGCTGTATTATTGCATCATTATTTGGGGCCATACTCCTGGATAATCATAGGGATATTTAACAATTCCTTTATAGACAATTGAGCCGTGACTCTATTTATTTCTCACAAAAGTAGCTTAGCTCCATTAAAAAGTAAGTGATCTAGTATGTCACTCTCATCACGACATTTCTTGCTAACCATATCCAAAATCAGCATATTTGGACTTAGAAGCCTCAAATATTTTTGGTGGTTTTTTGGCACTTTGTGAGTTGATAGGTCCTCTAATAGGTTGTTATTGCTCCTTATTCAGCTGAATAGTCATGAAAATGTCCAAAAAGCTTTCAAGAAGTCAGCTTGATCCTATGCATTGCTTTCTATACGTACGGGAGTGCTATGGCAAGGACCATCAGTGCTGAAACCTCTTAAGAGACCTTAGAATCGATATACAGCGGCTAATTGCTGGCCCAAGACAATATAAAACTACTAGAATGCACTAAAAACTGCTGGGTATCAAATACGTTTATTTTTGGCCAACTAGAGCTTTTTTTGACTGCTTTATCTGATTTATATACTCCCTGCTTAAACCTTTAAATTTTGTCAGCGATCAAACCTGGTCGAAAATACTCGTTTCTTCGAACAACACTTCCGAAATCCCAATTCAAGTATTTTTGTCCTCCCATAACGAGAACTATTCATTACCCCTTCGTACAAGTCTCAACGTTGACGCGGCAGTATACTTCGACGCGTTTTCTCGCGCCGCCAATAATTAGTCCAAATTCGGAAAACTAATTACGCGCTCAAGGAGTGCCCATCAACCATATTTTATATACATTTTTTTTTTTTTTTTTTTTTGTTTCTCAATTGTTTTTGCTTTTCCCTACTTTCCTTCGTTTGCACAACTCACCAATTACCCGTTTTCCTTCAACCACTTCGCTCTTTTCAAAAAACCAGTCATGGATGAAACGATCGACCAATCCATCGACGCCGTCTTCGGTGATCGTGTTAGAAGGTTTCAAGAGTTCTTAGACCAGAACCCAGAAAATGGTATTAATCGCAGATCGGCCATTAAAGACATGCTCATGAAGGGCAAGTTCAGATTGTCTGTCCTGCTTGACGAAGTTCGTGAGTTTGATGCTGAGTTCTGGAGAGGTCTTTTGGACTCTCCAGTGGACTACTTGCCAGCTTGTGAACGTGCTTTGAGAGACACGGTGTTGACGATTTACGACCCTAACGATAACAGGTACGACGAACTTGAAGACAACCAGCAGTTCTACGTTTCGTTCAAAGGTGCTTTTGGTGGAAACCATGTTACTCCTCGTACCATCTCGTCTGATTACCTTTCCAAGATGGTGTCTATTGAAGGTATTGTTACCAGAGCCTCTTTGGTCAGACCCAAGGTGATCAGATCTGTTCATTATTCTGAAAAGGGTGCTAGATTCTATGCAAAGACTTATAAGGATAGCACGACTTCTTTCGATGCTATTTCAACTCCTGCTGTGTATCCTTTGGAAGATCCAGAAGGAAATAAGTTGACGCCAGAGTATGGTTTTTCCACCTACAGAGATCATCAAAAGATTTCTGTTCAAGAGATGCCTGAATCTGCCCCTGCTGGTCAGTTGCCCAGATCTGTGGATATTGTTGTCGATGACGACTTGGTTGACACTACTAAACCTGGTGACAGAGTGCAAATTGTTGGTGTTTACAGAGCCTTGGGCGGTGCATCCAACAACTCTTCCTCTTTCAAGACTGTGATTTTAGCTAATGCCGTTTACCCGCTCCATGCTAGATCCACTGGTGTTGCAGCTCACGAGAAACTTACTGACCAAGATGTCAGAGATATCAACAAAATGGCAAAGGAGAAGAACATCTTTGATATCTTGTCCAACTCTCTTGCTCCTTCTATCTACGGCCTCGACTATATCAAGAAAGCTGTGTTGCTTATGATGTTTGGAGGTAGCGAGAAGAACTTGAGTAATGGTACACACTTGAGAGGAGACATCAACATTCTTATGGTGGGTGACCCATCGACAGCTAAATCGCAAATGTTGAGGTTTGTTCTTAACACAGCTTCATTGGCTATTGCCACAACTGGTAGAGGTTCTTCCGGTGTTGGTTTGACTGCTGCTGTTACGTCTGATAAAGAAACAGGTGAAAGACGTTTGGAAGCAGGTGCCATGGTCTTGGCTGATAGAGGTGTTGTCTGTATTGATGAGTTCGACAAAATGTCAGACACTGACCGTGTGGCTATCCACGAAGTTATGGAACAGCAAACCGTCACCATCGCTAAAGCTGGTATTCACACCACTCTTAATGCTAGATGTTCTGTTATTGCCGCTGCAAACCCTGTCTTTGGTCAATACGATGTCCACAAAGATCCACACAAGAACATTGCTTTGCCTGACTCCCTTTTGTCTCGTTTCGATTTGCTCTTCATTGTTACTGATGACGTGAACCAAGTGAAAGACAGAACTGTTTCCGAGCATGTCTTGAGAATGCACAGATTCATTTCCGCTGGTTTGGCTGAAGGTGAGCCAGTTAGAGAACGCAGTGTTGTCTCGTTGGCAGCAGGTGCCGAGCCTGTTGATGAAAACTTGGACCAGCCAATCTTTGAAAAGTTCAACTCCCTCCTACATGCTGGTGTTGCTAGAAGCGGTGCCAGTGGTCAAACCCCAACACTTCTTTCTATTCCTTTCTTGAAGAAGTACGTTCAGTACGCAAAGCAGAGAATTAAGCCAAGATTGACAGAGAGAGCCTCGCTGTACATTGTTTCCGTCTACAAGGACTTGAGAAACAGTGATACTGATGTCCACAGAAGAACCGCTCCTGTGACTGCCAGAACATTGGAAACTCTTATTCGTCTTTCTACTGCTCACGCAAAGTTGCGTTTGTCGAAGTCCATTGATATCAAGGATGCCAAGGTTGCGGAAGAATTACTTCGTTTCTCTCTTTTCAGAGAGTCCAACAAGAAGAAGCCTACCAAAAGAAGAAGAGCCGAACCAAGATACGATGAAATGGATGCAGACCTGGACGAGGATGAGATGGACAATGAGCAAGAATATGCCGAGAGTGCTGTTCAGAATGTGACCAGAGCTGCACCAGTATCTGAAGCCACGACCCCATCGTTATCGCCAGAACCTCCTATCAGGGAATATGACCCTCAACAGACAACCCCTGAACCATCGCCACCTCTTCCTGCTGGTGTTGAAGAAAACCTCAGAAACATGCATCTCTCAAGGGGCCAGGCGCCACCATTGTCAGAGACCTCGGCCAGTGCAGCTGGTCAAAATGTTGCTGAGACCGAACGTATTAGCAATGAGAGATATTCCAAATTCTTGGAAGTTATGGCCCACCTTATGGCTACGGACCTCTTTGATGGGTCCGAAGCTACCTGCCCTGTGGATACAGTCATTGAAGAGATCAATGTTGGTTTGCAACAGGAAGAAGTGTTCAGTGTTCGTGAAATCCACAATGCGTTGGCAAGAATGAACGACGAAAACAAGATCGCACTTCTGGAGGGCAAGGTATACAAGGTTTAAGGGTTAATGGTTTCTAATTTTTTCTATGTTGTTTCTATAGGGGTAAATAATGTCTTATTACAGTTCTTATCTAGTCTACTACTTATGCATCTCTCATCGCGCACCTTAACTAACTACAACAACCTACCCGATGAGCTCAGAAGAATTCGAGGTAAACGAGGAAGATGAGCTACTAATGCACAATTACCAGACGCTTCCGAAGAATTGCAAGAAGTACTGGCGTAAACGATACCAAATTTTCTCCAAGTTCGACGAAGGCATCTACCTTACCTCAGAACTATGGTACTCGGTTACACCAGAATCGGTTGCTAAGTATACAGCACATTTCGTCAAGAAGAACCTAAAAAAGTGCCGCTATGTTCTAGATGTTTGCTGTGGTGGAGGAGGTAACACCATTCAGTTTGCTAAGGTCTGCAAAAAGGCTGTTGGTGTGGATATCAACCGTGCTAACATTACCTGTTGCATCCAGAACGCGCTGGTCTATGGAGTGTCTGATACTACAGAATTCGTACAAGGCGACTGGCACTCGCTCAAAAACAAAAGTGACTGGATCCCTTTGAAGAAGAAGAAGTTTGATTTTGCATTTTGCTCTCCACCTTGGGGCGGGCCGAGCTATAACAACGAGAACTTCGATCTCGAAGCAATGGAACCTTTTGGGTTGAGAGAGATTTGCTTGAGTCTTCAAAAGATATCCGATAACTTTGGTCTTTTTCTACCAAGATCACTGGATACTAGCCAAATCAGTGATATAACTCACGAGATGTTTGGACGGAAGGGTAAAGCAAGGTTGGTGTATGTATATAGCGATGAGCATTTGGTAGGACTACTAGCATTTTTTGGAAAAGACTTCGAATAAACGAACAGCATGGGCAAGACACTGTAGGTTGGGTAGTTCCTCATAATTGACTTGTTCAATTCATTAAAAAAGTAAAAAAGAAAGCCCGATGCGGGGCTCGAACCCGCAACCTTTTGATTGACCTTATGAAGATTAAGAGTCAAATGCTCTACCGATTGAGCTAACCAGGCTTCTTGTATCACTAAAATTCTGGCTTTAATATATGCTTTCACTCAATCTGTCTAAAATTAAGCTAAAAATTATATAAAATCATAATTAGACTTTTTGTAAGACACTTTGGCTCTTGTGTGCGTTTCAGAGCCCTAGACCGCGATTTGAGCCTTCTAAAGGCATTCAAAATTGAAGTCTCGGATGAATTGAATAAATATGGTCATATAAACATCTATAAAGTCATTTTAGTGGTCAAATCTGAAATCTAACCGCTTATTTCCACTATCCTTAGTTTCTGTTATGTACTTCTGCTGCTCTTCAGTCGACATGACATTCCAAACGGTATCCCTCTGTTTATTCTTCCAAACGTAGTAAACCTTAGTTAGCAAGATTATTGGTATCAAACCAACCATAATGAAGGTAAGCTGCATGTTACCTCTCTTATAAAGCGGCAAATCATCTTCTCTGTAAATGTTAAATGCTGCAATTCTTCCGGCCTGAACCAACATATTGTAAAGAGCTGAACAAACAGACCTGGATTTGATCGAATTAGAGTTCCTGGAAACCCATGAGACGCATATGGCGTGTACGTATGGAGCTGATAGAACCATGGTCACTAAAAACCATGTCACCCAAGCATCAACCATGGTACCACTCCACCATCTCATCGCAGCCAAGAATGGGATGCTGAATATAGGTAGTGAAAGGCAGACAAGAGCTCTTTCGTTCACTCGTTCAGAAAACCAAGTGACAAAGAATAGGCCAACAATCTGAAGGATATGCAGTGGAATCGTCAATAAGTTGACGTCGAAGGTGCTAAAGCCGAGATTTCTCATAGCCAATACCATGTAAGGCAGGACCGTGTTTATAGGAATGAAGGCAAGCATTCCGATCGCATAAATAGGCCATAAGTTATAATCCCAAAAGGCGTCCATGATCATTTTGAAACTAAGTGCTTGTCTGTTGTGCATTCCACCTTTTGATGGATCGTCTCTGAGGATTCTGTTGACCACAATCTTTTCCTCCCTCTCTGTGAACCATCCTTTTGGATGCAACTTATTTCTTGTCTGTACAGCAGAAGGAACCATGAGATAAAAGGACCAGATTCCAATAAGTAAACTAATACCGCCTTCAATAATGAAGAGCCATTGCCATCCCGTCAATCCCCCAATGTCTCTCATTCTCAAAATAACAAAAGCCAACAACGATGTTGCAATTTTTGTGATTGCTGTGGCAGCCCAAAAGTATGACAAACGAAGAGGCAACTCGCCAGATTTGTAAAAGTAAGTGAGCCATAAGACCATATCTGCAATGAAACCTCCTTGGAAGGCTCCAATCAAAGCTCTGCAGATCAAGAAACCAGTCATATCGTTCATGGCTCCCTGGCACATTGAAACAATCGACCAAACACAGATTTGAATTGGTATAAAAATATCAGGTCCAAGTCTTTTTGAAATAATTTGGGAAGGAACTTCTGCTAATAGGAACGATACCAAAAACACTGTGTTTCCGACGTTATAATCATTAGTATCTAAATTCATATCGTCCAAAAGATTGTCTGCCACCGCTTCCTGTAAGTTACCTCTGTTGATTTGTAAGGATACAAACATGATACATGCACTGAAAATCACCCTGTAGTCTACTTTTCTCATCAACTTCTTGTCTTCCTCGGGAGTCCACTCGAAATGGGGATCGAAAGCTGCACGGCATTCATACTTACTTTCCTCGTACATCCGAGCATAATGTTCAGCTAGAAAAGGATCTTTAAATGGGTTTGGTCCTGTTGGGTCCTCTTGTGATTCCAAGTCGGAATCAGCAACCTCTTCACTTTTTGATTCCTTTAATTTCTCCAAACTGTCTCTGGAACTCTCCTTTGATGCTCTTTTTGATTGGACATCATTGGTTTCGATGATGTCCTTGGTATTCAGGTTTCTTTTAAATTTAAAAAGACCCATGACTATACAGAAATTATTATTCTACAATACGGATTCTAAGAGGTATTATATATCATTGGCACCGAAATGCATGGCAAGTCTTTTCAAGATGTTTTCTTACTTCAGCCCGTGAAACATAGGAAACGGTTGCAATATTTTTCGAAAATGTGAATGATATTGCGTCAGATTAGAACCACAGTTTTCGTCGGCCGTAGCTTGACGCACGTCGTTCTGTCGTACTTAACTCCAGAGAAACCCGCGATGGTGTATTAAGACCTCGACTACATCAAGTATTTTATGCTGCCCCAAATATACCAATTTAAACGTAAAATTACCTTCTTTTTTATCAAGGACCCTTATGGTTTCTTCTTAACGTTCGCTGTCGTATGCAGCCACAATTTGCAGCTTCCATTATTCTCTTCACACTGTGCCAAGACACTGTTAAGAAAATTTGAATGGATGGTAGAAGGCTCAAGTCTTGTCTTCTTAGTAGGGAACTAGCGGCTATGTCGAATTCTGAGGGCAATTCTGGAAATGGTGAAACGTATTTAGAAATAGCTCTTCTGACATTTACGATGGATATTTCTGCCAGATCTTTTCTTTGCCTTAATCTGGAGGTTTCATCACTTTTCCAGTCCCACAATAAATCTCTACCGTAGAAATCTCTTTATTATATTGGACTTCTACATCTATTTCTTTTTGTCTGCTTCCTTTTTTTTTTTTTTTCATAAATTTTTTGTTCGTAGGTTTATGGTTTCTCTTGGTTCCAGCTTGATTATCTCACTTTTGAAACTTTTCGCAGCCAAAATTGCAAACTACCAACATATCAATGCCAATAAAAAATACAAGCCTTGGTTTTTCTGTTTATAAGATTAGTGCTACCCATAAGAATTGACCCACAGTTTATTAATTAAGGTCTAAAAGTAGCCAAGATTATTGCTAATCAAGATATCTATGTCTTATGCTATTTCCCGTATACTTAGTCTAGTCCTGCAACTTCTTCAAAACATCCTCGAACTGCTGCTTCTCATGGTCATCAATGTAAAGGTCAATTGCCTTTGGATATAGTTCTTCAACTGGTTCATTTCTTCCAACGTCAACCATGAGGTTACTGAACCACTGGTTCTCACCTTTGCCAAACACCAAGGAAAGGGCCTCACCCTTTTGATTGGCTCTTGCCGTACGACCAACCCTATGCACATATTCACGGGAAGAAACGGGTAAATCGTAATTAATAACATCCGTGATAGACAACAAGTCCAAACCTCTGGCAATCAAATCTGTTGCCACCAAGATATTGATTTGTCCACTGCTGAAATCTCTGAAAACTCTATTTCTCACAGACGAAAGATTATTAGTAGAGTTCATGTAAGCAACATTCACCGTTGTAGAAGGGCACAATTTCTTGAATAAGGCTTCTAAGACCTTGGCCAAACGAAGAGTAGAGTCGTTCGATCTTGAGAAGATCAATACGTTTGTAAGCTTTTCGGACTGGATCATGAGCTTGGCAAGCAAGAGCGGCTTGAAAGCAGATTCGCTTGAAGCGAATAAAATCTTGCTTTCGGTCAATGTTGCAGGAACCGAGAACATCTCATTCACAAGTTGTTCCTTAGAGTTGACCACTAGTAAACGAGGCTTTCTAAATTTAAGCAGGGAGAGCTTACCGGCGTCTGTAGTCAAGGTGGCTGAGAACACAAGTTTTTGCGTTTGAAGTTCCCACGTATTACCTGCGTTTCTAGAGGGGTCTCTTTGTTTCTCAATGCTGGAAATTAAAATCTCGCTCCAGTTTTGGAAAGACTGATTAAGCAATCTATCAGCCTCATCAATGACTAAGAATCTCAATGCTTCAAAAGTGACGGAGTCGTTGAGAAGATGCTCCACAAGTCTACCCGGTGTAGAGACAATAATATCAGGGACGTTGCTTGTGATCTTGCGTCCTTCATCCTTTATCGACATGTCGTTGGATAAACTGACAACGTTAAGTTTTGTCCCCTTGCTTAACTCTATAAGTGTCAGGGTGACCTGTTGAATCAAAGGTCTGGTTGGGACGAGAATCACCGCTCGAACTCTAGGGACAATTCTCGTATGCAATGCTTCAATGATAGGTACACAATATGCCAAAGTTTTACCCGAACCAGTGGAGGCGTTGACCAAAACGTCACCTCTAAAGTCTGGGCTGAGTCTATTCCTCTTGATATCTTCTAGGAGTATCCTGAAGACAGAAACTTGTACGGAAAAAGCTTCCTTAAAGCCCATGGACTCAACATTGTTTTTTAGACTTGGAGAAATGCTAAAGTCACTAAATGGAGCTGTCTGTTCAGGAGATGCATATTCTGGCTTTGCTAACCAGTCAAGGGTTTTCAGATGTGCTTGAGTAGATCGAAGAATAACGTCACTCGGAAGTTCAGGTTGTGGAAGTGGAGCCAAGTCTCTCTTTTCTATTTCGTCCTCTTCAGCCTTCTCATCACCATCCATATCCACATCATCTGTCTGAGCAGATTTGAATTTCTGGAACACACTAGCATGCTTCTTAAGATAGTCTGGGTCTTGTGGATCAGTAGAAGTCTCTTCAGCCTCTTTGACAGGACTCTCCTTCTTGTCTATATCCATTGCTTCAGTCTTATCAATCGATTCAGTACCTTCAGACGCATCCGTAATTGATGGCTTTCTGGAGGAACCTTCACTTGCACTGGAACTATCACTGTCTTCATCACTATCACTATCCGAGTCACTGCTGCTGCTATCACTATCATCACTGTCTGAAGACTCCAGGCTCAGCGAAGAGCTAGATGTCTTATCATTAGTCTCTTCTTCTTCTTCATCATCATCCTTGATAGAAGTCTGGGAAAGCTTTCTCTTTCTTATAGGAATCAGAGGCTTTGGCCCTTCTTGCACCAATTGGTCAGGGTCAAAATGCCTTGCAAACATGAGTATAAGCTGTAAGAGATGCCTATCTGTAAACCGCGATGCCTTCTCGCAGGTTATAGAGCCTGGGGTCTGGAGAGCCTGAAAAAAAATGGCTGGGAGGTCACGTGCGAATTTTTTTTCGGCAGGATGCTCCATATATCGAGCTTCATAAAACCACAGATGCTATACACGGGTGCATCTTACGCTTGATCCAAAGACTATGAAAGCTGCCCGAGTATTGCTTAAAGGAAGATCTGCATGGAAAGGGCCCAGCGTGGTTCCTTTGCCTATTGCCAACGCCGTTAAAACTGGTGCTCCCATCAGAACCAACGCCAGATCTTGCACGATATTGCCCCAGTTTGTTGGGTTGAAATTCCAGGTCCACAACGGTAAAGAATACGTTGAATTTGAAGTGACCGATGAAATGGTTGGTAGCAAGCTCGGTGAGTTTTCCAGAACGAGGAAACCTTTCAGCTACAAGTTCTCGAAGAACTAAGTCAGAGCATACTTGTAAATATAGAAGACTAATGAAAAATTTTGTAATGCTTGTTAATATGTAGCTTTTAGCCAGACCCACGGTCTCTTGGTGAGTATGCATTCAACCTTTCTTGCCGAAGTTGTCCAGTTTTATCAATCATAGGCCAGTGGCCCCAGCCATTCATGCGGATAACGAGGCAAGTAGCATTGTCATCTCCTCCAATGTACTCTACGAACTTGACGACTTCCTCTGCACAGACTTGTGGAGCGGCAGCTTGATGCCCCCTCATGTTGAAATTCGTCATGATGATATCAGCGATCTCTTGGTCAGTAAGCTCATTTGTTATGCCGTCTGTGCAAAGCACCAAGAAGGACTCGTCCCCGCCAAGTCCACCAACGGTATGTTCTTTGATTTCCTGAGGTGAAAGCTTCTCCTGAATTGTCTTGTGGTCACCAAAGATAAGCTGAGACACTTCTGGTTCTGCAGTAACACCCATTTCTTTATAATTAAGGTCGCCAAATGATCTAGTATTAGCCAATGAAATGAAGCGTTCTTCGCCAAAAGAGTCTGTCATGAAGTAGTTGGCAGAGTACCTTCTTAACCGAGAAGACTCAGTAGGATTCAGCGGATGATGGGGAATCGTAAGAGGGTGAGCGTCACCGTTCTTATCGACCAAAATTGCCTTGGTATCGCCAACATGAGCCACAGTCAATTTGTTTATTGTTCCACGATTAAAGTAGTAACTTTCGTAGACTGGCTGGAACTCACCCTCCAGCTCGGCATGGAGCGTTTCTAAGTAGACAGACGTACACGTTGAGCCCAGCTTGTTATCCTTTTCATTAAAGAAATCGTAATCCGTTTGTAAGAACGAAAGCGGCAATCTAAGCGGGAGGTCATCCAGGACATCACCCAATTTCGCCAATTTCTTCACCTGAAGCGGGACGTTAGCCATCTTCTCAAAGTTCTGTTGTCGTTGTTTATACCATCTGCGCCAGTAGCCGCCAATGTTTTTGGCATACTTCTTCACTAGGCTCTGTCTAGTGGCATCTTCCTTGCTATCACACAACAAGGAAGACTCTTCAACCACAGAGCCCAAGTTATGCAGCAAATAAGTCAGGCACTGGTCACCGCCATGGCCATCGAAAATATTAAAGTTGAACGTGGTCCTGCCATTCAAATCCAACACACATGCACTGTACTTGTCTTCGTTGTATCTTCTATTCATGCGAGACGAGTAGTGGCCGAAATGAGACGGCGACTTCAAAAGCGGCACTTTCAACTTGCACTTGGCACTGGGCCTAAGGCCCTTGGACGAACGAATGGGTAATTGTGTCTTGTCGATGGTGGTAAACGTAACAGATGTGGAGAATCTTCTTAGCAGCAGCACCAGCAGCAGCACCAGCAGGCCACACCGAAGCCCAGGACCAGCCATCTATAAATAATGCAAGCGAGAGGGCAACAAGAAGGAAAACAAGTTTTGGAAAAAAGAGTACCGTTACCTGTCGTACTCAATGGCTCTGGGTCGGCACTCGGTTGGGTAGACTGCGTGTGTACGGCAAAATAGAAAAGGTGGAGCCGCGCAGGCCCCGGGGGTGAAGAGCCTCCAACGGTCTCTGCCTAACTACAGGGAACATTTATAGGGGAACTGTGGGCGAGAAAAAGTAAGCTTTCGCATATTTCATATATCGTTGTCGTGCAAAACGGACATTGATGCCCGTATCACTTGACATCTATTTAAATATATAGGGCACTTGTTTAAAGGGCAGCCTTGAGCAAGCCGTCCAACTTACCCTGGGACTTCAAGTCTTGCACGTCAGAGTTGCCACCCACGTGCTTACCGTTGATGTAGACGTTAGGCACGGTTCTCTGCTGGGAGATTTCGTACAAGTAGTCCTGGATTTCAGCGCCATCTGGGATGGTGTTAATCTCCAAGATGTAGGCCAGGTCGGTGAGGGCCGAGATGGTGCTCTTGGTTTTGGAGCAGTATGGGCAGTAGTCTTTGGAGAAGATCACCACGGGGTTCTCGCTGATCAACTGGTTGACTTTGGTCTTTGTAGCGTCGGAAACCATTCTGGAGGAAGAAGCAAAGAAGTAACGTCTGAAGGTGTTGAACATGAAGCAAGAAAAGGGTGTGGGTGCGTGTAATCGCACCCTTGCTTAATCCTCACACTCTGTGGAGTCTGGCACGACCCTGGGCCTCTGTCATTACAAAGCAACCCACATCTGGGTTTGGCGGGTCGGTTTTAACACCCATTCGGATTTATTATGGAGTGTTGCCTTTGCCCACTGTGGCGACAATTGACCGGTTTTTTTTTTTTTTTTCCCCCAAGTCTCCTGACTATAGCGTTATCTACTCTGTAGCGTCTTCTGACTTTTTATTTTTATATTTCTTCCTCTACCCTCCAGGACGCCTGCCCGGCCCCAATCGTCTATATACGGGCTCTGGCTCGCCCGGGTTCCTATTTGCTGCCAAACATGTCCAGTGGAATGATCTCAATTGAGTATCCATCGGGGTCTCTGATGAAAGCCAAGTTCTTCATCTTACCTTGGTTCCACTTGACAGACCAGTCGGCAGAATCACCAAACTCCTCTTCAATGGCTTTGCAGAAGGAAGCTGGATCCTTGCATGCAACGCAAATATGGCCGTAGCCCTGTTTAGCACCATTTTCAGTAGAGTTACCGTTGTGGTAGCCTTCAAAGTTAGGGTCAGACTCAGTGCCCCAGTTGTAAGTGAGCTCAAGAAGACCCTGCTGGAGAGCTTGCTTGGAAGGAGGAGCCTCACCTTCGATAATTGCACCCTCTTCCAGCGTAGAAGCATGGTCGTAGCCAAGGAAGTACAAAGTGAATTTCGCAGCCTCAAACTCTTTCTTGGTGAAAAGCTTCATACCAAGAGCCTTTCTGTAGAACTCAAGCGACTTGTTAGCATCCTTGACTCTGATCATCGAGTGGTTGAGCTTATAGGAAGCAGGATCAGTGGATCCATCCTTCTTATCCTTACCGTGCTCAATGAGCTCAATCCAGTATCCATCAGGGTCCAAAGCAAAAGCAATGTTCTTCTGTCTTCCATCAGTCAATTTCTTCTGGAACTTGACATCACCTTGCAACAATCTGTCCTGGGTTGCTTCAATGTTGTCCACTGAGAAACAGATATGACCAAACCCTCTGAACTTCTCGCCGTTACCATTGTTCACCGAGTAATCAGGGTCATCTTCAGCACCGTGGTTATGGGTCAATTCCAAAACACCCTCTCTAGCAGCCCAATTGGCACCAGAACCATCGTCAATGGCAAGCATATACAAGGTAAAGCTGTCAAAGGCAAACTTCTGGAGAAGCTTCATGCCAAAGTTGCGCTCGTAGAAAGGAACAGACACTTTAGGGTCCTTGATCCTGATACACGTGTGGTTCATCACAAAGGTGTCGTCGATCTTCACCATTTTTGCAGTTTCAGAGAAAGTAGTTGTCGAAGTGGTGAAACCTTTAGTTGCGGTAACACCGCTTGCTTTATAAGCAGCGAAGTGATAAGCAGGTGCACACCAGCGGCTTTTACTGTTCTGGAAAGCTGCTCGGCTAAAGAACGGCGCAGAATGGGTAAGTGACCGAAATTTCGACAACATGACGGGTAAGTAGAGCGGTTTCAATTGCGGAGCTCTGGTACGGTTAAGAATTGTTGCTGCTGCCGTTTGGCGGTTCCCCTGGCTCTCCATACAGAGTCACGTGAAACCCATCATGTGGAGCCATCCACAAGCAACTTATCCAGCCCAAAGGGCCATAATTGAATTAATTCAGATTCTTTTAGCCCATCCACTTGCTTAGAACTCTTCTGTAGGCCTTATTAGCGTATACCACATCCTCTGGCGTGGACTAGTATAGTCTCGCGAAGCGGTGAAAAACTATATGCCCTCGGCTCCTCCAGTATTCGTACCGGCTCCATCTTCTCCCACATAATCCATTATAAACATAGCGTAATGCTTTTAAGGAGACTGATACAGACAGCTCGTTACTTCTCGGTGGCTCCGGCAATCCGTTCTTCTTATGTGGCTGCTCCTCGTAAGACATTGACTGATCTCAGATCGCTATACGAGTCCAAGACACCCATCAGTGTGGTTACTGCTTGGGACTTTCTTACAGGCCAAATTGTGGACAAAAGCAAAGCCGATATGGCTTTAGTTGGTGATTCCTTGGCCATGGTGGCCCTTGGATACCCAGACACGAATGAGATTGAGCTTGAAGAGATGTTGTACCATATAAGAGCAGTGAACCGAGGCAACGAGTCGTCGTTTATTGTTGCAGATATGCCTTTTGGAACGTATGAGACGGCGCCAGCACAGGCAGTGGAAACAGCTATTCGGATCGTAAAGTACGGCAAGGCACAGGCCGTGAAGCTTGAAGGTGGACAAGAAATGGCTGCAACGGTTCGTGACATCGTCAAGGCTGGTGTTCCTGTTATGGGCCATATTGGTTTGACTCCACAGAAGCATCATACGCTCGGTGGATACAAATTACAAGGCAATAATGCTGAAAGTGCTCATAAGCTTATTGATGATGCGTTAGCTCTACAAGAAGCAGGCGCATTTTCCATGATCTTGGAATGTGTGCCTAGCAAATTAGCAGAGGTGGTTACACAGACGGTCAAGATCCCTACAATTGGCATTGGTGCCGGTCCATACGTATCTGGTCAGGTATTGGTTCTCGCAGATATGCTTCAAATGAATGATCCAGAGAAGTATAAGCTTGCCAAGTTTGTGAAGCTGTACATGAGTTTTTTTGACGATGCTAGCGAAGCTGTGTCAAATTATAAGAAGGATGTTGTTGAAGGAAATTTCCCAAATGCTGATCAGCACGGGTACAAGATCAAGTCTGATATCTTGCGGGAAGCTCGGAGGTATGCAGAAACGAAGAAGAACAATTGAGGGAAAAGAACGGTGACGTATAGAGTTTATTTAAGTGGTCTATTTAAGCCTTGAAGCGGGTTACTGCTGACTGGGAAGATGGACCAGAGCATGTACATATATGATAAATTATGACCACATCACGAGGGGACGGTGACGCTTGAAGAGGATAAGTAGGAATGCAAAAATAGAGGTTCCCTGATATTATATTCTTGAAAGAACATCAATTGGGGCACTTGGGAGCAAAAAACTAGGGGCAAGCTGGGAATCGAACCCAGGACCGCCCGCACCCTAAGCGAGAATCATACCACTAGACCACGTGCCCCATATGGAAAACATACTTTGACTTTGTGGTACATAGGTTTATGCTGAAGCATATATGCAGTACATCAAAACCGCCGTCAAAACGACATTTTTTTTTTTTTTTTTCAGATTTCAAAAAAATCATCAAGTCATACATTCCAGAGCCCATTTATAAACCGTTCGAGACCCCCCTCCTTCTCTAAAACACACTTTAAACCTGTAGAAACAGAATTTTGAACGGTTTCTGTGGAATTGAAGAATTGGTCTCACGCACATTCATCCATGAGATCAACAAGGACCCATCACCGAAGCCAAGGTCAAGAAACCTCCCCAACCTCGTAAATCAATACATCAACCCACCACCCTTACCTGTGGCTATGTTGCTGTGGTTCAAGCATTCTGACCACTTGTTGGATCAAGTAGTAGCGCCCAGTGAAACAAGGCAGCAGCAGCAGCTGCATCCACGCCCAAGGCTGAAAAAAGCCCCATCCCATACATTATCTGCGCTATGTATGCGCCAGTTATGGGAAATCCAATGATATTTTTTCTTCTTGCCTAATCTACTCGGCAAGGCTTACCCTGAAACAAAGGGTACAGGTGATTGAGAAGCACGATGAATCAGCCAAGCCATGACTTTGGACCCAAAAAAAAAATAGCAAAAAAAGAATGAAAAAATAAAAATCAAGATCCAATCAAACAACCTGGGAATGTACAGTTTCCTGTTTCCTGGGCGAATCTTGATAGGCAAGAAGAAGGGGGGCCACATATAATATTCCAACCCCCCGGGTCATGTCATTTTACTTGTTTCGGTGAAGCAGTTTCCACATTCAGGCCTAACTGGGAGGGCGTTAACCCCCCTGGAAAAAACCACCACCGAAGGACGATCAATGCACCAGTTTCAGCGGGCCGACCGTTTCAGGGCTTTTTCCGTTGGGGGTTCCATTATCACTTGTAGTCCCCCACGGTCGAATAGAGCTCGAAGCCACCTCTGAAAGCCTCCTTGGTAGCACCGTACAACGACAGATTGTATATCCCCGGGAAAGGTGACGAAGGTGATTTGACAATACTAAAATGGATGAACAAGGCTTTTTGTCATTATATGAGGCCTGACAAGAGGCAACAAGAAGTTGCGTTCCCATGCAAATATCACAAAGCAGTAATGGTTAGATTTCGGAACAGAGGTATGCCGAGCCGAAGGATCATTCCTGATCGACAGAGACAAGGGAAGAGAAAAGAAAGACGGGACAGCCCAGGCGGCGGTATCGGGCGGCAAGAACAAGTCCGACCCCGGATCCCAAAAAAAGAATAAGCCTAACAGGCTACCACAATAAGTTGTCTGGAGACAGGACGAAATCTGGGGTACAATAAGCCATGGCAAAAAGCCAGAAAGCAAAGCAAAGCAAGCAACAAGGGTAAAATGTAAAAAGTTGGGTTATCCTTGGACCTAGGGAGAACCCAATTTAGGGAGACCAGCAGTGTAGACGAAAGGGAAAGGGAAAGAAAGACAAGGTTTGGCAAATTAGCCAGTGCGCATGGTAGGCCCAAAAAAAAGAGGTAGAACCAGTCTGGGGAGCTTACTGGTTTATTTGTCATGGAGACAATTAGGCGCGAGCGGTTGCAAAAATGGACAGTAGCCGGTGCCCAGTGGCCTCGAAGGGCCACACAAAGGCCAGGAAAAGGTGGTTTTTGAAAGTCAGGTCACCTTGGCTCCCAGCTGGCTGGCAGCTGCCAATTTTGGGGCCACTTCGGGGCCACCAAGGCGGCCCCTTGTGGTAGTTTGTGCCCTGGCTTCGTTGTAGCCCTGTGTATGGAAGTGGGTGGGCCGATTGCCGTGTTTTAGTCATAGCGCTGCGCTGGGAGCTCGTATTTCGCAGGCCCTAGACAAAGGCGAAAAGATAAAAAAAAAAAAAGAAAAGACGAGGCAGAAGAAAGTGGCAAACTTAATGGCAAAGGGGAAATGGAAAAGTGGGAGATTCACTCACTCTGGGTGCTGGCGCCCCCAGAGTTTCGCCCCCAGAGTCGTCAGGGTATGCGGAAAATGCAAAACATGTACCCTTTTCCAGCTCTCCCTCGAGTCATGCTCCTTGGCGAAAAATGTTGCTCGCTGAGCAGTTACCCCGGATTTGGTTATAGGAAGGATCGGTCCAAACCATGAGGACCGAGCGTCGAGCAACCTCCCCAAACGGCCCCAACCGGCCACAACTGCCCCCGGAACCCCGAGAAAAAGCCCTAAACCTCTATACTCTGGCCGATTCACATCTCTATATTTGGTCCTCTCTTTACTTCTTCTTCGCCTCGTCCTTCCAACCCGTGGGGCTCGGAACCTGCACATTTTCCAAAAAAACAAGTCCGAGATGATTGGCCCTCGATTAAAAAAAAAATCGATGAATAAGGCAGGTGCACGGGTCTACTGCCCTCTTTCTTTCTTTCCCTAGACGCATCACTCTCCCAGTGTGTGTGTCTTTCGCACTTTCTGACGCCAAAGGTGTCCAGGACAGGACAGGACAAAAAAAAAAAAAAGAATAAAACCTGGGGATTTCGCTAAACATAGGTCTCACTGCCAGAAGTGAACAAGAAAAAAAAAAAAAAAAGAAGACCAAAAGTCCCTTTTCACCCTCATAGAGAAAACCCAGGGTTTGTTTTTAATTATAAAAGAGGAAGAGACTTTTTTTTTTCTGAAGAATACCGTTCCTCCAAAAGGCTAACTTCTTTTTTTTTTTTAAATCCTTTGTTTCACTACCAATTAGCTTACCTTTTTCCATCCAATCCAAGTTTCCAAGAACCATCCTTCCATATATTTATTAAAGGGCACCAGTTTCTCGAGTCCGATTAAAGAAAACCCCATTTCAACTGAGTCCCCAAATCGTCGAACCATCGAGCCTCCCTGTTTCGAAACATACACTGAAACAGCATAGAATACCATCTCATGATTGCAAACTCGCCTTCCAAGAGTCGTACTTCGTCGGTTTCCTCCTACAGCGGGCCCACCCAGCCTATTCCCAAAAAATCGCTTCAAATCAGAACTGATAAGCCTAGACCTCATGTCTGCGCCATCTGTACTCGTGGTTTCGCCCGCTTGGAACACTTAAAACGTCATGAGCGTTCCCATACAAACGAAAAGCCTTTCCAGTGTGCTGCCTGTGGCCGTTGCTTTGCAAGGCGTGATTTGGTGCTTCGCCATCAGCAGAAACTTCATTCTCAGGTGGGTAGAAGAAGCCTGCTTCCAAATGTCCCTACGTCGGCTCCTGGCGCCATGAATGGCCAAGCTGGCGCTGGCTCGGAATCCGCTACTTCCACTCCTTCTAATGAACACATCATTGTTTTGCAGAACAATACCGATGCTAAGGCTCCTTTACCCGATAGTCGGGCTCTGTCGCCTTCTGGCTTACACGTTCTGAACCTGGCCAACCTGTCGCCTGCTAGAAACATAGGAGCTTCTCCGTCGCCAGCAAACAACGTTTCCTTCAGATCGGCCCTGTTTGCCTATGGAAACTATGACAATGCCAATGGGGCTCTGAAACACAATATGCCGTCGCCCAACACCAACCTGAGTCTCAACACCCCGTTGGCTAATTTGGGCACTACTACTCAGTTACAGCTCAGAAGGGCATCTCATGCTGTGGATCCTGCTCAACCCAACATTACTCAACAGCCATCTCCCGTCACTGGCGATTCTCCCGACTTGAAGGACAAGAAGGCTAATATGAACTGGGGTGATGATATTGGAAAGATGAACTACAAACAGTTTAGCCACCTTCAGCATTTGGAACAGCAGCATCAACTGCAATACAGACACACGTCTTTTTCCGCAGTTTCAGGTGCTTCCTATACCAACTTGAAGGACGCCCTCGCGATTCAGAGTCACCAAATTCCGGATGTACCCCAACAAGTGGGATTCTCAACTCCTCAACACACCATTGCAGAGATGGATTCCAAGGGTCTCTCAACGGCTGAATATGGTAATTTCGCTGACTGGTACGGTGACAATAGCGATAAAGGTGATTTTATGGACCTCGCGGACGAGTTAAGTTTGCCACAACACTCTTACCCATCAAGACTGAATAGTGCTTCTTCCAACCAGCCTTCGGCAGGCCGTCAAGGCTTTCAATCGCGTTTGAACACTATCCCATCTGAGTCTCAGTTGGCGGGTAACAATGACATGCTTGATATGGCCTTCTACTCTAACCAGATCCATCAGTTCAACAGTCCAAGCCATCCTCACTACATCAAAGACAACACGCTCTTGAATCTTGGTGTTCCAACTAACTTAGAAGGCCTGCAAGATTTTCTTAGCTTGCCAACTAGTGATACTCCTCTTGATACTCAAGCTCAGAGCACTGCTAACGTCCCATCCCAAACTTTGGCTTCTCAGATGACGAACTCGCAAGATGCGAATAATTCGACTGCTGGTACTACCAAGCCAAAGCCTAGGACTTCGCGTCAACCTCTGATAAAGAAGCACAAATCTTCGTCGGTTTCTTTGGACAAGGAGTTCAAGAGGGCGAAGTTGGGATTCGTGAATGATACCGAGAACCTTGACTGGGTTAACGAGATCATGGCTGTTCCTGTTGCTAGCGAGTTTCCTAAGGCTTCTCATGATACTGGTTTTATGGGAATGCCTTACCTTAACGCTGATCGTCTGCCTGATGAAGTTCTTACGCTTTTCAAGCACAGACAAGATGACTTGGTGAAGCAAAGAAGTCTTGTGAATACAGCTGATGCGATTGATACTCCAGGTAGACGTCCAAGTCAGCCCCTTTCAAGACAGCCATCGAAAGTTCAGTTCACGATAGGCGATGGCCATCAGTCCAGCTGTGTTACCAAGGAGCTCAGGAATAGAATTGTCACCATCAGTAACATGTCTGATTCTCAGTTCCCACCTTTGGAGGACTTGAACACATACATGTCTCTCTATGAGAGCGAGTTCAACATCTACTTTCCTTTCATCCACATGCCATCATTGAGAAATCCAATGGTGGACAACTATGAGAACATCCCGTTGATCCTTTCGATGTGTGCTATTGGAGCACTTTATTCTTACCACGACTCGAACACTTTGCTTTTATTCAATTTGTCGAAATTTCATATTCACAATTTCTTCGAAAAGGAAGTTACAGCGGATAAGTTGAACCAAAGAAAAGTCCCATTGATGGCTCACCAGTCTCTTGTGCTACACATATTCATTTCCATGTTCCTCAACGAGCCTAACATGTTGGAAATTACGACGAAGCAAATGAACTCCATGGTTGGTTTGATCAGATCTACCAATTTCCACAGGCCACTTGACCAATTCTTGATTCCACCACCACCTATCAAGAATGAGACTGAGCTCGGTATCATTCAAAACAACTACGACTACTTTATTATGGCACAGACGAGAATTAGAACGATTCTTTGCTTTTACGAGCTTGAAGTCGTCCGCTCTTGTCTCTTGGGCTCTTCGATGCCAATGAGCGGTGCTGAAATTTTGAGTGGTACTCCATGTCGTGACGAGAAGCTCTACACTGCTGACAACTCTCGTGACTGGTACTATCAGTACAGAAAGGCAGACAATAAGGATCTTGTGAGCATCACGAACAACGAAGGCCTTAATGATTTGTTTGATAAGTTGAAGAATCAGTTCCCTCTTGATCTGTTGTTGCCATTCAACACATTGTTGGTCCTTTTGATGTACATTCACGAGACAATCTCGAAGGAGTGGAAAAAGTACGAAGGTATTACCAGCCTGTTTAAGTGGAGAACGGAAAGTAAGCCTATGCTTGAAAGGCTTATCAGCTCTTGGGAAGTCCTCTTCGCTAAGAATGGTGGCTTTTTCAAGATCAATAAGCACAATGCTCACATTCTCAATGCCCACAAAGATCTCCAAATGATACTTCCACTTCTTCAGCTCGCCAAGATGCGTTTGTGTGTCAACATCACTCCAGTAACAGAAAAAGTACTTCATAAAGACTGGAGCCAGATGTCCACACTTCTTAATGACTTTGAAAATGACCCCGAGGCATTGAAGACTGCGGCCTCGCATGCTACAGAAATTTTGAGGGTCTGGACCCATAACATTGAACTGCTTAATGACTCCAAGCAGGTTTCAGTGAGGACCCCAGTCTTCTTTGTGACTTGTATTTTTGCTGCTATTTTGGTGTTACAAAAAGCATTGCACGCGTTGGAGAACCAGAAAACTTTGAGCGTTCAAGACAGAGTTTTCTGGCTCGAAGCCGAAGCATTGCTCACTAACATCGAGAAGACCCTTTCACCTAACGAAGATTCCAACTCGTACTCTGAGTTCTTGCGCAAACTGTCGCAAGGAGTTTTCGACTTTGTCTTGAGCCCCTCCTTCAGAACCAACATTGAAAGTGTTATTGCTCATGCTAATATGAATGAGGAGACTCAGTTCGACAATGCTATCGGAAACTGCAAGCTTTCAGTCCAGGCGCTTGGGCTTGGTGTCCGTATCTTAGCTGATGCACCTCTTTGGCCATTGGCTATGGGGTTCGCAGAAGCGTTTAAAAATGTAGCTATTCACCTTAAGTGATAGCTGCTGTTTATTTATTTATTTATTTAATTTGACGAATAGATGCTAGAACCTTCAGTAAGTGTAGAATGGCTGCGAAAAGCAGACTGTGAACCATAGTTCCGATTACACATCATCAAACCAAAAACCGCTTCTTTAATAAAACGCCAAGTACCCCTAAAAGCCTTCTATATAACCCAAATGATAACTTCTCTTTCTATATCTCTTCTTAAGGAGAGCCTTCCGACTATTGGTAACCTTCCAGGCTTAACTATGCGCATCAAAAAAACCACTGAGATGAGCATCACTATACTTGCATTCGTTCTCCCCAACATCCCCAAGCAAAGCTTCCTACTTTTTAAAAATCAATATGACAGCTGAAAAAGGACAAGGTCGTCAGCTTTTCGAAAAGATCGGTAGCCCGAAAACCATCGTGGCTCCCATGGTGGACCACTCAGAGCTAGCGTGGAGAATCTTATCACGCAGATACGGCGCTGAGCTCTGTTACACGCCCATGTTCCATGCTAGGCTCTTTGCTACGGATGAAAAGTACAGAAACAAGATGTTCTGTGAGATGGACGGTGACGAAGAGAAGGATAGACCGTTGGTAGTGCAGTTCTGTGCCAATGATCCAGAGTACCTACTCCAAGCGGCACAGTTAGTGGAAACACGATGTGATGCTGTTGATCTCAACTTGGGATGTCCTCAAGGTATTGCTAGGAAGGGTAACTATGGTGCTTTTCTTATGGACGACTGGGACTTGGTGTACAAGTTGATCAACAAGCTTCATAAGAACCTTAAGTGTGCTGTGACAGCCAAGATTAGGGTCTACGACGACTGGGAGAAGAGTCTCGAATATGCTAAAATGGTGATTGCTGCAGGCGCTCAGTTCATCACAATTCATGGCCGTACAAGAGATATGAAGGGCCAGAAGACTGGCCTTGCTAACTGGGACATCTTGCGATACTTGAGAGATAACCTTCCAGAGGACCAGGTGTTTTTCGCCAACGGTAACATTCTTTACCCTATGGATCTAGAACGTTGTACAGATCAAGTGGATTGTGACGCTGTCATGTCTGCCGAGGGAAACTTGTACAATCCAGGTGTGTTTTGGACCAAGAATAACGATAAGGAGAAGCAGTTCCCTCGTGTTGACAAACTCTTGCGTGAGTATTTTGAAATTGTCAAGGAATGCCCTGGCGAAGCTTCCAGAGTGGCCATGAAGTCCCACTTTTTCAAACTCATGTATGAGTTTCTTAATGTGCACAGGGAATTAAGACCTATCATTGGAAAAACCAGTGTCAGTGCATCTTTTGATGAATGGGAAAAGATTGTGAAGCAGGTGGAGGATATCGTTGCAAAAATCTACGAAAAAGACGATATTGAAGAGCTAGACAAGATTGTTGACGGTCCTACTGAATCTTGGGGCGGTCACTACAAAAAGGTGCCTTACTGGAGGTGCCAGCCTTACTTCCGTACTGTGGACGGACAAAAACAGAATATGAGAGAACTTGAGGTTGCTGCTATAAACAAGAGAAAGAACGATTTCACTGAAGAAGATAGAAAGAAGGCTAAAGTGGTATCAGGTTAAGAAGTTGCAGCCACACTGGCGAGCCTGGCTGCGAATATGAAGATCCAACCAAAGCCACATCGTGCAAAGATACAGAAACAAACAGCATTTTTTAAAAACAGATGCCAGAACCAGTTTTGCCACTTCTGAAAGCTTATCCATGATATTCACATTTCCATTGCATGGTCCATGGGGCCTCCAGCCCTGGAGACTGAAAAACCTGCATGATTCGCAGGGTACTCCCTAGCTCTTCGACTGGCACCAACTATCTCCTTTTCATACAATGTCGGTTTCAGCTGTTAGAATCCCAGCCACTCGTACGGCCAAAAACGCTGTGATATTCTTACACGGCCTTGGTGATACAGGCGAGGGCTGGTCGTGGTTTCCTCAGGTGATTTCGCAGACTGGGTTACTCAAGTCCCAAGCAGAGACAAACTTTGTGTTTCCTAATGCTCCAAGTATTCCAATCACCGTCAATGGTGGAATGAGAATGCCAGGATGGTTCGATATCTACGAGTTTGGTAACCCCAAGGCTAGACAAGATGTTGAAGGTTTCTTCAAGACATGCGACTTCTTAAAGCAGTTGATCAAGGAGGAGCACGAGAAGCACAATATTCCACTTTCTAGAATCGTGATTGGTGGCTTTTCCCAAGGTGCTGCCATTTCTATGGCCACTCTTGGTCTTCTTGAAGAGAAGATTGGTGGTGCTGTGGGTCTTTCCGGTTTCTGCCCTGTGTCTGAAGCGCTCAAGGATAAGTTGCAGACTGCCAACTTAGACACTCCTGTTTTCCAGGGCCACGGTGACGCTGATCCAATTATCAACTACAATTTCGGCCAGGAGACCAGCACTTACTACAAGAATGCTGGCTTTAAGGACTGGTCCTTCAAGCTCTACCCTGGTGTAGCACACAGTGCGAATGACGAAGAGTTGGTAGACGTGATCAGGTTCCTTGCCCTGGTCTTAGATAAATAAGAACATAGACGATTGTTTTGGCTAGAATACAGCTTATATATCATGCATTCTCTTGGTTATTCACTTCTTGTCTTGGTAACTAAGGCACCGTGTACTGCATCCAAGTTCTTGTATACTTGGACCATATCGTCTCTCTAAATCTTACCCTACTAGCACTGTCAATTGGAATCCTCCTACACTCTTTACAATGGAAGCGCTTCGAGTGATCCCTGGCTTTGGGTCCAAATCTGTATCCAAACTGGATCTTTCCGCAAAAGACAAGCGCTATCTCTCGAATGTCGAAAAGGCACTCGCTACCTTTGATAGTCTCCAGGAATGGGCCGACTACATTGCCTTTCTTTCTCGGTTGCAGAAGGCTTTGCTGCTTGGAGACGAGTCAGTCGAGCTGCAATCGATAGAATGGATTCCATTGAGCGACCAGGTGTCGAAGAAGTTGGCTCTTTGCCTTTCTCCAAAGTTACCGAATGGAGTCCACCAGAAAGCATTGAGCATATACGAGTCGATCTTTACTGCTCTCACGAAAAATGCATTTGATGCTCATGTCAATGAGTGGCTTCCGGGGTTTGTGCCAGTTATTTCATATGCTTCCATGCAATTGAAGCCAAAGATACTTGAAATCTACAGACAACACATTATCCTGAAACTTAACCAGGATACGATCAAAACAGTTGTTAAGCCTCTTATGCTTTCGCTTCTTGCTGTGCTTGATGACGAAAACTCAGAAGTTTACAAGGATGCGTTTGCTCTCATGGACTCCTTCAAGTCTGCCATGAACGATAACTCTTTATTCTGGCAAACGCTCTTCGTATGCATCACCACCAGCCCCGAAAGAAGGTTGGGAGCTCTCAATTGGTGTGTGGCTCGTCTACCGTCATTTAAACTGTTCAAAGATAAAGATGGCCATAAGCTTTCGGCTGAGGCAAACGCATGCTTAAGACCGGAGCCAGGACTCTTGGTTCGTGCATTTGCCGCTGCAATCGATACAAAAACAAGCTTCAACCTGGCAAATGATATTATTGTTATTCGTGGTTTCTTTGATCTTTTGTTGTCACACTTGCCGCTCTCGTCAGATGTATTCCAGCACGACTTTACAGTGGCAGACAGGGAGCTCTTGATTATGGCATCTTGTAAAATCACATTGAAAAAAGATATGAGTCTAAACCGCCGTTTATGGAATTGGCTCATTGGACCCGAGACCAGTGAAGAAGGTGGAGACGGCGACGCTCACGTCACTTATTTCGCCGACCATGCATTGCCTATTCTTTCTGAGGGTGTTCTAAAGTTAGTGAACTCAAAAGACCACGGCGAGAAGATTCAGGGATTGAAAATTGCATTATCATTTATGTTGGATCGGTGGGAGATTAGTCAATTGGTTGCTCCAAGGTTCTTTACCCTGATATTACAGTCATGTTATCTTTCTTTTAAAACCAATGCTGAAGGGAGTGACGAAATCTTGGCAAATACCAAACTCTTTTTCGATGCAGTTGAAGCTAGAATAATCTGGGAATACATCATCTGTACATTGATCTTGAGCGAGTCAACCACAGATTTCGAAATGCTCCGCTTCCTTCTTAGAAACTTTGACTTTCACGACCAAGAAGTTGCAACTCATATCCCATTGGCCATGTTATGTTTACTCATGAGATGTGAATTATCGAAGCAGTCAGTCGAAGCACTTGAGCTTTTGCTGGGTCTCGCTCAACCTCGTTTATTTGCTCCTTTGAAAAATGTTGAACGGAAAGACAAAGAACTGTTCTTGGAAGAAGTTCAAGAATACTATGAAGGGCTCAACGTGAACGATGCGATTAAACCACCAATTGATGGCACTGAAATGTCATTCATGCTTCTTGATAATTTGAAAGACTGGTATGTCCAGAGTGTCGATCAGGATGACTTGAACGACAAGGTTTCATCAATTCTCTGCCACTTCCTTTTCACAATCCCAACGGAGAACTATGAAGTCTTCCATTTCCTGGATCGAGTCATTCTAGACACCGTGCTTAAAATCAAACCATACTCGTTTGGGTCTGATGAGATTTACAACCAAAAGACACTTAATCTTGTCCTCGGAGCAGTGAAGTTTACTCGTTATCTTGTGAAGGCCTCTAATACATATCAAAGAAACAAGATTCTTAAGATTATTCTTTCGAACTTGTGGTATGCATTAGTTAGCCCTTACCCTGCAAACAACGAGGTGGAAGCGGTGAAGATTATATTTGATCTTGAGTTAAGTTTTGAAAGTCATGAAATCGAAGCAGGGCTAGTAGAGATGCTTATTCACACGCCACAGGAATACAAAGCGATTGCATTCTATAAGTTATGGACCCATTCTTCAGATCTCAGCGCCGCCGAATCACTTCTCGCTGGTCCATTACATTTGATCTTGGATGACTTACTTGATACCGATCCAGCTAATGTTATGGCCGCCCAAAGACTAGTGCGTAACATTATCAGAGATGGTAGCGCAGTTCGTTTCTTGAAACTTCTTACGAACCCTCTCCTATCGTTCAGCATCTTGAAGAGCGAATCGGCTGAAGTCAACTATCACGACGACTTGAAGTTATTTGCTTACAATGTTCAAACCATACACAAAGTCATCCAAAGCAATGAAAAGTTACTAAAAGAGGCGTTCAACCATGAATTTGTTGTCTCTGAATCTACAGAGACCTTTGAACTCCTCAAGTCAAATGACTGGGAGGTATCAAACTACAAATCTTTCGTCTGTGCCGTTTTGCACAAATTCTTGAGCCTTAGATTATCTTCCGGAATCCTTCAAAATAAGAAAGCACTCAAGGATTATGCTAACGCTGTATCTTCTACATTGGAGCTATTTGCAGACCTCGTGATCGGTTCTGAAGCCGACTTCGAAGTTCATTTCCTCAAACTTGTACAATACTGTTTGTATTATGTCCAGCAAATTGATCCAATACCCTTCGAAATTGAACTTGTCGAAGCCGAGTACATTAACATCATTATGCACTTTTTGGACTTGACGAAATCCATGAACGTTGACTTGAGCTTGTTACATACTGCAGCAGATTCAAAGGACCCTATATTGGTGACATTCATCATCGAGGGTATTAAGAAGTGTCTGTCCTCCATCCTTCTTGAGAAATGGTTTGTTTTACTTACTCGCTCCCTCTATTCGTTTAACGAATCTGTCTTTAGCGTCATTATGACTTTGAATGATGGCATAATAACAAAGGTTAGAGGGTACCTTAATTGCGTCAAGGAGTTCGGCAAAGCTAACGATTTCACAAACCTCGAGTCGTCATTCTCGATTTTGCTTTCGGGTCTTGAAGACATGTTATCGATAAGTCATTCTTATCTTTTAACGTCAAGTCTTCGCTCCAACGCAAAAGCCGCCGCTGCAAACGGCGAGTCAGGATTCTTGGGTAACATGATTCTGGGAGTGTTTCTGATTGAGTCACCTAATTTGAGGACAGAAGAACAGAACAAGATTTACTCTATTTTAATCTCCATCCAAGATGCCTCCAAGATGGCATTCGAAATCTGGGATTGGGCTGAAAGGGCTTCATCATCTCTGGCAGCCAAGTTTGCTTCCACGAAGTCTGTTGTGTACTTGAGCAACAAGTTACGTTTCCGGTCCAGGAAACTCCTTGAAGCTTTGATGGATTTGGAGCGCCAAGAAGTGATCGAAACCATCATTGAAACATCAAGCGAAAAGCTGACCAAACTTAAACTTCTTCATGTTCTTGATAATGGAAGACCACAGATAACACTTCCTCATATCATTAATTCAATTGTTACCAGATGCTATCCCCTGATATTGGATGAGAACAAGAAGTCCTCGATGAATTCTCCTGTGACTTCGAAACAGCTTTCTGAGTTCTTGGTACCATACTTAGAGTCCGTTGACAGCGACACCATTGAAGAAGTTTGGGTTAAATTGGTCCTGTTCTTCAGAGATGTTTTGGCCCATGCATTTTACTTCAGAGATCTGCTCTCTGACTTTTTACGTGCACTTGTGGTGCTTGCTACAAAAGGTAATACCAGAAAATCCAGTGATCGGAAAGGACACGGTAAAGAAGTTGCTGATTTATTTGTTAGAATGATCAATGCGGCATGTACAATCGGTATGGCAGAAGATTCAGAGAAGCATAATGAGCACAGTGCTGAAGACCTTCTCAAAACCTTGACCCAATTAATTGAATCCGTTCAAGAGGTGATACAGGATTCCGATAAGACCACTTCAGTTGTTAATACCATTGTCAATGTCGTATTAGCTCCGCAGTTGAAGTTGAAACTGAAGAAGACTGAAGATGCACTTGCATTGATGACCTTGATTGGTAAAGTGCATGCTACGAAGGCATGGAAGACCACGGTCAATGATTTTTTCGTGGACAATAATTTCTTCAAGAGCAGGAACTATCAGCTTGATGGCTGGAAGAACCTCATTGGGGTTTGGGCTGCTAACGACAAGGATGCAGCCGTTGATCTCATAAGCCGCATTTCTCCACCAACCAAGAGCACTGCTGCTAATATCTTCGTTTGGAGTGAAAATTCTGAAGTAGAGGATAAAGTCTACATCTTGAAGAGGCTCTCATACTTGATTGTGGTTCTTCCAAGAGACCAGTTATCGAACGTATTGGAAGATTTATTCTCGAGATTGTTCGAGGTGATCAATGGATCGTGCCCTGCTCTTTTCAAGTGTGAAGCATTCCTATTATTAAGAGCAGTGACAGTCAAGTATGATCAGTTGCATTTACTTTCCACCTGGGAACCTATCACACAAGGACTTGTGGAGGTCTTCGCATCCATTTTATCCAAGAGTCAGAAGGACTTGGGTCAATTGGGAGAAGACGACGCTCAGCTCGTGTTAAGTGCTTGTAAGCTTCTCGATCAGCTATTACTTATTGGATTCGACGAGTTCACCTTGAAAGAATGGCTTTTCGTGGAAACGAACCCTGCAGCAGTGACCGACAGCACCAAGCAAGACTCAACGTCATTGATCGATTTACTTGCTAAGCTGACGGCCAACCTCTCTGTGAAGAGCTCAGCTGTGCAAGTGACCCATCCTACGCCTGGGTTGCCTAACAAACCAACTCTCTATGGCGTGCAAAAGATCGAGAGCATTGGAAGCCTCAGGAGGTTTTTCGATCTGTTCAGCTATATCAATTACGAACGTTCGTACAGCTTGGCACAACCAAACTTGGAAGAATGTTGTTCTGACATCCTTCAAGATTTGTCTACATTTAACTGAGAAAGTGCATAAATACTGGGGGACTGGAGAATCGCGTTTGTATGCCACTACTTCAGACCGCGCGTACTAGAATATATCATATACATCAACTACTCTTGTAACTAATGAACAGCTTCGACTCCACAAGGAGCAGCTTCCAGCGATCCAATAATCCAAACGAAGAATCCAATAAAAGCATACAACAATTGTCACCTTCAGAGTCAGATAACAGCGATATAGAGTTCGATGATACTCAGATCGAAACACCACAGGCGTTAAGAGAGTCGTCTAGAAGTATGCTATTACGAACAACAACCACAGAAGTGCCCCTTAATGACCATCAATCATCTTCACGGAAGAAGACCCCTACAAAGTTCAATGCAATTCACACTGATGATCGTGATCTAATAGCAAACGATAAACTTATCAGTGACGATAACCAGTTTACTCCACATGCAATGAACGGCAGTCCAGGTAGAATACCGAGACTTCAATGGAGTGGAGAAAAGGTGAATACTACACATGAGGAGGATTTTGCAAATAACGTGGATGGTAACTCTGATGAAGAGTTTGATTCTTCAGATAACGAAGAAGCTAGACCAGAGGAGGAACAAGAGCAGAAACCAAGCGAGGCAATGAAACCTAAGGATTTGATTGAAGATCTCGAAACTAGGACAGTGATGAGGAGGCTGACACTTGCTCGTTCTCCTAGGAAGAGCTCTCCATTGAGAAACGAGATCAATGCATCTTCTAGCAGCCCTGCTTCTGAAAAAAAGCTTCCAGAGAGCAAAAGATCGCCAGCAAAGGTTGAGCAAATGCTTAAACTAATCAACTCAAGTATAGATAGGCTACGGGATGCTGATCTGGATGAGGAAGAGGACGTTGAGTATGAGTCTGAACCATATGCACTGGACGAAGAGATTGAGTTTTCCGACGACGAGGAAGAGGCGTTGAATAAACTTGACACGCTATTGCCGAGTCGCAATGGGTCTATTGGCCACAGGTCCTCGCCAGCTATTAGCGAGAAAGAAGAACCTGATTTTAGAAAGTCTCACGAGTTCGAGCAGGATTTCCCAAGCAGTATGCGTCCTAGCCAGCCCAGCCGAAGCTTTTCCAGCTTACAAGAATCTAATATTTTTGACAAGAGCCCCAGCATCGATGCTATTAATGACGGCAGCCCCAAAAGGAATGGTAAGCTACCAAGTGCAAGTAAGAAGCGAAAGAGTGCAAAATCGCTCAGGCTGAAGCATGGGGCGGGACACAAGTCACAAGGGACCCCACTAGATTACCCCGATTGGCCTCAAGAGAAATGGAGTAAGCTTATACAACTTGTGGAACTGAGTATACCTAATAGCGCAATTGTTACCAGCAACATCGTTGTCCGCGAGCTTGGGTGCCAAAATAAGGCCGAGTTGGCCAAAAGAGTCGCCTTCCTTGAAAACTACTTAAACCGGTTTACTTGATGCATGTATTATTATTGTATAATTAAAAGACTTTCGAAAGAACACTGTCCAAGTTGTCACTGTTCTTCGCTTTCTTGAATTGAGGCTTTGCGTCGTGCCTCGTACTTGTAATGTCACGCTGGTCGAAGTCTCTCTTGAACAGGTTCTTGTCGCCTTCATCGCCACCAGCTTTCCTCTTTCTTTGATCACGTTTGGAACGTTCCACATTATTAACGAATGTCTTGTTGAGTTTCTGCTGTTGAGAAATCTCCATGGACAACTTGGCTTGTCTGATTTCATTCTCCTTAGCAATCTGTTGCGTCAAGTCGAACCATTTGAAGCCAGATAAGTATTTGATGTTTATTATATCGTCATGGTAGTATGAGGACTTCTTACCGCCCAAGATATTACCATTCATACTTTCAGCACAGAGCTTGGCCTCCTTCTTGTTGACAAACTCAACCCATCCTTCCGTGTACTTCTTCTTCTTGTTACCGCCGTATTTGACTCTCTTTTTGTATGATGCTTCGTCCTCAGGTTTCAAGAAGATTCTATCTAGTTTACCGTACCTGGACAACACAGATCTTAACTTGACAGGCTTCATGTATGGTGGTATACTTGAAAGGTAGCAGACACCCGTCTTCTTTATCTTCTTTTGCTCCTTTGCAAGTTGTTCTGGAGTGAGTTTCTTGAGCTTCTTAGATCTCTTCTTCTGTTCAGTGACCATAGCACTAGTTTCATCTTTCTTTCCTTTCTTTGGTATATCATCCTCTTCATCCAGATCACTGTCATCCAAATCATCTTCCTCATCTTCATCTTCAGATCCAAAGTTCTGCTTCACCTGTTTCCCTTTGGTCTGGAATACTTTCTCCTCCTCATCGTCAGATGCAAAGTCGTCCTCATCTTCCAGTCGCGTAGGTTTCACAAATTTGCTTGCAGGAGCATCACTGAAGTCCAGCTCGCTATCTGAATCAGCAGTCGGAAGGAAATCCTTAGTTGTCTTTCCTTTAGCCATATTGGTTGATCTGGTTCTTAGAGATGAGCATCGAGCCTATAGTAACTTATGCACTGAGTATGCAGTACACACACAGTAGATACCGACCAGAGCTACCCCAGAAGAGACAAAATAGTGAATAATTGGTGATTAATTGTATTTCTATTTCTCTTCAGCTATCAATGGCTGGAAAAGTTGTTTAAATTTTCTGGATTGTCGTCGTGGATCTATGAGTGTGCTCACTGAGTAGCCTACAGCATCAGTCCCAACAGTTTAATCTACAATTTCATATTAGATGACGTGAATTGAATTACTTATCAAAAGTGACTCAGTCGCTTATTTCTTAGTGGCGGAGTCAGCAGCGTCCTGGGCACCCTCGGTGGCACCAGAGACAACGTTGGAAACGTACTCAGCAGCCTCAGAAGCCTTCTCCTTGGCAGCCTCGTAGTACTCCTGGGCGGTTTCGCTGATGGAAGAGGATTGACCCTCAATCTCCTTCTGAGCGTCGTCCTTGCCCTGCTTGGCGTGGTCAGCAACAGACTGGCCGAAGGACTTTTCAGAGTCAGGAACGTTCTTACCAGCAAAGCTGTCGATGGTGTCAGTGACAGCTTCCTTACCCTGCTCGAGGTAAGACTTCTCAGAGTCAGGCTTGACAGTCTCAGAGACCTTGTCAGCGAATGGTTTTCTTCCGGCGTCAGACATTATTAATTAGTGATAAATGTGGATGAGAAGAAAGAATATAAGTGGAGGGACAAGCCCTCCTTATATAGGTAAGTGCCTACGCCACATGGCAAAAAACTGTGACCGGCGGCAAGGCATAGACTGGCGTAATAGAGCATGCAAGAAGAGCAAAAAGGGCAAAAAAAGAGGCCACGGGAAAGCAAAATCCAATACTTAGTGCCCTTACACTGTGGATGCAAAAAACCAGAAAAGGACGCACCTACTCGCATTGACGCATGCGTGGTACTTAAGCGGGGGCGCCTTTTGGAGAGCAACCATAGACACTAAAAAAGAACCAGCAAAGAGATCCAGCAACCTAGATAACAGAACAAAAAGAAAAGAGCAAAAAAAAAAAGAACGTCCTTCTCAGTAACAAGAGTGACCTTGCATCAGGGGGTACCTTTGAGATTAGAGGATTCCCTGGGGCAGCTTGTGGCTGGTGTCTCAGTCAAGTAGAGGGATTCTCGGTAGCAATCATGCTAACGCAGTACTGTATGGGTAGTGAGGAAAGGGTTGACTGGCGGCGTGTTCTACTTTCCTCTGGGACCCCGGTACCCAAATATAGGAAGTAGGGTGCCGAAATCCGTATGGTTTTTGGTGGAGTGGGGGCGACTATGTTACAGTGTGACGAAGGTAGTGGCTGTGTAGCCGCTTGACGGTTTTGAGTAGTACTGCGAATGGCTGCAAAAGGCGTGTTGGCAGCGTGTAGTTGCTGTTCTTTGCTTGTAGGTGACGCAACTGATAGAATTGGGTTATAGAACATGCAAGTGTTGTTTTCGTATTGATGTTTCCGTGGCCCCAGACTTGGGCTAGACGGGGTTTGCAGTGGGAATGTGAAATTAGCTCTCTATTATTGCTCCAAGCAGTGTTGTGCATTTCGCTAAAAAGTGAAACAAAGTGGCTTCTCTTGCTAACGGCGATGTTCCCGCTCGTCGAGAATGAATATTATGGAACATTGTTTTTGCCGAGATCTGCCGCCAATTCTTGATCTACGACAAAGTGTTCTTCGTCTTCTGGTACTACTAGTGTATTAGGCCATCTGCAGGAGACGTCTAGCCCAACCACTACACTTCCTTCCCTGTCCACCACAAAACCATGAAAATAGCAAAGAATCTCCCCCCTCCCATTTCCTTCGTTCATCTTGCTTCATGTATGCTCACCTATTTGAGAACCGCTGGTGCTGTGCTGTCTGATGGTCCAGTGTGTATCTAAGCGAGTTGATGCCCATCGCTATGTTCTGCAAGATGCGCATCGTGAAATACTAATAACCAATCCATCACCATGTCAAGGGGCGGCGCTGTCACCAAGGCGTTGGACCAGAAGGTCTATAATCTAATATTCAAGCTTCTTGATGACCAGAGTGCAGAGAATAAGAAGAACAGCGCTGGCGATGAGTCTAAATGGTTTCTTGATATCGCTTTGGCCAGAGACCTTAGAACCAACGATGTTCTTACGTACTTGGTGAAACAAGACTTGCTGTTGCAAAGAATGAAAAGGTCTATCCTTGAGGAGTCTATTGACGTTATCTTGAAAGAGCTCAGGAAGGATGAAGAAGTGGAGCTTGCTGAGGCGATCAGACTTAGAGATGAGTATGAGTTGCAAAATGCTGCTCAGGTGGATAGTGACTTCGACACTGACCCTAATAACCTCATGACGGTGAAAGATACCAATGAGCTCAATAAGTCGGTTATTTCGTTGTGGAATAAGGAAACAGAAAAGACGGAAAGCGATGCTGAGGAGAAGAAGAATAAGAAGAGAAGCCGAGACTCGGCGAAACCAGCTCCTAAACAAAAGAAGTCTAAGATTGACTCCACTCCTCCTACAACAACCCTTCTGTCGCTTGGTGGCCTTTCTGCCGTTACTACGCAGTTGATGGAGCTTGTTGGTCTACCCATCTTGCATCCAGAGATCTACCAATCTACTGGTGTGGACCATCCAAGAGGTATCCTTCTTTACGGTCCTCCAGGTTGTGGTAAGACAACTATTGCTAATGCGTTGGCTGGTGAGTTGAAGGTTCCATTCATTAATTTCTCTGCCCCATCTGTTGTGTCAGGTATGTCAGGAGAGTCTGAGAAGAAGCTTCGAGAGATCTTCGAGGATGCTCGTGCGGTTGCACCATGTTTGATCTTTATTGATGAAATCGATGCAATTACCCCAAAGAGAGATGGTGGAGCACAAAGAGAAATGGAGCGTCGTATTGTCGCTCAGCTTCTTACCTTGATGGACGAACTCACACTAGAAAATACAGACGGCAAGCCTGTTATTGTCATGGGAGCAACAAATAGACCAGACTCCCTTGATCTGGCTTTACGTAGAGCTGGTCGTTTTGATAGAGAGATTTGTCTTAATGTCCCCGATGAGGAACAGAGATGTGCTATTCTCAAGACAATGACATCTAAACTCAAGCTTGACGATTCACACTTTAACTTCAGGGAGTTAGCTAAGCTTACACCGGGTTTTGTTGGTGCCGACTTGAAGAGTTTGGTCACTGCAGCAGGTGTGGCTGCCATTAAGCGAATCTTCGAAAGCTTAAGTGAGATCGACGACGAACTGACAACAAAGAACGATGCTGTTGACATGGATGTTGATAGCAATAATGTTAACAAACTGGCTTTGGTTCCAAGCACTCTTGCCAATATGAATTTTGATAAAAAATCGGAGGACCAACAGCTTAGCACGATCCAGAAATTCTTGATGAAGCATCCTAATCCTCTTTCTGAAGAGCAATTGGCACCGCTCAGCATATCCTTTTCTGACTTCAAGGAGGCCTTGCCTAAGATTCAACCTACAGCTAAGCGTGAAGGTTTCGCTACCATTCCTGATGTTACTTGGAAGAATGTCGGTGCCCTCAACAATATCCGTATGGAGCTTCATATGTGCATTGTGCAACCAATTAAGAAGCCTGAGCTATACCAAAAAGTTGGTATCAGTGCACCAGCCGGTGTTTTAATGTGGGGTCCACCAGGTTGTGGTAAGACATTGTTAGCCAAGGCAGTTGCCAACGAATCAAGAGCTAACTTCATCTCCGTTAAGGGTCCAGAGTTGCTCAATAAGTACGTCGGCGAGTCAGAACGTGCGGTGAGACAAGTTTTTCAAAGAGCCCGTGCTTCTGTTCCTTGCATTATCTTCTTCGACGAGCTTGATGCTCTTGTGCCTAGAAGAAACTCTACATTGTCTGAATCGAGTGCTAGAGTCGTCAACACTCTTTTAACCGAACTTGATGGTCTTAACGATAGAAAAGGAATTTTCGTTGTTGGAGCCACCAACAGACCAGATATGATTGATCCTGCCATGTTGAGACCAGGCCGTCTCGATAAGACGCTTTACATTGAGTTGCCAACGGCTGAAGAGCGCCTTGATATTCTTAAAACGCTTGTTTCTGCCAACACTACGCCTTTGGGCTCTGACATTGATTTGGAAGCAATTGCAAACGATACGAGATGTCGTAACTTCTCTGGTGCTGATCTTTCCCTGTTGGTAAGAGAAGCTGGTGTGTTTGCACTTAAGAAGAAGTTCTTCCATGGACAAAAAATCCAAGAATTGGACGAATCTGGATACTACGAGGGAGGTGAAAGTGATGACAATATCGTTGTCACCAAAAGTGACTTCGATGGTGCTCTTCTGAGCATCAAGCCCAGTGTCACAGACAAAGACCGTGCCAGGTACGATAGATTGAGTCTGCGTATGGGCTGGGGCGTCATCCAAGAAGAAGAAAAGAAAGAAGAGGGTGAAGAGAAAAATTAGCATACATACATCGTCATATATAAGTGTAACATTATCTACTACAGAGTATCCGGTTTCTGACTGCGCACTATATCAAAAGTTTGCACCCATTAAGTAGTACACAGCTCCAACCATGCTCTCTTTCGCCAGACTATCCAGGCAATTGCCTAGTGCTATACAGCCTATAAGAAGCCTCAGTTCTTACGCTGTCAACGATGGTTCTCACCTTGGTGATGCTTTGGCTACTCAAGGAATAGATACAGTGCAATTGGCTTATGACAAGCATGAACCTCCAAAGAAACCAGAAGTCACCAAATCCCCATTAATATTCTTGCATGGTCTTTTCGGTTCAAAGACAAATACTAGGACTGTTGCCAAAACGCTTGCACAGCGTCTTTCTCGTGATGTGTACTGTCTTGATCTTAGGAACTTTGGGCAATCTCCACATACACCCAGATTAGACTACCCATCCTTGGCAGCTGATGTGGAAAGATTCATAGACGAAGCTGAATTGCCTAAGAAACCAATTCTAGTGGGCCACTCTATGGGAGCAAAGACAATCATGGCTGTGGCGTTGAGAAGACCTGACATTCCCGAGATGGTTGTATCTGTGGATAACGCACCAGTATTCATTCCTAGCACTTCGGGTGGAAAGTTCAGCAAATACGTGAAGCATCTTAGACAGGCTCTTGAAGTTCAGAAGTATACAAGCATTAAGGATGTGGATGCTGAGTTGGCCAAGGTCGAGCCATCTAAGGAGATTAGACAGTTTCTTTTGACCAACGTCGATAGAGGTCAGAAGGACGACGTCTGTAAGTCCAGGATTCCGCTTGAAACTATTGATAAGGCCATTGTTGGTGGCAATATCGCTCTGTGGCCATACGATCCTAATGTGGCACGTTGGAGCAAGGGCCCTGCTCTTTTTATCAGAGGAACAGAGTCAAAGTATGTTCCTGACGACGTTTTCCAAGACATTGGCCACTACTTCCCACATTTCGAAGTGAGAGACGTCAAAGCAGGTCACTGGTTGATCAGTGAAAACCCTAAAGAGTTCATGAACGTCTTGTGTGAATTTATTGAAAGAAATGAGGACGAATGATTTATAGACCCTAAATGCACAAAAAACTACTTATCGCTGATTTTAGCATCCTTGGCAACATCACTGTAGACATCAAAACGTCTCTGGAAGTGAACAGGGATTCCTTCTCTTGCTTTAGGCAATAAGTCTTTATCCAACTCAGCATACAAGATCTCTTCACCTTCTCCAGCTTCAGCCACGATGTGTCCAGAAGGATCCACAACCAAAGAGTGGCCATATGCCTGGTACCCGTCACCTCCAACGTCTCTTGCAGGGCTACACAAGACTGTGAACAACTCGTTATCAACGGCTCTGGCTCTTGCAAGTAAATGCCAATGCAAAGGTCCTGTTGTGGTGTTGAAAGCGCCTGGGTAGAACATGGCAAAAGCATTGTTAGGCTTCCTAGAAGCAGCCATAGCCAACTCTGGGAATCTGATATCGTAGCAGATACCCAATCCGACATTACCAAATTCACCAAGCTTAAACACAGTGCCCTTGTCACCACCAGTCAAAGTCTCACTTTCCTTGAAGGTGATTCCACCAGGGATGTCAATGTCAAATAAGTGAGTCTTGCGGTGCTTAGCGATGATGTTACCCTGTGGGTCAAATGTCAAGGAAGTGTTATACACCTTATTATCAGAGTCATCAAGCTCTGGGATGGATCCACCCACAATGTAGACACCATGCTGCTTTGCCAATTTCGAAAGAGCAGCAGTAGTCTCGCCATTGGGGATATTCTCAGCGTATTCTCTGAACTTATCCACAGCATATGGCGAATTGAAGCATTCAGGCAACATGACGAGATCAAGACCACCCGTAGCCTGAGCCACAGCTTTGTCAATGAAAGACGTCACTTTCTGCAAATTGGCCGCCTTCTGGGCGCCAGCTTTTATCTGGATAAGAGCAATCTGAAGGTTCTTGGAGAGTGGAGCTTTGATGGAAGACATGTTCTATAAGGGGAGAGTTGCGGACCGAACGGAATTGAGTATTGGTGATAATCTGGGGTTATCGCGACAAATGTTGGTCGAAGCCAAAGCCGAAGGCTTACAACTAAAAGCTACCAAAGGCGAGTTTTCCAATTGTTCATGAACTATTATTGAGTTTCGTTTCCTTAAATCAAGTAATCTCTTCCACCTGTCCACTGTAGAAAGTAGCCACGGCGTCTCACCCAAATATCCTCCCAAATGGAAAGTCTATGCGTACTGGGAGTGGCACTAGGATGGTCCTCAAAACGACAACAACCGTTATTGCTAAGGCTGGTTTCCAGGATGATTGTACTGGTAGCTTTAGTTCATCAGGTGGGAAAATAAGGTCAATAATGTATACGCCCACTATCCAAGGGTTTAGGCCTCCCCAGCCTACGTTCATGTCCACTTGGTCCCCAACCAGACCTAGTACTGATGGGTAGAAGAAGTACAAGAACACTTGTAAGTTTCTTAGGTATGAGTGGTGCCAGCAGAAACGTCCTAGGGCAATGTGCAACACCTGGCTTCCTAGCCCCTGGAGCCCTATTTCAGCTTTCGCTAGAACTGTGATGTTATAGGTCTTGGCTGTAGAGTTCAAGAGGTGCTGGAGTGCTATGATACTGATGCCCACCAAGACGGTATACTTTAGTCCTCTCCTGGATTCAAGCAGCCAGGCAAACGCCACGAAGCAGTAATGACAAATTGTTTTAAATAACGGTGTAGTGAACGGACTGCCGTAGCCTATATATGTCAAATCGTCATCATCTTGGTGTAATTGAAGTAAAAGGTAGACAAAAAGGGCCAACTTACCGGTACGTATTAGGCGAGCCTTCAACTTGGGCCACAGAATCAATGGCTCTGTTCTCGTATTATGGGGAGTTTCCGAGTTATTGACAACAAGGAGCATCTGCTTTTCGGTATTGTGGCAGTAGTTTTCGCTTAAGCATAGAGATGCAACCACCTGCACTGCGATAAGGAACAGAACAGGATAGATGTATAACATTTGGGATTTGAAAACAGTAAAGGTTTCTTATTTAGGTGGTTATTTTCTCCCGTTTGGACCTTTTTACTTTAAAACACTCGGGTATCCTCTTTTGGGGTATCGTAGACAAGCCGATACTCGGATATACTAGGAAACAGGTTGAGTACCTTTCTTGACCAACCCCAGTAGTCCTATTGAGCTATACAAGCTTAAATCAAAGTCGCTGTTGCTACATAGACATCATTGCTTACATTTGCCAAGAGCGTCAGTTATGTACTATATTATTCTATATGTTATACTTCTAGTTTGGGGGTATCTGCATCAGTGGAATTCACCAGTTTGTCGCTGTCGGTGAACCTGCTTTCTTTCTTTTGGTTTCCAAAGGATTGAAGTGCAAGGAAGGTAACAGACAAGATGACGCCTAACCCTGCAAGGCCCATGCCGATGTAAAATGCATTCCGGTAGCCTTCAACCGTAGTTTCGTATCCAGGCACCATGTTCTTGGTTGTATAGAGTTCCACTGTTGCAGCCATACCAAGCCCAATGGAAATGGAGTAGTTGACGAAGGTGCTTACCAAAGATCCCGCAAGACCTTGCTGGTGTCTAGGCAAAACACTTGACAAAATCATTGTGCCGGCAGGGAAACTCATATCCATACCGAAACTCTGAATCAAGATAGAGAAGAACTTTTGTCTCCAATAGATTTCTTTCTCTGGTCTGGTTCCCATGAGTACAATGCCAACAAAAAAGGATAACATAGCCACCACCATTACCACTGACAGTGAAGATTTCCGGAGAAGGAATACGGTAAGCGCAGCAGCACAGAGACCACTGAATGGAGCGGGTATAAATTGGACGGCACTTATAATGGGCTTCTCGTTATCAACAACTTCAGCCCAGCGGAAGCTGTAATACAACCAGATACCAAAACAAGACCAGCCACACGAGATGCAGCCTAGGACAAATCCAGTTTCTCCCCTGAGACAAGACATCGGAAGTAGCGGGTCGGCGGCATACTTTGAAGCCAAACAGAATGCACCCATGCAAAGGAAACCCACGATGAGAAGAACGTAGACATATGGCACATCCCAGCCAACATTTGGACCTTGATTCCATGCAAAATTTATAAGCACCAACCCTGAAACGCCAGTAATTGAGCCCCACCAGTCAAATTTTCCGTTTGATTTGCTTCCAATGTTTTTAGGAATGACAAAGTACAGCACAACGACCACACCGAGGCAAACCATGCCATTTACCCAAAAAGCCCAAGGCCACCAGACTATTTGAGCAAACAAGCCGGAAAATATAGCACCCATGACGAATCCAAAAGGTGCTACTCCTCCAAATAATGCCATGTATACCATCTTCTTCTTGCTCATAGGGAAATAATGGCCCAACAAAGCAACAGCATTAGGCATTGAAAAAGCCGGTCCCAAGCCCTGGAACGCCCTAGCTACATTAAAAAACACATCTGAATCAGTAAAACCAGCAAACCCAGAAATCAAAGACCAAACCCCAAAAGCCACAAACCCTGCATTAAACATAAGCTTGTACCCATATAAATCACCCAAACGACCTGCAATAAGAATAAAAGTACCCACTGTAAGCGAATAAGAAGCCGAAAACCACGACAACTTCCCAGGCAGGTCTTCAACACCAAAAGTGCTTCCTATCTCTCGTACCGGGTTAAGGGTCTGAGCCACTCCAGCCTGCGTGAGGATCTGACAGAGACATACCAAGAAAACGAACGTTATCTCATGTAGGAACCCGATTTCGTGGGGTGGAGGAACCGCCTGGATCTCTTCTGTCACTTCCCTTTCAGTCTCCATGAAGAAAAAATGGTCTTTTCACAACTCGGCATTGCTCCGGTTATGTACTCGTGCATTTCTAATCGGTAAGTAAAAATTAGTAAATTCTTGCGCAGGTATATATGCGCAGACTATAGTGTGCGGCTTTCTCTGGAGCAGCTTCTGGAACGCGTTAAAGGGTCCAGGGTCTGATCTAGTGGGGTTTTGTTACTCTTTTCCTCTTTGATCCGTGAAGATAGCTTTTTTTCGCTTCGAATACTTCTTCAGGGGGTGGGATTTTGGGCTTGGATGGAAAAGATAACTGGGTGCGCTTTCCTTTTGCGGTTGAGAAATCGGCAAGATATTCCTTCTTTTACCGATTGTTCAATGTAACATGAGAAATCGAAAAAAAAAAAAAAATTATCCCTTCAGTTGGACGTGTATATATTTTTCCGATGATAAAGCCGATCAGCAATGGATCATCGAGTAAATCTAAAGAATGTCGATGGTGGGGCATTAATTTTCATGCATGGGCTAATATTTAAGGGTGTCTGGGTATTTTGTCGTTTCCTTGAGCCACTTCAAGTGTGGGATATACACCTCCTCGCATCTCTTCTTGTTGATTTCTCTGTCGCCATTAATGTATTCCAAGTAGTTGCCCATGTACTCTTCTCTTTGGTCGAGAGGGATGTTGTCTTCTTTCTCCTTCTCGAGCCATATATCCTCGCATAGAGCCTCTGCATGAGAGTTGAGGAGTCGTAAATCCAAATCGTACCCAATATTCTCGTATGTGCCGTGGTACATGCGGATATGTTCGCCCAGCTCCTTATAAATAAGATCGTGGTTATTGTACATCCAGTCAGTGTAATGTTTAGGGTAGGAACAATGGCTGAAAATGAGTTTTGCTGATTCGGAATCAACCTTAGAATCTATAGGGTCATAATGGCCCAATGCCTTAGATTCGAATTTCTTTGTGTCGTCACTGTGATAGCCTACCCACATGAACTGCTTGAGTGTCTGGAACCAATTTTCTTTCATTACCGTTGCTGCAGCAATGAATGTTTCCTTGTCACCCTCGCCGGCTCCGCCCTGCGTGAGTAATGGATAGTAAAAGTATGGTCCATACACATTATAGTAAAGAGCCAAAAGCAAGGTACGAAGATGTGAAGTTTTGTTCACGACCATGACGCCTGCTTCCGAGGATGGGTTCGGAAGGGTGTTTTCAAAATCGTGGAAATTGGAGTCCTTAAAAGTGTAATCTTTGAGATCCTTTAAGCTTTCGCCCTTTTTCTCCGCTTCTGCACGGTCATATTCTGAATATCTAACCTTCGTTTCAGGCACTTCCAATCCTGCGATATCATAGAACTTTGGATTGGTTGTTCTTGACCAATGGTCAGGCCAGATAATGAGACCCGTTTCTTTGTATAAATCAGAATTCAAGAGGTACTCGACATTCTTGAGAGGGTAAAGATCGGAATCCAAATAAATAACGTTCTCAAACAGCGACGCCATGAGCGCCAACATTTTGTATTGATACCCACCAATGTTGAACTTGAGACTGAGGTACTCCACGAGACTCAGGTCTAGCATGTTACATCTAGCGTTGAATTTGGGCACAATCTCCTCACAAAACCTGGGGTCATTATCGCTCTGAGTAGGAATGAATATTTCAATCGGTAAAGTGGACCCTGTGGCTCTGATCTGCTTGATCACGAGGTACGACAACCAGGAGTACTTACCTCCACCGATCAACACGTAACCAGCCGAGCCTTTATAGTCTTTCCACTTATCGGACTTTGGCGTAAGCTCGCCAAACGTCGCCACGCCGACGTTATCAAGCAAATTCGCCATATGTTCGTCAACATACCCGCGATGTGATACCTTAAGCTTCTCAAACGTATCGTCACTGATGTTCAAGATCCCATCAAGGTATTCCTTCGAGTATAAGAAGTCCTTCACGTTACTTGCAGCATCGTGAACCTTCTCCTTGACGTAGTTATCCTTCAAGCGGTCCGCATGGATAGCGTACTTCTCCAATCCATCGAAAAAAGCCTTATAAGGCACCAAACCCTGGCTCTTCCCCTGGAACAAATCGTATGGATTGTATGGCAGGTACGTGAGTTGATGAGTGATGGCCACAACCACCACTGCCGCCAAAAAGACCTTCACAAGAGCCAGCTTACGGGTCAAGAGGAGTCTCATAGTGCTTGGCTAGTCTAAAAGTACACTTTCCAGACCTACCAGTCGCGACGCAGGTAGAAAGTCTACAGTGGAAAAAGCTAGTACACCATTTAGCGCGACCACAATGGATGCAAAAAAAGATAGATGTCCCACAAAACAGTGAGGACTGAATAATAGAAAAGGTCCCGCCTTGAACTTATTGTATAGGACAAAAAAAAGGCATGGGCAGCCCTTGACAAGCCTTTTTCGAAGTGTAGAAGTCCCGTTTAGGCGTTTTCGTTGCAGATGGAGTAGTCCACCGTTCTCTGGGCTTTTATGGTTTGGTCATGGAAATTGGCCCCAGGGCGGGAGGAGATTACCCACTTGCCTTTGTTAGACTAGGATGATGGTGGAGAAGAGCCCCTCATGGGGGTGCCCCTCGACCCAGAAAACGGCAGTTGAGATGCTTAACTGCTAAAGAGCCACTTCAAGGCGGGCCTGATGACCATCTTCAGGGCCAACTTTCGGGATCTTGAGTGTCTTCTCCACCGATTTCCTGCCTATACCGGCGACTCTGGGGTTTTTCACCCAGTGACACATTTTTCGGTGGTGCCGACTTCCCGACTATATAGGTTCCTGGTAATCTGGCACTAGCATTTCTGGTTAGATAAGTTTTTTTTTATCAAGTTTTACCATGTCACTCACTCTTGCTCCTGCCGACCTTAATATTATCAGGAAGAAGGACTTCCTTCTTCACCTCTTTGGCGAAGGCATCTCCCACTCAAAGGCGCCTTTGATGCACAACTACTTGTTCAAGAAGTTGGGTTGTGACGGTTATGTTTATGAATGTTTGGATTCGTATGGTTTGGACGCTTTCAAGGAGCTTATTGCTGCTAATAAAGATAGTAAGTCGTGGAGCGATCTCAAGTACATTGGTTCCGCAGTGACGATGCCTTATAAGGTCGCTATCATTCCACATTTGGACGAGATTGACGAAAACGCAAAGTCTGTGGGTGCTGTCAATACCATCTACGTTAGATTTAAAGACGGAAGAGCGGTTAATATTGGTACCAACACTGATACAGTCGGTATCAGAGACGCATTCGTGTTTAACGTGCCTGAGGTCGCTGCTACCGCCAAAGGCAAGCCAGGCTTGGTTTACGGTGGAGGAGGTGCGTGCCGTTCGGCTGTATACGCCTTGAAAGAGTACTTGGGCTGCTCTAAAATTTATTTGGTGAACAGATTCGCTTCTGAGGTCGAGAAGATCCAGGAAGAAATGGCTGCAAATGGGTTCACCGGTGAAATTGTTCACATTGCTACACCAGAACAAGCCAAGGAAGTCGCAAACCCTCACTTGATTGTATTGGCTGTTCCTGACTTTGCTCCAGTTACTGATGAAGAAAAGTTGGCCAGAGAGACCTTGGATGTATTCATTAACCAGGAGAACAAGGGTGCTGTGCTTGAAATGTGCTACCACCCAACCCAAATCACCCGTCTCTACCTGGCCTTCCATGAAGCCGGCTGGGACGTTGTGGGTGGTATTGAAGCTATGATCTACCAAGGCTTTGCCCAACAGGTCTTATGGACAGGCTATTCCTTAGATGAAATGCCCACCAAAGACGTAGTGGACTATGTGAGAGAGACCATCGAGGAACCTTGTCTCAGACACGACATGGTCGGCATTAAATTGTGATTTCAATGATGCTAACCACAGACCTATGACCATAATGACAGTGGCTGCGAAATTCCGAGACGTTTTGGTACCTTTACTCAACGATTACGCATGTTTACAAAAACAATAAACTAATGACTTCAATAATGACGCTTCTCTATCTTAACCCCGTTTCTACCATCTCTCCAGCTCGCATAATACCCCTTTCGTTGCTGGATACACCGATTACTAAGAGCGCACTACTCCGAGAGGTACTCTCCTACATAAACGTAAAGCAATTGCTGGGTAGATCAGAGGCTAATCTCATCCCATATAGAAGTTTGGCATTCTAGGACGACTGATTTACTCGTTTTAAAACAGGCTTTTCACTTACCCAGGTTATTGATTTTCCAAACCACCGTTGTTCGTCGGTTTCGCTGTTACAGCAGAATAATGATAACCGCACTCAAGATCAATAAATCCAACTGCCATAGATTCATGTCCACCTTCGCCAAGTTACCCAAGAGATCGTCCTTGACCAAGGCTCTCGCTCCTGACAATGCTATAAAGACGGAAGATATCGCTGCCGCTAACGAAAAGGACGTTATTAGACATCCTCGTATACTCCATGAGGGAGCCTTCTCTTGGTCTATCCCTGAAGAACGCAAGGAATACAAGTATATCACTACAAGCAAGCAAGCACTTCGTGACTTGGGATTGAGGGAGAATGAAGATGAGGACCCAGAGTTTCAAAAGATTGTCAGTGGTGAGTTCTACCATGATCTATCATTCAGAAAGACTGACTTCCCATTTCCTTACGCTCAAGCGTACGCTGGTTGGCAATTCGGACAGTTTGCTGGTCAGCTAGGTGATGGCAGAGTCCACAATTTGTTTGAGATTCCAAAATCTAAAGATAACGTGCTGCCATCGACAAAGTATAACAGAAAGGAGTATGAGGTGCAGTTGAAGGGCTCTGGTAAGACGCCGTACTCCAGATTTGCTGACGGAAAGGCAGTGATCCGTTCTTCTATCAGAGAGTACATCATCTCAGAACACTTGAATCAAATTGGCATTCCTACTACCAGAGCATTGTCTCTCACTTACCTTCCTGAGACATTGGCCCAGAGATATTCCGCTGAGAGATGTGCCATTGTCTCCAGATTTGCTGAATCCTGGATCAGATTAGGTACCTTTGACTTGTACAGATGGAGATTTGATATGGATGGAATCAGGAAGCTTTCTGACTATGTCGTTGATGAGCTTTTTACTGTCGAAGAAGGTGGTAAGAAGGTCGAATTCCCATTCTTCGAGCAGACTATTGAGTCAAATCCTACGTTTGAGAAGGACATCCAAAAGAGTCTCGGTAAGTTAACAAAGTACGATAAGTTGTACTTTGAGACGATCGTTCGTAATGCCATGACTGCTTCAATGTGGCAATGTTACGGATTCCTCAATGGTGTGTTGAACACTGACAATACATCTGTTCTTGGTCTCTCAATGGACTTTGGTCCATTCAGTATCATGGATAAGTATGACCCAGAGTACACACCGAACTCGGAAGACCATCTGGGCAGATACAGCTATGCTAACACGCCCACAGCCATTTGGTGGAATTTGACGCGTTTGGGAGAGAACTTGGCACAGCTTATTGGTGCTGGCACTGACCTTATTGACAATCCACAGTTCAAGGCTAACCAATTCCAAAATGGATGGGAAGACAAGATCGTGAAGAGAGCATCTAAGGTGATTGAGATTGGAGGAGAGATGTACATGTACGCTTTCACCAAAAAGTACGTCGAGACTTTCTTCAACAGACTCGGTTTGCTGCACAAACTCATAGACACTCTTGACCCAGAGGCACAGAATGCTGATTTGATTTCTCCTATGCTTGACATGCTCAAGAGCACTCAATGCGACTTCAACATATTCTTTGTTAAGTTGCAAGAGGCCAGGGTTGAGTCTGCTGATTTTGATCTCGATAAGTTTGCTGCCTCTGTATTATTGCAGGAGGTGAGCGAGTTTGATCACTACCCAAGAGACGAGTTAACTCAGCAAGTGAAGGAGTGGGTGCAGAAGTATCAAAGCTATGTTTCCAGAACAATGGAACACGACAGCTTTGACAGGTACGAGAGAAGCTCTCAGTATAATCCTCTTTTCCTTCCAAGAAACTGGATCCTTGCTGAAGTGATCGAACAAGCTGAAGAGACAAAATGTGCTGACGTGAGCCTATTGAAAAAGCTTGAGAAAATGGCCTTCTATCCATACGACCCAAGTAAATGGGGCGATGAATTGAAGGAGTACGAGGATAAGTGGAGGTTGCAAAGTGATGCTGGCGAAGCTGAGACGATGTTACAGTGCAGCTGTGCTAGTTAAATCGTAAAACAATTACCATTCAATGGTTTATAAAGCTAATGTATAATGTCACATATATCAATAATAGTACATTTTATTAACGAACTAAAAAAGTAGGCTTAAGATCTGTTGATAGACTTAAGGGCATCATCGTAACCCTTGTTGAAAGCCTCCTTGGCCTTGTCCTGAACCTTAGGGTCAGCAGAGGCAATCTTGGAGTCCAAGGAAGAGTCACCGGTGGAGAAACCAGCGCCACCAGCACCAGTGGAGCCAGAAGTACCAGAGGCACCGTGAGCACCAGAAGCACCGTGAGCACCAGAAGCGCCGTGGGAGCCGGAAGCACCGTGGGATCCAGAAGCACCCTGAGAAGAGGAGCCGTGAGATCCAGAGGCAGCGGAGCCAGCGGCAGCACCACCAGCGGCGCCAAGACCAGCACCACCGATAGAGCCACCAAGACCAGAGCCGGTAGCGTTAGCGTCAGTAGCACCGTGACCACGAGCACCAGTAGCACCGTACTTGTCAGCACCACCAGTAGCATCGTAACCAGACTGGGTAGCAGCACCCTCCTGGATGCCACCTGGGGCACCAGCAGTCTTGGCGGAACCAGCGGTGTCGTAGCCGTGAGAAGACTGGCCAGAACCGTAAGCGTCAGAACCGTGGGTTCTTGGGCCAGAGCCAGATGGCTGAGCAGAGGAGGACTCGCCAGAGCCCAGCTTGGAAGCACCGTAACCAGCAGCACCTGCGCCAGCAGCAGCAACACCAGCTCCACCGGAAGCAAGGCCGGCCTTGTCGCCAGAGCTGTAGGCGTTGGAAGCATCCTTACCAGAGGAAAGAGCATCCTTACCGTAGTCACCGTGACCGGTCAGACCAGATTGACCAGCCTGGCCAGCCTGCTGGTGGCCTTCGTAACCCTTACCAGCGGTAGAGCCAGTACCGGTCTCGTAAGAACCGCCCTGGGCACCAGAACCGCCAGAGGAGTAGGCACCAGATGGAGCGTTACCAGATGGGGCACCACCCTGAGCGCCAGAAGCACCGTAGGAGCCTGAACCGCCCTGAGAACCAGCGGCACCAGCACCGGCAGCACCAGCACCGGCAGCACCAGTCTCAGCACCAGAGCCAGTAGCACCAGAAGAGCCACCCTGGCCACCGAACTTGCTGCCAATACCGCCCTCGGTACCAGACAAGTTCTCTCTGCCCAAGTACTTGCCACCAGCCTTGTCAGCGTCGTTGGCGTACTCGACAGCGCTGTCCTTGTTAAGGTTGCCGACCTCACCAGAGATGTTGTCCTTACCGACAGCCTTACCAGCGGTCTGGTCAGCCTTTTCGAACTCCTTGTGTCCGCCAGAAATCTTAGATTGAATCTTGTCAGCCAATCCCATTGTGTAGTTGTAGTCTTGTTAATTAAAGATGTGGTTCTCCCACAATTGGGGGGACCAAGTGTGGGTACTTATAGTTGAGCCACCGCAACGATGTTTTTGCACCCAAAGTTGCGGTGCCTGCCCCTTGCTGCATCCTTACATGTCTTCCTAGGCCATGCTTCGCTCACTTGCTTTTTGCTCATTCCTGAACCTGACTAGCCAATGACCTCACTTGACATATCGAGGCCCGGGCCTGGCTGATCGACGGGCGGTTACTCTATTTGTCAATTGACTTTCACTTCAAACGTCACTGTCAATTGGTCACAGCCTTCGACTTTGTCTCCCTCCAGAATCGCGAGTTTGCAGCCAATGGCCAGGGGACACAACCAAGCAATACCTGACCATCCCTGAGGCTCCCAACGTCTGGGGTGCAAGAATGGGCGTCAGGCCTTTGTCGCTAACTGTGGTTGTGGATGTGTATTTTTTTGGTATTACCGGCTTCTAGCCGGTTCCGCCTTCGTTCTCTGTAGCAGGGGTAATCTGTTCAATTGAAAGGTGCCATAGGCGTTGCTTTATGCGGCGCTGCCGCACACTGATGAAGTTTGTCACTTTTTTCATGCACCAATTCAGTTCCCACTGTATTGTGTTGCTACTGGAGTACCTTATTACCAAACATGCCCTGCCGCCACGTTGCTTCACTTGCGCAAGCGGGCCAAAACTTGGAAGCCGCAGCCACAGTTCATGACCGATGGAGCATCTACGCTTCTTCTTTCCTCTGCTCGTGGTGCAAATCTCATATTGCCATATATACGTAGCACCGGATATCTCTCGTAGACGGCGTGCCTCGCCGTTCCTTTACCGTGGTTAGCAAAAATCCTTGGTTGAATGTGATTTATGCAGCTGCTATGGCTGCCTTGACTGCAATTACCCTGCGTTCATTATCTTACATGTTCTGTTTGTTTGTTAGCTCAGTCTAGGAGCTTCACGTAGTTCGATGGACAGATACCCACCTGTCCGTTTGACCGCCTGGCCTGCCACCATTTACCATCGATGTCGTCCACTTCCAAGATCTCGTCCTTCACGAATGAGATCTCGTTGATGTCTTCAGGGTTGGCATCGTAGCTGTACAAGGCCTGGGCCTTGTATCTAAACACACCTGCGGGCATACCAAAGGCATTGGCATCCAGTTGGTTGTAGACGGTGTTTCTGGTGGAGTTTCTTACCAGGCCAGGAACGTTAGGGTTGGAATTGTGAACATTGGAGTTGGAGAAGTTCTCCAAGCCGTTCAACTGCAGCGACAGCATGTAGGCCGACTTAGTGTTGGTGTTTTGGGAGTGTCTGTCGTCGTTGTTGTGGTAGTTGTTGGAAGCACTACGAGGAACAGCGAACTCTTCCTCCTTGTACTCACCAGCGGGAAGCGAACCGTGGAAACCGTTATTTCTCACGGAGAATGAATCAATGAACTGATTTGTAGGAGATTCTGGGTGGCCACCAAAGTACAAGATCCAAAGGATGTTGAGCATGGACAACAAAATACATCCCGCGGCACAACACAAGTTTCCGGAGGAGTTGGAGTTGTAGATCAAGTTGTTGGTGGAGTTTGTGGTATACAAGAAAGCCACCGACAAGAAGCCCACAAGAGTGAACTTGTATAATTCGATGGTGTTGTAGACGTAAAGCACGAAAATCATAATCACCAAAACAATCTGGTAGACGAGACCCCACCAAGTGAATCTGGGGAAAGAATGTTGGGCGGAAGCAGCACCGCCAGCAATAGCGACGATCCAAGCTATGACACCGAAACTGACGGTGGCGATGGCGAACGGATCACCAATAAAGTTGGAGATCTTGAAGCCCATGGAGAAAAATTAAGGGATGCGTAAGGGTGGGAGGAGGAAAAAAAAAATATAGATCGTGAAATATCAGCTGGATCTAACAGGTATCAAAAAATCAAAAGCTGCGAAGGGTCGGCGTGGATGAACTGGGGAAAACGATGGGAAGGGGCTTGCAGCGTGGAGTGGATAGCGTGGAAAAGAAGAAGAAGTAGCTGGATCGGTATCAGACAAAACAAGCGGGAGGAGCCAGGACCGACCGTGAGGAAAAAATGTATCGAAAATTCACAATAGTGTTCCAGTAAATACGGGATCATGGCGCGATCCGCCAGTGCAGGAGGGGCCCCTACTGTTCCAAGGTCTAGAAGGTGACCCGCGACCGCGAGTCCAAGAACCACATACCAGGAAGAGAAGAGATGAAGAAAAGTGGTATGGGTAGTTTTGGTAGTTTGTGGTTTGGGTGGTTTTGTTGGTGGGCTGATGAATACTTGAATTAATTAGAAAATAGTTATTTGTCAATGGCTACCTGGTTGGGCTGGCTGCAAATGGGGAATGGTTAAGCGACTTCGGTAGGCAAGGCTTAGACACGCAATGTGTGAGATCTGTGTTTAGCGTGCTTGTGGAGACCTGGCAGTCTGAGACAAGTAGACGAGAGAGGGAGAGTAGGAGGATTTTATTATTTGGTGGTTTGTCGTTTACGTGGATTTGACCTCGACGGTCTCGTCTCGGAAGAGTCGGGTGGTTTACCGCAGCGGAGGCTATTTTAAGATCGATCTGGTGGGTGCAACTGGGTTTCTCGTTGTTTATAGGGTTCTGGCAACGACGACAATGAGAATAACAATGACAACGTAGAGGCTAAAAAAGTAGCTGGAAAAAGGATAAGTATAGGCGTGACAGGCTTAGGGTGAATGGAATTTTACTGTTTTTGATTGCCTTGTGTCGTTTTGGCCAAGAACGGTGGATGGGGCAGTAGACGGGGTGGTAGATGGGCCAATCTGATTGGCGAGGGGCCCAGGGAACAAGGTTGAAAGGAAGAAAGACGTGTTATGGAGATGAATGGGTTGAAGGGTGTTGTAGAGGTTGTTAGGGCGTGGTTTGGGCAACAAATGGGGAGGCAGTTAGTGACTTTGAGTGTTAGTCACAGCCAATGACAACAAGGAAAACCCCTACGTTTTTCTTGAAGTTCAGAAATCAGTTTCTTTACACTGCTTAGACCGCCTTCTTTTCCATTTCTCTTTTCCATACATTTTATTCATTTTTTGTACATTTGGCGTCTTGGCTGTGTGGCACTACACAAGTTGCAGCCATTTCTGTCCATACAAGCCAAAAAAACCAGCACCATCACGAACACCAGACTTCCACCAGACACTCCCAAGCCCTACAAAAAAAGCAAACAAAGCAAGAAAAGCCTTAAAAAGAAAACCAGCAAATGTCAACAACCACCGTCAACCTCCAACCTTCTACCCACCAATCAACAACCCCCTTCTGGGTCCGCCTGACACCCCCACGGCTTCCGTATTCTTCCTATACTGGTCCCCCTACCGTTTTGTACTAGCACGTCGCGCAGGCATGACCCACTGCGAGCTGACCAAGCATACCTATTCCAGGGCCTGAGACACGAAAATGCTCGTTTTTGGGGGATATACCGTTTTCTTCCGACCACAGCCGTATGGTGGTTATCCACGAGTAGTCGTTTCTGGTTTTGGTTTCTGGCTTTGACTGGTGTAGCCCCCACTTGGCTAACTGGTATTTGCAGCCAACCATAAAATAGTCCATTTCGGTCGTAGAACATATGACGATGGCAAACGGCATAAGGGAACGTTAAAAGTCTTGTTTAACCTTTCTACCTCTCTGTAGACCTCTCTCTGTATGAGCATTTAAGCTTCGCTCTATTGGTTCTTGGGCGAGCCTGACCAAACGGTGCGTGCCCGTTGGCCCGCATAATCTGCTCCTCCCGAGTTTACCCATGGATATTGAACGATACACCGAGAACTGGGGCAGATTTTGGTCTTTTTTCGCTCAGACTTTAAGAGAAGGATCGATTTTAGTCCCTTAGTATGTTCCAGGTTTTTGTAGAGTGTTCCCGAAAATGTTCCCTTTTTTACCCCAGGAAACGGAGCTTCCGTAGCTTTGGTGGTTGCGCAGCCGCATACTTTGGCTTGGTAATGCAGGCTAGTCCGAACGCTTCCTGGCTGCAAATCCCTCGCCCTGTTTGCTAGGGCTATATAAAGCGGGCCACTACTGCCCATCTCTTGTGTTCTCCATCAACATCAAAAAACAATGCTTTCACTTTACAAACCAGTTATTCCCAGACTCGGATTGTCTGGCCTCGCAACCGTTGGTCTACGTTATAAGACCACCAAACCTTTGAGAATCAGAACTGAGCTTCTTGACAATGATGATAAGCGCAAGCACGACGACAATAAGTTCATTTCTCATCCCATGTTCCCTCATCCTGAATGGACCAATGAGGAGGTGGAACAGGTGGGCCCAGTCCACCGTACTCCACAAAACACGATGGATCGTGTTGCCCATCGTGCAATCACGCTGGTTCGTACGCTTTTTGACATTGCAACCGGCTACAAGCATCCCAAGACGCCTGAAGAAATAGAACATCGCTTTGAAGGTACCAGATGGGAGATGAATGAGAACAAATGGCTTACGAGAATTATCTTCTTGGAATCCGTGGCTGGTGTGCCAGGTATGACTGCTGCTTTCCTTCGTCACTTGCATTCGATCCGTTTACTTAAGAGAGATAAGGCGTGGATCGAGACTTTGTTGGATGAAGCCTACAACGAAAGAATGCATCTTCTTACATTTATCAAGATCGGTAAACCTTCGTGGTTCACTCGTTTCTTTATCTTCATGGGCCAGGGTGTCTTCTGCAACATGTTCTTCTTCATGTACTTGTTATACCCTCGCTACTGTCATCGTTTTGTTGGATACTTGGAAGAAGAAGCCGTCAGCACTTATACTCACCTCATTCACGACTTGAAGGCTGGAAAGTTGCCTAAACTTGACAATGTGGAGGTTCCAGACGTTGCTCAACAATATTGGACAGAACTCAATGAGAAGTCTACATTCTTGGATTTGGTTGAAAGAGTAAGAGCTGATGAGTCCAAGCATAGAGAGGTCAACCACACATTGGCTAATATCGATCAAAAGAACGACAGGAATCCATATGTTGTCAAGGTTGAAGGTACTGATAAGCCTCAGCCAAACAACGGTCTCAAGTCTAAGCACCCAGAAGGTTGGGATAAAAAAGACTTGATTCTCTAACGAATTTGAGTTTTATTATCGTGTAAATAGTTATTTATAATGACTGACAAGATTATGATACATTTAATGTGTAGCCCCAAGGAAAATAGTGACAAAGAGGCAGACAACCATGACAATGACGCCCCATACACTCAAAGCGAAACCTCCGTACTTGCAGAACTTCTCCAACTTGGTCAATTCGGTAGCACCGTTAAGTGGCTTGATGAGCATATAACCAAACAAACCTGGCAAGATGAAGGAAATGGAAGTCGAACCAGTCGAGCCAACAAATGCAAGCACATGGGCTAAAGATTTCACTGAAATAGCCACCAAGTATGCCAAGACAACAATACCAGTGGTGATGATGTAGAACTGTCTGGTGGTGAGTTTGACAATTATAGGGTCGTGACCGTCAGTGTCTTGGGCACCTTCCATTGGCGTAGTTGAGATGAAAGATTCCTCAACCATCGATTCGCCATCAGACTGAATAGGCGTATAGCCATCGCTGGTAACCTGACTGTTACGCAACTTATGTGACTGGACGCCATGCTTGATGAAGTAACGAATGTGGTTAATGGAACCACGGCAAGGGTGGCATTGTAGTGGGAACGATAAACTCACCATCACCACGATACACAACCGACCTATAAGCGAAGGAACAGAATCTTTGGGGTACATCGTGATAATATTAGCATCCACCTCGTTACCAAAAGTCAAGTAACCGATGATTCCAACCACCAAGTACGATACACAGGCCACAGTAATTGCATTACGAATGATCATGTTGGCTTGACGAGTTTGGGACCCCGATTTCTCAGTTGGCTCCAATTCGTTGATAATTGCAAACATGTTTTGATGACATGTGTAAGCAAACACGAAAATGGGGAAGGAAGAGAGTGTCTGGCCCCACAGCTTTGGACCAAGCACATCGATGTCTCTTGGAGGAAGTTCATCCACAATGTAATGTTCTATGACAAGACAGATCAAGTAAACAACAGAAAATAAAGCAACCACCGATGTATACTTGAGCGAATCAAGCTTCTTGAGATACGAAAGTGGAGCCACCATAAGTGCCATAAAAAGAGTAATCCATAGATTACGTTCCATGAACCACGAGTCTGGCTCCACTCGAAGCAGCTCCATGATCTTTGGCATCAAGTCACCAATAACAACCAAATACGACACTCCCACACCAAAACACTTGATCGCAATAGCACCATCGAACACAACAGAAAGCTGGGGGTAAGTCAACTGACACAAGCTGAAGTAAGAAACAGCATCACGTTGCTGTGTGTACTTTGCAACCTTATTCTGGAGATAAAGACCGAACGCAGAAGTCAATGAGGACCATGCAATAAGGAAAGAGCCAAAGACTATACCGTTAGCTCTAAGCCCAAAAGGCATAGCCAAGATACCAGCACCAATGATGGTATTGAGGAGGTTGATTGACCCCGATTTGATTGTCGCACGGCCCATGGTAGCGAAGGGGTGTTATATAATCAAAGGTATTCTGGGAGTCTGAAAGAGAGCCACTTTGTTCAATGTAACGTGGGTGGATGTACTCAAGTGTACTTGCTGGGTAGTAATTTTTGGGCGCGGCCTATCATGTAGATATTGATCATGACCCTAAAGAGGTAATGGTCCAAACTGAAACGCTGGGCGTCTATTGAAGAAAAGGCACAGATAGAGAGTAGAGAAAGAAGATGTACTGAAGATATCTTACATCTGTAACAAACAAACTTATCGATTGGGTAAATAATACATCGCCCGCGGCGAGATAGAGATCATGATTCTTGATATTGACATTACCCGCTGAAGACTATGGGTACCGTTATGTTTCCTTGGACAGCCGGCATTCTCTGGGCGCAACTGGCCACTTTTGTAACCTTATCGGCGCTTATAAGACGTACCAGCCCAACAACACGGCGATAAGAATCAAAATACCGGCAAATGGGAGAGAAACACCGCTGACAGCATCCTCAGTGGCAACACCGGTCTGAGATCCAGCAGCAGCGGAAGGAGCCTTCTCGTTGGAGTCCAATTTCTCAGACAAGTTGTTGATCTTCTGGTTAGAGGCTTCCAATTCCTTCTGCTGGACGTCATCAGCGCCAGCACCACCGACAGATGGGAAAGCCTCCTTTGTAGTGTCAGCACCAGCGTTGACGGCAGAGGAGTCATAAGTTCTATTGGCGGTGTCATTGGCGTTCTGGGAGATACCAGAGCTGGCGGCAGCACCAGCACCAGCACCGGCAGCACCAAAGCCAGCAGAGGAAGTAGCGTTGGCAAAAGTGGTGTCGTTAGCCTGGGACTCGTTGGTCTCATCATCGTCAATGACGAAGTTGACTCTCAACTTCTTTTGTAGCAACTGGTCGCGATACTTGCTCTCCAAGGCGCTCCACTGTTCGCTGACCTTAGATGGGTCAGACAACTCAGGGCATGGCAAGGAGACAATCAAGAACTTGTCCTTACATTTGTAGTCTTTTGGCAAAGGTTGAGTGAAACCCTGCAAGATGAGAGAGATCTTGATGGACTCGTTTGGGCCAATGATGCTGGCGTTTGGTCTAACACAGTACAACTTTGGAGCAGTGGTCTTGACCTTGAAGGCCAATGGCTGCGAGGAAGAGTTGGTCAAGTGCAAGAACTCTGTTGAGGGCTCGAGAAAGTTACCTGGGTGTTAGTAATGTGATGGGTGTGTGGCTGCGTTGACTAATTGGGAGTATTGGTGATGGAGATGGCTGCTTAGGATGGGATACACATAACAAAATCTATTTTGTCATTGTCTGGCCTTGATTTCGTCGACCAGCACTGGTCATTGGAATATCGTCGGGTAGGTGGAGATTGCGCTTCTTGAGTAACGCCGCTGGACTCGGCACCACCGGGACAAACAACACAGCCAATTGAATAATTCAATCAGCCAGTATGTTGAAACCAACGGTCAGTGACACGATTGAGCAGCAGGCATGGATAACAGGAAATCATCATGATGGATGTTGACACATAGACGAATTGTGGGCGGAGCGAAGGTGACAAAGCAGAACAACCACAGTCAAGCAAATCGGGGTAATTGGAGCGGCTGGAGCCGCCGTTTACCCAGATAGAAAACATACCTTTGTAAGTCAAGACATTTGGGGAGACCTCCATTTTGGCAGATTTCGATTGTTTTGAAGTAGTAGGAGGAAAAAATATACCAGAGGGAGAAAAAAAGGAGAGTGAGCGAAAATTCCTGATAGTAGCAAAACCAAGCAGGACACCTTGCAGTGCAGTGACAAGCAAGAAAGCAAAGGGCAAAGCACAAAGAAGAGCAGAACATGCCCCAAGAATAAACCGATGGTATACTCCAAATCTTCACCTCTTTCCTTCTAATACTACGTATTTTCCAGGAATCACTGGTGTCTAGTGACCACTGGCTGCGAAGCTGGCGCTGTGAAAGTGGACAAGCAAGCGTGAGAAACGGCTGTCACATGAAGCCTGAGCCACGATAGACGGCCACCCAAGGGAACCAGAGGCAGTGAAGAGAAGGTTGGAAATGGTGGATGAAAAAAAAATGGACGACTTTTAAAAGCATTAACAGAAAAGGTTAAAAAAATAAATACCGTAAAAGGTTAATTGTCGGATGGTATTCAGGTCACAGTCTTGCTGGAGGCTCTGGCTCTGGCTGCGGCCGCGGTAGACTCAGAGAACCAACTGTGGAGAAGGTAGGAAGAAAGGAAGTAGGTTGGAGAGAGTAGAAAGACCAGGAGGGGTGAAATTGAGTTGGTTAGATAAATTGACTTAACCTTAATTGTTTAATACCTTGTTTATGGTGGTTTCAGTGGATTCGCCAAATGTGGAGGCAGGGTCTCGCATTGGCAGGCTGCGAGTGAACCGCGCTAGAAGAATCGTCCAGGGCGTGTAACCAAAGTTGGAAAATGGAAAATGTATCCATCTATGGAAGGCTGGCTTAGCTGCGCTCAGTTGACGTGCTTGTTGGGCAAAAGGGACATTCTGTTTGGATTGGACTTGCCAGGTTGGAGGTCTAGGCGTGTAGGTGTCGTCTATGGTGATCTTCATCTGGACAGGTCTGAAGATCTCCAGGAGACAGAAGGTGTAGTGGTAGAGGGAGGAGGGAGGAGGATGAAGAGGATGGTGAGAATGAAATTGGTGGTTTGTAGTGGAGCGGGGAGTTAGGCTAGGGAAGGTTTGTGTTTCTTTTTCAGAAGTAGAAGGTGCTATTAATCACTTACTGGCGAAGTACTCCAAGCGTGGGGTAAATGTGCCGGTAAATAAGCAGGTGAAACAAGAACAGACAGTTTCGACGTGCCTGGCAGCTCGTTTAAAACGGGTAAAATACGGTGTAGATACTATTGTTATGCAATTGATTGTTCGTTCAACGGTCTACGAGAGCTTGAGCTAGCAGTGGTACGCCAATTGCTGGTGTGTATTATGGTAGTAAGTAAATACAACTAGTAGCCTCTATATGATTTGAGTACTTTTCGAACTATATGAACAAGCATCGTAAGCAGCTTAGTAGTCGTCTCCTCTCGACACAACTTCCTTCTTATGTGGGTGAAGCAAGATCGTGTGCTCAAACTGGGCGGTGTAACTGCCCAGAGTGTCAACCAATGGAGGGTAGTCCTCAACAATACCAGCACGAACCAATTGGTTGAGTGCTAGGAGGTACTTATCCTCTCCGGTTCTCTCCAAGTATCTACGGCACCATGGAAGGGTACCGAAGTTCTCCTTGATAGTGTCCACGAGCTGTCTAGCTCTCTCAGTAGGGGCTTTAACGTCAACATCCTGGTTCAAGCCATAGTGCGAGCACTCTCCCTGGCCAATGACGTAACCCTTACCGGTAGAACCGAAAGTCTCAATGGCGAAAGTCTCTCCCTCCTCCATCTTGGTCATGTCACCATTGGCAACAATTGGCACAGTTTTACCCGAGTGGATGGTGTAGTCACCAATGTTGTGACCGTTCAAGTTTCTAATACACTTGATTGGGTAAGTCTTACCGTTCACCTCCATCTCGTAACTCTCCATGACTTCCTCGACGGCAGCACCAATATCGTTAAGTCTGACATCAATACCGGCTTCCTTGACACCAGTGTTGGTAGCAGCCTTAACAGCCTCCAAGAGAGGATCGTACTTGTCGTCAAAGGTCATGGTAAATGCAGAGTCCACGATGTGACCATTCACATGGACACCAATATCAACCTTCATCACATCCTCGTACTTCAAGACAACCTTATCACCCAGGTTAGGGGTGTAATGGGCAGCAACATGGTTGAGAGACAAACCAGTAGGGAAACCAATACCCTGGCTCTTTGGGTGGTCATTGCCCACGTATTGTCTAACAGAGTTCTCAATTAAGTCAGCAATCTCAAGCATTGTCATTCCTGGCTTAACACCCTGCTGTGCCTTGGCACGAACTCTTCTATGGATCTCAGCACCCTTTCTGAAGTCTTGCCAGCGGTTATTTTGCTGTCTGTCCAAGTATCTCTTCTCCTCATCGGTGGTTCTGTAACTGTTCACCTCCAATGGGTACTCCATCCATTGACCCTCAGGGTAAACACCATCAGGGTAAGACGAGGCAATGTTTGTGAGCTTCTTCTTCTTCTTTTTGTTCTTCTTCTTCTTTTTGTCAGCTTCACCACCGGCGCCTTCCTCGGCGTTTTCTGGAGCAGGAGAGGATCCCTCATTGATGTTCAAGTCACCTACTTTATCAGCGACCAGCAGGTCTGCGTTCGGAGTTTGTTGAAGTTGTTCCGCTGACATTGTCTTGAAGTCGGTACTGACGGATCTCATAAGAGCCGTTTTATGAGGGTCATCAGGGTATTTGGTCACGTGCAACCACTACGTAATTTGGAGATGGCATTTTGCAACCATTCTTTAAAAAAGAAAGACTTGATTAATTAGCTATATCCTGTAAATTCAAACCGTTTAAAGCGAAAGGAAAATTCCATTTATGACAAGAACGGCCTCAGGCCGACTTGCAGAGTTGAGGGTAACGAGAGACAGCGGCACGCCGCTAATTAATGAGATTCCAGGTAGTGCCAGCCTATTCCTTGGAAGATTCGGGGTTCAGCTGAGAGCCAAACAAGCCGACTTTATCGAAATTGATCATCTTACCGTCGACACGAGTCTTTTGTTGCATAAGTCCAACAAAGTCGGGTGTTCGAAGTAAATTCCTGTTGGCCAGCTGGTGCACCTGTCCTGACTGGGCACCACCTGGAGAAGGAGTGAAAAAGTTAACATAATCACCCATATTGAAACCAGCAGGGGTGAGAGCCAAACCAGCGGAAGGTAGAGCGCTGCCGGGAACACCGGCGCCGCCCAGAAGTCCAAAAGATGGAGTCAATCTATTTTGAGGAGTTCTAGCGGTGGAATGGAGTGGTCTCTTTGGCGTAAGTGGTGGTGGAGGTGAGATGAACAGAGCACCTGTAGAAGTAGGCTTAGCCATAAGGAAATTGTGGTTGGCAGAGCCATTTGGTGCTGTCGAAGCTCTTGGGGTGTTGGAATAGGCAGGTTTTGCTGGCGAAGGGGAAGTTGCCAAATACATGAGAAGATCAGCACCTTCATCGTCATTATAAACGGAAGCACGTCTCGATTGTGTAGGGGTCTTAAGAAGAGCCGATTGCGACTGAGAAGAAAGCAGTTTCTTTGCCAAGGTAGGTGTCGTCTGCGGGTTCTGTTGCGACACAGTGTTTCCCTTCAGCGGGTTGGAAGTAAGCACTGGAGAAGGGTTCAAGGCCTTAGAAGGCGCGTCAGAAGGAGTAGCGGGCCCGCCGTTTATTTCCTTAAGCACCATATGAGGAGCAGGGTTTCTAATGGCGGCACCGCTGGTTGCTCTGCGTCTCTTAATGGGCGAGTCGTTTGGTTCGTCGTCGGTGACGGAGCTTGTGGAAGCTTTTCTAGGACCTCTAGTTGGCAGGCTGGCCAAGAACACCGAAGGTTTAGTCAGTGTGGGCAGTCTTCCATCGGGGGAAACCAAGCTTGGTGACAGCGTGACATTTGGCGAACGTCCATTTGCCATTTGGCGTTTCCACATGTAATAACTCTTCAAAGGGCTCAGTTTAGGCAATGACGTCTGAGAAACAGGGCTATCAGGAGGTTGGGCCTTGGAAACGGCACTGGACGACATCAGTTGCTTAGCGGTAACGGAAGCCTTGGAAAGTTTCTGCTTAAGCTCTTTGGCGATTTTCTCCAAGTCATCTTTCTTCAACTGTGGTTTCGAACGCAGAGGCGTACGTGAGTGGGTGTGTGTTTTCCCGGTGGACATGTCTTGAGCAGGGGATGAGGATGAGTTGGCGGCAGTGGACTGTTTGAGTGTGTTCATGTAGCCTTAGCGAAGAAAAGCAAGAAAAGGGAAAAAAAAAGAAGTGGCAGCAGCCAAACGCAGAATGGTGTTTTAATAAAGGACGGAGCCGGTGAAACTGGCTATGTTATATGACAGACCGTTAGGGATAGCGACCGCAAGCTAAGAAAGCAAATACCCGCTGGTGTTGGAAGCTGGTGGGAGGATACGGAAGAAAGTGGGAAAGTGGTGAAGCGGGAGGGCTAAATTGCACACCGAAAGGGATGGGTACGCGTGGAAGGGACGAATGAGGCGAGGAAAAAGTGCGAAAAGAGTACCGAAAAAAAAAAAAAAAGAGCTGGCGCCTAATTACTCGCAGCAACTGAGACAAATACCGAAGAAAGTTTAAACCTGGCAGGGAGGGAAGGTTTAGATTATGGATGTCAATGGAGCTAGTCTCTGTTTATGTTTTTTATGGTGGTTTGTAGGTTTTGGTTACGTTAAGGGCTGCCCCCAGCTGGGAGCTGGGGCCAGTAGAGGGGCTTTTTTTCGCAGCCGAATGTGTCGTCTTCTTTTTCCCCATAAGCCTTTCTCCTGCCTCCCCCAATGAGTCTCCTCGTTGTCTCCTTCGAGAGTCAATGGTTGCTAAACACGGTTTGACAATTACCCCCAGGTGGCTGAGAAGGAAGAAAAGATCGGAATCCCGCAGAATGTAGAGTTGCTTTTCCTGCTTTTGTTTCCCTTTCCCTTTAATGACAGGCGTCGCTGGGTGCCGAGAAAGGGTACATTACACGCGTGGAAGTAACCGGTCGCATCTGGGTTTTTTACCTATGCGGAAGGCAGTGAAAAAAGAACGCGCTTTGTGGCTGCGAACTGGCAATTCTCGCCAGCCAGACGTGGACATGGAGAGCATAATGGAGAAGGAAAGAAGAATATATATTGTATATGTAAAGAAGGAAAATGAAGAAGGTATGTTTTAAATTCTTTGTTGATACGTTGGCATTGGCGTCGACGTTGACTTTGACGTGGCGTGCCAGTCTTTGTCTATTCATCACGTCTCCTTTATTCCTCTCGGCGTCTCGCATGGGCCAATCTCCCGGGCTGCAAATGGCCAGACGTAGAGCATCCAAACCTATATTGGGAATTTCACAAAACACTAATCTGGAACACGGGATAGTCGACGAACAGATCGAGGGGGTTAGCTTGTGCATCTAGGCTTTTTTTTGCTTTCATGCCGATTAACTCAGGGGCTCGAGGCAAGTTCCATTTCCGGACTTTCTGCTTGCAGCCGTTGTTTTTTTGCAACCTTATCTTTCGCTTATGGCTGCTCTTTGTCGATGCAACATGCTGTCTTAGATGGTTCAATGGTAGCGCGCCATGCAATTGGGACGTTAACGAATGAGGCATGCCAATGCCCCAATTGGCACTGAATTAGGCTTTCTTTACGCTTGGTCCCACTGGACAAGTTGCCTCCCCACTGTCTCCATCTTTGACTCTTACTCTGGCTCTTCGGCGTTGTCCGCGTCACGTGACCTCTCTCGTACTACTACTGGCTCTACTTTATCACCACTACCCTTCCAGTCTTCCCACTTACTCCATCCCCAGTGATGATATTTTTGGTCATTGGCGTTTTCACGCTCTTCTTCCTTTTCAAGGTGGCCGAGGGCGCTTTGCCTCAGCTTTTCCTTGTCCCTCCTAACCATTGGCAGGATAAGATCACCAGAGTGATCGATAGCAAAAAGCCAATCTATTTGAAAGCTGGTATCAAACGCTCGAGTTCAGAAAACGTTTGGTCGGTGCAAGTGCAATTCCATCTTTCTATAATAACTTTGTGGAGAATAAGATCGTCATTTCTCCTACTGACATTGAAGGAAAGGATGCCTTTATGGAGGCTCTCACTAGAAGAGACCCAAAGGATCCACAAAGAAGCAGACTCTATGGCTTCTTTCATCCTTATGCTAATAACGGTGGTGGTGGCGAAAAGGTTTTATGGCAGGCTGTTCATGCTACGTTATTGCAGAACAAGCATAATATCGCTGTCATTTACACAACCAATGTGGAGGCCCTGCCAAAGGAAATCTTACAGAAGGTCGAGCAGAAGTTTGATATCAGGGGTATGGATTCCAAGCGAGTTGTGTTCATTTACTTGAGAAAGTTCAGTAAGTGGATCGATGCTGATTCGTGGAAACACTTCACCTTAATCGGTCAGCTCTTAGGATCTCTTCTTTTAGCAGCTGAAGCAATCTACGAATTGACGCCTGATGTGTGGATCGACACAATTGGCTTACCTGGAAGTTATATCCCCATCAGTGTTATCTTAAGGATCCCTATCATGGCATATGTGCATTATCCTATTATTCAACCAGACATGTTTAACAAGCTTAAGTTCCGGAAACTTTCGGACTTGGCTAAGATTGGACCAAGCTTAGGAGATGCTATAGCCGTTCTTAAGTTCTTCTACTGGACTGCCCTTTATTACTTCTACACATACTTAGGCTCTTGTGTTGATTTCACATTCACCAATGGTACGTGGACTTACAATCACATAAAAGCCATATGGAGTCTGAACATCTACTTGGGAAAGACAATTGAAATCTTGTACCCACCATGTGCTACCGAGAACCTCATCCAAGGTGTGTCATTTGAAACTCCAAGAGAGAATAAGCTTTTATACATTGCACAATTCAGACCAGAAAAGCGCCATCTGTTGATCCTTGAAGAATACAGTGAGTTTTTGAAAAAGACTCAACAAGAGAAGCTTCCTTTGGCAGACATCCCTACTGTTGTTTTCTTGGGTTCTTGCAGAACTCCTGAAGATTCGGGCACACTCCGTAAACTTCGTGCTCAGACCAAGGAACTTGAATTGACGGAGTTTGTCGAATTTATTGTTGACTGTTCATATGATGAGATGAGGGAGCAGCTTCAGAAGTGCAAGTTTGGTCTCAATGCCATGTGGAATGAACATTTCGGCATCGGCGTGGTCGAATATGCAATTTCTGGTGTTGTTCCTATAGTCCATGCTTCAGCTGGACCTCTCTTGGATATCTGCAACAGTGGAAGCCCAAGTTTACTGTGGGAAAATGATATCGGCTATTTCTTCAAGAGTCAGAGTGACCCAGACTACAAGGGTGAAAAATTGGACGGCGATCTTGTGTTTGACTTCAAAGGCGAGAAGGCACACTATCCTACCTTGGAAAACGTTTTGGTCAAAGTCTTTATCGAGAAGCCAGAACAAGCTCTGGATGAAGCATTGGCCATCAAGAGGAGAGTAGGAAGCAAAATCATGTTGGAGAAGTTCTCCAACGAGATGTTTGTCCAGAAATGGATGAACCAATTGGTTGTTGCCGAACGTCTCGAAGAAACCTACCGTATTGAAAAACGTGGTAAGGTAGAGGCCGTATATTAACCACCTTCTAATGATTTTACGACTAGCATTTGAAGCAATCTCTATATACTCACCGTGGTTTGCAGCCACTCAACAGGGTCTGGTCACCCAGCACACCATGGTCCAATGCATGAAATTAAAACAACCATAAAATACCTGTCACTTTAATTACTCTCAACTGAATTTTTAACAAAAAATATTTTTCGGTTCCAAGGGTCCAGCTTTCGTCCCAAGGTTAACGTACGCTAGTGGCCTGTCAAAGGTGGTCGTGCGCGAACTGACCATAGTGGATCGTGTTCAAAATTCCAAACATCTAGTTCACGAACCTCACAACCAACCAATTCCCTAGTTGCAAGGACAATGAAGTTGGAAGTGACAAAACAGTTCTCGACCCGCTCGGAAAGAGTGAAGGGTATCGATTTCCACCCGTCCGAACCATGGATCCTTACGACCTTGTACAATGGTAAGATTGAAATTTGGTCTTACGCAACCAACACGCTAATTAAGCTGATCCAGGTGACAGACTTGCCTGTCAGATCTGGTAAGTTTATTGCCAGAAAGAACTGGATTGTGGTTGGATCTGACGATTTCCATGTTCGTGTTTACAACTACAACACTGGAGAGAAGATCACCCAGTTTGAAGCACACCCAGATTACATCAGAAGTATAGCTGTCCATCAGTCCTTGCCATATGTTTTGACCTCTTCTGATGATTTGACCATCAAGTTGTGGAATTGGGAGAACAATTGGCGTTTGGAACAGACCTACGAGGGCCACCAGCACTATATCATGAGCGTCAACTTCAATCCAAAGGACCCTAATACTTTTGCATCTGCCTGTTTGGACAGAACTGTCAAGGTCTGGTCTTTAAGCTCGCCACAACCTAACTTCACTTTGGTTGCTCATGACGAGAAGGGTGTTAACTATGTTGACTACTACCCTCAAGCCGACAAGCCTTACCTCATCACAGCCTCTGACGACAAGACCGTCAAGGTCTGGGACTACCAAACCAAGTCTTGCGTTGCTGTCTTGGAAGGCCACTTGGCCAATGTTTCATTTGCCATTTTCCACCCAGAATTGCCTTTGATCGTGTCCGGTTCCGAGGATGGAACTGTTAGATTCTGGAACTCCAATACCTTCAAGTTGGAGAAGTCTGTGAACTACGGTTTGGAAAGAGTCTGGTGTGTGGGTATTTTACAAAAGTCTAACTTGATTGCCGTGGGTTGTGACTCTGGTTACATCGTAATTAAGATGGGTAACGAAGAGCCATTATTCTCGATGGATAACAATGGTAAATTGATCTATGCAAAGAACTCAGAGGTCTACTCGTCCGTTATTAAGCCAACCTCTACCGATGGCTTGAAAGACGGTGAGACGTTGCCAATTCAGCAAAAGGAATTGGGTACTGTCGAAATTTACCCACAAACTTTGGCACACTCGCCAAACGGTAGATATGCTGCTGTTTGCGGTGATGGTGAATACCTCGTTTACACTGCCTTGGCGTGGAGATCGAAGGCTTTCGGTAAGGCTTTGGACTTTGCTTGGAACACTCACGACATGTCCAATGCTACTTCTTTCGCTATTAGGGAAAGCAAACTTTCTATCAAGATTTTCAAGAACTTCCAGGAGCATGTGGCTGTCGACTTAGTCTATGAAGCTGACAAAATCATTGCAGGCGCTTTGTTGGGTGTCAAGTCAAGTGGCCTCTTGTGCTTCTACGACTGGGAGACTGGTGCTTTGGTCAGAAAGGTTAACCTTGCTCAAAATGACGTCCAGGACCTTGTTTGGTCTGATAATGGCGAAATGGTCGCCGTCTTAACCACAGTCGCTGCGTCCGAGACAGGCGCTGGAACCAATGCCGGCAAGAACGGTAACGAGACCTACTTCCTCAGCTTCGACCGTGCAGTCTACGAAGAATCCTTGACTGACGGCTCGTATCTTGCTTCTGAGGGTGCCGAGGCAGCCTTCGATGTTCTTTACACCTTGCCTTCTTCTGAGACCATCTTGTCGGGTAAGTTTATTGGTGATGTCTTTGTCTACACTACCGGAACTACCAACAGACTCAACTACTTCGTGGGTGGTGAAGTCATTAACTTGAGTCACTTTGACCGTAAATATTACGTGATCGGTTACAAGGCCGCTGATGGTAAACTCTACTTGATTGACAAGACCTTCAATGTCATTTCTTGGTACTTGAACGCTAAGATCTTGGAGTTGCAGACATTGGTAATGCGTGGTGACCTTGAGCAATACGCTAAGGGCTTTGTTGAGGAGGATGTTCCTGACGTTTCTACCATTGGTAAGGAGGACTTATCAGGTGAGTATGCCGAGTACTTGGAAGGCTTGTCAAAGACTGAACTTAATCAGCTTTCAAGGTTCTTTGAGAAGCTCGGATACTTGAAGTTGTCCTTCTCCTTGTCGCAAGACTTCGACTCGAAATTCCAGATCGCATTGTCCACTGGAGATTTGAACAAGGCATACGAATTGCTTGCAGAGAGCCAAGAGCAGAACCCTCTGACTGCCTCCGCTAACACAATCAAGTGGAAGAAGTTGGGTGACTTGGCCTTGGAGAAATGGCAAATCAAACTTGCGGAGGATTGCTACTGGTTAGCCAAGGATTATTCATCATTGTTACTCTTGCTTTCATCATCCAATAACCAAGAACAGTTAACGCGTCTAGCCGAGACCGTGGAAGGCTTGGGTAAGTACAACATCGCATTCCAATCTTGGTGGTTGACAGGAAATGTCGAGAGATGTCTTAACTTGTTGGTGAAGACAGAACGCTTCACCGAAGCAGCATTCTTCGGCCGTACTTATGGTATCAGCGAGAGCAAGCTACAGGAGATTGTCGCCTCTTGGAAGAAACAATTAGAATCTAAAGGCAGGGCCAGAATAAGTGAGCGTTTGATAACGAATCTTTCGAACCTCAGTGTCGGCGAGGCCCTGCTCAGGACGCCTTGATCGATCTTGAGGACAACAAGCATACTATAGATGACGACCTTCTTGATGATGAAGAAGAAATCTATACCCAAGAGGAGCCTGCTGACGGTCCTTCGGGTGTCGAGATCGAGGTATAGATCACACTGCATGAGAAAGGATACCTTCAGTTCCCTCTTCATAAAAATTCCGTAAAACTTTTGTACATTTAACGCTTCACATCAAAGACATTGTACTTATCAGCTAAATGATCCTGCTTATCTTTGCAAACAAAATAGAGCTCCAGGATGACCAGGAAATTTGATTTGGTAGATCCCTCTGGCTTCCATCTCTGTACATGCTTGAATACCCTCTTGAGCCTTTCTTCAAGAAGATCTATTTCTGGATCCGCTAGATCAATTCGAGCCAAGCGAATGACGAAATTCCCACCCTTTGCTAATGCCTCGCAACATAGTAGTAATGCGGCTTCGGCTGTATCTATTGATGCTTTCAACGGATCCGTGACGTTCCTTCTTAGCTCACTATTTGTGCTGGAACGTATGAAAGGCCTTGTGGTAGTATTATTAAAGAAACCCTTGTCTTGTAAGAATGCCGATGACAAGTCTGAGGTTATTAGGTCAGCTTGATAATCCTGAAGACTTAGAATTGATTCTAGTGTTTTGTCCTTCAAAGAAAGATCATCGAAGATATCTGATATTCTTGCCATTTCAGATTCAAAAGTTGGATCTTTAGCATCCTGTTCTGGCAAGAGGTCGTCTAGCAAACCATTCTGCACAACTAGTCTTTTGTAAGCATGCTCTTTAAGTAGACTTATGACGTTTCTATGCGCTAGCTTTGATAGGATATTTCCCTGTGTTGTGAAAGTTCCCGCAGGGTGATTCCCTATGATGATATCAAGCCCAACTAGGGTACACTTCTGGTATATCTTCTCAGGCTCGATTTCATGAATCCTCAGAAGTGCCTCTCGAGCATATATAAGCCAATTGCCCGGAGAGTATCCCAAGTCCACCATTTTCGTCACATTCTCATTAAACAAGTTGAACTTTGTATCTAGTTGATGTAGCTTACTCCGAGACAAGTGATTCAGACCATCGATCTTCTCCTGTCTCGTGAGTCGTGCTGAGGCATAGCCTCTATGTAGAAGGACTGAAAGCCTGGGGTATAAGATTCCTCTCCATCGTATATCTCTCGGTATCATTGATTAATGGAACCAGTCTTTGGAAGATGACATCTGGGGTAGATAGTACGCGTAAGCGCGCCACCATAACACGGTGGGATGGAGTGAGGTAGGCTGGAGATGGGCGTCCTTTGATGTAAATTACTGTTTGGAAGTATTGAAGATATTCTTAATAGGTTAGCCCTTTAACCGAACATTTTTATTGTTGCTTGTTTTATTTTACAATTGAATGAACTTTCTGATTCTACTGGTCTACTGATAAATGGTTGCAAAATGCGAATACTTGAGGGAAACTGTGAAGGGAATAGTATAAACTAGGAAGAAATAAAATATATAGATTCAACAAGGATAAGAAAAGTTGCTCTCGATGTGAACTAAATGACTTACTGCTAATAATCGTGAAAGGGATATCGTGCTAATCACTCCGCAAAAGCCTTTGGTGAAGCAGACTGTAGAGCTTCCACAGATAATGCACTGCAAGAGAAGACAAATGAGAATTTTTAAGAACAACTATATCTTTTGAAGAACCAATTCATTATGTATATGCTTCAAACCGACAAATAGAACATATTGAGTAAGAGCTAGTAATGTGCTGTCGTATGTGACAGAGGAAATGCTAGCCAGTAGTAGTTAAAACCGCCTCTTTTCAGAACAAACTTAAAGTTATCACTAAAACAATAAGTCACAAGCCGAAAAGACCCATAATAAACAAATCTTGTTCCAGACAACCGTTGATATGGTGGCTACGGTTTTGACCGGTGATGTGAGGGCTCGAGCCCTAACCATACAGCATCACTATCCTGCACATACCATCTCAGTACCATCCACCCTCTGAAAAAAATTCTTCTCACATACTTTCCAAACCTCATCCTCGTCGAATCAATCACATTTACCAAATACTTTTGGGAGACGAACATTAATCATGTCTAAGATTACCAGTGCCCACGTTCGTGAGAACGTCCAGAAGTTGTTGGAATTCTCCAACGAGACCAAGAAGAGAAACTTCTTGGAGACCGTTGAGTTGCAGGTCGGTTTGAAGAACTACGACCCTCAGAGAGACAAGCGTTTCTCTGGTACCTTGAAGTTGCCTCAGGTCCCAAGACCAAACATGACCATCTGTATCTTCGGTGACGCTTTCGATGTCGACAGAGCTAAGTCCGTTGGTGTTGATGCCATGTCTGTTGATGACTTGAAGAAGTTGAACAAGAACAAGAAGTTGATCAAGAAGTTGGCTAAGAAGTACAACGCTTTCATCGCTTCCGAAGTCTTGATCAAGCAGGTCCCAAGATTGTTGGGTCCTCAGTTGTCTAAGGCTGGTAAGTTCCCAACCCCAGTCTCCCACAACGATGACTTGTACTCTAGAGTTCAGGATGTCAAGTCCACCATCAAGTTCCAGTTGAAGAAGGTCTTGTGTCTTGCTGTTGCCGTCGGTAACGTCGAGATGGAGCAGGATGTCTTGGTCAACCAGATCATGATGGCCGCTAACTTCTTGGTCTCTTTGTTGAAGAAGAACTGGCAGAACGTTGGCTCCTTGGTGATTAAGTCCACCATGGGTCCATCTTTCAGAATCTACTAAGCGTGCTTGGTGTGCTTGTGCGTGTCATTAGCTAATCAATAGGTTTATTCTGACTTTGTGTCTGTAGACATTAGGCTTCTCTGTTTGTCTTAGAGTTGTAATTGCTCTTTGGCTTCTTTCTCTTTCTCAGCTTCAACGACCTTCTGCGCTCTGATGACTTCAGTGGCTACCTCATTATTATCGTCGTCGTCGTCATCATCGTCGTCATCATCGTCGTCATCGTCGTCGTCATCATCATCTTCATCGTCGTCGTCGTCATCGTCGTCATCATCGTCGTCATCGTCATCGTCATCATCATCATTATTGTTGTTATCATTAGTGGCGGCGTCGTTATTACTTTTCGAATCGTCGTCTTCATCTTCGATCTCGGGGTAGCCACCTAACTTCAAGACAACTTTGTTGACGATTTCATTCCAGTCCATCATACCACCCATACCAATGTCACCGTAAGAACCCATAACCTTCTCAACAGGCTTAAGAACTTCGATCCATGGCATTTCTTCTGATATTAGTCTCAATTGGCGCTTAGTAGTGATAGCATTGTAGGCATTGCTCACCATGGCAGGTGCCAAAAGGATTGGGTAGGCGGTATTCCAGGCACGGATGACGGATGTAAGTAGATTATCGCAAATACCAAGAGAGATCTTTGCTAATGTGTTGGCTGTCAAAGGACAAACGATCAAGATATCGGCCCAACGACGCAATTCGATGTGAAGCACAGGGTCAGCACGAGAATTCCAGGTAACCCATTCATCCAGGTCACGCCAGACACGTATTCTCTTGGAGTTTTCCAAGAGTTGCAATGTTTCATTACTGATGAAGTTCTCCGAAGATGCCGTGAGAATGAGCTGTATGGCGATCTTTTGTGGAGTGTAGATCTCGAAAAGCTTATTGATGATTAGTTTGATTTTAACAGTGGAGATGGCGCCGCAAACACCAAAAAGAACGTGGAGCTTGCCATCGTCTTGGGGTAGACGTGGGTCGATATTAGCTGTTTCCTCCTTCGAGCTGGGCAATTGACCGCCTATACTTGAAATTGGGTCTTTAAACTCAGCGCCAGCCGCTGGACTGGTAGCACCAGCACGAGCGGTAGCAGAGCCGTTTCCCGCGATGGTGCCAGCACCACCAGTAGTGCCCTGGGCACTTGGGTTCAGCCCCGACCGCAGTCTAGTCTTTGGTCGCAGCGACTCTTCTGATGAAAAGTGAGCATGAACAGAAGTACGGGAACCATCTGGGCCAGCAGATTCTTGTCTGGTTGTAGAAGAGCCACGAGGAGCAGGGGCCCAAAGACCCTCGTTAGCGCCGTTTTCATGTTCTCTGGATCTGAGACGTGGAGACTCCAAACTGGCTCTTTTCAAGCTTTCATCAGGTCTACCACGAATCTCCCTCACATCCACAGTAACACAAGGCTGGGGAAGCTTTTCAGAAGAACCCAGAGCGCCCACTTTAGCGTTCTTATCCGATTCACGCTCCTCCTGGTTCAAAGTAGCATTCTTCTGGGTAGGCGTGTTTCGACTCAGGTTGTTAAGAATCGGTGGAGGCAGCGGACACCGCAAGTTCGAAATGGCTTGCACGGCAGGAGGAATGTCGCCCGCTGGTTTATCAGATTCAGGGCTATGTGGCCGCAGAGACCGTTTAGGTGGTTGGGACATGGATTGATGAATGTGTGGTTGCAAGTGGATAGGTGAGACTTATTAGGTGGTGGTGGAGTCCCCCAAGTAAAATAACAAAAGCAAAAGATGAGTAAGCCCTGGAGTAGTGGCGGCGGGGTGCAGAAGCGGGAGGAACGGAAATTTGTTCGATGTGATTCTTTATATTTCTTTTCCCAGAAAATTGGAGAATTGTGTTCGTATACCAGTAACCAATGGTGAAACGGCAATGCTATAAAGAAAAAAATAATAAAAAAGGTGGAAGGTTGAAGTCACTTTGTGAGAGCGAGGACTGTGTGCTGGAACAGGGATCCTTGCCTTGGGTCAGTTAAACGTTGCTTTCTGCCGAACCGCTGGCTGCGACTTTTGGCTGCGAATTTGAGACACACTGGTGGGTTTTGTGGCTTCGGGGAGGTTGCTGGAGAAGATACAGAGTAGAGAAGAAGATAAAAGGGATGGGAATTTGTTTGGTTTATATACTTGTTGGCGGTTGGGAGCGTTGCCCGGGAAGTTCTTCTTTTGTTATGTTTGGTGGATGTGGGTATCTGTAGGCAGCTGAACATGTACCTATGTGTCTGAAAGATGGCTTTAGGTAGTTGGCGCTGTGGCTCTGGGGACATGATCCTACTACGTCATAAGGCTGGGATCGGCATTTGCCAGTGCAGAAGAAAAGAAGCTGGTTGCTACCAGTGGGGTGTCAGTTTGGAAAGTCCAAGGACTGGTCATGGTCAGGAGACGTTCCGGGGAGAGGTGGTTCCTGGCAGTAGAACCATGTAGAGCAATAAGGGACCCAAAAGTACTATAGATGTAAATGGAACCACTTCTACACCATGATTATCTATATCATCCTTTATAATCTATATTTATAAGTCTTGTCGTTATATCGTCACTCTCCTACACCCTCAGAGGAGTATCTCTCGGGTGCACAGAACCCGGTGCCAAAACCAGGAATGCCACCGTTGAATACCAAGTCACCAAACTGGGAAATATCCGCAGACTGGAGACCAGAATGAGGGTCGTAGTCGTTACGTAATGGGCGAATGAAGAAGTCCTCGAATCCTCCATTCATGCAATTGTCTTCCACCTTAACACGGCTTTTGGTAGCTGCTAACATCTCCAGCATCTCGTGTTCAGCACTTGGCACCGCTTCTCCATAAGGCAAGGGTCTTGGGGCTCCTCTTTGCTGATGTTGCCCTGTGAGGTAATCATAGCCAGCTATGAAGGCATCAATGAAACCGCTTATCTTGAGAAGCGTACCCATACACATACCGTTAGTGGCCAAGCCAAGTCCACGTATTTTCTCAATGGCTTGTTCCACTTCTTCGATAGGTATATCTAGTTTCATGATGCTTGAAAGCTGGCTATTGCTCATGAGACAGTAGCCAACCACAAGACCCATGGTTGCATGGAAAGTGTAAAAGACATCAGCATGAACTGTACCGTTAAGCATTTGTGCTGAAAAGCTGGCTTGGGCGATGTTTGCAATTGCAATGCACAGTCTTAAGCCCTGTACTAGAAGGCTTTGGATTTTTCTGTTTGAGCCGTGATGTGGCGCCTGTGCTACTCTGGAAAAGAATGGAAGGACCAACAGTAGACGGTCGTAGTGGTACCGCATCAGTAAATGGACTTTGAAATCTGAAATCATTGAAAGATCGAACAATCCTGGGTCAATCTTTGCCACGGTTCTGGAGAGTTTCTCCTCGAGAACCAAGGCTTTATCGATGTTGTCGTTCGACAACAAGTCTTCGTTCTTGTTGAACGCCTGGCGGTATTCCAAGACGTCATGCAAGTTCTTCGTTACATCTAGTATAGCCATCCAGGTTGCTGAAAACTCGGGAGCGTTCACGATGTCGTAGCAGTCTGGATAAGTTGCATTGACGTCTGCGAGTTTAACCGTCGATGAACGGCCCATCTGGCAACTGGAAGAAACCTCCATGACGAAAACAGTCCACCAAAGTCTTCTCAGTTCCTCGACCTTCAGTTTATCAGGAATCTGCATAACCAGAGATTCTCTGTGAAGACCAAGAGAAATAGAATGACGAGCAGCAAGTTGGATCAAAACGTAGGCGCTTTCTCTCCGCATGGTATTTTCCATGAAGATGGCTAGAAGTATCAACGTACGGATACCATCAAGCGTAGGAGTAAGCACAATATCAGAAAGGCACAAGCGTATCACATGAAGATACCTTTGCACAATGGAATAGTCAACCCTCGGTAAGCTATTTGGGTTGAAAAGACGACCAAGAAGCCAGACCATGTATATGCTGCAAATAGTATGATGTGAAAGGTAGCGGTCTCTGGTCTTTGTGCTGACTGCAGCCCAAAACCTTTCATGGGCCTCTCTGAAGACATTTTCAACAAAACATGGGTATCTGGGATGCACGTTGCCGAAGAAACAATCGACAAAGTAGTTTGCTTCTTGCATCGAAATATCGTCAAGACATGGGAAAGTGGAATGGTACAAAAATGAAAGATCGGCAGCGTTGATAGGTTCATTGCTGGAAGAAATAACCAATTCACCCTGGAAGGCGTGTTGGAGACTGGCACATGTAGACTGGTCAAGGTCAAACATTGTGCCCAAAGCCTTGACGGACGAGTCAAGGAATGCAGGCGATGCAAGAGGACCAACCATATGTCTGTTGCCACTATGGTCGGTTATGAAAAGGTCGTCTTGATGGTGACCTGGGCCCTCGGCGGTCTCCAGTTGTACCAGCTCAGCAGCCAAGTCGTCCAGGTCTTCCACTTTAATATCAAAGTCCAGATCTAGCGAGCTCAGACGGCTAGAAGGTAATTTACCCAGCGTTATCAACAAGGAAAGATCCCGAAGCTCATTATCATCTTTACCTCCATACCGAGAAGGCATGGAAATTCCATGGCGTTCACCCACATCGATCAAAGCATCAATATTATTCACGTCGATCTCGGGAAACAGGTGTTGAATAAGCGCCAAAAGACACTTATAATGAAGACCAATATTCTCTATAGGGCCCCTGATCTTCTTCTTACGCTTAATGGTGGTTTCACAGCTGGCACCAGCTCTTTCGCAGCCAGCGCAACGCAGGGAAGGCGAGTCTCTATGGCAGGCGATCTTTCTGATTTTGCATCTGTCACAGGAGAAGGAAGCCTTCTTACGCTTGTCGGGAGGCACAAGTCTCCTTTTGCGAGTTCGTATGCATGGGACGACGGTCTCGTCAGAAGTCATTATAGGAACAGGGAGAAGGGGAAAGTACAAGGTGAAAATCAAGGGAACATGCTCTTCTTATAAAAAAGGGTGCCCGCAGGTCAAACCTTCATACATGAATGCCACCTGTAGAAGTCATGCAGTGACAGATAAGAATACTCTGGGTGACTGTGCTGGGCGTCAGGCTGGGCAAAGAGAAGCAGAGCGTAACTGTCGCTAAAGAGGGGGGCCCAAGAAGCAGACAAACAACCAGAAGCCAAGTGGTAGAGGGGCAGCCCCACCGGGTGCCGATACGATGGAGGGGCCCCACCGAGGGGTCACACAACATCCAAACAAGCTCAATAGTCTATCCATAATTAAGCTCCCATCCTCTACTCGGACAAAAAACTTAGACTCCGGGTCCACCATAGACAGGAGCATATCGTTCGCTTTCATGCTCAGCCAGACGCATGCTGCAGACAAGCGCGATGGACAGGCACCTCTGTGCACAGCCCAAACACCGGGAGCCAATGAAAACCCACTGCGGCATTTGGCCAAGGCAAAAGCAGATCCCGAAAGGGCGCATGTCTATGCATGGCGTATCTAGAGCCACATTCAGCCATGCCTTCAAAAACAAGTTTCTTACTAAGACAAGGTGGGGCTGTCGCGGCTTGTTGGGTACGGTTCGCCGAGAAGCTCGGTCGCTCTCGCCGAGACACTTCCCGTAACCAGTAACAGTATCAGTGGGGCCCCACTGCTTCGATGCCTGATCCAGGGCAAATCTGTTTTCTTCTATTTTTGCCGTTTGGTGCCTTATTGTGTTTAAGGTTTTATCTCGATCGATCGGCTGCAAATCTTGGTCTTCTTCTGGTTTCGTTTGGCAACCAAATGGACGGTTCTCTTTTCTGAGTGTCAGCCATTTGCTACTGTTGCTTCCATTTACGTACATTTTTTTTACTCCTATTGCCCCAGGTCGAGTAACGCACGTCGTCGGCCCGCTGCCGAGCCGTTGTACCTATTTTTCACTAATTTTCACTTTTTTTTTTTGGTGGTTCGCAGCCCAACGGTGAAAAATTTAAGCTTACGACGACGTCACCTATCTTCTACCAATGACCACTCGTCAGCCAGATCCAAGAATTGACCTTCTTGCTCGGGCCTGGTTTCGGCCCTGAATCTCGGGTTTGTCCTACTACGCACAGCGGCTTCTTCGGCCTTTGATCCAGAAAGGTATTTATGGAAGACTAATGGGCTATGTGAATGTGTGTGTGTAATGTTTGATGTATAATGACTGCAAGCCCGTTTATTCTTCTGATGCGTCTCCGACAAAGTCCACGAGCTCCCGGGCTTTGGATGCATCGCCTTGATTCTGGGGCGCCTCAGTGATCGTTTGCTCTATCTCTTGGAGCGGTGGTCCCAAGTCACTCATGCTCATCTTGGCAGGCTTGCGGCTGCGGTGGCCTGATCCAGAGTTTGAACTAGACCCAAGGTCGGACTCGGGCACGCTGAGTGCTTGCTTGGGGTCGTCTTCTGGTTTTTCATTGATGCTGGCGTCGCTGGTGGCTCCTCCTCGCCCTGACCGCAGTCCTCCTCGGTGGTAGCTGCGGTTAGGTGGGTAATACTGTCCACCTAGGAAGGGCGGAGCCATGGGCTGGAACTGAGGCGTAGAACCGTAATAGTACTTTTGTTGGAACAGATTACGTTCGAAGGCGAGGTTTGTGAGGAACCCGGGCTTGTTCTTGCCTCCGCCGTAGGACCCTTTGTGGCCTGGGTAGAGTTGCTGGAGGACATAATTGTTGAAATTGGGGAATCGGTCAAAACGTACTGTCATGGGTCGATTTTCAAACTCCATGTTGTTGAAGTGCTTGATGAGCTTCTCCAGCGATTGCTTGTTCCCTGTTGTGACAATAGCAAATCCTCGACTGAGGCCTCGCTGACCGGTGGTTCCTCTATTATCAGTGCCGTGTGAAGGTGGAGCATGAGGGACTGACCCTCCAGGCCCGCTTTGAAGTTGCTGTGATAGAGTCGCTAGGTAATAGTAGGACCCCATGGTCGAGGTATCACTTTGTTCACGAGGTTGCTGCATTGGAATCTCCACTTTTAGGATATCAATGTCATTGTTGGGTTCTAATTCTTCGGCTTTGTTCACCAAAAAGTTCTTTAACGTTGGCCAGGTCGAATTGAATGGAATATTACCAACAAACAAACGACGTGGGTTGACCCTCATACGCTGACCGTTCTCGTCATCTACGCAAATCATGCCTTCTTCATCAACTTCATCTTCGTTTTCCTCAGCCACTTCTTCGTTTACAGGCGATTCTGTAACTGGAAAGTCGCTCAAACCGTTGTCTTGATCTTTGCCAAACTCGGATGACTGAACGGAATTCGTACGGCCTGGCAAGCTCGTCATGCTACTCTGCCTTGAAGGGTAGCTCCCACGACGGAAAGACGAGTTACTGCTGTTTTGACGGTTAAGCGAGATGGAACTGTTCCTTGACGAACGGTTTCGGCTAAAGTTGCTATTCAGCTTCGTCAGCGAGCGTCTTGACAGTGGATACGATGGGGCGTAGCCAGAGCCAGGGCCCATTCCCTGGCCATGTCCGTAGCCCATGTTCATGCCTGGCAAGTCAGAACCACTATAATAGCCGTAAGGATGGCCATATGGTCCGTTGGGCATCCCAGACACACTACCCACGCTGGGAACTCTGTGAAGACCAGGAGCCCCAGGATGCGGCTGGACTGGGATTCCTGGGTGGAGTTGACCCGTGCTAGGGGGACGAGAAAATAGCCCGTGACCATGAGGCATGTTGGGAGGCACCTGAGAGCCATAATACCCATAATCAACTGGATACATGGGAGGCATATAGAAGAAAGGGTTCATAGACCCCATTGGTGGAGGTGTTGGCGTCGCCGAAAGAGCTGGATCGGACGCTGGCACCGCCAAAGAAGGGTTTTCTAGCACAGAGCACGAGATGGTGCAACCCAGCAAGGATTCACCGTCGAGCGACTCGGCTACAGCATGAGCCAGATCTGAACTGGCAAGCTCGACAGAGGCATGTGTATCCTGAAAGTCGAGGATATGATAACGAAGATTGTCGGAAACATCTTTGGATGGCAAGCGGGAATGAATGAGTTTTTCAAGGTCGGTGTGGCTGGTGTCTGGAGGAAGATTGTCGAGGACAAGGACATTCGGCAAGGTGGGCATGACGTTAAGGGAGTGTGGGTCAGTGATGTGAGATTCCGAGCCAGAGCCGGTTTGCAGCTCAGCAAAAGATGGGTTTGGAGAAGGTGAATAACCGTCCATTTGCGGCGGATTGGGCAGAGGATTGTCAGTCTGCAAACGCCTGCTCATAAGGCCAGATGAAAAAGGGAAAGCGGCACACGAGAATTAAAATGGTAAACGTTTTGCTTCACCGTAAAGGTTGTTTAAATAAAACCCGGAAGGAAGAACGATGGTGGATAGACGGATGGAAGTTTTTCGTTGAAGCTCACCGAAGGTCGTGTAACAAGAAACTTTTATTGACCCCAAAGCCAAACAGGATCTGTGACTAGGCAAAGAATGCAGTTTATGTTTAAAAAAATGGCTAGCCGTAAGCAATATAGCGCAAGGCGGGCTGGGCTCTTTCCAAATTTGCTTTCCCAAGCTGTGTCTCAGAGTGTCCCAAAAGACGTTACTGCTCTTATTATCGTTGCGAATTATCGTTGCTGACGTAGGAAGATGTACAATTGACGTCAGCGCTGTCTTAGGTGAGACAGCAAACGAAAAGCACAAACCAGGCTTAACTTGCAAAGAAAAAAAAGGCCCGTCTTCAACCTATCCGATCTTTTTTTGCCCGCCACCTATAACAATTCCAACAACTTATCCTCTCTTGGCTATGTTCGTCTAAGTTCGTAAAAACGCACGCATTGTAGAAGTGCCCTGGTTTTTTCACCCTAGGTTCAGGAACAAAAAATTACCTGGTATAGAAACGCAAGGCAACGCAAGCTATGTCATGAAAACAGATAATATTTCCCACAGTGCGGCGGCACTTGTGGCTAAGGCAAAAAGACCCTTCCCCTTTAATTCTTTTTTTTCCTCTTTGAACTTATCCCGTTTCTTTCATTCCTCGAATCGCCGTTTCTTTCACCCTTTGTGTCTCCAGACGAGCTTACCCTCACTGTGCACTTCGACATTGTCTCCGGGTCATGAATGTTTGCGTGCTTATTCACTGGAAAAAGTAGCAAATGCGCCTGAAACCTTAATTTTTTTTTTTTTTAAATGATCTAACTGTTGCTGGAAAACTGATTGGTGAGCTGACAATTGGCTGGAAAACGGCCCATCTTCCGTGGAAATTCTTGGACTCTTGGTGGCCTTTTTAGGCTTGGGGAAGGGTTCCAGTGAATTTTGCACCCAAAGTGAAAACCTCTAAACAACCAGGCTCATGGGCTCATAGCCTTCTCCTTACCACAAAACCCAAGAAAATGGAAAATCGCCAACTGGCTGCCCGGTGCAAAAGCCTGACGCGTGTATGCTTAATTTCACGCTGGAATCTGGGTTTTTTTTCTGCCATCTTTGCTTTAAGCCTTCCTGGCTTGATTGCTGCTTTTCTGGATCTGGTGCACGGGTGTGAGCGACCCGCTTCTCTTCTTAAGCGAGACAAGTTTCACCTTCACTTTTTTTGAAACTGTACTATATGCAGGTCGTTTTATTCCCCCCAGCCAGGCTCGCCTTTTGTGTATCCCACTGAGAAAGAGCCTGACTCGGCTTCAAGCTCTACCACTCCGTCCCGCTCTGTTGGCCTCGATTTAGCCGCTGTCAATTCAGCCATGCTTCTCTTCACCATATTTGCCGTTCTTTTGCGTCTTCGATTTTCTGCACCTCTTCTTCTATGTACACTTTGATCGACCGAAGGATTTGTTCATTTTCAGAGTGTTATAGGGAGCAAATATCCCTGATCTTTCATAAAGTACTGTTTCGGTGGCTTGGGGAGTTTTTTTGTTAGAGTCTGGGATTCCCCTCTCTTCCTGGTACCGTTGTAACACCTCCCTATTTTTTTTATTACCGTCATTAACGTGGCTTCTGAGGCATTTGGGATTTGCAAGGATCAACAGGCTTTTTCACTGAACAATCCCCAGAAATGGTATTCGCTGCATCCGGTGGGCAAATCCATGTCTGTCCCGCTTTTTTGACGACGTCCTTGCAGCTCGGTGTTTACCCTAGACCATTTCTTTAAAGCGTTGGAAAAGCTGGACCATGCCAATGTAGTGAAATGGGAGCTGTATGGTCTCTTGAAGGACATGCATTCGCTTTATATTGAGCATAGACTGAAACACGAGTACGTGTGGCAGCTCGGGATTCCGGGTGCCGAGAATGTGCCATACCATCGACACTTACCTCTCCAGCAATAACACTGAGGACTAACTGACACACGAGAGCAAAGCTACCACAGTAGAAGTGATCCAAAGGCTTTGTTCTGTCGAGTAGGGAAAAATGCCCCTTAATTGGTCCCACCTTTCTTTACGACACCAGACGCAAGTACGCCGCCAAATGTTATTGGAAAGGTTAACATGAAAGCGATCCGGTCATTCTATTTTACCCATTAACCTCATCTGATGGTGTTGTAGATTGCTCTTGCCCGTTCAAAGTAGTGACTGGGAGCCTCCTGTCATTGTTTTCAATGTAGTCCCTGCTTTGTTAGTTTGTTTGACCACAGCGTTCAAAAAAAAATTTCTTTTGCTCTTGTGTCAGGGACCACATAGTAGGTGAAAGTGGTACCAAAAATTTTCTTAGGGGTTATTGAAGTCATCGAACCCTCTCATTGCTTTTGTAGTACCAAAACAGAAGCATTATTTGACATGAAGGGTCGAGAACGTCACTGGTCGTCACTTTTCCGACAGGTATGCGGGAAACAACGGACGAGGTGGGCGCAGACTTTGCTGTTTGGTGGTCAAGTTTACCCTTCCTAGGGCTTTGGAAGATTGGCTTTATATATGGAATGGAAATGGACGTACCAAGTCCACATCTGGCCCTAGCGTATTTGCGCAAACCCTTACTTGTCTTTAGCCCCATTCGAAGCAGACCCTTACAGAACAGGAGACGCAACAAAAGTCTCACAGAAGCATAGACAACGACTACTTTTTTTACTACCAAAAATTTCCAAGTTGGCTGGATGGGCAGAAAAGTCTTACTTTTCGATTTGGGCGATCCCAATCAAGTGGGGGAGTTTTGAACTCTCCAGCCAAATAACTACAGGCAAAGACAGCATGGCTTCACTGAAACAGATGGTCCAATGACGCCCACAAACAGATAAACAGTGTGATCAATTCCATAGTACCTTTCCCTCCTCCCAGATTTATCCAAAGATTGATTTAAATGATTCTGAAACGCCTTGGAAAACTCACCAACGAAAATCCCCAAGTGACAACAAACCCAAAGACTGACCAAAACCGTTCAAAACAGGCATTATTGACTTCCTTTGGATAGAGAAAGGAACTTATGACTCTTCATGATGGTCAGAGATACCGCTAGGCTTCTTTAGTTGGATTTATTGATCCCCCAACATCAACACTACAAAGAAGCCAACAAACAACTTCTCTCTTCGCCTCCCCACCACCTAGAGCGACCATACCTCTCACTATGTTCTAAAAGCTGTAAGCTCTTTCATCTTGCTTCCTTTAAAAAAAAAATTTTTTAATTCCTTTTTTCTTGATGTCCAACTTCGCCTGATGTCCATGGTCGTTTCATAGGAGTGGCGGAAGTTTACCAGGTATACGAACCCACGACAGCCACGCCACATCTCATAGCAATTAGCTTAGATGTCACAGCACCACAAGATATTGGATAGCATGGATCCAAACGTACTTTGAGATACCTTCTTCCTACTACTACCCAGGCGAGAGCGCTGAGACTTTACGGTTTCGGCTACAATTAAATTCTAGACCAGGCGCTAGCTAAACTCAATTCATCTTAAACTATCGCTTCAACACTTAATCAAAGTGTTTAACAAAAAGTGTCCATATGATAAGATTGTCCTTCGCCGAGTCTAGAGGCACTTGAAAAATGGACCGAGCGTCCCCAAGCAATTTTTTGGAAATTTTTTGGGGGACAAAGATTCGGACTAGTCCGAATATTTGCAATTGAATGACGCAGAGTTTGCAGTGGGCTTGTTGGATAATTTTTCTTTTTCTTGTAGAGCCACGAACTACGGGGGAAGAAAGCAGAAACATTACACGGAGGCCGCTTGAAATTAATAGGACATGCCATCAAAGACAAAGAAAAGCCACCCCAAGAGCGTTTAGCCTCACGCAAAGCCGTCTTCGATGGGAAAGCATAGCGTCTAACGCGACCAAGAAGAGGAAATCTGTTCGGCACGGTGAGGCCGAGAATAGCCCCGCTTTCCCTCATGGGATAAATGTCCCCATTGAGTTTAAAAAATATGGAACTAGTTGGGGTAAAAAGCATAAAAAGCTAAATGAGCACAGGAGCGTCCAGAACCTTATGCACAAAAGGTGGATGATCCTGAGTTTCAGGACATTTTACAGACGACCAAGCAGGAAAAGAAAGGTAGGATAAAAGCTAAAAAAGCTCAAACAGTAAAAAAAAGAAGTATGTGCACAGAATAAGAGAAAGGCTTCGATAGCGGTATCAGAAGTAATTGGCGCGTGAGGGCTTGTAGAACATAAGCGGCTGTTTCTCTTTTCTTTTCGTTGCTGCGAGAAGGATAAAATGGGCCAATGTAAGTGGTCAGCAAAAGATGATAAAAAAAGGAGTACAATTCCCGAAGAGATCTTATTGTAACGTAGATAAGTAGACCACCAGCAAAGTGAGAAAGGGTTAGAAGGAGAACCTCTTGCTTTAAAATATGCACCTGTACACACCGTCACAGAGACACTTGTGAAGGAGAGAATTATGCCACTTCTTGCTATGCAACCGCATGGACCCTGCATAGACAGTCTGGGTGGGTCTACATAACCTGATTGGCATTGTCAAGCTAAGAAACGGGTATACGGGGTGCAGAGGAGGTTTTAATGGAGGGAATGAATGACGAGGGTTAACGGAAAGAAGAGCGGGACAAAGAAAAAAGTGTGCCTTGACTTAGGGCGGTTAACGGCGATCACCTCGGTAAATCTCGGTTTCGCGCAGGCGCATAGCAGGAACCAAGGGCCAGGGCTTCAAACGCGACGCGACTCTACTAAAAAAAGGACAGTGAAAAAAGGTAACTCAAAAAAAAAAAAAAAAAAAAAAGTGTGAGAAATAATATTCGGGGAAGACGTAGAACTAAAGAAGTTAAAAAAAGGAGCGGAATAGTGCTGACACGCCATCTTGTCCTTGAAATTGACATACGCATTTCATGTAGGCGATTCAGAAAAAAACACAGAAAATTGATCCCGGATGGCGCCACGAACAGCAACAAGAGCCTTGAACAATGCCTCAGCCACACGCATTGAGCAATAAGACCAAGATCTCGTAGGGTTTTTCCTTTCCCCTTTCAGAGGTCAAGTCTGGTATTCAACAGTGCAGGTACGAGATGCACCGCCAAAGCTACTTTTGGGGGCCCCCATTATGGGAAAGATTGACCGAGACAAGCTAGCGAAGAAGGCCGTAGTACTGTTGGAAGCGTGCAGGTGGTGGGAAGTAGTAGCAAGACAAGTGGAAGAGCATTTATTTTGTTTTTTTTTTTAAAAAAAAAAAAAAAAGTGGTCGAGAATGTTCCGGTTGATACTCGATGTCAGGGGGATCATCTGCTGGTTGTGCTGATAGTGGTGGAAGGGTGGGGCAGAGAAGCAAAGGCAGGTGGGTGGATACCAAAAAGAATGGCCAGTAAAATGGAATGATAATTGGCCAGAATAGTACTGCTTGCTGCTGTGGTGTTGGTGATGATGTTTCAAAGTGAAGGGTGCAGATGACAGTTACGCACACACTGCTTATAAATTTTCCGGGCGGTGGGGAGGGAAAGGGCTACATTTCTCTTGGAAGAGGTGCAAAAATAGTTAGCAACCCCGAAAGGAAAAACTCGAGAGTTACAAGAAAAAGAGAGACGGTTGAGAGCCTCGGGGGAGATAAGCATTAAAACAGCCCAGTCAGCCAAGTGTTACCTTGCATGGGGGGGTACCCTCCACAACGCAACGCAATTGCAACTTGAAGAGGAGGCCAAGATGGTGGGGGAGTCCCATCGGGCTTTTTGATGGGGGACATGAAGAAAAAGGTAACACAAAGTGGAGGTGCCAAAAGGTTAAAAAAGGGAAAAGAGAAAGAAAGAGAGAGAAGTCGAAAAAAAAAAAAAAAAAAAAAAAAAAAGAAAAGGGAAAAGCAGGCAAGAGCTCCGGAACTGGCAATTGGCGGGTCTCAGGCAAAAATAGCGCTTCTGGGAACACAGGCAGCGGTAAAAGTGAAAAAAAAAAAAAAAAAAAAAATGTAACAGAAGAGATGATGCGGCGAATCTTCCTTAGTGAAGACCCCCCTCCCCCCAAGGAAATAGTAAGGGGATCCCGTTTAACGTCCCCGCCTTATTCGGGGAGTACATCACATGTTAATCGCATATAATGTCCCCGGGATGCAGAGGAGGGTTGGTCTGGGGCAGAGGGCGTCTGCAATGAGGTGAAAACGGCCCTCTTCAAGACAATGAGAATGCAGAGAGAAAAAGCTTAAAAATGGGGAATCCTTTTTTGAGAGGGAGACACTCGGACAGACAAATCCCCCTCTCCAGGTTACAAAAACAGTATAAGAATTTATTTTGTATTTTCTGCTTTGTAGACAAAGTTACACGCCAGCTCAACAAACGGAAAACGGTTGCGGTAGCCTTGGCGCGTGGCGCGACAGCGTACAGAGGGCAGCTGCAGCGTACATGATACAGCAAGCAGCTTTGAGTGCTGCTGTAGCACCTCGGATATGCAATGCACACTGTCGCGCATGTTTATTTTGTTCACCTTCCGGATCGGTAACGGTGACCATAGTGGAAAATGTTCATATAACTACCTCATGCTGGAACTAGCAGTAGGACCCTGCCTTGACTCACTAAAGAGGGTACACAATCATCAACTTAAAGATAAGCGGTACGATTCACAAAAAGGAAGCTTGAGGCCGCCCTGAGTCAAGTCCCACTGGAGATTGTCACTGAAGCTCGTAACAACCAAACCATCCTACCATTCCACCATCCATTAACTCATCCATTTCTGGATCCAGATAATATAAAATTAAAATTTTTTAACAGCTTTCAAACGGCTCCCATCAACCTTCGTGCATTCCCTTACTCGAAGCTTATCCGAGCTTATTTTCGCTACCGTGCTTTATCTGTACTTCAGCTGGGTCCCCACAACTACTCAACTTTCCCCAGGGCTTCTAGAAGTACACACACTTCTTTCTCGGACTGTTTTATATTTTTAATTGTTCCGGCCTTGCTGACGACGCTTTAGTGCACCAGTTCTTCCTGGCTTTGCTTTTTCCTTGCTTCCGGGTTTTGATTTACTTCAATTTCCTTTTGGCAAGTACCACATTCAACAAAAGCGCTTCTGCTTTACATTTTGCTACTTTCCATTTAGCTTTCCTTTGCATCCCCCGCAACTAAGCTGCGATCCTGGAATGATCATCGAGCTTTAACGTTTTTTTTCTTCACAATCTTCCAACTTCATTCTTCAATCATCGCATGCGAAGAAAACTGCTGCCTGCTCGGACGACGGTGAAGCGGTCCAGAACCAGATCTGGCTGTTTCACTTGTCGAGACCGCCACATGAAGTGCGACGAGCAGCTCCCGGTTTGCCAAAACTGTCTTACTTCGAAAAGAAAATGTATCCGAGGTGTCCGTCTTAATTTCACGCTGTACACCTTTTATGATCCCAAGGAGTCGATGCCTGATCCTGTTGAGCTGGGGCCTGAAGCTCAAGCCCCGGTAGACTTATACTCAGCTCCGAGATATTTCGCTTTCCTTGATCAATCAGTTGCTGTTTCCACCTACTACAAAGATGGTAAGGATGCCTACAGACCCTATTTGCATTTACATTCTCAGCATGATCTTATGGAAGCCTCCCGTCAAATGAACGTGGATTGCAACTCCTCGAAAGCGGTATCCACACTTGATCCCTCGTACATATCACCGATTCTCCATCCCAATCTTCCACCCATCCCAGAATCATCCCGACCAGAAGACCCTTATCACAATCAATATCACCAGCATCAACATGCACCGCTGTTGCTGCGACCGCCGGAACAATCCCAATCGTTTGTACCAAGTTACCTTCCTTCGCAAAACCTCCTTAATGTCAGTCAGCATCCCCCTGATGCTTTTTTCCTTTCCGAACTAAATCCTACTGAACCCAGAGAAAACGTTATATCAGAAAATTATGACATCACGAATTTGCTTGCAAATCCAGAACTCCAAGGCAAGCCTAGCGACTTTACCTTGGACTACCACTCGGCCCGTTCAAGTTTTCTGCACCACGAACAGAGACGTTCGTCTGTGGAGTTGTTAAATGAACTTCCAGCTGAATCTTCTGTTGATGCCCAGTTATTCACCGAGTTAATACACACCTATAGATACTATTGGTTGCTAGACATCTTCAACGAGATTCACTGGTGGAAGGTGTTGGTGCCCAACTACTGTGTGAGGTTGGCTCAGGCTGCAGAGGTGGAGGGTAAAACACCCCCAGGGTCGTCGTTCTTGCTCATAAACTGCTTACTTGTTTGCGCCGACACTGCCTCTCTCGAAGACATACTTCGTGTAACCGAAAACCAGTCCAATGAATGGGAGTTTTTCGAAACGAGAGAGGTTAACATGTCGACGTTCAGAGCCTTCGAGAGGGTTTTGCTTAGTGTTACCCTCGTAACGCTAGCGTTGTTTATCCAGCTCACCTTAAGGCAAACGTTGGTTCTTGACAAAAACTTCCAATTAATTTTAGCCAACCAGGGCAAACTCTTTCAAAAGCTTATGCTTCGGCTCACCCAAGTGCCAGCTGGCCGGATGAAAAAATTGAAGCAGTCACCCCTTACAGTCGAAAGCGTCAAGGCCATGACGATTTTACGTTTCATGATCAAGGTGAATATCCAGAGAAGAAACGCTGCCTTTTCTTACTCCCTTGTGCCGACAGACCCAGAATCCATTTCACAAACAGTCATAGACTACTCGCCAACCCAAGCAATTGACTGGAGCTATTTCTTCACCATCACGCCATATGAGACAGAACTACTCAATAATGGCTTCGCCAACTTTGATATGCCTCAGGTGGCTCCATACAGCCTCCGGAGCCAACCAGGTGGTTCTTCGGATGCTAAAAAGTTAAGAGATCTGTTTTGGGAAATTATTAAGGCCGACTATGTGTACGATAATGTTGAACTACGGGGGCTCTTCTCGACCAATGAACCAGCATTGCAAACACTCAGAGAAACAGATGTTAACACAGGCAACCAACCAAGAAGTTCGTTTGTTCGTTCGAACGAAAGGAGCTTAGCGATGAACTTTTTATCACAACATCTTAATAGGGTCCAACAGTTCTCGAGTAACGACTCGGTAGCAGGCTGTGCCAATCTATTTCGATTGATTGATGATTCGTCTATGGAAAAACCGATTAAAGCACAGTGGCATCGTCATTTCTCTTGGGTGTTTGAATAAAGGGTGCCACATTCTCGGCGTCGTTTCGGGGGGTCTAGAGGGGGAGGAAAAAATTGCATAACACTGAGGACACTTGTCGAAGAGCAGCAGCGCCTAGCCCCACGGAGTATATGAGGACATATAGTTTTTAGAATACAAAAAAATTTAGGGAATTGGAAAGGTAGGGAAAACAAAAAAAAATTGTAGAAAACAAGAGAAAATTTTGTAACTACATGCGGCAAGACCACGAGAAGGCATGGGGAGAGGAGACAGGGTTATAAGCAACTTTGCGCATAGGCTGGGTCGGTACGGCCATAGTTGCCTAGTTTACTAAAATTTGGGAAATATTTGAAGATCAGGCCACTTCTGCTATAGCATGTGTTGATTGTGCTTCTGGTGGGAGTTTGTGTGTCTCTGTGTGGTACTCCATCAAATAAATTACTTCATTGAGGGATTTGTGAAAGATCATCTCACTGGTCTCGGGACTCCTCGAGACAAACAATGCTATTCGGTCATACAAATTGACTAGTAGGCTTGGAATGGGCCAAGTGGATGGGTGTGCTTAGTTTCATCAATTCTTCTTTTTGCTTGCTCTTCTCTTTTTTGTTTGGGTCCAATCTCTGTGCCTTCCCCTTCCCAATTTTTTTTTTTTTTTTTTTTATATTTTTTTCCTTGGGAAATTGTTTTATTTGGCAAGCTTTGACTAGTAATGGAACCAGTTCCTCCAAGATTCGCCAAATCCTTCTGTTCACATAGCGTGGTTAAGGCAACGGTTACAATGAAATAGTTGATTGTTTCTCTTGGCTCCTAGATCTTTATCACCGAGCCAACGAGCATTGTCCTATGTAAGCACCCGGAGCCAATACAATAAATCGTCTGGATTACATTTGGAAATATGTCCGACTCTCAGGGTAAACAAGAAGAAAGAATTCTACTAAGTTTTAGCAACGTCCTCCACGAAAAAAAGGATTTGATAAAATAGGCTTTATACTATCAATGCGGTTCCCAAAATCGTCAAACCTAAAACCAGAGTCAGCCTTGACGACAGGGGCCTTTATGCGTCTACACCGCGTTACAGTACTGCTGCTACAGCAACAACTTGCATGGCCCGCCTAGCTCTCGGATTTTGTTATTGCTGCATCCAATAATCGTGCATTGAAACTGGTGGTCAGGAGAACCACTTGATAAGCACCGTTGAACAGTGTGGATGGTCCAAGATAAGCCATTGAGTGCATAGCATGGAAGCAGGAAGCAAGAGGAGAGGGTTTAGGAGCAGCGGAGGTACGGGAGGTAATTATTTAATCAGGAACGTCGACGTCATTGGGAATGGGTATGAAAGACAATTCCGAACGCGTTGTACACTTTGAGGTGGTAGTTGAATCGATATTGTTTGCAGATCTCAGGATAGTTCAAAGACAAAAAGAAAAAAGAAAAAAAAAATAAAGCAAAACAAAAAAAAAAAATGACGAATTGTCTACAAATTCTTAGTTTTTCCGGGCCACAGTGGGGTACGGCTTTGCGTACTTCCGAATCAGCGTGGGAGCGCTAAACACCCGTTTCAGGCCCGGTATGCCCAGAAACCAGACCATCGAACCATCCGCAAAGCAGGATATCTGGACGGAAAAACTGGCGTAGTTGTTAAGTACCAGTAACACTAGACTTCAAACAAATACCACCAAGATCTCGTCCAGTTGACGAAAACTGCATCCATGTACCAAGACCAAAGTAGAAATGAGGGGTGGAACCAGTACCCACCAAAGAAAAAACACCGTAATTGGCTTCAAAAACGGGATGACAGCTCTTAACGCTGGAACTGCTGCACACCTTCAAGCGGCGATCTCTTGGTTGCTGCGCGGCTACTCTTTTTTGTCTCGAGGACGGCATACTCAACACCATGATCGGTATTCTACCCGCTGCGCGACGTGACTTTTTGCATGTTAACACGGGGTGCATCGAGACAGAGGAACAGAGGATGCACGAAAACATGACACATATTGTACGGCACAGTGGGTCCCTTTTGGGAATGAACCGTGCGTTTAGTGTGTGCATTTTTTCTAACGGCGACGCAAGACATTGAATCACTAAGTCAATTGTAACATGGCTTGTTGCATTCCACCACCATCAACACACGCATGCTCCACATAAGAGCATAGGAGGGAAAAAAGAAAGAAAACCAGGCAAGTTCGCCAAAAACTGAGAGCCCGTTAAGCATATCGCTTGCCAGCATGGAAAGTAACACAGAAGGTGGATATACCGAAACAGATTTCCATAATTGCGTCTTTGTGCCGCTTACAGCCGAGTGAGTTTCACGTAAGCCGATTAAGGTAATTTACGGTGAGGCAAAGGTGGAGGCCTACTTCTCTTTCATCAGCCACTGGCCATGGCACTTATATCATCCTGATGTCATCATATTCGCGTTGTTGGGTTCCATGGATATATAAAAGAGACCAAAAGAGCATGCAAACTGGCCGTAGCGTGGCTGGCAGTCGGAACTCCGAACGCACTTGGTCTCGACGACGCGTGGCTGTCTCCACCGTAATGGTATTTTTTGTATTCCCAAATAAGCCATTCGTAATTCGACCGAACTGTGGCATTTCGTAGATGCACTAAAAATGCTAAAGCCAAACTCTCCATGCGTCATGGCACTTTAGTGTTCTTGTTCCTTTCGACGGCATGCATTTTCGGTCTTAAGGAACACAGAAGGACAGGCATAGCTTATTCGGAAAAGTGGGGGGAATCAAGAGACATATTTCCTGAAAGAGGTATCATAATAGAACAAGTGTGCGTTTGGAAAGTCTTTCAATTAGGTTTCCAGATGTTGCCTTTAAAGAAAAAGGGGAAACAAGATCCTTTCTTGGATTTTACGTAAACAATTAATCACCGATAAGCTGGGGGGGAATTGAATTTTTCCGGATTGTGCAAAGCAAGTTTTGGTTCAATTCTCAGAATGTTTACATGTTCGGTGGCATTTCGAGCAGAAGAATTGCGTGATATTACACTATAGAGCCGGAAACCGGAATTTAGCACTCCGGTAAATTTCTTACAATTCCTAGCCACTCCGGATTTTACAGTCAAAAAATTGACCTCGTTTGCTCCAAATATGTTTTCATAACTCCGGTAGTCAAGTGGAATTCTTAGGGGGTTATGATTCACCACTTACGGCTTTCTCTGACCCGAGGATATCGTTCATTACCTACTCGGGAACATCGGAAAGGTGCCACCAGAGCGTATCTGCCAGTCCCAGAAAACAAGACGAAGAAATCTGCTTCTGTGTCCCAAAAAGCTGTAGCCGAGGGCCACAGGGACGCTTATCATCGAAAATCGTACACAATCGGCAAGCAAACAGGACCCTCGGTGCTAGCTGCCGTCGCTAGTAGTACAAAAACGTAGAGCCTCTCTATTGTTCTCAGGTATTTTGTGCTCGATCGAATGTCGTTGTGCTTCGCCTACTTGAGCATAGTTACCTAAGAAGCCGCTAAGATATCACAATCCAAAAAAAGAGCAAAGAAGCACTGACCTTCATAAATGCAAATAGCCGTTATGAATGTTTCGTTTTTAGACGGAAATTCGAAATAAAGCCGATACAGTTTATCGAGATAACCGTTTGCGAGCCGCACGTTAAAAACTTTAAAAGCTTCGCTCGGTTAAGACCTTTCTCAATTGCTCTTGCCTTGTGATTCAAGTGGCTTAGGTTAAGTCGCCTGGAAAGGCGGTAATACTTGATACATTGGAAATGCGTTGTTGTGTTTTCTCAAGAAATTTCTTTACGTCGCCCATTCGCAAACTTTACCGAGGATAAGCATGGCGTGGAGGATTGCATTACCGGGAGGCTGGGAAAACTTTCCAGACCCGTTCCATCCAGAATCGGCGTAGCGCTAGAAGTTTCGTCTTGCCTGGTTAGATACTATTGCACGGGACAAGTACCTTTTCTTTTTATGAAACGATCCAGATTTCCTTCAGAGAAAAAAACAGGGTCTAGGTTATGAAGAAATCACATAGGCAGAGGCAGTATGGAATTAGCCATTGACATTGCCGATCTCCTCTTAACAAGGGTGTATTAAAGGCTCTGCTTACTCCGTGTGTGTCATATTAATTTGGATCTTTCTGAGCTATCGTTGGGAAGGTAACACTATTTGCGTCCACAACAAATAGGGCTAAGCTTGAACCTCAAATATGTCGGTTTCCTTCCAAGAGTGTGGGTAATGAGATGTTCTAGAGCCGTTCCAATAGTCTTATGGTGACATCCGGCCTCTACTACGAAAGCAAGGTTTCGTTGGTATCTGTTCCTCGGAGGCTACGTAATTATGAGCAAGCTACGAAAGGGAACACCGATACCCCTATCCCCTGGAATGGTACTTGAGATGTCCTTGAAAGAGATAGGTTTCAGAGACCAGTTTCAGCAGCAAGTGACTCGGAGGAATTGACAAAATTGCTTCGATGGTTGCCTGCCTTCAACTGACGAGTCAGAGAAACGTTTTGCTCGAGCAAAAACTTTTGTTCTGATTCGAGGTGCCAAAGAGGGATCCTTAGGCTGGGTGAGAGGAGATATGTGATTTGTTTGTTCTCCCTTTGCAATCGTAGATTATTTGTCGCTTAGTAGGGATGTTTCATCCGCTACGTTCACAGCTTGAAAGTGTATAAGTGCTTGTTCACGTAGCAGTTCACAAAGGTATCTGTTTTACAGGGCCCTTTGTTTGACCCCAATCAGCTGTAGATGTCTCTGGGTCTTTTTTACATTCATTGGGTAGTATTGTGGATGCCAAAAGGCCATCACTGGTAAGTGCTTCATCGTACGACGAACGTTTTATGGCTCCTAGGTCCCAAAAAGATACCTTAGTATCTGGATGTTAGAACAGCTTCGAAACTGAAATTAAAGAGTGAATTAATAGCATGGGCCAACATTCAGTCGGAAAGTATGTTTTGATTTTTGAAAGCCCACTTTTATTGGTGGTGTCGATGTGGAAGCAAAACGGGCTTGGAGGCCTTTGATATGGAAGATGGAGTTGAAGTGGTCATTCTATCATTCTTTCTCTTTCCTTGTTGGTAATTTTTTCTTAATTATATTCTGCTTGTAGGACTTTGCACTTGTTTCAAAAAAAAAAAAAACTACAATTCTATGTTTTCACTCCATGTCTTCTTCACATTAGCCATACAGATTTGTATTTCTACAGCAAATCACCGATTTCGCAGCCAAAGGGCACACTGAACGAGAAGCTGTAAAATACACAACATGGTCAATTCACTCAATTGCATACCAATTACAGAAAACAAACCAAACCAAATCCCCTAAAACCCTTCCCTATAGTCAATTCGTCCGTTTCACCTTATTATACTTCCTTCGCTTCTCCAAAGCCCTAAGCCAAAAGGGCCATCGCTTCGCACGTGCCGCATGCCACGTGTAGCTCACACACCACCACCACCACCACAGTAGCTGAGAAAATTTTTCTCCCACCTCCGAGTCCGAATCATCCCAATTCTAATTAATCATGTCCCAGGGTACTCTTTACGCTGATCAGAAGATCCGTGGTGCTGTTCCAAAAGCTATCATCAAGGCTTACAACTTGGATGTCAAGGTTGCTGAGCTCGATGCCACTTTTGAGAAACTCTTCCCTCTCAAGAAGGTCCCAGCTTTCGTTGGTCCAAAGGGCCTCAAGTTGACCGAGATCATTGCCGTGTCTCTTTACCGTATGTTCAATTCGTGAATTTTTTTTATGTGATGAGAAATTTTTTATTTATACAGTTATCCCTGTCTTAACATATCATGTCGAGGATTTACTACACTCTGAAATAATCATACAGTTCAATTGAATATGTACTAACATCTCCAGTCCTCAACATTGCTGACCCAGAGACCAAGTTGTTGGGTAAGAACGCTACTCAGTACGCTGAGATCTTGAGATGGTTGTCTTTGTCCAACTCCGAGATCCTCCCAACCACCGTCAACGCTTTCGGTCCAATCACCGGCAGACTTCCATACAACAAGAAGCAGGTTGACGAGGCCAACGCTTACCTCGAGAAGGTCAACTCTATCGTTGAGGCTAGATTGGCTGAGTACACTTACTTGGTTGGTGAGAGAATCACCTTGGCTGACTACTTCGTTGCCGCTCAGTACGTTAGAGGTTTCAACTACTTGTTCGGTACCCAGTGGAGAAAGCAGCACCCAGGTATCACCAGATGGTTCAAGACCATCACCGCTCAGCCATTCTTGAAGGATGTTCTTGGCGAGATCGAGCTCATTGACAAGCCAGTTGAGTACACTCCACCAAAGAAGGAGAAGAAGGCTGCTGCCCCAGCTGCTAAGAAGGAGAAGCCAGCTGCCGCTGCCGCTGAAGCTGCTCCAGCTCAGCAGGCTCCTAAGCCAAAGCACCCATTGGAAGCTTTGGGTAAGCCAACTTCCCCTCTTGACGAATGGAAGAGAACTTACTCTAACGAGGAGACCAGAGAGGTCGCTATTCCATTCTTCTGGGACAAGTTCTACAACGCAGAGGAGTGGTCCTTGTGGAAGGTTGACTACAAGTACAACGACGAGTTGACCTTGACTTTCATGTCCAACAACTTGGTTGGTGGTTTCTTCGCCAGATTGAGTGCTTCCACCAAGTACATCTTCGGTTCCATGGTTGTCTACGGTGAGAACAACGACAACGGTATCACTGGTGTCTTCTTGGTCAGAGGCCAGGAGCACGAGCCAGCCTTCGATGTTGCCCCAGATTGGGAGTCTTACTCTTTCACCAAGTTGGACGCTTCCAAGGAGGAGGACAAGGCCTTCGTTGAGAACATGTTGGCCTGGGACCACCCAGTTGACGTCAACGGTACCAAGAGAGAGATCGCTGACGGTAAGGTCTTCAAATAAGCGAACAATTAAGCTAGTCTTTAATTCAGAAACTTACTTTGTCATATAAATAAATGTAGTCCTTTGGAATGTATCGAATGTATATTACAGAATTTCAACACAGTTGATCCGACTAGGAGCGCGAGCAGGTATGCCGAAAAAACAAAAATAAAAATCCGACCCTTAGTGTCTCGTTTCGTTTCCTGACAAAAAAAGAAAAAGAAGCACCTCCAAGGCTAAACACAACTGGTATGCTGTTTTCGAGAAACCAGGTCATTCGTAACATACGAAGGAAACCCTTGGCGTTGGTCGGGGTCCTTCTGCTTGTCGCTGTGGTGTATTTTGTGCTCTTTAACACCTTGGGTTCGTCAGGTCTGAGATCAACGAAAAAGTACTCCTATAGCAAAAAGGGCAACACATGGCTTGGTCTGAAGAACAAGGATCTGACCATTTTGCATAATCTCCCAGACAATCACATTGCACATTACGACTTGAACAAGTTGGCAGCCACAGCTGATGTATTGGGCAACGAAGGAGAGGTGCTTGTCTTGACACCTATGGCAAGGTTTTTGCCTGAGTACTGGGCCAACTTGAATAAGCTCAGCTACGACCATAGCATGATTTCGCTTGGTTTCATTGTTCCTAGGAACTCTGACGGTGACGAAACGCTTAAGAAGTTGGAACAGGCTGTCAAGCAGGTTCAGGCCACCAAGAGCAGATTCAAGAAGATCACGATATTGAGACAAGACACTGATGCCTTGGACTCGCAGCTTGAAAAGGAGCGTCACGCTTTGAAGGTGCAGAAGGAACGTCGTTCCATGATGGCATTGGCCAGAAACTCATTGCTTTTCACTACCATTTCTCCCAAGACATCCTGGGTGCTTTGGTTGGACTCGGACATTGTGGAAACCCCATCTACGCTTCTTCACGACTTAATTGCTCACAAGAAGCCTGTTCTTTCTGCGAATGTGTACCAAAGATTCCTTGATGAGAATGGACAAGCTGCTATCAGACCCTACGATTTCAACAATTGGATTGAGTCTGAAGATGGATTGAAAATTGCCGAGGGCATGAACGACGATGAGATCATTGTGGAGGGCTACAGCGAACTAGCTACCTACAGACCATTGATGGCTCATCACTACGATGAAAAGGGCGCCCAGAACGCTGAAATGCCCTTGGACGGTGTTGGAGGAGGTGCCGTTTTGGTGAACGCAGATGTGCATAGGGACGGTGCCATGTTCCCTCCTTTCCCATTTTACCACTTGATCGAGACTGAAGGTTTTGCCAAGATGGCCAAGAGGTTGGGCTACGAAGTGTTCGGATTGCCTAACTATTTGGTGTACCACTACAACGAATAGATGGTGGTTATATACTTCATAACTAATTTATATCTCTGGTAAATGTATGTGATATATGCATCATCCGTGACGAACAGGTCCGACATGTCTTGTGAAAGGAAGCATGGCTTATCAAGTGCTACCCACTCCATCTTCCTGTTTTAGCCCGTCACAACAAGGCTTAAACTATGAAGTATAAAACAAAGGTTCTAACTTCCCCACCAAACCATTCGTTTGATGCCAGGCCCTGTGGGACTCCCCATGAGATACCTCTGGATTATTCCACCCATCACTCGCTTACATCAAACATACTAGCGATAACAACCCAACTCTTGAAGTTCCACCTTTCTTAGACCAGCAGTCAACCTGAACCCTCATTTACATCATTCGTTCCATTACCTAAAACACACCAGTTTGGTCCCTATCCATTTTTCGCAGCCATTACTCCAGCCGACCACTAGTACACCAAACAACACACCCACCACTAATTTCAAGTAGCAAGTAAACTCAGCCCATCTACAGAAGCCCTTAATACCCACCAAGTATAAATCAAAAATCTACCATTACTTGCTCTTAATATTCATCCAGTAATGGTGCCCATAGTGGGAGCCCACGCCCTGGATGGATTAGCGCGAGGAACAAAAAAAAAAAAAAAAAAAAAAAATTGAGATGAGGTCCTACCCTATTTTTTCTGGCTCATCTCAGCTTCTTCACTTCCAACCACTACCACTAAACCTTACCACAAACAATGCAGTTGTCTTGGAAGGATATCCCCACGGTCCCCACGGCCAACGATATGTTGGACATTGTTCTTAATAGAACGCAAAGAAAGACACCTACCGTGGTGAGACCAGGCTTCAAGATCTCTCGTATCAGGGCCTTTTACATGAGAAAGGTGAAGTTCACCGCTGAGGGCTTCTCTGAGAAGTTCACCGATATGTTGGCTGGCTTTCCCAACATTAACGATGTTCACCCATTCCACAGAGATTTGATGGACACTTTGTATGAGAAGAATCACTACAAGGTGTCGTTGGCTGCTGTGTCCAAGGCCAAGACCTTGATCGAACAGGTTTCCAGAGATTACAACCGTCTTTTGAAGTTTGGTCAGTCTTTGTACCAGTGTAAGCAGTTGAAGAGAGCTGCTTTGGGTAGAATGGCTACCATCACCAAGAAGTTGAAGGATCCTTTGATTTACTTGGAGCAGGTCAGACAGCACTTGGGCCGTTTGCCATCTATTGATCCAAACACCAGAACTCTTTTGATCTGTGGTTACCCTAATGTGGGTAAGTCTTCTTTCTTGAAGTGTATCACCAAGGCTGACGTTGATGTGCAGCCATACGCTTTCACAACCAAGTCTTTGTACGTGGGTCATTTTGACTATAAGTACTTGAGATTCCAGGCTATAGATACCCCAGGTATCTTGGACCGTCCTACTGAGGAAATGAACAACATTGAAATGCAATCCATTTACGCCATTGCTCATTTGAGATCTTGTGTCTTGTACTTTATGGATTTGTCCGAGCAGTGTGGTTTCTCTATTGAGGCCCAGACCAAGTTGTTCCACTCCATCAAGCCTTTGTTCGCCAACAAGTCTGTCATGGTTGTGATGAACAAGAGCGATATCATCAGACAAGAGGACTTGTCAGCTGAGCAGCAGGAGCTCTTGAAGACTATCGCTGATAGCCCTGGTGTGGATATCATGAACACTTCTTGTTACGCTGAGGAGAACGTTATGCAAGTCAGAAACCAGGCTTGTGAGAAGTTGTTGACTGCAAGAATTGAACAGAAGTTGAAGGGCTCTGCTCGTGTCAACAATGTCTTGAACAAGATCCATGTGGCTAGACCACAGTTGCGTGACGAGGAAGAGAGACCAGCTCATATTCCAGAAGGTGTACAGCATTTGGTTAAGTATGACAGTGACGATCCAAACAGAAGAACCTTGGCTAAGGATGTCGAGGCTGACAATGGTGGTGCCGGTGTGTACAACGTTAACCTCAAGGACTTCTACTTGTTGGACGATGATGAGTGGAAGGCTGACACCATGCCAGAAGTCTTGGACGGTAAGAACGTCTACGATTTCTTGGACCCAGATATCGCTGCTAAGTTGCAGGCTTTGGAAGAAGAGGAGGAAAGGCTAGACGCCGAGGGTTTCTACGACTCTGACTCCGACATTGAGGATGAAGAGACTGCGGATATCCGTGACAAGGCTGAATGGATCAGAAACAAACACAAGGTTATGGTCAAGGAGGCTCGTACGAAGAAGTCATTGAAGAACAAGTCGATGATGCCTAGAGAGCACATCAAGAAGACGTTTGGCCAGATGGAAGACCACATGTCTTCCTTGGGTCACGACACCAATGCATTGAAACAGAGAGTTAAGAACAAGAAGGCAGTTAGCGGAGTGGATATCTTGAGAGAGAACCAGGGACTCGCGAAGAGAAAGCAGGTGCAGAAGAAGAAGGCCCCAGTGAACCAGAACGACAGATTGAGTGCTGGTGTTGCCGATGGAGCGTTGCGTTCGCAGGCCGAGAGAGTTGCCAAGTTACAGAGAAGAGAGAGAAACCGCCAGGCCAGATTGGGAGAGGCCGACAGACACACCGTTGCATCCATGCCTAAGCATTTGTTCTCTGGTAAGAGAGGCTTCTCTGCGGACCGCCGTTAGAGAGACCAGGGGAAATCAACCTAAACCTTTGTACAATAGAAAGAAGTTAGTAACATTTATAATCGCATCATACTTATGTTGCCGGGTCAACCCGTAGAGTGACAGGGAGGTTCGGATAATTGGAAGGTATTGTGAGCGCGGGGCACATGCACCGATCTGCGCAACGAATATGCGATAACAAGATACCAGCGTTTTTGTGGAAAATAGGGTATGTATTGGCGAGACAGATAGCATAAAAGAATGAACAACACAATCCATAGTTTAGAAAAAGTCATACGATACTCACAGTATGTGTTGGACTACCTCCAACACAGCCCACACCCTTCAGTAGCCCCAAAGCTCCCAAAGCACTCAAAGCACCCCTAAAGGGGTGTCCAGCCGTACATTGACCAAACCCACCATACATTATCTCCCCCTTCTCGAACGATCCCGTCCACGCTTATCTAGATCCACCGCCAGTTCCCATGGATAACCGAATCTAGCTTTCCTTTCCTTTCCTTATCAGGCCTGGCCAGAACACCCATGCACCGTGGCGAGGCGCATCCACCACACCTTCTACAGACACTAAGTGTGTGGGAACGTTGTGCCTCACTTTTGTGTGTGCAGGCGGCCCGCACTCTGACACTTTCTTATCAGGGCTTTATCCTTGTTAAACCTTGTGATTCAGACCCACAGATTTTAGTTACTCATTGCAACCACATTGCTTTTACAGCGCCTTGTTTAGACAAAGTATATCTTATTTCATATTTTTTTACTGCCATTCCCTTCCACCTCAGTTTTATATATATTTTGGCGACCGTGGTACCGCCTGCTGCTCTGCTGCCCCTCCTCTGCAGCCTAAATTAGCCAGTTTCCTTATCTTCCTCGCCAGCTATGCCTGGCCCAGAGATACAATTTTTGACTGTCAACCATGACAAATATATCCCGTTTTCTGACGACCTGGGGAAAGGTTCCCACCGCCATAGCAAACCGTCACTGGCCTCGTCCAGCCAGCCTCGCTCGAAGCCGGGCCACCCGTTTGATCTTTGTTCAATTCTGGACCAATTGCCTCCCAACACTGGCCCACCAGGGACGGTTTCTGTGAACGGCAGCCTGGGCTCGGGTGCTAACTCAAATAAGAACTTGAGCCATGTTCCGTGTAAATTTTTTCGCCAGGGGAATTGTCAGGCGGGAAACTCGTGCCCATTTAGCCACAATTTGGATGGCTCGCTTGCGGCAGATAAGTTACCGTGCAAATACTTTCAGAAGGGTAATTGCAAATTCGGTTTGAAATGTGCCTTGGCTCATTTTTTGCCAGACGGAACAAGGGTGAATTCTAAATCGTTGCGGCGTCAGGAGAAGAAATACGGAGCAATAGCCTCTGAATTGGCTTCTGAACAGAACTCCAGCTCTGAATCTTCCTCGCCACACCACCAAAAGACAAGAGCTGTGTCCCAGGCTTCGACAGCCAGTGCTGGCACTGGTACACCTAGCAACGGACATGTCAGCAGCCACATTGGAGCGACTCCTTTAAGACAATATGGGCCTTCGCCAACAGACAGAATACCATCACGGCCTAAATTAGAATCAAGCCAGCTGAATACGGTTGAGCTTGGAAGTTTTGATAACGGAAGATCGTACCTTAGCGACCCTCTTGATATTAGAAAGAGTTCGTTTGGTGAACATGATAACTCTCATGCCAACGCTGCTTTCCGGAACTCTTTACTGCACTCGTCGTCACTGACGCTTCAGCTGGCTTACTATAACGCCAGAACAAAACCTATCACTTTGACCAGCCCCACAGCTAACTACCAGTCGTTGCATGACTGGCTGGTTCCAGGAAGCGCTACCACGACGAATCCGTTTACTACCAGCAACCAAAATGGATTTGGGTCTAGGTTGAGATCGTTTTCTTCAACCTCACCAACCAACTTGGTTTCGCTGCCCAACTCTATTGACTTTTCCTCCAACTTACTCGGCAGCCAGCGTACTGAACTGCCACAAGACCACTTTGATTTCCAGCACAGACTCGGACTGTTGAGCAGATCCAGTAATGCGTTTCTTACTTCACCTTCCCAGAATAACATCAGGCTTACCGATGAGGTAGCTATTCTGGATGGTTCTCACGGGGAAGATGCAATTGAAGATGACGAGAATGCTTTCTTTGAAGACTATGTCCCGGCATCGCTTGGGAACTTGATTTTGACACCACAGGAACTCCAGAGAAGAGATTCAAGATCTCAATCAGGAACATTATGGGTGAGACCGAATATTGAGCGGTCGCCCTCGGATATTAAAAAGAACTATGGCGTGGGAAACGACAACGATGTGTTTTTGATGGAGTAAGCCTTGCAGCTGACAACGATGAACTTGGGATAACGCCTTAAAAAAGTACGGATGGTAAAAAAAAACTAGAATTGGGAACTAAAGACTAGACATTGATTGAATCGATGATCTTTTATATTTTGATTTGTTTTAATTTTTCTATATACACAAATAGAACATATATCTACAAGAATGCTTTGGCAACGATTATTAATTGCTGGCAATGGCCTTAGGTGGTTCACGGTAAATGTCACCAGCCCTCTTTTGGAAGGCCATCATGCCACCCACGTCCTTGGGGTCAAACTCAGGCTGGACTCCTCTCATGTGGTCAGATTCAAAGAGAGAGCCCACCAAGAGCTGCTCTTTAGTGAATGGGTCAATCGTACTGACCAAGTAGTCTGTGACGACCCTCTCAGTCTTGTCAGTCTTACCGTTAGAATCCACGATCATCTCTTGCTTGGTCTTCACCTTAGTGACAAGCTGAAGAAGAGCAGTGACTTCGTCCTTATTAGGGATAGGAGCAACCGAAATAACCTTAGGGTTCTCTTCAATACTGAGAAGATTCCAGTTCACCTTCGTGTTGGCTGGGAACTTCAGGACCCTACGGGACAAAGCTTGGATGACATGAGTACCAGCCACGCCGTCAAGCTGTTCCTTGATGAAAGGTTCTCTATGCTGCTTCCGAAGGGAGCATGCCTTGGCAAAAATCTTATTAGTCTTGACGTATTCCTCCACGGTACGCTCCTTCCAGTCATTAAACTGCAATTTGAGGTTAGTGTCTTTTCTGAAACGATACACACTAAATGTGTTCATGGCAAATGCAGCGAATCTTCTAATCACAAGTCTGTGCCATGACGTGACAGGGCAGTCTCTCAATCTTGGTGGAACGTAAAACTCAGCAAAGCATCCGAGCTGCTTCAAGGGGATTTTGGTGATATCTACCTCATTAGCGTTAGCGTAGGTTCTTTTGGAGAGAGCAATCTTAGGAGCTCCTCTGGAAAGCAAGTAAGAAGCGGGTTGAGGTCTGACTCTCGCAATACTTCTGATGCCCAACATGGTGAAACCCGTGTTTGCAAGTTGGATCTTGGGGTCTGAAAATTTTAGTAGTAGCTACAGGATGCAGGGTAGGCAGAGGAGGAGGACAGAAAGGTGCCACTAATTAGACACAAAAGGGTCTGAAATGGATTGAAATAGTGTTCTATTGAACTTAAAAGGTCTAGGTATTATGTAAGGATTGTTTGATAAAAGTTTGGTGTGCTTGGTGTCAATTGTTAGTGAATGGTAATGGGTGCAAAATGGAGTGGAGCCTTGCTTTATCTGCCCTAAAATTGACTGAATATATAATATAGACAGTTAAAGAAAGTCAAAACAGTGATTCAAATCGACTAAAACTGTCTTTAAACACATTCTTTTAGTTTTACGAGCTTCTAGTGGGTGGTCTCTCTAGCACCATGGTCTTTTCGCAGCCATTCCAAGATGCCATAAACACCACTGATATAAACACAATTTAACATTGGCAGCTGTCTTATTACTATTGAAATATAATCTTTCAAAGCAAGCGCAATTTGTTAAAGTCTCAGTATTCATCTCATCGACTTGCAGAATCTGTTGGGACTAGTGCAGCCTACATGGTTAGCTAACCCACATCACAACCTTGAAGGGACCACTTTTCTTTTTTTTTTTTTTGTAAAACCCACCAAATGAAACATTTACCGTTCTAAAACACCAAAAAACCATTTACTACCATATTCTAATGGAAAGCCACACATCTAGTATCCTCTTCCTAGTAAGCGAATCAACGAACTCATATTGCTAAGAGTCGCATAACTGTGTAACCCAGTACATTGGCCGTATGCCACCACAACTTGATATAATAAATTCAGAAGGTTCACAGCTCTTCAGAAACCAACAAAAAACATACAGATTTCCTTAATTCCATTTTCATCAAAAGTATATAGATCTACCACATTTGAAGGGCTGACATCTTCACATCCGTGCACCGCCATACACCAGGCGATGAGAAGCTTCAGATCTTTCAATCTCATCTACAGATAAAGACTTACCCCATCGTACAAACATGCCTTCAGCGGTACAAAAGGGCCGTAAGCTAGCTCCCGAGAAAGAGCGGTTCATCCAATGTTGTGCCGATATCTCTTTGGAGCTTGTGGCATCTCTCAAGACTTCTAAAGACGTCAACCTTAACGGTCTCATCACAAGGTACGCAAAGAAGCACAAGTTGAAGCATCAGCCACGTCTTACAGACATCATTTCATCGATCCCCGACCAGCATAAGAAATACCTCATTCCTAAACTCAAGGCCAAGCCCGTCAGAACAGCATCTGGTATCGCTGTTGTAGCGGTTATGTGTAAGCCACACAGATGCCCTCATATCGCTTACACTGGTAACATTTGTGTTTACTGTCCTGGAGGTCCTGATTCGGATTTCGAATATTCCACTCAGTCTTATACTGGGTATGAACCTACATCCATGAGAGCTATCCGTGCTCGTTACGACCCTTACGAACAGGCCAGAGGTAGAATCGAGCAGCTCAGACTGTTGGGTCATTCCATCGACAAGGTGGAATATATCATTATGGGTGGTACTTTCATGTCTTTGCCTCAGGACTACAGGGAAGGATTTATTACCCAGTTGCATAATGCCTTATCAGGTTATAATGGTAAGAACTTGGACGAGGCCATCAAGTTCTCTCAACAGTCACAGACAAAGTGTGTGGGTATCACCATCGAAACAAGGCCTGATTACTGTACTGAAACGCATCTTAGTGATATGTTGAAGTATGGATGTACCAGATTGGAGGTGGGTGTTCAGTCAGTGTATGAGGATGTTGCCAGAGACACCAACAGAGGCCACACTGTGAAAGCTGTGTGCGAGACTTTTGCCGTTGCCAAGGACGCTGGTTACAAGGTTGTCAGTCATATGATGCCTGATTTGCCAAACGTCGGCATGGAGCGTGATCTTAACCAGTTTATTGAGTATTTCGAGAACCCTGCTTTCAGAACAGACGGTCTTAAGATCTACCCAACATTGGTCATCAGAGGAACTGGTCTTTACGAACTTTGGAAGAAGGGTCTCTACAAGTCATACAATGCTAATGCGCTTATTGACTTGGTTGCAAGAATCTTGGCCTTGGTTCCTCCTTGGACTCGTATTTACCGTGTCCAGCGTGATATCCCTATGCCATTAGTCTCCTCTGGTGTTGAGAATGGTAACTTGCGTGAGTTGGCATTGGCCAGAATGAAAGACTTTGGTACATCATGTCGTGACGTCCGTACCAGAGAAGTTGGTATCCAAGAAGTGCATCACAAGGTCCTGCCTGATCAGGTGGAACTTATAAGAAGAGACTACACCGCTAACGGTGGTTGGGAAACTTTCTTGTCTTATGAAGATCCTAAGCAGGATATTCTTATTGGTTTGTTACGTTTGAGAAAAGCAACAGAGAAGTACACATACAGAAAAGAGTTCACGCTGCAGCCAACTTCTATTGTTCGTGAGTTGCACGTTTATGGTTCAGTTGTGCCTTTGCATTCCAGAGATCCTAGAAAGTTCCAGCATCAAGGTTTCGGTACCTTATTGATGGAAGAGGCCGAGCGTATTGCTAGAGAAGAACATGGATCAGAAAAGATCAGTGTCATTTCTGGTGTTGGTGTCAGGAACTACTACGCCAAGTTGGGATACGAAGTTGATGGACCATACATGTCCAAGATGCTTTAAATAGTTAGCTTTAATTAATGGGAGACGGTACAATATACATTAAACTTGATATATACATATAATCACCTTTTCTCATAGTTTCACACCTTCTAATCTGACATCTGTAAAAAATAAAACAGTCCTTCCCATGAAGTTTTTATAATACAAACATGAATGCAATAGAGTAAAAATAATGCAAGAATGGAATACCCCAATCAATGGCGGAAGAAAAACCGGTTGCCCTGAGATTGAGGATCGATTTCGTGTGCCCAACCTGGAATGTCTTCTCCAGAGCCTCCCACAGGACGCTCCAAGACAACATTCTCAAGACCAAGGGCATCACTTAACCATGGATGGTTGACCATACCACCAGCATCTGCTCTCTTCTCTGGCTGTAAAGTCAACATTGGCGACAAGAAGTCCGAGATTTCGATTGCGTCACTAACAGGGAACTTGTACTTTTCAATAAGCACATCTTTAAGTCCCCAAGGCTTTAACTTTGAAATCCTGAGCAACTCACCCCTAGAACTAAAGAAGTCTCTGGCGTAGTAGCTCTCCTTGAGCATTGTGCGTGAGAAAGGACCAATCAACTCGATTATTTGAGCAATATGGTCGTCGTCTTTACTGTAAGACTTGCCGGACCTTGGATCAAACAAGTAGTCACCAGTGAGAAGCTCAAACATCAAGCAAGCGAAAGACCAAAGGTCAGCAGATGCTCCCCAATGGTACCCAAGCAAGACTTCTGGGGATCTATATTGTCTTGTTTGAATCTCATCGGTGAAGTGATGATGCACCCAGCAGGAATTACCCAAATCGGCTATTTTCACGGAAATCAACTCGTCTTCATTTATGATCAAGGATGAGTTATTGACAAACGACTCGTCCCCATTATCTCTGTTTGGACCCATAAAGGTACCTGAAGAGTTTGATATGTACATTGAAGAAAGCGAGTTGTTCAAGCTTTTTTCCATCTGTTCGGAAGTTTCCGCATCAGAGGTGTTGGTAAAGGAGCCATGACTTACCACCTTTTGAATTGGGGTGTTCTGGGAGGAGCTGGAAAGCGTATGGATGTTCGTGAATGACTTGTTGAATGACCGCAATGGAGAAGGTAAAGGCTGTGAACCCGTAATGAGTGTTTGACGACGGGACCTTCTTCCATTGCGACCAAGCAGCGGTGAAGCCATTTCCACTGATGGCCTGACTTTCTCAGCGAGCTGAGCATGCTTGATCTGAGGGGTGTTCTGGGTGGAAGTTGATGGAGTGGAATTGGACTGGGAGGCAGCTCCAGATTGTGATTTTGTGCGCAGTAACTTACGCTGAAGCTTTGCTTGATGCTCCTCCTGCTCCACCATACGGACAATCTGTTCGACATCGCCAATCTCGATTAAAACGTTCTCTGGTTTAATATCGGTATGGATAACACCGCATTTACGATGAAGAAAATCCAATGCAGACAATAACTGCTTTGCGATCTGCTTCACAAAAACAACGGGGATCCCCTTATGCTTGTAGCGACGGATGAGACCGAGAAGATTTTCTCCAAGAACTTCAAACACCATGCAAACGTGAACACCGTTGGGACCTTCATGTGAGAAGGTATCTAAAAGTTGAATGACATGCTCGTGGCCAGGGTGATGAGTATCGGAGGTGGTGACCTTATCTAAAAGCTTGATCTCATCAACGGCAGTGTCTGTGTACTGTTTGGCAGACCGTACAATCTTCATCGCCACATGGCACTGTTTATCGTTATCCCTAGCGAGCCACACGGTGGAGAAATGGCCCCATCCGAGTTTCCTCACCAAAGTGTACTTTTTGTTTTTATACGTCTCGCCAATGTGACAAGTATGATAGCCGCCAGGAACATAGTCCTTAAGATCCTCCTCGTTTTCCGGGTTCACCGCATTAAGCTCATCTTCACTATCACTGGCTTCATCCGCTTCATCGTGTTCCTCCATCTTTGTTTGAAGCTCATCCTTTGAAATCTTACTTTTCAACGACGTGCTCTCCTTGTCTGCGCTCTCCAGCTCCCTCCTGATCAAGTTGTTAAGCTGTTCCTCGCTCTGATCCTCAAACGTTGTTGTAATAGGCGTAAGCTCTGGTCTAAACAGTCTTACCAGCGGTAGCGACGTGCCAAGGTTGCCTGGTCCGTTGAACCCGGGTAAAAGATTAAAGGAAGACGAAATACTGCTGGACTCCCTAGGCTCCACGCATTCAGCAAGGCTGTCTAGCACCGAATCGTTGCTCTTGAGCGACGTGGTTTCATGGTTCTGGGTTCTTGTTTTGGCCTTTTTCTGTGCTGCCTGGCTCTCTGTGTCGGCCTTTTTGATTGCAATGGACAAGTTCGACTTGTGTTTTGGCATCGAGACCGCAGCGTGGAAGGCGAATTACTGATTATGGAATATTCACTTTAAGGGGGATGGGTTTTTTCAATTTTTCCGGTGGGTTTTCGCCAGTGCTGGGAAGGTGACCTTTTAAATAATATTAAAAAAAAAAAAAAAAGAATCAGTCCGGTACGGTACTATGAACAATAACAGAAGGTTTAGGTAGTCTATCGGGCAGGAACCGTGAGAAAATCACCAGAAAACCGAGCGGTATAGTGCTGGGGGAGGGAATGCAGTCACGTGCCCTGGCACGTCGTCTATGCTACAGAGGGGATAGACAAACCGATGACTGTGATAGATGGCTGAGTAAAAATAGCCAAAAAAAAAAGTAAGGTAAGGATACGGCTGGGGTAAATTCCAACGGTTCATATTGTATGTAAGGGGCTAAGTATGGGATGATTTTGGGTGGTCTACGCTTCACGTCCAAGAATGCCTTTACCTATAGATTATATAATTCTATTGCGGGACAGAAGAACGAATGGTATTAACATTAGTCGAGGTCCATCTCGTCGCCCTTCTCCTCCTTCTTGTCATCCTTCTTCTCACCTTCGGAGCCCTTAGAAGCCTCTCTCTGGGCAGCCATCTTCTCAGCCATAGCGGCCATCTGGTCAGCCTCCTGCTTCTGTCTAATTGCCTGCTTCTTCTCTTCCTCCTTAGCCATGTAACGGCCTCTAATGAGGTTTCCAAGAGCAGCCAACTCCTCGTACTTAGCAATGTACTTAGCCTTGGTCGAGTCGTAACCGTCATCGTACAACCAGTCCTCAGCCTTCATCAACTTCTCGGACAAGGTAGCCTTCTCGTCGTCAGAGGCGAAATCCTTGTACTGGTCATCCAACTTGCCACGCAATTCGTAGATGTATTCCTCCAAGGCGTTCTTTCTGTCCTCGGTGTCAGCAACCAATTTGTCGGCAACGATCAAGGCATTCTCCTTCTCGAACAATGCAGCTCTCTCGCCCTCGGTCAAAGCGGCGGACTGGACCTCAAGAACCAAGTCATCCTTCTTGACCTGCTTCTTGACCTCCTTGTATTCTGGCTCGGCGTCCTCATCGACTTCCTCGCCTTCCTTTGGCTCAACCAACTCCTTGACGAGCTTCTCCTCAACAGTGTGAGCAGACTCGATGGTGTAGAAACCAGATGGGTCGTTTCTCAACTTCAACTTGGTAGCAATAGAAGTCTCACCCTTGTTTGGCTGGACACCCTTGATGTGCCACTTGGCGATCAAGTCCTCAACACCAGCTGGCATTTCGTTCTTGTTGGTGTATCTAGCCTCGACATCGAAGTCACCCTTTCTGAACAAAGTGATGATCTTGGTAGATGGGAAAGTACCACCTCTTGGGAAGACCTCCAAGTGGTCGTCATCCTCCTCATCCTTGTCCCAGAAGTAAGAGACAGAGTATGGGTTGAAGTCCTCGAACTTGAATGGTCTGACTCTCAAGGTTGGAGAGTGCATGGCGCAAATGAAAGCGTTACCTCTGGCAATAGCCTCATCCTGGTTAAGGGTGGTAGACAAAGGCTTGCCGAAGATCTCAGACAACTTGTTCTTCAAGCTTGGAACTCTGGTACAGCCACCGATGATCTCAATGGAGTCGATGTCGTCAGTGGTGAGGCCAGCGTCCTTCAAAGCAATATCAACTGGGACGTTGATTCTCTCCAACAATGGCTTGATGAACTCCTCCAACTCATCTCTGGTCAAAGAAGAAGAGACGTCAACATCGTTCATGACAGACTCAATGTTGATTGGAGCCTGGGTGTTGGCAGACAAAACCTTCTTCAACTTCTCAGCAGCAGTAAGAACTCTGTAGTAAGCCTTAGGGTTCTCTCTGATGTCAATCTTGTACTTAGCCTTGAACTCATCAGCAAAGTGCTCAGTGATGGCCTTGTCGAAGTCTCTACCACCAAAGTGCTTGTCGTAGGCAGAACCCAAGACCTTCAACTCACCCTTCTTGACGGCAGCGATGGAAACCTGGTAAGAAGAGTGGCCAATGTCGACGAAAGCGACGTTTCTTGGCTTGTCCTCAGGCAACTCATTCTGCTTGAAAACACCGTACCCGACGGCGGCGGCGGTGACCTCGTTGACAATTCTGACAGGGTTCAAGCCGGCAATCTTACAAGCATCAGAAGCAGCACGTCTCTGCTTCTCGGTGAACCAAACTGGAACAGAAAGACAAATGTCCACAATGTTACCCTTGGTCTCCTTGACAGTAATGTCCTTGATCTTGTTCAAGAACATAGCAGACAATTGTGTGGAAGTGAACTCCTGAGGCTCGTTCAAGAATCTCACCTTGGCGTTGATCTGACCCTGCTCGTTCTCAGTCAAACCACAGGAGAAAAAGTCAGACTCCACCTTGAAGTCTGGGTCCTTGTAGTTCAAACCCAAGATTCTCTTCAAGTTGCCAACAGTGTTCTTCAAGTTGGAAGTCTGCTGGTTCTTACCGGTCTCACCGATGAATCTGTTCTTCTGACCGAAACCAACCAAAGAGGGAGTGGAACGGTTGGAAACCTCGTTCACAATGATATCAATACCTCTGTTTCTTGCACAGGCAATGACAGTGTTGTCATTACCGAAGTCGACACCAAATGGAGTAGCCATTTTGTAAATTCAGGTTGCTAGTTTCTTTGAATCTCGTGGTAGTATTCACGTAGTACTTAGGTCCAAATGCGCTGAGGCGACTTTTCATATAGTATGCGAAAAAGTGCTTCTGGCCGCGCACGACTCATCTAGAAGATTCGAGAAAAATCTATCACGTGGGGACTTTTTTTCGGGTCAATGAAAAGTGTAATCCGCTGAAACTGTTACTAGTATATGACTTTTATGTGCTTTGAACCTATTTGAGCAGTGTTTTTGGCGTTTTCAGGCCATTATTCTTGCTGCTGCCTCAGTTAGTCGATGATGCCAACGGTACGCAGTCCGGCAGATAACTTCCAATTGTGCATGGTAGCTTCGCAACTTTTTGGCCTGGACAAGTAGGGTCCCACGAAATGCCAATACTGCACTAGTGGAAGATCCACCATCCGGAACTTTGATTCGATCAAATACCTTATTCGTATTAAGACGGGCCATTTGGTACAGGATTTTTCAGTGGTTAGAAGGTACCAGAAAAGTTTATCCGGAAATGGCATTTCACGTTCCGAACCTCCTTCGCTCGGAAATGGCTGCAAATGACTGCGTTTCTATCTGAGATCCTAATGCGTGCTCTGCTCCAAGACAGTCAAGAGTGTCATCCATCCTCCTGACTGCACCAACTGTAAATATTCATCGTAGTTCTTGTCTTTGGCATAACGGTAGAGACATTTGAGTTCGTCATCACTGAGAATGCCCATTTTGCGCAAATACACCAAGAAATGGAAGTCAACAAGCTGACTGCCGTCACCATCACCCAGCTGGATTTGCCTTTGAACAGCTTTGAGGTCCTGAAGCTCACCCAAAAAGTCTCTATTCTCGACAACAAAGTCAAGCTTGAACATTGGCTTGGGTTCCAATGGGAAAGAATCCAGTAGAGTTACCAATAAGAACTCCACAGGGAAAGCTGGTTTAGCATTTTCCTTCACTTCCAAGCCGTACTCATTGATTTTTGAGTAAAAAACATCCGGAACATATCTTGATCCTTGTGTTTTGTTGATGCAAAGCATGTTTGGATGGGTAGAAGCGGATATGATGTCTGCCTTAATAAGTCCCTCAGCGCTCCGTGAAACTTGATATGAATGAGGTTCAATCTCACCATTGTGATTACCTGTAATGACGCATGTGACGAACTTGGAGGAGAAATCATTGGTTTCCGAGTATTTGCTGTAGTTCGGATGAGCGACCTGGTTCTTAGCTGCCATGAGCACTTCAAGGCATGATAAGAAGTATGATTCCTTATGACGCTTGCACAAAACGGTACCATCTCTGCGTCCTGAATCTGTCAAGTCTGTAAAAACCACACCTACCTTCTGTAAGCCCAAAGCCAGGGCCACTTCATCGACATCTTTTTCATTGTGCCAGTCAAGAAGAGTGATACCGTCAAACTCACCCAGTTGTGGGGGTTCATAAATAGCTTCCACCACAGCCTTAATGCCTAGAGGAACCTTCTCAAATGGCTCGTATCTACCATAGAGAACACCATACCGTTGAACACCAGATTGTCTCCACACATCAATAAACGTATTAAGAAGAGAGTGGTCTGAAAATTCCACATGATCAACCATACGGAATGGCTGCTGCTGAAGTGTGATTGGTGCTGGCTGGCATTTGGAACAGATTCCTCCAGGATATGGTGCATGGCCGCCTGGGCAATGCAAGTTGATGGCATAATTAAGATCTTGCAAAGGTGCAATATAAGACGAAGCTTTGCTCTTATTGTTCTGTTGCTCGTTCATCTCTTTCAAGTAGGCATGGAAGGATTTATGCTTGATGCCTTGCTCCTTCAAGTAGTTCTTATCCCATGGTGGTAAAGGCGAACAGTACTCACACATTCCCTTATCGCCATGGCTACAGAAACTGGATTTTGGCCTCTTAATAAGCCCTTCCAGTTTATCAAGCAAGTCGTCCACTGGATGCTGTTTAACTGACTCCTTTGGCGCTGGAGTAGTATCTCTAACAGCTACTGTCTGGTGGCGATCTATAGGAACCAGGCCAGTCTGAGCTGTTGGTGCTTCAGAAGTAGCTGACTCATATGAAACAAATAGCATATCACCATTCTTAAGCTTAAGCTCTCCCACTGACTGTTCAGCAAGTTCTGCAGCGCTCTTTCCCTTGTCATTTGGTTTGTCGCTTACGAAGATCAGTTTGGGGTCTTGAATGGAGAATTTAGCAACCACCTCGGTCAAAGGCTTGGAAAACGGGTCAGATGGCTCTGCCTTCACTCGAAGCATACCATCTTTGGTTCTGAATCGGATGATCATGGTATAATTGAGTATGGACTATGAGGGCAACTGGTGGTAAGTAGAATTGCCATACTACATCGATCTCAGAGTGTGCAGGCACTCCCCAGTCGGAGAGCCAGGAGACCCACTAGAATGTTCACTGTGAGCTTAAGGGTGGGTGGAAACTCAATAAAGAAAGTTTTAAAGATATTACTGCTTCTTGATTTGTTTTTGGATGCTCTTTTTTCATGGTGAAGATACTGGTGGGTGGCTCTGGTGGCCCTTTGTTGGATTTCGCAGCCACTTCTAAGAAGCACACCACGAGTGTTAAGGACGGATTGGAGGATATGACCTTTTGGAGAGCTTTGGCTCCTACTAACGGTTAAGGGATTTAGTGTCAAAAATGACTTTCTAAATGAATAGTCTTTTCTTTATAGCGATGGGTTAACCACTTAAGTGTGGCTCTGTGATACTCAAGGTGAGCCAGCCATGGTCTACCGTAGATAACCCAGTGGTGTAAGATATAAGAAGGGTTCAATTCTCTTAGCCTACATTGAGTAAATCCTAGTAGCTTGTAATAATAGAGTTAGAGCGTCTAAAGACCTTCAGAGGAAACTTGATAAGAACATTTCCCTAATCATTCCAAGACACTCTGTATTTAGACTTTCAGTGGTGCAACCAGAGCTACGTCATTAGCTAATGCTATTTATACTTGCTTAGTGCCTGGAAGCTTTTCTGATCTTTGAGTGTTTTGAAACCTTCATGAAATTCATTAAAGAGTAAAAGAAGAGTTAACAAAATGCAATAGTGGTGATTAGCATCTGTACATCGAGACAGTGTGCACTGGCTGGATACTAATACTGAGTACAGGGAATGGCCCATTCTACCCAAGCCTCCAGTTACCTAAGCCATTAAAACCACCTTTAAACCACCCTTAAACCACCACTAAACAGCCACTAAACAGCAAATACGAAATAAAAAACATTCCTGAATCACCATTCACTCTAAGTTCCCTATTTCTTATACTTCTACAGCACTCACCACCACTTCCTCAAACCTGCGAATGGCTGCAAAATGTCGCTCCATGGATCCCACAATCCACCCATAACCCTATTTCTCTTCTCATCCACCACCAACAGACCACACCAAAACCTCCTCTCCATGAATTGCCTCAAAGTTCCATTCCCCAGCACTTCCATCATCTTTCCACCACCTTTCCACCATCTTCCCACGCCCCACCAACACAGCCTCATTCCACCAGAAACCTAATTTAAACTTTACCACGCCTCGCCTACAATCCACCACTTCTCTCCACTCCAACACCCTCCCCCATAAATAAACCAACCTCTTCTCTCCCCTTATACATTTACCCTTTATATTTCACCCTTCATCCAGCACAGCCTCTGCGCATTTACCCACCTCGGCCCCCACCTCGGCTTCACCACACCCACCCAAGCCGTGTATCTGACATCCTCCCCGATCCACCAAACACACTACGTAATTGCCCATAGTCCCAACGCAGATCTGGGACTGTCTCCAGTATTGTTACCCTATTTGTTCAAGGGATGGGAAGCCAGATGCAACAATGCTCGCATGAGTGTTTTCCATAATTCTGCACCGGGGCCTGTCAAAGATGCGCCTGGGTTCTCGTTTTGTGATATGGCTTTCAGCAACCGTACGCCAAGGAGAAGCTGTCAAGAAGCTGTCAGCGCTGGGTGGTTAAAGTTCGTAGAAGCCGCTTAGTTAACTTAAGTATTCAGCCTTTTGAACCGCCTGTCCCGCCCGTTCCTGGATTTGTCCGTGCTTGGGTAAAACAGCAACCGTTCCTGCGCTTTGTAGCCGAGCCCTCCTTTGCCTTGCACACAGTGGAGGGCCCATTCAGTCCCAGGACCAAAAGACGTCACTGAGGCCGAGTGGACGATTTCTTAGATTAGCATACTACTTGTCCACCAGCATAACTTAGCATCCTGCTTTTTGAGCATCCACCATGGCAATTCGGGCTCCGCAGAATAAGAGGCTTTATGTTGCCGTTGCTTCAGCCATCGCTGTCCTTTTTCTATACTTTATTTTAGGCAGCACTTCCCTGGACAAAACAGTGGTGTACGTGGACAAGTCCACGGGCCAGGTGGTTTCTGATTTCAAGGCAAACAAGAACGTTCCGGTTGATCTCCCGTCGGAACCACAGCCAGAGGCTCACCAGGCTCCTCAGGCTCCAAACGCTCCTTCGATTAAAGACAACGACAAGGAGGAAAATGCTGCTTTGCAACAGATCGGGTCGCTGGGCCAGACTGGTAAACAACCAGGAGATTGTGTTATTCCTGGTAAACGTGCTAAGGCCACGTTTGTGTCTTTGGCCAGGAACGAGGAGTTGTACGACTTGATCAAGGCTATCAGAAACGTTGAAGATCGGTTCAACAGAAAGTTTCAGTATGATTGGGTTTTCCTTAATGACCAGCCTTTCACTCAGGAGTTTAAGGACTTGACGACTTCTATTGTCTCGGGCCAGGCCAAGTTTGGACTTATTCCTGAGGAGCACTGGTCATATCCAGATTGGATTGATCATGAAAAAGCCGCCAAGGCCCGTGCTGATATGAAGGCAGCAAAGATTATTTATGGTGATTCTGAGTCTTACAGACACATGTGTCGATTTGAAAGTGGATTCTTCTGGAGAAATCCATTGTTGGACGAGTATGACTGGTACTGGCGTGTGGAGCCAGGTATCCAGGTGCACTGTGATTTGAACTACGATTTGTTCAGATACATGGAAGACAACGATAAGGTTTACGGATTCACGATTTCCATTCATGAGTTTGAAAAGACAATTCCTACGTTATGGAAGCACACCAAGGACTTCATTGACTTGCACCCAGAGTACCTTGCCAAGGACAACTTCATGGACTTTATCAGTAACGACAAGGGCAAAACATACAACTTGTGTCACTTCTGGTCGAACTTTGAAGTGGCGTCGTTGAAGTTCTGGAGGTCGCAAGCGTACAGAGACTACTTTGATTATCTTGATAAGACGGGCGGGTTCTTTTACGAAAGATGGGGCGATGCGCCAATTCATTCGATCGCCGCAGCCCTCTTTTTGCCCAAGGATAAGATCCATTACTTCGAGGATGTCGGATACAACCATGGCGTTTATACGCAATGCCCATTGAATCCACAGTTCCGATTCGAGCACCGGTGCGATTGCAACCCACAAAAGGACTTTACATTTAGAGGGTACAGTTGTGGAAAGAAATACTACGAGGCGATGAATCTCGAGAAGCCCAAGGAATGGGTTGATTACCAGTGATAGAGGCTCAGGTGAGGCTTACACGAGGAATATATAGATAGCGGAAACCAAATAGAGGCGGCAGAGCCAGTGGGTGAGGAAGTAGCGCCGTGCTGCAGAGAGCGAGTCTGGTGCGCTGAGACACTTAAGCGAGTTGTAGGCTTCTGTGAGAGAAGGCCCCGTAGCCAACACGTGGTGAACAGGTGGTGAATAGAGAAGAAGTAGAGTGTTGAAGAGGAAGAAAAAGGGGGAAAAACGTGCCAAAACGTGCCAAAAACGTGCCATTAGATCTCCCCTTCTGCCATTGAGCATTGGGAATTTTCTTCATGCTCTCGTGTTGACGACGAGGACGCCGCAAAAAAAAAAAAAAAAAAAAAAAAATAGCCCGTTTGACCTCGCTGGCCGCCAAGTGAGCCAACGCTCACTGAAACTCGACGATCAAAAGCAACTTTGTGTTCTGAAAAACAAAACCCCAACGAACCTTAAACCATAGCAACTTTCTTAACGCGTCTTGCCTCCTTCCCCCGAAATCTCATAATAACCTCTAAACTACTGGCTATTTTTCTTAGTTATATATATATTTTTTTTTCTTCGCCCTGGCGGGGGGCCCAGACATTTTTCAGGCCATTTTTGGCGGTTTGGCGGTAAGTGCACGAGCCCAAAGTCGCGCAAGGAGACACGTATAGGTGCGAAAGGGCAGGTCAAGTTGTCTGGAGGTGAATATAGGTCCTTTTTTTCTCTCTTCCTTCTTTCACCTACTCTTCCTGCTGAACGCAACCATGGCTTCACCAAGATCCAACGCCCGTTTGGTCAGATTTGCCATTTTTGCGCTAGTGTTGATATTCTGTGGGTATGTGCTCACCAAGGGCTCCACTTTCGAGGCCTCGAGTGCTCCCCAGTCCAAGTCGGCTCCTGCTGAGACCATCCCCAAGGCTGCTGACCTTGTGAACCAGAAGGCTGGCAGTGCTGCCGCTGGTGGTGCTGGCGGTGCTGGCGGTGCTGCTGCTGGAGGTAACGTGGCTCCTGCTCAGCCTGCTGCTCCTGCTGCTCCAGCTCCAGGCGCTGGTGCCGCTAAGAACGATGCTTCCGACCCTAGAATCGCCAACAAGATCAAGGCTACGTTCGTCACGTTGGCCAGAAACTCTGACCAGAACTCCATTCTTCAGTCTATCAGACACGTCGAGGACCGTTTCAACAAGAACTACCACTACGACTGGGTCTTCTTGAACGACCAGGAGTTCTCCGAGGAGTTCAAGACGGCTATTTCTGCTGTGGTTTCTGGTCAGACCAAGTTTGGCCTTATTCCAAAGGAACACTGGTCTTACCCTGAATGGATTGACCGTGAGAAGGCTGCTTTGGCCAGAGAGGCCATGGTCCAGAAGAAGGTTATTTACGGTGGCTCCGAGTCTTACAGACACATGTGTAGATTCGAGTCTGGTTTCTTCTACAGACACGAGTTGATGCAAGAGTACGAGTACTACTGGCGTGTTGAGCCAGATGTGAAGATCTTCTGTGACATTGACTATGATATTTTCAAGTACATGAAGGACAACGACAAGTGGTACGGCTGGACCATTTCCTTGCCTGAGTACAAGGAAACCATCCCAACATTGTGGGAGACCACTAGAAAGTTTATGGAGAAGTACCCACAGTACGTTGCCAAGGACAACAACATGCCATGGATTTCTGACGATAACGGAAAGACATACAATGGTTGTCATTTCTGGTCCAACTTCGAGATTGCTAAGCTCGACTTGTGGCGTGGAGAGGCCTACAGCAAGTACTTCGAGTTCCTCGACCAAGCCGGTGGTTTCTTCTACGAAAGATGGGGTGACGCGCCTGTCCACTCCATCGGTGCCTCTCTTTTCGTTCCTAGAGAGAAGTTGCACTTCTTCAGTGATGTCGGTTACTGGCACGTTCCTTTCCACAACTGTCCTGTGGATGATGAGACCAGATTCGCCAAGAAGTGTGTTTGCAACCCTAAGGATGACTTCACTTGGAGAGGTTACTCGTGCACGCCCAAGTTCTTCACGCAACTTGGCTTGAAGAGACCTAAGGGATGGGAAAACTTCACTGGTTAGGACACTTTTAATATTGGGTGATAATTCAACATCGGATTAAGAATATACACGCATGGCGATTTTCGTCGAACATACATTGATCCATTGTAGGAGGCTTTTGTGGCCTCGGATTTATATTACGAAGCATGATCTACGTTAGATGAGGAAGTTCTAACCGTAAGCCCTGGTCCCACTCAGGAGGGTATTCTAGAAAGCCAACAATACTTCTGGCTCTTCCATCTTCCCATTGTTACAGCGGCCCTTCCCTCCGCTTGTTCTTCTTCCTAACCGCATATGATCTGTTCTTTTGCATCCATTACCTCATTCTCTCCACCGATCACTGAAGATCCAGCACATGGAAACGTACTGGCCTGGGGTATTTTCCAGAGCTTTATCCGTCATCTCTAAAAAAAGATACTCATTTCACGTCAGAATGCTTCCATCATTAGCTTCTGCGATAACATTCCCGCTGCCCCCACGAAAGTAACGGTTCTAAGCCTGCAATTAAAGAAGCTACAGATCTACATTTATATGTTGAATGGAACAATTTTGATCCGCCCAAGTCCTCCACTTTCAGGTTATTTCACATTGAAGTCTGAACCGAGTTTCCAGGACACCTTTAACATCACTTTTCAATTTTCTTTCCAACATTTTCAGTCCATTTCATGTGCTCAGCTAACGTAATTTCACTGCCGTTCCACATCTTCCTTGCAGAATGCAAGTGGTTGCGAAAAATCCAGCCGCAAATGTGTAGAAAGAATCAAAATCAACGCTTTCCCCCCACCTTCCACTACTTTCACATTCCCAGAACAATCCATATAATTTACCACCAAAACGGAAAACCCCGATACAATAGAACGGTCGCCCTTGGGTCGAAAAAACGAAGGTCCTTCCCACACTTTGTTCCTCCACATTTAGCCCATTCTCCATTCCCGATTGGGCGCGTTGGGAATGAGATTTCTCCATTCTCATCTGTTTCATTCCTACAGAGAAGCCATTCTGAAACACCTGGGCAGGCGTAAGGGGTCACTGGCTCGGTCTTTTTTTTTCCCTTCTTCCTTTTCCTACTATAACTATATATTTTTCTTTTTTTGGGTCTTTTGTTCGTTTTCTTTTACATCATTCTTTCATCTTTCAAACGGTCCCGTTTCCCCAAGCCTTTATAAATACCCACATTTCCTTCCTGCTTGTCTGTTCGTATACAAGCGTCCGTTCGCCAAATTTTTATCCAGTCTACTTCATCCATATGCCAGAGTTGACTCGTCACAGACCACCGTCGTTGAAGCTTGCTAACGACGAAGCCAAAAGCGACGTTATTCTTCGTATCGTCAGTCCAATCGCCACGCTGCAAATGAGTCTGGATATGAAGAACACCGTACGGATCAGTGAGTCCATTCGGAAAAGACAGTCGTCCATCATCGCTGCAAAGAACCATCCGCTTTATAATGGCGTGGACGAGCCGAAAACGGAATCTCCCGAAAATGGGTCTAGAAAAGAAACTCCTCCTACTGCTGAGCCAAAGGAACCTCCAGCGAATAAGGAAACAGAGGGCCAATCTGCTGGAAACACGCCCATCAACTCTGCCGCCGAGTCATCTGCATCTTCTACATCCACATCTACCCTGTTCCCTCATATCAAAACTGAGGAGGACCACATCACGTCCCCAAGATCTGCTCCTTGTGGAAGCACCCAGCTGAGCCCTGGCACGTCTTATACGACGCTGGATAGAGTAGCGTCGCAATTGAAGAAGAAGAGCTTGAAGAGAGATAAAATCCCTCGTCCACTTAAATTGTACAACAATCCTGCTGTTGGCAGTGGACCTTATACGGCTGCAAATGTGCACCCTGCAATGTATTCAGCTTATCAACAAGGTTTGAGATCTGCTCCGCTCAGACCATACTTTGCTGGTCCACCACGCGTCGTTCAGCGTTACAGACGGCCTCCGATTCAAATGGGTCCTTTGGGTCCCCCATTTCACGTTGTCCATACCCCGTACCATAGAGAGATTCCAGTTATGGCTGACAGAAGAGCGAGACCGGCTTCAAATATGCCAATGACTGCAACAGGGGCTGCTCCACAGGGACCATACCCAGGAGGATACCCAGCTCCTTATCAAGGTGCATATTCAGTACCACCACCTCCAAGGCAGTATCCACCAGCTTCGGAGGCTACATCGGCCCCTCCTCCTGGGCCACCAGTGGCTACACAGGGTCCTCCTACACAGAAAAAGAGCGAAGAAACCAGCAAAAGTCCATCATCATCGCCTCAGCAAGGCGACAAGAGGCCACGCCCTGTGCAAGATGTCTTCAATGATGATGCCAAGCGAGTAGCACCTCTACCGCTGCAGCCACCACTGGCACAAAGGGGTCGTTTCAGCATAGATGAGCTTAAGACTGCTACTGAAGAAGAAGTGGATGCAATGCGTCGTAAAAGAGACGAAAGCGATGAGATCTACGGCTCCATGTCGTTCATGGATAAGCTGACGTTTAGATTCAAGATCTTGAACAAACAACTCTCGCTGGACGAGAAGAAGGCACGTTTCTTAAAAATATGTGAAACCACATGGGATGAATTCATGAAACAGCCACAAAAATAATTAAATAACCATCATATATACTAATTAGCAACATAGTCTTTAAGAAAGTCTGGACTCTAAATCTCACTAACTCACCTCACCTTTTTTTTTTTTTGCAGCAAGTGATTCCTGGGGTAGTAGCGAGGCAAAACTGACAGTGAGGTCACGTGCACGAATGGCCTCTTTTTAGAAGGCGAAATATGGCCCTCGAAACTCACTTCTTCAGGTCGAAAGTCTGCCAAAGTATCCATTTTTTTGGCACATTTTTCTAAATAATGAGCTTAGTGCTTGGGATAATAAGTCGTCGAGCGCCCATGGCAGTGCCCTTGCTTAGGCAGGCGGCCAGCCTGAGGTGCTTGCGTGTTGCCGGTCCCATTGGCGCTAGATGCTTTCTGATGGGTCACAGAGCCCAGTTTAGTCAGTCGTTTTCCAGACTACAGAAGAATAATGAACCCAGAGATGATAAAGAAACCAGTGAGAAGAAAGAAGAAAGTAAGAGAACAGAGGAGCCAAGGGAACAAAAACTGAAAGAGCATGAAGATCCCGAGACGAGAAGAAACAAGGAGGAGGAGAAGAAGTTCAGAGAAGAGTTGCGCCAGAAGCAGGAATCTTCGAAGAAGCAAAAGGGCAGGGATGCGTCGATCTTCAGCAGAGAGGGTCTTACATTGATCCTTATCTGTGGTCTTTTCACTATTCCTTTGACGTTCTGGGCTACCCTCTCACAGACGGCGAACCGTGATGAACTCTCCTTCCAAGCTTTCAAGACTCGTTACCTAGAGAAGGGTCTTGTGACGAAACTTACGGTCATTAACCGTTTTGCTGTGGAGGCTGAATTAGTTCAAGGTGCTTTCTCTGATGAAACCATCCGTGGCCCTCAAGGCAACCCTGTCGTTGTCTTCACCATTGGTTCCGTGGAAGTGTTTGAAGAAGAGATGAATGCTGCACAAGATAAACTTGGAATTCCTATTGAACAGCGTCTTCCCGTATCCTATGTCGAGCGCGGTTCATGGCTCAACATGATCATGCCTGTCCTTCCTACTGTCCTTTTGATTGGTGGTCTTTGGTATATCAGCGTACGTAAGGCCCCTCAAGGCGGTGCCGGAGGTGCCGGTGGTATCTTTAAGATTGGAAAATCGAAGGCCAAGCTTTTCAACCAAGAGACTGATGTTAAGATTAAGTTTAAGGATGTTGCTGGTTGCGAAGAGTCCAAAGAAGAAATTATGGAATTTGTGAAGTTCCTTCAAGATCCCGTCAAATACGAAAAACTCGGAGCTAAGATCCCAAGAGGTGCAATTTTGTCCGGTCCACCAGGTACTGGTAAAACGCTTTTGGCCAAGGCTACCGCTGGTGAAGCTGGCGTTCCGTTCTTATCTGTTTCCGGTTCTGAATTCGTTGAGATGTTTGTTGGTGTCGGTGCATCCCGTGTTAGAGACTTGTTCAAGACAGCTCGTGAAATGGCTCCTTCTATCATCTTCGTTGATGAAATTGATGCAATTGGTAGAGAGAGAGGTAATGGCCGTGTTGCCGGTAACGATGAAAGAGAAAACACTTTGAACCAGTTGCTCGTTGAGATGGATGGTTTTGAGGCCTCTGATCATGTTGTCGTTCTCGCCGGTACCAATCGTGTTGATATTTTAGATAAGGCATTGTTGCGTCCAGGCCGTTTCGACAGACATGTTACGATTGATACTCCTGACATTGAAGGCAGAAAGGCTATCTTCAAGGTTCACTTGAACAAGCTTACGTTGAAATGTGTTGAAGATATCAGAGCCTCTCAAAGCGATGTGGATTTCAACAAGTATCAACAGTTGATTGACGAGGCAACTGACAACCTTGCTGGAAGATTGGCTGCTTTGACCCCTGGTTTCGCTGGTGCCGACATTGCTAACTGCTGTAATGAAGGTGCTTTGATTGCTGCCAGAGAGGATGACACCGCGGTTGATGTTCATCATTTTGAGCTGGCCATTGAGAGAGTGATTGCTGGTCTTGAGAAGAAGTCTAGAGTTTTGACACCTGAAGAGAAGAAGACTGTGGCTTATCACGAGGCCGGCCATGCCATTTGTGGATGGTTCTTGGAGTTCGCTGATCCATTAGTCAAGGTTTCTATCATTCCTAGAGGACAGGGTGCCTTGGGATATGCCCAGTACTTACCAAAGGATCAATACTTGGTTTCTGAAGAGCAGTTTAAGCATAGAATGATCATGGCTCTTGGTGGTAGAGTAAGTGAAGAATTGCATTTCGAGTCTGTCACCAGTGGAGCCTCCGATGACTTCAAGAAGATCACTCAAATGGCTCAACTGATGGTACTCCAGTTGGGAATGTCCGAGAAGATTGGAAGTATTTACTTCGACACTGGTAACGATCAAGGTGGCTTCAAGGTACACAACACTTACTCTGAGAAGACTGCCAAACTCATCGATGAGGAAGTAAAGCGCTTCATTGATGAAGCTTATGATGCTTGTAAACAACTTCTTACAGAAAAATTAGAGTTGGTCGATAAGGTTGCCGAGGAAGTCTTCAAGAAGGAAGTCTTGACCCGTGAGGACATGATTCGTTTGGTCGGTCCTCGTCCTTTCCCTGAGAGAAACGATGCTTTTGACAAGTACATCAAAGGAAATGATGTTTACAAGGGTAACCCTAAGTCCAAGTCAAATAAGGATGACCAAGCCCCTGAGAGCGGTGGTGAAGCTACTGCTTAATCCTTGAATATATCACATATTGTACATAGAACTACACAGTCCTTATAGACATTATCTAGTCGTTGAAGAACTCATCGATAGAATCATATCCATCCTTCTTCTCTACATTTTTCTCGTCAACCTCAGGCCCGTCTTCCAAAATCTTGAACGGAGGCGCCTCTGGGGCTTTTGGGTACATTGTGAAACTCGCCTGCGAGTCATTAGGTGCATCTTCCTCTTCCTCTTCTTCATCGTCTTGAACATTTTGTGCTGTAGTCTTCAAATCTAGGCGCTGCTCTTTCTCTGGACTGGATTTCGAAATGGTAGCATTAGCTTCACCAGATTTAAGGAAAGGAATTCCCGTCCTAGCAATTCGTTTGTAGTGAAGATCTTTTCCGTGTTCGCCCAACGAGAATGCCTTCGTAGCTTGAAATTCACACCCTAGAATCGGACATATTCTGCCGTACCCTATTCTTGAAGAGTTTTGTTCAGCAGAATCTATGTTTAACGGGAAATGTAGAGCAAGTTTCCTCGTACAGAGCTCGGTTATAACTCTTTTGACTTTAGACTCGTCTCCCTTGACGGGATAACCAATAAACGAGAGCTCGTTACAATGGTCGGACAACAAGTGATCTTCGTAAACTAGCTTTTCTTCAGTCATAAAGGGACAGTATTCAAAGGCACAATTGAACCAATGCGGCGTTCTTTGATGCCTTTTTGTGGGTGATATGGAAGTGCTTCTTTTTAATGGACTTGAAGGTAGCGAGCCAGCTTGAGATACTCGAAATGGTGAAGGATTTGTATCTGAAAAATCTGAATCTTCAGATTGGGATAGAGCCAATGAGCTGGGTTGTTCAGACAGTAGTCTGCTATAACTTCGTTTGGAAGGACTGGAAAATGCAAGATGTAGGTTATCGTCAGGAATAGCATCTTTGGTCAGAGGAGATCCTTCCCTATGACGACGAATATGGCCCTCGAACCTTTGCCTAAGCTTCTCTTGGTGAGCCTTCACGCGTCTTTGATCGTTGTAGGCCTTATCATAGGAATCATCCTCTGCCCATATATCACCATTGACTTTGACCCCACCAACGACAATTTCATTTGGAACCATGGATCGTAGATGGCCATTATCAATCGTGATCTTTCCTGTTTCCAAATCAATCTCATCTGACTCCAAATTATCATCTATGGCCGCGTACTTCTCGAGGATCTGCTCCCATTTCTCCTTGAACCTGCTGGTACTCGCTGACTTGAGTCTCGAGATTTCATCATCTATATCTTGAGCTGACGGTCTAACCCGAGCAAACAAAGTAGGAGACGTTTCTCCACCCAGGTCGTTTTCTAGAGAGATCAGCCTCTCGAATTGTGGCAGCATGCCTCGAATGAAAAACAGATGGAGATTCAAGATGCGTCTACAATTTGCAACTACCAACACGGTCACGTGCAAGATTTCAAGGCAAAGCACCACTTTAACAGGCCTAAAACCCGTCGTTTATGATAGATTTCGTATTTACAAGGTCGATACAACTTCATGTACCGTTAATTATTGTGGAGTGGGTCGTTCACAACTAACCTTCCCTGGGACCGCTTCCTCAGTGCACCGCGACACCAGATCTGGTCCCCATATGGTCACCCACATCAAATGTCCTTCCAAACTCACAATTCTCTCTCCTCTCGTTTGATATCAACTGTCTTGGTACGGTCGTTGTTCTTGTTCAGTTCCCAGCATTTCCTGAACGCTTCCATCTCCCCAAGGCACTTACGCCAATCGCCTTTATCGGCATGGCAAAGTTGTAAGGCCAAGTTTTCTTCGTAACAGCCAGTGTTCATGATTCTCTGATCCCACTCGTCTGGTTCATCGTCAATATTATTACTCATTATGAAGAGTCAATAGTACGTATGAAATAGATGGTGGTATGCGGAACAGAGGCTATAAGTAGTACCCAAACCCGTACCGCAATAGTAACACCATACCAACGCCATGAGCAAATATCCAAGCCATTAACAGATGAATGGAATTGAAATGGATTTCCGTTTCCTTTTGTGGTTAGGCTACTTATCTTTGTTACAGTGAAGAGGATCATTCACTTCTACGTTCAACAGGTCTGTCTAGATGCACATTAAAATATATTACAACATGGCGATTAGAAACCAAAACCGGCCTTAGAGTAAGCCATTGGCTTCATATCTGGATGAGGAACTGCCTCAAAAGTCTCCTTCTCTAGTGTCCATGGACAGTTAGTCTCATTAGTCTCCTTGTATCCTTCGCCAGAGTCCTTTGATTTATCGTAACTCTTGTTCTCTGCAAAGTGTACAACAGCACCCTTGTTTCCCGTGGCGTCACAGTAGTTTGGTGCACTGAAAACCGTGATGAGTCTTCCATTGTGTTCAATTTCAAACCCGCCCATTCTCACCTCGTGAGAACGCAAGATCTTACGGATCTTGTTGTTAACGCAGAACTTTTCTGTAATATCTGGGCCAAACTGAATACCCAATCCACGCTTCGAAGGAGACCTACCATTCTCCTGTTGTGGGTCGGTCCATAAGAGCTCCATAGCCAATCCTTCACGTGGTGGTTGAGAAGATCCGGAGCTTGGGAAACGATTAATGTTCTTGATATCTTCGAGAGTGACTTGGTCGTTGGAGAAAAGACCACCGTGCATAACCAAGTAGGACCTGTTAATCAAAGTGGCCAAAGGCAAAGCACCAAACGATTCGGCGAATGCCTCGAAAACCTTCTTTGAGTACTTGGCTTCACATTCATCGGTGAATCCATATGTCTTGTTCATGTCGTTTGTCTCATGGTTACCACGGTTCATAAAGAACGAGTGAGGGTATAAGATTTTAAGCACGTATAAGTACAAAGCAACTTCACAAGACCAAGAGCCTCTGTCGACAAAGTCACCGTTAAATAAGTAGACGTGTTCATCTGAAACAAAGCCGAATTTGTCGAAAAGGTTCAACACATCGTAGAATTGACCATGGGTGTCACCAACGACAGTAAGCTTTTTACCGTTCTCCAAAATGATCTCATCCTCGGGTAAGATCAGCTTATCGATCTGTGAATGTGGCAAACTGATTTCAACCATGGAGCTCTCGTTTCTAAGAAGCTCGTTGACCTTGGCGACGATAGCGAAAACATGCTTCTTAGGCAACTTGCCGCCCTTCTTGAAAAGGTCAATCATGTATTTCAAGTAGCTGTGGTCCAAACCATCGATATTAATAGAAACCTCCTTCTTATCTTTCAGCTTGACAGCCTTAATGTCTAACTGGGGTCCTTCCCACAGCTTCTCGACCAACATACCATCGAAATCGAGGCCGAAAAGGACCAGCAGTTTTTCGTCACCGGCAATGGCCTTCTCAAAAGCCTCCTTCTTCAAGTAGTTCACACATTGCTTGTGGTTTTCTAAGGTCAACTTGTCATTCGGAAGCTTTTGCAACACGATTTTGAAATTGTTCTGTGCTTCCTTATAGTTCAAAAGTGCCATAAGAGAAACACCCTTTCTATAGTAGGCCTTCATAAACAGGGGATCAGCTTTTGCGGCAGCGTCACAGTCAGCGATTGCAAGACCATAGTTCTCTAGTTTGATATGCACTTGTGCTCTGTTGGAGAAGAAGATAGGATTGGAATCATCAAGTTCGATAGCTTTGGTGTAGGCGTTTATAGCGTCGTCATATTTCTGTTCCTTAAGAAGTTTATTTCCTTCGTCCTTCCACTTGAGCGCTTCAGACATGTTATTTTTACCTCGAAGGTTGAAGAAGTTTAGGTTATGGATACTTTATCAGTTCTGGTGCTGGAGTTTTTCAGTTTTTACTATGCGCGCCTTCCATCCCAAATAGGGTATTCCTAATGCTTCTATGAATTTGGGAAACTACAGTGTAATACGTTCTGATGTTCTTTTTTTTTATATGTTCTTTTCTTATGATTTCATTCCTGCTTCGCCGTCTTATAAGCGAATACGCAACCCCGATGCTGGCAGTCCTATGCTAGTAATCTTAGTGATGCGACAAACCTCGCCCTTGTACTCTGGCTTGTATTTGGCGCTCACCAAAGCCTCTGTCACCACTGCATCGCCCTTATAGATTGGGGTGTATGATGCACAACAGATGTCAAACTCAGCATATGGATCAAAGTCAATCTCGACAGCGTCACTCGATATCGAGTCTGACCTGGCTCTTATCTTCTGTGCCTTCTCTGCCTTAGCACCTGAGTTAACAATTGATAAGAGCTCACCGGCAAAGTACGACGCGCTCGTGAAGTTCTTGTTCTTGAACGATTCCAGCATAGCCACTTGCAAAGCGTTCACCTTGTGTGCATTTTGGAGCTTGGCTCTCGTGAAGTAAGCTGCCAACTCCAAGTTTCTCTTGACATCGGATGGATCAAGCGAACGACGCTCCAACTCGATCGACAAACCCAAGACGTATTCCCTACACAAGGTCAAGACGTCTTCACACTTAGCTTCCTGTTCCTCGTCTTGTACACTGAGGACAGCAATGGTGTAGATAATTTCACGGAAAGCCTGGATAGCTTCTGGCAAATTGTTAGCTCTGAAGAACTTGAACGCTGTGCTCAACTTCTCCTCCAAACTATTATATCCGGGAATGTGTGGTCTGAACTTGTTAGGGTCGTCTTCATCGTTATCTTCTCTGATGTAGTCCTTCATGGCTGGCAATTCGTCCAAGCCTGGCAAGTACAACTTGTTGCTTGAATAGACCTCCATAAAGCGGCTTCTTAAAGGTGAGAAGTCAACAACACCAAGCTGCTTATTCAAGAGAGATGCAGCCTGCTCGAAAGCACCGGCGGCGACGTATCCAGCAGCGGTCTTGTTATTACGAAGCCAGTAAGCAATCTCGCCATCTGCTCCCTCCACCTTTGCGGCAGGAGGCTCATCGTCGCCGACAACGACATCATCACCAAAGCCATCGAGGTCTTCGTCTATGTCGAGGTCTTCATCTTCCATGTCCCATCCACCATCATCTTCGTCGGCATCTTCATCCAAGGCGACATCAGGCAAGTCTAGAGGGGTGCCGTTCTTGGTCTCCTTCTCCACGACGACACTGTCGCTGTCAATGTTCAAGTCTTCAACCTGACCGGTGAGCATAGCAGTCTCGAAGAAAGAAGCGTTGGTTTCCTTGATCGGCCAGTTACCAGCCACTTCAGGACCTGGGGTTGGCAATTGAGCCGGTCTATCTATCTTTGGCAAGGATACATCACTTTCAGAGATACCTGCAGCAGCCAAAATCTCGTCAGCTTTGTCAGACAATCCACTCGACTTCGCCAAAGTGTATGCCAATGGCAATTGACCAGCTTTGATGTAGGCGTCCACTCTAGTCTGGGCATCGTTATTATAAAGGGTGTTTTGAACCAACGAGGAAAGATTAGAACGAGCATTGGCAATAAGAGACATCTTTCCTAGCCTCTCTGAATCACCCTTATACAAGTAGAGGAATGACAATTTGTCAAAGAACTGCAACTGCTGATAGATTCTTTCAACAAGCTCAACGTTACCTTGATTTAAAGCTTCCTGGCCCAATCTTTCCCAGATAACATTGTTCTTGAGTTTGTTAGCTTCAACTTCAGCAACCTGCAAGTCACCGCATTCAACTGCTAAGTCGAATCTAGTCTCTGGATCTTGCACGAATTGCAAAGCAATTTCAGGGAATCCCTTCTGCTGCAAATAAGCAATGATGTTTTGACCGACCAAGTTGGAGTTCTTGATAATTCTCAAGACTTCGTTAAAGTTCCTGTTCACCAAAGATCTCTTGAATCTGTATTCAGTAGGGTCGATGGTGAGCTTTTCAACACGACCAGCACGGTTCAAACAATAGACATTGTTTTGCACGACTCTGGTGATGTAAAGGGTATTTTCTAAAGTCTTAATGATACCATTGTCACCGTTCAACAATGTGTACTTGATGTGGTTCAAAGTGGAGTACAACAAGACACCAGATTCGTCCCACGCAGCACTCTTGATACGAATAGTCTCATGCGTCGAGGTGATCAATTGTAAGTCCTTGTTTGCGATGGAGATGGTGTGCTTAGATAAGAGGGCCAAGTACTGGCCATCGTTGGACCAGGCAACGTACTTGACGTTGTTAACACTCAACTCGGCCAACTCTTTTCTTTGTTGAACATCGTAGTTGATGATGGAGTGCGACTTCACCAACAAGACACGTCCTGGGCCACCGTACAAGACATCGATGACAGAAGAATCTAACTGGATAGTCTTAGTGACATTATTGTTAGTATCCTTCACGTACAAGACCTTCGAAGACTTGACAAAAGCAACGAAACGGTTTCTGGAGATGAAGCAAGCGAAGTTACCTTCACCCAGACGAACATCGGCTGGTTCAATAGCACCAGTGACATGTTTCGGGAGAGAAATGAGGGCGTACATTCCATTGTCACCTTCGCCGTGTGTCACCAAAATCGAGTTGTCAGACTGGTTGTAGGTCAAAGTTCTCATAGCAGACCAGGTCTTACCAATCTTCTTAAGTGATAACATAGGCATAGAAGTCTCTTCTCTCTGGAAGTCATAGGCCTGGATTTGCTTCTCGGTGTTCACGAAGTACAACTTGTTCTGGAAAAGAGCATGGGCAGGTCTTTCTCTCTCAAGCTTGAAAACCATGACACCAGAGTCGTGACATGTAGCGAACAAGTTGATGTTTGGGTGACTAGCAACCAACCAGAAACGGTCGCTCTCTCTTCTGAACTGCTTGACGGGAGTTCTCTTATTCAAATCCCAAACACGAATAGTCTTGTCGTCCGATACAGAGAGGATCAAGTCTTGGTGTGGGTGAAAGACGGAACAGAGCACATTACCGGTATGGCCACGGCAAGTGTCAACTTCCCAGGCTTTGCTATCGCTCATTCTCCACAATTTAACCAATCTGTCGTCACCAGCGGAAACAATGAGAGGCAAAGTAGGATGGAAAGCAGCCCAATTGACACCCTTGTCATGGCCCTCAAGAACATACTTGACAATGGCATTCACATTGCCGAAGATATCCTGCTGAGGCAATTGTCTGCGTTGTAATTGATCTTCAAACGAACGCATCGACGAGGTAGGGGCGGAGTGTTTCTTACGGAGACCGGAGATATCCCACACACGGACGGTTTGATCCAAAGATGCAGAAACAATCAAATCGTCGGTAGGGTGGAATTGAGCCAGCATCACGTAATGGTTGTGGCCAGTCAAACAAGCAATTTCCTGACGGTTCTGCCAATTCCAAATACGGATAGTCTGATCATCAGAACAAGACAAAATCCAAGGCAAATCGTGGTGGAAACTGACGGTTCTAAGATAGTCCAAGTGTCCATTCAAGGTGAAGATACACTTTCTGGTGTTCAACGACCAGACCTTAATAGAGTAATCATCGGAACCAGAAACGAAAAGTGGCTGGGTAGGATGGAAATCAACAGATCTGACAGGGCCATCGTGGTCCTCAAAACGCTCAATTAAAGTACCCATTCTGTAGTCCCATAACTGGATCGTCAGCGAGTGCAATGCCACAAGGACCCAGGGTCTTTTCGGGTGGAAAGCGACGCCCTTAGCCCTTGAGGACTTGGACTCGAACTTCGTGAGCATCTTCATCTTGCCACGGGTGTTGTAAGATGAAAGATTGACCTAGAAGGGATTGGATGGTTTTGCTAAGTTTTGGTTTTTCATAATTCGATTCGGTGGTCAATTTGGCGCACACCCGTACACCACAAAAGCCCTTGACAACATGTACCTTGGTAGGACGTGAACTGACAGTTCGAGAGCACTACAGACTAGATGCAAGCGTTTGACTTGTTACAATATGAATTGAATGATCGTGTTATTTGATTTGAAATATCCCATTGCTGTTCAGCAATTATTACTAAAGAAAGAAAAAAAATATTTGTCCGTAACGTAGTATATGCAAGTATGCCGTTTATTTAAACACGGCGAGGTTGCTCGTCTCCACGTTTGAAGTCATAACCTGTGGAACTGAAGCACTTAGATAGCGAATGTGAAGACAGCTCCAATAATACCGGCAGCCAATGCGAGGATTCTCTCGGCAGTGTAAGATGGAGCACCAGAGCTTGGGCCTGAGCTGTTGTTGCTTCCAGAGCTGGTGCTGTCAGAACTAGAACCAGTGCCTTTAGAATTTTGCACGAAACCACCAGTATATTCAGCAGTCGAAGTAGTGGTTCCACGGTTACCAGCAGCGCCACCGTTACCAGCTCCAGTAGGAACGTCAACCTTACTATCCTTAGATCTGCTCAGTGTTCTGGTAATGACAGAAGAACCAGACGAGACTGTCTCAACCTTCTCCTCGTTATCAGGGTCAAAACCAGTAGCATCACCGGTACCCAACCAAGTCTTCTTCTTTGTCAAGAAAATGTTTTCTTCGTTGGCATCGGTGGAGTTATACAAGTACGCATGGTAGTCCTTGGTCTTGTTGCTAACGTTCTTCTTGACCCAGTCAGGCAAGTCATAAGTCTCAACGGAAACGTTCTTCACATAGGCATAGTAGTAACCAGTCTTCTTGATGTCCTCGGAATCCCAGTCGATCTCACCACCAGCCCATTCAATGGTACCCTTGGCGTTACCTTCACCTCCACCAGGCCACAAGGAGAATTGCACTCTAGAAGGAGTCTGTGGGTACATGTGTCTCTTGGTTGTTTCATTCCAAGTCTCAGCTCTGGTCAAAGTACGAACAACCTCACCGTCGATGGACCAGGAAAGTTCCTCTTCACTCCAGTCGAGCTCATAGTAATGCCAGTTCTCAAAAGTGTTCGAAATAGAATGCTTCTTCATGTTCGTGTAGTTCAACACACCCTGGTAATAGTAGTTAGACTCTGTGTTGTCCAAGTCGTAACCCAACCATTCGAAATCAATCTCATCTTGCACGTCCGAGAAAGTAATGAAAGCAGAAACAACACCCTTACCACGAGAAGACTTGATGGTAGCACCAACCTTACCGTACCAGAGGTACTTCGTACTGGAGACCACAGCACCAGTAGACTTCTTAGGCATCTGCAACAAAAGCGAATCATCGTGGTTGGCAACATGACCAGTGTAGACCCAGTCGGCCTCAGTGTAGTTACCCAAATATTCGTCTTGTTTTTCAACGTGATCAATGTTCTTGAAAGACTCCTCGAAGGATTCCATACGGGGCATAGGCATGCAAGCAGACATATTGAAGGAACGACGGATGTCACAGCCACCCAAACAGTACGAGCCTGTGCCACACATACCATACTGAGAACAACATGGAAGGTCTTCAGGACATGAATGGGATGCATTACAGTAGGTTGGGTTCCAGTCAGCAGCAGCGGTGAAGCTGGCGAAGAAAGCTATGAAAAAAACGTAATAAGCTTTCATGATGAGACAGGGTTCAATTCCAGATCCAGCTACTTAAGAAGATCAAAAAGTTTTTCGCAGGGTCTTTGAGATGGCTGAAAAAGTAGGAAAAAAAGGCTTGTAGTTCTAAGCTCACTAGAAGGGCTTGTTTCTAATATATATTCACGCTCTTTTTTTTTTTTTTCTGGTATGTGTATGAGGCTATCAGAACGACAATTTTGCCAAGCCACTTTCATACCATTTTTTTCTGCTTCGTTCCGTTATTAATTCCAGATCCGGCCTGTGTGAAAGTCGCGACTACCGAGACGTGTTGTCATTTAACCGCAACAGGAAACCAAATGTCCTCTGAGTGTCTAAATTTAAACCTGTCTGGCTGCGAATTCAAAGCGCGGTCTATTATAAGCATCGGCTCTCGGCTTCACATCAAATACTGTTAGTCCAAAATCATGGCAATTCTTTAGAAACACCAATTAAACTTTAATTTCGTGGGTTTATTTTTTCGTGTCTTGCCTTTTCGTTGTCAATTATTTGCTGGAAATGTGACTTTTCAACTCGTAGACTTCAGATCATCCTCTCACTTCTTGAAGAAATCGTACATATTCGGCTGATATGTGGATGGCTCATCGTAAATCAATCCCCCGGATGTCTGAGGCTTGTTTTGACCCTGAGCGGCTCCAAAACTATGCTGCTGAGGAATTGTACTCTCCTCATTCGTAAGACTGGGTCTTTTAGGAGGAAGCGCAGGAGCAGGACGTGAATAGGAAGACCTCAAACTAGCATCCGAACCGAGGCGTTGGGGTGGGGGTGGGCCACCAGTGCCAGCTGGTTGCAAAGGTGGCTGGCCAAAGCCACTCATCAGTGCCTGCTGTTCGTAAGAACCTTGGTTATATGGGCTATATTGAGCGAACGATTGGGGTGCTTGCGCTGGAGGTTGTTGATCTCTTCTATAAGACGAGAAGAATTGGTTCGACGAAGTGGAACCACCGGTAGAATTAGCGCCGAGATTCATCCTGCTTATCGATTCGGACAACGAGTTTGATTTGTCAGAGTCAATTGCTCTTTTTAGATTTTCTGCCATAGTCAATAATTTTGAATAATACTCCGCTCCTTTGTCCAATCCCACAGAATATTTTCTCCAATAATTTTCATAAAAATCATTGATACGTTGAGTTTGCTGTTTCACAACCTCATCACGGAAAGTCTTTGACGTCTGAACTTCCTTGACCTTCGGATTGGAGCTGAGCTTAGTCCATTTCTCTTTAAGGTCGTTAACCAACGACTTCTGCTCATTGATCAAATCATCTAATTGCTGGGAAAACACCTCAAACTTCTTAAGTTCTTCAGGAAAAATGATAGACTTTATTTCGTTTGGCAGTTTCACCTTGCTGTTGAGCATCAAGATCTCTGAGATGTCGTCATTGTGAATCTCTTCTTTCAACCTTTCCACAAGCTTATTCTTATTAGACTTGAGAACATTCAAGTTGTGCAAGATGTCTTCGAGGGTAGATATTTGGCCTTCATGGCTCATATCGTTCATCTGAGAATCATCCATGTCGAGTAAGCTAATCTCTTCGGTGGGCTCTTTCAGGGTTGCACTCTTAGGGACATCAAAGAGACTCTTGAACTCTTTTGAATTTGTACCTTTACTAAGAAGAGCATGAAGCAGACTCCTTTCAACATCTACCAAGGCAAACAACTTTGCGTCTGAGTTTGCTGCATCATATAATGCTCTCTTGAGCTTGATCAAGTCATCCTTGAAACGAGCAGAGCTCTCGGAAAACAGCTCCTTTAAAATTGCGTCGCTCTCGCCAACAGTCGTCAAAATCCTGTTTCTTATGTCGGAAATCTTAGCACGGTTATTAGAGTCCTGGGGATACTTCATAGATATCTCATCGACCTTACCAAGTACTGCCGGATCTATGGACTGTTCCGATGTAGAGCCCGAACTCAAAGATTCGTTGTTTTGAAGAATTTCTTTTATGTTTGCCAAAGCTTTAGGAAGCTTGAGATATTCCAACACAGATGAAAGTTCCTCATTAGACACATCAACTTCATCCAACTCATTTCTCAAGAATTGAGACTTCTCCTCGGAGTAGTAACTTAAAAGCTCATGGATATTCATTGGAACCACGTTTTTGAGGAAATTGTCGTAACTTTGTTCGTTGATTTTTGCAAAAAGCTCAATCTTGCTCATTGGAATTATCTTGGAGCTATCCATAGGCTTAGGTTCAGCCAAGGTTACCAAAGACGGAACAATCTCATGATACACTAAGTCATTGTCCTTGTTAAGTTCTTTAAGCTTGATTTCCAAAGCATCCTTGTGGTATTTGAGATTGTCCAAGAGGTCGTAAGCATCGTCACTTCCTGCTTTAGAGATCTTTTTCAAACTCGATGTGGGCACCTCATTGATCGATTCCAAAGATTTCGAAAGGTATGCGATAGCATCACCATACTTATGAGTTGTTTCCAACTGGAGCCCTTGGAAATAGTATGATAATGACTTGTAATACAAGGATTTGACTTGTAACACAGCGACCCAGAAAGGATCGAGCCTAGCAGTAACATGCGACTCTGGAAGTCCTTGTTTGTCTGGATTATACTCATCCAAAGGGTCGTTCTCAATGTCATCGAGCCCATCATCATCGTCTAAGCCAGCTTCAACAATTGCAAAAGTTGACTGATCTGCCGGAGACGATGAGTCAATGTTCAAAAGATGGCTGCAATTGCTAAAACAATTTTCGTATTGAGTAGCAGTGCTTTTGCATAGCTTAGAAATAAGTGAGTTCTTCTTCTGCTCCAAATCACCATCGATCACCTTCAAGGTAAAGATTTCCTGGCTCTGTGCCAAGCAAACACCCTTCAAGAACTTCACCGTAGCTGGATTAAGGTCATTTGATGGAGCATGTAAGAAGCTTTCGCCAACAAAGTCGAATATACCTGCGGCTTGTTGAAGATACTGGACGGCCTCCTTGAAAGCACTGTCATCAGCAGTCGACAGTTTCTGAGACTCGTTATATTTTATACTGGCAGCCTTCAGCATCAACGAGGCCAAATTAAAAAGAACACCAGCCTTCTCAAACGGTAAAGCATATTGCTTATGCTGGGCGGAAGGCAGGAAAGCGTCATACCATGTAAAGTTAAGTTTCTTATGTCTGTTGACGGTAGCAATTGGAATTCTCAAATCCAAGAGCTCCAATTGACTGAAGTACTTAAAATACAAGCCAATCCCGGTACTGTCAGCGTTCACGCCTCGAATATCTTGCCTTAGCTTATTGAAGCTGGCCAAGTCTTGCTGAAATTCAGATGTCTCACCATAAATGGATAGGAGGTAGTTGTTGATGGGTTTAACCCAATTCACATCATCTGTCTTTTTCGTAGGTACAAGAAGCAACGTCGCCTTCATTTTGCTATTCTTTCCTTGGATGAATAAGGAAGGTGTAGTGATTACCAGACAGGTGGTGGTCGTTATCGCTCCTATCCTGTATGGGCGAAGCAAGGACTGATATAGTGGTTATATTACCAGTTAGTCGAAGCGGCCTAAATTATGTGTAAAAGTCTGGAAATGGTATTTTTTGGATTCTAGGGATGTAATTACCAACTCCTTGGTATTTGTCTCTAATCAGCATTATTTTGGGGAAACACATGGGGTGTGGCGCAAGACGTTACATATGGCTGCGAAAATGTGTTCTACATGGTAATATCAAATCTCTAAACTTTATTGTATCTCTAATGAATGAACTGTCTAATTCTTCTCCTTCTCGATTTTCAGAAGGTAGCCACCTTCTTTACATAAGGAGTAGAACTCACTGTTCTTGTCACTGAGTAATTTGTCTGGGGTGTCAAACTCCTTAACTTCACCCTTGTCAAGCACAAGAATTCTGTCACTGTCCAAGATAGTATCCAATCTGTGAGCAATGGTGAAAATAGTCTTGTCGTTGAACTCTGATCTGATTGTTTCCTGGATAATCTTGTCAGTTTGAACATCAACAGCAGCAGTGGCCTCATCTAGAACCAAAACCTTGGACTTCTTCAAAAGAGCACGAGCAAGACACAATAACTGTTTTTGACCAGACGAAAGGTTTGAGCCTCCTTCAAGGACATTGGCTTTGAGTCCCACTTGTGGTTCTTCGTCCTTGGCATCCTTCTTTGTGTCCTTCTTGTCCTTGTCCTCTTTAACTTCTGACTTCATAGACTCAACGTGGGTCTTCAAGTGTGCCAAATCGAGCACCTTCCACAATTCCTCGTCGGTGTATTGGTCAAATGGGTCCAAATTCTGTCTAACAGTACCTTCGAAAGCATGGGCATCCTGAGGGATAATGTTAAGCTGGCCCCTCAAGTCATGAAGACCAATCTGGCTAGTGTCAATCAGATCAATATTGATGTTTCCTTCTGTGGCTTCGATGATTCTGAATAAAGCTAGCGTCAACGAACTCTTACCGGCACCTGTACGGCCAACAATACCAATCTTCTCAGATGGCTTGATTTCAAGGTTGATATTCTTCAAAACTGGAGGAAGACCAGGTCTGTAGCTAGTACTGTAGCCCTTGAATTCGACAGAGCCGTTATCAGGCCAAGTCTCTTGAGGTCTCTTTTCTTCAATAACTTCAGGAGCTTCCGATGGCAAATTACCGTATTCAATAAGTCTTTCGATGGAGACCAATCTGACCTCAACTTCCGACCACATTCTGATAATGGCGTTCAAAAACATGGTAGACGAGAAAACATATGTCATAAGAAAACCAATCATCGCAGGGGAAAAAGGCTTCTTGGAAACGAGTGACAAAAGAGTCAGCAAACTGGCAGCCAAGACAACAAGAGCAGCAATGGATTGAAGTCTCATCGACAACCATCTGTTAGTGTTTTGAGCGACAAAGTCCACCTTAATGACATTATCGACCTTTCTCTTGTTAGCGTGAATGAAACGTTCATTCTCATTGTAGGCACGCAAGGTTTCAGCACCGTTGATAGACTCTTGCAAGTGAGAGAACACAGGACTTCTCAAAGCTGAACGAAGTCTCTTGAGCTCTCTGGAGGCTGGAATGAACCAGTTTCTGTAACGAATGAAAATGATGACAAGAACAGGGATGACCAAAATCATGACTGGCAAGTTGTAGACAACAATACCAACTCTGATCAATGTCTCCATGATACTGTGGAAAAGAACAATGGAAATCCAAAGCATCTGGTTATCCAAAACGGAAATATCGTCCGAAAAACGGTTCAAAATCCTTCCAATAGGAGTGGTGTCAAAGAACGACATTGGAGCTCTCAAAACACTCTTGGCCATACGGTCATGGAAGTATTTCGAGCAATGGATTGCACTGAAAGTCCAGATAATGTAACTGTTCACAAAGTTTATGATACCTCCCAAAACACCGGTAGAGGCATAGAGGGTCAAATAAAGAGAAGGCTTGACATTGGATCCATGTTCAAAGTTCTTTTCGGACCAGATCTTCAAGACAACCCTTCCATAAATTTCAGTGACGGCAATGACAACAGACAAGATAGACCAAACAATAATAATAGGATATCTGCAAGCCTTGATGTACTGAATGTACACATCGAGCTTGATTTTACCTTTCTCTGTCTTCTCCTTGTTCTCGTCATCCTTTTGAGTCTTTCCGAAGTCTTCTTCGAACTGATACTTGTGATCAAAAGACACCACAGATGCTCTTCCAATAGTTTGCTGACTCAGAACCTTGACCAATGGTATATGGGCGTCATCACCCAAATCCTCGACCTCTCTAAGTGCGGTAGGTTGGAATGGTTTAGGCTCTTCGTCTTCGCTAGATTCAGTCGACAGCTCACGAGCAGTGTCTTCAGCGTCAGTCAGATGATCATTTTGATCAGCGAACTCTGCAATGAGCTTGGCAACATCACCTTGTTTCTCGACCAATGATTCATGAGTACCATGTTCAATGACTTCACCTTGCTTGAGGTAGTAAATATCTTGGGCAATCTTAAGGATCTTGACGGAGTTCGTTGCGAGAATGATAGTCTTGGAGGCTAACATACCATCAGAAGACAACACAGCATTGGTGATTCTCTTACCAACATGGGCGTCGACAGCAGACAACACATCATCCAACAAGTAGATATCAGCTCTAGAATAAACAGCTCTAGCCAAGGACAAACGAGCCTTTTGGCCACCAGAAAGAGAAATACCCTTCTCTCCCACAAGTGTCGAGTCACCATGAGGCAAGACCTCAAAGTCATGCTTCAATTGACATGCTTCGATGGTCTTGTCGTAGAAGTCACGATCAAAACGCTTGCCGAAAATAATGTTCTCTCTCACAGACGAGTTCAAGATCCAGGCATTCTGAGCACAGTAAGCAACAGTACCATTTACACTGACAGAACTGTTATCGGTGTGAAGCTTTGGAATCTCGCCAACGATCGACTTCAAAAGGGTCGTCTTACCGGAACCAACTCTACCGACAACGCATGTCAATTCACCCTTTCTTGCTTTGAAGTTAATGTTCTTCAAGGCGTAAGTAGGCTCACCATCGGTCTTGTCGGCAGCTTTTTGAGACCATACAAATGAGGCATTCGAAATGCGGACGCTCTCGTCACCCTTCTTCAATGGCTTGTTAGTGCGCTCAATAACGCCCTCTTCCATCTCATCCATGATAAAGTAATCTTGCAATCTGTTTAAAGACACCTTGGCCTCGGCAACCTGAGAGAAAATGCCTGGAATCATCTGAATTGGATCAGAAAGTTGATCAAACAAAGAAAGAGCTGGGAAAATAATAGCTGGAGTAAGTGGAGACTCGCTGAAGAAGCCGAAGAAACCGTACACAGCACATGAAATCAAGAAAGGAATACATTCCCAGACGAAGTCTGCACCGGCGTTCCAAATACCCATCTGCTTTGCGTTCTTCAATTCCTTCTTGTTTCTGACTTCGTCCAAACGCTTTAACATAGGTTTCTCCCAAGAATACAACTTGATAGACTTGATGGAGTTAAGAATTTCTGAGGTGAGTCTGGTTCTCTCATCCTTGCACTCCATCTGGATCTTGAACAAAGAGAAGATGGCCATACTAACCATAGACGAAAGTGGAACCATGATAAGAGCAACTGCAAGACCAGCCCATGTTGAGTTACCAAGAAGTTTCCACAAGGCACCTAAGCACAATGCCAAACGAATTGGGATAACAACAGCATCAGAGACAACTTCAAGACATCTAGCAATGACACCAACATCCACGGACACGTGGTTGACGATCTCACCGGTGTTCTTCTCTCTTCTGGCGTCTGGGGATAATTTAAGAGCTTTCTCGTAGGACATCGTGGTAAGGGAGGACTGAACACCAAAACTGATACGGAAGAACGACATGAACAACTGGTTAAAGGAAAAGTAACGCAAGACAGATGCACCATAGATAGAAAACGATAAGACAAAACCAATTATCAAAGGAGGAGTCTCTTTGCCAGCTTCCTTAGCTGTAACATAGTTCGTGAAGTACTTGATGAAAGCTTGAAGCAAGAATGGAACAGATGTGTTTGAGATAATTTCTCCCAATTGGAAACCAATACCTTGAAGAGAGGTGATCCAGTACATCTTACCAACAACTAAAAGCAAGCTAGGTTTGACTTTCTTGTCTTCTTCGGTTGGTTCCTTTGCGTTCCTGACTCTTCTGTCTCTCCACCAAGTAGCTCTTTTGATCTCCTTGGCCCAGGCTTTACGGAAAACTTCCGAAATAACATCACTTTGCAATTCAATTTCTGCGCTAGGAACTTCTTCAACCTCAATGTTGTTAGTGTGGTAGACATCTTTAAGCATAGGATTGACCCAGGTGAACAACAAAAGCTGGACTAAGTTTCTAACAGTAGAAGGTTCCCATCCGTTTAAGTCAAAGTACTCGATCAATTCTTTGGAAGGACTGTAGTATGAGTTTTCAAGGACAAACACAAAAATGGAGTTGGCCAACAAGAAAACTTCCCCAGTGATAACCAGAGACAAGACGTCTTTACCGGCGTGAGGCTGAACAAAGACCTTGTATGGAGACCACCAATCGTTGATGAGAATGATAAGCCATGAGATACTGGAAAAGAACCAGAAGAAGAGCAAGGAGCCGTGGCCCACAACTGATCTGGTGGATTCAAGGATATGAAGTGGGAGTACCAAAAGGAAAGCCACAGCTGCAGCAGCAAGAGCAGCCTGAGGAATCACCAGTTCAGATATACTGTCAACAGGGCTGTTGCCAGAGCTCAAAGATGCAAGGAGAAGAGTCACAAGGCCTTGAAGAACGGCCAGTAGCACTTTCCAGAAGTGTACGATACCCACACTTTTCACCGACCATGGGTTGCCAAATGAGTATTTAAGTTTGAAAGGACCATAGCTGTTTCTGAACAAAAGCAATATAAGCTGGTACAAGGTAACAATGGCAAAAGGAGCTTGGATAAGTAGGAGGCCCGAAGCTAGGAAACACGGGTTTGGGGCACTTTTATGTGGATTGAATAGAGGCCGATAGATGGCTTCGCCCAACGTACAGTTTAGGCGGCCTGTGGCCATTGGCGTCAACGGAGACGGAGACGGGGCCAATATCGGTAGTTGAGGCATAAACCTGGAATGAATAGATAATGTACAAAAAAAAAAAAGTACAAGTCAGAGATGAGGGTGAAGAAATATGGCGGTTATATAAGGTGGTAGCGAGAGTTACAGATAAGCTGCGCGGCTTGAAAAAAAAAAAAAAAAATACCTATATCTGAAAAATTATCTGTCACCGTCAAAAAAGGGTATAAACCCCGTAGGCTTTCCCACCCAATCGGGCCGAATCCGTACAAAACCTATCTTCTCCATGTACTGACTCACCGCAGTCTTGCATCCTCTGCGCCATACGACCCTCTGCCTTGCTTCCATTTTCTTTCCAAACCTTCGTCCAGTGCATATTAGGCGTGGGTCGCTTCCAGTGTGGCTCTATCCGCAGGGTACGTAGGCACAAGAGCCTATCGTACCCGGGTGGCAAAATACACGGTTTGGGAGAAGGTGGTTACTGTTTTGATCTTAAAGCGTAGGAATGAGTCATACTTGGCAGCACGGCTGTAGTTCTTTAAATGGATAGACAGAACGTGGGGAGTCTTTTTGTTTGCTGGTTATCTGGGTGGCAAAGCGAGGGGACCCACAGAGAGGATTGAGCCTCTTGGGCGTACGGCCTTGAGATAGTGGAACGGCTGCGAAAATCACTGGCACTGGTAGACACAGACACAAAGAGGTGTAAGCCAATCAGGGAAGGGGCCAATCAGAGCGGCAGAAAATGCAAAGTGGAAGGAGGCTGGTGGTACCTGGTGGTGGTAGAAGGTAGAAGGTAGGAGGTCGGTGGTGGTGGTTTGGCTGGGTACTTGGACTACTGTGGTTCAGGTGACCAGTAGGGTAGCCAGACGAGGGAGCTCAGAGGGTGATACTGGCGGTACTTTTCTATGTTTGTTGTTTTCTTCATATTTGTTTTCAACCTCCATTGACAACCGTTTTTTTCCTTTTTGGTGTTTCTTCATCAATTCCACCTTCTTTGGTTGGTTTGTCTCTGCCTTGGTATTTGCATCCATTGACAGCCTGGAAAACTCGAGCCGAGCCCGCGCTAAACCTTGACAGCTTATCCGACAAGCTGCAAATGCACCACCGCCAGCACCAAAACGGAAGTCAACATGAACCGATCCATATGTACATTTCGGATCGACTTGTTGAGCTTTTGCTTTGGTTTTTGGTTTTTGGCTTTTGCCTTTTTGACTTCTTACCTGTATTTCACCTCATACTCTCCCTACTATATTGGTCGCATCGCTTCCCGAGCTCATCTGCATGCCTGGTGCATACTTATCTTCCTCATGGGCCTGGAGATACAAGAGGTGTGTCGAATTTGCAGCAACTTAGATTCCTTGGTTGCCGTAGGGACGCTTCTAATATACGGCTTAGAAGGTCTTCAGTTTGGCTTTGAGGGAATTGCCCTGGATGAAGACGGCTGGAAATGGCTAGATCCATGGTTCTTGGATACTTGCATTGGTGCCAGTGCTAGCACCCATGTTCGAGCCCTTTCCCAACTTCTACGACACAGATACTTTGTGGCTACATATAGGAAGGCTACGCTTGGTACATTGGATACCCTCTTCAAATCATTGGGTGCAAAACCAACTCCAGTTTACAGGGTTCGGTTGTACGCTGTGCCGAGCGATGTTGATGGAGCACGGTTTGTGAAACTGTGGAGAAGCAGGTTGACGCTGGAAACACGTTTGGCCAAGATTTATAAGTCAAACTGGCTGGTTTTACGAGAAGTGGTTGACTTTTCGGCTGGTTCTTGGGAGAATGGCTCGGTGCTGGGTATCTCAGTCATGGTTCCCTTGATAGGACTGAAACCTGCTGGAAAGAAGCCTGAAACAGGCTCTTCGGAATCTTTTCATATCCAGAGATGGCTAGAAGGGTCGTCATATTTGGTTCCACTGCATTCGACTGTTCATTCTTTGGAAACAGTGGTGAAGCGAACGTACGATAGTATATCGCCACCAGATCTTTCAAAATACAAAGATAAGAACTTCCAGCCACCACTAGATATACCATCGGGAGAAGAGATAATAAAGGGCCTCGTTAATTGCTACTATACCAATCAATCCCCTATTAATGGAGTATCTTCTGTCTTATACCCTTTCCAGCTCAACTCGGTGTGCAAGATGTACGAAAAGGAACTGGTTCCAAAACGAGAAATCCTACCGAACTATACAAAAGTTACTTCTCCGTGTGGTTACAGCTACTATGTTGATATCTTCTTTTTGGACTTTCACAGACTACCAGATTCATTCCTTCTTCCGAAAGGCGGCATCCTAGCTGAAAATATGGGTCTCGGCAAGACATTGATCTGTCTTTCATTGGTATGTTTGACCAAGCATCAATTTTCTACCATACCAGAAGATGCTATTCTACATGATGACCAGAGTATGGAAGGCACTGTCAATGAAAAGCCCATAGAGCTTCCCGGTACGTTGAAGTCGCTCTGGGAAATCTGTAGGGAGACAATCTCTCAAAAGTCACTTCCCTGGAAATTTTATAAAGATGATCTCCCTTCATCGGTTGTTGAGAAGCTTTCTTACCGTCCTGGCTTTTTCAAGCTTCCGTTACATATTGCCGAGAATCATCTTGGGGTTCGTGCCCGTCACTCATTGATGCAAGATGGTCGCTTTCGTGTACTCTACCTTTGCAATACCACCTTGGTTATAGTACCCGAGAACCTTTTCCATCAGTGGCATGGTGAAATGACGAAGCATCTTGAACCAAATTACCTCAAGTCTCTCTTCATCTCAGATCGCTTCCAAGAACACCTTAAGACGGATAGTTCCGTTTACTCGAACTTACTTCCATCTTCACCACGCGAGTTGATCCAATATGATCTTGTTGTCATGACTATTTCGCTGTTCCAAAAGAGGATTCGGCCTGATGATAGTATCCTTAAAGCGATCCATTGGAAAAGACTCATTATAGATGAAGGGCACTCAATGGGCTCGAAATCCACTAGTCTCAGCTCCGACTGTAAATCATTACTGTGTGAAAGAATATGGGCAGTGACTGGTACGCCTACCTCTGGCTTGACGAATCTACATATGAATGAAGAAGAGCCTGTCACTTCAAGCCCCAGCAAGAAGAGGAAGTACACTGTTAAAAGCAGTTTTAGCGTAAAGGACGATCTTACTAGAGTTGGCAACCTTGTCTCGAGTTTCTTCAAAATTGAACCTTACTTCAGCCAGCCTCGGCTCTGGAGCTCTACAATTGTACGATACTTGACTTCAGAGAACTTCAACACCGAAACAAGCTTGAGGAATCTCTTGAATATATTGCTAGTGCGGCACAACTTGACTGAGGTCGAAAGGGATTTAAAACTACCACAACTACATCATGAAGCCGTCTTTATAAACCCATCTTACCAGAATAAGCTAGCTATAAACCTTTTTACCGCAGTTCTTGCAGTCAACGCCGTATCTTCTGAAAGGGAAGGCTCTGACTATATGTTCGATGCTTCCAATCATCAAGAACTCCGGAAATTGGTGAACAACCTTCAGCTCGCTACGTTTTACTGGACGGGTTTCAAACAACAAGACGTCGAAACCTTATTACGGATCGCAAAACATGGATTAAAGAAACAAAACAAGGATGGTGGTCCATATCATTCTACCTACGACAGACGATTACTTTACAATTCCATTAAAGCATCCTCAGAAGCATTAGAGAATCAAAGTTGGAGAACAGCAGCTGCTCTTCATGAGATGTTGTACTATGTTGAAGGCGTTCCAAATTCATTCGTCAAGCATTTTGGCATGGTGTTGGACCAATCGATGTCGCTTTTCGGGGCACCGCATCTATCAGCTCTCCAGAAGTTCTATTACAAGAACAGGTTTCTTAATATGAACGACACCGAAAAGTTGGAAATGAAATTACATGAAGCCTCAGGCCCATTTTGGGAAAGATACTGGATGGAAGCGGAACAAAAGGAGGGAAACTCACGAAAGCGACATCCTGGTAGTCCAGACAGTAAGGCTGTGGCCGGCACGAACTTGCTGGATTCCAAAGTCGACCCCGAGGTTGATCTTTTGAGAAGCAAGCAGAACATAGCCAGTGCCCGCTCTATCCGTTCGGCTTCTAGCATCCCAGAGAACAATTCGTACGAAAGGGTGTGCAATATCAAGAACGCTAACATTCGTGGAACGGCATCTTCCAAGCTCTCATACCTCGCAACAAAGCTCGTGGAGAATCAAAGAGCCGGTCTCAAGTCGATTGTTTTCTTCGAGTACGAGGACTCTGCTTACTACCTTTCCGAATTTCTAGACATTATTGGCGTGAAGTATATTTTATATGCTACTTTTATTGGTGCAAGTCAGAGGGCCAACAACATTATAGAGTTTGACCATCATGATTCCCAGGTCGACGGAGGAATAGCTCTCATCATGGATTTGAGATTGGCAGCACATGGATTGACTGTGATTTCTGCAACCCGAGTCTATTTTTTGTCGCCAGTATGGCACAGGTCTAGAGAAGCTCAAGCAATAAAGAGAGCACACAGAATCGGACAAACACAAGAGGTTTACGTCGAAACATTGGTTTTGCGAGGTACTCTCGAGGAGGAAATTTATAAGCGGCGAACCGGACATGAAGATGAAAGCTTTGATGGTCAACCTTCCAAGCATGAAGTGATTGATGACGCAGGTATGCAGCGATTTATCTTGAAGCATGAGTTTCTTCCAACTGATATTCACGAAGAGGAGCACTCATCATTCTCGATCCCGGCGCATGAAGACGTTGATAATCAGGATTTCAATGAGCACTTGGATGAAGAGTCTTCTCTTCAGTCACACACCATGACCAAACAGGACTATGGCGGTATACCCTATCATGACTGGACAATGCGGCTCTTTACTCAAGAAAACCTAGACAAGCTCAACAGCATGAAACAACAGAAACCAACCAAAGCAGAGTCAAATAGAGACTTGCTCAGTATAGGCAACACGCCCAAACGAGTTCAACAACAAAAGAAGGAGGGGATTGTCAAACGCAGGCGTGTGCAATTTAGATAGTGATAGATACTCAATTCTCCTCAAAATCAAAGCTCTCTCAATATCAAATTAGAATCTGCTGACGCCGTCATGAGAATTTTCTCTGAAGGATGAAAGTCCACATCCAAAACACCTTTGGCATGGTCGTCGAATTTGTGTACCATACGACGTGATGTTGAGCCCCATACCACACAAGTTGGCTCTTCTGATCCCAGCGATAGTAAGGTATCGTCAGAAGAAAAGGCAAGCTTCACAAGATTCTTCTGAGGTCCACCCACACTACCGTCATAACCATATTTTCCAACTCGACTGACTCCGTCAGTAATGATATTCTTCGTGCTAAGAAGTCTTACTTCACCATCCATAGATCTCGCTGCAAGCATATTCCCGTCGTGACTGAGAGCCAACGACGTGGTTGGTGCCTGGAAAGGCTGGGACTTCCATGCCAATTTCTTTGTTTTCACATCATAAGCACGAACGTAAGAGTCTATTCCACTCACGTAGATGGTATCTTTGGAAGCGTCACACGCTAGTAGAGGATACTCGGTAGTGAACTTGAAGATCTCGTTCTTTTCCCTCTCATCCCACACAATTGCATCGCCGTCATCTCCAACGGAAACACTTTGCTGGCCCAACTTAGCGCAATCGTTAACAACAGAAGAGTGGCTCTTGCCTACTCTCTTCTTGACTCCAGTTTCTGTGTCCCAGAAAGCGACGGTCGTATCTGATGAAACAGAAAACAACGAGGCCTCCAGTAGCCATCGTAGAGAAGTGACTGCTCCTTTATGTCCTTGAAGAATACCGTAATTGGGGATCTCTTCTTCGAGATCCACCGGTAGCTTCCATAGCAAGATGTCTCTGTCCATTCCTCCAGAAGCTATGTTTTCACCGTAAGGACTGAACTTGGCCGAGAGAACATTTCCCTGGTGACCCAGCAAAAGAACGGCATCGTCATAGAGAATATTACCTCCACGACCGTTGCGTGTTGGTTGAAGAGCCATGTTGTGGATTATGTATGGCCTGTGCGCATCTCATCAGTTATACATTACGGTGCATTATATCTAGGCGAGGTACTCGTAAGAGTCTCCCTCACAACGTGCTATGTACTCCTTCTCCAACAAGTATTCGATTGCTCTTTTGAGGTCGATGAGTTTTGCCTTGAAACGTGATTGGGCCTGGAGTAAAACCTCGTTGACCAACTCGTTGTGCTTCATGGTCTTTCTGGCCTTCATTATTCTCACGATACTAGCCGTAAGGTAGTTCTTTCTCGACTCGTCAATCTCCTTGTTCGTGTCTTCGTCTTCTTGTTTCTGTTCGCTCTTGATTGTGCTGACGAAGTTGACCTTCAACTTCTTTGACTTGTACTCGTTCACGATTGTGAAGGTGGTGTCAGGAGAGTTGAACTCCAGAGGCGAATTAGGGTTCTGCTCAAGCAACTTGAATTTAACAAGCGGCGTCAAGTGGGCCTCAAATACGTGTTTGGCAACACCAACGATTTCATGAAGTTGGGCGTAGGAATAGGTTGTGTTTTTGTTGAAAGCCAAGATGATCATGAGTTGCACGTTGGTAACGGTGAAAATGAATGGAGGTTTACCTTTTCTTGACAAGTTAGCTTTGATTTCACTCTTTCCGTGGTTCCAAAGCCACTGCAATTCTCTACCGTTATGCTTGCCAGTGTATTCCTCTTCCACGGCCTTGATCGTGTCCTGCAACTCGGGCGCAACATTGAGTTTATAATCCTCAATATGATGGAATGGCCACATGCTCTGGGCCAAAATTAATGGGGTAAAGTCGTTGACAACCGACCGATCTCCAAGGATTTGTCTGATGTTCATCTTCAAATCTTCCAGAGACTTCATATCTTGGAACATCTTGCTGATTTTAGACGTGAATTCCATCGAGTTACCCTCTTGTAATCTTTGTAACATACCTTCTTCTAGCTCGTCAGACTTTGTATTACCATTAATCAATCTCTTAGCAAGCAAACGGCGGTAGTTGTTTTCAAAGACATCTTTGTTGTCGATGTATTTCAACATGAGAGCTAAGTTGTCAGCCGTCATATTGGCGACATCAGCTTCCTTAGATGTGGCTTTCAAGAAGCTGTCGGCATACTTAGCCAACAATTCCGGAGTCTTGCTTGCGCTCTTTGGAGTAGGTGTAGCGATGACATTAATGTTGACAAAGTGTCGACAAGCAGAGTCTAACGCTTTGATGAAAAGGGGGTCCTTCTTAAATGCATTAAAGACAACATCGTTGAACTTCATGTAAACCAGAATCAACGTGTGTATGTATACCTTTGGAGAGATGAGACCTTGAGACGATCTCTTGGTCCTCTCTTCAGGCGCTGGTGCGCCAGTAGGTTCTGCGGAGGTTTTAAGCTCTTCTATAGCTTTAGCAGCCTCTACCTTGATGTGGCTCTCCAAACTATCTGCCAATGGCTGCAATGTGCTGGGTACCTTGGATAATAACTTGTACATCCTCAGGATATGGTCGATTTCATTTTGTTCGAGCAACTTGAGGAACTGGTCGTACATCTCATTGGCGTGATCTCTGATCAAAACCATGTGCAACACTTCAAGCAATTGCCTCTTGCTCCGTTCCTCTAAGTAGTTGTTGGATCTGGAAATCTCCTCAGACAATCTGCTCTCGCATTTCATCATGTAGTCGACAACGTTGTGCAGTGAGAGGAAGCTGTCACTCTCTTTCTTGTAGTAGACAGCGGTACGAGTCATGAAATCCATTTCGAAATGCTTCGTGTAGACCAACATATTCGTCTTCTTCAAATCGTTGGTGTCAATGCCCAAATCAACCATGGATCTGACGGCCACGGAAATGACATTTGTGTCGACGATCTCGTTGTTTCTCTGCCTCTCAATCAATTCAAGCACCTCGTTCATGATCCTGTCGGCGTTGTTATTAAACATATGGTACTTCCACTGGAGCAATGCCAATGTGTTGACGTCAAAGATGTCTCTTCTTCCGTCTGAGCGCTCCTTCTGGACCCAGTATCTGTTCATATAGTCAAAAACATTATTCATGTAGCCAGCACCAATGGTGAAACGCTTCCATTTCCTGACGTAAAACTCCAAGAACAGCTCGTGTGGCTCCTTCTGCAAGCTCTGGATGAAGTTGATTAGGTACTCTTGTAGTTTATTGTATATCTCTGCCCCCGTCAAGGAGTATGTGGTCTTATCCTTACCAGATTTGCTGAAAACAGACACATTCAGGTTACGAGACTTGTTGGCACAGTAGTTATACACGGCGGTGTAGCAGTTCATGTACATTCTGGATGTGACGCCCTGATCACCCTGGGCCCCAAGAATGAACTCGAGACCAGGTTCAATGAAATTCCACGTGGCATCCAAATCACCTGCTATTGGAAGGGTTTGGGGTGACGACATGTGTGGCGGTGATTGGGAATAGTATAGAGAAGAAAGATTTCTAATGGATCCCAGATAGCGCTGTTGCGATTGTGGTAGGACATGGGTGCAGGAGTTGACTGGTAGTACTACTGGAGGTGGCCGAAGTTGGAGACGACTAGCCTGCAGAAACACCTGATCCATGGGAATTTATATGATTTAATTTAATTTGTGGTTCTGAAGTGTTGGTATTGTTGTTTGTTGGAAGTTTGTGTGGCGCTTGGAATTGTTGCTCAGGAGGTGGGATCTACGGGTACTCGCTAACCCTTGAATTATATTACTATCTCTACTCTGTCCTTGAATCACTGACGGTCACCCTATCTACCACTCGTATAATAGATATCGTGAACGTAAGAACCCATAGACATAGCGCCAAAAACAAAAACGATGTTAACGCTTTTTGTCGCCTGCAAAGAGACGATACTGGTGGGTAAAAGATCCCCAAGCTCTTGAGAACATCAGAGTTCACGTCATGACAAACCCATTCCTGGTCGGCTAAGGAGTTGAAAGCCAATGAAAGGTTTGCCGAGGAGAATATAATGAAAAACAAGTCTAACATAATGAGCTTCATCTTCCCCAGCGGGTTTCTCAACCCCATTGGCTTACCAGAGTACTCGTCGTACGCAATATAGACAACATAAACCACTGCAAAGCAGTTCACCACAATGGCCATGATAGTACTGGCTTGTTGTGGAATTTCAAAGTCATCATACTTCTTTTGGAGTTTTCAAAGATGGTACATGCGAGGGCTAAAGCAGCCACGCAGAACATGAGGATAAGGATACGCAATAGAAGAGGTACCAATGGATTGGTGATGAAAATCCTCTTCAACGTGGGTAAAAGAACAGCACGCTTCTCGTCCAGCATCCAGTAGCCAGCTTGGGACCTGTGACGAACTTTTTCATCCGGCTTTTGCGGTTTCTTCTTGAACATCTTCGACCAGAACCCTGGCGAGCTATCTATGTCGGCGATAGAGTCATTAGACGAGGCGCCCATGAGAGCGAGCCGAAGTCTCTCGTCTCCGCCCCATGGCTCGTCAAAGTCGGCCCGCTCAGCGAGCGTCGAAACTTCATCCATTCTATCTGGCGGATACACCTCGGGCATCTTGACGGTCTTGATGAAATTGCTCCAGTTGCCGCCTATAGAGCGGACGAAAGGGTCGTTGGCAAACAGCTGGTACTGTTCTTCGTCGTCCCAGCGGGTCTGATGTTGCGCTCTTAACGACTGGGAGAAATCCGCCTGGCCCACGTTGACATTGGCATTATTCTGTTCCCTGTGGTGGGCCTGCGCTAGTCTATCCAACACATACGTTGGCACAAGAGCCGCCGTCTGGGAATAGAACAGAAGAGGCGTCTCGGCGACTGGATCTAGTGGGTAGAAGTTACCATTTTGGTCTGCTTTGGCATTGGAATGGCGCTCAGATTGCATTTCGAGTGCCTTCACTTGATAGTTCCTTCTTGCCGCGTGGTTTCTATGGTATTGCCGAGTCTAGGGGTACTCAAGAAAGGCCAGTTTTTTGTAAGTCTCTGGTATGGTGGATGGTTAGAGTGCAATTCGGCAAGTGAGGTTTGTAGCAAATCCCAGAGGTGACTGCAGACTGACGTTTTGCATCCAAACACAAGCAAGTCGAAGGATTCTATAGGAGACCGAAATATAGGGGCACGCCAGGATTAACCAATTTTTTTTAATTTTATTTCACAATCACTGGTCCCAAGATTATCTTCGTATCTTCAAAAATATCCTCCTTCTCCTTTGGCAGCCCCTGATGCCGATGTGGTATGTTTACTTACATTGCCGCATTGGGCAGGTATGATAAACGATGTGGGACTAGCGCCAATCGAAGAGACACAAAACCAGTAGCCAATCTTAGAGGAAGCGATGGAACCTAAATTTGATTTTTTCAAAACTAGGATTTTGAATTTGGTTTTGGTTTTGAGCCAGTGTTTGGTATCCTTTCTTTTTCACTTTTTTTTCAAGCTTCGCCTTGCCATGTTGCATTCTCATATTCGCTAAGACACTGTCACTGGCGTGCGTCTTCTCTGGCATGTGTCGTACTGAACCGAGGCATACCATAAAGCAAACCTCCAAACACAATGTAGCACAATACTTAGACTTCCGATTGCTAGTAGAATCTGCTTGTCAGTTAATGCAAGCCATCTTTTTTTCCCTTCTCGGATTGTCTTTGTACGCCCTCTGGTTCGTTGCTCTGGCGGTACTATTTTGCAACTTCCTGCATACTTCCCCACATCCACTTGCTGATAGTTCGATGGGCCTTTGCCCCTTCAGCAACCCTCTGATGCTTGTTACCAGGTGTGAGAGAACTGTATCGCATATTCTTTCAAATAATGGCAGTCGTTCGCTAGGCGCAATGGCGGCCTTGAATTCCTCAGCTTTTCGTCATGCCGCCGTCGGTCCTTGGAGAACAAGACCGTTGCCATGGGCTATGGTGGGGAACAGATTCAGGTACATGTCTACTGATCTGAAGCCTGAAGAGCATAGCGGATCAGAGATAAAGCAGCCAAAACCTATTTTTGATCCCGAGACGCTTTATATCGTTTCCATCCCAATCACAACCCACAGGTCTTACATATTTTGCAACCACAAACTGTCTTTCCTAGACAAGGGCCAGAAGGTGCCATTATATGTGAGAGCCGAGGCGAAAATCATAGCCTTGGCTCGCAAGGGTTGGGATAAGCTCCGAAGTTCCGAGATTACTATCAACAAGAAAGTTGTGGTGTTTGCCAATAAGCTCCTCGATACCATCCCATATGACGAGAGTTGCCTTCAATCTTTCCCTGCAAAGAAAGTCATGGTTAGAGAGATCAACGAGGAACACCTTCAAGAGGTACCCAAAACGTTAGTCACGGGAAAGATGAAGGAGAAGAAAGTTTCTGTGGATCAATTGAAACCCATCCCAGTGTATCACCCCAGGTTCCAAGAGGCACTGGCTATTCTCTCGCAGATGCATCATTTCAGAGATCAATTTGGTACTTATCATCGCAAGTGGGCCATTTGGTGTGGAATTGGTGTCCCAATCACCCTTCCCCTTGCGCTTATCCCAGTAATGCCGAATGTGCCGGGTTTCTATTTGGCATATAGGTTCTACTGCCACATCAAAGCACTCATGGGTGTCAACAACATGGGCTACTTGTTGGAGACCACTGGAGATCCAGATGCCGACCCAACGCCTGACGACACCACTCATTTGACATTCCAGGCCTGCTCTAAACTAGACGTTCCATACTTGGCAGATGCGACCTTTGCAAAAGTCAAAGCAGAGGATAATAATGAGAATGAACTGGTTCTTGTGACCCACGACACAATTGATAGAATCGTGGATCACAGCGGCCTTGAACAATTAAGAGACGACCTTCACAAGGCATTGAAGCAAGAGCTGGCCCGCTTAAAGAAGCAGTTGGCTGAGGAGAGTGTACAGTAAAGCTCCCCCAGCCAGTGTGAAGGTGTTCGCGCGTGATGTTGTTCACGTGTGAGGTTCAAAAAAAGCAGTCACAGGAGGGCTCCGCACAGTCTGCGACATGGATTTCTGGTGTGCTTTGCACGACGGTCACTTGTCGGCAGACTCATATATAGTGCGACTGGTCCTTCTCTCTTACTTTTTTTCCTCCAGCATTCATTCACTATGAGAGATAAGTGGAGAAAGAAGAGAGTTAGAAGACTTAAGAGAAAGAGACGGAAGGTTAGAGCTAGATCCAAGTAATTGGACAGCTTAGTCTGACGCTCTCATGGAACATTGGCTGAAAAGCTTTCACCCCATCGAGATGTCCGTACATAGCAATACATGCCTACGGTATGAATAAACCACAACAATGTAGTCTAGGAAGACGAACAACTAAGGAGGAAGTCTATTCAAACGGTGATGACAATAAGTGGTCTTGACGGAGGCTTGCTGAAGGGATGATCGAATCAAGAATATATTTCCAAGGTACACCTACGATGAGAATGGCCATGCCCGAGTGAGCAATGATAAATGCATAGCTTGACTTGAGGAGGCTCACTCGACGATTTTGACAAAAATTTGCCTTATGAATTGCTTGATTGGCAATTTTCATTCCCTTGGAAATGGGATATTCGTTGGTGGTACCGTCACCTCTTGTGGTGTACGGGTGTAGAAATGGTTGCAAAAACCCAGCCTGATCTGGTATGGTAAAACACAAAGACCGTTGAACCCAAACCAGACATGCCATTACCTCCATCTCCACAAAGTATACATCGAAAGTCGATCTCTAAGCTGAGGCGGTCACATCCCGACTCTCCAAGTTCTGCAATTTTCAATTTTCTGCCTGAAAGAAGTGGTTTTGACCATATAAAAGCGTACAATGAACAAGCAACTTCAGCTGCCTTTTCGTTTGCACCTTCACCACCTCTAAGGGTCAAAACAATTCCTCAATATGTTGGTCGCTCTTCTCGCCTGCCGCCTGGATTATCAATTACTTTGCCAGCCAACATTACAATCATCAGGTCAACAGGTAAGCTCAGTCATGTAGAGAGCCTAAGTCAATTTCCATTGGGCGGTTCAGGGAACACAGAAAATGCTGTTGAGAATCAGCCAGAAAGCACAGTTTCACCAGAATCTGAGCGATCAGATACTCCTAACTTTCAATGTCAGGCTGGTCCTCGAAGTCCTCCAGAACCAGCGCATTGCGTTGAACGACCTCAACTACCGACTGGTTTGTTCTTAGACCCGTTTACTGAGTACATGCTGGACCGTTTGGCTCGTTTCAGGCCACTGGATGGTCAAAGCAACCCAAACATGCCGCTTGATTTTGCTCATCCATATCAAGCCAATGATGATAGTCCTCAACAATCGCTGTGGACCAATTGGCTCACTAATAGGTGGCAGCCGGCTCCTTCTGCTCCGGTAGCAACAACAGCTTTATCTCCTTTGGTTGAAGGACCGCCTGCGGCAAGTGGAAGTTCTCTTTTCTTACCAAGAGATGCACCTCAATTGATTACTGAAGAGCCGGCGTCTGCGGCACTAGAAGCTACACCGCAAGCTGAATTATTGGAGGACAGTAAGACAGAAGACGGGCCGGAGAGTCTGTCAGGTCAGTGTATATGGTGTCTATGTTGATACAAGTAGCTGATGTAACAAAATATGTGTTTTGTGCTACACCTCACGTACGTAAGGTATTCTAAAACGTAAACTAAGTAGATAAAATGCACATGGTGCAATGAATGAAATAGAAGTTTTATGGGAAAGACATTTCTTACTCGGCAGCTTCGCCAAAACGTTCGCTGATCTTGGTGAACAACTCGTTGAAGTTCTTACGACCAGCATCCTCACCGTCAGCAGGCTCAAAGAACTTAGCGCTCGAGACGGCATGCTTCACATCACCAGTAGCCTCGGCTAACTTACCCCAAGCGGCACCGTTGGCAACAGCCTTCTGGGCCTCGTCGTGGTAGTTAACAAAAGCACGCATCATGTCGTAGGTCTTCCAGATAGGACAGAACTGGTCATAGGTGGAGTAACCGTTCTGTTGCAAGAAGTCCTCCTTAATCAAGTTAGAAACATCCAAAACAATCTTATCGGAGTCGGACAAAGCGGACTTACCGACCAATTGCACAACCTGCTCCAACTCTTCGGCGTTAGACAAGATCTCCTTGATCTTAGTTCTCAAAGCCTTGAAGCCAGGGAAGTTCTTTTCGTAGTATGGATCCAAAACGTTGGTGTACTTGGAGTAAGAGATACCAGTGTTAATGGATGGGAAATGCTTACGTTGAGCCAATTTCTTGTCCAAACCCCAGAAAACTTGAGTAATACCCAAAGTAGCAGTAGTCACAGGATCAGAGAAATCACCACCGGCTGGGGAAACAGCAGCAACAATGGAGACGGAACCGACTCTGTCTGGAGAACCCAAGGAGGTGGCCTTACCAGCACGCTCGTAGAAAGAAGCCAACTTAGCACCCAAGTAAGCAGGGAAACCTTGATCAGCAGGCATCTCACCCAAACGACCGGAAAGTTCTCTCAAAGCCTCGGCCCAACGAGAAGAGGAGTCAGCAATCATAGAAACATGTTTACCCTGATCACGGAAGTATTCAGCGATAGTAATACCAGTGTAAATAGAAGCTTCACGAGCAGCGACAGGCATGTTAGAGGTGTTAGCGACCAAAGTAGTACGCTTCATAATAGGCTCCTTCTTACCACTCATCTCAGTGTAAAGTTCTGGGAATTCCATCAAGACTTCAGCCATCTCGTTACCACGCTCACCACATCCAGTGTAAATGATAATATCAGAGTTGGAGAACTTGGACAAGGATTGAGAAATGACAGTCTTACCACAACCGAAAGCACCTGGAATACATGTAGTACCACCTTGGACACATGGGAACAAGGAGTCCAAGACTCTCTGACCGGTCAACAATGGGTAGTCAGCAGTCAATTTCTCAGCAACAGGTCTTGGGACTCTGACAGGCCATGTGTGCATCATGGAGTACTTGTGCTTCTTTCCTTCGAACTCAACTTCCAACACAGGGTCCTCAACAGTGTAGGAGCCAGCCTCAGCAATCGAGGTGATGGTACCTCTCGCTCTTGGAGGCAACAAGATCTTGTGGTCATCTAACAAGGAGTTCTCGAAAATGGAACCAAAAATGTCACCACCAGTGATGTGGTCGCCAACCTTCAAGGAGGCAGGGTTGAAGTCGTATTGCTTCACTCTGTCCAAGCATGGAACATCGATACCCCTTGGGATATAGATAGACTGGGACTTCTCTTTAATTTCTTTCAAAGGTCTTTGAATACCATCATAAATGTTCTCCATCAAACCAGGACCCAATTCCACAGACAAGGGCTTTCCAGTTCTCAAGACTGGGTCACCCACTGTAACACCTGCGGTCTCCTCGTAGACCTGGATGGTTGCCTTGTCACCATTAATTCTAATGACCTCACCAACCAAATTAGCATGACCAACCTTCACCAACTCGTACATAGCACTACCAAGCATGTTCTCGGCGATCACCACTGGACCAGAGATAGAGAAGATTTGACCATATTGCGATTCGGCGGCGTCATCAAGAGAAAGGCGCTTAATTTCCTTCCTTGCGTTTTCCAAACCACCGGCCTATTTGCGTTAGTAATGAATTGAAAGGTGAAAACGATCAATCGTTGTGTTGTTCACATACCATTGTGTGTTGTCGATGTCGTAGCTTACTCAAACCGGTGAATTGGCTTTATCGTTAATGAACGCTCTGTCGTGCGCGGCCTAATACTTGTGGGCACCAAATTGGACTGGTAATAGAAAGAGGTATAATTGACATTTCCAAGAGAAATTGATGAAGTAATAGATTTAATTTATTCCTTGGATTTCAATTAGTCATCGGATTATCTTACAATTTTATTATATTTCGTGGAACTATCCACATTGTCTTATCTTGCAAAGCGCAACCTAAAGATCCAAGGAGGTGAATTGATGGTGGTGAAGAGGCATTGAGTGGCAATTCGATTCTTTATCAATCTATAGACTTCTGTATATTTATAATAGTATCTCTGTGACTTTGCTATGGGTTCCTCGTGGCATTTAAAATGGTTGCAAAATGGCCATGCAGGTGTGGTTCAGATTGTTCGCTAATTGTTACACTTCAAAGCGATCAAGAATCCCAAAATTGGGTAGAATCTTTTGGGAGGATACTTCCTTAGCTGATCCTTTGATTCTTTATTAACTTTACAGATTTTTCGGATTTGTGGCGTCAAATTGAGTTTACCGAGAATCGCATTATTGCCATTTTGCAACCATATATAATTAAGTATAGCCAAATTATGAATTACAGCTACTCCACTAAGAAAATAATTCTTCACTATAAATTCGAAAACGTCGTAGAATCAAAACTTAAAGTGATGGCAGACCCAGAGAATGCAATTGATATCGAAAACGGAATAATATTAGACTTTTCGTTTATAATGCTAGCGTACTTACTATACTACCGTAGTGGTCCACCATACAGCTACCTAAAGCTTAGCGCCTAGTTTTCTGGCACGGTCCAAAGCAATATCACACATTGCATTGAATGCTTCACGTCTCTCAGCAGCAATATCGTTCCGCTGAATCCTTTCAGTCATATTCTGCATGATTGTCTCTCTAGAACGACCATTGACGAACACAACATAACGAAGGCCTGGGAAAGTAGCTTCATACTGAGCGTTGAGGTCTGCGAGCTTGTTAGCTTCTTCTTCACCCCCAGCTAAGGACTTCTGCTCCAGGTTAGAGTGTGATGATAGCTTGTCCTTTGAAGGACCAAGTCTAGGATGTGCTGAGATAATGGATGCAACGTCAGGTGAGACTGAAGACTTGGCTTCTTCTCTCTCCAAGAATGATAACAATTCACCTCTGGTGGATTCAATGAGGGTAGTATAAGAATTGAAGGGTTCTTTGATCACTTCCTTGATGATAAAGTCACAGAGCACGGGGCAAGGCTCAAAGAGATGTCCAAGGACATCCGAAACCTCATCTTTCTTCAACTCAGCAAGCGTTTCTGGATCAGGAAGAGACATTAGATCTCGATAATATTGGAAGAAAAGGTGGATCTCATTGAGTGGAAATCGGATCTGAAATATACGTCTGATAAGGCCCGGAGAAAACCGAGACCATTTGGGTGCAGGTGGGAGATAGATCGATTAACCTAATTCCACTACAAAGAAGTAAATTTCCGTTCGTAAGTTTATATTAAATATGCTAGTGTAATCTACATGCTTAGGTGAAGTGTTCCATTTCACGCAATCTGCTGGTCTCCTTCTTGGATGGGGCACCCTGTTGAGCGATCAATGGATGTCTCCAGTGTTTCACATAAGAGAAAATAACATCAGCCAACTGATCGGTCTTGTCGATACCCAAGTCAGCAAACGTCTTAGCGTTAGGGTCGATGACTTGGTTGATCAAGTGTCTTTGCACCTGGTCGGGGTTGGTCTGCTTCCAGTAGACGTATTGCTTCAACTGAGCAACAGCCCTGGCAACAGCCAATGGGATCTGGTAGTCAGCAAAGCTGTATGAGAAGGGACCGACCTGGGAGAAATCTTGAGTGATACCGTGCACCATCTCTCTGATTTCTCTGAAAGACAATTTTTCCAGACCGTACAATTCGAAGGTCTGGCCAACGGTGGAGTCATCGAAACCGATTCTCTCAAGACCATGGGCAACATCAATAACATGAACAGGGTAAATTTCCTTAGCGTTTTTGTTTGGAGTCCACATCTTCAACTTTGGACCCAAGTAGTTCAACAAGTTGTCTTCACGACCGTACATTGGAGCTGGTCTAACGATGGTAGAGTCAGGCAAGATGTCTCTAACAACTTGCTCAGCAATACCTTTAGTAGCGTAGTAAACGGAATCAGAGGCTGGGTTGGCGTTGTATGAAGAAACGTAGACGTATCTTGGGTTACCAGCGTCCTTCACAGCTTGCGTGATACGCAGGGTAAGCTCAATGTTGACGTCAGCCATGGAGAAGTTCTTGGTGTTGTAGTCAGCACCAATACAGTTGAAAACAATGTCGGAGTGCTGGACAGATTCGGCGATGGATTGCAAGTTTCTACCGTCAAATTCCACAAAGTTAACCACACCCAAGTCACCGGTAACTTTCAAAAATCTCTTCTTCATATCATCTCTATAAGGAACAACAGTGGTAGTGCCGTGTCTGGCCAATTTGGAAGTAAGGTAACGACCCAAGAAACCAGAAGCACCAAACACAGTAGCGGTGTAACCGGTTCTTGAGGAACGGCCACCAGGACCGCTGGCCACATGGACCTTTCCGTTACGGGAGATGTTGATATCAGATTCCAACACAGAAGTGTACAAGGAGCGAACAGGAGCTCTGAAGTTTGCACGTAACATGGTGTGTTGAAGGACTGTAATTCTTGAAAGGCCTTTTTGAAGATGATTTTTTGGTTGAGTGAAGCGGTTTGGCTGAAGCTTTCCTGCAGGATCGCGAATAAGCTTGTTCTGGTTGGCTGAAAGACTTGGGTGGTGAAGTACAGTGAAGAACATTAGACATGATTTTTTTTGTTAAAAAAGAGAAGCTAGAACAGTCGTGATGCATGAAGCGTGCTGGAAGCACATCGAGAACATGTATGAAAGGTAGTGGGAAGAAACCACGCGGGTTTGACCTTCCGTAGTTTTTCCCCTGGGAGTAAACAGTCGAGTGCGAAAACCTCTCCCAGATCTGGAATTTCGGAGCCAACTGGTAAGGCTTCCACCACTATCCCTCACGTTGCCAGTAGTATTACAATTCCCAATTGAAGGGTCATGAGACGTAGATTGCAAAGCACACTGCTTACAAGAAATAGTCCGGCGTCTTTCTTGTGACAGTGGGCTCGCCTGGCCGCACAGATGGGTCGTATTGCAAGAATTGTTTCTGATGGCTCTCGTCCATTTCCATGATAGCGGCCTGGTTACCACATCTATAACAGTAGTTTGGAGCCGAGAAGATGGTCACCACGGCTTCTTGATGCGACCACGAGTAACCGTCCATCACCAACTGATGCGCACGAGCAACGAGGTCTAAGTCGTTGGTATGATTGAACTGCTCAGAAATATCCTGGCCAAAAGTGAAACCAGCGCCTCTGGCCGAGATACCCCATCCACCACGGTCGTCTGGGTCAGACCACAACAAGTCACACATTGGACCGTCGTGGGGCACCTCTTGGATTCTATTCAATTCACGCACCTGGTCAATAGTCTCAACCATTGGCGAAAGACCTCCGTGAAGACAGAAGACCTTATTGTCCACAAGAGCGGTAATTGGGAAGTAGTCAAACAAATCAGTGAACAACTTCCACACGGTGGCTGAGCCATACTTACGCAAACACTCGTCGTAGAAACCGTAAACCTGAGTGATTTGTCTGGACTCGTGGTTGCCTCGCAAGATGGTGATTCTGTTTGGGTACCTCACCTTCATACACACCAAGTACGACACAGTCTCCACCGAGTAGTAACCTCTGTCAACGTAGTCACCCATGAATAAGTAGTTGGTATCAGGGCAAGGACCACCAATCTTGAACAATTCCATCAAATCGTGAAACTGGCCGTGCACATCTCCGCATATCGTGACGGGCACTTGCACTGGCTGGACATTCTCTTCGAATTGTAAAACATCAATCGCCATATCACACAATTTCTTGACATCTTGCTCGGAAAGGGGCTCGCACTGAGACAATTTCTCGATCCATTGGTCCAATTGATTAATCGACGAGGTGCTAACTTCCTTCTTACTTAGCTCCTTGCTTTCGTCCACCTTGGTGGGTTGCACTTGCTCATCCGAAGCGTCTTCCATGGGCACATCCGTATCCAAATCCATGGTACGGTATTTACTTATAAGTTCTAATTGTGTAAATCAGGAGGTTGGGAATTGGTTTAAAAAAGGGGGTTGTACTCTCCGTCAAAGCGGTTTATGGCTGATTTCAAAAAGGAACGGGGAGAGTTAGTTGGGACCTCTTTTTTTTTTTTCTTCTTGGTGGGTCGTGTAAAATTTGGCCTGCGGTGTGTTCTTCAGCTCAAATATGCCACTGATGCAGATAGAAGCGTATGCTGGAGGAAGAAATGAAAGGCGACAACTAAAGCGGGCACCAGGGTTGGGGGAAGTAAAGGTTGATTATATGAGTGTACTTTGGCAGTTGTGGGTTTTTTTCTACGTTTTTTGTTGCCAGCTTTGTCGTCCAGCCTGGGAGAGCGCACCTGGTGCACGGGTGTAAACACCCCGAAAATAGCCCTAGCTCGAAACCGGACGGACCAGAGATCTCCATGTGGTCGGGAAGGAAAGAGTGGTTTTGGAAAATAACCTGGCTAATTATAGATTTCCAGGATTAATATAAAAAGGACGGGATTTCCCTGGTTCTGGGGTTGCCATTTTTTTTTGGTCCTGCCGTCATGGAGTATCCTCATATCCACATAGAGGACCGATTGATCACCAGCCACGGTTACGTCACATAGCGGCAGACGAACATCCAAAGCTTAAACGGTGTAGAGGCAGCAGAAGAAAAAGAAAAGACTCATTGAGGAAAATCCATGAAAGGAAGATAATATTTGATGAAAATTGGCAAAGATCTGCCTTTTGTGTTCGTTTGGTACTGGAAAGTACACAAGTTTGCAGCCGTCTAAGTCGCACCGCAACCCTTACGGATACTTCAACAAGGAAGCCGTACCTGCAGCGCTACAGTGTGCTGTAATGGAATTCACAAGTACAATTTTTGTTTATATAGAATAAATACTAGCAGCTATATGGTCTGTCTGTGTCTCATCTAAAGTCTCTTGGCAGATGGCGCAAGCTTCTCAAAGAAGTTCTTAGCAACCTCCACACCAACGAAGGTGGCAGCGTTGGCTGGGAAAGATCTGGCCAAAGCTGGACCCACACCTGGGAAGAAGGCCTTGATACCACCCTTGCCGTAGATCTGCTTGGTGGCAGTAGCGATAGAAATGTTGACGTTGGAAGATTGCTGGGTAGACTTGATGGTGTCAATTGGGAAAACACCGAGCCACATGGCAACACCAGCAAAACCACCGGCAACAGAAATGGCACCCAACGACAAGTCCTTACCTGGAGTGGACAACTTCTCCTTCAAGATCTCGTAGGTAGCAAAGTAAAGAGCAGAACCTGGACCGTCTCTGGCCAAAGTAGCAGCGGAACCCTTGAAAATGGATCTGATACCACCGGTCTTGTACATCTCAGCAATGACAGAACCCATAGTGGTCTTCTTACCGTCAGCAACCTGCATCATAACCTTGACTCTCTCGAATGGAGCAGCGACCAAAGTAGTTGGAACAGCAGAGATGAAACCAGCAGTAGAGGTCTCACCAACAGTAAAGTCCTCGGCCTTCTTGCCAGTGTAAGAACCGACAATCTTCTTACCCATGTCGTAACCCCAGAAGGAAACAGCGAACATAGGAGTAACACCCAACAATGGAGGCAACACACCTCTGTAGAAACCAAGAGCACCGTCCTTGGCCAAGGTGCCCTTAAGACACTCGGCGGTGGACTGGTAAACACCAGTTTGCAAACGAACCTTGACCAAGTCGAATGGGTGGCCAGTTAAGACGGCACAAACACCACCAAAACCACCGGCACCGAAACTTTTCACGTTATCAACCAAAACACTGTCGACTTCCTCCATGTTGTATCTAATTTTATCAGCAATAAATATATAAGATTTGAAAAATTCGTGCTTTGCAAAAGCTGAATGGAATTGAAATTGAAGGAAAGGAACTTGTTAAAACAAGAAAAGGGAAAAACAACAAAAATGTATGGGAAAGAAAGGGGAAAGGAAAAAAAAGGAAAATTTCTTGTTGATAGCAGTCAAGTGATTTTTATATGTACCGAGATTTTTTCTGTCCCTGCGGATGAGAGTCCGGGGAAATCACTGCTCGAGAGATTTAATCCGCGGTCCCTCAGGCCGAGAAACCTCTCTACCAACCAGATTCGGTGCCTTTTGCTGTGTGCATTATTCTTGCAAATTGAATCGTTTCTTTACGGATGACATTCTCGGTTTTCCTGCTATTGTAGTCGTGGCTGCGCAAATATGCGTTTAGACAAACCATCGATTTACGAGGCCAACCACGGTCTGTTTCCTGTTATCTGTTCTTCGGACTTGCTGTTGATTTTTCACCTCTGCGCACCCAGAAGAATCCGCTGAAAAATTGTGGTTACCACTTTAGAGACGAATGCTGGTGTGGAAAAAATTCGGCAAATTTTTGGTTATTATCACACCATCAGGGATCCCGAATAATCACAAAATTAATTGCCCTGGTCATCGTCGGGTGTTGTTCTCTTTTGCACTCGGCTTATGTTTTGTGGGGTTGCGCACCGATGGTCCTCTCGATAAGACGAGCTCGTTTTTTCTTCTCACACCATCTCACCTAATTATAACATCTTGCTCAAGTCTTTCAAGTCCAAGTCTGCACGAAGATCCTTGGTAAAAGTTTGTAGTCTTGGCTCAAAATTGCTCTTGAAAAGGTCTTTGTACATCACTTTCATTAGGTCTGAAAGACGCACGTGAAGATGTTCCAAATCACCCTCAAACGCAACGCCTGCATCCGACTCTACCGACCTGCTCAAGTCGAGCAAGTTGACGTAGCTCACAACCGAGGAACCAAACTCTTCACTACTTTTTAGGAACGCAAATAAGATCTCCATGAACGCAAAAATCTGATCAATCAATGGCTCCCGACTCACCTTACCTCTGTACTCTTCGTTTATAAGCTTGCAATCATAAACGCTTTTGAGGTATTTCAGATGCATGGCTGTTAACTCGTCTATTGTGTGCTCCACAATATTCAGCCCTGCCAATGGTATCCTCTCAATGTCCGAAAACGCTGGGCTGGTTTGGTATGCAAACGCTGCAGCAAATGTTTTGTCAAGTATAGGAAGCTTCCTGTCCTTACGCGTAGTTTCGCTTGTGAACATTGGATCCACCGACAAGTTGCTTTTAAAAACCAGTTTTATGATATTCTGCTGGAAATTACTCTCGATCAAATCGTACGATAAAAATTTGAGGAGTGTAGTTAATAATCCAGAAAGACGAAAGCGTATTAAGTTGATCGTCCTGAGACACTTGGAAAACCAATTCTGACGGACATTAGAAAGGACTCTTTTTGTCAGTTGCCCACTTTTGGCGCTTAGCTTCAGGAGATAATCTTTTTGCAACCGGATATAGTCCACGTAGTTCTTGTTAAGAAGGAATTGAAAGTGCCTTAGACTCCACAAGAAATTGAACAATCGAAGGTAATGAGTAGATTGGTTATTGCTGTTCAAAAGTAACTCAAGAGGCGACTCTATAAGCTTGTACTCCAATGTGAACACATCCCATCCTATACTTCCGTGGCTCAAGTCCAAAATACGTGCATCAATTCTCAGCTGAAATCTGCTGGGCATTACTCGAATGGACGAAGCCCCAATTGCGCCCGAAAGCAATCCGGCCAATTTCCCAGATGTCAACGAAGTGGCCGGTTCATTGAACATAGTTAGCCCTCTTTCATTGATAGCCTCCACAAAGTCACTTGAACCAATCAACATTATGCTTTTAAGATTTCTAAGATGTTCAAAGTAATCATACTTGTGGTACACCACCAAGGTGAAGTAATTGATAAGTTCCCCATATTGAGTTTGGTGCAAAATCTTCAACAATGTCTGACTCAATGACACCAACCCTTGATTCTGGTGATAGACATAAGCAGAATAGTGCTTACTATATGCACTGAGCCATTCAAGTTCCTTGCAGAATTTGTCGAGGAAGATGATAGTTTTGCCGATCTGAAGAATTCTGATACAATCCTCCTCATTAATCCCCATAAACGACGGAACCCTATCACGATTGAATTGAATGATATCATTAATATGGTCAGCATCCTTATTAAAAGACACGAAGAACTCGTTGCTGACATCCACAAGTTCTCCTCTGAGTATCCAATGCTCCAAATATTGAAAGTATGGCTTCTTGAGCTCATCATAAACGTCCTTAGCCAGGTTCTTCACGGCCGTGTCACCGAAGCTGGTGAGTTTATAAGTCTCTTCAAGAAATTGAAATCCGTCAAGCTCTTCCATTTGCTGATGAAGGTGTGACAACATGCGAAGGACCACAATCAGGTCTTGTAGATCAAAGTAGACAGAAAGCAAGGATGAACGAGGTGTATGGAAGATCCTGGTTACCTCACTGGCATATGCCATAAGCTTTGAACCCAATACTTGCATAAACGCAGCTTTTATAGGCGAAGCGTTCTTACCTCTCAACCTTTCGACAGAACCATGTAGACGTCTATAAATTAATGCTGGCTCGCAAAGATCATTAAGCAATTGGAACAGGCCACGACCAAGAGACGACAGGATTCGGACTGCGTCATCAGTAAATGTGAATAGTTGTGTATCAAGCCCAACAAGGGTATTGGAAAGGAACGGTAGAATGCTCTCTTCGTCTAGATTTTCATCATAAGGCTGGCTGCTGGGACGGCCATTCAGGCTAAGGAATTGGCCATGGGATTGATTGAAAGGAGAGGACAGAGCAACTGGGCTCGATGCAGCATGGGAAAACTTTGGTGGACCTGAGCTCTTTGGATCAGGGACTAGATTTAGAAGGAACTGTAGATACGAAGCAACTTGTTCAGGGCTTTGTTGTTGCGGTAGGGAACTGACTATACTTTGGAAAGTGTTCCAACCATCCTCTGTTCCATGTCTCATGAAATGTGCTCGTAGCTCGTCGAGTACCAGGGATGAGTCCTTGATCTCCCCAGATATGTATGCTATTAGGGTGTTTGACAAACTCTTGTTGTACTGGGCGCCGAACTCCGAGGGAACCAACGAGTTCACCAACCGATTAAGGTAGAAATGGGCTGGCAGGTTATCGTTGACCATTTGTTTAGGTGATTCCTGGCTCTAGGTGTTGAGATGTATCAAGTAGTGTTGATGTTTTGAAAACGCGTAACCTACTGCAGATGCCTATATGGTGGTTTCTGAGATGTGCTGGTACTACAGATAGTCAGTGTTTGGGTTAATAAAATAAATTTGGCATATGGATAGGCATAATTGTTAAGTGTTCAACATCAATTAAAAAGTCTTAAAAGGGAACACCAGAGCTCACAGCGTTCGGAGTGATCTCAGGGTTGATGACATTAGGGTTCAAGTCATCATCACGCAAAGCCAACTGCTCATCGGTCCAGATATGTTCCAAGACGGGTTTATCGTGTTGACCGACACCGCAGAGACCGCCCTCGCGTTCCCAATTGGAGACTCTCTTCAAGTTCAATTCGTTGAACACAGAGTCAACGGCACCAACCAAATCATCAGCAATCTCCTTACCGTGGCCAGGAGTTGGGGTGATTCTCAATCTCTCCTCTCCGATAGGCACAGTAGGAAAATTGATAGCTTGCACGTAAATGTTGTGTTTGTTCAACAACAAGTCCGAGGCTTTCTTTGCATCCGCCGCATTACCGACCAAAATAGGAACGATATGGGAAGGATTTGGAATCACAGGGATACCAATGTTGCCAAAGTTATTCTTAACGTATCTTGTGTTCTTCTGCTGGGCAATTCTGTCCAGCAAAGTAGATCTCTGGTGTCTGATGGAAGCAGATGCACCAGCCATAACAGCAGGAGGCAACGAGGTGGTGAAAATGAAACCAGGAGCGAACGAACGCACCCAGTCAATCATACTTTGCTTACCAGTAACGTAACCACCCACAACACCGTAGGCTTTACCTAAGGTACCGGTGACCATGTCGATTCTGTTCATGACAGAATCAGGACGGATTTTGTTCAAACCGGCTTTCAAGTGTTCTTCAAAGTTCAAGTGTTCTGCAACACCAGCACCGTGAGGACCGTACATACCAACGGCATGAACTTCATCCAAGAAAGTCAAGGCGCCGTATTTTTCGGCCAAATCACAGATTTCTTCAATTGGAGCGATCGAACCGCACATGGAGTAGACGGATTCAAACGCAATTAACTTAGGGGTATTCTTTGGATACTTTGCCAAACGTTCTTCCAAGTCTTGCAAGCTGTTATGCTTGAAAACTTCTTTTCTGGCTCTCGAGTTACGTATACCTTGGATCATCGAAGCGTGGTTCAACTCATCCGAGAAAATAACCAAATCCTTCATTTTTTGACCCAAAAGTGAAAGAACTGCATCATTGGCAACATAACACGAGCTGAAGACCAATGCAGCCTCGTGCTTATGTAAAGCAGAAAGCTCAGACTCCAAGGCGATGGCATGTCGGTTATGGCCTGCAATGTTTCTCGTACCGCCCGCACCGGCACCGTACTTATCCAAAGTAGTTTTCATGGCCTGAATTGTCTTTTCATTGGTGCCCATACCTAAATAGTCGTTGGCACACCACACGGTGACCCGTTCGCCTTCGCTACCCAAGTGGGCCCTAGGAAACTCCTCAGCCAAACGGTTGATGTTGTTAAAGTAACGGTAGGACTTGTCGTTTCTCTTCTTGGAAATCTCTCCACCGAGAAACCCTTCATAGTCGAAAGCCTTCTCCTTGGATGACCTATCCACAATCTCCATGGTGTTGGAGACCAAGTCACTGCCGGAAAACGAGTAACCTGCTGGGATACGAGAAGCCGAGGCGGATCCAGCGGGAGCACTAGAAGCAGCAGCAGGCTTCGAAGAGTGGGAGTAGTCTCTGGCAGCGATGGCAGCACCCATAAAAGGGCATGCTCTAGCGTGCTTACTCAAAGTCAGAGCTTCACTCATCTGGCGAAGCGCCTGGGTGGATCTCGATTTCACGAAAGGACAAACTTTCATGGAAGCTTTGGTAAGGGACTCCATGATGAACAAAATATACACTTGGAACTGTTCAGGTTGTTCTTGTGGAGAAGTAGTATAGACGGTACCTTCTTTTTTTTTTTTACCTCGTGAAATCAGTCACATTGAGAAAAACTGTATAGTGGAGACGCAGAGGTCCGGCCGTTAGGAAGGGCTACGGGAGCAGCATTGGGCTTGGGAGAGAAGATAAAGAGAAAAAAAGGACACCGTTGTGATACTCAGAAGTAGCCGAATACGAATATGTAAATTGTTTTAGAGTCTTCCCATAAACTGTGTGTTTTGACGGGACCCTTCTTGCAGCCAGTTTAAGCGAATCATATGTAATCCAATGTAAAGGCGCTGGCTGCGAAACTTCTGTCACTATATCCGGGCAAAAAGGAAAAAAACAAAAAATAAATGTAACCAGAGAAACAACCGCCAGGCATGATTCCAACTGGACACAAACTGGAAAAAAAAAAAGTGAGACAAAAAGTACGAGGATTCGGTCTTCTATTTATACTTCTTTTCTTACTTTTGCCCGACTTTTTAAACGTCTTTTGGATCGTTTGGTGGGCCCACTCTTCTTTCTTCGCTTATACTCTGTCCATCGCTTCTCATATGACGATGCGCGCCTTTAAGCGGGGCAGTACTCCTCTCACAAAGCTTGCTGATGACAGTTAGGTATGGGTGCCTAAGAGTGGATGGGGGTCCATACGGGGTTTAGGAATTGTGGGTAGGGTGAAAAGAAGCAAAAAAAAAGAAGGGTGGACGACCCCGGTGAGGATCGAACTCACGATCTCGAGATTAACAGTCTCGCGCCTTAACCAGCTTGGCCACGGAGTCGTTCTGTGACCCAAACCAAAACCTGGTGTAAGAAGAGTATTGTTTTGAAGAAATGTACTGCAGGTAAGTATATGTACTGTATATAACATCTCGGACCTTATACCGCCAGTAAGTCCACCACTTCCGTTTCAGTACCCATATACCGTTTATTATGGGGACATTGATGGATTAGGATGCTAGGGGTCAACAGTTAGCCCAATAAAAGCAACAAGTTTGCATTTCAACAAAAACGCTTGAAGTCCTGACTTATTGTGATGTCTTGAATGAAAGGCCTCTAATGGTTGCAAATTGGCAGTTTCTGGTAGATTTAAGCTGTACTTTTCATGGTAATTCTATGAATTTTCCTAATGAAGTATTCGTCTTCTCATTCGTCCTGCCTTCGAATTTCATAGCTCTTTTGAAGCCCAAATATGTGCTGGAAGGCTTCACATTCATTGACTTATGAACGAGAAGACCTGGTACTTAACGATCCTCATACTTTCTCTTCTGCTTTACACAGTGGACAAGGATATGGCATCTGTAATATCTATGAGACTGCCCATAGAAGGCAATTAGTTGCTAAACCACGGAATGACGGCATGGGTGGACCCTCCCTACCTAGGTACCCATACACCACAACTTACATCCTACACTTGTTTTTCTTTAAAACCTTTCCCAATCAAGTAAACTATTCAAAGCTATTATATATTATACAACTGGAAGCATTTACTCGTCATCCTCCTCTTCATCGTCAGCGATGGAGTAGAACTGCAACTGGTACTGGTTTCTCTTGACAGAGACGAATCTGATCCAGTCTCTAAGCTGGTTCTTCTTCAAGTACTTCTTTGTCAAGTACTTCAAGTACTTACCAGAGAACTGAGCGGTGGAAACAACAACAACCTTGTTGCCCTCCTCAGTGATGGTGATGGCGTCACCCAAGTTACCGATGATACCGTCAACCTTAATACGCTCGTTCAAGAACTTAACGTAAGCCTCCTGGTCGAAGACAGCGTTCTCCACTGGAGCGGAGGTGTCAACGACGAACTTCTTTGGGGCGTGAGTGTTCTTGGTGGTCTAGAATCCTGTTAGCCTACCGTACGTGAATTATCAAAAATGGGTCAAAGACCCATTCAGATAAAGACAGCAAAGCCCCCAGGACGGGAATCTTTTTCTTTGTGTTTCCATAGCATCGGGATATGACGCTGTGGTGATAAAAGTTAGAAATTAAGTAAATGCCCTCTTAGCAAAAAAGAGCTTTGGCACTTTCAGTTCATGAAATTCTTTCACTTCCACATTTGAATAGGATTTCCCGTTCAAGGTTTATTTGACTGTTCGATATCTGTTCGAAACTTAGATGATACATACAATTGGAGCCATTGCTGATGAAGTAGTATGAAGAGTTTTCCTTCTCGGTGGTAATTTTTTTTTTCACTGGGTACATCGGGCGCTCACAGTGTGTCGCACTCAGAATGGCGCTTGGTGCAGGCTCCTTAGGGCTCCAGCCCTGAATGCGAATACCTACTAGTACTTAGATGTATTCATCTAGTGATTCGAACAACCAAAGAAGTGCCTCTAATATGGTAAAGTGTATGGATTATAGATGAAGAAGAAGTTTTATGTAAGTCATAGTTAGAGAAGAGAAAAAAATCTCAACTTTTACCAGTCTTTGTGACCTTTTTCGTTCTGTTCATAGCGTAGGAGCTTCAGAGTAGCATAAATAACTCAGAAGAGTACTCTCCGTTACAGCAGACCTTTAAATCACATTCAAACAACTCTTGTTCTTCTATTGTTCTACCTTTCTGGTGGTCCTTTGGGATGACTACCGTGGTGACTCAAGTGATTCAGTTCGCGGAAATAGTTAACGAGGATGATTCAAGATGACTCGCAGCGGTAGATAAGCCCTACAAAAAGTGGGGCCTATTATATGGCGCCTATTTGATACCCAACTTTTCACCATTGTACCAGCCCCACGAGCTACCCCTAATTTAGCCTCAGATACCAAAATCCCATCTTTTTATATTCTTTTTTTCTTGACTTGGCTCTTGAAGAATGTTTATTAGAAGATTTGCAACCAGTGCTATATTAAATGCTGCAACTAAAAGATTAGGAGTGAAGGCATCATTCAGTGAACCTTCAATAGTATCCACTGTTAATGCTATCAATTCAGCAATAAACTTTGAACCACACAGCAAATGGACAAAGGAACAAATTAAGGAAATCTACGAAACTCCACTCCTGGAATTAACTTTTCAAGCTCAGCTTCAACATAGAAGGTACCATGACCCATCTGAAGTGCAACTTTGCACTTTGCTTAATATTAAGACAGGTGGATGCACTGAAGATTGCAAATACTGCTCCCAATCTAGTCGTTACGACACGGGAACCAAAGCAGAAAAATTAGTTAAGCTAGAGGAAGTGCAAAAAGCTGCAATCAAAGCCAAAGAAAATGGAAGCACTAGATTTTGTATGGGCGCTGCTTGGAGAGACATGCAAGGAAGAAAATCTGGCCTTAGGAAGATTGCAGAGATGGTGAAATGGATCAATGATGAGTTACATATGGAGACTTGTGTTACGTTAGGAATGGTGAATGAAGACCAAGCGCAGGTTCTCAAGGATTCAGGTTTGACAGCTTACAACCATAATCTTGATACCTCCAGAGAACATTACCCGAACGTCATCACCACAAGAAGCTACGATGATCGTCTCCAAACCATTAAAAATGTGCAAAAAGTGGGCATAAAAGCATGCACTGGAGGCATTTTAGGTTTGGGCGAGACTCCGGACGACCATATAAGCTTCCTCCATACTTTAGCCACAATGGACAAACACCCGGAGTCCTTACCGATTAACCGATTAGTGCCCATCAAAGGAACCCCGATGGAGAAAGAAGTGTCGACCCTTCCGGCCGGTTCAGCCAGAAAACTAACTTTTGAGGCAATTCTTAGAACTATAGCCACCGCGCGTTTAGTTATGCCCGAATCCATCATTCGCCTTGCAGCTGGAAGGTATACCATGAAAGAACACGAACAGTTTCTTTGCTTCTCGGCTGGCTGCAACGCCATCTTCACAGGCGAGCGTATGCTCACAACCATGTGCAGCGGATGGGAAGAAGATATCGCCATGCTCAAGAAATGGGGCATGAAACCAATGAAGAGTTTCCGCAACCACGGCGCCGAGGCAGTTGAATCATTGCTACATAAGGCTGCAGAAGAAGAGCCGGCCGCACCGGGAACTAACCTTGTTAGGGCCTCATCAGTTTAGTCTGTCAAACCTTGCAGAACAAACGTTGCGGAAGAAAAAAAAGAGAGCCACATGTATGGATAGATAAGGCGCGCGAATAACCGAGCTGATATATAACAGGAGTGAAAAATCTTAGTTTCTTTAAACTTTAGTAAATTTTTTGGAAGCATTGTAACCATGTTTAGGTGGAGAGGTCTCTCGAGACTTGCCAGGCGGTTCAATTCCCAGAAGGCTTCGTCTGCGCCAAAGCCTGGTAGGGCTGGCTTGTATAGTGCATTTGCATTGGCGTCGACTTCCTTGGGTGTGGCTGGGTACTACTATGGCAGAAAGAAGGTTATTGATAACCCACCTGAGTTTTCGTTTCCTTGGTCTTCTACAACAAAGTTGGAGGATATAAATTCTCCAGATTATTGTACGACTGAGGAGTTTAACGATGCCATTGCTGAACTCGCCGGGGCTATTGGTAAGGAGAATGTCAGTGAGTCAAGAGCTGAACTTGAAGGTTTCACCGACAATGGGTTCAGTCCACGTCCACCAGAACCAGGCCAAGTTCCAAAGGCTATTGTTTATGCTCATTCCACCGAGGATGTCTCGAAGATCTTGACAATTGCCCATAAATATAGTGTGCCAGTGGTTCCATACTCTGGAGGTACTTCTCTTGAGGGCCACACTTTCTCCACCAGATGTGGTATTATTTTGAACACCAGTCGAATGAATAAGGTGCTTAAAATTAACTACGATGACTTGGACGCTGTGGTGCAAGCTGGTGTGAATTGGATGGAACTCGATAAGGAACTTGCGCATGCTAGAATGATGTTTGGCTGTGACTGTGGTCCTACTGGTTTGATTGGTGGAATGGTGAATACAAACGCTTCGGGAATTAACGCTTCTCGTTATGGTGCTATGAGAGATAATGTGATTTCTTTGACGGTGGTGCTTGCAGATGGAACTGTCATCAAAACGAGACAGAGACCACGGAAGACGTCGGCTGGTTACAATTTGACAGGACTTTTTGTTGGAAGTGAAGGTACGCTAGGTATTGTAACTGAAGCTGTTGTCAAGATTCAAGTCAAGCCACAAGTTGAGACCGTAGCCGTGGGTCAATTCCCTACTGTGGAAGCTGCATCGCAGACTGTCGCTGAATTGTTCAAAAGAGGTATTCGTCCTGAAGCCATTGAGCTTTTGGATGATGCCATGATGCAATGCACAAACTTTAGTGGTGCTGTTTCCAGAAAATGGCTTGAAGTGCCAACCATTTTCTTCAAGCTCGGTGGACTCAACCAAGCGGTGGTTGATGAAACGCTCAAGATCGTTAAGGAAGTGGCCCACGACAACGATTGTAAAGACTTTATTATTGCCAAAGACAAAGCTGAAGGAGACGAGTTATTTGAGGCCAGAAAGAATGCTTTGTTCTCGCTTTTAGACTACGGAAAATCTGAGATTCACGAGGATGTGAAGCTCTGGATCACCGATATTGCCGTCCCCATTTCCAGGTTACCCAAAGTGTGTGACGAGATTAGAGAACTCACGCAAAAGAGTGGCTTCCATTCCGTCATCCTTGGACACGTTGGAGACGGTAACTTGCATGCTGATCTTTTCTACTTGCCACACCAGGCTGAAGAGTGTCATAAGGTCATTGACGAGATGACCTTGATTGGACTCCGAAACGAAGGTACTGCTACTGGAGAGCACGGTATCGGCAACGGTAAAAGACCATTCCTTAAAATTGAACTTGGCGAGGAAGCCGTCAACACCATGCGTAAGTTGAAGCTTGCGCTAGACCCCAAAAGAATCCTTAATCCCGACAAGGTGTTCAAAATCGACCCTAAAGACGACGGAGAGTTTTAGACACGAAAATAGACATATATAATAGACTATTTATTTGCATGAGCCACAGTACCAGCGGTCCCCCATACCTACTTCTGGCACCATCTAATTCTTTAAACTTCTCTCCTCGACTAAGCCCCAGTCCAAAGCACCCTCTATCACCACCACCACTACCTCTTCGTCCCCTCCCACCACACTCTCTTCCCCCATCCTTCTCTACTCCAGATAGCGATGGTTCGTGCATATGATGCAGCTTTTTTTATCGCTATCAGCGCGGACAGAATGCACACCTTTTTCGCAGCCAGGGTTCTACTGCCCCCAAAAAACACCAACCCTTCGGCAAAGGTACGCCCCTATGAGCAAATAAAACGCCATAGCGAAAAAGCGCAATTCCTTCGGACACCTTCCAGCGGCAACTTCCACCCCTTTATATATCCCATTCGCCAAAAACCCGTCCCTCCCACCATCCCCAGAACCTGTACCTATCTCCGGTTATCTCGGGTGCCTTATCGTCCAGTCGTTCCCCACCAGAGACAGGTGCTTTTTCGCGCAGAGCACTTGGCTTGCTGTGGAAACACAGAATAGGGGAAATGTTGAACTGGGGGAGGGCTGGGGAAGGAAAGTATGATTAAAGTAGGAAATAGACTTTCATTGGGGGGTCTGAAAGGTGTAAAAAGGGTAGGGAAAAGGGTCTCACGTGATGCCAGGTACCCATATTCTCCTCCACATTGGCCAAAAAAATGGCAAAAAAAAAAAAAAAAAAAAAAAGCCTGCTCTACCTCTGAAAATTTAATCAACCCTCACTCACTCACTCTCACTCACTCCACATACTTTTCTCTTTCTGCTGACTCAAACCACCATCTTTCCCTGATAACCCATTTGTGCTTCCCGTTTCAGATCCGGATTATCACTGCCTTCCCTTTGCATTCGCCACATCCGTCTTCTGTCCCGTCACCCGCCATTCCTTATCTAGACGGGGAATCCCAGTATCCACATACACAAGTCTCCACACTGAACAAATGACGCTGTCGTATTCTGCAAACAGTATCCGGAACCAGCTAGGCGATTTATCATTGGACTCGCCGCCTGAAGAACGGTTATCGCCGGAGCACAAGTCTTTGTTGCTGAAATCGTTGGCCCAAGACGAACGAGGGGGTTCTACGGCAAGAGTAACCTCTCCACCACAAGGAGTCCAACTAGATGTACAAGATACGGGACTCACAGATGAGCATCCCGAGCCTGAGCTTCTTGCAACCTCAGTTGGTAAAGATATCGACGGGCGGCTCATTCCCAGTTCGTCTACCATTTCATTGCTTTCACTCAATACCAACGGCAACTTTGGCTCTGCCGCCACACAATATTCAGGCTTCCCACACATTCTTGATAGAAAGAACTCACATTCGGGTCTTGGGCTGCGAAACTCCTTGACCCGTTTGAACCATCAAAGGCTCCAACCGTACCATAAGTTGGCAAGCACACAAGAGAGTAGTTCTCCAGCTACACAAAGCATACCCATGGTCCGTAACGCAGGCGCCATGCTCCTGGCGCCAGACCTGCCCAATTTGGACCCCACATCTTTAGGAGGCCTGCCGTCACGGTTTTGGCTTGGTTCCCAGACACCACCCAAGTCGCTCTCGGGTTCATATAACAAGCGCAGTTGCACCCTCCAATTGACTCAGCTACACAACACTCAACAACTACACAATACTTCAGGGTCTATACGTCCTGGAACTAGTACTGGCTCTGGTCACACTGCCAGAGCATTCCGTGGTGACGACCTGCCCATACTAAACCCAGTGCAAACACCACTTGAAGATATGCCCATGACACCGTTATACCTAAACCTGGAGGCCGACCTGTACTTTGTCTACACGAAAGGGGGCAACCACAGTAACCAGAAAAGGGAACTCTTCCAGTACGACGAGGAAGAGTCCGAAGAGGAACAGGAAAGGGGTCCAGAAAATAGCTAAAAAAGACGACTTACCCATACAGGCTTCAAAGGAACCAATTAGTGTATCCAGGAGATCCCAAGGAATGGCAAAAAAAAAGCCTAGGCAAGTGGAGATCCATGGGATGGTATGCACGCCTAAAAAAGAAAGGCATCATTCGATGCTATTGACAACGGTATTGTCTCGCGCGGACCAGACCACACAAAGGGTGGTGTATGCTTGCATTTTCGGAGTTGGAGTTTGCTGAGGTGCTGTCATTCATTTTTGATGTTGTGGCCATTCGGCGGCCCCTGTTGATCCTAAGTGGGCTATTTATTTAGGCTTTTTTTTTTTTTTGTTGTTGTTTGCTCGTGTCTTACTTTTGGTGGTGTCGCAAAGTGTGTCCATCACGAGAGCCACCTTATGGCCTTATCGGCAGTGGCGTTATCAATTTTCTCAAGCGAGCATCGGCTGTGTACTACATTTTACCTGCGACACTCTTCCCACTCATACTACTAACTCACTAACCACATCAAATTCATCCCTGGAATATCCAGCAATGACTTACGAAGGTATGTTTTGCTCCCACTTGGAAACTTGTATTTCTGTTATCTTCATATGCTAACTGATTTTTCAGAAGACCACAACTTACGGCAACAGTCAGACGACTCTCGCCAGCATCAGACCTTGTCAAGCATCATTGAAAGCTTCATTTCTGATACTTCTGTCGACTCCGAAGGCCACCAGCATCTGGGAAGGGAGCTCTTCAACAGGGCGCTCCGTACCATCAACGCAGACGAAGGATCCGAGGTTCTTCAGGAGATCATCGCCTCCTTGGAACGAGTCGGTGACAAATTCCGCCCCGATGCTGGCGTATCCCAGGAGTTCCTAGACTCTCTAGAAAGAGTCGATATTTCGTCACTTCCTGAAAATGCAGATTGTCCTATCTGCACCAACCGTTTTGCTGATGCAAAGTACCCCTTAATTGTGAAACTCCCATGCCATGTAAAGGGCGCGTCCAAACGTGAACATATCTTTGATATGGATTGCATTGCTCCATGGCTCAAAATGCATTCGTCGTGTCCCTTGTGTCGTTTCGATGTCAGAGACGCTGATAGTGTGAGACGAGAGCGATTGGCTCGAGAATTAGCGAGAGCCAAGGAGGAGGATGACGAAGAAGAGGAGGACGACGGCGATTGGGATATGTACGGATAGCGGTTCGTCATTCCCATCGGTATCATTGCCAATTTGGCATTTCTGCATCGTCCCAGGGACGCACCCGTCCTAGGGACCCCTAATATAGGTTTTATGTAATTAAGGTTTTGGAATGGTTATTATCTTTGAAAAATTATATTGGTGGTGGGGCTATGTACATTAGAGGTGCTTTTGGAAGTCTTTGCTTTGCAACAACTCCTTCACCTTCTGTGCGATTGGATCTGAAGTGTCCTCGTAGGCTTGAGGGAGCTTTGCGTCAGAACCCATCAAGTTCTCCAAGGTGCTGGCAAAGTCGAGACCCTCGCGGGTGGTGATCTCAGCCAGACACTTGACATCTTCTAAAGAGTGCTTATTTATGTATGAAAGCCACAAGTCAAGCACTTCTGGGTTGGCATCGTAGGCAGTCAAGTGTTGGTTGTATGTGATTCTCAAGAAGTTCTGCTTCGTCTTGGCGTGAGCGAATGGCGACTTGATCACAGTATACAATCTGCGTTCCGTCTTCACCTTCTTCACACGGGAACATGGAATTCCCAAGTAGAATGCTGCTCTGGCGGCGAACTCTGACGCTCTGGTCAAGTTTTCCTCGTTGAAACCTCTGAATTTGAGTTTGGCGACCTGGTGGCCATGTGTGGGCGGAAGTCTCAAGGGCTTATATTGCAAAAGTTCGACATTAAGTGGGACATCTTCCATCAGTTTGATCTTTGGCTCGGCTGAGTACTGCTTGTCCAACAAGTTCTGTCTGAACTGTTCATCCTGGGCCTTTCTGATGGCCTCCTTCTCCTCGAACTCCTTTGGCAGAAGGAAACCTTTACCCTTGTTTAATGCACGAGGGAAAGACGAGAAGGCACGTCTAGAGACGTTGATCCCTAGGATTTGGCGGGTCAACATTATGGTTCAATAGAGCTTGATCAACAGCCTTCTCTGGAAAAAAAATCTCAGTCAAATTTGATCACGTGCGGGAACTACGTCTGAATTGAAGGTCCCTAGGATGTCACCCAAATGACGAATTGGCAAGTATTTTTAAAATGTAGAAGCATTATGAAACCATTTGGATTCAATTTGCTGTCTTTTTTATTAACCTTGTATACTTGAACTCGAAATGTAGCTACACATGGTAGAACGCTATACTCAAATACTGTCTAAATCATAATGAGCATTCCTTGATTTCTAAAAAAATTATTTAGAAAATCAAATCATTCCATTAGTGTCTCTTTCTTTTATCTTTCTTTTTAAACCCTCTCGTTACTTTGTCACTCTGTTGGTTTTGTGGAGAATTTTGCAACCATTAAGTAGTACTTTTCGTGCCGCGCAGATCATCACTGAAGCTCATCAACTACACTATGGGAAAATCGTCCAAGGACAAAAGAGATATCTACTATCGAGAGGCCAAAGAAAAGGGCTACAGAGCGAGATCTGCGTTCAAGCTTCTACAAATTGACGAGAAGTTTAATATCTTCGAAGGCGTAAACCGTGTGGTGGATCTATGTGCTGCTCCGGGTTCCTGGTCCCAAGTTCTTAGTCAAAAGCTTAATGAAAACAAGAAGGACGGTCAAGATGCTAAAATTGTGGCAGTTGACCTCCAACCTATGAGTGCTATTGAAGGCGTGACTTGTCTTCAGGCTGATATCACTCATCCAAAGACGTTACAAAGTATATTGGAGCTTTTCGGAGGTGAACCAGCTGACCTTGTCGTCAGTGACGGTGCTCCAGATGTTACTGGTCTACATGATCTTGATGAGTACATTCAGGCACAGCTTATATTGGCTGCGCTTCAGCTCACAACTTGTATTCTTAAAGAAGGGGGTACGTTCATTGCAAAGATCTTTAGAGGAAGAGATATAGATTTACTCTACAGTCAGCTAGGGTACTTGTTCGACAAAGTTGTGTGTGCCAAGCCACGTTCTTCTCGTGGAACATCTCTTGAAGCGTTTGTCGTGTGCATTGGTTACCGCCCAAGGCCTGGTTGGAACCCTCGTCTTGATCTCGATAAGTCCACAGAAGAGTTCTTTGAAAACGCAGGTATTGGTAAGAGCTACATCAAAGAAAACTTTGATACCGCTGATGAAGAAGAACGTTTCATCCCTGCTTTCGTTGCTTGTGGTGATTTGAATGCTGGAGATTCAGACGCCACATACGAGTTGAACTCCAGCATAGAAAAACAAAATCTTAGGCCAGTACAGATGCCTACGGCGCCACCTTACAAGAAGGCCTTGGAAATGAAGAGAAAAGGTGAGCTCGTAAGACGATAAGCAGATACAAATGCAATTAGCATTGAAAATTCTATTTAGATATCTTCCATAATTTAATTAGATGGTTCAACGGAAGAAGCTTCCTCTGCCTTGGTGGTAGCATCTGGCTTCAATGTTGGGAACAACAAGACCTCTCTGATAGTGTTAGAGTCAGTCAAGAACATGGCCAATCTGTCGATACCACATCCCCAACCAGCAGTAGGTGGCAAACCGTATTCCAAAGCGTTACAGAAGGTCTCGTCAACCATCTGGGCCTCGTCGTCACCCTGGTCCTTCTGTCTGGCCTGCTCCTCGAATCTAGCTCTCTGGTCGAATGGATCGTTCAACTCAGTGTAAGCATTACAGATCTCCTTGGTAGCAACGAAAACCTCGAATCTCTCACACAAACCTGGGATCTTTCTGTCCTTCTTGGCCAATGGAGACATCATTTGTGGGTGACCAAAGATGAAAGTTGGGTTGATGCAGGCGTCTTCAAGGTCACCGACCAACTTGTCCAACATTCTGGCATTGGTCAATGGTGGAGGACAGTCGAGCTTGTTGTCGATCAAGATCTGCTTCAAGAACTTGCCGGTCTCCTCAGTGTGCAATTGGTCTCCTGGTGGGAACTTAACGTTGTAGACCTTCTCCAACTCCTCAATCATGTTAACTCTCTTCCATGGTCTAGCGAAGTCCAAGGTCAAAGCCTTGCCCTCTGGACCCTCTGGGTGGTAGGTGAGCTTGTAGTCACCAGTGATCTCCTTAACCATCTCAGAGAACAACAATTCGGTCAAGTCCATCAAGTCGTAGACATCAGCGTAAGCCTGATAGAACTCACAAGTAGTGAACTCAGGGTTGTGGGTCATGTCAATACCTTCGTTTCTGAATTGACGGCCAATCTCGTAGACTCTGTCCATACCACCGACAACCAACTCCTTCAAGAACAATTCAGGAGCGATTCTCATGAACATATCAATACCCAAGTCGTTGTGGTGGGTAACGAATGGCTTGGCGGTAGCACCACCAGCAATGACGTTCATCATTGGGGTTTCAACCTCGGTAAAGTCTCTCTCGTCCAAGAATCTACGGATGTAGGTGATGATCTTGGATCTGACCTTGAAACGGTCTCTGACGTTGTCGTTCATGATCAAGTCCAAGTATCTCTTTCTGTATCTGGTTTCCTGGTCCTTGATACCGAAATGCTCGACAGGCAACATGTGCAAACATGGGGTCAAGAGTTCAATGTGCTGAGCAAAGATAGAAAGCTCACCCTCACCACCCTTGGCTGGGGAGGTTCTACCTGGGTAACCAACAACACCAATGATGTCACCTCTCTTCAAGTTGTCGTTGATCTTCTCGTAAGCCTCAAGAGACTCGTAGTCCTGGGCCTGGGCCATAACCTGGACCTGGATACCGTCACCCTTCAAGAAGTAAAATCTCAACTTGGAACCAGACTCTCTCTTGTTCATGATTCTACCAGTAAGGCTAACCTGGGTGTCCTTCTTGGTTTCACCTCTAGACAACGAGGAGTACTTCTCCACGAACTGAGGGATGGTGCTGTCTCTGTGGAACTTGTGAGGGTATGGGTTCAAAACAGAGGAGTCAGACTCGTAAGTGTTTCTGTAGTCATCAATTTGACGGGATCTCTGCTCGAAGTACTGGTTAGGGTTCAAGTCAGCCATGTTCTCCTTCTTCTTTGGCTGCTTGTCCTTGTTCTTCTCAGCCTTTTCAGCCTTTCTGGCCTCGATTTGTCTAGTCTTCTGTCTCTTCTTCAATTCGGTCTTGCTGACGTACTCTCCTGTAACATCGTCAAGGTAGGTCTTGGCGACCTGTTCGGTCACTTGGTCCACTGGGTCAGACATGGTATCGGTGTTGATAACGACTCATCGAAAATTTTTCGCTATTTGTTAGGCATGCACGCAGGTACTTTGGGGAAACGCCAAAGCCATGAGTCAGGCCGTCTACAATCTATGGGAAACGTAAGGGGAGGTTCTATATAAGATGATATAATCAAAACTAAAGCTTTTAGCTTACTTTTGTTTGGATTCGTTTTTATACTAGACTTTTTGGTTTGTGGTTTTGTAGCCTACTTCCCAGATTATGTTAATACTGCAAATTGCGAGTGACAGATTAAGCTTCCCTTGCATTGAGTATTGATGATTTTGACGAAAAAGCATAAAAGAAAGATGAAAATTCCAAGTCATGTTAAAGTTGACATTTAACATATTTTAGTAACAACTTTTCACAGGAAATTATTAGAGGAAACTCAGTGGATCACGTCAAATGGTCGAACGTACCCAGGTGGCTCTCAGTAGAGATGCACAAAACGATAACAAAAAGGGCAAAAAATTTCTTAACACATCCAATAGTGCCAAAATCAATTAAATACTTCTTTATATAAAATTCTAAGCTCCTAGCGCCTGGAAGTATGTGGCTTCTGGTTATCAGGTTTGCAACCATTTAAAACTACGGTGTACGGGTCTCCACAGGCGGTCCTACGCTACGTGAAAATTTCTCGCTATGGAGACCATCCTCGAGTAAGCATGGTTCAGAAACAACAAGGCAAGGTGTACGAGGCTCCTACGGCCACCACCATTAACATCGAGGGATCGGTGATCTTGTCTATTCTTAGACACACATCGGAAAACTTCCCTTCCTTGTTCTCGGGCTCTCTCATGGGCTTTGAAGACGATGAAGGTACCATCGATATCACCCACGCATACCCATTCCCTTACCCAGATCAATACGAAGGTGGATCCTTCCGTTCAAAGAGTGGATCAAAGTACCAGCAGGAAATCTTGGAGGCCTTGAAGTCTTTGGATGAGGGTGTTGAGTTCCAAGGCTGGTTCCAGTCTACTGTGTCTGGTAACTTCATCACCTCCTCCTTGGTTGATGCCGTTGCCCAGCAGCAGCTTAACAACAAGAACTCCTTCCTTTTGGTTCACAACATGGTTTCCGTTGGCAAGGGCGTGGACTTGAAGGCTTTGAGATTGTCTGAGAACTTCCTCTCCACATACTTGGACGGCAAGTGGAAGACCAAGGATTTGGAGAACCACAAATTGTCTTACCTCAATATCTTCGACGAGACTCCAATCCACATCCACAACCAGAACTTGGTGAACTTGTACTTGGCTTCTAGCAAGGAGACTACCTTGTCCAACGAGTTTGACACCTTGAACTTCTCCTCCAACTCAAACATCACCACGCAATTGTTGGAGAACTTGTACAGCCAGATTGACTCGTTCAACTTTGACCAGACCAACTTCAACTACTACCAGAGAATCTTACAGAAGGAGCACACTAAGATTCTTCAATGGAAGCAGAACAGAAAGAACGAGAACACCGAAAGAGCCAAGATTGGTGAGTCCGAGTTGAACCCAGACGAGTGGCAGAGTATTTTCAAGTTGCCTACTGGTCCTTCGAGATTCAACAACACTTTGTATTCTAGAGCCATCGACGAGTTGGCAGACGACATTTTGAAGAAGTGCGACCAAGAGTTGATCAAGAGTTTCGCTATTGAGAGAAAGTTGACTTCTAATTAATCATGCATGGGATGAACGCTGCCAACTAGGGCGGCAGTGTAGAGTTAAGCAGTTTAGCCTCGGGCCCCGTGGCAAACTCAGGTCATAGTTAATACTATAAATTTGATGAAAATCGCATCTGTTTCATAAGGCAAATCACAGCACCTATGTTGCTCAATCACGCACTTATGTACCACAGCGTAAGTGTTTCTCAAGTAGGACAATACCATACATACAGCACACACGAGTCAGAAATGTGCGCTACAGGATGGGACGAGTCCACCTTTAGTCCAAGATAAGGCGATTTTTTTGAACTGTAAAACTCGTAAACCCCCTCTATATCCATCAAATTCCCAACAGTGAACCTTAATCTTTCCCCCCTTGACGACATTGATAATCAGCGAATGACAAGATAGCTGTTCGGGATGACGGAACCTGTGTGCGTCTGCAGGTTCCAAGCCCGAGTAGTAGTTTTATCTGTCTAAGGTTACTAATCATATCTTTCCCAAAGACCTTCTTTTATTGATCAAGATGGGGAAGCCAAAAGTACGTATAGTTTTTTGTTTTATGAGTGGAGCGTCGTGTTCAGCGGCCCAAAGCAGAACATCACTAACAAACAGTATATTCTTTTAGTCAGACACGGTGAATCAGAAGGAAATTGTGATAAGTCGGTCAACAGACACACACCCAACCACAAGATATGTCTAACACAACAAGGACATAGCCAGGCCAAGAGAGCTGGTCTAGTGCTTCGAGAGTTCCTTGAACAGTTTGACGAAAAGGATGGAGCCAACGCGAGGAATGTGCTCTTCTACACTTCGCCATACTTACGAGCTCGCCAGACTTGCAAAGACATTATAGATGGGATCCAGGATCTAGAAGGCGTTCAGTACCATGTCAAAGAGGAAGCGAGGATGAGAGAGCAAGATTTCGGCAATTTCCAGAGCACTCCAGAAGAGATGGAAAAGATCTGGGCGCAAAGAGCACACTACGGTCACTTTTTCTTTAGAATTCCTCATGGCGAGAGCGCTGCCGATGTTTATGATCGTATTGCCAGTTTCAACGAGACACTTTTCAGGCAGTTCCACCAGGATAAGTTCCCTAATGTGTTGGTATTGGTGACGCACGGAATTTGGGCAAGAGTGTTCTTGATGAAGTGGTTCCGTTGGAGCTACGAAGATTTCGAGTCGTTAAGAAACATTCCTCATTGCCATTTCCTTATCATGAAGCAGCAAGCATCTGGACGGTACTCTCTTAAGACGCCGCTCCGAACATGGGATGATTTACGAGATCTGGATGTCGAAGAGGAAATCAGCAAGGAATTCGTCCAAGAGGTAAACTTCAATTCCATGAACAAGCTCGATAATCCAGACGATATGGACATTCACAGCATCATTCGGGCTCAAGTAGAGGCTATTGAAGAGAACCGCCAGAAAGACAAGCAGATCAGAGAAGACTACAAACATACCTTGGCGACCAAACTCTCACAGGAAGATCAGAGTACTCAAAACAGCACCGAAGATGTTCTGGCCTTGTGAGAACACACTTGAGCCGAACGATAACCACGGTCCATGGTTAAACCAGATGCATACTATGTTCAGTATTCAGTATGGCGAACCATTTGCCGTTTGCTAGTCGCATAAAGGTACTGTCGTCTAAGAGCATATCCTCAGTCCATGACGTCAGAAACGGATAAATTCAGCACCAAACTGGTGACACCGTTTTTCTGCAATTTTTCTCTCGTTTTTCCACGGACAACCTGAAGTCAGTTGCCTAGTTATGATCCAATGCTCTAGCCATTTCGCATTCACAGGCTCGGCCCAACGCTTCTCATACCCGCTTGACATCAGTACAGGACTGGTAGCACCCGGGGGTCCTCGGAGGGTACTGGCCCACGAAGGAGACCGTCTGGTGAGGTTTCCTCTGCATATATAACGAGCAAAGTCCACCGAAATTCTGGAGACCCCATATTCCATTAAAAGGAACTCAATTACATCAATTACACATCAAAATGTCTCGTCAATTCTTCGTCGGTGGTAACTTCAAGATGAACGGTACCAAGGAGTCCGTTAAGAACATCGTTTCTGGCTTGAACTCTGCTGACTTGCCTAGCAACGTCCAGGTTGTCATTGCCCCACCAGCTACTTACATCGCTGTTGCCGTTGCTGAGAACAAGCAGAAGACCGTTGCTGTCTCTGGTCAGAACGTCTTCAACAAGTCTTCTGGTGCTTACACTGGTGAGATTTCCCCAGATCAATTGAAGGACTTGGGTGCCACCTGGACCTTGACTGGTCACTCTGAGAGAAGAACCATCATCAAGGAGAGCGATGAGTTCATTGCTGAGAAGACCAAGTTCGCTTTGGAGCAGGGTCTTTCTGTTATCTTGTGCATTGGTGAGACCTTGGAGGAGAGAAAGGCTGGTGTCACTTTGGAGGTCTGTGCCAGACAATTGGACGCTGTCTCCAAGATTGTGTCTGACTGGTCTAACATTGTTGTCGCTTACGAGCCAGTCTGGGCCATTGGTACCGGTTTGGCTGCCACCCCAGACGATGCTCAGCAGACCCACAAGGACATCAGAGCTCACTTGGCCAAGACCATTGGTGAGGACGCTGCTAAGAAGATCAGAATCTTGTACGGTGGTTCTGTGAACGGTAAGAACGCTCCAGAGTTCAGAGACAAGGCCGACGTTGACGGTTTCTTGGTTGGCGGTGCCTCCTTGAAGCCAGAGTTCGTCGACATCATCAAGTCCAGAATGTAAGACGGACGTCACGGTATATAAAATGACTATACATTGTAAATGTTAATGCTATTGTTGTAGAGAAGCTCTTGGGCATTGTCAGCCGACCAGCCTCTGTGGCTGCAAACAGCTGATGTGATTCCTTCTGCATGTTCAGCGTACTCTCCATCTTTGTCCAGCAAGAAGAAGCGATCTATAGGCATGTCCGTCTCTAGTAGAATCTGCAGATCGTCAAGGATATCTAACACATTATATAACGTCGGAAGCTTCTGCTCAGCGGCATTGATGTAGTTTGAAAAGGAGAAAAGTAGCTTTGTAGGTTTCTTGCGGTACTCTTTCACCCACGACTGAGCCTGCTCAATCGAACCCGTATACGAGTGAAGAATTACCGCTGGAATACTATCATAAGCAGAAGATTTAGCCAACGAATCAAAAAATGCCCCATGTGCTTTAACGCAATGTAATGACACCGGAACATTGAGTTCATTCGCAAGCTTTAGCTGCTCGGTGTATATATGCAACTGATGGTCCATTGTGACCTTTGAATTCGAAAGCCTAACGTTCTCTGTAATCTCCTGGTTCCCATAAAACCCATTGGTAGGAACCCTGAATAACTTATCTAGCCCCAACTCGCCAATGCCATATTTCCTACCCTTCGCCTTACACACCTCGGCGCACTCTCTTATCCTACCCAAGAACTCATAGAAATCGAAAGGCTCTGGAAGAACATCCAAAAGTTCCAGAGAAGGCGCTGGCTGCAAAACACGATTATAATGTTCAGCCTTGGTGCCAGCGCTTACACGAAACAAATGGCTATACCACGGGTGCACACCATAATAAGGCACTACACTATCACTGCTCAACATGATGTCATGAACAGTGTCTAGATCAAAGTAACTCGTGGACATGAGACAATAAACGCCCAAGGGCAATTCCCGTGCCAACCTATCCGCCTCTTTTCTGGAATGCTCCATCAGAAGATGGCAGTGATTGTCCACGAACATTGGCAACTGGAGAGTAATGGGCTTTCTAGAAAGTTCAATACTTTCCGCGTCCTACTACTTTGACTGCGGCGGAAGGTACTGGTGCCTCACTGTGGAAGGACCAGGAACAGACTCTGGGCCACGAGGAAAGGGTGGGCCGAGGAAGTAGTGAAGCCAGAGGCTCGGGTTCGTCCCAGAGAAAATTATCGAAACAGTTTTGCTCTTCAAGTAATTGTCGGTCCACTGGAGGCCTGACCGTATAGGGAAATGTGTATACGCATGCAGGTCTGTAGGCTGATTCTGGCCCGCATGGGTTCATTGCTTGATAATGGGCAGTAGTGAAATATATATAACATAGGGCAATTGATCGCACCGGGGGTCCCTGGACTAGTTTATTTACAATTAGTGTTGAATTAATCATTTTCCCTAAGTTAGCTAATCTTTTCCATCAGCTGCAATGCCTGTCATCATTGGATCTCTGTATGTATAGCCATAGTCGATGCCTATCCAGACCACAAAGCATACTAACCTATCTAGCTTTTTGCCTCACACGGTGAAGTTTGAAGTGACCGCCAGCGAAACGGCCTCTGAAGCGACTACGTCTCTTGATCCTGCTATAGAGGCTCCGAAACCGTTTGCTGCTGGGAAGCAGCATTCCATTGCGAATTCAATCCTCCCATCCTTGAGCCAACCAGCCTTGACTAACCAGGCTCTGGCAGATACGCCTCCGCCATTCCTCAAACGAAATGAGCAAAGTGCTTCGGTACAACAATTTTTCAAGAACCGTGACGCTGCTGATACTTCTTCAGGCAAACATCATGAAAAGCCGGCTGCTCACTTGATCCAGCCAAAGTCTCGGTATGATGCGAAGATGATCCCAAGCCTGGTGGTGGAAGCAAAGAAGAAAGGTGACGATTTGGGTTTATCTAGCCTTAAGTTTAATACTTCCACAACGAGCTTGCCTCGCACGACTTCCTCAACCCTTTCAGCTACAAGGTCGGGTTCGACTTCTCAGCCGGACTTTGCTCCGGCGGGTGTTCCTCGGGGCAGAAACTCTTTCGGTAAGTTCGCTGGCTATTCGGTGAACCAGTCATCTACCAGCTCATTGGCTGTCACAGAGGAAGAGGATAATGCCCCGTCTGTCTTCAGACCCGCTTCTAAGGGTCCTGCTATTCAAGACGATGAAGAAGAGGAGGAGACGTTCACAGATGAACGTTTGGCTCCTTACGGCGGCTTTTCCAGGCCTGACTTGGAAGAAATCTTCTTAAACCAACAAAACGTTTTCGAAAATGCTCCTTGGCAGATCGTCCCATCTGACAGTGGTAACGGCTCCTTATACAAAGCTGTGGACTTGGCTCACAAAAAGGATGTCATTAAGCTGTGTAAGTGGGTTGGCACTTTATCGTCGCCAATGGATGCAATTCCTCAGCATATCTATCAGGACATTTGCAAGAAATTGAGTGACGACTACGACTGCGAGACTGTGCATGTCAACGACATAGTCTTCCAGGGACATTATAAGTCATTCTGCAAACAAATTTTATGGCCAACTTTGCATTATCAAATACCAGATGACCCTAAGTCTAAGGTATTTGAAGAACATTCCTTTAAGCATTACAAACGCTTGAATCAGCTTGTTGCTGATAAAATAGTCGAAACTTACAAGAAACTTAACCAAGGCCTTGACCCTGCTGATCCTGATAATATGATTTGGATTCATGACTATCACTTGCTTCTTGTCCCTGCAATGATTAGGGAGAAGCTCCCCGATGCTAAGATCGGTTTCTTCTTGCATGTTTCCTTCCCATCTTCTGAAGTTTTCAGGTGCTTGGCACAGAGAGAAGCTTTACTAAAGGGTGTATTAGGAGCTGATTGCGTTACATTCCAAACTGATGAGTACGTGAGACACTTCTTCCAAACCAGTAGTAGGCTTTTACTAGCTGATACCAACGAGCTTGGAATTATTCATAACGGTGTGTTCACCCGCGTGAATACTATTCCCGTTGGTATTGATGCGCCATCTTTGAAGGAGGATCTCATGAGCCCTGCAGTGGTCAAATGGGAAAAGCTCATACGTGAGCGTTGGAAGGATCTGCTCCTCATTGTTTCGAGAGATAAGCTTGATAAGTTAAGGGGTATCAAGCAAAAATTACTTGCTTATGAAGCTTTTCTTAAAAGCAACCCAGAATTCATCGAAAAGACCGTACTTGTCGAAGTTTTTATCGGTTCTTCTTCTAACAGTGATTACAAATCCGAAGTGATGCAAATCGTCTCACGCATAAACGCTTTGGCAGATAACATTTCCATTGCACAGCCAGTGGTTATTTTGGAGCAAGATATTGATTTTGAACAATACTTAGCATTGCAGCATGAAGCTGCCGTTTTCATTGTCGCCAGTTTCAGAGAGGGCCTCAATTTAACATGCCATGAGTTTGTTGAGGCTAGCACAGATAAGCAATCTCCTCTCATCTTGTCCGAATTTACTGGCTCCTCCCACCTTTTGGATTGCAAAGGAGAAGGCGCAATTCTTATCAACCCATGGGATATTAGAAATTTCAGCAAAGCCATCAAGTTAGCTTTGACCATGTCTGCAGAAGAGAAGAAGCGCAGATGGGAGAACTGTCACCAAGTTGTTCTTAAGCACAAACCGATTGACTGGATCAAAGATTGTTTAACTAGCATTGAGGAAGCATGGAAGACTGATCATCTCAAAACTCAGACAAACAAGAAGCCATTCGATCAAGATATTTTTGATAGGTTCTATGAATCCACTGATGGCCACAGGCTCTTTGTCATCAACATTGATACCTCTTATTCCCATGATGAGGTCGGACAAAAGTCTACCAAGGGTTTTGCAAATCTCGGGAGAATTGCAAACTTGTTAACTGGTTTAACGAGTGACCGCAGGAACTATGTTTTCATTATCAGCATTCTCAAAACCGAGGACCTTGAGCTGATATTCAAGAATGTTCCGAACTTGGGTTTAGTGGCTGAAAGTGGTGGCTTCATTAAGTTGGTTGGACAATCGAAGTGGATCTCCATCGTTGATAAAAAGGAAGTGAACAATTGGATTCCACAAGTCACTCTGTTGGTCAAGTCGAAAGCGGAAAGACTTCCGATGTCGACTGCTATTGTCGAAGAGTGCACTGTGAGATGGCTTGCTGATTCAGCGGTGAAGGAAGATCCAAAAAGAAGCATGGATGCCATGGGTGATTGCATTCAACATATTAATGATATTTACGAAGAGACAGAGGGTATTCATGCTACTTTGGTGGATAATTCTGTCGTTGTCCAACAGAAAGACATTTCTATGAGGGCTATGAACTTTATTGTTGCATGCTATACCACAACTGTGCCAGCGTCACAATTAGCTGAAAGGTTCCAAATCAGACGAGTAGCTTCTTTCCATGAGAACTTTAACACCATCGTCAGGTCGCCTTTACACGAGAAATTCGATTGGATTGATGACGATGACAGACCTAACAAGGCGCAGGCACTTTTCTATTCAGGTGGATTGACTTCCATTGATGAGGCCATCTATGAGTACACGAACAGCCTAGAGAAAGACGATGTGTTGCAATCTGCAATTTCTGTGGCGATCACTGGCGGACAAGTGAATGCAAGGTCTTCAGCACTTTACAGCGTTCTAGGCAGAAATGAATTATTGAGTATTATCACTTCGAGATGATATAGGTTTGGCTCCTGTTTATAATTGGTAAATAGTTCTTAAAATTGCTTGTCCTTGTAACTAGCTGCAGCCAAGCTGTTGAGCTCGTCAAAGGCAGTAAAGAATTCATGGTTTTGTTTGTCAGAAATCTTTTCTACTCTGTTCCAGTAGTAGTTTGCGAACTCGTCTTCAGTGACAGCATTTGTTCCACTAGGTCTGTTCACAACCCAAAGAGTTTCTTTCAGCTTCTTGTGAGTCTCTCTGTCATCTTCCATACGAGCTAAAATTTGCTTCTTCGTGAGAACAAATTCGTTGCCTTTCTTAGCTTGATCAGCACCCTTGGATGGTCTTATAGAGAAAATCTCATCTTCAGTAACTGTATCTTCACGAACTGGGCCATGCTTCAACAACCGAAGTCTTTCATACTGACTTTGCTTTCTCTTTCGGAGCAAGATATCCCAAGCCTTAATAGCAGGGTCCTGTTCTTCAACGTCAACATCGTCAAGCTTGACTTCAGGATATGGGATATTTTGATCGATATTCTCTTGTTCTTCAGGAGGAAGTAAAAGACCCACGGAACGGTACTGCTTTTCAAAGTCAGCATAGTTGATATTGAGTGATTCGGAAATGTTCTTCATGTTGTTGAAGATATTAAAAAGATTGGCGTTATTCGTAGACGGAAGGACCTTGAGTATGATCTTTGGCAATGCTGTTTTGAGGTTGTGAACATATGGGTAATTGTAATGTGAATTGGCCTGCTGGGAAATGTAAAATGATTCATGGATTAAAACATCAATAAACTGGAAGATAGTAGACTTGGTATTGAGGTCGACCTTTGGGTCGTCTAGGACATCCATGATAGCATAGAATAGATAGTCTTCGCTTTCGGAATTCTTCAATGCAAAATGGGCCGCACGAAGAAGCGATTGCATGTTGGGAGCAAGCACTCGAAGGATTTGCACGAATTGTGAACTTGTTTCAAAAGAATCCATGTTGTGTGTTGATGTCTTAGCTGCTATTTACTACTTTGAAGATGGCTATATTGAAAGTCTCAGATACACACCCGTACACCACAACTATTCAACCACCAGGTCTCCAACCACGAACCAGGCATTCAACATCTGGTAATTTTCTTTAGAGTTTCGTCATAATAAGTACTTTAGTACATTCAAAGACTACTTACATTAGCCTTCGGTTGTTTGCCTTACTTGGAACTCTATGGTTGCAAAATATGACCACTAAGCTTTAAGCTGTCCGTAGGTACCCAAGAACAAACCCCTGATAGATTTACGTCTCCTCGTGCCCTTTATACTATATGTAGCTTATATTAGAGCGGCCTTTGGAAAGACTATTACCATAGCTTGCACTACTTAGTCGTGTGGATAGGGTTCAAGACACCCGTGCACCTACTACCTCCATACAAAAATTTTTTTCCTTCGCAATCTCTTATGAGCCTATAACTCTTTCTGCTTATTCAAAAATGGGTAAATCTTCTAAAGGAAAGGGAGGTAAAAACAGAAGAAAGGGAAAGAACGACAATGGTGGTCAAAAGAGAGAATTGATCCACAAAGACGAAGGTCAAGAATATGCCCAGATTACCAAGATGTTGGGTAATGGTAGAATCGAAGTCAGTTGTTTCGATGGCGAAAAGAGAATGGGTCACATCAGAGGTAAATTGAGAAAGAAGGTCTGGATGGGCCAAGGTGACATTATCTTGGTGTCTTTGAGAGATTTCCAGGGCGACCAGTGTGATGTCATCCACAAGTATAACTCTGATGAGGCTAGAACTTTGAAGAACATCGGTGAGTTGCCAGAAACCGCTAAGATCAACGAGACCGACACTTTCGGTGCCGACGACGACGAGGAGGTTAACTTTGAGTTCGGTGATAATGATGATGAGTCCGAGGACGACGGTGACTTGGATATCGATGATATTTAAACAGAGTCCATTGCATTCGATTGTACCATAATATACAGATACTTTGATACACCATATGTTTCGTAGAACTAAGTGCTACATACTCGTGTTAAACCGTGAAAAAAATTGTATTCATAAACTACTGCACCCATGCAAAATTAAATATATTAAAAGTAGCAAAAATTAGTTGACCAAAGCAGAAGCGGTGGCAGACTCGTACTTCCAGTTTGGAGGCAAGACGGCGACGGTTCTGTAGTATCTGGCCAATCTGTGGATTCTAGATTCGATCAAAATCAATCTGAACTTAGAGTCCTTGTCCTTTCTGTTTCTCTCCAAGTGCTTTCTGACAGAGACAGCCTTCTTAATCAAGAAGTACAAGTCCTCTGGGATCTCAGGAGCCAAACCGTTAGACTTGAGGATTCTCAAGATCTTGTTACCGGTGACAACCTTAGCCTGGGAAACACCGTGAGCATCTCTCAAGATAACACCAATCTGAGAAGGAGTCAAACCCTTTCTGGCGTACTTGACAATCTGCTCAACAACCTCGTTAGAGGAGAGCTTGAACCAAGCTGGAGCGTTTCTAGAGTATGGAATGGCAGAAGAGCTGATACCCTTACCCTGAATATGTTAGTAAAATAATTTCCCACAAAAGGACCTACCCACAGAGGGTGGCCTTGAAGATCACAACTGGTAACAGCCAGGCGAGGTTCATATTGCTGTAGCTCAGTGAGCTAGTGTGGGTCAGGAAATCACTCCATCGACACCATCAGCAGAACCATCGAGCCCGAAACTGCTCCTTGGTCTACAAATAGTGGAATCGACCAGCAAAACGTACTAGTTTCGTAAAATGGCAGTGGCATCATGTAGCAAAAGCGGAACTCTCCTTCAAGGGGAAAGGACTTTTGACTAAGACCCAAGTACTGCCGAAACTGTACACCGAATCGACCCAAAATCACTATTCAACCAAACCATGTTGTTCACTAGAACACAATATTGTCACATACAGAAGAATGCATACGACCCATGGCTGATAATTCTTTTTGTTGATAGAAGTTGAGGTGAGGTTTGAAAAGTGGGAACTTCGCACCTTATAAGGGTTTGAAAAATTTTTCTCACGGGAGTGTGTGTAAGACTACAACTTTTTCACTGAGACTCAGAACCATCCCATCCGTGCAGAGATGTACGCAGGCGTGATGAGATATAGCCCAGATCTGGCTTTGGAACCCAAGGTTAACATCCCCAGCCTATCCATCTCATAGAAACCAAGTAGAAAGTATTTCTAGTATAGTCAGCTCAACAACTCCACGCCTTGGCCAACTGAAAGGTTCAAAAATATTATTAGCAATTAGACATGCATTCATGATCTATTTGAACGTATGCCAAAGTTGCTTCACCGCAACGGCAACTTTATACTCAATTATAGATTCTAAACCAATTTCTCCTCAAGTTCTTCGAAATCCTCCTCTTCTTCAATTTCAATAAGTCTGTAGTTAGTAAAACCTTTCCTCATCCTTTCATCAAATATACATACTTGTTCACACCAGCCTTCTCTCTGAAAAGCTCAACGGCACCAGCGTAAAGCATCTTGTTTTCCTGTCCTGAAGTTGGAGGCCTCCAGTAAAGCAAAACAAATGGACTCTTCACTCTGCCATCAGAAAGCTTCAAAGGATATGATAGAAGGACATAACGAGCACTGTTATCTGGAAGCTCTTCCACAAGCTCTTCGATGTTATCAATTGGGGTATCATTATCCTTGATTATATTATTTGACCCTTTGTCAATGGAGTCTAAATATGTTAGTAAGCTCTTAATGATCCGATTGTCTAAAACATACAAATGACAGCTTGCATGGTGTCCGCTCTGGCACTAGCAAAGCGGAACTTGCGAAGCTCAGCAAGCGTTTCGGAACTGAAGTTGTATAAAGAAGCCTGGCGTTAGTGAAGATCCCCATTTCGTAAATTGTCTAGACATACCATCGTGGCACTGGATATGTGTCGCTCTGCAAGGCTGATAAGTTGTAGTAGTACGACTGATATCGTGCGCGCCGAATGTGGGTGCTAATAAGTACACCAAAAGAGGTGAAATTGTAAACAAGGCTTTCGAGCGTTAGCTCGAAAAGGCTTCTTTTGCATTGTTTTGCGTAGTTTTGTTTTCAGCCATTTCTTTGACCCATTCCCAAGAGAAGTGTTATTCCTTTGCTGACACTATCAGTACTGTTCTTCTTCTTTGCCCACCATGCCCAAAGCGAGACTGCCAATCCCACTCATTGAGTTTTTAAGAAGTATGTATTTGAAAGGGGAAACATCCCGTTGTTCGGAATTGCAATTCGGTACTAACCTGCTCTAGATAGAATCTACTTGGGCGCTTACGATTACGCTCCTAATGATACTGTTGACTTGGTTTACTTTACGGTAGAGGATGCATTGCCATATAATGCTTTCCACTTGGACTTTGGTCCTCTTCACATCGGCAGCTTGTATAGGTTTGCTGTCAGTCTACATAACATCTTGAACGAAGAAGTCAACCAGGGGAAAGGTGTGGTCTTTTATAGTTCGACTTCTCCAAAGGAGAGAGCCAATGCTGCCTGTTTGTTGTGCTGCTATATGGTGTTGGTTCAACTGTGGGCACCACATCAAGTCCTCCAGCCAATCTGCCAAGTTGATTTCCCCTTCCTGCCATTCAGAGATGCTGGATACTCCAATGCTGATTTTGAAATAACCATTCAAGACGTTGTTTATGCCATGTGGAGAGCCAAGGAAAGAGGTATGATAGACTTGACTACTTTCAACTTGGAAGAGTACGAGCAGTACGAAAGAGTCGACCAAGGTGACTTCAATGTCATCTCCAAAGACTTTATAGCATTTGCATCTCCTCAACAGAAAAAGCCTGGTGTTTTGAATGAACCTTTTAAGAAAGTGCTTAGCTTTTTCATCAACAACGATGTTCAGTTAGCTGTGCGTCTCAATTCCCACTTGTACGATGCCAACGAGTTCACCAAACGCAATATCCAGCATATCGATATGATTTTCGAAGATGGCACTTGCCCTACTATGGAATATGTCCAAAAGTTTATTGGTGCTGCTGAATGCGTTATCAACAACGGTGGTAAAATCGCCGTCCATTGTAAAGCAGGTTTAGGGAGAACAGGATGTCTCATCGGAGCCCATTTGATTTATACCCACGGCTTCACAGCAAATGAATGTATTGCTTACATGAGAATGATCCGTCCAGGAATGGTCGTGGGTCCTCAGCAGCATTGGCTCTATTTACATCAACAAGAGTTCCGTGATTGGAGACATACCATGTGCCTTGACAACAGAGCAGATGCTTTCATTGGCGGTCTCTTCCCATTGGTATCATACAATAACTTCAAAGCTAGAGCAAAGGAAGAAGCAAAGCAGAAGAGATTACAGCAACAACAGCAACAGCTCAACTCTTCATACATGAGCCACTTCGACTCATCCTTCACCCACACACCAGTAAGAAGAAGAAAGATTAGTGAACATCTTGCAAGCAAAATCCAAGGTGCTGTTCCAATGGAGTCACCTGGCCAGCCTAGAAAATACGAAGAAGCAGACACCTCTTCTGTTCTCGACGTTATAAACAACTCCGATGAAGACAACCAAGCAATCTCTATGCAAGATGCTGATTGTCATTCAAGTGGCGTTGAACAAGAGATCAACAACGCCGATGGTGAGATCGTCCATAGCTCTCCTAAGAGAGACACCGGCGACCACAGAATCTTGCGTTCAATCTCCACAAATGCCCAGCAGCTGCCTATGCTGATGACCAAAACTACTACTACAACCACGACACGCACCATCAGCACAACGTTAACCTCCAACCCATCATCACCTAATGGATCAAAGATGCTCAAGTCTCGCTCGAGCACCAAGATTCACAGTGGGCTTCTTCCTGGTAAGAATGTCGGGACAAGGATGCACTCTGGTGGCATCAGAAAAGTTAGCGGCAAGAAATACTGAAGAGGATTAACCAACCTTCAGCCGCTCTTCGTTCGTTTTTGGTAGCATGACTTCTATTCATCTTTTGTATTATTTCACATTAAACTAATTATCTACTCCTGTTGTTCACCAAACTCTGATTCCTCAATACGGAACTCCTGGTCATCTGCGAACTTGAATGCAATTAAATCGTAGTCATTAAACACGAGATCTTCTAATTGCTTATCGTCCTCCACTGGGTACCACTGGTTCTCATGTGGAGCACTTCTGTCTTTAGGCAAGGCAAGCAGCAAGTCTTCAGCAGTAACCTCCACGCCTTCTTCTTCTGGAGGTGGAATACCTTCCTCGTCCACATCAAGGTTGTCGACTATACGTAGTCCCCCAGAAGAGTTAATGGCATTCTTCAAAGCAGTGATGAGTGTTTCTTGGTTAAGCGTCTTCTTGTCGAGAATCAATGGAATCGAATACGTCGAACGAGATCTCTTGAACTTGAGAATCGTAACCGGCGTACGTGCTTTAGGCGGCTTCTGTTAGTATTTAGGCTTGACACTAGGCATTGGGCTGACGTACCATGACTGGTTGTTACTGATAAAGTATGGTTACCGCGCAATGAGATGTAGATTGATGGAGTAGCACATTGTGGTAGAGAGATATCATAGTGGCACCTGGACTATAAAAATCGTTGAAAACTTGACAAAGGTATTGATTGTTAAAAACCACAAATTATACTTTTACTTTGATTTCGCCATGGTACCTCCCCCTACAAGTGTTAAGAGCATATGGCTATCTATCACTACGCGATGGGTATCGCTGCGAAAAGTATACTTGATCATAATAGTTAATGGTAACACGAATATCTGCCCGTAACCACGAGGAACTGATTAGGGCTCTCTATAGGGGCCTAATACGAGGGCTATACAAGACACAGAAGCTACCCATAATTGTCGATACTTCCATCGAGACTGACCCCAATCTACTACGAGAACTCCAGAAAGTCTCAGTGAACCCGAGTCTATATGGAGAGTTCCTTGCCAGTGAACTCAAGTACTATATCAAAGAAAAAGCTGCATCTCCAACACCCTCCTCTGTAGGGCTATATACTCGTCTCAGTAAGGGAGAGAGTCTATGTGAGATATTTCAAGCTATACAACAGAACCCTTCACAACCTCAGCATTGGCATCTGGCAATACAACAATTGATCCAGTTCAGAGATGATCTGTTTCGTCGCCAGAAATGGAAGGCATTTTACTACAAAAACCGGAAACAGATAGACGAAGAACGCAGGAAACCTCAACGTAATAAGAGACAAGGGCGTGAACCAGGTATGCCTACCCCAGAAAACACCAGACGGGCCTTTAAATCCTTAAAGTCCAATGAGCGGCTCAAGAGATACAAAAAAGCCATGAAGGAAAGCGAAGAAGATGCTAATTTTGTTGTCAGAAACTACCTCAAGAAACTCCAGCTTGAAGGTCGTATACCCAACCCATACAAACTACCATATGTATCCGACACTTTAACATTGCAATCGGTCAATCTTCCGGACCCCAAAGCACTAATTCCTGGCTCAACCAAAACTTTTGTCATGGAGCAGGCCTATGACAAAGAATACATAGACGCTATCATCAAGCCAGAGGTCGAGTACCTCATCAACACATCGTTCATGAAAGATATTGATGAGCAAATCAATGTCAAGGGCCCACAAAAGCTGGTGATTAATTTCACTAATGCCGGAGTTCTGGCGGCATATTACCTCGGGCCACATTCTACCAAGAGCAAAATGAAAGGCATTGCACTTACCATCAAACGTCTGACTAGGCTATCTAAGGTAAGACATGTTTGGAACATGAAGTCTACCGATAAAGTGGCTATAGCCCACGAAAAGAGGGTCGGCAATGGCTACGCTGTCCAGGGAAGCAAAGGCTATTCAGGCGAGGAGATCATGTTTACGCGAGAATACTACGAGGAGTTGATGAAAGCTGAGGCGGACTGGGAGGCATTAATGGATGATATCAGGAACCACGATAACATTGGCAAAATGCCGCCTTTACATGAAAGGAAAGAGCAATACAGGAAGGTCTGGCGCAAGTCGCTTGACATAGCATCTGAGTACATCGATAAGACTCTCAAGGAAATGTCGTCTGCTCATCAATTGCTGGACAGAATCTTTCGCCAACAGGCTGCACTTCAGAAGGCATTGGATGAAAAGTATGAGAAACGGGCTAAGAGGTACTCTCAGCTTCTAGATGTTCTAAAAGAACAAGACGTCTTTATGCATTCAGAGATCATCAACTTCAAAGACCCTGTACTGAGAGGATTTGATGTCAATTTGGAGGAGGATTCCTTCAAAAACGAAAAGAATAGAGGCGGTGTACCTGAAGTAGAACGGTTGAATATGGGCAAAAAGCTAGGTGACTATCTTGCAATGTTCAATTTCAGGTTCTACCAAATGGGCCGCAGGTTTCGTGAGCGCTTCAAATTTTAGAGAAGCAATCTACACTATAGCATTATATCATGACGTTTCATTGCATTCGTAAAGTCTCAGCGTAGTGGTTTCGTGAAAAGAGACATGTGTTATACCATATAGCCGCCTAGGCTGTGGCCATTGGTGATGTAGCCATCAATGCCCCTAGCTGCCGCTTCTCTGTCGGGCTCTTGTGGTATGTCTTTGCTGTTCATGCCTCCTTCGTGTTCGACAATGTCGAAATCTTCAATTAACTTGGCTAGGTCAGAAGTCTCCTTGTCGTTGCCATCAGCAACAGATAAGCCGCTCATCATCGCGATTACATCCGTGAGCGACTTGCCCTGTTCCTTGAGCTCTCTGTGCTTAGCAAGCACTTCTTCTAGACAAGTGATATTGTTCTCGTACCATGGCCTATCCACCGTTGCAAACGGTGGAATGACAGTAATGTCTTTGCGAGAAAATACAGCTTCTTGCGAGAGCTGATTACGGTAAAACATCAGCGCCTGGTAATGGTCCTTGCAACAATATTGAGACAAGTACGTATTAGGAAGTATCATCAGAGGTTTCCTGTTCCATATCTGATACCGAGTTGATGTCTCCACACAAGAGCCATTGCTCCCATGAGAGAGTCGGCGAACCTTATGTTGTGGGGACTTGTTGCACAATGGGTAGCCACATTGATGCTCAATGTTCCGTTCTTCCACAAGCTCATCATACGAAGACTGAGTAAGAAAACGACTGAGAAACTTGAGAAGCAGAATGTCTATCGTGTGGTCCAACACCAACTCGGCTATCTTGAGTTGTAGCGACGATGCCTCGCTTGGAGCGAGCATATCGCGATTAGCATAGGGCGCCAATAGGGCTAGAAAAGCGTCGACAGTTAGAATATCCGCGTTCATTCCGTATCGATCTGCTATGCATTTAGTCTTTTGGAAAGTCACTATTTTGCAGACGCTTGGTCCTTAAGGAAAAGAAAAACAGAAAACTAGAATGGTCCGTCGCAGAACCGGCTGCCTCGCCTTTATATACTGTGGCCTCTGCCTGTACACTGATGAGATGATTGAGGATCTGCTACTGTCTTTCCCCGGATCGTTCAGGCGCTCCCATGGCTGCGAAAAGGGAATCACATACATAGCAGTTGGATAAATGGGGATTTACTTGTGGAGATTTTGGAAGAGATACTAATGTAACTCGAAATGCCTTGTTTTGGAAGGAATGGTTTCTCCCCTGCATTGTTGTTGGACCTTCCCCACTGCCCAATTCTCTTGACGTCACTCACGTGATTCCAGAGCATCTTCTTATCGGTGTCTTGAACACCATCTCTTCCTCCCAATCCAGCCCATCATGGCCTCAGAAGAGGCAATTCCGCCTGACGATGCTCTTGTTCCAGAAACTGAAACTGAATCGACTCATCGTGGCTCTGCAAGTACCATCACGGGACGCAGAAGCTCCACGATGTCTGACCTTGCCCCAGCACGATCCAATTCACTACATCCATCCCGCTCAAGGTCTTCTACGGCTAGTGGATTTTTAAATTTCATCTATAACGGTTCCAAAACGGGACTTGTTCCTGAAAAACAGGAAAAGAATAGGTTTGTGTCATTATTCAGACTCTTGATCCTAGAGCTCAATCTACCGAAACCTGGCCATAGCAAACAGAAAGACTTGAGGCATGAAGAAGAGCAGAAACAAGCCTATGAACAGCTCACTAATATGGTCAAAGTTCCGTTATATTTAGAAAGGTTTATAATATTTGGGCTTTTAGTTTGTCTCAACTCCTTTCTTACACTTTTTACATTGGTTCCCCTAAAGATCATCATCATTTGCTACACTGCATTCGCCGATTTCGTCACTAATCTTTCTCAGACAGGCAAATCTGACTTTAGCATATTTACAAGAAAGCTTCATTTTATTAAGAGAGACCTCATTAATGTTTTTGTGATTATCTCCACTGTGGCTTTGCTTTCTTCTCCAAGGGTCGAGGTATCCCGTCTCTACCACGATGTCAGAGGCCAAGCTCACCTTAAGTTGTACGTTATCTTTGGTGTTCTAGAAGTGTTGGACAAATTGCTTTCTTCCATTGGACAGGAAATCTTTACAGTTCTTGTTGGCATCCCTGTCACCAACACAAGTTTCAGAAATATGAGCAAATTGACTTTGTTTATCGTCATTTCACTCATATACTCTGTCAGCCACTCATATGTCTTGATCTATCAGTCTGTGTCGCTTCATGTTGCTGCCAACTCGTACTCCAATGCACTCATGGCACTTCTTCTATCAAATCAGTTTGCTGAATTGAAAGGTGCCGTGTTTAAGAAGTTTGACAGAGAAGGCTTGTTTCAAGTTGCCATGTCCGACTTGACCGAAAGATTTCAGCTTTCCTTGATGTTGTTCATCATATCCGTCAGGAACTTAGCCCAGTTGAACATGACGCAATTGGGTCTTGTCGTTCCAGATAGTTGGAAATCATGGAATAAATGGTTTGGCGCCATCTTCGGCCCCTCCATGGTGGTTCTTGGCTCTGAAGTCTTTGTTGACTGGCTCAAACATTGCTTCATCATAAAATTCAACCGCATTAAACCTAGAGTTTACAAGAACTTCCTATATGTTTCCAGTACTGACTTCATGGAGGTTTTTACGCTAAACTCAAACACATCAACACTGAATGAGATGTCTGACTACATCATTCTTGCTAAGAGAATAGGGCTCCCGATTCTATCTCTTTCAATTTGCTTCTTGAGGATGACGTTACGTGACTTGAAACAGCTTTACGTGCCTTCTTTCAATCTTCTGAGCATTCTTGCTTGTGGCCTTTTAGCAGCTTTAACATTCATCACTTTGTTGGTGATCAGGCTTGTCCTTGGTCTCTGGATCTTGAAGTGGGCTAGAAGAATCAAGCACAATCATGAAGCATATCAAAACGAGTTGGCTGCTGCGGCACTCACAAGCTCTCTAATATCCGAAGAACTGGCCGTGTCTTCTGTTCAAGATAACTTTAGTCGAGAGTTCACTCCAGAAACAGACCCACTATCTATGAAGCCTTCACCTTTCGATAAGTTCCGGCCCAGCGTCGACCCCATAGACACATCTTATACGAGTCTGTATAAGTTACTGGAGTGGTCGCCTAATAGTCAATCAAATGTGCCTTCAACTACGTCGAGTGATTCGCAGAGCGAGATTGAGCAATCATTCATCCCAGGTGTTCCAAATACTGAGTCCTCGTCCATCAACCCTCGAACAAGAGGATTTCTTTACGATCATGGTGAACTGGTCCCACCTACCGGGGAGGAGAAGAGGAATGATTTGGTGAGAAATAGAGCAAAGTTCGATTCAAAGTTCTCAAGTCATTCTGGTGAGGACGCTCTAAAAAGCGTTCATAGATACGAGATGTCAAGCAAACGTATCTGGTAAAGTTTAAAGAATTCTCGTTATATACATTATCATAAAAATGACTGGGACTATTTACAGATTGATTTCCCTTAATTCCGGTTACCGTTCCATTATTTCTTTTTGAGTAATTGCTCCTTCATTTTAGAGCTGATGTAATTCACCGTCTGTGGTCTTGGTCTCTTCAAGTTAGCGGCGAAAGCTAAGGCTGCGGTAAGAAGAGCCAAAGCACCAGCCTGATGGCCAGCTGCTAATGGGATTGGGACCAAATAGATGAGTGTAGAAATACCCAAGGCGACTTGGAATGTGACCAAACCCATCATGGTATGCATGGCCTTCTTTGCATTTGCTGGCATAAGTGCCTTGCGTTTGTTAACGTACATGTGAGCACCCAAGACGGAGAAGAATGTTGTGGTTGCAAGGATACGGTGAATGAGCTGAACGGTGGTTGGATTCTCAAGAAGGTTTCTCCACCACAAATCAGAGTGGTCTTCCTTTCTCGCGTAAACAGAGTCCATGAGCTCTCTGTAAGAAGGCAAGTAATCCTCACCCATGTGGGGGAAGGTGTTATAGATGAGACCAGCGTCCAAACCAGCAACCATACCTCCAGACATGGCAGTAACGAACGTTAAACCTAACAATGCAAGAGACATTTTTCTCATTGGGTTTAATGCAGGGTTATTAAGCTTTGCAAGGTGTGTTGTGACAGTCTGGGCCTTTGTAGAAAGATTCTGGACCCACTTACTTTCATTGAGGATCTCGAATCCAGTCCAGAGAACACCCAAGTACATCAAAAATGCAGCGCCCAAATGCGTGGTCAATCTGTATTGAGAGACAGTTGGCTTCGATCTTCTCTCTGCAAGCTGCTCTTCGTCAAGACCACTTTGCACCATCCACCAACCAATGAAACCTTGCAAGCCCAACAAACCAGTAAGACCCACCACTCTGCGAGTAACATGCGGACTGAACTTCTTAGTCTTCCAGAAGTAAACGGCAGGCAAAACGAAGAACATTCCGATAGCTCTTCCCAAAAGGCGGTGACCCCATTCCATGCTGAAAATGAACTTAAACTCTTCCATAGTGATATGCGAGTTCAAGAGCTTAAACTCAGGGGAGTTCTTATACTTGTCGAACTCCTCTTCCCAAGCCTTCTCTCCAATAGGAGGAATGGAACCAGTGACAGGTTTCCATTCGGTGATGGAAAGACCCGACTCCGTAAGTCTAGTCAAACCACCTACAACAACGATACCAAAGATCAAACCAGAAGTAGCAATAAGCCAGTAACCAGTAACCTTACTGGACACCACAGGAGGCTGCTTCTTCGAAGAAAAAGCCGACTTCAAAGGCTCAGTGTTGATTTTGGGCACCGAGTTGGCTGCAAGGTCAGATGAGGCAGTCGAGTAACCTCTGAAGCCCAAGGAGCGCCATATGTTAAAAGAGCGTCTTTTAGGAGGCACGATGGAGAGACGCAGTCCCCTGGTGCTCTTAAGGATATTAAGCACGCTAGCATTTTTCGTAAAGAAAAAGCCCGAACGACAGAACATGGCCATGTTGGGGAACCAAAAGTAGACACTAGGCGAAGAGGAAGAGGAAAAGGCCTGCCTTGATATACGTCCACGTGACGCCAATGACAAGGCTGCGAATTGTAAGGTAAACGAGAGGCTGCGAGGAAAATCATGCCATACAAAAAGGACGAGGTGCATCCAAGCCAGAGGAATGCTCTTGGAGAGGCCGATACCGAAAGTGCCGAAACCAAGGGGTATTTAAATAAACTGGTTGGATTTGGTAGATTTGGGGATGTCTTTTATTTCGTTTGGCTTTTGGCTTTCTTTTGACTTGTAGAATTTCAGTTTCCACTACCCTCTGTCTTTTTCTGTGTCTGCTTGGTCTACCCAGAAAACGCACTGTTTCTGGCAGAATGGAGGCTCGCCTTTTTTTTGCAACCATTTCCACCACATGGACCCGCCGCCAGTTAACCAGACAATCGGCGTTTTCGCTGTACTTGTTTTAGTTTCTACAGTTGTAGGCGCCGTGGCCTTCTCTGTAAGGGCCACTGTGCTGTCGATTTACCGGAAAAGGGCGTCCTTTGATGAAGAGTCGGTTGCCTTCTCACGAACACAAGAGGAGCATGTTAGGATACTGCCAGGGCAATTCCACCAACAACAATCGCCAGTGACCGACGACTTTAAGAATTGGAATCCTTTGCGTCGCAAAATATCAGAGAGTCCTACTAATCCTTTCAACGAACATGAAAACGAAGTCACCTCTCCTTCTCCTCAGGCTGTCATGTCTGTCACAGACGATGTATCTACCGTCTATAGTTCTGAGCTGAGCTGCCCAGGAACGCCTCAGATTGACGTTATCGGCTTGCTGTCGGCCTCTTATATGAAGCGATTTGTCTACCTGGCACTGGATCTTCGTCTGTTGAAGGCGCTGGTTGAGCAACGAGCCGTACTGGTGCCAGTGCATAAGCAAGAAGATGGCACCTCTCGTTCCAAGGTAAGGCTCTCGCAGCTTTTGAAGTTTACGTATCAGATTCCTCGCCGCCATTACCAGGACGTGGGATCGTTGAATGTGGCTGTTGACGAGATCTTGAATGGTGTTGAGAGTGATCCATTCATGAAGACCATGAGCCTCTTCCACTTTGTCACTATCGGCTCAACCGAACAGACATACGATAATCCCTACTTCTTTACGAGGCCATTCCACAGGGTTATATCATGGTGTTCAGATCCTAGCGTACTAACAGAGGAACCAGAGCTGTTGCAAATGTGCATTGCAGATGTCTTAGTATGTTGGAGCTGGAACCAGTGGTGCTGTGCCAATGGCGCTAGAGCTCGAGGAAGCGAAATCATAAGAGTATTGGCTCAGGCGGCTAGTATGGCGCCAGACGAGACTTACCACTGCGTCGTCCAAGGAGAAGTGATGGCTGTCTTGTGTCTGATGTACACTGGATTAGCCCATTTTGCACCCAATGTTCAGAAACCCATCTTGTTCAAGATCGCTACGGTTATGAAAGCGTGTTCTTCGACAGCCCCATGTAATGCTCATCGGGACCTTGTCCCAATTCTTGCCCATGCTGTGTCTTCCACTCTGCGCCAAAGTAACCTTGTGGTGTTATACGAGTGTCTCAGCGTATTAGTGAGCCCACACCGGCAGTGTTGTTTGGAGTACAGAGACCTTGCGCCACCTACATCAGACTTGTTAGCATTATTAAGACATGGGCTTTGGACCAGGCAGTCTTCAGAGGTTCGTGAAAAGGCTAGGGTGTTGGCAGAGAAGCTAGGCGAGGAGTTTGAACAAATGGAAGAATGGTGTGATCAAGGTGACACCACTAGCGAGTCCCTAGATAACATTGTCGCTCCTGGAGCCTGGCTGATGTTTAAATAAAAAGTTGATATTTTGTTGAAGGACCACTGACACATTGGGTGCAAAATGTCGTAGAAGAAGGCCACAAGCATAGAAGAAGACCACAAGCATATAAGAAGACCACAAGCATAGAAGATAAAAGAAATACAAAGGAACCAGGCTTAGCATTAAGTGTGTAACAACGACTTTCTTCATCCTAGTAGTTTTCATTGGTGTTCCTTTGCACAGCGTGCCCGCCCTCTTGCACGTACCCAACTTAGCCCATGCATTGACAGGGTTCGCTCAGGGTCCAGGGCACAAATCGACGAAGCGTAGTATCCATAAAAAAAAATCAACCCATCCCATCCATATTTCATTAAACTTTTGTCGAAACTTCCATCACGGCTTACCCCTCCATTGACCTACACTCTGGAGGGGACACCCCACGTTTCAGTGGAACTTTGTCTAATTACATGGTCTCCAGATCTCTCCTTATCTAACAATGATTTACGCATCTTCGAGAAAAATCTGGTTATTTGCAGCCATAACCGTTCTCTCTTAACTTAGCCCAATTTACGCATCAGCGCTTGTAGTTCCCCCCGCCGGGTCTAACCCGGAACGCCTTGCCTGGTAACCGTTTTCTCATGGAAACATGGGCACAACTCGCACCTCGGCCATTTTTGTTGGTGTGCGGGTTGCACTCCATTCATGTGGTTTTGCAGCCATGTGAATTGAGAGTTGCCAAAAAAAAAAAAGTCTAAAAAAAAAAAAGGACTAAAGCAAAGAATAGCCACCGAAACGAGAAGCCTAAGAAGGTTAGAAACTCAGATTAGTATAAAGAAAAAAAACCCTCCTTTCTAAAGGTAAAACATGTCTCCTTTGGTCCGTGGGATTGTCGGTACCATGTATCTTCTATCTCATGGTTTTTGCTGCTGGTGACAACCGCTTCTCTTACACATGCACTCCTGGGACGATTATGCGGAGAAGTATATAAGAAGTCTTTTGCTTGTCAGCACGAAATGTGTAAAATCTCGCATCTTTTCGACCTACTAGTCCCACTTTTTTTTTTTTACATTCTTCACGTTTCCTGACTTGCTGATTTAAAGAAGCCTGTTTTTTTCTTTACTAGTCCCGTTCCTTCCATTATAACTTATTTGCAATGTCTGGGCTTGAAATCGCTTCTGCTGCCATTGTGGGCTCCCAATTGTTGGATGCTAAATTGCACGTTTCTGAGGATCTTCGTTTGGTGAAGAACGTTGTATCTAAAGCTGTGCCTTATTTCTACTCCGTTTACAGAGGCAAGGCCTCCTACTGGTACCTTTTCGAAAAGGCTGCCTTGAAGTACCCTGACAACTTGGCTGTCTCCTTCCCTCGCCCTAGAAAGGATGCTCCAACTCCACAGAAGGACGCTGAGGGCTACCCTATTTATGATGATCAATTCACCATGGAAAACTACACTTACCGTGAGTTGTACGCCATGGTCTTGAGATTGTCTTACATTTTGAAGAATGACTATGGTGTCACCTCCAAGGATACTATTGGTGTCGATTGCATGAACAAGCCTTTGTTCTTGTTGTTGTGGTTGGCCTTGTGGAACATTGGTGCTTTGCCTGCGTTCTTGAACTACAACACCAAGGATAAGCCTTTGGTTCACTGTATCAAGATTGCCGGTGTGTCTCAGGTTTTCATTGACCCTGATTGCGCTGACCCAATCAAGGAGACCGAGCCTTTGATTAACGAGGAATTGCCAAACGTTAAGTTACACTACATCAACGAGCCTGAATTGCTCAAGGTTTTGGGCGACAGATCAAGACCTAAGCACAGAGCCGCTGACAACACTAGAAGACCCACAGATAAGGACTCCTCTTGCTGTGCGTTGATTTACACTTCTGGTACTACCGGTTTGCCAAAGGCTGGTATCATGTCCTGGAGAAAGGCTTTCATGGCAACCGCTTTCTTCGGTTCTATCATGAAGATTGACAAAAAATCTACCGTCATGACCGCCATGCCGCTATATCATTCCACTGCCGCCATGTTGGGTGTTTGTCCTACTCTTTCAACTGGTGGTTGTGTGGTTGTGTGTCAGAAATTCTCCGCCTCCACTTTCTGGACTCAGGCTAGATTATCTGAAGCCACTCATATCCAATATGTTGGTGAAGTCTGTCGTTACTTGTTGAACTCCAAATCTCACCCAGACCAATCTAAGCACCAGGTCAAGATTGCTTACGGTAACGGTTTGAGAAGAGATATCTGGAGAGAGTTCAAGCGCAGATTCCACATTGAAGGTGTTGGTGAGTTCTACGCCTCCACTGAGTCTCCAATTGCTACTACAAACATCCAGTACGGTGACTTCGGTGTCGGTGCTTGTCGTAAATACGGTTCCCTCATCAGTACCGTTCTTGGTTTCACCCAGGTTTTGGTCAAGATGGACCCAGAGGATGAGAGTGAGATCTGGAGAGACCCTAAGACTGGTTTCTGTGCTAAGACTGATACCAACACTCCAGGTGAGTTGTTAATGAAGATTATGGATGCTAAGAATGTTGAGGGCTCTTTCCAGGGTTACTACGGTAACAATGAAGCCACCAATAAGAAGGTCATCAGAGATGTCTTCAGAAAGGGTGACGCTTGGTTCAGATCCGGTGACTTGTTGAAGATGGATGAGGACAACTTGTTGTACTTCGTCGATAGATTAGGTGACACTTTCAGATGGAGATCTGAGAACGTGTCCGCCACTGAGGTTGAGAACGAATTGATGGGATCAGGTGCTATCAAGCAGTCTGTTGTCGTCGGTGTTCGTGTTCCAAACTACGAGGGAAGAGCTGGTTTCGCCGTCATCGATCCTGCTGACGGACTCTCGGACGAGGAGGTCTTGGCCAAGATCCACGGTCATGTTGTCAAGTCCTTGCCTAAATACGCTGTTCCTCAGTTCATCAAGATCAAGGCCGACGGTATCGTTGCCTCTCACAACCACAAGGTGCCAAAGAACCAGTTTAAGAACCAGAAATTGCCAAAGGGTGAGAACGGTGACGATCTCATCTACTGGTTGAACGGTGACCGCTACGAAGAATTGACCGAGGATGCCTGGTCTCATATCATGAGCGGAAAGACCAAGTTGTAATTTATCACATATTTATGAGTAAATCAATACATCCAAACGTTATCAATAAGTCTTTTTTTTTTTAGACAATCGTATGTCATTCTCCTATTAAAGTATCTATTTTTCGGAAATGGCGACAACACCTGGCAAGGCCTTACCTTCCAACAACTCCAAGGAGGCACCACCACCGGTGGAAACGTGGGACAACTTGTCAGAGACGCCAAACTTCTTGGCGACAGTGGCAGTGTCACCACCACCAATGATGACGGTGTTACCAGCGCTGGCAGACTTGACAGCCTCGTCCAACATAGACTTGGTACCCTCGGCGAACTTCTCAAACTCGAAGACACCTGGTGGACCGTTCCAGACAATGGTCTTGGCCTTGCCAATGGCTTCAGCGAAGAGCTCTCTGGACTTTGGACCAGCGTCCAAGCCCATCCAGCCGTCTGGGATACCCTCCTCCTGGGTAGCAACGCCAGTCTTAGCGTCCTTGTCGAACTTGTCACCGGTGACAAAGTCGATTGGCAAGACAATTTCAACATTGTTCTTCTTGGCCTTAGCAACCAAGTTCTCGACGTTCTCGGCACCAGCCTCGTCGAAAAGAGAGTTACCAATTGGCATCTTGTCCAAGACCTTCTTGAAGGTGAAGGCCATACCACCACCAACGATCAAGATGTTGACCTTGTCCAACAAGTTGTCAATCAATTGAATCTTGTCGGAGACCTTAGCACCACCCAAGATAGCCAAGAATGGTCTGGTTGGGTTCTCCAAAGCCTTAGCAAAGTACTCCAATTCCTTGGCCATCAAGAAACCAGAAGCCTTCTGTGGCAAGTCAACACCAACCATGGAAGAGTGAGCTCTGTGGGCGGTACCGAAAGCGTCGTTGACGTAGACGTCAGCCAAGGCGGTCAAGCCCTTTCTGAACTTCTCAACATCCTCAGAAGAAGCCTTCTCCTTCTTACCGTCAACCTTCTTGGAGCCCTCCTCCTCAATGTGGAAACGCAAGTTCTCCAACAAGAAGATCTGGCCTTCGTTGCCGGCGTTGACAGCCTCCTCGACCTTTGGTCCGACGCTGTCGTCCAAGAAGGTCACCTTGTTTTCTGGCAAAAGAGATTGCAATTCCTTGGCAACTGGAGCCAAAGAGTACTTCTCAACACGCTCACCGTTTGGTCTACCCAAGTGAGAGGCCAACACAATGGCCTTTGGCTTCTGCTCCAACACGTACTTGATAGTTGGCAAAGCAGCAACGATTCTCTGGTTGTTGGTGATGGTGGTGCCATCCAATGGGACATTGAAGTCGACTCTGATGAACACACGCTTGTTAGCGAGGTCGAGATCTTTCACGGACAATTTCTTGGAGAGAGACATGATATAGCGGTACACTGTAAGGGAGAGAAAAGTCGAGCCTAACCACCAGGCTGGTGCGCCCTTATATATATTCGCACCTTCCTGTGTCTCGGAGTTCATCATTCGACCCTACTTTCCCCCCGGTCCATACCAATCCGTCACCTGAGGGCTCAGCACGAGACGTCAAGTGGGGTTACCACGGGAGTAATTTTGCCCAGGGGGCATTAACAGTAGGCTTGTTTTTGCAATTGATACTCAATTGGATCCTCAATTGCAATGTTCCCACAGACTACATTCCCAAATCCCATGCGCAGTGAAAAATCATAGCGGTAGGCTTTCCCCCGGGTGTGTCGGATCAAAGGAGAAAACCGTTTTGGCCCGGGTTCCCCAGGTTACATAAAAAGGCACCCTGGGTTTGGGGTCGTCTCGCGTTGGCATTGGTCGTTTGCTTGGTTGCATTGGTCGGTTCCCAGCCCTGTCTATATCTACGTCTACTGTGATATTATTACCCTTCTGGCCCTGGCTTGAATGCCCCTCATGCGAAAATATGCAATGCTCATAGACAACCACGGGTGCGACAGCCATAACCACCACGGGTCCACTTGGATGGAAAATGGCATTTTTTGAGTTTTTTTGTCTTTTATCGTTTGTAGCTTCGTTTTAGTTGGTTTATCTTGTTCACATTGACACCTTCTGTACCCTTCTCTCACGAACCTTCTGGAACCTTCTGTCTTCTCCTGCACTGGTAGTATATAGGGCTGAAGCAATCTCTACTAACTGATCAAGACAACCATGGAGAAGATTTTACAATGGTCGATTGCGTCGCAGAGCGGCGATAAGGAGGCAATGGAGAAGATCGGACAGCCCGATCCAGAGTTGCTTAGCCAGCTTTTCGGTGCTGGTGGTCCCGATGAGCCAACGCTTATGAAGCAGTCCATCGCAGTGGTGGAGAACCCAGAGGCAACGCTTGAAGCTAAGGAAACCGCCTTGGATAATTTTGAAATGTTGGTGGAGAACTTGGATAACGCCAACAATATCGAGAACCTCAAATTGTGGCCTAGTATCATCGCGTTACTTCTGAACTCCGAGCCAAGTCTCAGCGTGTTAGCAGCTTCCATCGTTGGCGTCGCTACTCAGAACAACCCTGATTCCCAGAAGGCTTTCTTGGAGAAGGAGGATGGTTTAGCCACACTTATAAAGCTCATCAATGATGAGTCAACCCAGAAAGAGCTTCTTCTTAAGTCATTCTTTGCGTTATCGTGCTTTGTCAGGAACTACGCAGATGCTACTGGTCAATTTGCTGAACTTGGCGGCTGGGAAGCTCTTCATTTGCTGTCTTCTCAAGCTGACCACAAGCTTCTATTGCGTAAGCTTTCTTTGATTTCGGCACTTTTGTCTACGGGCTTAGACGATACCAAGCTTGAGCATTTCAAGAAGATTAGTTTCGTCGATAACCTCATCTCCACTTTCGAGACCGAGAACGTGGCATGCATTGACAAGAGTCTTAATATCATTACTCAGCTTCACTCACTCAAGTATAGCTTTTCTGATGAGGAGATCTCTAGGTTGGCCAACCAACTTGACCGCATTGACCATTTGAAAGACAGACTTACAGAGGATGACTTCCACATTGCAAAGCAAGTAGCTTCTACATGAATTTAATCACGAACTATACTAACATTCAGCGCATTTATCACTGCGGAGTATCTTCGTCGTGAACCCTTATAGTCCCAATCATTAATACATTTCATTCCTGGTAACATTATGTGATCACCTGCGAAGGGTCCGTAGCTGTAAACACTCTTTTCATTGCAGCATTCGCTGATGGAGGAACGATGTTCTTGCCATTCACCGTGCCGAGAGTGTCACTCTTTAGAAACCTTTTATACATCGCAATCGGTGAAGTGTAGTACTCGTAGAGCTTTTCAGCTCTTGGTTGCGTCATGAGGTTGAACTTCTTGAGAAGCTCAATGAAGGTAGTCCGCCTATCTGATCCCAGTCGAACTGTGCCGATATTAGCAAGACTAGAGTTCCTTTGAAATTTGTCGTAAAGCGAAGATCCAATGGTGTATGTAAAAGAATGAAGCCAGTCGATCGCTTCTTGCGCTGTTCTCACAATAAATATGTTGAGCTTAAGATCTATACCTGCTTCTTGAATTTTTCTTTGGGCATCAGCGGCCGTGATGACAATCTCCTCTTGTTTTCTCTTTTTAGAGAGAGGCTCGTTCATCTTCAATAGCATCTGGTCCCTGTATGCTCGATCCTCGATTCCCTTTAGCTTTCTTAGGTATTCTTTGAGTCCAATGACCATAACCATGACATAGTAATCGATACTAGAGTCCTCGGTAGAAGCTCTTCGTATGGCACTTTCTCGGTCGAATCTCAAGGTTCCATTGAGAATTTTATCCACTAGGTCACTAGCCTCATAATAAAGTATAATAACCTTTTCAGAAATTTCCTTTGGCTCACAAGGCTCAAAGACGTCCGCTTCTGCATTGTATGTCGCTTTGACTTTGCGTTTCCAGTTGATAGTGGGAATGGCTGTAACTTTATGACGACGATTTATGCCCTCTAGAGTCTCCTCAAAGTACGAAGACTCAAGCTTCTCTTTTAGGGACTCAGCATATTCTATGATCATTTCTCCAAGAATCTCTTCTTTCTTTCTTGTCGCTCTATTAGCGTCTTTCCATTCTTTCTTTGAAAACTTAGACTCATTTGGTTTAGTAGTCTGGCTATTGCTTGGGAGTACCTTATGGCTCGGTTCCGTGAACACTTGACTTGTCTTTGGGGAGCTCGTTATAGGATCTGATAGTTCACTGCCAACAAAAAGAGCTGAAATGTTTGCCTTTTGTTGTGGTGAGGCCTTCTTTGGCTCTTCTTCACGTGGTTCATGCAGCGGCTCAGACTCATTGATAGTTGCTGTGGTTTTCTGCGTTGAGCCTGGCGATAGTAGGATCTTTTTTGGACGTTTCCGTGGCGCTGGCATGCTCAGTAGTTCTATACTATCCTCATCTGAACTACTAAGCCAGTTCTCAATATCTAAAATGCTTCCCGTCTTCTTAACCGAAGCCGGAGGGATAGCCTCTACCTCGTTGTCATGAGTATTTGGGGCACATGGAGAGCTCGGCGGTAGCTGTTGTCTCTGAGTAGCAGAGTTTGTGGTGCAGACTATGGGATCTGAATCATCAGTTAGTCTTTAGTTAGTATATCAGTTCGAAAGCAGCACAGTCGTCTATACATACAGAATTACACTATGGTCATTCTTAGTGTCATATTTGAAAGAGGTATCTTCACTGTTGATCTCAATCACCTCCATTGTAGTGGCTGTTTATACATGAGTGGTTATCGATATGATGATGTACGCGCTGAGACAAACATTGATCTCAAAACAGTGGGGTTGATGCGTATAGCATGAAGTTAGGAAAACCACCTTTAAAGGGCCAAAATTGGGCCTGGAGGTTTCCATAAATAATCAATATATTTTCCGTTATCTTCTACTTCTTTTTCTTTTTTTTATTTTTTATTGACTTTCTTCTACAGTGGTTTATGAGCTTAGTGAAACTTTCCACTTTGGGTGCGAAACTTGGATTCTAAAGCCCATATTGAGAATATCTGTGAAGTGATGTTTCTGAAAGGTGAACAGTAAAACCAGCAACATCCAGAAAATCTTAGAGAACACTATCACAAGAAAAAATGGAACTCAAAAATTCATCTGACTCATTTTTAGCCAAAGAAAACGTGTTCTGTAGTTGTTATATTTACCTTCTCTGGATACTGTTGATATGCACCAGTGCACCACGCCAAATCGAATATCTGGCACGACAGAAGGCCTTGTCTAAACATACAAATACAAGAAAACAGAAAACAGCACTGGACCAAAGATGGGGAATCGTCGCCGCGCTGTGAGTATGGCCTTCAATGGGTCAATGTCGGAGGACGATGAGAGAAAAACTCAGAAATCTCTCGCCGACGTCAAGACGCTCTATAAAGACATCCGCTACGATTGGTCTCAGTTGACCACAGGCGACACCACACCCATAGAATTGGCAATTGCATTTCTTGACGACACATCGGTTGGTTTAGCCCACAGGAAGGCAGACTTCGACGAACTATGTGAAACCACCAGCGATACTCTCCGGAGAGCGGTTGTGGAGAACCACGAGATTTTCAATAACTCGGTTGGTCTGTACCATATGCTCATGTCGATAGCAAAAGAGTCACAGGAGGACTCTGCTCAAATCAAAGAGCTCATAGAGACAAGTACTCGTGATATGAATGACAGAATGGGTGTACTTAAAGAGCTCGATAGCAGTTCAGAGAAGTACTCTGAGATGCTCGAAATTCTCGACGCTATTGAAAGTTTACACGCAATTCCTGATAAGGTCGACAAGCTTGCTGCAGATAAAGAGCTTCACAAAGTGTACGATACCATTGCAGAGGGTTACAAGGTTGCAGCAAAGTACAACTTATGGCAACTACCCGCGTTAGCCGGGATCCAAAGCTTTTTAGACAACCAATCTAACAGTCTTTACGACATGATCGTTGACGAATTGAGAAATGAGATTTATCTCAAGAACTCCACAATTTTCAATCAGGATAAGGGATCATGGATTGACAACCTTTCTTCGAACAACCCTCAAATTGCCTCCTTCAAGACATTGATTCAACAACTGAATAACTTGGAGCTGTATATTTACAATTCTGCTAACTTGGACATTGGCGAAATTGCTGGATGCTTTACCGAGCCTGCTTCGACTTTCATTGAACATCAACTTCCTAAAATCCACGCACATTACTCCAAGTTTCAAGCATCAAAAGCTGACTATTCATTGATTCTAGAATACGCTTCTAGCCCTTCTTCGGAGTCGTACTTCTACCTTTACATGTTGCTTACAACGGCATCCAAACTTAACAGATTGGACGCTGTGTTGGAGATCTTAGTCTCGTCTGTCCAGGTCGAACTCCACGATTTAATCAACCGAACTACACAAGAATGCAAGCAGAGAAACTTACCTCAGCTCGCAAGACTTGCTAAGGCTGTGAAGTTTGAGTTGGGTGCGGGCTCCGACAAAATTAGTGGGCAGACCTTCAATGATGCCGCCGTGCCAATCTTGCAAGACTTTTTCAGTACCATTGTCACGAAAGCCACGTTGGTGCTTCTGAAACACAGAGTCATTTGTGAGATAGTGAAACATATTGAAAGTAGCCACACTGTCAGTTCAACCGCGCGTGACTCAAATGTTGGTCCTCCAGCACCAAAATACGATTTCAAGACCATCTGGAATCTACTTAAGAAGGAAATCGAATCACTTATCGTCAGCTATATCTATGATGACAATGCTGAAGAGGGCAATAAGCATAAGCAAGATCCGAATTCATCCGCAAGTAAGTTGCATCAAATTTTGGCCAACAAACAGCTTTTCAAGTTTGATAATGTCTCCTTTGGTTCAACTAGCAAAACTACGGAAGACATGACGATGGTTCTCAATGAAATGTTCCCCGGTTTCAGCCCTAGTTCGAAGAAGGGATCTATTCAAGACTCAGAAGTTGAAATGTCCCCATACATAACAAACGAGCTGTTCAATACCTTAGCCGAAGACCTCGTTCCAAAGAACATTTTCAACATGAGAATTATCTTGGAATTCTTCCTCATTTTTATTTCAGCATCTCACGATATGCTTACCGATTTTGGAAAGGTCAAGGGCACGAGCATGGTAGCATACCAGTTCTTTTACGAATTTATGAGAAACTCATTTCACAGAAAGCTTCAAACTGATCTCAATATTAACTTTGAGAAATGCATGGCTGGTGAATTTGATCAGCATTTGGCAGCCGATGCCAAGATGAACAACAAGTTTAACCAAGAGACTATTACCTTGACCGACGATGACACTGAAAGCCAGGCTATTTCCAACTTCTCTCGCTCAAAGTCATCAATAAGCAAGGTCTACGTTAATGCCAGCAACTTCCGCCGCTTATTCAACCACACTTGTCACTCATTAAACACATCATTCACTTACAGAAGAGACATTAGCGACCTTACATTGAATTTACTAAAGAAATTTGCTGGTTCCTACAATGATTACTTCAAAGAGCTTTTATCATCAGGTGTCGGTCATGATATCACAGAGTTGGGGATTGGCATAGGTGAGAGGTCCAAGCACGTACTGCAAATCAACAAATGGCTCAAGACCCCTGCTCTTTTAGAAATGAGTGGCGGCATTCTTCAATATCATGACGATCTCGAGGGCTGCGCTCCGTTGATCGAGAAAGAAATTGATCTCATGCTTTTCAAGTCAAGTCACAACCCAAGCATATTTGATATCACAAAAGACGATTTGCTCGACGATGAATGGTTTGACCAGGTGTGCTACTTACTTCTTACTGCCTCATGGATACTACTGTGGTTACCTGCAATGAGAAAGGAGTCAAATTATACCATCTACGAAACCGGTAACCCAAAGGTCAAGATTTCTGAGGTTGATAAATTGAGGTACGATTGGTCGATTTTAGAAAATGGCCGCTCTACTTTTGCGATTGCAGAGAAAACGCAGAATGTATACTTGACGCTCAACCTGGCAAAGATTGGCGAGTTTGATGAAGTTATTCGAACATTCGAAAGCATCAGAGACCAAACTTTGGTGGCATTGAGATACGACCTTCGACTTAAGGCTTTGTACTATATTGGCAAGTCATACCACGAGAACTTTGTTCTCGGCACTGAACCTGCCGATTCTGACCAGTTTATCGGTCAGTATAACCGTGAAGTGTATTCTATCGGGACCAAGATATCCGAGATGCTTACACCGGCGGAGAACGATTGTGTCTTTGTTGGATTGCCCACGTTCTTGACGCGTGCATTCTTGCAAGGCAGTGAAATGATCCAGATGGCTAATAGGAACGGTATCAAGAAGATTCTTCTTAATATTATCACAATTCAACAGATGCTCCGAAGTGTGATGAAGGAAGTGGATCATGTTGACTTTAGCAGAGCATCCAGATACTTTGAGCTCTTTACCGCTACTGAGCATGTACTCCTCCAAAAGATTGCTGATAGCAAAGAGGCATACACTAAGGAAGAAGTTATCAACTTACTCCGTTTGATCTATAGTGAGAAGCTCCAATCTGACAATGTGAGCTCTTTCAATAAGAGCAAGTTCAGCGAACTTTCAAGAAAGATTGGAGACATATTTGCATAGCTACACAAGGTTTTATTTCATATCAATATATCCATGTAAATTATTAACCGAGAAGAAAAGATTAGTGGTGGCCGGCAAAGTTGTTTGCGCCGGGCAGAACATTAAGTTTGTTGCTCAACTTTTCAAAGAAGAAGCGGCCAAAAGTGTTTCCCAAAATGACAGAGAAGAAGTAGACAAGACTGAACGTCATGGCCACCAACATCAAGGCGTAGCCGAACATCTCAGGAATAAAGCATAGAATGATTCTGATCAAGTCTCTCATCAAGTAGGTGAAGAACGAGTGACTGGCAGGAGGTCTGTCCGTGCGTTCGAGAGAATCCAGAATCTTTCCAGAACCAGCTTCTTCATCGTCACAAGCACATTCGTCAATGATGGTAGTTTGACGGTGGTAGTTTGGGTTATTCCATACCTTCAGCTCCAAGTAGTTCTTGAGGAATTCGCAGCCTTTACCAACGAAAGCCACCACGAAGAAGAGAAGGAAAATACCAAAAGCCTCACCGCCGTTGTTGGCCACTAGGTCTTTGAACAAAACAGGGTATCCTTCGTATTTAGTGGTCAACCACATATTCATGCCCATCATGTCGTGGTCCATTCCACCGTGGTCCATGCTGCCATGGTCCATACTACCATGATCCATCGTGGAAGAACTCATGGCCATAGTGCCAGTAGCGCTGTGCATGTGCATGGACATAGAGCCCATTGACATTGATCCCATATCCATCTTTGCCAGGTTGTTTCAGGTGTCTAAAGAAAGTCAATGTACATGGGCCAGGGCCCTGTTTTATATATTGTTGCAGCCTGGCACTGAGCACATTTATTGAGCATTTTAGTGCGCCAAATTGGGAAGGCCTTCTTGCTCACACTGCATTGATACACGAGCATTTTTCGCAGCCTTTGACAGGGCCTATGGGAGGTTACGAGGAGGATATCTAGCTTTTTGCGCCTGAAGGGTACTTTGGCATATTTGATAAGAAACGGTCAAGGGGTAACACCACTGGGTGGTTGAAGGTTGATGATGTAATAGATAAGAGGAGAGTTGACATTGCAATTTGGTACTTCTAGTGAGTCTGAAGATCATCCCGATCACGGAAATGTGCACTGCTTGTGCTGGTATATTTGCTCATGGCCATGTAACCATATGCTGCTTCGTACCTTCTGGGGAGGTGTAGTAAGGGTGCGCTAGGGCCATTGCCGGTTACCGGCGATTCTTGGGCAACATATACGCGGCACGCACAAACGGAATACTGGTACGATAGGGAAAGCTAATTTGCTCCTTTTTATGTGCTCAACACTTTTTGGTTTTGTTGGCTGTTGGTCCATGGCACTGGGGGTTCAATGGGAAGCGTTTGGAAAATCCCGTTACGAGTCACGTGCCGCCAGACTCACTTTAGCAGATCAGCCTCTCACCTTAGTTGAACCACATGCTTGTGCCTCCAGATAACTTTGGCTTAATAGAGCCGGGTGTTTATCGATGCCTGAAACTCGAGGCTGACCACACACCGTTTTTGGCTACATTGCAGCTCAATTCGATCGTGTTACTTGACGCGGCCAAACCACCTCGAAATCTCAAGGCTTTCTTGGAAGAGAACGAGGTCAAGTTGTTTAAGCTTGGTGGTCTTAAGATATCCAATCATGGGAATTACACGAAAGATAATGAAAGGATTGATAAGGCTGGTGGATCGCAGCTGTCAGCAGGACAAGGCGAAATAGAAGTGATCCAATTGGATAGAGGAAATGGAAATGGAGGAAGTAAGGAAAACAACCTGTGGATGCTCATTGAACCTGGACTCATCGAAGGAGCTTTCGAAATAATTTTCAACAAGAATCGTCATAACGTATTGGTGGTGGACCTGTCGCTGACTCTCGTTGGAATTCTTCGACGCATCCAAAAGTGGAACTTCAACTCCATCGTCAACGAGTACCGCATTTACACTGGTAACTCCAGCAAAAACAATTATAACGCAGAAAACTTTTTGGAGCTACTAGAAATTGAGTTGGTTCCGTTTGAAGTGGACCAGTGGTTGAGGAATAAAAGAGAGAAAAGCCTGGAACAACCAGAGCCAAAGGCTCCCTCTGTGGCTTCTAGTGGATCCCATCGTCGTCTGAGATATTCTGTTGATGACGGAAACGTAACTAATGAAGACGAGGATGTGTCTGCAGATGATTATGAAGACGATATGGACGACGACCTCCTTCTGGCGTCGCCTCAAATTCCCGCTAATTTGCTCAAGCTTGTGGAACAACGGAAAAACGACGATCAGGGTTCCGTGTCTGCCTCTCCTGGAACACCACCTGAGCATCGTATCCCCCATTTACAACTTGACAAATCATTTCCTGGTAGTACCGGGAGCCGGAATAACAGTTTCAGCGGTGACAATATCAATCTAGCAGCGCACCGCCGAAAACTGTCAATGGATACTAGGCACTCTCGCCCCGGAAACTTGAGGTTCCGCAGACCTAGTTTCAATGATCAGTCAAAGTCTCCAGGACGCAGGTCGTCCTTCGAGAGCAGCCTTCGTCAGTATAGGCTAGAGAGGGAGAGATCCGGAGGACCGGAGGAGCTTGCTAGAACGAAAGAGCTCTACGGTTATCAGTATTACAAACCTCGTATTGTTGCACTGTCTTCATTTGTTGAACCAATAAAGCTTCATCTTCCTCCAGAGCACAAATTGCCAGACTGGTTCATACGAGGAAGAGACTTCTGGGAGAATCAGTACAGACAACTCAATCCATAGACGGTGGAAGTACAATTAGACAACAGCCTCGTTTGAAACAACCACATGTCGATATCATTCAACACAACTGCAGCACAGGCAAAAGCAGATGCATTCACATATTATATAGTTGAAAACACAGACCTCGCATAACTCTTTAAGTACTTTAGGGCGTTGATGTGCCTATATCTCTTCATACATGAGACACTTGACAGCTGAGATGCAATCCAACGCCCAAGTTCCCAAACTGGTGATCCGTCGCAGCAAAGACGGGAGTGGTTCTGTTTTGGGTATTCAGCTGAGATATAGGGGTAGAGTGACACTTAGACTGGGGTAGGATGAAAGGACAAAGCAACCTTCCCATTCATGGCTAGACCTCATAGCTAGACCTCAGTAAGCGCCGACTGAACAGACCTCAAGATTTACGAATGTGATACAATGAGTGATGTTTGGTGAGGATGGCTTTTGTTAACAAAAGCACGTATATTATTCGCTACCCAAGAATATTGTATCGTGGACAAACGATATAATAAAATAAAATAATAGAATTGAAAGGGATGATCGTAACAACGTAAGACATACTCCAAAGCACGAGTGTGATGGAGCAAACTTCACTCCAGGTAGTCTTCTTTGAGGAAATCAGCCATGTTGGCTTGGTCGTCCTCGCCGTTCTCCCCTGAATGGAAGTCTCCTTCATCGAATTCAGAATCAACTTGTAGTTTGGGGCAACGCTTGCTCCGGTCTGTGTTAAGAACATGCTCATCAAGCCAGTCATTTCCTGTGAAATGTTGGCCACAGGAATTACAATGACCACGGACTAAGAGCTTCTCCTTTAAATTAGGCGCTAAACGAGCCTTAGGATCATCGAATGTGAAATGAACGTTAAGCAAGTGCTTTTTGTAGTCGTAAGGTCTGTTGAACTTACCTGATTTGTGCGAGCAAGTACTTCTGGGAAAGACGCATTGGAAACGACCAATCTCATTATGGATTCTTGAATGTCTGGTAAAATCTCTGCTGATATGCTTATCGCAGATAGGGCAGATCACAACCCTGCTAGACTTCTTCTTCTTCTTCACTTCAGTCTTGACAACTGGAGTAATTGCACTCTGTGCGGATTGCGACCTTTCTAAAACAGGACGATTGACGAATAGACTGTGCGTAGTAGGGGTTGGGGAGTCATTCGTCTGTCCAAACTGCTCGCGATAGCTCATAGGCACCATATGAGTATGACTTTGATTAGTTGCTATACCACTGTGGAGATCTTGTTGGCTATGGTTGTGGGAAGCGTGTGCATACTCATGGGTATGCTGGTGCGGATGCTGGTGTTGATGCAGATGTTGGTGAGGATGATGGTTAGCAAGTGGCTGATGTTGTTGGACGTGAGTGTGAGGTAGGTGCTGAGAATGAGAATGGGTGTGAGTTGGATACTCATGATGATCGTACTGATGATTGGCAGCATGGTCAACATGAGCATGATGTTGAGTGTGGTGATGGCCCACGTTGTGCCCAAACGAGTTCTCAAGGTAATTGTTCTCAAAATTAGGAATGCTATGATTGTACTCTTCAAAAGACTCAGGTACAGGGACAAAACTGTCAAAGTTAACGTTTGCAAAATCGTCAAAATCAGTGCTGTTATCGTCACTTCTAGCAACACTGGAGCGTTCGACGTCCTTCGGAAGAGAAAGGTAGCCTGCGGGCATACCGCCATCCGAGACGTTGAAACTAGCGTCATGGTCAGCTAACTGACCGTCGTAAGAGCCAAAATAGCCCAAGTCACTGGTGTTAGGAGGGTTCATTAGAGGGGTGACATTCTCTTGTCCACTATCCCACTCAACACCGTTTTGATGGAAGAGAACATCGGGGTCGGAGATCTTCATGCTTTGATGAGGCAAATCAAGCCTAGATTCAGAGCCAACAGAACTGACAAGGTTCTGGTCTTTCATGCGAGCGACCACATTTGGGCCTTGTAAGTTATCTAGCGCAATGTGGAAGCCAGGGTTCTTCTTCTTGAGCGATGAAGTTCCGTTGCTCTTGGCAAAGTCGGGTTTCCGGTTGGAAGCTTCCGAGGATGGAGCCAAAATGGGAGGCAGGTCACTGATAACTCTTGAGTCTTCAGCTTCGTGGGTGATGGCGTTGGAAAGTCTTGATTTTGAGCGAGCCTTCTTGTCGGAGAAGGTTCTCTGTCTACTTCCGAAATGGCCACCACGTTTGGGGGTAGAACTCCCCGGCTGTGGCTTCCATTGATTGAAGCGAAGCTGCAGATTCTGTTGAGCGTACAGTGAACCAGCATCGGTATGCTCATGTTGAGAAGACAAGGTATAGTCACCAGCAACTAGATTGTCATTGTGAGGCACCACGAAAGTGAAATAATCGTCGCCGGAAGAAGGGGCGGCGGGGGCCGAAATTGGCCCCAGTTGAAAATGCAGCAAATTCAACGGGTTGTAGTGGAGGTGGTCGTTGTATTCCAGATCCATGGCAGGAAGCGGTTGAAGCTGAGTGTAGTAGGCCTGCTTAACTTGAGACATGAGAAAAGCCCGGCAGGTATATAAGGTTTGTAGCTCCGGATGTAGATAGTAGGTGAGAAACTTTCGCACTAACTAAGAATCAGAAGCTCTGGGTTGCAAGGGTGGGAAGCCAGGATGATAAATAGGTGGAGGCCGAGAATGGACACAAATGAGGGATGGGGCCCGTATTCCAAAAGCGTCAGCTGTAAGCGGTAAATAGGGATATGTATGTCTGTGGTGGGGCGAAGCCGAAAAAAGCGTGAGAAGTTCGGGGGGAAATTTGCAGGGTAACTTTTCCAGGCTAGTCCTCGGCGGCTATAGTAGACTGACCTGTACCGACCAAAAGAAGATGAGTTGCTTCCACAAAATTCGACCTGTCAGGAAAATGCTCGGTGATACTAAGCGCACCCTGGCGTCACGTGGCGGGAAACCCCGAAAGCAAACAAAGCCAAGAGAGTCAGAAAACAATCGAAGAAAAAAAGCTAAGCGAGTGGAATGTTGGAGAATGCAAGATTGGTGGACCGAAAAAAAAAGAGACATTTTTCAACCTTCACCAGACCATAACCACAACCTGTCTCTACCAGAATAAGCGGCTGGGTCAAGCGGATAAATTTACCGTCTTGGGCGGGGCGTTTTCAATTTACGGGCCGCATGCATGGAAACCCAGGCTGAGGTTAGCACCTGTTACAGAGCAGGGTAGAAGTAAGGGGACGAGCAAGAGCAAAGAGCCAGTAAGGGAGAGGTGATATTAGGCTAGGGTTGGGGAGGCAATGGAGGGGAGGATGTCTATAGAATTTTCTTTTGTTTTCGGAGAAATCTACCACCTTCTATCTTCCATTGGTGGATCTGTCCCTCAGCGTGATGGATCGGAAATTGTACTTGAACAGTGCGCAAGGGTTCAGTGCTGGCCAGGCCACAAAGGAAACAAAAAAAAAGAAAGCACCAAGGGTTAACCGCTGAGCAGCGCCACACAAGTGGGGACACGAGAAGTTGCAGTAAAACACGAGCTGTGATAGGTGTAACGTGTTAAGTCGATTTTTTTTTTTAATTTCTCAGACAAAAAATTTCAATCCATTTACAGGTCGATAAGCAAACTATCCTCGGCTTCTCTTGCGAGTTATATATATAATTTTTTTCTTGACAGGGCCGCGCGGTCTAATGTATAACCAGCATAGACGAGAACAAGTGGTGAACAACTGGAAGTATACAAAAACACAATTGGCTACACAATGGCAGAAAACAGTTGCAACAAGGTTTCAGAAATGCCCATTTGGATAACTCCACAAAAAAAGGGGATAGTCTTTTTAACGAATGAATTGCCCTTGGTACGTTGATTTAAATCTATGGAGCCGTTCCAACCCTTTTTTTTTTTCTTTCTATTTTTTTTTTCATGCTGGGTGTCACATTTACGGTAACGCCTCAATTCAACGCTCCAGTGCTTAAACAAAATTAACAAGTATACGGTTAACTCCATCCTGGCTCACAAAACTGGAAATGGCATGTTTTTCTCTTTTTGGTGGTCTGGAACCAGGCCCTAATGACCCTATTCTCTTTCACTGGTTTTCAGTTATGGGCATTGTTCCCCTCCGAGGCACCCTCCCTGCTTTTCCTGGAGGTGGGCCCACCTCGCACGTTATCAGTTCGCACTAAATCTCTCCCCCCCTCGAAAACCCAACCCTTAACACAGCTGAACTCTACCACACCCTATTTGTTTCATCATGTCGGCATTGATTTACGGCGCTACCGGCCTTTGCGGAAACGAGATTCTCAAGCTTTCTATTGCCCTGTCTAAGCTTACCAGCTTGACGACGGTGACTCGCCGTGAGTTTGATGTCACTTCAGACAAGCTCACTAAGATTGTGGAGAAGGACTCCTCAAAGTATCCAGAAATCACCTCCAACGCCAATGCCTCGGTTTTGTTCTCGGCATTGGCCACTACAAGAGCGGCAGCTGGCTCTGCTCAGAAGTTTGTGGAAATTGACCATGATATTAACTTGGAGGTTGCCAAAGCTGCAAAAGAAGCTGGCGTGAAGACCTTTGTGCTCATTTCTTCAGTAGGTGCCAGTGCTCTGTCTCCATTCTTGTACATGAAGACCAAGGGTCGCTTGGAAGATGATGTGATTGCTCTTAAGTTCCCAAACACCATCATCTTGCGTCCTGGTCCATTGTTGGGAGACCGTGGCAAGTCTAAGGGTTTCGTCAATGACTTGTCCGCTGGTACTTTCAAGTTCTTCCACAACACCTTTGTTGGTAACAACGTCTTCTACCCAATCTATGGCAACGAGGTGGCCAAGGCTGCTGTACACTTGGCTGAAGAGTCTCTCGACCAGTCGAGTGAAGAGCCCCAAGTGAGAATTGTAGGCGGCAAAGAGCTTCTCCAAGTCGCCAAGTCTGTCAAATAATCTTATGACTAGTTAATGTTGGTTTACAACGGGTTTATATGTCAATGCATTGTCTTTTCTCTTACTATGTATCGCTTAAAACTCGGACTTTTTGATGAGAGGACACCTCTGGCTCTCATTTGTTGTGAGAATATGGTTATTCAACCAGTCTCCTGATAAATATCTCTTACCGCATGGACAAGTGCCCCATTGTGAGAGCTTCTCACGAAGATTATGTTCTCTCTTGGTGGACTCATCGTCGTAGCGGAAATGCTTGTTAAGTAAATGCTTCTTAAAGTCGTACCTCCTGTTAAACAGGCCAGACTTATGCCGACAGTTGCCCTTAGGGAAGACACATTTGAACCTTTTTTCGCTTTGATGGGTCCACATGTGCCTTGTCATGTCTCTAGAAATGGTTTTACCACACACGGTACATTTGGTAGGATCAACGAAAGTGGTTTCTACCAATGGCACGGACATGTTACTATCAGAGTTGACCATAGTGGTCATATCCGGATAGGATTGCAGCCCGAGCATATTGGAGGACTCAACGAACGACGTGGATTCATGGGACGGTAACAAGCCAGCTTCTTCCGTCGCTAGGCGGACAGGTGATCGAGAAAATGAGCTGTCCAGCAGAGTTGGCGAAGGTCTAGAAGATAGTCGAGAATGTTGATGGATGGGCATTGGATGCCCCATGTGTCGTAGGCTGCCACCGGTGTTCTGACTAAGCATCTCATCGGAACTTGATCTCTTTTGAGGTCTTCCAAGAACAGCTTCTTCGGCGTCTACTATGCTGTTTCTCTCATAGCTGCTTCTTCCAAAACTGCTTCGATCACCATAACTACTACTATCACCAAAGCTTGACCTTTCACCGAAGCCAACAGGCATAGGCGGTATAAAATCAGGCGACTGTTGATAGTACTGAAATGGCTGCTGGTGTCCCTGATGATAAGCCGGCGCATATTGTCTGTTCCAATTCGCCGAGGTGGTATTCTCAGGCTGAATCATCTGGTGAGGATGTCCTGGGAATGCTGGAGCATTACCAACGTTAGCGGCTTCTGGGTAGTCTGCTTGCGTCTGTTGCAAATAAGGAAAGACAGGATCATCTAACCTCAAGGGCTCCGAAAAGCTTTCTCTTTTAGGTTGACGTTCTCCAGGCATCATCCGAGCAGGATGCACGTTAGGGTCTTGCAAGTCCTGGTTGTGAGGGAAGATTTGCGACGATGAAGCATAGGACAGGTTTCTGTCTCCGGGTGCTTTGAAGTAAGTCAAGACGTCTGGAGAAGTTAGGTTAGTGAAAGGAAAGAGAGCTGATTGAAGATGCGGTTGCAAATCACACGTTTTGGAAATCAACTCTTCTGGATTGTCAAAGTAAAGACATATTGTAAAGCTTTTTCAAAAGCAGGGACCCCCAAGCCCTTTTTATACATGCAAGGCGCCAACTATAGCGCATAGATCTCGGGGTCTGATTAGTGATTGGAAACAGTCTTTCGGCGTCACTTTTGCTATGCAAGCCCAACAGCCATCGTTGGAGCCGTGCAGGTCAGACTCATGCACCCTTGTATGAATTCATGTACAACGTATGCACAGTTCCTTGTTTTGTGCTTAGTGTGCGAGTTTCAGGGCGGGGCTCTCAATTAACAAAGCCGGCGGTGATATGCGTGACGTTGACAGCATCAGGCACACATAAATTTTACCAAGGGTCTGGGGGGAAAGGGAAGAAAAAAAAGAAGTACACTAAAAGAAGGAATACTAGTAGGGCGGTTAAATTATTGGAGCTCAGCCCGCTTCAGCCCGCTTGTGTATGCTAAGTCAGGCACTACATAGTGTATAGGTCATACAGATGGAAAAAAGCTTAATTGTCCATTGTCATTTCTGTCTCCCGTAAGCATAAATAAGATTTAAATAGAAATGGAGGTGGTGAAAAGAAAAGGTAGTAGAGAAAAAAAGTTCAAAATAAGAAAAAAAAATAAAAAAAGCTTCATCAGCCACTTCCAGTTTCATCTTTGAGGCGGGAGAGACTCGCTTAGGGGCAGAAGGGCGGTCGTTGAATGCGAGAGCAAAGATGCAGAAAGTAGTAAAGTTTCGTATCGCACTGGGCGTAAACAGTGCTAGATTTGTGAGGGCCCCGGAAAAACAGGTAGTGGAAAAAGAAATAGGTTGAAAAAAACCCTTGAGGTCACAAAACGCCTGCCCCGTACAAAAGTACAGTCAGATTAACCGAATCGGTAACGTGTGGTAATATTAGGGCGGCTCCCCACCAAGTGATGCTGCTACACGTCGCTTATCTAAGCTTATAAGGATACGACGAGAAATGCACTCACTGCTAATGTTGTGTGAAAGGGAAGAAAGAGTATGACTTGTGGGAGTATCTTTTGCCGTGTTTCGGTTCGGAAAAATTACGTATGCTTTAATGCCACGAATTATTAGTAGCTGGAAGCGCTTTTTTTTTTCTTCGTGAGTGTCATGGTGCATGCTTCTGAGCAAGCGGGCTGGCTTTCCACAACTTCCATGCATGATGCACAGAATTCGCCCAGGGACAGGATGCGTATACCGCACCAGGCGAGCGAGCAACGCCCTGTTCATTTACGGTAGCTTAAGCGAAGGTTATGGAAGGGATAACGTTTACGTCTTTTTGCAGCCACAGCGCCACTATTGGGGTTGGTCACATCCTGACCATTTTCCTAGTTTTGCATGCCCAAATCGACACATGTAGGAACACACCAGGCCCTGCACCCTTCCGCCCAGAACAACTCTATTTTTTTTTTTTTTTTTTTTTTTCGGTGTTTTCACAAGCCACTTATGGCAGCCTTTTTTCTAAGAAAGAAAGACGTGGCTACTTTGTGTAAGGATATCACTTCACAACCAAAAGTTGTCAGTTTTGATCATATCTGGACAATTTGGGTTGTATGAATATAGCTCTATGGCTATACATTAGTATGGGTTGATGGGGGCCCTAGAAAGGCACTAGGAAGTTTTCTTTGTTGGGCTTCTATTACGGCAAACTTTAAATACAGAACAAAGGGGGCCTTTTCACCCAATGAACGTCCTTTGGAGTAGCATTATCATGGGTTTTCAAGCTTTTCACCTAAGTTCAAGCCCCCTCCCTCCCTCAAGTGGGTCAGTATTACGATAAAAGACCGTACCAAGGTGGTACGAATACGGCGGATCAGTAGGGTAAAAAAAGAAATCGGAAAAAAAATTAAACTTTCTTAGACCTTAGCGAAACAATAGGTTATAAATGTGCCTGAGGCGAAAAGGTAAATTAAGATCAAGGGTCGCTTCGTACATGACAAAGAAAAAGCAAAATACCGCCTAAACCAATATCAAAATAGGAGAAAGAGCAAATTAACTTTATTTGATACGAGGCGAATGATTGCATGATCGACGACATGAAGTGTCATTTCAAGGGTTTTGACATCTAGATCGAGGTTTCTACAACTGCATCGAGAACTCGGAGGGTCCGCTAAGTGCCTTGAAAATTTTTGGGCACTCTCGTAGATGCACGGCTTAGTTTTTGGAAGTGGTCTGATTTTTTGGAGCCCATATGTGGCTCTGTTAAATTTTAAGATTATTAATCGAGGTTACACTCGTAATACTGTCCTTGTTAGGTGTACACTGTTATGGTACTTCTCGCGCGAAGTAGGTATTAGGGCTCAAACCTCTATCACGTGATACTATTTACTCGCAGTGGGTAGGGTTACCCGGCTTGTGACGATGCTCTGTGCGACTCGGTGAAAAAAAAAAAACTCTCGAACCCTTTAACAAACTCCATCAACCAGTAAAACTAAAATGGGTGCCTACAAATACTTGGAAGAATTGCAGAGAAAGAAGCAATCTGATGTCGCTAGATTCTTGTTGAGAGTCAGATGTTGGGAATACAGACAGAAGAACGTCATCCACAGAGCCAGCAGACCATCTAGACCAGACAAGGCTAGAAGATTGGGTTACAAGGCCAAGCAGGGTTTCGTCATCTTCCGTATCAGAGTCAGAAGAGGTGGCAGAAAGAGACCAGTGCCAAAGGGTGCTACTTACGGTAAGCCAACCAACCAGGGTGTTACTCAGCTCAAGTACCAGAAGTCTTTGAGAGTCACCGCTGAGGAGAGAGTTGGTAGAAGAGCTGCTAACTTGAGAGTCTTGAACTCTTACTGGGTTAACCAGGACTCCACCTACAAGTACTACGAGGTTATCTTGGTTGATCCATCTCACAACGCTATCAGAAGAGACCCAAGATACAACTGGATTGTCAACCCAGTCCACAAGCACAGAGAAGCTAGAGGTCTCACTGCCGCTGGTAAGAAGTCCAGAGGTATTGCCAAGGGTCACTTGTTCAACAACACCAAGGCCGGCCGTCGTCACACTTGGAAGAAGCACAACACTTTGTCCTTGTGGAGATACAGATCTTAAGCGCGTTAGCTTATGGTTTGTTGAATCACTTATTGGTGTGGCTCATTGGGTTATGAAAATATGAATTGCATCATGCGAATTTAATCTGGAAACTGTAGATAATAGGCCTGCTCCTATGTAGATACTACCTGAAGCGATGAGCTCAATTTAAACGTACTTCAAGAGTACCTTATTTAAGTGCTCAAATTTGACCGAATTTGACGTTATCAAATAAGCCATGTTTCTATGGGCGTCAACTCCTTAAAGCATTGTCCAGGCGATCATATACGTGCCTTTCATAGTGCTCTTCCGTTTCCCCGTCCTCATTCATATGAAGTAAAGGAGGTGCTTGCAGCCACTAGCAATTAACATGAAACCTGAAAAAAAGCTAGCAAAGCAACGTTTCTTTCTTATCCTAATCCCTCATTTTCTTCATTTTACCAACTCTCAGATTCACCATCATAACAATCTACATATCTGGCGATGGCACCCTGTAACCCGAGTCATAGTCTGACTCGTACCATAGATAATTAAGTATGGCGCGGGACAAACACCCGTGCCTCTAATAAGGGAACGAGGTGGAACCAATTGAAAAAATTGGTACCTGATCTCCTTCACAGTCTTTGGCTTTATTGAATTCAGTTTTGATTGGTATTTTCCCCTTGTCTACTTCATCCACTTCTTGAAAGGACACTTTACTTTGCACCCAGGACACTTCATCTCCTTGCAAAGCATCCCCCACTTCCAATCAATTATTGCGACAACCTACATAGCTCAGGTTGCACTGATAGATAAGTTCATACTCGCTTTTTATCACCCCAAAGACTAAAAACATGGCACACTCAAAGACTGCCATTTTGTCGGTTTACGACAAAACTGGATTGTTGGACTTGGCTAAGGGCTTGGCTGCCGCCAATGTCAGAATCTTAGCCTCTGGCGGTACCGCCAAGTTGGTTCGTGAGGCTGGTTTCCCTGTCGAAGACGTTTCTTCCATCACCCACGCCCCAGAGATGTTGGGCGGTAGAGTTAAGACTTTGCACCCTGCTGTTCACGGTGGTATCTTGGCCAGAAACCTCGAAAACGATGAGGCTGACTTGGCCGCCCAGGGCATTGAGAAGGTCGACTACGTTGTCTGCAACTTGTACCCATTTAAGGAGACTGTCTCCAAGGCTGCTGTCACTGTTGACGAGGCCGTTGAGGAGATTGACATTGGTGGTGTTACCTTGTTGAGAGCTGCTGCTAAGAACCACGCCAGAGTCACCATCTTGTCTGACCCTCACGACTACGCCGTCTTCTTGGAGGAATTGAAGTCTGGCGAGGTTTCTTCTGAGACTAGAAACAGATTGGCTCTTAAGGCCTTTGAGCACACTGCTGACTATGATGTTGCCATCTCTGACTTCTTCAGAAAGCAATACTCTGAGAACGTTTCTCAATTGCCATTGAGATACGGTGCCAACCCTCACCAGAAGCCAGCCCAGGCTTTCGTTCCTCAGGGCGACTTGCCATTCAAGGTTTTGGGTGGTTCTCCTGGCTACATCAACTTGTTGGATGCTTTGAACTCTTGGCCTTTGGTCAAGGAGTTGTCTGCCTCCTTGAACTTGCCAGCCGCTGCTTCTTTCAAGCACGTTTCTCCAGCTGGTGCCGCCGTTGGTTTGCCATTGACCGATGTTGAGAAGAAGATTTACTTCGTTGAGGACATTGAGAACTTGTCTCCATTGGCTAACGCTTACGCCAGAGCCAGAGGTGCCGACAGAATGTCTTCTTTCGGTGACTGGATTGCTTTGTCTAACATCGTTGATCTTCCAACCGCTCAGATCATCTCTAAGGAGGTTTCTGACGGTGTTATCGCTCCAGGTTTCTCTGACGAGGCTTTGGAGATCTTGAGAAAGAAGAAGAACGGTAAGTACTGTATTTTGCAGATTGATCCAAACTTCACCCCAGATGCCATTGAGTCTAGACAAGTCTATGGCATTACTTTGCAGCAGAAGAGAAACGATGCTATCATCAAGGGTTCTTCTTTCAAGGAAATCGTTTCCAAGAACAAGGAGTTGACTGAACAAGGTACCGTTGACTTGACTGTTGCCACCATCGCCTTGAAGTACACTCAGTCCAACTCTGTCTGTTACGCCAAGAACGGTATGGTGATCGGTTTGGGTGCTGGCCAGCAATCTAGAATTCACTGTACCAGATTGGCCGGTGACAAGGCTGACAACTGGTGGTTGAGACAACACCCAAGAGTCTTGGGCTTCAAGTGGGCCAAGGGTGTCAAGAGACCAGAAAAGTCTAACGCTATCGACTTGTACGTCTCCAACCAGATCCCTAAGACTGAGCCAGAGAAGAGCGAGTACGAATCCAAGTTCGCCGAGCTTCCAGCTCCTTTGACCGAGGAGGAGAGATCCGAATGGTTGGGCAAGTTGAACGACGTTGCCTTGTCTTCCGACGCTTTCTTCCCATTCCCAGACAATGTTTACAGAGCTGTCAGATCTGGTGTCAAGTACATTGCCGCCCCATCTGGATCAGTCATGGACAAGGCTGTTTTCTCTGCCGCTGACTCTTACGACATTGTTTATGTCGAGAACCCTATTCGTTTGTTCCACCACTAATTCCTTTAAGTAGCATCCATATATTAAGTTAAACGATTAAGAATTCCCCAGTAGAGAATGTATTTCGCAGCCAGTGTTTGTATACTAGGCAGGGCCCTCCACTAAGGCATAACAAATATGAACAAAACCAAAAATTACATCATAAATCAAATTGTGGCCAAGTTGTCTTATAGAAGTACATCTTATTTAACCATTAATTATATCATTTTAGCTTTTTTGGTGTTGCAATTACTAGCTTCCCTTATGGGTAGGGCTACCGTGTCGCTTACTTTTCTGCAGTCTTGGCTCACCTCGAACAACTACGTCAAAAAAGAGAAAAAAGTTAGCCACCGTTCAGCCAATCTCCAACATGGATTCAGAATACAGTTATGACGAAGGGTCTGAAACATGGCCATACTTCGTGTTGGCATTGTTAGTGTTCGCCTTGTTGCCCGTCACGGTCATCTATTTATGGGGAGCCACAGGATTGGGCTCTTCAACGAAGAAGCGTGTCAGAGGGTCTATTGAACACAACCATAAGTCCTTGAAGTTGGAACACGCCGACGCAATTGAGAAGTTCCACTCTCGCGTTAGGTCGGACAGAATCTTCAACAAGAAGCTTTTGTTTTTGGTTGTGGGCTGGGGTCTTGCGGCTTTCATTTGGGTGTCTTTTGCCAAAGAGGTTAGCTTGCAAGGTTTCTTTGACCCCCACACCATTTTGGACTTACCTTATAGTGCTACAGACAAGGAGATTAAGTCCAAGTATAAGAAGTTGTCCTTGATTTACCACCCGGATAAGCTTGTGAAATATACAGAGACTGTAAGAAAGGAAATGGAGGGCCAGTTTCTCCGCATGAACCAGGCTTACAGAGCTTTGACTGATGAAGTTACCATGGAAAACATCAAAAAGTATGGCCACCCTGACGGCCAGCAGCAAATTACTCACGGTATTGCTATTCCTAAGTTCTTGGTTGAAGGCAAGTACTCGCCAATCATGATTATCTTTTATTTCGTTTTGATTGGTGTCCTCATGCCCGTCATTGTTGGCTCGTGGTGGAATAACGTGAAGACCCATACTAAAGGCGGCTTGCATGTCGATACCGCTGCTCTTTTCGTCCGCAGGTTGGCCGACAAGAACCCAGGCAAGGTTTTCACCGCCTTTGACATTTTGGATTGGGTGCTTCAGTCCCATGAGATCAGCAAAAGCTATTCCAACTTGACCTTTGAACAGCTCAAGTCCGTTGTTGTGAACCATATGAACCGTGAGGCTCGTGTTTCTGGTGATCTTCTTTTGGAGGCAGAGAAATTGAACCTTCTCTCTCAGCTTCCTACTCTCATCAACGGGTTTATTGAAATTGCCACCGTTTTCAGAGCTCACGATGTCATCACTGCTGCTTATGATTTGCTCAAAGGACTTTACCAGGCTTCGTCGCCAGTTGGAAAGCACAGAGAATTGTTGCAGCTTCCATTTATTGACAAGCAAACCATTGAATCTCAGCCTATCAAAAAGCTTGGAAAATTACTCACTTTGCCTAAGGAAAAAGCTGGCAAGGTTCTTGGTATCTCTGACGCTGACAAGCTTGAAGTTGCCCTTGATGTGGCCGCCAACATTCCTTTCATCAGAGTCCTCGATGCCTCTTTCAGAGTGCCAGGTGAGGATATTGTTCCTCCAAACTCAACCACGCATGTGGTAGTCTACTTCTTAATCAAGTCTCAAAGACTAAAATCTGTGCCTGAAATCTCTGAGGAACGTTTCCTTGAGGTTGAGGACATTGAAGACTTGAAGAACCCATTGAGATCAAATGAAGCTCAGCCTGAGTTGCCTCACGCTTATGCTCCGTACTTCCCTAGCGATGTCGCTAACCAATGGGATGCCTACATTGTCGGCCAAAGGGACAACAAATTTGTCGAAGGTACTGCTGCTGCTCCTTTGGAAAGAGTTGACTTGAGCAACTTGGAACTAACACAAGAGCAATGGGTCGAAGGTAAGGAAGACACTGTCATTCTCAGTTCCTTCAAGATCCGTTTGCCTGTGCCAGCTCCTCCATCGAAGGGCACCTACCACTTCAGATTACTTTTGAAGAACAATGCATACTTCGGCAACGATGTCGATATTCCATTGGAAATGAATGTCCTGGATCCACCAATCAATGTCGAAGCTGTCAAGAAGGCCGCAAAGGCCTTTGGTGGTGCTGATGATGATGAGGATGACGACTCTGACAGTGACATCTCAGATCCCGAGGAGGATTCGTTAGCTGGTGCATTGGCTGCGCTTAGAGGTGAGGCTGTCAAGAAGGCTGATGGCGATGAAGAAGAGGAGGATGACAACGAAAGTGTTTTCACCGACATCAACACTGACACTGAAGATGAAGGTGAGAAGTAGAATGTATCATAGGAAGATATACAAAGTCTATTCAAAATTTATGGATATAACTATACCGTCAAGGTGAGTAGCACAGCATCTGGTTCGTTCAAACCCTGTTGCTTGTAGTAGTCTTTAACAACTTCAGGCGACTTCTTGAAGCCCTTCTTTTCATACCATTCAATAGCCGTGGTGTTCACAGCATGCACATGCAAAAAGATCTCGTGGATAAACTTCTCTTTCGCTTGTTCAATGATCCATTCGAGCAACTTTGACCCGATACCCAAGTTTCTGTATGCCTCAAGCACGGAGAGAGATTCCACGTAAATTGCGTTTGGGATACTCTTTGAAGGTAATTGAGATGTATTTGCCGACTCGAAGCTAGGGATATTATGCGAGGAGTTCATCAATTTGCCTCTTACTTGGCCCACCGGGAGTTCACTGTAGAACGCCAACTTCACAACCTGGTCGTTGTTAAAAGAGTCATTATACCAAGTTTCAGGATAAGATGTGGGGAGTGTGACTTGAAGGAGTTTTTTAAATGTGCCGATATTATTGACGGTCAAGTCGTCTAGCGTGATAATGCTTCTACCCATGATGAACTCTCTAGCCTAGTTTAATTTTCAACTTAGTGCGCTTACACTGTGCACAGTAGTAGGAGAGCCAGACGTTGATGACTTCTTTCAATAGGTACCGCTGAACCGTTTTATGTATTTTCATGAAGTTTTATAAAATACTATAATTCCATTGAACTACAATTTGGCTTGATTTCTGTCCCTTACATCAGTTGTGTATCCATATTTGTAGATGATGAAACGGCATCATGTAAGAGTCCATAAGCCAATTCCACTTTGATCTATCTGTTTCAGGTAACACCAACAATTTACAGCACAACTGTAAAAACTTTGATGAATCGAATCAATTTTCACGATACTTTCGATTTTTGGCAGAGACGATTATGTTGGACCATTTAGCCAAAAACCGCGAATGGTTGCGAATATCTATACGAGATGGTTGAGGCTACCAGAAAAAGCCATCCACAATATATACCTAAGAACATTTCAAACCTACCAAATTGGTCTACTTTCCGATTTGCTCCAGGAACAGACTTTTTGAATGTCAAGGATAATACGCCATGGTCATTGTTGGAGAAACACAAGGAAAATCATATGAACCTGTCATGTGACGGAATCCCCCGCCATTACTAGTATTTAAATTATGCGACCCACAACTGGCTATTTAGCATTTAGGGTCCTTTTGAAACCGGAGTTCATTTCACATCTGCAGCTCCAAGTTTTCTTTATCCACACCGCTATAAATCCTCCGAAGGTTAAATCAATTGCATATGATCGCCTTCATTATCATTGTCCTTCTTATCGCTTACTTTGCAAAGTCCATAATCTCCGACTTCATGTCAACGCCAGCCCAGGTCAACGCCGAGCCTCCAACCCAAACGGCCTACACTCCAAAGACTCTTGCCAAGTTCAACGGTAAGGATGACCCTAACGTTTACCTTGCTGTGAGAGGTAAGGTCTTTGACGTTACTAACGGTAAGGCCTTCTACGGACCTGGCGGCCCATACGAGAACTTTGCTGGAAGGGATGCTTCTAGGGGATTGGCTTACAACTCCTTCGACCCATCTGTTTTGACCCCAATTGACCAGCCTCTTGACACTTTGCAAGACTTGAGTGCTGAGGAGAAGGAGTCTTTGGACAACTGGGAGAGCCACTTCGAGGGCAAGTACAAACTTGTCGGTACTTTGGACAACGAGACGAAATGATTTCTGCTCTTCTTGTCTTTGGATAAGGGTTTCGCCTTGCACTCATGTCTTTTCTTGCTTTGCGTTGCGTTGTAGCGACAAGATGCGAGCAAAAGACGTTACTCGAGTGCTACAATTGAATCTACTGGCGACTCCTAAACCAAACTGTTACTATGCATAGCCTTTTAATATAGTTTTGTTACATTCTTCTTGTAGTCTTGATACTGGTATACTCTGGCTAAATGTACTGGTGCGAAATGTAGTAGCGGAAGCGCAGAGGGAAAAAATCCAAGTTGAAAATAAGAAGCGATAAACCCAGACAAGACCACCTTTAAGCAACACTAAATCCCCATACAACATGTCTTTTAGAGGCGGCAGAGGTAACCGGGGTGGTTTTGGCCAAAGCAACAATGCATTTTCCAACAATGGCAACGGGCCAAACAACAACGTTGAAGTTGAAATCTTTGGTTGGAATGGCGCCTCCCCCAGTGAATGTGTTGCCTTTATTTCAAGAAAATGCAAAGTGCCCGTAACGAATTATTCGGTTAACACTGGCACTGGCGGCCTTCGTGGATTTGTCAACTCTCAAGATGCCGACCAGCTTGTTAACTGGTCGGGTGTGAGATTCGCTGGTAGCATTTTAAAAATCACCAAGCTCAATAACCAAGGTGGCTTTGGCTCGTCGCCCCAGATGGGTGGCCAGGCTCAAGGAGGTGGTGATAACACTATTGAAACACTCACCATGTTTCTTAAACTGAGATATAACCCAGAGATCAAGTTGTTGAATTTGAGCTCGGTGCAACAGGACCCAACGCTATCCGCCAAAGGTTTCTTCGGAAGCATATCTACTACATCTAAGTTCTTTCCGGCCTTGATGAAAATTGCTGCTGATTTGAAGTTGGAGGTGACAAGCGCAGATCTTTCAAACAACAACTTGACCGACCTTTCAACTATTTCAACATTGGCTGTCACTTTCCCCAAGTTGCAGAATTTGGCTTTGCTGAATAACAGACTCTCCCGTGTTAAGATCTTTGATTCCTGGAAAAAGAAACTTAGCGCTTTAAGAGAACTCATTCTTGCTGGAAACCCTCTTCTCAATACCACAAACCCAAATGAGGTAAACACCATCAAGTCTGAGCTTCTCAAGGTCTTCCCACGTCTTGTTGTTCTAGACGGCGAGATCCTCAGAAACGAGGAAATCCTCCGGAAGAACCTTACTTTGCCTTTCGAGCGTCCACAGGCCATGTTTTTCCAGACGACGGACATTCAGGGTGTTTCAACAAACTTTATCACGAACTTCTACAAATTGTGGGATGGCGACCGTCAACAACTCATGGTTCTTTATCAAAATGAATCGCAGTTCTCTTTCCAGGTTGACTCTTCGCATCCTCGTGCTTTTGATCCCAAAGATACTCCTGACTTTGGCTACTATATTCCCCAGTCTAGAAACCTCACTCGAGTCTCGTCTGTCAAGGCTAAAATGGGCAGACTTGCTCATGGGCAGGAGCAAATCTTCAAGTTGTTTACACAGCTCCCTAAAACTCAGCACGATCTCCTCACCAAGCCTGATGATTTTAGCATGGAAGCGCACCCTCTACCTCAGCTAAACGCCATTTGTATCACTTTGCATGGAAGTTTCCAAGAGACCGCTCCACCTGATAACTTAGAGCTGGTTAACAACCTGGGCCATGGTAGAAACAGATACCAAGCTAAGAAATCAAAAATCCCGTTGGGAAGAAAGGGCTTCGACAGGACCTTGATTGTCATTTCTGGCCCAAACAATAGTATGATTGTGGCCAGCGACTTATTGTGTATTAGGGCAGAAGTTGACTCAAGTGCTTTCAGACCAGACCAGAACGCTGCTGCCCAGCCACAGCCATCGCCATCTCCAGTACCAGGCATCGGGGGAGCTGGTTCGCCTGCTCCAAACGCAAGCGTAACGCCTACTCCACCAGCTCCTGGCGTTCCTACAGCAGCAGACTTACCTGCTGAAATCAAGGCGAACTTCAACGCTGTCCAACAAGAACTTCTCGTCAAGGTCTTACTAGAAACAAAACTTAACATCCAATACGGAGTTATGCTCTGCCAACAGAGCAATTGGGACTACCAACAATGCATTACAAACTTCAAAACGTCGGCTTCGTCGCTTCCGCCAGACGCTTTCGCACGTTAAATAGACTAAATAAAATCAGTGTCTTCTCTGCGTATCACCACTATGTACCATGAAACCACATCGCGATCTTTCATAGATCAACATGCGCATTACTACTACCACGCTGAAATGGCCAAAAAGTACAACATAGCGATGGTCTGTGACTACTTCTACCCTCAGCCAGGAGGTGTGGAGTTCCACGTGTACCATTTATCCCAGAAACTTATAGACTTGGGCCATTCTGTTGTTATAGTAACTCATGACTACGGTTCACGAACTGGAGTCCGTATGTTAACCAACGGTCTACGAGTTTACTATTTGCCATTTTTGCAAGTCTACAGAAGTACCACGTTCCCTTCCGTTTTCCTGCTATTCCCAGTTCTACGAAACATCTTTATTAGAGAAGAGATTGACATTGTCCATGGCCATGGATCATTTTCCACGCTTGGCTGTGAAGCTATATTCCATGGCAGAACCATGGGCCTACGAACAGTCTTTACGGATCACTCATTGTTTGGCTTTGCTGACTTTCAGTCTGTTGTGGGTAACAAAGTCCTCAAGTTCACATTGAGTGATACAAGTCATGTTATCTGTGTGTCTCATACATGCAAAGAGAACACTTCACTTCGAGCATCTCTCGATCCTATGGACGTGTCCGTTATACCTAATGCGGTGATATCCGCTGACTTTGCACCAAGTACTTCATTGAAACGGGATAAATCTCGGATCACAATCGTGGTGATATCAAGACTCTTTCCTAATAAGGGTGCAGACCTTCTTACGGCAATTGTCCCTCGCATCTGTGAAGCCAAACCGAATGTCGACTTCCTCATTGCTGGCGATGGGCCCAAGTTCCTTGACTTGGAGCAGATGCGTGAAAAGTACTTTCTTCAGGAAAGAGTGTCGTTAATTGGTGCAGTGAAGCATGAACAAGTTCGAGACGTCATGGTTCAAGGCGATATTTACTTACACCCTTCTTTGACCGAAGCTTTTGGAACGGTTATTGTGGAAGCCGCCTCTTGTGGATTATACGTGGTAACAACCAAGGTTGGTGGTATTCCAGAAGTCCTCCCTCATCATATGACCAGTTTTGCTGACCCCGAAGAAGATTCGTTGGTCCTGGCGCTGTTGAAAGCAATTGACTTAGTACTGCTGGGAGCTATAGATACTTCACAGTTTCATAATGAAGTTGCGAAGATGTACAGTTGGGTTAACATCGCCAACAGAACCCAGAATGTTTACCAATCACTCGAATCTAAACCGTTGAACAAGCCATTGCTAGAGAGATTGAAGAAGTACTACTGCTGTGGAGTAATCGCAGGAAAACTCTACGTCATTTGCGTTATCGTCGACATTTTCATTCTAATAGTTTTGGAATTTTTCTACCCAGCAGATCACATCGATCGTGCAACAAAATGGCCCAAGAACCCTAAGGCTTCTCTCAAAGACTCAGCTGAAAAGAAACAACATATTAATGGTGCCTCAGACAATGAAATAGATTCTTTGAGGCCATAGAATTCATCTTGGTATTCAGCATTCTCATAGCATATGCTCGTCTGTTGCGAGCTTTATATAAATAAGTAGGAAGCTTTGCTTTTTGCGAAGGCATCGAAACAGCCTTTTGCAACCAAGATAGATCATCATCATGGGTTGCAGAAGTTAAATTCGTACCTGTTTTAATCATCGTTCTCAAGAAAGAGATCTCTTCAAGTAGTGCTGCTTCTTCTGTATACTTCTTTTCAGAAGCCAAATCTTCAAACACTTTGGTCTGTTGACCCGCCAAGCTAAGTGTTTCAAGAGCTAGGTATTCATGGGCCTGTTTCTCAAGAGAGCGGTTTTCCTCGACCAAGGCTCTATATCGTTGCTCGAGATTCTCATAATCCTCCTTTAATTTAGCAACAAGCTTCTTTGTCATCACTTTATCTTCAGCGTACTTAAGACTTGTTGAAGACAAGTTTTGCTCTAGCATACTAATGTTGAGTTCCAATTCACGGATCCTCCTATCACTTGAAGTATCGGAGGGCGAAGGTTGGTCATCTAGAGCAGGCCTCATACTTGGCTCGTTCAAATTGACTGATGCTCTTAGAATATCCTCTGAAGCCTCTGCCTCGAAAGATAAATCAGTGTCTTCTAGATTTACCTGAAGACTTTTGACGGCGCTTCGAGCCTTGATGAAGTCGTCATGAGAAGAACTAAATAGATCAGCAAGCAATGCCTGTAAGTGCTCTTGTTTGTCGTCCATCGCAGCTTCATGTACCTCTAGCACCTTTTTGCTGATACTCCACAACTTGTCCCCTATGAACAAAGTACGTTCCGGGTCAAAAGGCTTATACTTCATGAGTTCTTTTTTAGAATTTTCCTCGAGATTGCTCCGTAGCCTTGCTAAACTTGTCCTGCAAGATTTCATGAGTTGATAAATATCAGCTAGCTCTTTGGGTAGCTTACCTAGCGCTTCCTGTTCGAGGAATCTGATAAGACGAATTGCATTGCCCATTTCAGCGTCAGCTTGCATTAGAAAATGTGTAAAACAAGATCTGTACTTCATGTTGAGTGGTTCCTCGGGAATTAAAGAGCTGCTGATACAGCTAAGAACACACGATTCGTCGATACAGGCAATATCAGACTCCAAGAACTTGGATCTTATGAAAGCAACCTCTTTTTTTCCATTTTCCGCTCCAGACTTAAGCTGGAGTAGAGTGTCCTCAGAAAGCAAATTATGCATGAGTATCGATTCAAGAAATACAACAGTTCCCAGTGATTTTGACAATTCTAATATGATTTTAGATGCTTGGAAAGGTCCATCCTCGAGAACCTTAATAACCGCAAGTATTTCAGCTCTCAAGTCGTGTATGTCCGTTAAGACCTTGATTTGGGGTTTCAAGGAAGTCGGCACGACAGTGTCAATAATGCTAGCTCGAGAGCTTCTCGCGAACTCGAGCAAAGACCCCAAGTAGCCAGCTTCATCGCCGGTGTGAAGCCGAGATACCTCTATAATGCCCTCCTTATCCCCTGCTGTCAGTGCAACATGCTTATTAAGTTGTATCTTTAGTTTCGTGTTGTTTTCCGTCAATTCGGCAACCATTTTTTCATAGGACTTCAAGGAACCAGCAAGCCCAGTGATTTCATTCCTCAAATTTGTCTCTACCTCCTTGCTTTCCTGGATCAAGTCCAGGTCCAATTCACGTATCTCCTTGAGTTCCTCGATGGTGACGGTTAGCTCATTCACCTTTTCTTGCAAGGTCTCATTCTGCGAGCTGAGATGCTCAATCAAGTCATCCAGAGACAGTATGGATTCAAGACGGAGATGAAGATCTCTAATAGTTTCCTCAGATTTCTCAAGTGTTTCTATGGTAGCGCGATGAGTGGCCTTGAGATGCTGAAGCTCATCACTAACAACCGACAGGGCGTCTTCCTTTTCGGCAAGCATACGTTTCGTTTCAGCGTGGCTTGTACTTAGATGCTCAAAAGCATCATTGAGCTTCTTATTTTGCTTTAGAAGACTTGCAACTTCGTTGGAATCCAATTGAGAGGGCGCCAGCGCCAAAACCTCTTCTTCCAACTGTTTGTTTATGTTCAATTCTTCACACACCAAATCATACTCACGTTTGAGTTCGTCGTATTTGCTCCTAGTTTCCTCAAGTGCACGTTCAAGTGATGAATTGTGTTCGTGAATGTACTCAGTGTCAACGGCTGAATTCTCAATGACGGATTCGAGATGTTCAATTTTCAAATCTTTGGAGTTTAAGCTTTCTTCCAATTGAATGATGTTGTGCTTCTTTTCCTCAATGTCTTCTAGAGTCTTTCTTAGCTTCTGTTGCAACCGCTCAATGATGAGCTCCACATTCCCAGCTGGTTTGTTATTAGCCAGATTATCAGCCTGTACTAGCTGTGGCCTGACAAAGATACCATACTGACCTTCCTTTGAACAAGTAAAGTATCGAATGTCATTAACTGAGCCATCGTTCCTTCCCTGTGAGGAATCCAATTCAACACCAACCCAATCACCATCTGCAAATTGGGTTTTTCCATAGAACCGTACAACGCCCAACTGGTCTCTCACCTGACAATGCTGGCCGATCTGAAAGCCCGAGGACATCGAAGTATCTAAAGCGCCCAAAAGCAGACACTGGAGATCTGGATCAATAAGAGTAGGTAGGCGATACAGGTGCAACCACTCTGCGCACAAAATTCGCGTATCAAGATAAACACAAGTCTACTTCAGGCGTCAAATGTCTTCAGGAACGAGCGGGTCTGGTCAAAAGATAGGCATGAGTAACTTGAAAGCAGAATTGCTCAATGAGCAGAAGCAGGAGATCAGAGAGGCGTTCTCCCTTTTTGATATGAACAACGATGGGTTACTAGATTACCACGAGTTGAAGGTCGCTCTCAGAGCACTTGGTTTCGACTTACCCAAGAGAGAAGTGTTGGATATCATACGCGAGTACGATACTGAAGATAGAAATTTGATCTCGTACGAGAATTTCTTTCATGCTGGTATGTATTGTCGAGATATTGACCTTATTGTCGTGATACTAACAAATCAGTCGGTGAGCGCATTGTGAACAGAGACCCGATGGAAGAGATACGGAGGGCTTTCAAGCTCTTCGACGAAGATAACACGGGGAAGATCAGTTTCCGAAATTTGAAGAAAGTGGCCCGTGAGTTGGGCGAGAACTTGACGGATGAGGAACTTAGAGCGATGATCGACGAGTTTGATCTCGATGAGGATGGAGAAAGTACGTATAGTTGTATTCTGCTTTTGCAAGTCAACCCAGATATTTGTTTCATTTTTACTAACAGCCAGTCAACGAGCAGGAGTTCATCAGTATCTGCACCGAGTAGGCGAGCAACATCGATTGGCCCTGCAACCTACGTATGTATAAGTATAATAAAGAAAAGGACACGATTTGTATTTTACAGACACAAAAAATTGATAAATCAAAAGGAATAATTCAGTCATTTCAAACAGAGATAGGCTTTCCCCAAACCAGGCTCACGTGAGAAAGACGGTAGTTGTGTGCGAGAAAATCAATATCGTTTTTTTTTTTTTTTTCCAACCATAGATCCAACACTCAAGGCACCATGAGTAGGTTTGTGAAGAAGATGGCCAAGATGTCGCCCCAGATGAGGGATCATATGTTACGTGAAAGGAACAAATACATATTGCCTACCATGCCAACTTCAAGGTATATTCCTAGGGAGGATAGAAAAATTGCCATGGAAGATGTTGGCATCACCGTTGGCGATTTCGTTTACATTACGGAAGGTAAGTTCAAGGGTATCGTTTCGAAAGTCATAGCTCACTCTCCCGTCCTGGGAACTTTCAAAACAGGAGATGCCACAAGGCCAATGATCGTTCCTAAGGACTTTTGGTCTGAGTCCCAACAGTCCCACCTCATCGAATTTCCAGAAGAGATTCCAGAAGAGCACGTAAAGTTGGCTTCCAGAGATAGGGATGAGCAGGGAAACATCATTCATATTGTTGCAGATGAGGTCATCTGCAAGGACCGTTACTACGACCAGTGGCACAAGAGGTGGCTACCAAGAAGATTTGTCAAGCACCACGAAAATATAGAAATTCCATGGCCTATGCCCGAGAATGACCACACTGATAGCGGTCGGTCAACGAGAGAAGACGTGGCTCACTTGAAGACTTACGAGATGCAAACTATCGCTAAAAGCTTACTTCCTCCAGGAGTCATCCACGAACTCAGAAACAGATACTCGAAATACAAGAGAAATACTCTTACAGATATCGAAGCAAGAAGACTTAATGAACCAACTATGCCATTGACTACTGAGCAAAAAATCTATTTGGCTAAGAAGGCCAAGGAACCAAAGAAGAAGCTCGAGCCATTGGGCGAGGAAGTCAAGGACTACATTGGCAAGAGAATGGCCGACCATCTTTCTAAGATCGACAACCCATACCTCTTGGCCCACTTGGATGCCTTGTCTAAAGTTCAGATACCAGACTTCAAGAAGACCATGGAGAAGATTGAGGAGGACCAGCATTCAAAACCACAGTAAATCAGACGCACTTCACACATGTACATACAAAAGAAAACTTACGGATAAGAAAATTTGTGCAATGGTTGACGTAGCTTCATTCTATTACAGTTATAACTTCTCGTAATCCAAGTTACCTTCTAGCTTCTTCACATCGGCGACCTTTCTGACGGCCTTCATCAAATCGTTTTGAATGATGTAGTCCCTCTCGTCTCTGATTGCGAAGAAACCAGCTTCTGTGACAACGTTACGGATATCAGCACCGTTAAAGCCATCAGTCATCTTGACAGCAGCCTCGAAATCGAACTCACCTTGCTTAGCAACCTTGGAGGTGTGAATCTTGAAAATTTCCAATCTACCAGCCTCATTTGGCAAGCCAATTTCAATCTTTCTATCCAATCTACCAGCTCTCAACAAGGCGGGATCCAAAGTATCAGGTCTGTTTGTGGCCATGATGACCTTTGTCTGTCCCAATGTATCGAAACCGTCCATTTGGTTCAACAATTCCATTAATGTTCTTTGGATTTCACGATCAGCAGACGTACCCTCACTGAATCTTCTTCCACCAATAGCATCGATCTCATCCATAAATATAATGCAGGGTTCGTGCTCTTTGGCATAAGAGAACATTTCTCTGATCAATCTTGCGGACTCACCAATGTACTTGTCGACAATGGCAGATGCTGGGGAGAAAATGAAGTTGGCACCAATGGTAGCGGCGACAGCCTTGGCCAATAATGTCTTACCGGTACCGGGAGGGCCATACAAGAGGACACCTTTGGGAGGTTTGATACCCACACGAGTGAATAGTTCTGGATTCTTCAATGGCAACTCAATGACTTCACGCAATTCACGAATCTGTTCTGTAAGACCACCAATACCGTTGAAGGAAATCTCACCAGGCTCGAATGTGGTCATGTTGTAAACCAATGGATCGACTTCTCTGGGCAAAATACGCATAATGGTTAACGTCGTCATATCTAACGAAACACGGACACCATTCTTCAAGTTCTCCTTTTTGATGGTATTACGGCAACCCACAATATAGCGAGGACCACTTGAAGCCTTCACAATGAAAGTTTCGTCTGTCAACTGCTTCAACACCTCACCGACAATTTGACCCACAGATTGTAACGCCTTGATGTCATTCTCTGTCTTGTCATACGTCTTTTCCATATCTCGCATACTCAATCTCATCTCTTTAAGACGGGCATCCCATTTTCTGTGTTCAATCAACTTTTCTTTGAAGTTAGAAAGTGCCTTTTGTCTCTCCTGTTCTGCTGGAGTTGGCTGAGGAGCCTGCTGCTCTTCCTGAGCATTGCTGGAATCGCCATTGCTTCCTTGTGGCTGATCCTGGCCTTCTTCGCCTTGCAAGCCAGCCAAAAGGGGGTCTTGGTCTTCACTCATGGTTTGTTGTAACTGGCAAATTCAAATTATTCAGTTGCCACTCAAGCTCAAGTTGGTGTCGATAGTGTTCGAGTTGAGGGTACATAGTGTTTGTACAGAGCCGCGCATCACGTGCCCACATTTTGGAATCTACGGCGCATTTTTCTCAAGACATCAGTCTCATCTAGACAGAAGAACTTAGTCAGGCTCTGCTATATCGCGTTAGTTAGTGATTAAATCTTACTAATTATTAATATGGAGTTCCATGCGGTTATCCTATGTGGACCAGGAAAGGCATTGAACCCATTTTCCAAGGTCAGAGCCACCGGTACTGTCAAGGCACTCTTGCCTATTGCCAACAAGCCAATGATCGAGTATGTGCTTGATTGGTGTGCTAAAGCCTTCTTTCCGAAGATCACTATCGTTTGTGACGAGCTGTCAACTGAGGATATCGAGGCAGCGTTGAGTGTTTATAAGTCTAGGGTGGCACTGCAGCCTGATGGTGAGGATGACTCAAGGCAGTCCAACCAGTTTTTGGACCTGATTCAAGTTCTCGAGCTGGCCACAGCCAGTTCAGGAGATGTGTTGAGACTCTTGTCAAAGAACAATGTTGTTGATCCTTTGGAGCATTTCGTGCTTTTGCCATGCGATTTCATTACCAATTTACCTCCTCAAGTGCTTATAGAGGCTTACAGATCCAGACTGGAAACAGATATCGGTTTGCTTTGCTACTACAAGAACCAGTTGGATATCGAAGACAAGAAGAACAAAATTTTCCCAAAAAACTATACCATATTTGCCGATTTACCGTCCGGTCAGTCTCAGCTTTTAGATTACTATTCTGCTGAAGACGTTGATTTCCATAAGGCTTTGAAAATCAGAACACAGCTAGCATGGAATTATCCAAATTCGACTGTCAGCACAAAGTTGCTTAATAGTTCGATTTTCTTCGGCTCGGCGAAAGAAATCTTTGACTTATTTGAAAGATACCTGGAGAAATTCACGAAATTATATTTCTCCAACAGACCACTTATAAAGGTCATCCGTGATCTAGCCAGACTTTCGTGGCAGAGCACTTCCTGTAAAAATACTATTGGCTTCATGCTTGTTCCAACCCAGGCCCAGTTTACCAGATCAAACAACTTGCCAGTTCTCTTGGAGGCTAATAGATATTCATTAAAACTACAAGCGCAGGCTAATGCTGGAAGAAATACCGGCCCTAAGGATAAGTTGGCTGCTAATGTTGGAGCTGACGCCATGGTTGGAGAGAACAATGAACTCGGTGAGAAGACAAACGTCAAGAGAACAGTCGTTGGTAACAACTGTAAGATTGGAAAGCGTGTTAAATTGACTGGATCCATCATTCTAGATAACGCTATTATTGAAGATGATGTTGCTTTGGAGAATTGTATAGTTGGTCATGATGTGACGATTCGTTCCAAATCGAAATTGGTCAGTTGTTACGTTGAATCTACGCATGAGGTGGCCAAGGGTACTCAGGTCAAGGGCGATACGCTCTTGTGTTTGAGTTTGGAAGGTCTTGACGTTGAGGATGGAGAGTCTGCTATCGAATCATCTCTGGAGGAATCTTCATCTGGAAGCGATTATGACGATTTTGAGGAGGAGTATGAGTATGGGGACAACTCCGATGGGTTATTTGCATATTAGTTTTTACCATAGGTGGTTACTACATAGAAATTTTGTTGATATAATGGATAGCACACTGCTATCGCCATGCATGAATTGGTATAAAGGAAAGTTGTGTGGTGGTTATTTAAAGCCACGATGCTACTCGTTGTCACTTGAAGAATCCATTCTCCTCTTCTTCACAGCATCTTGAAGTGACTGCAATGCTCTTCTCTTCCTCGTCTCTATGTCTTCACCCAGGTCGCTTGTTTCGCTATCGTTATCAGAAGATTGACTAGCATCGTAGTTTGCCGTAACAGCTTGCTTCCGATAGTTCTTCCTCTCGTGTTTACGTGACTCCTTCGATCGTGGCCTTCTATAGTTCACCGATAAGGGGGCAAAAGTGGGCCTGAAATGCAATGACAGAGCGAGCTCTGATGGTAAGGAGAATTCATACTCCTGTGGAAGGTGAAAATCTTGATCTTGGACGGCCTCCTGAGGCACGGCCGGTTTATCTTTACTGCTAAACTTCTTGACGATCTCAGCACGCTTCGTGAGTGCCCAGTTCTCGATATCATCACCGTTGGTTATAACATCCAATAGATCATCTAGGCACTCTAAGTAGCCTTTATGCATCAGAAGTACGTTTGAGTTGTTTCCCAAACGGTAGAGCGAGGCCACCGACTTGGCAGCATTGGCAAACTCTGCCTTCAGTCGTTTGGAGTCCCCAGTGCTATTATATAGAGCAGCAACCGACTTGGCAGCATTCTTAAATTCCGAGGTCAACTCCTTGTTAAGTTCTATAAGCGACACCTGGTCCACATTCCTCGTGGAGGGCAAGTCGCTGGATAAATTCGATAAATCCATGTGTTGTTTGTCAATAATAAATAGTTGTGTGGTACTGTGGTGGAGATGGGTTATGGTGATGATGGGATTGTCGCAAGAAGGAAAGGGAAAACCTCAGTGTCGCACTCACCCAGACAGGAAGCTTATTTTGCAGCCACATGACAACTGTGCCACATGAGCGTCTGCGGTGAATGATTGAGAGTTGAGAGTTGAGGCGGGGAACGTAGAACAGCAACTTTTATAGTTAAAGTGGTAAATTTGCTAAATCAGGTTTGATTCGTTGTTATAGTTGGACACTTCCTCGTAATCTTCTGTCACTGTCCATGCTGTGGCTACAGTTGCCCCAGCCTCCAAATGGAAGCCATGATTTTTGTGAACACTTGAAGTTCCGTGATACACTCGTTCTAAAATGTTTGAAGCCCTCCACTGTTGTTTTCGCCGAAGTATATAAGGACTGAAGGCGACGACTTATTCGTGTCTCTGTCATGTGACCCAACCGCAAACAGTGAGGAGTAGATGCTTTCGTGTTTTTGAGTTACCATTCAACTAGAGTGCCACCAAGTCATAACATGGTCAAGTCGACGCTAATCTACCGTTACGATGGTATGTACTATTGATTTTATATAGAGCTTCTAAAAATGTACTAACAACCAGCACTTCCCCTTTGCGGATCGGTCGACGATAACCTTGATCCCAATTTAAATGAGCAGAAGAAGAAATGCAAGATCATTATCAGCAGAATCACGCCCAACTCTGAGCCTCAGGCAACAATTGAGAGCGGTAACTACAATATTCACTATTTAATTCAGAACAGCATCGTCTATGTCACTGTGTGTGACAAATCTTACCCAAGGAAACTTGCATTTCTGTACTTACACGAGATCAGCAATGAATTTGAGCATTCACACGGCCAGGAGGCTTTGAGCACAGCAGCTAGACCGTTTGGGTTCAGCTCTTTTGACAATTTCTTGAGCAAGACGAAGAAGATCTACCAGGATCAAAGAGCACAGTCTAATCTTGATCAACTTAATAACGACTTGGCTGATGTCAAGAAGGTCATGACGAAGAATATTGAGGATTTACTATACAGAGGTGACTCCTTAGATAAGATGAGCGACTTGTCTCTGTCATTGAGAAACGACTCCATCAAGTATAGAAAGAAGGCACAGAAGATCAACTTTGATGCCATGATCAGACAATATATTCCAGTGGTTGGAGTCAGTCTTATCTTTGTCTTCTTTATCTGGTACACATTACTCCGTCGATAGACTTCAACCGTGCATTACATTTATTTCTTCCTATAGCACAGTCCCTAGAGCTTCAACTTCAATAATATGACCACGTCAGAGATAAGTAGCAATTAATAAATACTTCTAACAAGATAGCCTGAACAAGACGAAAACTTTTCATGTTCATTTCATAATTCCTATGTATACACCATTCACTATGGCAACCTCTCTATGGTCCCATCTATATTACGCACATTACATGTCGCACTAGATAAGCTTACTACCATGACTGGTAATGAAGACTCGCCAAAGACCATGTCTAAAGAACCCACTCTACTGAGGCAGCCTTCAATTGCACTTCTTCCTCAAGCCTCACTGATAACAGGAACCCTGCTGGCCAATCCAACAACAGCTGTATCTCACACACAAGCAGAGATAACATGGAACATAGAAGACACCGAACGATCCACACTCGCTAGCCCTAGGCTAAGACCAATTCACCTGAGTGCAACGTCTATTGGAGATGGGGAGAGCTTTGGTAATCTGCAAAGCGAGGCCGAGGATGGCTTGGTGAGTGATGATGAGGAAACAGAAACGAATCACTTGACTGAGTTACTACAGAACCTAATGGCCCACGATATCGGGAAGGCAAGGAACTTTGGTGACTCGTCCTTGCAGCATTCTAACATTATGTTTGGAGAAGATGGAGAGGTTGATGAGGAATTCATTGAATCAAGGTTTATCCCAGACAAGCTGGACTCGTCTGAGGTATTCCACAAGAAGTTGAAGCATCTTTTCGTGTTGTCGTCCGCAGGCAAACCGATTTACTCTCTTAATGGCTCTGATGACGCCATTATGGGCTACATGGGTCTTATCACAACGATTGTCTCGACGTACCAAGAAAACATGAAGACCGAGTTCAACCACATAACTCAGGATGGCTTCAGGCTCGTGGTGATGAATAAAAGTCCGCTTATCCTTGTTTTGATCACTAGAGTCGTCTATGAATTGAACTTAGCATCTGATGATATTAAATCCACGTTAGAAAGGCAGCTCCAAGCAACATACATGTACCTTGTCTCGGTCCTATCAGCACCAGTCATAAAGAGGAGTTTCGAAAGAAGAATGAACTACGATCTCCGAAAGATCTTATCAAATCAGGATATTGCATTCTTAGATGCCATGAATATGAAACTGACATATGGATTCTCCGTCCAAAAGGACGGCCACTTCTATCTTGATAGCAGCTTTTACATCAGTCAATTGTTGGGCTGGGCGTTCCGATGTGTGAGAACAACTCATACAACTAGGTCAAAGGTCGGATCCATTTTGCTTTCTGCAAAAAAATTGACTGTCAAAGAATCTGGTTCTGATACAGCATCAATCATCAGCAAGGCTTCCATGACGGAGACTAAGCGGTACCTCGCAAATGACCTCCTTTTCGGATTTGTTTGTGTGAATGAAGAAGTTTTAACGTACATTCGGCCGTCCCAGCATAAACTTCTGAATGAGGATATCAATATGCTTCTATCCATCATTTCATTCCATTTCAAAACGGGAAATCAGCAATCAGACTTGTGGATCCCTCTTTGCATGCCCAACTTCAATAATTCTGGGTTCTTATATGTTTACGTGAGAAGGTTCGATCTAGTTGGTTACAACGAGCCATTGTCATTGATTCTCTTGGGTGCAAATAAGAACAGCTTCTTTGACTTGAGACAAGTTGGTCAGTACATCATCAACCGAATTTTCGAAAACAAGCATCTCAAAACTACATTGACTTCGGAACTCGTTCAAATGGGAGATGCAATGAAACTCATCAAAGGGTTGGAATGCCCTTTTATTAAGCATTTCATTTACAGGAGAAAGAATGGAAACCAGTATTTCATGGATGATATCAATTTTTTGACCCGAGGTGAGGACAAATACAACAATGTCGCTGCGTTTCTTCAGATACTTTATTTCTACACCACTTTGCACAACTGCAAGAGTACTACTATAAAACAAGGCGAAGAGGCGGCAAAGAAACTTACATACACGAGATGGCAAAGGAAAGATGGATGGATAACAGGGTTTCTATTAACAAGCAAAGACTATGATTTTTACTGTCTTTGTGGGGGCTCCATACAAGCGCAAGATATTATAGAGCAAAGCCTCAAAATCATCAAGTGGGTTGAGAAGTACAAGAAAAGGCTTTTCATTGGTGATGGCATTACATTTTAATACATTCCTAAAGCAGCAATTACTTCAATATAGCCTTCTCTGCTGCTTTGAAGACGTCCTGAAGCTTGTCGCAATACTGCTTGTGTAATTTTTCAAAGTCATTCCAAGCTTTGGTTTCGTCGTCTGACTTCTTTTGCTTCTTGGACAATCTTCTTTTGAGGTCACCTCTTATGGATGCCAATGTGTGAGCGTTCTTACTATGACCACCAGGACCATTGCGGTGTCTCTCGAAGGATTCCTTCAATTGCTTCACAGTTTCCTTTTTAGAATCAGTTGTAACTGGTGGTAAAGGAACTTTCAATTGCTGCTTATTTTGTGGATCAGAGATTGGCGTCATGTTAAGGCCAGAAGCCAAGATGGCGCTGACAATGTTTTTGGTATTAGAAGGATCGAACACTGTGATTTGGAAGTTACGACCTTTGACTGCCGTTTGAGCAGTAGCGGTGAAAGGAAGGTCTCCATCTGTGGTCTTGATAGTAAGATCGTCGAATATCAGAGGACTGGTTCTTCCAACCTTAGCTTCATTAGCGACCTTGCCAAATCTGTCGATAACAGCTTGCATTTTTGTTTTTAACTCGTCGAAGTTGACTTCTGGGGCACCTACAGCGGCCTCGTTCTCCTCCACTTCGACAGTCTTCTTGCTTAGTCTTTTTTTCAAGTTCAAAGGAGTGGCATGGAAGTTTCTTTGAGCTGGAACGATTGGAATTAGTCTCGCTCTGGCGAAATGACTAGGTCTTAGGATACTTCTAAACATGGGTAACGGAATGGGTCTGAGAATCGGTTGGAAATCGCAGCATCTCAAATTTCGCAGACTGAGCTACCAAAAATGTTTCAAGTACAGGTTGGCTGCGAAAAATCTCTAAATACCTAAGATTTACTGTATTGTTCATTCTATTTAATTATCCTCCTTTTTTGATTCTAATGATGCCTTGAGTTTTTCAATGGTAGCGATACATCCATTAGCTTCAGCACCAATCTCACCTCCTTCTTTGACAGCGTTCTGGAGGTTCTTCAACACACCCTCTGCAAATACATCATTCATGATCTTTTGTCTTGTCTGGATATCATTAGTAGACATCGATTCAGCCTCTCGTAGAGAGTAAACACCATCCTCTGTATTTTTGGAGACTGAGGCGGAAGTAGAAGACGGGAGTTCATCGACAAAGAATTTATAATGAGCGAATGCTTGTGGAGTTTGAGGAAGCAAGAGGTTTGGAGTCAGTGGATGAGGCAAGATGACATCTGACCAATCGGTCAAAAATGCAGACTTTTTCACCGCCTCGTCGCTCAAGGCAGCGTCAAGGAACTGGGCAAGAACTTTTATGTGCTGTGCTCTCGACTTTTTCCCTCCTCCAAGGGAGCCATTGGAGTTAACTGCAAGTGAGACAGCCTTACGGTCACCAGTTAAGGGCCATGACATGAGTGAAAAGTAACTTTTCATTATCTTCACAAAGTACCCTTTCACGAGTGGCTCAGGAGCCAAATCTACTAGCACGGCTAGTAATGACGTTGAAGATGCTCTAATATCTGGTTGAATATGCGTCATGGCAGAGTTCAAGAAGAGAACTATCGCTCTCATATGCAATTCTAATAACCCACTTTGTTTATTAGCACAAGCTCTGATCAATGATATGAGTGCCAGTCTAACTCCCTGGTTCAGGTCTGTGATGAGTGGAACAGTTGCGGTAATAATCTGCTTGTACAAGGAAGGATTAGACGGGAGATGGTTTTCGATGAATCCAAGCACTTCTTTCCTTGTTTGAGCACTATGATGCTTCGTTAACGAGATGTGATGGCTCAAGTCCACGGGGCCTGAGCTGGTAGTGGTCTTCTTGGTGACAGATTGGTTAGGCAACGAGATGGCCTTGGCGGTGAAAGATGTGTCGGTATAGTTATCCGGCTTTTTGGCGGTCTTACCGACCTTAAGCTTTGCCTTTTGGAAATCCTTCTTTTTCTCCTGTTTCTTTCTTTTCGATCCCATTGTAGTGTTGTAGTCTTCCCTGGTGGTTGATTTTCAGTATGCGATGCGGTGCGCGATGCCCAATATCGTCAAGATATCAAGCTGCGAATTGTGGAGAGCCAAACAACAGACACTACTTCCAGCCAGCCATGGATCTTGACAAAGTTTTGGTACTGCTTTCTCTACGAGAGAATCTAGTTCATGCTCATAGTGATGACGACGACGCCATGGATATAGACAGTGACGTTGAATGGACCAGAAGCGTACCGCAGACAGATAGACACGCCAGCGAGAAGGTTGATCTGGCAGAAGATCAGATCAGTATTGACATGGAAAAAGAGGAGGACGTTCAACCTGAGGAGTACAGTTCAGACACTGAGGATAACTCGGAACGACTGCTTGTGGTGAGTCTTTTCAGTCCCACAAGACTAGGTGCACGGTTCGCTATCAACAACCGTAACGAACGCATAGAACACGAAGAACTAGAACACATATCCAAGCTGCTGTCGCCAGCACCGTTTATCCAAGAAAATCACAAAAGCACGTTTAGCACAGCTCGAGGCTCTGATTTGTACTATAACCCACGGTACACTGTTCAGGAACCCGAGGACAACCAACCCAACCAGCGGCCTTTCGTCCCATTCCCCGTGCAAGTGCACCACCATCACTACTACAACGGTATGGGAGACGCCTTGGCAGGGACCGAACCTCGGGTACGGTACCGCAGCCATGGTCACGAAGTGGTTGGAGCCCAAGAACCGTTGCAAGTCCAAGAACTTCCACAACCTAAAGAGTCCATTGTGCGTAGCCAGCTCCCTTTGCCATGGGACGCCACTTCGTCACCCGCCGAGGAAAGAGCCTACATGTTATCGCTGTACCTCCAACTTGCCATCAACCTGGTGGTTCTGGCATACGCATTACATCTCGTGTGGTCTGTTGTTGCAGCCATACGCAAAGACGTCGCACATAAGCTTTCGCGGCATGCCAATAACCTCTTGGTAGAAATCGCCCTGTGTGAGCGCAGCTACCGAGAAAACCATTGCTCTCCGGATGAAATAGTTCCAGCGTTAGAGAAGATGTGTGCTTATTGGGAGCAGTGTATGCTTCAGGACCCTGATCGCGGTGGAAACGTGAGTCTGCTCGGAGCGCAGACTATCGGCATGGTGATCACCTCACTAGTGGAACCGTTGAGTCTCAAAACCCTCGCAGTGTTTGCCTGCGCCATCTTGTTGGTTTATGTGTACAATTTCGGTTTCGGTTACGTTCGAGCCCGAACTTACTATGGGTCGTAACCTCGAACCGAGGATGAATAGACGCGGCGCTAGGCGTTATTTGTCAGGGCCTAAAAAAGACACTGCAGGCGACCCAAAAAAAAAAAAAAAAAAAAAAAGTGACATTTTGCCGGCCGGAAAAATTCAATTTTCCCGCGCTTTCCCAGCAAGTGACATGGCACATACTTGCATCTGCCGCTCTCCGAATTTCCCGCTGCCCTTCCCGCCGCCATAACTAGGCTTTCCTCAATAACCTTAAACGTTCCACAGCCTTCCAAGCCCACTTTTTACCTAATTCTATACATGCCAATGCCAGCTTGATTGTTCCGAGGGACGTATGTACGAGACTATGTGAGACTGCGCCTAACTGCAGTGCTTTATTGGTGTGGCTGCGAGCCTACCGAAACCGCTCTATCTCAGGCCGGTATATCCTATATCCGTCACCAACTTTGACACTAGTGAAAAGTCTTGGGGTAGCACAAAAGCGTGGCGTTATGTGCTTAGTGAGATGCCAATTTAACCGCTCGGACCGTTACGCCAACCGAGGCTCGTTGACAGCCCCTCTTGGGATTCAATGGCCATCCCTTGTCTTTCGTTTACTTGTTCTGGGCCGACCTTTCTGCCTGGTTGTTATTTTTCGCTCCCCTTGTCTCTTGGCTCACCTCGCGGCTGCTAGGGTCGCAATGCCGATCGTGTACACACTCGGTAAAGTATAGCCGCTCCCTTCGCCAGAGATAAACTTGCTGCCATCTCATTGTGAAATCTTGCAGGAATGCTGTCCCGCGTGTTTCTGCCTTTTCTGCACTGCTCATGCTGCTGTGTTTCTTTTTACAAATCCGGCTGCACACCCTTATATATTGCGCTTTCCCTCCCACCGCTGAGGTGAAATTGTCTCTACTTTAATCACTCCTACTACTTATTAACCTAGCATAACATGGCCTTCTTCGGCACTTCTAAATCTGACGAAGAGGCATTGAGAGCCGCTGCTCAACAGGGCGGGCTCCAGCAAAGTGAGTCTAACCCTTCTTTACATCGTTCGGCCTCATCAGCCTATGAGACTGCTTCCGAATTCACCAACGATGATATACTGCAAGTCGACCCAGCAAGCATCGCTGATAACGAACACTTTGATCGCTACTCCGAAGCCATTGTGAATGATCATGGCCCTTCCCACAACCACGACGATAGACCTTCTACTGCTCAGGGCACGGCTGTGGATGATGACGAGGACAATATCAAGTCTTTCAGGGCTCCTAGCAACGATAACGTTGACTACCTGAATATGACGGAAAACGAACTTAATAGAATTGCTACCACTTCTGACACTCTTTCGAATTTGGAAAGAGAGGTTACAAGACAAGAGTCTCGCGATGGTCTTGTAGACCCAAAAGACTTGGACTGGGATAGCAGAGACGACAAGGCCAACCCTCAAAACTGGCCCTTGTGGAAGAAGTGGTTCATCACCTTGTCTGTCGCTGTGGACTGTCTTTGTGTCTCTTTGGGCTCTTCGCTTTACGTTGAAGCCGTCCCTGAGTTGCAAGTTAAAATGGGCATCAGTCAAACTCTCGGTATTGCCGGGTTGACTTTCTACTTGATCGGTTTGGCCTTGGGTCCTGTCTTTGCCTCGCCAATCTCTGAAGTCATTGGTCGTCGTTGGATCTACATTGTCTCCTTGCCACTCTCCATGCTTTTCACTATGGGTGTTGGTTTGGCTAAGAACATTAGAACTGTGCTTGTTTTGAGATTCTTCGCTGGTTACTTTGGCTCTCCACCAATGGCTATTGCTGGTGGTACTGTCTCCGACTTGTGGGGTAACTCTCCTCCTCAAATGTCCATTGCTATGGCTTTCTTTTGTGTTGCTGCCTTCTTGGGACCTGTTGTTGGTCCTATCCTCGGTGGTTTCGCTGCCGAGCACAAGAACTGGCAGTGGACTCAGTGGGTCTCCTTGATGTTCTCCGGTGCTGTTCTTCCTCTCCTTTGTCTCTGTCCTGAGACTTTCAAGCCTGCTATTTTGAAGAAGAGAGCAATCGCCAGAGGCATTAAGTTGGAGAAGCCAAAGCTTACCTGGCCATTGGTCAAGACTATGTTGACTGTCTTCCTCTTTAGACCAGCAGAGATGTTGGTCGTTGAGCCTATCGTTTGTTTGACATCATTCTACATTGCTTTCGTTTTCGCTGTGTTGTTTGGTTTCTTCGAAGCTTTCCCAATCATCTTCAGAGGTATTTACGGCATGGGTATTGGTGTTTCCGGCTTGCCATTTATTGGTGTCGGTGTCGGTTTGATTACTGGTGTGGCTTGCTACATTGCTTTGGACCACATCAAGTTTTTCCCAAAGAACCCTGATGGAACTAGAGGTAACTTTGACGAGGACGGTAACCCAATTTGGGATGCTCCAGAAAGTAGATTGCTTGTGGCAGAAGTTGGCTCCATTTTCTTGCCAGTTGCTTTGTTCTGGTTGGCTTGGACTGCTAGAGAGTCTATTCATTGGATTGTTCCTACATTGGCCGGTATTCCATTCGGTTTTGGTTTGATTTGGGTTTTCTTTGGTATTGTTCTCTACTACTCCATGGCTTACCCACCTCAGTATGTTGCTTCTGCTTTGGCCGCAAACAACTTGTTACGTTATATCTTGGCCTCCGTTTTCCCATTGTTTGTTTTCCAGATGTACGAAAGGTTACATGTGGATTGGGCTACATCTACCTTCGCTTTCATTGCCGTGGCTATGGTTCCAATTCCATTTGCCTTCCACAAGTTCGGACCTACCATTAGACAGAGATCTAAGTATGGTTACGCTGCTTACTTCAAGAGACTTGCAGCTGAGAAGAAGGCAAGAGAGGAGGAAAAGGCAGCCAAACAAGGCCAGGAAAAGTTCGTTCCTTCTAACGACATTTCTTCTGATAGTGAAGACAACCAGAAGGGCGGATCCCCATATGACCAGTCTTCAAGAACTGAGAATGACGCTGAGAAGCGTGTCGCCGAAGCTGTATGAGCTCCATGTCCACCTTTAATACCTTTTTGCATATTACACCAACTATATACTTCGTGTAACTTATAATTTATCGTTAATCTTTTATGCTGATATGTACTGTGCTATTTAATGACCCAAATCTCTAAAGGAGTCGGTCAAGATGCTTCTTAACTTAAACAAGTTAATGATTCGGAGCTTCTCATCCTTAAGATGTGCATTATCGCTTGCCTGCCCACATGGAATCTGTGCAGCAGGCGCATTGAAGGTCTTTTCCAAGAAGCGAATGGACGGAATGGATCCACCCTCCCTAATAAATAATGGATCCGGATAGGAAGGACCCCAGTTTTTCTTTATGTTTTGATAAAGGATTTTGAACACAAGATTGTTAGGATTTCCCAACCAAGGTTCAGCCTCGTGGAAAATATCGATCTTAAGGTCATTCTCAGTACCCAAAGCATCAAAGCACTTCTGCATGTAGGAGGTGAAGGCCTGCTTGATTGTGCGGAGATCCTGGTTGGGAACAACACGAATAGATACCGAGGCTTGTGCACTTTTCGATATCACAGTATTGTTTTTAGGACCTGATACGTCAAGCCTGTGAATCGTCAATGAAGGATTTCTCCACTTCGCAAGGAGTGTATCAAGGTCGGCATTTGAGATGTCGTGGGACCGAGACACGTCTTTGATCTTCTGGTAGAGCTTTAATTCGGTCTCGTCGATCGGCAACACATCGTCGTAGAAGCCGGGGATATTAATTTTGTTCAGGGTGGAGCACATGAGTTGGCCAAGAATTTGAATCAAGTCCATTGTTGGTTCTTTCGAAACCCCACCATCTACCCCCGAATGTCTGTCTGGCTTGTCTGATGTCACACAAAGTGAAGCATTCAAGACCCCACGTAAACCGTAATTGAGACATGGAACTTCATCTTCTAGCCAGTAAGAGTTTGAGAGAAGGATCCAATCAACCACGCCAATGGCATCCTTATTTTCATGCATTGCCTGTTGGAAACCAATTGAGCCACACTCTTCTTCGCCCTCAATAATGAAAACCACATCAATCGGAAGTTCTCCTTTCTTGTGAAGATCCAGCACGGCATAAAATGCCGCTAATGTAGGACCTTTGTTATCCGATACACCTCTAGCGTATAGGTTACCATCCTTTGCTACCAATTCAAAAGGATCGGTAGACCAGCACTCTTTATCGGCCGCTGCTTCGACGACATCATAATGTCCGTACCAAAGGAGAGTTTTGCGTTCCTTGTCAAGGCTTGCTTTTTCGTTTCTCGTGAACCTTCCCATAACAACTGGGTTGCAGTTGGGGACAGGCAAAAGTTTAGCCTCGGATGCCCCAAGCAACCGTAGAAGTTTATTCAAAAATTGTGCACATCTTCTTGAGTCTTCGAGGTAGGTGCTGGGATACTTTGAGATAGTCTTATATGTTATGATTTTTCTTAACGACTCAAGTAAATGCTCGTTAGAGGTGTCAACACCATTGGAAAACTTGAGAAGCCCGTTTCCTTCGTTCGAGTTGGCAGTACCTGGATCACCGACATCAGTGATATTCCAAAGGCAGAGCGAGCCGCCACCTCCGGATAGAAGATATGTAGAACCTCTAAAATCAAACGCTTGAACGGCAAAAACTGAACTTTCGTTAGCGTCATGAAGCTCTTCTTGCTGGATGGTGTTGAAACTCACAGCGCTTCTGACAGGGTGTGATTTTGACTCATCGTCACCATCAGGCGCATCACCATGGATATCACTTTTGAGTGGGAATTTGCAAAGGCCACCCATGTTTGTGGCCTTGTAGATGCAACCATTATGAATGCATAAAGATAAAACCTCATCTGTCCTGGCTTGGTTGGAGATGAATTTAAATGAGCGTGTAAGCTGGAAAGTGGTCAAGTCCCATGCGTTGATTGTGGAGTCGCCCAATCCAACGCAAATTGTGGAGTCGACGACATGCATGGACAAGATTGCTTCGTCATTCTCTAACTTGCTGAGTAAAGATAGCTTTATAGAGCCGTCCCTACTTGCAGTGATTCCCCAGACTTTGATTACACCATCTCCTCCGCAACTAGCTAAGAAGCCATCGTACTGGGATGAAGTGTAGAGGTCGCAGAATGCAGCGGCGTTCAGATCAGTCAAGAACTCCAAACAATAAACATAGCCGTTGTGGGCGAAACGGATCACGTCAGAATTTTGGATCTCTACGAGGCACGGTCCACCCTCGGAACTGGAACTATTCTTGAGCATTTGATGCGCTGATTGGATTTTGTTAATGGATCCGCCCGGTCCTTTAGAATCGAAAAACTTATCATACCTGAAATGTGGGAGGCGATCAATAGACTTAGCAATATTAGCATTTGCATCGGGCTCTAAAGGCAAACGGCACCACAGAATAGAAGCGTTCTGGGAACCAATGAATAATGCCGAAAGTTTCTCAGACCAGTAAATGGAGAAAATGTCACCAATATCCATCGACGAATAGACGATATGAGTGCATGAGATGTTATAGTTGGAGAGATCTGGATCGTCGAAAGGTGATAAGTCCCAAACCTTCACTAATGAGTCAGAGCCTGCGCTGAACAAGAACCTCTCATCTGGGCTAATTGTTAGGCAAAGAACTGACGTTGCAAAGTGGTTTCTTCCACAGTTTATGATATGCTTAAGACTATAGCTCTTCAAGTCAAAGACCAAGATGTTGGAATCTTGCGTTCCACAGAAGATCAACTCTTTTCCTGGAGCCGGCGTGACGCATAGAATGGAGTGAGTGTGCGTCCATTTATGGACCAAAGGAAGTGTTTCTGCCGGCAAGTCATCATTACTCAAGTTATTGGGAAGAGCAAAGCTGCAATCTTGAGGATTTGAGCAAGTTTCCTTGTGTTCCAGTCGACTCTGCCGCGGCAGTTGGTGCCTGATCGGTGTAGCGACCAGAGGTGTCGAGTTCGTGGTCGAATTTATGGGTAGAGGTGTCCTCATCGGGATGGGGACAAACTCACCCTCATGAATATTGCCGTTGTTAAAACAGCCCATAAGTTTGTCGATGTTCGGTTCTGTGGATGTAGTGTGGGTGAAATGCTTGCAAAAGAAGAGCAGCCACATTTCTAGAACATGTCACGTGCGCTTGTTTCGTAAGTGTAGCAAAAATCGGAAGATTGATAGGAAAAGGAGACTATTGAAATTATAGATTACTCCTACATTGATAGGAGTATTTAATTTTGAAGATTTGAATTAAACAGTTGTTTTTCTGGATTTATTTGGCTGATTCAAGTTCGAGAATATGGTGCGTACGTCAACATCGCAGTAAATACACAAAAGTTGCAGCCAGCTACAAAAGCTTGCAAATTTCGTGAATGTAATTTCTTTACGTATAAAACTAAAGATTTTGGAAAAATTTATCACTATTCAAACTTACACACATCAACATATCTTTCGCCATATATAGTGATGAATTGGAATGGATGGAACATCTACAGGTTAGATACCATAGGTGGTTTGTGAACCATGACAGCACTCTCCACTCTTAAAACGATAGGCTCTGCTGGTCCATGAACAGTTGTGCAACTAGCCTCCAACACTAAATAGTATTGTAACGACACTTCCAGTATAGCAAATGAAGATGGAAGCTCAGGAATTACAGCGTCAAACCAAGTGCTAGGCAACATACCAGTATACTTGACTAAGGGCTCCTTTCCTTCATGATTTTCAAAGTGGCTCTTTTCTAAAAGCAAACGTTCTGTTCCAGGACGATGCACCAAAACTGCCACTTCTTCATAAAAGCCTCTCTTTTGTCTCGTACTCCGTAATGTCTCGGCACTGCCCTCAGTAATCACTCTTGAAATCGATGTAAAGCTAAGTTTCTGACACAACTTGACCTTCAAATCTTGAATGGATAACAATATGTTATCTGGTTGATGGGTTATGCTCGTTAGACTTTCAAAATACGGGTGAATAATGGCAGGGGGCATGACTAACCCATAGCCAACGAATCGAGATAGATTTTCTCCAGCGATTAACGTTCTACTGACAATATTACCTTCACAGTTGCCAAAAGTATCCTTGTATTCGAAAGAAGCTCCCACAGTGATTCGTTGAATATGAGAAGCAATGGAAAAAGGCAGATGCCATTGGCCATGGACAACGCTTTTATTGTCGTAAAAAACGTGATGATAATCATTCTTTTTGGTAAACACTTTCAAGAGGTCTGGTCCATGCGAACATGACTGGGGATCGAACGTTAGGTGGGATGGAGTTCCAAGTATACGGTCAGGCCCTTCCAACTCCTCATTCAAAACGGGCACTAACTTATAGCTTATTTCAACCAGCTCACCTTCGGTGCCGACATAGGAAAACGAAGGCGGTAAGAAGTAAACCTCATGCCTTTGGAATGAATGTCTATAAATGGCAGGCACAAGGCTAGGCTTCTTACAGTTGGTATACGAATCTGGGAGCTTTATCTTTCCAGTTCGCCAATATTTCCCTGGGGAAAGAAGCTCCTCCTCTGAGATGACAGCAACATACTGAGAAATCAACTCTGTAGTGTTGTCTTCAGTGAAAGTTGTCTTGTCTATGTTGCACATACTTCTTCTGGGCAAGAGCAGCTGCTTGGAGACACCGATGGTCGTAGCTGTTCCCTTCAAGAAGAAACCCAAACTCCTGAGATAGAAATAGCCTTGTACGGTTAAATGGATAGTCACATCAATAAATTCACCGCAGCTATAGACTTTGTCCTTGTCGAACGTTAAAGTTAGTTGCACAGTCATCTTTAGTGTGAGGAGGAGGTGGACAAGAAGACTTGTATTTAAAACAAGACACCCCTCCAAGCACGTTTCAAACTAAGAAAGTCTAGTGAAGATAGTATAAATGGAAGCTACAACGATACTCAAAGGCTAAAGATACCATAATCAGTAGGAAACACGTAGTCTACCATGCTCATTGAGTCTACGAGTTGCCGTTATCTTTCAAGCCGGACAGCTCAGCCAACCTGAATAAGTTGTATGTTCCATCCCGCTCATTATAAATAAATACTGCCCGAAAACCATATCCAGACACCTACCACTTCACTGGACCACCTCTGCCATTTTGCAGCCATTAAATGAAACAACAATGTCTGCCAAGCGCCTAAAGGCGACTGATCTGCGTGTGCATATACTGCGCAGCGAAAAAAAAAAAAAAAACATTCTACAGCGAGTAAGAAACCGAATGCCGGTTCCGTTTGCGATGGGTTCAATATGAACCAATTTTTTTTTTTTTTTTTCCTTTGCTTTTTACCTTTTCGGATAGGCTTATCTCAGCACTTTAGACCCACGTGGGGTGCGATCCGGTTTATTACCAGCACGTTTTATCAGATCTAATTAAAAAAAACGAAGGACAAAAGAAAAAAAAAATTAAGCACCCTGACAGCAGCACCAAGCAAAATTTTTCTTTTGTGGTAACCAGTCACACGAGCTATTTCCTGCTTAGTGCCAAAGTTTTTCTTGGGTGTCTACATTTTCTTTTTTTCCCTTGCATCTCCCGATTGTTACTCGTGTGACATCTTGCCCATTTCCAAGACTTCCAAGACTTTCAAGAGCCTTCCAAGCCTTTTTCTGCTTGTTTGTGGAATAATCTCCCCTGGAAACCAAGAAAAATACTCAAAACAGTATACGGGCTTTAGATGAAGTTCTCCCACTCGCTTAAGTTTAATGCTGTGCCTGAGTGGCAGGATAACTACCTTAATTACACGGGTCTTAAGAAAGTTATCTATGTTGCTCAGCAGAACCAGTTGGAAAACGGTCAGCCTCAAGATGGATCTGTGACGGTGAATAATGCCACCATTACTGAGTTGGTTAGAATCGCCAGAAGAAACCAGGCCATCTTGGACCGTCGTGATGCTATGGCTCACGCAAACGAAGAAGAGTCGCTGGAAAAATTTACAGCATCAAAGTTCATCAATAAGTTTAAGCAAAGGAAAAATGCCGCAAACGCAAAGACCACACCTAGTCCAGAGCCTTCACTGAATGAATTGGAGAAGGGCGAGGTGACTGTGGAAAAGGACGATGTCAATGACATACAAGTGACTTATTCTTTTGACAACGATGAGTCCACCTACCGTGGGTCCATCGACTTGGATGCAATGACAGCTGCGGCAGAGACTATTTCTTCGGAGTCCTCAGACCCTCTCCCGGTTTTTGCCAAGCATTTGGTAGACGAGGTGACTAAAATAGATAAGTTCTTCAAGCCAAAGGAAGTTGAGGTTTACAAGCAATACGATAACCTTATCAAAGATTTGGAAGCCAACAAGCAGCATGTGGAGGACTACCTTTTCACTGATGCTTACGGCAAAGACAATTATGACGAAAACGAACACAGAAACCTCCATATCAAGTCTACTTTGGAGAGAACATTGAGCAATGCCTCTGTTTTTGATACTGTCAACCATTTGGACTATGAAGACCTCGAAAAGGGTGATTTCATGGATGAGGAGGAAGATGACGACGATGATGATGAAGATGATCATGATCGCCGCTCCAACTCGGCTTTGCTTGGTCGCCACGATTTCAACATCAGAAACCAGAAGCAAATCACTTTGAAGCAAAGATCGATCCACATGTTTATCACTTTGAGTGAGTTGAAATCGTTCATTGAGTTGAACAGAATCGGTTTCACCAAAATTTGCAAGAAGTTCGACAAAACATGCAATTATTCCGTGAAGGAGGATTTTGTTGCCAACTTCTTGCCTCACAACTCTAGAGCTTTCTTTCCAGAGACGTCTGAAATCTTGGACGACAGAATTGACCATGTGGTGCGTGTCTACGCTTTCCTTTCAGGCAAAGCTGTTAACCTGGCTTCTCCAGAAGATTTGGAACCAGTGAAGGATGAACTCAGAACGTACTTGAGAGACCACATTGTTTGGGAAAGAAACACCGTTTGGAAGGATTTACTTTCCATCGAGAAGAAACAGTTCAACTTGAATCTTGATGAGAGTGCCGCTAGAAACAACAAGATGGGAGATGAGGCCAACTCTCAGTCTTTGCTTCTGATGCGTTGGAGAAAGATTAACATGCCCTTCGGCTGGTCTGTCGGTAGGTTCGATTACTTTAAGGTGCCCGAGTTCATTTTCTCCACTCAGATAATCAAACTCGCTATTATTATTCCAGTATTCATTGTCTTGTTGACTGTGAAAACAATGAATGACAAAGAGGAAGCTCGTTGTTTAGCGGTCTTGGCTGCTTGTGCAATGTTGTGGGCCTCTGAAGCTTTACCCTTGTGGGTAACTTCGTTGTTGGTGCCTTTGCTTGTTGTTACTTGTAAAGTCTTGAAGAATGAGGAAGGAACAGCCATGGACGCTGCAGATGCTTCTAAGAAGATCTTGTCTGCTATGTGGTCCTCAACGCTTATGATTTTGCTTGGTGGATTTACTTTGGCTGCTGCTTTGTCCAAGTACAACATTGCAAAGATTGTCTCCTCGTACATGTTGGCATTGGCTGGAACGAAACCAAGAAACATTCTCCTTGCTATCATGAGTGTATCTTTGTTCTTGTCAATGTGGATCTCCAATGTCGCTGCTCCTGTTTTGGCTTACTCCTTGATCCAGCCTGTATTAAGAACACTTCCAACGACTTCTCCACTTTCCCAGGCGTTAGTGTTGGGTATTGCTTTGGCATCTAACCTTGGTGGTATGGCTTCTCCTATTGCTTCCCCTCAGAACGTTATTGCCATCGAGTACATGGACCCTAATCCTGGTTGGGGTAAATGGTTCGCCATTGCTCTCCCAGTGGCTATCTTGTCCATGGGTGGTATCTGGATGGAGTTGATTATGACATTTAAGATTTCGCAAAATAAGGTCAAGGCTTACAAACCCATTAAAGAGAGATTCACAGTCAAACAGTGGTATATTTCCATTGTGTGCATTGCTACTATTCTTCTTTGGTGTGTCTTGAGTGAGATTGAAGACACCTTCGGCTCGGCTGGTATCATTGCCGTCGTACCGATCGTTTTGTTTTTTGGCACAGGCCTTTTGAAGGTCGATGATGTTAATAATTTCCCATGGACAATCATTTTGTTGGCTATGGGAGGTTTAGCATTGGGTTCTGCAGTTACCAGTTCTGGCCTTTTAGCCACTGTTGCAAAAGCTCTACAGGAAAAAGTCGCTGACTTTGATGCATTTGTCGTATTGGCAATTTTTGGTATTTTGGTTTTGGTTGTCGCCACCTTCGTATCTCATACGGTGGCCACCATTATCATCGTGCCATTGGTGAAGGAGGTCGGAGACTCCATGTCTACGCCACATCCTTCGCTTTTAATTATGGGTACAGCATTAATGGCTTCTGCTGCTATGGGTTTGCCTACTTCAGGTTTCCCTAACGTTACTGCCATTAGTATGACTGACGAAGTTGGTCAAAGATACATTTCGGTGAACACATTCATTACAAGAGGTGTTCCAGCATCTCTTATAGCATACGTGATTACTATTTCCGTTGGTTATGGTATCATGACTTGCTTAGATTTCTAAACTGGTTACGAAGAAAAAGATAAAAATCACAGGTTATAAAAAATTGCATTATTCTAAGTCGATACGAAATTATTGAATTGAGCATAAATACAGTAGTTTGACATACGATATGGTATCGTGTGTTATCAGGGTATTGGAGAATTGAAATCGTGCTGAGTCGTTAACCCATAGAATCCTCTGGCGACTATCAACCGTACAAACTGCGTCTGACGTTTTCAAGTGTTCCTTGATCTTCTAGTTGTTGGAAAACTTTCGCAAGCGGTGGGGACCATGTCTCACTCACCAAAAGGTCCTGTAAACCATGCGCAAGTATGTGACTATCCTTGGCATCCTGGAAGTAGTCATTGAGGGGAATATTATCAAACACACCGTAATCGTAAAGATTGCCCAAAACTCTGCCAAACATATTAACAATCGGTAACTGGGTGGCGGTCAAAACAATCTGTGTAACAATACCACTATTCTGTACTGCCTTAAGAGTGGCCGCAAGCGTCAGCTCCACAATATCGCCTTCGAAAGCAGAATTAACAAGGTTGTTGAGGAAGGTAGCAAACGTGCCCAGATAATCAGTATCTTCACGCTTCAGGTAAGTTGTGGTGTTTGACTGTAATTCTGGAGCTTTACTCTCAAAGTTTCTGGCAGTCAGGAAAATCATGTCAAAGGTGAGATCTTGGCCAGCACCAATATTATTAAGAATCTCTGCAATGAAAGGATGTTCAGTCAAGACATCACCAAGGTTGCTAGTCAAGTTCTCTCTGTTCTGATCATCGAGAAGCAAATCGCCAGCAACGGACTCTATGATGCCAGATCCCATCACCACATCCAAAATGGTACTAATGTTCATGGAGATGTTCAACAGCGAGAGAGGAGAGTCACCTGTCATGACGCCAGCCAAAACCAGGTAGATTCCTCTTGACAAATTATCTATCTCCTGCTTAGAGCCGGCAATCTCATACAAGATGCCCTCTATCACTTGGGACTCTTTAACTTGTGTGAGCACATCAGTCAAGACATTCTCCAACACGGCACGCTTTTGGATGTTACCGTCATCATCGTGTTGTTGAAGAGCATCGACAAACTGAACAGCATAGTCATACAACTCAGCAAAAGCCGGGCTCATGAGGTCAGGAGCACCAGTATCTCTGGTGACAATCCGGGGTTCAGCATCAAAGTCAGCTAGTGGCTGTAACGCCAGAACAAATGATGAAGCCATCAAGGGCAAGGCTGTGACGAAGGCAAACAACCTCATTTTGTAGTTTCGATGAAAAAAGGGAAAAGTGGGTGGGTCAGATAGTTCAGGACGGGGATTATGAACCAGCGGCGATAACAAGCCTTCGGAAGAAAGAACGAAACTGAGGTGATCAAAAAACTGGGGGTTGGACCAAAAAGAAGTTGTAACGACTAATCTCGAGAAAAAGCTAAATGAGCAAAGCGCTGGTATATATCGTTGCACAGTAGGTCACTATTGAATTTGTCTCTTTTTACCCTATTTGGCCATCTGACAATTTTTTGATTCGGGGAGGAGATGTTTACATTGTGCGCACGGCTAGGCAGGACTGTCCAAGTAATCTGCATCAGTTTGTGGCCATTTCGCACGGTTCGCACTGGCTGCCCCCAGGATTTTAGGCTCGCTAATGAAGCAGGGCGCCTAAGCCTTGCATGCTTTCGAGAAAAGTTAGAGCTTAAACTCAACAGGTGGAAGTGAGCTTGGAAGGAGTCGGTATTCGATGTTTCATGAGACTTCGGACAAAGTCTCAACTTTCCATTGGAAGATCTCTATGGGCCGCCCATAGGGCACTTGAAAATTAAGAAAAGTCATGCATCTGAATTAAGGCCACCATTTCTAAAATAGGCAAGTCGTGAGCAGGTCGCCTGCAGGCAAGATCAAATATCACTTCCCTTTTGGGAAAGAATTATTCTTCCTTACAGTTTCACATTAACCAATGCAGTAATTTTTGCACCCATAGCACAACACTCGTACTTTTGTGATGGCCGCCGTAGCACAGTGGAATTTCCCGAAATGGTGGTACCCTTTTTGCTTGACTTGCTGAGCCCTTTCTTTATATAGGGTTCCCAGGCCCCACAGCCATAGAACTAGGAATCCACGAAACTTCTTCTTTTCATCACCCACCAACTTTTCCCTCCCAGGCATAATCATCCATTGATCACAGATGAAGTTTGCTTTCGTCTCGACCCTCCTTTGCATCTTTCTGGCTGTGACGCTAGCGTCCCCAATAGCGACTCCTGTGGGAGATGAGTTTGACTTGTCTTTCCTTGAAGAAACTATTGAGGCCAGGTTGGATCCCCACGAATACGAAGCTTTATCGCATTTCATCCAAAAGAGAGACAACGGTTTCGAAAACACATTCGAGTCTCTTTTAAACATAGTCAATGACTCTGGTATCATTTGGGCCGTCATGGATCAAATTGCTTACTACCCAAACCGTATTGAATTTATTGCCAACACCACCGCTGGCCTCATTGGCGGTACCGAGCTTTCGGACATTGGCGATTTATTGAGTGGCTTGAACTTGGATTTGCTTGATGTCAATGTTTCTGCCATTGTTAAGGCTGTTGGCGACTCTGGCGTTGTTCAGAGCTTGTTGGACGGTATCTTATTGGACGAGGACTACAGACCACATCTTGTGAACCTTGTCTCTAGAGTGTTGAGAAGTCTGAAGAACCTCTTCTTGTGGTTGGTTGAGGACGTCTTTGGTAATGACAAGAACAAGAGAGATGAGAGCAGTGGCCTTGAGACTTTTGTCAGCAACATGCTTTCCACCATCTTGTCTTCCACTCTTGTCGCCAATGTTGCCGAGGACTTCCTTACCGCCTTGAACAATACCCAGTTCCTCACTTACAACGTTAAGTACTTCCTTGCTAACGAGGGATACCAGAACATGACTGCTCAGCTTTTCATTGATGTCATGAACACCGGTGCTGTCAGCCTTAACGGAACCTCGCTCAATATCACTAGTCTCACTGAGAGCCTTTTGAGTAAGCCAGAGGTGATCAGCGGTGCTGTTGGTTTCTTGCTCTCTGGTAACCTTAACCTTGGTGGATTGGGTAAGTACACTGATGCTATCGGTGAAATCGTCAAGGGCGTTGAGAAGGAAGGCACTTTTGCTGAGTTGAACGAATATGTCTTCTCCGAGTCCCACACTGTCTCTAAGCCTTTACTTTACACTGGCCAAGTCGTTGTCCCAAGAACTGCTTCATTCACTCTTGGTGGTATTGGTGGCTTCAACAATGCCAGCAAAACTACCAGTGGCTCTTCAAAGACTTCAGGCTCAACCAGAGCAAGTTCTTCGCCAACTATTACCTCTGCTTCCAACACCGGAAACAGCAGTGATTTCACCTACAACACTTCTGATGATCTCAACGAGCTGGAGTCTGCCGCAGAGGTTGAGTCCATCCTTTCTTTGCTTAACGCCAGCCCAGCTAGCGAGACCAACAGCGCTAGCTCCTCCAGTAGATCTAGCGCTAGATCCTCTGGTTCTCTGGCTGGTTCTAGTGTCGTTTCCGAAGCCACCGATAGCTTGAGCAGATGGTTCGAGACATACAGTGCCGGTGGCGATGGAGATGTCACCACGACTCTGTCTAGATCTCGTGCTAGATCCCTGTCGAGCTCTAGATCGAGGTCTGTTGTTACCGTTACAGTTGACGAGAGCACGCAGACTAGCTCCAACGGTGGATTTGGCGGCCTTTTTGTCGGCCTCTTCCAGACTTCGTCTGCTGGTGACTTCCAGCGTAGAGAAGTGTCCCAGGATTCCGGCGCCTCTGTTAAGAGTGTGCCCATGTTCTTGGTTTACTTGCAGGTTTTGGTGTTTGGCGGTGTTCTCATGCTTTAAGGTTCTTGTGGATCAAGACCCTGTCTCTTGAAAAATTTCTTTCGTTACCCTTCGCTAATTTCGGTTTTATATGTTAATTATACCTTTATACTTTGCAAAGCAAAAAAAAAAAATAAATATAATAAGAAAAAGTATTGCTCCAATGGATCTTCATACCCCCTCCACAGTAGTACCTTTCATTGGCTGCGAAAATGCGTACCCTATTGCCTCTCGATGCAGCCTTATACTGAAGCTTATCAGCAGGCGCGGCAATACTAGAACCAATTCACTACCAGAGAACCAAGGCATGCCCCAACGTCATGCTGACAAGCACAATCTGCCGAAGTCGGGCGCTGATGTCTTGGACGAGGTTGAGAATCTGTCATTGAGGACACCCACGAGGGTGTCGACGTCGTACTCTGGCGTGTCCCCGGTTGGTTCTAATGACGACACCAGCTTTCATCCTATTCCTTTTCAGGGAAACATATTCAATGGTGAGGATGCAGAGGACGAGAATCTATCTCTGAGTATGCCCAATATGGGCAGTACGCGTCAATGGTTGACTCCTCGAATGGCAAGACGGAATTCAGAAACCACATTGACTCAGAAGCGTCCTTCAAGGAGTTACCTTCTGTCGCCCAAGAAATGGTTTGCAAGTGGGAAACGAAAGAAGAAGAAGAGCTTGGTGGTGGAAGGTCCATATAGCATTGAGTATTCGGTGTTCCGACCTATTAATTACTTGCCACAAATCAAGTCAGAGGCTGACCTCAATGAGCATTTGGTAAACATCTTGCGACAAGAGAACCCGAGGCAAGCAGCAGAGCAACCACCTGAAAACTTCATCAGTGCTAATGATTTTGAGGCATTGGTATCTGCAATGACCCATGATGTCGAACATGACTCGGAATTGAGGCCTGTAAGAATCAGCCAGGGCTCTCTGGGAAGTTACTTTGTGATTGGCAAGAGAGAAAAGGTCCTAGACAATGACTCAGGATATACCCTTGAGATTTATAAAAGAGGAATATTCAAGCCAAAGGACGAAGAACCATATGGCCCCTTATCGCCAAAATGGTCAAAATGGCTACATCGTACATTTTTTCCATGTTTCTTTGGTAGAGCTTGCCTCATCCCAAACTTAGGCTATGTGAGTGAAGCAGCAGCTTGTGTGCTTGATAGACAGCTTCTTTCGTTTGTTGTCCCGCACACAGACATCATTTATTTGAAATCCAGAGCATTTTATTACACATTCTGGGAAAGGGTACGCTCAAAGCCACCAAAGTTTAAAATTGGCTCCTTTCAGATGTTTCTCAATGGGTATATTGAAGCTCAGCAATTTTTCAGCTTACATCCCTTACCTACTGACATTGAAAAACTTCCCACAAGCAAGGTCATAGAGATTGAACTGCCCCAGGCAATCGAAGAGTTAGACCTACAATTTCGCTGGACGAAGGAAGTCATTCAGCAGTTCCAGGAGCAGCTTGAAAAATTGGTCATCCTTGATTATATTATGAGAAATACGGACCGCGGTGCTGACAATTGGATGATCAAGTTAGAATGGAGGGAACTTTCCTCAGAAGGAATAACGAGGAAAATTTACCCCTTTCTCAAAATCGGCGCCATAGATTCCGGTCTAGCATTTCCATGGAAGCATCCTGATGGCTGGCGGTCATTTCCCTTCGGTTGGTTATTCCTTCCTTATGCGATAATCGGTCAGCCTTTCTCAAACAAGACAAGACAGCACTACTTGCCACTTCTCACTTCTAGTTATTGGTGGGAACAAACAATTATCAAACTTAGAAATATCTTTGAACAAGATGCGGATTTCAAAGAAAGGATGTGGCTCAAGCAAGTTGCCGTGTTGAAGGGCCAGGCCTTCAACCTAGTAGAAGTGTTGAAGTCACCACAAGCAGGTCCTTTGGAGCTCACTCGAAGAGAGAGTCTTCTAATTTGGGATGATGAGATGCATGTACCTATTCAAGTCAACAACCGAGTCATGAGTAATGCTTTGGAAACCAGCATTTACGAAGTGACCTCTGTGTCCGCAGAACCACAATCGTCGAACAATGAGACTACACCACTTCTAGAACCTCCTAAGAAATCAAAATCAGACGCTGGAAGTTTGAAAAGTGCTTTTAGCGAGAGTGAGCCTATGCGTATGTCGGGTTTTGATTATAATATGACCTATGAAGGAGATGACCGATCAGACCGTGAGGCCCATGAGGAGACCAATACAAAAATTGTCGTCATTGAACGAATGGAGAAGGCTGACGCCAAACCCCCTGTTTTCACTTGGTGTTAGGCTTTGTGAGGCTTAGTCTGGAAATCTTGGAATGCTGTCGGGTAGTCGTCGCTATTCAAACCTTTATAGTCACCCTGATTTATCTGAACAACACCAATTTCCTCCTTGATTCTCAATTGAATCATCTTTAACAAACCGTACAATGTTGAAAGAACGGGTGTAGGCACACCATTTTTAGCAGCAGTTCTCAATGGATTACCCAAAATAACTTCCAACTCAAAAAGCTGCTTCTTTCTCGAGTCTACCAACATGGAAGGTGAATAGAAGAGTCCATCACCGATATGAATGAAATATTCACTTGTCAGACTAGGGAGATCAACACCCTCACTAGCGGCAATAGCTAGGACTTCGTTCATAGCCGGTCTAAATATGTTCTCGTTGGCACCGCCGATCTGGCATCTATTAACGTCTAAGCCAGCCACAGTACATGTGGTATTCAAGACCATATTATAGACCAACTTCTCCCATCTAGATCTTAATGCGCTATCTTCGATAATGACTTTATTGACATCTTCACTCTCGTTTTGGTATAACAGTGCAAATTCCTTGACTTTTTCTTTGGTTTTGTCGTCAGAAATGTTAGGATTATGGAACGGACCCAACTTCAATGTATCCTTGTGCAGATTGTTCACAACGCAATTGATATTGGTGGACCCAATCAACGAAATGCCAGAAAGTACTGGGTTGTTTGGATAAGCTTTAATTATTGGCTCTTCAATACCAATACCGTTCTGAATGAGTACGACAGTGTTCACGCCGTCCACCACAGCCGGTTTAATAATCTCATCGCATGGCAGAGGGCCGTCAGGAATATTTTTTGTAGTAACGACAATGTAATCGAATGGACCATTGTCAGCGACAGCATCTTCAACACTTCTGCTGATATGAGCAGGCTTCCAGTTCTGAAGATCTCCGTAAGTCACCGACTTGATCTCGAAACCCTCCGTGGAAGCCTTATCATAGGCAGAGCGCACGACCAAAGTAACATTAGCTTTCTTGTTTAACGTGAGGGCGAGCGCAGCAATAGTGCCTACTCCGCCAGAGCCAATAACAAGGACATTGGGTTTTGACATTTTGAAATGGAAGTGACTCTAGATAGCGTTCCTTCATCTTTAAGTGCGCCTTTAGTACCTTGACGAATTGAGATTGACTGCAGGAGGTGGGGAATAATACGCTATATTCCGTTTGATGTAGCGCGAGCTAAATAGGCATTAGCCGTTACTTGGATACTTGATGGAAGACACCATCACCGGTATAGCTATAGTAGTCTCTTGCTTGGATGATTCGAAGTTCGAAAAATCTCATTGAATCTGCATCGTTCATTTTGCCTTCTAAAATATCGCCCTCCTCGGGAATGGCGATTTTCTTGTATTTGCAAAATTCCTCAAGGCCCAACTTATGAGTGAGCTTAAGCACATCGGCCATGATTGTGAGTACCTGGTTCACAGCAAGACCGATGTTCTCAGGATTGTTGTAGAACTTGTCAAGAAGAAGTGCTGTGAAAAGATCGCCAACGCCTGTGAAGTAGGATTTGATTACCGGAATCTTATAGTATGTCATGTTGAGCGCATCTTTGGACGACACAGCACAGTAGATGGAATCAGGATCGTTCTTGTTGCTGAAGGAAAATTCACTTCCCAAACTAGTAATGACAATGTGCTTGATGTTACAAGTCTTATGAAGATGTTCTGTAGCTTCTCTGAGCTCTTTTTCGTTAGTGATCTTGAAGCCGCTAAGAAGCTCCAACTCAAACTGGTTTGGAGTAATAATGTCCACATAACCCATGCTGAGAAGTTTCCTGTAAGCTTCAACGCAAGCATCGTCCACATAGAGATGGCCTTGGTCACCCATGACAGGGTCACAGACATAGATCGATGATGAGTTGTTAGTCTTGAGCAGAACGACATTTCCGGACAAGATATCGATAAGTTCCGCTGAAGGAATATAGCCCGAGATTATCGCATCATACTGACACTTAACGTCCACAAGACCATGAAACAATGCAGACATGTCGCTGGCGGTAACGGCAGAGCCTCTAACGAACCCATATCCCGTATGGTTGGAGAAATTGACGGTATTGATGTTATCAACGTCCCAACCAAGGAACTGTAGGGGGAAAGTTGCAGCTCTACCACCCACGTAACCGTGGACAACGTGAGACTGAACAGAAAGGACGTTCTTCATGGAGGAGGGTTCTAGTTTATGAGTGTTCTAATGATTTTGATGGGTTAGGTGAAAAGACCTAACGTGATGGAGTCAGGATGTGACTCCACGCACGTGATGCGATGACTCTGAGTGGTAGCTACGAAAGTTGCACACGATCAAGAAAGAGACCCAAAAACCAGAAAAAAGGTGATATTTTCCAAGAAAGTAGAAGTTCAACCGGGATTGGTTCTAGCAATTTTTCAAATTCGGGACCGATGCATGGTATGACACCGATGAGCTAAGCGAAGAAAGTGACGGAATGCATGAAGAAACAGCCATAGAGAGGTCAATGCCCAGAAAAGCGGCAAGTCAAAGATGGAAAAGATAAATTGGATGCGGCCACTAAACAGACGGCTCTTTACAGATTTTTCAGATTTTTTTTTTCTTGTTCATGCACATTTGACAGTCGTTTGCAAGAAAGTTTCACAATTGGCTCAAAGCTGCGAACCACCAATCACCAGGGTTGTGAGTGAGAAGACCAAGAAAAAAACTTGAGGGAAAATAGACTACCAGAAATACCGAAAAAAATAATACCCACATTCCCATACAAACAGGGAAGAATAAGAGAGAGGTCAATGCTTAGACTAGACGATATTGTCAATTGGAAAGCCAACACTAAACAATGGTTCTGAGGGTACCCGTCTTGGCACTCCCAGAGGCAGAAGCAGACAAATACCAACCATCTGTTTGGGCACCCTATTGGCATTGTCGAGTTAGATTTAGCTGCAAGCAAGTAAGTATGGAACAAACGAGCCGCGTGGTTAGGAGAAACAGGAGAAAAGCGTACAATATGAAGAGAGAAAACTGGCGCGGGACATATCCATGCCTTTTGGGGGAGTGGTGAAAAAAAAAAAAAAAAAAAAATAAAAAGAAAGTCTCAGGCCTGGACGGATTCCAATGGTGGTTATTCGGTTTCACAATTCACGTTTCACAATTCACGTTTCATATACGCTGATTGCCCGTTCACAGCCTGCGATCGTCACGACGAACAAAAAAGAAAGAAAGCGAATACCGATCAAAAGGGGGTATCTAGAAAGGTAGTGGAATGACGTAGAGCCCTGGCGTGGAATGAGCGATAATGGCAAACCACGTTTAGGCCCGGCAGCGCGGGTGGGAGAAAAGTGTAAAGTGAAAAAAGCAGGCCAAAACGCAGGCAAGGCAGAGAAAATGAATGGGCGACCAGGATCCACAATACCAACCACAGGACAGGACTGGCTGCGTTATTTACCCCCCAAGCGAATTGTCTTCACCTGATGGTGACGATGCTCTGCTTCAGAATACTGAAGAGGGTACCGTGGATGGTATTGGAATATTTCTTTGGTCTGGTTTTCTCGTCTCAATGGGCCACCCCCTTTCCCCTTTGTCTTGTTTCCATATTTATCTGCTTACCTCAATCGCGGCTGCGATTAGCATCCTGAGCCTCTTTTCTGAAGTTTTCTCGAGCTCTCACACCGCAATCGATTTTTTTCCCCCTCCTACTGAAAAAAACCAAAAGAAAAAAAAAAAAAAAGCATAGGATTAACCGCCTGCTTGGCACGGCCCGATTTTTCATAATTCCCTCACCCCATACTCTCCCTTCAATTCCAATTCATCCACCGTTTCTCTCATATTATTATTATGCTTACCGTCTTGGTTCTCGTCATTCTCAATCTTTACAATTTCCCCTAATGATCACTTCCAATCGTGCCTTCGCCTCGTCTCTGCACCATACCATGTAAAGAGCCTCATGGTCTGGATTCAGTGCCTGCACCTCCGCCTCTATTTTAATTTCCTCAGTCGTCGTCGACCACTCTGCCCACCACACATGCAGTGCCCGATTCGGCCTTCTGAGGAGAGGCGAGACAGCTATATATACTTTGCCTCCCGCCCCACCCCCTCTGGTACAAAAGTCTTTTCTTGGTTAGGTACATCCTCTTTCAATTCCTTTAGCATCAGCTATCTTCTTTTTGTCTTCACTTGTTTGACTTCACCATATACCAATGACTGTCGCCGTGGACCCCAACTTCAAATCGTCTTTGCCCCCACGCAAAAGAGCCAGAACCCAGGAGGAAAAGGAACAACGTCGTGTGGAGAGGATCCTTAGAAACAGAAGGGCCGCCCACGCCTCCAGGGAAAAGAAGCGTAAGCACGTTGAGTACTTGGAATCCTATGTCTTGCTGTTGGAGTCCAACTTGGCCACCTTGTCTGACAACTATCTGGCAGTGTCCAACCTCCTTTCTCAAGACAAGATTGATTCCCTCAACTTGCCTACCCTTCAGGACTTGACGTCTTTGAAAAACCAAATCCATACTAACATGTCGCTGGTCGCTCCTATCTCCAAGTCTTCTAAAATGGGCTCCGTCCTGTTTGGTGACGAGGATATCGACGGTGACGATATGGATAACCACGGCGACTTTACTGTCGAGGATACTCCAGAAATCCAAGTCAAGAAGGAAGAATCAGAAGGTCTCGCCGAGCCAGCCGCTGAAGCTCCTAAGACTACCATCAAAGTCGAGGAGCCTCAGCTGAACCTCTTGTCGGCCTCTCCTTCCGGCTACTTCAACTACCTTCTGCCTGTCTCGATGGATTCCCCAATGAATTCCCCAATTGATTTACAATTGAAAATGAGCGAGTCTGTGGATCTCGCCGAGTCGTATTCCGGCTCCACCACCTCGGGCTCTGTCCCTAGTACCCCCGACATGTCCATGCAACATAACGATGTCCCAATGATGGATTCAGCTACTTCAGCTTTCGATATTATGGCGCAAAATCCAGCAGCGATTTTGTCTCCAAGGTTAATCGTGGCTTGAGTTACCTTGCAAAGCACTTGATTGTTCTCTGCTTGTCGCACCGTTTCCAGCTTTACTGCTGGCTCCTGCAACGTGTGAAGAAAGACGTATATTAATCTGCTTCTGATGGCCAGGCGGTCATCGGCGGTTGATTAATATGCGTGAGATATTTCTTAGCACAGTTGTAGTGCAGGGTCGATTTACAGCATAGAAGTAACAACCTAGCAGCATTTGTTAGCGCTCTCATTCTCACGCATAACCGTTTGGTCCGCAGCACCAGTCGATCCTGTTGTACATGGTTCATCATTGAACACCGGTAGTAAAATGGACGAGTTGGATCTTCTAGGCGACAAAGACATCTCCTTTGGTGTCAAGTTCGAGGCTGATCCTACGGCTCTTGATATTGATCAATTCTTATACTTGTAAGGATGTTTTTGATCAAGAATCGCTCATCCTACTGTCACACTGTATATTAAATTGGGCGGTTTAGGAAGGTAATAAATTAACACACTGGGAACATTAATTGGGGATTATTTACGATAAGAGATTTACAAACAGAAAAGAGAAATAAAAAGAAACAGAAAACAAAAAAACAAAAAAAAAGCAAAAAAAAGCTACAAAATACCGAAGTGAGATTTTATCAATATGTTATATGGCAGTTCCGACAGTTTACTTGAGAAAAAGAAAAAAAGAAAAAAAAATAATAAAACAAAAAAAAAACCCAAAAAAAAGCTCCTTTTGGGTCTTGTCTATTATTTGTTTTTTACTTTTTTCTTTCCATTTGTGAATAGTTGGTTTAATGCCTATACGAACCTGGGTTTGGTGTTGTGACGCTTCAACTATGAAGGCGCTCCTCTATCGAGTTGACGCGACTTCTACAGTGAAAGCTATATGATACTTGAGCCTTGTTATATTAGAATAGACGATCTCAATTTGATTACCACTGTAGATTTAACTCTCCCATCACCTGCTTACTGCCATCCAGTAGATGATCAAATTCCCTTGATGCTTTAACGCGCCCGTAGTAGATTTGGCAATCGCCATTGGCACAGTGGGAGACATATTGGACACTAGCAGTATTGGCAAAGTTGCGTTTGTTGCAAGCAATACATATGTTCTGGTAGTCCAATACCTGTACTTCTTTATCTTTGACAACGGAGACAATATCCGTTGTAAGCCCAATCTCGTGTTCAAGGCACCTTTGACATAGGTATTTGGAAGTTGAGTCCTTCATGCTTCCTTCACACGAATAGCATTGGTCCGATTGCACGAACTCACTGATGTTGATAATGTCTTTCTTCTTGATTGCAAGCTGCCTGGTAGATTTGGGCATTTCACGGTACCATTCTTGAATATTGACCCCCATCAAATTGAACACTCTTTCCAATGGGGGAATCAAGACTCTGGTGATGTAATACTCGAAATCCAACTCGAGAGGATTATCGGTGCTGTAGGACGAAACATATTCATCTGGAGTAACACATCTGTCCTTGATTCGTTCTTTTCTTGAATCCCTGATGACTAGGTAAGGTATCCGCTCACGGTATTGAGGTTCACTTCTGGGATCTTTTGAAGCTTTCTTCTGAGCCAAAATAGCACCCGGCGGCAAATACTTGTCGTTCTTATATGAGCCGTAACGAACCTCTTTAGCAAAGCAAAAGTCTTTCACATTGACCTTATTGAGAAAGATTTTCTGAAACTGCTCGACAGTGTACAGCTTTACTTTGGAGAGATTTTTGGTTTCAAAAAGGATTCTCAAGGTTTTTCCAACCATCTTCAGCTGGGCTGGTATACCATCTCTTCTAATCGTTTCGATACCTTTAGCTTCAAATTTTGGGATAAGTTGATCCTCAAACTCATAGCAGTGTCCCACATATCTCTTTTTGGCTAGCAAGACACAAGGATGGTACACTTTTTCAAATTTCAATTTAATAGGGTCAGGGAAGAAATCAGTGACCTCTTTTGCAAGTTCTTTGCCATACTTAAACGCGTCCTCCTTCGATCGACCAGGGAAGTAAACGAAAAGCGAATCAGTATCTCCATAGACAACTTTGGCATTAACAGGACTACTCTCGATGATTTCAATAGATTTTGTAAGGATCTCTCTTCCAGTTGAGACAATAGCATCAGCTATATCTGAGTTCGGCATTCTACCACTGAAACTGGCTGATGTATATCCGTAGGTCACATTAGCGATCAACTTCAAGGCCAATTGCTTCAGGTTATAAAGTTTTGCAAGTTCAACATCTTCCCTGAATGCCCCTGCGACAGCTTTAACATTGATTCGCATATTCAAGATTTCTTGCAACATCCTTGATAAGATTGACTTGCGAAATTTGCTCGAAACGAACATCATACCGTTGGGTGACACGTTGATACCTTCGTTTTTTGAGAGTATATCTATAATACCCTGCGGTAGCTTAAGATGGGGAAGATAACCAACCACATTCTTGTTCTGATGGAAGCCCTCAATAGGTCCCAACAAAGTTGAATAACAATAGTTGTAAGCGATCATAATCGAAGGATATAACGATTGAAAGTCTAGGACAACAAGAGGGGACTTGTAAAAGTTTGAATCAGGTTCCATGATGAGCGGAATGGAGTCCAATGCTCGCATATCGTGAACTTGATTCTTTGATGGAGAGTTGAGAAGCATATTTTCTTCCTTCGCTATACGAAGAAGAATAGACTCCACCTTAAACTGGGATCCACGATAAAAGTTAGAGTTAAAGTCGATACCGATCAATCTTGACTGTTCCACATTCCTCAATATCATCTCCTGAACATTCATGATCTTTAGGGTGAGGCCAAGACGATGTATATGATACTTGCAAAACATGAATGTCTTGTTGAAGTTGCCGCTTCTGAACCACTTACTAAGATCAAGGCTCACCACCTTGGGAAGGGTTTGATGAAGTAAATGAAAGCAGACATTCTCTAGAGAATACGATGTGAGACTGAGCTCCGAACGAAGCACTCTCCAAATATTGAGTAGATGACGGCCGTTAATTTTGAGAGCGGACGTATGAGTGTAGCCCCAACGGTCCCCAAATTTGCCGTTACTTTTGAAACTTGAACGGCTGAGTCTCGCTAAAAGATTTGTTTCATACTTCACTTGAAAGCGCTCAGCAAGATATCCCCAGCTTGATGCATTAATTTCGTAACCGGAAAGAATGTCGGGGTCAAAGGTATCGACATAGTCCAAAAAGGTCGTTATCATATCCTTTTCAGACGTGAAAACTCTCACCTTCGTCTTCAAAAATACTGAAACCCTAGCAAAGATCTCCTGGTAGAAATAATATTCTAATCCTTCTAGACACACGAAAATGGCCGTTGTATAAGGTGTTTCACGGTGCATAGCGTTTGCATCATCAAAATGGTAGATGATTGCACTGACTGGATCAGACTTAGGATCAGGTTCCATGTTATTATTCGTGTTGACATGCAATTCCATATGGAGATTTGTCATACTTAGGAAACCACTCGGGTTCCTGGCAACTTTATCAGCCCTGTATGAATACTTAAAATCGTAGGTTTGCGTTACAGCTGGCTCTATTTGTGACTTGAATCTTTCTTTCTTGTACTGAATGTTGGACTCAACCACGTCAACCCAGTCTTTCATAAACTTTTTTGTAGGGGGGTCTTTGCTGTATTGCCAATACTGAGGTCGACTTGCAGTGAAAGTCGGTCTTGCAGGGTCCAGTGGTTCCCAAGATCCGCTATCCTCGCTTTTGAACTGATACGGACCCAATGAATTATCGCCCAAAAGTGGAACAACAATTTTCTTGTTGGCAAAAACAAGCGGCTTCGAGTGGATGTCTTCCTTCTTGTAGTAAGAAGGGTCCGTATACTCGATATCCATTAGCCCAGAATGGCGCAATGTCTTCATGAAATTCGACTTCCTTAATGTAATTGGGACTTGGAGCTCATAGATGTTCTTAGGAGACCTGAGAAGACAATGCAGAGTTTGGGTAAAGGTTGAAGACAGGGAATTCGATTCACTCGATTCCATCTGGGAGAACGGACGCTTTCGTTGTAGCCATCGAGCACTTCTCTGGCTCTGGTCAAAGCCATTATTTTGTGGGGAATGGGACGAATCCAGCAGATGATCTGGATACGTCATCTGTAAGTCTAATTGACGAGGGCTCAGCGATGGAGATAAGCTATCATAGATTACATCGTTATCAGCTGCATCGTTCGCTGGCGTTTGAGATTGGTCATTATAATCAGTAGTTTTGTTGGCTGTCAATTCCTGTTCACTTGTAAACAACTTGTCGTAGGAGTCCCACTGAACCAAATCATCACGGTAATTGAGCAAGCGAACTTTCTGAAACCGGTCTTCTGCCTTGTCGTGGTCAACAGACTCAAAACAAGTAGGTATATTTTGGGGTAAGGAGGGCTTAATTTTCCTGTCATAATAATCATTAGGGTCGTTAAAATTCGTAGCAGCATTAAGTTTTGCAACATAATTCATTAATTCCCGAAAGCGTGGGGACGATTCCCACTCCTGAAAGCCTTTTTGTCCTATCGCTTTGAAAACCTGAGAATACAGCTTGTGGAGCAACTGGGATGTATCGTCCATGTTTCGAAGAGAACATTGATACTTAAGATCTTCGAAAGTGAATTTCAAGGAGGACAAGTAAATACTTTCAGCGGGCATTTTAGAGTTGAATTCGGATAGGTCATTATGGTTCGTTCTTTGCACGAGGTTCATGCGATTAAGGATTTGCCCTGAAGTAATGTCTATCTCAAGAAGCGACCGTCCGATTCTTGGGTATCGTGTGGGTAAAAGAACATTGTTCTTGGTAACAATACGTGAAAGATAATCTTTCAAAGGGTAAAGGTCGACATTGGAGTGGCCAACGATTGGCAGCCGGAAATGGCACTCCTCTACGTTAAGATAGCCACAGCCGTAAAGGTTGAAATCGGCAAGAAACTGAGAAGTGTAAGGAATATGGGCTTCGTAGAGGTTTGGCACGCCATAGGTTTTCTTGAGCTTGCCATCAAAGTTCCACACATCGACCTTGTTCGATGTAATAAGCTTTACTAGTCTTGTTTTGTAGAGGGGCAGGAGGAGCAGGACCTTTAAGACCTGCTTGTAACCGAGATGATATCCATAAACGGGGGAACCTCGACAGTACTCTACTGCAGCAACAAAGCGCAAGCTCTGGGTTGGGTCCTCATCGATGTCGCTATCGGACTCATCGTCTTCAACGCGCTTTCTCTGAAAAGAGTCGTGAATTTTCTTATCGAAATAGTCCTTGAGGGTATTCAAATAGGTTTTATCGAGCGGTCTATTGGTTGGACAGTCGATATACACGTATGGGTAGTAGTTATGGACGTGAACTAGGACATTGTAAGCGAGATCTCTTTCAGTTTCGACTTTCAAGGAGCCGTAGATTCTGATGAACGGGACCCGGGCTGCAAGACCGTAGAGCTGGTCCAAAGGTGTAGCTAAGTGCTGGTACGTATCGAGGTCACAAATCTGGATTTGCAAAGCATTGGCCATGTACTATATGGAAGTAGTAGAGTAAAGAAGCAAGAGAGGTATACATCTCGCGCAGAGTTCACGTGCCGCCACTGGTGGTTGCAAATACACCAAAAGCAAAGACCATTTAGAAGCACTTCTCCAGATGTGTGTTTTAAAAATATCTCACCTTTAAATACACGTTTCCCCTATATGTCAAAAGTGTTTCCTCTTTTGACAAAGACAACTAATTATAGTCCGCGCCGCAAGGACCGTTAATTGCAAGCACTTTGTCCGTGCGGCACCTTCGGCAGCGGGAGCGGGCCTGAGCGGTGTTAGGAGCGGTTTTTTCAGGCTTTTTTTAAACACCTATATGTATTTTTGGTTCCACCAGGCATAGGGAGCCCTGAGCGATTCCCAGCGCAGCATTACCTAAGCGCAGTAAGGTCAAAAAAGCCGAAAAGAAAAAATTGTGGTGAAAGGGGGGCCAAGCAAAGAAGATTGAGCCTTCCATGAGCGAGCAAATTTTACCATAGAATTCTCAAAAAACCACTACAAATTGACATCAGGGTGCAAAATAGACACTGGCAACCACTTCAAAAAACACACAAAACCATGGGAAAAAAATAATAAAACCTTTTTTTTTGTTCCGTCCCTTGTTGCTGCCACCCGTCGCCACCGTCGCCCAGAAATGGACCCTGGCTTAAAGAAGCCAAAAAAAAAAAAAAAAAAAAAAAAGAAAAAAGAGCACCGGCGTGGAGCTGCCCCGTGGCACGCCATTTTCCTGCTCCTCGTACTGCTTCTTCCACTGCTTCTGCTGTCCTTGTATTCTTCCCGCCAATAGTGTCCTTTTTTTTTCGACGCCCCACCACAGCCAGCAGTCCTTCCACCGAATTCTCTTCTTTTCTTATACTTCCCATCACTCACTTCTATCTTGCTTTACATGTCACTCAAAATGCCAAAAATGGGCCGCCCTAGATGTCCCACCGCTTAATGCCAATCTCTACGATTTTTTTTCTACTCTTTTGTGGGCTTCCTGGTGCGTCCCTCAGAAGCACTGCGATTGTCTCACCTCACACCACTTCAGCCCCAAGCCAGAGCCATAGAAGAGCGGCGCTAAAATGACGGCAGGGTAAAAGCTTTTTTTTCGGGGGTTCGCTGTCCCTACCATTAAGTCATAGGGCGCCATCACTGCTGGTGGTGCTGGTGCTGGTGCTGCCACGGTGCTTTCCAAACGCTCTCTGCTCTCACTTGTATACACCTCCCATGACATGGCTGTCTATGTTGGATATTTTTTATTCCCAACGTTCCAAATATTAATTACATTCTTTTTTATCCCCTATCTTTAAAATCACCCTCCCCTTTCTTTTGGTGCTTTTTTGCGGTTTCACCTCTTGCTCTACCGATTCCACCTCTTGTTGCTGTCTGTTTGCTCTGTCTGCCTGGCTTCCCGCCTGAAGACTGTACTTGCGCTGAAGGCTGCTTATACGCTGTGCGCTGTCGCGCCCTACAAAAGTCCCTCATATCGTTTGAACTCGGACACCATTGTCGGCGGTCTTTTCCCTCTGTTGGTGCCTTATTTCTTCCATCCTTACTAATTCGCCCCGGGGCTGGCAACACCTTTTTCCACCATCAAATAACCCGCTCCACCCCAAACCGTCACCTTTCCCCTTCTACGGTTCCGCCTTCATTCGACTTTTCACCTCCTTACTTTCCTTTTTACCCATTCTCACTTTCCTGCCCCGTTAGCTTTCCCTGCTGCCCCTGCTTTTTCTATCATCATGGCCGACGACAAAGACAAGGACGTCGATGACTCGGCCTCCAGGCTACTGAAGCTTTCAGTGTCGACCCCGAAGCCACCTTACGATGGTCAGTGCTCCCCGCCGGTTACCACCTCCCATGGGCCCTTGAGCAGCGACGTCCACGCTCGAATCCTCGCTTTCCAGCAAAAACGGGCTAGTCAATCCCTCAAGGAATCCCCAAAGGAAGGTCGCCTGCCTTCGACCTCCCACTCCCAAATGCATTTGCCTACCATGCCCGCAAAACCGTTGCCGCCTTTACCGCACGTCAAACCTCTGGCTGGGTCCGACAACCTGGTGCCTAAACTGTCCCTTGTACCTTCTCCATCCATCGAACTGCCTCCAGCAGAATCTTCTCCATTTGCCAAAGGCTCGATGCTGCCTTCCCTGAATAATTCTTTTGATTTGGGTAAGAAACCGTCTTTATCTCAAAGAAGAGGTATGAAACTCAACATGAAGAATTTGGGCGGCACTACAACCCAGAACCTACCCCAGGCGTACCACCACATCTCAATTCTACGGGTGAACTCGCAAGACGTCTTTCTGAACGTAAGAAGAGACCCGACTTCAAACTTAATCTTAATGAGCTGTCCTCCTCTGCCACCAGCTCAGAAGCTCCCAATTCCGACGTCAGCTCTGTCGAATCCAACCAAGCTGCTCCTCAAAAACTTCAAGGTCTTTTTGCCAATTATTCCAAATATGTCGATATCAAATCTGGCTCTTTGAATTTCGCCGGAAAGGCCTCCTTGCATTCCGATGGTATCGATTTTTCTTCGGGTCTGTCATTCCACATCTCACTCGATGAATTACAATTTCTTGAAGAGTTGGGCAGAGGTAATTACGGTATCGTCTCCAAAGTACTCCATAAACCTACTGGCGTGCTCATGGCCATGAAGGAAGTCAGACTTGAGTTAGAGGAAAACAAGTTCACCCAAATCCTCATGGAACTTGAAGTTCTCCACAAGTGTAATTCTCCATACATTGTTGATTTTTACGGCGCTTTCTTTGTTGAGGGTGCCGTTTACATGTGTATGGAATTCATGGACGGTGGATCGCTCGACAAGTGCTATGGTAACGGCGTTCAAGACGAAGCCTGCCTTGCTTATATCACCGAATGTGTCATCAGAGGCCTCAAAGAACTTAAGGACCAACACAATATCATTCATAGAGATGTTAAACCTACAAATATCTTGGTTAATTCTTTGGGTAAGGTGAAGCTCTGTGATTTCGGTGTTTCTGGTAACTTGGTTGCTTCTTTGGCCAAGACGAATATTGGCTGTCAATCATACATGGCACCTGAGCGTATCAAGACAATGAACCCTGATGACGCAACATACTCCGTCCAATCTGACATTTGGTCTTTAGGTCTCACAATCTTAGAGATTGCTGCCGGTAGATACCCTTACCCACCCGAAACATTCGATAATATCTTCTCGCAGTTGAGTGCGATCGTTGACGGTGAACCACCCAAGCTTGATAGTAACAGCTTCTCGAAAGAGGCCCAAATATTTGTCAAATCTTGCTTAAACAAGAACCCAGATCTTCGTCCTCCCTACGATGTGCTTCTTGAATCACCATGGCTAACAAAGCAAAGAGGTGTTGATCCTCACATGGATCGTGTTGTCCAAGAGAACTTGAAGGCTCGTAAGGAAGCTAAGGCTGAGAGTCAACCGAAGAAATCTGGTCAAGGTCTGTCAAGAGCTGGTGTTAATGTCGCCAATGCTGGCGCCGCTCTGGTGATGGGCAGAGAAAATGTTTCATCTTTGCTTAAAAACAAAGTCAACGCACCTGCGCTTCATAGAGGGGGCTTACCATCTCAAAGGTTTAGACGATAAACAGGTGGCACGCATGCATCTCACGCTGTATCATCTGCCGTTGAATTTGGTTATCCTCAATCATCAACAACTTCATCATCATCAACATCATTATCGTCATACTCGGTTCATTTCGCATTATCATAGTGTATTATAGATTATAATATTTACTCATGTAAAGGTTAAATTTGTACAGCAGTAACAGAATGTAGTGATCGACATTGAAGTGGTATCAGACAGCAGCTTAGTATTTTGCAGCCGCGGCCCAAGTAACTACCTCCAATTGGAAGCCACCGATGCACCAATATAAAAGACAGACAGGGAAGAGAAATACATGAGTTCCCTTATAGCTCCTTCAAAATTTCAACCCCTTAATTTTACCCATATATTTGGTAAATGTCCCTTAATAGAGGCCCCTTCCATAGTGGAGTCCGTTTCGCAGTTTGTTCCGAGCCTTAAGCTTGCACCCATACATTTAGACCCCAGTCTCTGCAGTATCGCACCAACCGAACCCAGGACACCGCTGTTCAAGAGATAATAACCAAGTGTCCAACGAGAGCAGTCCAGCGAAATGTTGCAGATCGATAAAAGCAACCTCTTGATAAAGAAAACGTTGACGGAAAGGTTATTTCCTGAGCCGGATGCCCAATTGAAGTCTTTGGACAGAATCATCAGTGACTTTGACTTTACCAACTACCATGTTTCCACGTTGGACGACAGACAGCTAATCTTGATTTCTGTGTATTTGCAATGTTGGAACGACTTGACAAAATACGGTGTTTCCGAGTACTTGAAGCTGAAGTACCAGAAGTACTCTGAGTTTTTGAGCACTGTGGATGATGTGGAGTCCGGCTACAACTTCAGTTTTGTCTTGGACACTGGAGCCTTGGCTTCCAAGTCAGACGACGTCAAGCAGGAATTGATTGAGGAGTTGGCTTTATTGAAGAGACATGCCATTGCTTCTGCATTTGAGAAGGCCTTCAGCCGTTACGACCAGCTTGCAGAGCAATTCAAGGACCAAGATACCTATGCCGAGGAAATCAGGGCTGAGTTGAAGAGCGAAGAAGTCCTTGTGATCAAGTACAGAGGTGAGGATGAATGTATTTACATTAAGCCTTCCTTCGACCGTGTGACTGTCATCTTCTCAACTATTTTCAAGGATGAGACCGATAAAATCTTTGGTAAGGTGTTCTTGCAAGAATTCGTTGATGCCCGTAAGAGATCTGTTCAGACCGCTCCACAAGTGATGTTTACTCAAAAAGAGCCTCCTTTGGATATTCAGAACGCTGTTACCAGACGTCACGATGACGACAACAAGGGCTATGTTACGTTTGTCTTGTTCCCAAGACACTTGACAAAGGGAGAACGCAGAGATAACTGTATATCATACATCCAGTTCTTCCGTAATTACTTCCACTACCATATCAAATGTGCCAAGGCATACATGCACACGAGAATGAGACATAGAGTCAGAGGGTTCTTGAAGGTGTTGAACAGAGCCAAGCCAGAGAATGTCGACGATGATGGAAAGGCTATCGACAACAGAAAGACAGCTAGCGGTCGTAAATTCGAAGCCGGGAGGGTTTAGAGAATGAGAACCGTGAATAGCTATGTATAAATTTTGTTACGCAAATTAGAAAAAGAGTTTTGAAAAATGTATTAAAATGCGTGTGTTGTCTTCTATATTTACAGGAATGTTGCAGGAGCCTTAATCCTTTGGCTTCTTAACACCATACTTGGAACGTGACGTCGATCTGTTGGCCACACCAGCCAAATCTAATGCACCTCTTACCAAACGGTATTTAACACCAGGAAGATCCTGGACTCTTCCGCCTCTCACAAGGACGACGTGATGCTCTTGAACATTGTGGCCTTCACCTGGAATTAAAGCAGAGATGACATTACCGGTCGAAAGTCTCACTCTGCAACATTTTCTCTGAGCCGAGTTAGGCTTCTTTGGCTTCAAAATCATAACTCTGACAACCACACCTTTCTTGAATGGGTTTCCTTGCAAATGAGGGGCCTTTGGAACGTTTGGCTTGACAGGGAAGCCTTGCTTACCACTTCTTATCTGGTTCAATGTAGCATACCTCTTTTGACATTGGTCAAAGACGGATGGTATAGATGGCTTTGCGGGTTGAATATTGGAGCGAATACTAGCAAAGTATGATGTCATAGACTGGGCACCTGGACGAGTCTTGGGAAGGGCTGTAAGCCTGCTGCTGAATAACGATCTAAGCATGGCTGGCGTTGGTTCAGATGCCTAATAGTGAGAATATACTTGTATTGAAAAATTGGATCCGTACTGCAGGCAGATCAACATTTTGCTCTATAAGGCCTGCTCCAAGTGGTACCAAAAGCTATCCATAGGACGAAAAAAGGAAATGAATTAGATGCAACTAGGTCTTCTATTATATATTTAAACTTCTTTCGTCCATAAAGTTTTCATAAACCAGGTATGCTAGATAGTGGGTACTTTCAAGATGGTCGTGTGTACACCGCCAATCACTGAGGGTGTATTCACCAGTAAGATTTCAGAGCATATAAGCACATCAACTACAATGTTTAGAACAGCCTTTGCTAGAAGCTTGAGACTCAATACCATACCCTTGAACACGCAGCGTGTTGCTGCCATTTCTAAACCTGTCATCCCACAATTTGTTCAGGCTTCCAGAACCTACGCTGGTTTCCCTGCCTTGACTAGGGACGTTGCCAGAGAAAGAATCATCGAGTTGTTGGAAGGTTACGACAAGGTGACTTCTAAAGACATTTCTGAGAAATCTAGCTTTGTTAACGACTTGGGTTTGGACTCTTTGGATGTTGTTGAAGTTGTCATGGAGGTCGAGCATGAGTTCAACATCCAGATTCCAGATCACGAAGCTGACTCTTTGAAGACTGTGGGCCAGACTGTCGACTACATTCTTTCCCAGCCTGATGCATGTTAAATTCTGATTCAACTGACTATAGATGAGCTCAAGTGTGCTCATTTACGTATATAAACAACCTATAGGGCAACCCGAATGCATAACACGAAGAAGATGGCTTTGTAGGACCTCTAATGGGAGCTCTTACAGATAAAATATTGAGCATTCCTTGCTGCTGTAGAGATCTAGTGTTCTTCCGAAAATATTACACGTGACCGCCGTAAGAGAAACAAGACTACAATCCTCGATATTTTTGGGCTGGACTTTTCAAGGATAACGGAAGTAAATGTCAACAATTGGTATGCTCTGATCCAATTAAATTTTATGGACAATTTGTATGGGTAGCTCAAGTAGCATAGTATTGCCTACCCAGGTAGAGTTATGTACAGTAGAGCCAGTGTGTACCCAGTGCATCCAATAACTGTGCGAGAAAAACTGTTGATGATAATCATCTATTAAACACCACCTACAACCATGATTTCCGTACGTATAGCCGATGCTCGCTTAAATTTTACAGCTTTATAACTAACCCATTTAGTACATCAGAGGTCCAGCATACAAGGTTTCCAAGATTCCTTTCAACTACACTGCCGCCAAGTCTTACGGTAAGGACTTGATCATCTGGGGTGGTGCTGCCGGTGCTGCTGTCGCTACCTTCACTGACAACTGGCCTTTGTTCCAGCAGACTTTCTACGCCAAGATCCCATACTTCGGTGAACACTGGATCAGCAACCCAGACCCAGAGGATGTTCCTATTTAAACTAGACCTATTGCACATAATCAAATTAAAATCCAACTGAACCTATGGAATGTAGTTAAGCGTTTGGCCGTCTTCAGAACGTTTGATGTACTCATTTGTAATCAATCCTTCCACTTTCTTCTTGATGTCAGTGATCAGCACATCTCCACGTGCTTTCAACTGCATCAAAACCTGTCCCATGAGCTCAGGATATAGCATTGTACCACTCCCTTTCAAAATCCTAACGATTGCTGCCTTGACTTCATCATCTCTGTTCTGTTGATCTGCCTTCTTGAGAGCTTGTTCGACAACATTGTCTTTCTCTCTTGCCATTACTGGGCGAATCTTGGAAGATTTGTCCCAGTAAGCGTAATTGAACTGATAGACGTCCTTCTCTTTCCGCAAAAGAGGGTATCTCTGGGAACTCAATGATGCGATGACTCTCCTTAGAAGTTTCTCCTCTAGTCCCAACTCACCCTGTAACTCGTCGAAAGAAATGCTTTCATGCTCGGAAAATACAAGGATAACAATTGCTTGGAGAAGGTTCACTTGTACGTCCTTGGAACCTTTATCAAAGCTTACCAGAAGCGTTAATTGATGCAAGAGATAGTTGCTCCAATCAAGGTTTTGATACTTGCCTTTAGAAGTGCTGGCACGAAATTGATCAGTGAAATTGCTCAACAATTTTTCAAGATAAGGAGGTACCTTAAGTTCAGTCGCAGGTTTGGGAATTTCTGGCCAATTAGACTTCTTCAAAACAAGAGGGAAGAACTCGATGTCATCGACCGTGGACCTAAAATTCAAGTCACATTTCTTAACGTCATCAATCATTGCTCTGAGGTTGGAGCCATCAAGACTTTCACCTACCTCAGAGAGTAGAGCGTCCACGGTCTTAAACTCTAATGGAAAGTTAAACGACTTACCCAAGAGTAATCTCTTCGAGAGATCCCTTTCGTAAGTGCTGATAAATCTGCTCTTATTTTGCACGAGCTTGAAAAATATCAGTAAATTGGTATGGAAAGAATTGAAATCAGAATCCTTCAGTTTGAAGAAAGCATCACAGTATTTGGAGAAAGTCTGTACGCAAAAGCTCTGATACTTTGGAAGAGATAGAACGTTAGACATCGCAGTTCTGACCTCAAAATCAAATTCATCCGCTGGATAGTAGCGAAGGTTTTGGCAAAGACCCATGTACCTGCCTCTCGCAGCCACTATTTCTGTTAAAGGGTTGGTTCCCAGCTTCGAGCTAGCATCCAAGAGTTCCTTTGTTTTGGTTGAGATATAGTTACCAAAATGGTAAAGAACCTGTTTCACATAATCCACCAGCAGGGAAACTTGTTCCGCATGAAGAAACTTTGTCAAAATCCCAATATCTTCAGCTTTGTTAGCTTCAAAAAGATATGGCATGCATGCAGCTAAAACTTCGGAGAGTTCTGGTATTATTATTCCGTCCAAGACTCTTCTTGCTAGAGAAGCGGCAATATCGTTGCGTTCAAGCAGCTTTAAAAACCTTATATCGTTCCTTAAATTATCAAAGACCACTGCAACGTAAGTCTTAGAGTCCTCCCACCAGTCCTCTCTGCAAGCCATGTAGTTAGAGACGAACAGCTGAAGAAGATCGATAGGGGCAGATTTCTGTTTATCAAAGTGGAGTTGTTGAAGGAATTCCACAAATTGGCCGAGTTCTTCGTAGGTCGGCGTCTCCTCGCCTGCCTTGGGGTATATAATTCTCAAATGCAACTTCGATACGATCTGGCTTATAACAGGGAACCTCATACCTTGATCATTATGGAAAAGTTCTGTAATAAGTCGAAGGCCGTGCTCACGAATGGTTTTCTTCTTTGGGTGTTGAAACAAGTAAACTCTGTCCAAGTAGACGAAAAGTTTCAGAAGATGTATTAGTTTCTCATCCCACGAGTTGTATTCTTCAATGAAAAATCTTGTATTAAATGGTTCTTGTAGTCTTTCGACAAGTTTCTCTTGATGCACTTCTTTAAATTCTATGTCTATCCTTCTGAATATGAAATCACTGAGCCGTGCTTGCTCGGAGTGCTTGTAGGTTGATAAGGCGACAACATCCCTGTTGACGCAAGTTATAGCCTGTCTAAAATCGCTCCCCAGAATCACTGCTTCAGCAACAGCTTCAAGGCTGGAACGTAATTCATCTAGTTTCTTCTGATGCCTCGCCATCTCGTGCTCTGAAGGTCTCTTAGATTTGTGCCTCGAGCCACCTGCCTTTAACACATTTCTTTGCAGAGCAGGCAAGCTGCCCGAGCCTAGATGATGAGGCAAGCCTTCGAAGTCACCGATTGCGTTGCTGTTGCCAAATGCTAACGCTTTCTCCATATGAGGGTGTTTCTTGGGATGTGGAATATGGAATATATGCGGGCGCGATAATGTAAGAAGTCGCAGAGAAGTCATAGTACACTAACAACAACCTGCTCCCCACGAGAAATGGCCAACCAGAGTGATTTACCACAGAAGATCGATAATAAGTATCTAACGCTGATATATAAGAAGAATGGATCGTTTGATAAACAGCGGAAGCGTTTGCTTGAGAACTTTAAGACGTCACAGACTCACTCCAATCTCCTTCTTAAGCTAAAGTTAATGGTGGAATCAAAAGTAAAAGCGGATCCGTCCATCTTAATGAAGAATAAAGGTAAGATGGCTGCTCTAATACAGGGAGAGATTATCAGTAACAACTCAGGATCAAATATTCTAGATATTGTTGATAAGGATATCCAGGAGAAGATCATTGACTCGCCTGAGTTCCACGATAGTCTAAAAGTGGAGCTTAAAGATATACGACGCAAAGCTTTAGGGATTAGTGACGAGGACTATGCTAAGCAGCTAGAGGAAGAGGCTAAAGCAGCGAAAGAAGAGGCTGAAAAGAAGCAACGCGAACAAGCAGAGAAAGAGATGGCTTACAAGAACAACTTTAAGGTTAAACAACTTGCAGCTCCACCAAGAGTCGCTAGACCACCTCGTTTCAACCTACCGACCCGTGAACGCGATAGTTACAGAGGCCGTGCTGCCTCTGGAAGGCACACCGATAGATACGAGAGAGGAAGTTCTGGTCCGGGATGGTCTCAGGATGACCGTAACTCTAAAGGAAGGCCTTCTTCTGGGCATATGATGTACTAATACCTACCAAACATTCTTATATCGTTTAATCCTATAATTCAAGCGAGCGGTTAGCCCGGCCATAACATAAATTATTCATCAGCGTCGAAAATTTCATTAGCAATTAGCATCAACTCCTCCACGACCTTAGTCTTGTAGCTTAGGTCTTGTGGAGACATCGAATTGTCATTAAGAAGAGCAGGGCCCCAAATAATTGCCAAAGATTTGGCTGTCATTCGATTGTTATGCTGATGAGCTCCCACCTTATTCAAATGGAAAATCAAAGATCTCAAAGTGAAGTAGGCGCCATCAGGCAAGTTGTAGACCAAATGATGCAACTTCTTAGCAATAAATGTTTCATCTGTGGATTTCACGGTCTCAATAAACGATTTGTAGCAGGCGGACGTCAAAAGCGGCTCGGGTAACGAGGCGAAGTAGATCTTCATAAGAGAAGCAGTGCAATAAATGTCAGCGTCCAAAACATTGCTTGGATCGATGTTATTACCAATCAACAAGTAATTGGCAAAATTGGAATCAATAGATTCTTTAAGCTGTTGGACGGTAGTTTTGTTACCACTGGTACGATAGATACCTTCGATATCAAGACCGTAGTTCTCGATGACATCTATGCATCTCTTCACAACAAGCGGAACGTTGTCAATACCCGCGTACTGAATCACGTCTTCTATTGATACACCAAACGTTGGCTGAGCATATTGGTTCACCTGACTCAACGACTTTGGACCCGTCAAGTCACTTGGATGCGAGCTTGGATCCAAGGAATTATAAGTGAATGTGCTTGCTGTACTTTCTGCTGGAGTAGCGGGTGGTTGGCCCTGGTAATCTGGAGCTAAGCCAGTCAGGGTCAGGCTGCTACTTCTCTGGTTCTGAGACTGCAGCGATTGGGTTGGAGCCAAGTTAGAGCCAGCTGCAACATTCTTGTTCGATGTGTTGTTAGAATTGTTGTTGTTAACATTATTGGTGCTGTTCGCGTTATTGAAGAACGGTTTGGCTGGCTTTGAATGCTTCGAAAAGGAAGGATGTGGAGTATATTCCACAGGTGTCAACAGCTTGTTAGTTGGGTTGCTGGAGTTCTTCGAGATATAGTTGTACAAGTCTAGCTCGTTATCGATGCTAGCAGCGAGAGCCTTCATGGAAGGTTTATCAGCTTGTAATGGACTGATCAAGACACCTGAGTTCATAACAAGGGTCTCACTCCATGTTGCAAATTTCTGCAATTGTACGTTCAAAGCAATATCCATTTCCAAGATCAAGTTCTTCAACTTCTTTGTGTTTGTTGGTCTGTAGATCATCAACATCTCGTCCTTCAACTTCTTGCAAGCCGACACCTTAGTCTTATAGTCCTGGTCAGCTAAGTCAACCTTTCTCTGCAATTCTTCCTCTTCCGGTTTACTCTTAAGGAAAGACTTCTTGTTGGGATCTGACATCTTCAAGCGCTCCAAGTCGTCACAGCAATGGTAATACTTCTGCTTGGCCTTTTCTGCCATCAGAATAGAGTCTGCACATTCCTTCTCCTTCCTTTTGGCTTCATCCTTAATATTCTTCCGCGTTCGACTAACAGTGTTCACCAAAGAGACAATCTCGTCGTGCATCGTATTCAAGGCTTTCACGTAGGAGGATCCCACCGAGTAAAGCCTCTCATCAAACTCGATGATTTGGTCCAACTTGGAAGAGAACAGATCGTTCTTATTCTTGGTATTCTTCAAAGAACCACGAACATTGCCCGCATACTTTCTGAGTTGAGTGTAATGATCATCTTCAATCTGAGCCTTTCTCTTAACATATTTGGCAATCTCGTCACCGGTGCCAACAGAGCGTTTAAGTCTGGCCAAAAGCACTTCGAGGGCACCGTCAGTGTTCATGAAAGTCTTGATGGCCTCCAGCTCCAAGAGCCTGGCTCCTTCTGACTGCTCATTGTTCTCTTGAGCGCTCATGGTTGCTTGAAAACGAGTGAGTTTTTGGTTGTAGTAAAAGTTGATCACTACTTGGCGCGGTTCGCGAGATTCGGTGCCATTGTATACGCATTCAGTGCCTGAGGTCACAGCAATACAGGTACATTTGGTGTGAAATGGGTGAAATTAAAAATAGATTATTGTGGTAATAGAGTTTGACCCGTGGGATTTACATTATCACGGTGCTATTTATGAAAATGCTCAAAGAATCTACTCATGAGGTTCATGTGAAGTGGTTGATATCTACGCATCTATGCGATTATGCAACCGAGACTAAAACTAGTAAACCTCAAGATCGCGTATAAAACCAGATCTTTTATCAATTGTAAGTATCACGGAGAAAGAAGCAACCAATGATTGGAATTTTTCTCGTGAATAATGCACTGGGAGCGCTGTGAAGCATACTCCCCCTAAATAAGTTGTTTAGAAAAGCGTACTGTAGCGCTTCTCCTGTTCCCCGAAAGCAGTGACTCCTTGTTCGACATTAGCCACAGAGAATTCGAGGTCATCCACAGTAATCATATCCCAGAACTTGTAGATCATCATGACAGCAAATAAGTTGCAAGCAGTCGCAAAGAACACACCGTCAACGTAATGTTTCGTACCCAGGCAAATCTGCTTGTTGAAAACGTACATGAGAACCTGACCAGCCACGAAGAAGAAGCAAAACAACAGAATGGCACCCAAGTGCCACCATGAGTCGAGAGCAAAGAACACAAGCACGAGCTGGGAAACGACATACACAGCCAAGATGACAGCGTTAATCACGTAGGAAACGACAAAAAGCGCCGTGGTTGACTGGTCGTCTAATGCAGAGCCCCAACCATTGAACGTGGCCATGGCAATAACAAAGTTAACCACAAACCATGCAACACTCAAGCCTCGCAAGATCCACATAGATCTAGTCAGGCCATCTTCCCAAAACTGGAAACAAACAAAGCCATTATAAAGCAACGAAATACACAAGGCACTAACAAGACCTAATTGAAGAGCCACAAACCATGGGTAACTGCCAGAGCCTGGAGGGGTGACTCCACAGTCCACCACAAGCGAACTGATGGTCAAAGCCAAGTATAAGTAGAAGAAATGAAGAAGTTCTGATCTTCCAATAGCTGTGTACTTGTTCCTGACATTAAAAATAATGATGAGTACCACAATAAGGGCACCAAAGTGGATAAAGGCGGCGCCCAAGTTGAAGATCATGGTATTGGCCAACTCCACAGGACGAGGGTAACACTCAGGTATTATACCCTTTTCAAAAACTGTCGATCCGTTAAGCGAACCCACTACAGAACATAGCGGGAGCATGGTGTTGTTGCAAAGAACATCAAAGCTTCCAAAGGTCATGGTTGAATGATCTTAGTTGATGTGGACGTGTAAGGAAGGAAAACGAGGGTATGTTTCGAGGCAAAAAGGGTATGAAGGTCGGACGGTTTATTGGGTTTTGAAGGGGATAGCGAACGAAGGATAAAAGTTTTGCTAGATAATGTTTTAACACTTGAAAGTAGAAATAATAGCAGCGCACGGTATCATAAAAAAAAAAAAAAAAGAGAGGTAAATCAAAACCTCGCGCCTATTTTTATCATGGCCGAAAATGGTCAAATTACGCTGTCTACTTGCGCGGGCGGTAATGTAAGGGTGCAAAATAATCATCCAGAGGGGTTCACAACAACCCATGGCTTTCAATAAATATTCATAGCTATGTATACGTAATTCCGTTATCTCGTTATCGTTAAATGCTCAGCGTAATGTGGTGGTATGGTGGTGGAGGCGCCTCCAACTCCTCGTGTTTGAACGTACCTTTCACGGAAGTGTCAGCAGCCTTCAGTTCGTTAAGACGCATTTGGAGTTTTTCGTTAATTCTCCCGATATCAATATGGTTGAGCAGCTTCTTCACCTTGAGCTCGTGTTTCTTTGTTTCCTTCTCTCTTTCTCTGATGCTAACTGGCGACGCCGAAAGTGGAGGGGCATTGGCCAAACTGAAGTTACCAATACCAACACCACCAATGAACGACGAGTTTGAACTCAATGGTGAGGCACAACCACTCAAGTTTGAAGATGCAAGATGACCATAGTTGGTAACCAAAGGTGGACGCTTGTAATGTTGTACGGGTTTTGGTTGCTCCACAAGCGATGACTCTTCTTCCACAAAAGTATCGGACGATGAGTCGCAATATTCGGTGTTGCTCTTCGCCATACTGGTTGGCCTAGCCATTTCCAGTGATTTATGCACTGGAGCAGGTGTTTCAGTCTCCTTGGTGCTCTTCTTCTTCTTCAACTTACTGCCCATCTTGATCGTTCTTCTCTTTGGCGAAGTCTTGTCATTGTTGTTGACAGACTTGAAAGTCTTGCCTTGAATGCTTGAGATCTCTTTAACGATGCTTTCAACATTGGAGAAGTCATTCTGAACGAAAAGTTCCACTGGCACACTGTTGTTGCTCGAGGAAGCAGATGCGGGAGTTGCGATATCCAACTTTGAGTACAAGGAGTTGACCAAGTTAGGATAAAGATGCTTGTTGAACTTCTCCAAGCTGTTTCTCTGAACGATCCTCTTAAATTTAGGAACGTTTAAATCAAGAGTTTCTCTTGAGCTGTAGAGAGTGGCTAACCGTCTCAAGTTATTCGATGAGATAGTCTGCGATTCGGAAAGATCCAAACTGTTAGCGTACTGCTGGGAGTTCAAGTGATCCTTCAAGTTGTTCATGACTTCGTTTGGTGTAAGTGCTGAAACGTATTTCAAACTGAGTCTATGAAGAAGCGTGGGAAGGGTTTCCCTGAACAAATCTCTAATCTGGGTTTCGATTTGTTTCTGTAAAAAGTTGGCCAAGACCTGAACGGTATCAAAAGTAGAACTGACTTTGATAGAGTCTAGTGGGTCATTACGGAACACCAAAGTGAGACCTTTACTCTTGGAAAACACAATGATTCCAATACCAGAGATCTTGATGTCACTCAACTTGAGGTCAAGTGGTAAATTGAAAGGCTCAACCGATAATAAAAAGTCTGGCGTGATGAAAGATTGGGAAGGAGACACTTCCTTCTCGTGGGAGTTGTCACCGTAGATCTTGAGCGGGTTTGCTTGTACTTTTGTGTGAAGCGTAAGATGGAAGTCCCCTGAATAGTTGATCTTGAAAATACCTCTAAACCTATCCTTGTCGAGCTCACCGATCTCCAATATTTCGAAATCGGGAGCCACTTTGCCAAAGTTTAGGTCTTTGATCTGAATATCTGAAGCCAAGATGTTAGGTCTTCTCCCGGAATTGAGGGCGTCCGTAAGCAACTCCGTAGTCCACGAACGCAAGGAATCCGTTTCTAGATTGTTCCAATTCACTTTGAACGACATGGCGGTGTTAATTTAACATATGGAAGCGAAGAATCGCCTTTTGAAGATAAAGGCCAAAGTCCGAAGACAAAAGGGATGTGTGTATTTGAGGAGTCCCGTAAACAACGATGAGCGGGATCTGTAAACGCCGAAATAATAAAAGTCTGGAGGCTTAACGACGAGATCTGGTAAAAGCGGATGAAACTTAAGGAGAAACAAGTTTCAAACTATGGGTAGATCTGGTTTAAAAAGTTGAAAAATATGGGGAAGTGAGGTACTAAGAAAAAAAATAATTACAATTCTCTGTTCAGCCATATGTTGCCTTTTTCCTCGCAGTGCACCCAGACCTCCCACCACAATAGAAATCGTGTGATTAAAATGTCCCGAGGCGGCTAAACCCGGGACAAAATCGCTGACAGGTGCAGTATATGTCTACCCACTCTCCTTTAGGCCCTCCATTCCCAGTTCGGAGGCAGATCTGTACCAAGGGCAGATATCGTGAATATAACAGGGATGATGCTGATTAGGTGAATGTGAGGCATTTTGTAGTATGGTAGTGATTTCTACTAATTCATGATTTTTGCATTTTATTGGTGGCCTTCCAAGTGGGTATCCTTGTATGTGTACGGGTGCACAGTGGGAGGTGGAGGGTCTGGCGCATCAGTGATATCCGAACTGCTCATCTAAGCGAACCGATGGTATACTAACCCATAATAACAAACACACATACGCTGAAGCAGCGATGCTGTCTTTTTATGAATTGTCTACGCTAGACGGCCGTCTGCAAGCCTTTGACTTTGCAAGTCTTGAAGGGAAGGTGGTTTTGATAGTTAACGTCGCGTCGTTATGTGGGTTCTCTCCCCAGTATGACGACTTGGAAATACTATATCAAAAGTATAAAAGTCGAGGATTGGAGATATTGGCGTTCCCATGTAACCAGTTTGGAGGGCAGGAACCCGATACTTCGAAGGACCTCGAGTCCTTTATAAGGGCCAAGTTCAAGTGTACCTTCCCCATAATGAAGAAGACGATCGTCAATGGCGATGATACTAATCCCGTGTACCAATATTTAAAACTGAGGAAAAGTGGCTCCTTGGGCTTCAAGGGCTTACGATGGAACTTTGAAAAGTTCTTGGTGGACCGGAAGGGGGAGGTGAGACATCGCTTTGTCTCGGCTGTTAGTCCTCTTCAGATAGAGTCGGTCATTGTTTCACTTCTTAACGACGAATGATTAACCATGTACATCTAATTAAAATATATATATATAGAGCGTCATTCGTGTGCTGTAGTAAAGCCTCAAGCCATTTATTTCTTGCGCTTCTTGTTGGCTGTGCTCTTCGTTTCCTCCTTTCTCTTGGTACCATTGCTGGCGGCACCACCTTTTGGAGTGGAAGATTTCGTGGCCGCTGCTTCATTAGGATGAATTTCCTTAAAGACACATGCAATCAACGTGCTGCATCTTCTTGAAATCTCGGCCGTGGATCTGGATTGCAAGAAGAAGTCAAACCGGAAGAGCGGGCTCATACGGATCACATCTCTTATTCTCTCATAAAGATCGGGTCTATCGAGACCAAATCTGTACATTTGGACGATCAAGAACCTGTCTTCCTCGTCTGTGAAAGTCCTCTTGTTTGTGGCTGCCGGTGGATACTTCAATACAAGCTCCTGAAGCGGATACTTATAGCTTGACACCTTCCGCCTGATGCTTTCCTTTTGCAACTTAACACGCGTAACCTTCTCTTCTCCGAGCTCGATTTGGTTGATGTATTTCTCGAAGCCCTCAATCTCCTTATAACTCAGCCAGAACTTCTTGGCGTATTCCCTAATCTCATCTATAGTTTTATCATCGAATTCTGCAGCGATCATTGAGATAGAGTTACGGCCGTACTTTGTGGACACGGCAATGAAATGAATGAAGTCTTTTCTGTTCCAATTGGTGAATCCTTGGGTCAAAAGGTCTTCCTTGAGAGCTTTTTCTTCCTCGTTCAATGGACGGGAATTTTCAATCTCCTCTTGTTCTAGTTTCTGTTCCAACTCTCTTTTCTCCAAATCCTTAGCTGTACCCTTTTTGAGTGGAGCTTTGTAACCAGTTTGTTTCTTATAGTAATTCTTCTCCAAATCGTGGAGCTCCATCAACTTCTGTGGGAAGAACTGGTGGTCATATATGTTCAACAGCTTTGGTGGCTTTGGACCTGTTCTAGGAGTTGACCTGCTGCCTGACTTCATCACATCCTTGTAATACATGTCGATGGAATAGTTCTCCTTACGCTCACGTTTGCCGGGATTAATCCAGGCGTGGCCAATATTAGTGATGGCTGTTGGTTCCTTCTTCTTGAAGTTTTCTCCATTCCATTCATAGACGGACTCGTCATTGGAAAAGTTCTGCAAAGCGTTCAAGTCCAACTTGGCGTACTTCTTGTTAAGCTCTTGAGTTTTCTTTTCAGAATCGGCAAGTAATGCTTCGATATCAACATCAGCAGTATTACTTGGATCACTAGAGTCCTTAGTCTTAAAGATTTCGGCTGCACCGTGCTGAATCATATCCAACAACTGGTCCTTTGACGCGGCTTTACCACTCTGTTGACCTGAAGCTCCACCACTATTACGGCCTTGCTGAATAACTAACTGATCCAATCTGAGCTTTTGTGCTGCTCTTTCAAGAACCTTCTCTTCGATAGCATTCTCGGTCACAAATCTGAACACCTTGACTTGCTTGGTTTGTCCAATTCTGTGAGCTCTGTCCATTGCTTGCAAATCTGCTTGTGGATTCCAGTCACTGTCGAACAAAACCACGATATCAGCAGTTGTCAAATTGATACCCAAACCACCAGCTCTAGTAGTCAATAAGAAGACAAACTTTGATGAATCGGGCTTGTTATATTCATCAATGGCATCCACACGGTCGGCGTGATCGGTTTGACCATCAATTCTGCAATACTGGAAGGAACGGAACATACAGTAGTCCTCGAGAATATCTAGCATTCTCGACATCTGTGAAAAATAAGAACTCTGGAGCCCTCTTTTTGAAACTTCTTCAAAAGCTTGTCCAAGATAATCATCTTTTGGGCATTAAAGACCAAATGTTCGTCTGTAGTGTAAGGAGGACCTGGTTCAGCACCTTCGAACAAATATGGATGGTTGCAACACTTTCTCAACTGCATAACAATGTTCAACAACCTTGTTTTGGACTCTTTCTTTCCGTTGGCACCATTAACGGCATCTATATCTTTCTCAAGTAGTTTCTGGTACCATTTCCTTTGCATATCGGTCATCTTGACGTACACATTAAGTTCTTGTTTAGGCAAAAGAGATTTTTCAACATCAGACTTGATACGACGTAACAAGAATGGTTTGAGGACCTTATGCAATTGAGCCACAACATTGTCATCTTGTTGTTGTGAAGCATCCTCGGTAGAACTGAACCATTGGTCGAACGCATCCGAATCTCCAAAAACGTCTGGTAAGATGAAGTTGAGCAAGGCCCATAATTCGTGCAAGTTGTTCTGCAATGGTGTACCTGTGATTAGGAGTCTATTCTTGGAATGGAAAAGACGAATGATCTGAGAAAGCAAGGACTCCTCGTTCTTGATTCTATGAGCCTCATCAATGACGATGTATTCCCAGGCGAACTTTCTGAAGGAGGCCTTCTCACGAATGACGATTTCGTAGGATGCAATGACCACATCAAACTCACACAGTAGTAAGCGATTCTGGATCAAGTCATGTCTTTCGTCCTTGTCACCCTGAAGGACGAACACGTTAACTTCTGGAGTCCATCTAGCGAATTCTCTGGCCCAGTTATCAAGAGTAGATTTAGGAGCTACCACCAAGTGAGGGCCGTTGATACCACGCATATAACGCAAGTAGCCCAAGAAGGAGATGGTTTGCAAGGTTTTACCCAATCCCATTTCGTCAGCCAAGATACCTGAAAGGTTGTTTTCGTAAAGAGAAACCAACCAATTCAAACCCTGGATTTGATAAGGACGAAGTTCACCATGTACGTAACTAGGACTTTCGGTAAATTCGGTGATGGTGGGAGTGTCCTGCTCGTCATCTAACAACTCAGCGTCCTCCTCCTTTTCGGTTTTTCTTCTTCTTTGAGCACCAGCGTTAGCCTTTGGCTGGGTTTCATTCATCTTGTGCAAAACTTGGGCGAACACGGGGTCCTTTCTCGCCTTTGAATCAATAAAGTGCTGAAACAAGTTGGTGAGTCCAAGTAAGTACTTGAATTTCTTAACCGTGTCGTCAACATCAATTTTTGGCTTTGTATCAGGAGCAAAGTACTTACTCCTGTTGGTTTCGACTGTTGGGATAAACCCATTCTGTGTGTTAGTAAGAATCAATTTCAACGTCGTCTGTGGACGCATCGACCTTGACACTAGGCTCCAACAGGTGAAGTATAGTAGATCAAAGAAAAGTCCCCGATGGCAACAGCGACAAGCACATGAAACATACAGTTGGAACAGGCGTTACCTCTTCACTCATAGCTAGGATATCCTTCTGTGGTGAGCAACGAGTTGTTGTTTGAGATTGGACATTTTCAAGGCGCGCTGCTCAAGTATTGAATCTAGATAATGAGACACGAGCCACCCGATCCACCAAGTATTAATTGAAAGTGGCAGTTTTGGAGGGAGAACATTCAAGTCTTTTTATGTGGATTTCGGGAATTGACGTACGCGTCTTATCATAGTGGATTCCATCTACAGATCAAAAGTTGAAGACATCATTGGTATTTTGCAGCCATTATGGTAAATGAGGTACACAATGTGAAATATAGCAACGCAACGAAGAAGTCACACCACAACCACTTGTTACAAACTTGGAAAAGAAAATGTTTAAAGAGAGGTTTTAGATAGTTCAAATGATGAAAAGTGGCAAAATTGTTGGTATCAGTAATTTTATGGTATTGTGGATTCAAGTGCTAGTGAACCACATCTGAAAAAGCCCAGCTTAGAGCTTCCCACCCATCCATCACTATCCGTATAGTCCACATATACTACAACAGTTGAATGAATTTTTGATTTACCAGTTGATTTACGGGAAATTCACTTACGCTACCCTACAATAAAGGAAGACAATGTATTATATGGAAATTTACTAGTGAACGGTTCATTGGCTTACTATGGAGACAGCTTCTATGAGATCAGAGGGAGTAGAAGTCAGTAAGAGCACATGAGAACCCCACTATCAACCACTAAGAAAAGATGACATTTTATAAATCTTCCCTAGATTTAGGTCCTCCACTTTCAACAGTATGCCCTTCAGAAAATGTACCCTTTTCGTATCCACAGTTACCCTCCATCTACCGTTACAATGCGGGACCGGATAGTAGCGAAATGCAACCTCCTCCACGTGACCCTGGTTGCATGGTACAGCCTCCTACTCAATAAAGCTGATCAAGGTTTCGGGCTCAAAAGCACCTTTTTCGTCAATTTTTTTTCATTAAATTATGTCTTCTTTTAAGGAAGTTGATCCTCCTACATACGAAGAAGCACAACTCCAATCCCAGGAGAATAATCATCCACAAGATGGTGCGCGGCTTCTACATGAGGCTCCACCACCTCTTCCTCGTCGAACGCCGACTAGAAGAAGGCCTCCACTACCTGAAAGAAGGCCAGTCGAGGAGGAGGCTGAAGATACATCAACTGAAGTGCAGAGTGATCAGAACTTCTGGAAGTTCCATATCCAATGCTTTGGCGATGACATGTACCTCAGCACGAACCCTACTATGAGACACTTGCAGTGTCGAAGTCTACCTGGGTACTTTATGAGTGTGGATAAGGAAGAAACCGGGTTTACTATCAACTTTGAAGAGTTCGAATCTGGGAACCTGATTATGAGGTTCAAGAAGCTAGAGGATGGTAGCTTCAAGTACAAGGTGAGAAGAACAAGGAAAATAGAGGGTGGAGAGATAGTCTTGCTGGACGAGACTAGCCCTGTATTTGAAGGAACCATCGATCCAAGACGAATTGATCCTCAGTACTACCCAATCCAACCACCTTTTCAAATGAAAAGCTTCGAAGTGCAAGCTATAGACGGAAGGCGATGGGACGTGGGCGCCATCCCTCGGGTGAAGATGAAATGGTCATTATCAAAACGATCCGAATACCCAAAGTACGTCGGCAAGCAGAATATTTATTTCCACCGCAACTTCAAGACAAAGAACCTTCACATGCAAGAAGAAGAGTTCCCTCCAGTGACAGCGTTGTTTCGTCCTTGTGAATCAAAGATCAGGAAACGAGCCATGCAATCGATAAATCGGCTTCTGAGGTTGGACGAAGAGAGCAAGATCAGTCCTCAAATGGCGCAGGTGGACCCTTTTGCTGAACAAAAGTCGTATTTTAAATGCGGCGACGGGCTCTATGAAGAGAATTTTCCCAAAGATGATGATCCAGATCACCATTTTAAACTCGGTTGGGTTACAGTTTTCGAGGATAAAGACCTTTTTAACAAAAGCGGCATGTTTGATTTGGTGGTTGGAGCTACTACAACCCTAGCCTACGATCAAGAAGTGCAAAAGCGATGGAAAAAACTATAGAAAGCGGTGCCATCAAGCTGGTTGTTTTGGTAACCAGAACGCTTCTCATTGGTTACTTTCCCCTTCCCCTTCCCACAAATAGACTAATACTAATATCAACAGCATCACCAAAAATAGCTACTAGGCGAGACTCTATTTTATGCCTGCGGCTTATCTCACACCAGAGAATAATATAGACGCGCGGCTTCATACATAGTTGCTAACTCTATGTATAGGGTACTATTGACAAGGGCAATGATTAACTTTATGAAAGGGACTTTCTATTCATAAACACAGATTTCCAACCAAATAACACCTCAATTGACCGCCAAAACATGTTTCTTCTGTGTCTGTTATCTGTCATATTGGATACCCATGCACGCCCTGCCCGCGAGTAGATTGCGGAGAATGTGAATGGATCAGATCTTGAACAACACCCACCATGTCGCTTGAGGAAGACCAATTCTTTCCTACGGGGCCCAACACAGGCAATGGGCACTGTGCTAATCCTAGACAGACATACCGTATTGCGTTGAACTTGAAGGCAGTCATCGATAGGGTTATCCCCACGATCTTCGATGAGAAGGAAATCGTGAGAACTCACTCGGCTGTGCTCAATTCGAAGGTGCTTCGTTTGATCTATCGCTGTGCTGGTGGAAAGGGAAATGGTGCAGCAGGAACTACATCATTCAAATATCGTGGTGCGCTTGTGTTTGCCTTGTTAAAGGTAACAGATTGGTATTGGCAGCAGGCTGAGTATAAGCTTTCTGACAACGAGTTGTACTCGCTAAGAGCTGTTGCTGCGCAGATATTGGCAGTAAGAATCATCGATTCTACTAAAGATGACGAGTATTTGTTCTTGGGTATGCTCTGCCATCGGTACCTGATGAACATTAGCGGAGAGGATAGCGATCCAGTTAGTGCTTTGGAATTGGCGGTTGATATGCACCTGACGATTGTTATTGGCTGTTCAGGTTATCAGAGATGTGTGAAATGGTTATGGAGAGGTTGGATCATGCAATCTTCCCATGATCCTCACTCCTATGTTCTTTACAAAGGTGTCGCTTCTCAGTCAATTAGGACTCACTTTGATCCAGATAGAATCAAGACCCCTGCGTACCAGAACAAGATCGAGATAGCTTTCAGTATCTTGTACTTGATATTCTTTACCATCATTTTGAACACTCATCAAGTGGTCACAACAGATGTGGATGTTTTCGAAGGCTTCTTCTATGCTTTCACTCTTGGTTCAATCTTTGATGAGATCACGAAGCTCTACCATGTGGGCTGGAACTATTTGGGCTTCTGGAACGCTTTCAATGATGTGATGTATAGCATCATTGTCATTGCAATAGGATTCCGGTTTGCATCATTGAGACAGACGGGCTTGTACAGAGAAAAGTACGACGAGATAAGTTTCCGTGTTTTATCTTGTGCTTCACCAATGATGTGGTCTCGTCTTCTTCTTTACTTGGACGCACAACAGTTTGTCGGTGCTATGATCGTTGTTATCAAGACTATGATGAAAGAGTCTATCCTTTTCTTTGTGTTGCTCTTTGTTGTCATTCTTGGTTTTCTCGAAGGATTTTTGGGACTCGATGCGTCTGACGGTAAGAGTGAGGCAACCAAGCATATCTTAACCTCTTTGGTCAATGCTGTGATTGGCGCTTCAGGCTTCAATGATGTTCAGAACCTTGTACCGCCATATGCACTGATCCTTTACTACATTTACTCATTTGTTCTTCAAGTCATTTTGATGAACATCCTTATCGCTTTATACTCCACAGCATATGCTGCCATCGTGGAAAACGCTACAGACGAATACTTTGCCTTGGTGGCGCAGAAAACATTACGATACATCCGTGCTCCAGACACCGACTTGTATGTGCCTCCCTTCAACTTGATTGAGTATCTTATTACTCCACTTTATTATGTGGTATCGAAGAGGACATACAAGCAGATCAACAGGGTGATCATGACAGTCATATATTCGCCAATGCTTTTGTACATCACTATTGACGAGCTCAGGAATGCTCGTAGAGTACAATACAACAGATTCAAAGGTCTTCCTGACGATGCCAACGAGATTGATACTGAATGGGACATTACTGACGGTTTCGATGTCGACTTACTCATTGTTGGCGACAATGGCATCGAAACTAGAGATGGTGAAGTAAATCAAGCAGTCAGAGAACAGAGAATTGCTGAAAATAAAGACCCTGAGTTTGCTGCAGATTTCCCTTCTTTAATGAAGGATATTGATGAGGTTATCCCTCCAGTCGAGAAAGCAAATGATAAGGGTATCAAATGGGAGCACTACGGCTTGCATGAAAAACTCGACCAGTTATCCACAGTGATAGCAAACTTGGTTGAAGAAAACAAAAGTCTAAGAGAGAAATTAGACGAAAAGACATAAAAAAGACGGTAGATCACAATGGGTGCGAACCTTCTGTTGATATGAGACAAGACCATCAGAGATGAAGCAATGGTACTGAAGTTTGAACACCACCAAACCCTCAAAATATTTCAAAACCTCGCTTACTACCAAAGCCCAGTTATTCTCCTCTGAATGTTAAACTTCCCTTCCATGGGTTGGCGCCCGTACACCAGTTTCTTGGTGCTCCGCATTTGTAGGAAAAAAAGTCGATAGACATCTAGTAGTGGCAGGCTTCGCGAGAAAAGCCTAACAAATCATTCACCCATAACTGCAAATATACTAAGAATCCGTCACCATGGCGAACGCCACAAGCTACAGAAATGGCGCCGACGTTGAATTCGATTATCTGCATGCGCCGAATGCCTCTAGCATAGTTCACGATGATCTTGCGCCTCCTAGTCTGACATCCAAGAAGAAGAGAAAGAAGAAGAAGAAGAAGGCCAAGTCTGCAAATGGGGAAACAGCACAAGACCAAGATCTCCATCCTCATGATGACCCAGCGTTTTCTGTTAACGATGCCCACATCAACGATCCTGACGCTGATTACCCCACATCAAGGGTAATTAAAGTGGGTCCTTCGGGAGACTTGATTGTCGAAAGCTTGGACGACGAATATCCCCAAGAATCGAAACAGCAACTTCCACAGATTTCCGATATTCAATCACGAGAACAGCTAGATTTCTCTATTTTCCATTTCCACAATGATGATGAACGTGCATTCTGGTTAAACTTGTCCGATGCCGATAAGAAGGATATACTACGTGTTGACAAAGAGCATCTTATGGAGAATCTACGAATCCTCAAGAGAAACCATCCCAATAAAGGCATGCCTTTCAACCAGTTTGGCGTCGGCGATCATCATAATCAAGGCGGCGACCAATGCGCCTGTGCCTACTGTGGCAGAAACAGCCGCTTCATAGAAGATGAATTGGCCATAGCGTATAACCAGCATCTAGATGTGATAGCCGACTACCTCGAGAATTGCGTGAATGCACGGGCTGAATTTCCTCGACTTATCCCGGAGCCTCGCTTCCATTCCGATGCTCCTTCACCTCCATTGCATCCTCCTCGTTCACCCCATCCAGAAAGCGTTAACCACAGTCATACATCACCAAACTTACATGCCAATAGTACACTTCCGAATCAGCTGGTGAAATCCGACGAAGAAACCTCTATTAAGGAGGAAGAGCCGCAACTTGGGGAACTCGAAACGGCGGCTACTAACGACTCCGACGAAAAGATCCTCATGAACCTCGAACCGCAAGAGATGCTCGACATTTTAGGTAAGGCCAGGAAGGTTCTGGAGCTCATAAATCCCAACACAATACAAGAAGTTGTCAAGTACGAACTTCTACTGAGGAATATCAAGCCGGAAGCTGCAATCGACGAGTCAGCCAAAAATCTAACCGAGATTTTCGCCAACATCAAGAAGGATGACGAAAACGGCCTTGCGAAAGCAGTGGAGTTTATCAAGTGCTGCAGTCGACTTTACAAAGAATCGAATGACCAATTCAACGATGTTCTGCAGTTTTTATCCAACTTCGCAGACTTAATCATGAAGAACGAAGGAAAGTCCTTTGTTGACATGCTTGAATCATTAACTGAATCGAGAAACGCCCGCATGAATATCGCAGAGGAACAGAAAATCGAGCAAATCACTGATGTAAACGAAGAGGATCAGCAGGTACTTCGATCGCCACTTAATGTCACTCAATCTCCAGATGGCGCTGGCTCGACACTTTTGCAGGCCGATGAAAGCCATGGGATTGCAAATGGCGAGACCAGCCGACAAGATGCCGAATATTTCGAAGAGTATGGCGAAGATTATCATCAAGCCCACGACCATGATCATGACCACGATTATGCATGCGATCACGATTGTTCTCATGGCCATGAATGCGATCATGATTGCGACCATGAAGAGTACGATAACGATGAACTCGATGATGACGAAGATAGTCAGCAGGGTTACGATGATGGGGAACTTGACGACGAAGAAGCGCAGCGTGGCCGTTCGGAAGAGATTCGGGGTTTCGTCATGATCCAAGCAGTTAACATGATCAGGGAGAGATTCATGGAGGCTTACGAGAGAAAACTATCAGAAGATAGAACTCAGATGTTTATCGCAGAGCTTGAAGCAGAGGAAAATGCAAAGAAGGAAAGAGAATTGAAGAAGCTAAAAGCTAAGGAGAAGCAGAAAGAGAAGAAGCGCTTGCAACAGCTTGAGAAAGAAGAGGAGAAGAAGCGCAAAGAGGCCGAGGAGCTAGCACGTAAGGCCGAGGAGGAGAAGAAGCAAGAAGCGATACGCGCAGAACAAATGAAGAAGAAGGAAGAAGCAAGGCTCAAAAAAGAAGAGGAAAAAAGGCGACGTATTGAAGCCTTACAGAAGAAGGAGGTTGAAGCCGCGGAAAGAAAGAGAAAGCAGGATGAGTTGAAACTCCAGAACGAGAAAAAGCAGAAGGAGAAGGAGCTCAGACAGCGTCAACTTGAAGAAAAGAAGCTGGAGGAGAAGAAGCTCCAAGAAAAGAAGCTCGAAGAAAAGAGGCTTGAAGAAGCCAAACTCCGAGAGAAGAGAAAGGAGGAAGAAAAGAAGGTCGATTCGAAGAAATCTGGAAAGAAGAATGTTGATACCGCTAGCAGAGGTACATCATCCGCTCCGAGAGCACCAGATGACCCGATTTCAAATCAAGCTCCTGCAATTCCCGCTCAGACTGAGTCGCCAATGGGTCACGACAATTTTAATGAGACCGAGGACTATCTCCATAAGCAACAACAAGAGCTTCTTGAGAAAGCCAACAGTTTGTCTCTCGACCTGGCCAATCCATTAATGCCTCTTGATGAATTGAACATCCATGCTCAAGCAACTTCTCCGATGAAGAATCATTTGTTGGATCAGCTTTACCGCGCCAAGCCCCAATCGATCTCCTCGACTTCTAACTCAACTCCTCAAATCAACCCTGCAGAACTCAATCAGTTTGGATTGCAAGAAGGTGTTCCACCATACATTTCACCTAGCAAAAATACCGACCTGTTTGATAACTTGAGGGGCGTGGATTGGAGGAATGGCGCAAGTGCTTTCCCACATCAAGGTCAAAGTCGTGTTGGTGGGGCCCATGTCGCTTCTAATTTCAGTCCATTTGATTCCAATGCCACTTTGGACCAGTTGCAACAACCTCCATCTGTCGACATGCTTCTGAGCTCAGCCCTTGGCAGTAATGTGAGACCAAGCATTCAACAAAGCAATAGTTACATGTGGTCGAACGGATCAGCTTCGAGAAGCAATTCTATTTGGAATTCGTCGAGTGAACCTCAACACGGGAACCCTAATATTTGGGGAACTAGCAAGTCACCACAAGCTTACGGCAATGGCATGATGCCTATGGGTGGCTCACGAATCTCGCTCTCCGATCAGGGTGCAAACTCAGAAGTTGACACAATTCAAAAGGCTGCTGCAGATGCATTCAACCTTATGCTGTCGAACAACCAGCTTATGCTCGGCCTGGCCTCTGCCATTAACATGTGCCAGATAGTGAAAGGTTTATTGGGAAACGCCTCAATGGGAATGGCGGAGTTTCTCAACTCTTTGAAGTCGCCAGGTAAGCATCAGTTTGATTTTATTTATGACGACTACGGAAGCGTTACGCACCTCAAGTTGATTCAGCATATTCCAAATGGAGCTATTCCACAGGCAACACATGGACCTGGTCATTTGGGCCATCAAGGTCTTGGTCAGCCAGTCAACCCGAATTTGCAATTCGGTTATGGCCATACTACACAGCAACAGAATGCATTCCAGAACCAACCATTCCACCAGCCGATGCCGAACGTGCCACAACACCCACAACCATTGAAAGCGATGAATGTTGGTCCTCCAGGAATACAGCAGGATGAAAACAGCCAAAAACCTAACGGCCTTCAGCTTCCCGGAACCATCCAGAACCTGTTGAATCCTAGTGGGTTTGGCCAGGGCAATATATGGTAAATGATATACGACCAAGGCAATACAAAAGAGAAGTCACCCACCAAAACATAAAAAAAAGGGAAAACCACTCCATCGTAATCTCGTACGCTTAAAGCCACAAAGAAGGTTCTCTACAGAAATTGCTTCCCCCACGGAGGTCTGCCCATATTGGGGATTCCGTCCTACAAGGAAAAGTCCGAACCGCAAATGGTTTAGACTTCCAACATCTCGACCGCGAAAAAAAAGTACTATTATCCCCTTCATACATAGCTGTCTCTCATGCACACCGGCTCTTTCAATTAACCCCCTCCCTTCCCCAATAATACCATATAATTTAATGAAAAAGCCATGGAAATGAAAAGCGAAAAATTGCCAATTGTTCCCCAGGCCTGGCCAGTCCAATCACCATCCTCTTTAGGCATTACGTCCGACCCTCTGTCCTGCTCCGTGACATCATTGTATGCGGATTCTTGAATACCCTCTCTGCACACAGCTCTTGCCAAAAAGTACCTTTGGGAGGTTGCAGAAGTGAGACATTAGCAACCTTGCCAATTTGCCCTATAAAAGGAACCCGCGTAGCCTTGACTGCGAAAAAGTTACACTTTGCCTCAACATATTCCACAAACCAAAATGGTTCAATCAATTACCAACAAGAATCTTGGTGACTTGCCTACAGAGGCACCTAAGGTCGCTTCCAACGTGCTTGACTTATTCTCGTTAAAGGGTAAGGTCGCTTCGGTGACGGGTTCCTCGGGAGGAATCGGCTGGGCCGTTGCTGAAGGTTTTGCTCAGGCTGGTGCGGATGTTGCCCTTTGGTACAATTCCCATAAGATTGACGATAAGGCTGAACATTTGGCCAAGACGTATGGCGTGAAGGTGAAGACCTACCAGTGTAACATTTCCGACCATGCTGACGTCGAGAAGGTGATTTACCAGATTGAGGAGGATTTCGGTGGTCTTGATATCTTTGTGGCCAATGCTGGTGTTGCCTGGACTGAAGGTGCTTGTATCGAGGTTGAAGGTGTGGATGCCTGGAAGAAGATGATCGACTTGGACTTGAACTCGGTTTACTACTGTGCCAAGCCAGTGGGTCGTATCTTCAAGAAGAGAGGCAAGGGCTCTTTTGTCATCACTGCATCCATGTCTGGTCACATTGTCAATGTGCCCCAGCTCCAGGCGCCTTACAATGCTGCTAAGGCTGCTCTTCTCATGCTTGCCAAATCGCTTGCAATTGAATGGGCTCCATTCGCTAGAGTTAACAGTGTTTCTCCAGGATACATTGCCACTGATATCACCGAGAACATTGACCCAGAGACGCAAAACACCTGGTTCAAGCTCATTCCTTTGGGCAGACAAGGTGAGCCTCACGAGTTGGTTGGCGCCTACTTGTATCTTGCCTCGAACGCTTCGACTTACACGACCGGCACGGACATTTTGGTGGACGGTGGCTACTGCGCCCCATAGACGATTTTTTTATACTAAATATGGAAAAGGAACAATAATTCATTTTGAAGATGTAGGATATATATGGACTAGATACTATGTGGGGTGCAAAATGTCCTGCAGCCAACTGGCTTAGACACCTAATCCTGCGATCTGTTGAGTGAGGTTGTTACCACACACCGAATCCGTCTACGGACCGAACAGATATCTACAAACCATGGATGACGATTTGACAGCATCCCATTGGGATGACGTTTTGCTGCCATCAACGAAGTTTGGTACTGCTTCTGCCATTCCTTCCCATTTAGGTAACCAATTCGCTGACTTGAACCTCGACGATCCTCATAGGGACAACGAGCCCGACGAAGAAGAAGAAGAGGAGGACCAGGATGAACAAGAAGATGAGAATGAAACTGGCGGGTATGGTGACCATCATGGCTATGGCTCGAGCTCTTACGGGGGCGTTGGGTCTAATCTCAATCAACAGAACCAGGCTGAGTTGGACCAGATTCATGAATTGAGGAAAGAAGAGCTTAAGGAACAAAAGTCGGCATTGATGTCAGAGCTTACTGAGGGCTCAGCATTTGAAGACCTAGAGTCTTCTGTGGCAAGCCCTTCAAAAGTATCATCTTCAGATCCGCTATTCGCTGATAGAGGCAAGGTGCTTACCGAAAGTAACGCCACTGAGCCATCGCCATCTGAGCAGCACCATTCACCAAAGAAAGCCCTGCAACTCAAAGGTTCTCAATTTAGAGCTCAAAGAACCAGAAGGTATACGCTGTCAACGGTGGTGAAGCAATTGAAGGAGGAAACAGGCGTGGTGGACCCTTTAACAGATTTGGCCTCTAAACCCGAAGTGGATGAAGCTGAACCATCTTCAGCCCCGCATGATAAGGCTAACGACTTAGTCAAAGAATCAAATGCACCATTGTACGATATCAAACAAGAGAATGCTGACGAAAGACAGTCTGAGATCTCTCAACCAATCTCTGATACCGCAAGCGATCATTCCAAACTAAAAAGAAGGCCATCCTCATCGGGTGCAGAAATTGCCGTTGGAAATCCAGTGAAAGTGGGTGATATTACGAACGCTCATATCGTATACTCAATTGAGACGAGAAACTTACAGCTTCTGCCTGCCGAAGAGCCCCAAGAAAATCGCTTCACTGTTACAAGAAGGTACAGAGACTTCTGCTGGGTTTATAAACAGCTCCAAATAAGTCACCCCGGCAAGATCATACCTCCTCCGCCATCAAAAAAGACATATATCGGACGTTTCAACGAAAACTTTATCGAAAACAGAAGGTTGTCTCTCGAGAAAATGCTTCAGAAAATAAGCAAGATCCAATCTTTGTCGACCGATCCTAGTTTTGTTATCTTTTTGACTTCAGAAGATTTTGCGCGTGACTCCAAGGAGAGAGAGAGAAGCGGCGGAGTGGTGCTTGATGACTCGGGTGAACCAGAGAGCGATGGCGCCTCGACGAATGCCGTTGTCACAGGATCTGGAACGGGTGGCTTCATGAGTTCGCTCTTCTCAATCCCCGCAAAGCTACCGGAACCTGATTCCTATTTTTCCAAGAAGAAGGCTTACATAGAAGACTTGGAACATAACCTTCGGACGTTTCACAGATCACTTGAGCTCATTGCTGGTCAACGACTTGAAATAGTGGGTGTGACAGAAGAGATTGCTACGATTATTGATGAATTGGCAGATCTCGAAATACTGAAGGCTACCTCACTTCTCCTCAAAGCTTTTGCGGAAATCCATATGAAGCTCAAGGATAATCTCGATAGAGTCAACTTACAAGATCAATTAACCCTTGGATTTACTATCGAAGAGTACTTGAGAATAATAGGCTCGGTCAAGTACATTTTCGAAACGAGAACGAAGACTTACAATCAATACCACACATTCCAGCAAGACCTCATCAAAAAAGAAGACTCGTTGAACAGGGCAAGTCACAAGGCAAAATCTGAAAAGTACAACATATTGAAATTCGAGGTGGACAATTTAAGGCAGAAGACGACTCAGTTTGAAAAGAGTTTTAATGCGATCAGCGAAACAATTAAAGAAGAGATGGACAATTTCGAGATGGAAAGGGTTGATGATTTCAGAAACAGTGTTGAGATATACATTGAGAGTTCAATCGAATCCCAAAAAGAAGCAATTGAACTCTGGGAGACTTTCTACGAAAGGCAACACTTAGACCAGATCTAATTGTTCCGTCCTTTTTTTTTTTTTTTTTTTTTTTTCGTCCTGTGAGTCTTCTGCGGACCCGATCTATGAATCATAAGCGCTGCATATACATCACATCGCACAAAAGATACGTAAATTTTCGAGGGGGATGATTCATGTCCTGCTTACATATATCTTGGGACAATGGCACTCTGACTCAAATAAAGTTTTTTCCTGATTTCTGCTCATCACTTCAATTCTACTACTGCTTCTTTTCAACATGAGCAATCAGGTCCATCTAAGCCCGACGAAGCTATCAATTCTATCCATACCGAGAGATAAGGTGTGGCTTTTCACAGCTCCCATATTAAGGTTACTCAAAGATGAAGCACAGAAGAGCAACTCACAAAGTGTCCAGGGAGACGACTCCGAGCAAGATGAAGATGATCTATCCGACGATGAGCTGAGTGACAACTCCAATAGCGGATCTGTTTCAGGTGACCAGTTAGCCAGACGTGAAAGCTTGAAGCGTCTGAAGTCAGACAATGGCGTTGATAACTCGAGCAAACCAGCTCAATCAACAGCTCCTCTGAGTGCGTCCGAGTTAGAATCATCTGACGATGATGATGAGGAGGAAGCCATATTTTTCCATGTTGCATTAACGCCTACTGAATGCACTGTCATATGCTCATCTGCTGTATTTCAAGATGCATTTGACGAGCCATTGAAGATTTGCAAGCAGTTAGATTATGCAGATGTTGTCGCTGTCGAAGAGCCATTCATCAATTTGCAAGTTGATAGCGATGGTGAATCCCATACCTCATCGAGGATTCTCGAATTAACGCGACCACTTTCAGAGAATGACATTCCTTTATTTTTCTTGTCTAGTCATTTCACTGATATCGTTTTGATTCCACATAAAGCCAAGGATGAGGTTGTGCGTATTCTTGGTAGCAAACAGTTTGAATTCTCCGACGTATCTAATAGCTATTTTGTCAATACTGTCAGTGGTGTTGAGTCGAAAATACGACATCTCGACATCAATAGCCTGGAGTTGGAAGAGAAGACATTGAAGCTTTTTGAAAATAATGGTATCAGCCCGAAAATAAACCGAAAGCAAAAGCTTCTACTAACGGGAGCGAGACCTGGGAGGGTTAAGGATGCTATCGAGAAGGCCGCCATGTGTATTGGTTCGGGGTCCCTACCCGATTATTTCGTGATAACCAGGACATCACTTAATGAACTTTCCCTCATATTACCAGGCTCCGCTCGCAAACGTGCAGCTATGGGTTACGATTTCAAATCTATAATTGGTTCGGCTCAAGATATCATTCTTCCAATCGCTATCGATTTGCGGAAACTTCCTCTAGACTTGACTGGTATCGTTGCCGGTCTAGCTAGTCGAATCTTGAGCTCTTGTGAAGCAAGCATTGAGATGAACTACTTGTCCATGGCTCGGTCTGGTGTTGTGATGATTCCTGAGGAGAACTTAGGTTCTGTGGCACAGGTTGTAAATAGTATCAACTATAGAGAATAATACAATTGGGATGGATTAATCTGCCATTTAGCTTGTATTTCTATAGACTTTAGTTCTTTCTACCCTTCTTCTTGGTCTTGCTAGTGCTCCAGCCTTCATCATCCACAGTTGGGACCTTGTCAGCACTAGAAGCAATGGCAGCTGACCAGGAGTCACCACTGCCGGCACCGACTTGCTTCTCTACGCCCTGTCTCTTCTTCATAAATTCCTGAGCAAATCTGCGACCATCCATAGTAGCTGAAGAGCTGTAGATAGTTTCAGAAATCAACTGGCTAGAATCAGGGTGCAAAGGCAAAGTAGTGAAAATCTCAAGCAAGTCATTCTTTGATACAGAAGGGTACAAGTTTGTCATGGCAGAACGAGCCCAAACCAAGAAGTCCTCTCTCACAGCATTACCATTAAACGATTGGGTATTGGTGCTGGTAGAAGAAGCAGCACGCAACATCTGAGGAGAAATTGACGTAGATCCACTAGCAGCGTTAGAATAAGAAACTGCAGGCGTGGCCTTCTTAGGTGGGGCTGGCTTCTTGCTAACGACTGTGGTCCAAGCCTTATCTTCCTTTGGTGTAGCTGCGGCCAAGGAGCTGGCAAGGGATGCCTTTGGTGGAGCAGATGCCTTAGCAGCAGCAAGCTTGGACTTTGCAGCCTCTGCTTCTTCCTTTTGAATTTCAGCTAAGGACTTCTTGCCCACTGTTGGTTGGGATGGGGCATTAGCCCAGTTAAATGTAGGCTTGTCGGCAGATGCTGCTGCTTCTTCTTTAGAGAGAGCAATAGCGTTTGCCAATGCAGTTTGTTGCTTCTTTTCAGCTCTAAGTTGTTGCTCTTCACGCAAACGGGCGGCCTCCAAAGCTTGAATTTCCTTCAAAGTCATAGCTGGCTTCGACTGTTCAGCAGAGGAGGCTGAAGCCTTGGCCCATGGAGCTAAAGCGGGTTGAGATTCTTGCTTTGGCTCAGATTTGGCTGGCGCAACGTTCTTTTGAGTAGGCAATTCAGGTTGTGGTTCTGATTCTTTTTCGATAACGTTATCAGAAGCTGGAGCAACATTTTCATCAACGGTTTGATCGTTTGATGGTTCATTTTGAGGTTCCTGAGCTTCAGGTTCAGGAATGAATGCACCAGGGATGTGGGATGTAGGGTCCTCATCCACTGGGTTACGCTCTTCGGGCTTCGACTGAGGAGTCTGGTCCTCCACTGACTGACGACGGTGGTCATCATCATTCAAAATACCTGTAACCATGGAACTATGAATATCATGGAGAACAGGGTCCTCGGAAGAGGGCTTGATGATATCGGAGCCTTCAGCTGAAGCAGATCCAGTCAAAGATGACGAAGGAACAAAAGGAGAGCTTACACGGGAAACTGATTGCATTCCAGATAACCAAGGTGACATTGGGCCCTGATTCGCCAAGCCGGGAAGATTTGTGTTCACAGCCCCAGGAGTCTGAGGGCTACCAGACATCAAACCACTACCGGAATCCAATCCCCATGCAGAGTTGTTTCTGGATAAGTTAGGCTGCTGTTGCTGCTGGATCTGCTGCTGAAGCAAAGAAGGCATATGCAATTGGCCAAAGCTACCAGACAAGTTCTGGCCCATCTGGCCCAAGTTTTGACCCAAATTCTGGCCTATGTTTTGACCTATGTTTTGACCTATGTTTTGACCCAAGTTCATACCCACTGGGTCAATACCAAATTGGTTGTTCGAGAACTGATTCTGTTGATTCATCAACAGATAGTCACGAGAACCCATAAAATCAAACAAATGATTAGAAGAACTCATTCTCATAGAGGCTGCACCGAGTGACAGGGAAGCACCATTTGGCATGAGCGATGAATATAAGTTGTTTCCACCAAAAGCAGATTGCTGGTTGGAACCTGGACCAGTACCCTGGGCAGAGTTGCCTGACGGATCGTTCAGCAATTGACTTGATTCATGAGGTTGCTGACTGTCCCTGGCTTGTTGACCACTTCCAGCCGATGGCAAAGGAACCTTGAAAGGCAGGATGTAGTTGTTCACAGCCTCACAGAATTGCTTCAAAGTGTAGAAGCTAGATTCCTCTGCACGGCGAATGCGTAACTCAAAGTCCAAGTAACCGTCAGTAAGCCACTCTTGCATGACATTACCAGGAAATGGACCTTGTTCATTGCCAGAGGGATCAAGATACGACCAAAAAATGTTCTCAGGAGGAATCAAGTTCAGATCAGCTGGACTAGCCCTATCCGGTGGAGCAAGGTTCGGAGGTGGAGCCGACTTCCTTCCTACATTCATCTGAGCCATTTGCTCTTCCAAAGACGGAATGGAGCTTTGAATGGACTGAGCAGCCAGAGACAGTTGCTGGCTTTGTTGCTGCGAAGCCTGGCTATCGATCTGTTGGCTAGACGAGTCGGTAGGTTGAATCAGCATGCCGCCTTGGGCCTGTCTTTGTAAGTTCAAATGGTAGATCTCTTGAGGACTGGAATGCTTGTAGTTTTCATGGGATTTGGAAGCTGGGGGCTGGTTAAGAACCTGGTCTCTAACTTCGTGCCATACATTGAAGACATCTTCAATGGGATATCTCTTGGAGCCCTTGTTCTGAGGGATGTTGAAAGACTGGGTGGAGGAGTTTGGAGTATCGGCATGAGACGAAGGGTCTGTGGGTAAGTTCTCCTTACGTAACCTGTTCTTGTTAGTATAGGTTTGGTTGGGAGGAGACAGAGATCCCGTGGTAGTTGTAAATCGAGCAACATACATGTTGGTATGCGAGTCAGTTTGCATTGCGATGTTAGATTTTTATGACCTCGAGGAATAGAATGTATAAACGGGGCGATTTATTGGGAAATACGTGACTTTTGCAAAGAAAAGATGGAGTATAGGTGGATTTGTGGGAGACAGAGTATGGAAAATTTTAATGCGGCACTTTTTTACTGTCGCGCTGATGTTTCGAAATTTCTCTGCTACATGAGAAGAGATTGTTCGAGGAAAGTGCTCTTGATTTGGCCTTACTTTTTTTATTTCTTGTTTTCATTTTCAGTATTCTACCTCTGTTGGTAAGCTTCGATTTGAATAACTTGCTTTCTTCTTTTGTCAACACAAAAGTGGCAAAGTCTGGACACCTTGGATCGATGTACGCTCGCTTTTGTCCCTATATAGCTTGCTCGTGCCTTTAAGACTACTGTGAGCCATGGTTGCCTTAAAGTTCCAAAATCATAATAACCACACATCATTCATCCCCAGTTCGTTTAGATAATAATATCGGGGTATCTTCATCCGTTCGCTCAAAGGCATAGGACACTAATCAGGCTCGTCTACGCGCCGTCTTTCTTCATTCGTAACTTTGTATATTCGTAGACATTCTGACCTTATTCTGAAACCGTATTCATCTAGATTCCAAGCTTCTTCTCCATCTCACAGTGGAAGTCTGGGACATTTCTTCCAGACTCAAAGCCGCCCTTGTAAATGTCTTCCCAGTCAACAGTGGACTCCCTGTTCATCAAAATATCTTTATGCAACGTGTCAGAGCCTCCAAGAACCTGTGGCTTGAAGTCAGTGGCCTCAACAAGATCCATCTCCATGGTTCTACGGATTGGTTCACCAGCACCAAACACACGTCTGTAGGTTTCCATTCTGATATCTTGTTGCGTCTTTTCCCAATTCTGGATTCTGGATTCTAAAGGATGGCGGTTGTTCAACTGAGAAGCGATATTCAATGGACCTTGTTGTGCTCTCAAGGTATCTTGTAATGCTGGCGTGTTTTCTGAGACTTCACCAAAAGTGGTCGTAGACACAGAAGAGGGGTTCGTCTTTTCCGGAACAATACGTAATGACTGTGGTTAGTATAAGAAATTCATGGTTTGTGTAAGGTCCAATTGACATACCATCTTGTTTGGTTCTTCAGGTGGCAATACTACTTCAAGGTAAGCGAGCGAGATATTGGTTGTCGATATTTGGGTAGGTGCAGGAATACACACGAAATGGAAGCCTTCCCTGTGTTGAATCAAGAAATTTACAGAGAGGAAAGGCAGAGAAATAAAAATGACTACTTGGGAATTTATTGAAACTTATGGCCAACGTTAGCTGCCTTTTTCTTTTTCTCCTCTTCTTCTCGGAGGGCATGGATTGATGCACCACATGACAGTGGTTTTCGCAGCCATTGCCTCACATTCTCTCGACAGGCTCATCCACAACATCAATGAGTCTAACGTTTTTATGCTCTTGATCTTTAAGGAATTCAGGAACAAATTTCCAATCTTCAGGTTGAAGAACACCGTTAAAGCAAAGGGTACCGAAAACAAGGGTGGCAAACCCGAAGAACTGTAAGAAGCTGAATGATTCCCAACCCAAGACCATAGCAAAAAGCCACACTAAAAGTGTTCTGCAGCTGTCAATAGTGGACCTTGCTGTAGCTGAGAGTTCCTGGGTAAGCGAGACCCCGCAAAAGTTGAACGATGAAATACAAATCATGATTGCAAAAGACGATAAAAGCACTTCACGCAGCGAGAATGTCTGGGATAAAGACTCGTGCAAATTGAATGGCGAGTCGTGGAATTGTTTCTTCAGCTGAAGCAGTCCAACGATGAAATTAAGCAAGATCAACGAGGTGGTCAAAATGACAACACCAAAGAAACCCTCAGTGTAAACCAAACGCAAAGGAGTGAAATGGTACTTAGCAAGAATCTTCTCCTCAACAACAAACTGAACCGCTTGAAGAGAGACAGCCAAAATAATTAAAGACATGCCGAAGATAACGAGGGCAGGTTCTTCGACGGCAGCTTTGGCGGAGCTTCCTCTACTTCCTGAGTACCCCACAATTCCAATACCCAAAGTAACAATGACCAAAGAGATCCACTCCAAAGGTCTTATTCTGCGCTTCAAAAATAGAACCGAAAGAACAGCAACGAAAAGCACAATAGCTCCTCTGGTCATTTGGAAAATGGAAACTGGGGTATAAATCAAGCCAACATTCATACAAGTCGTGGCCAACATATCGCACACTGACGGAATTGCAAGAATCAAACTGTGGCTTTTCAGCGCTGGACGGGAGTCTTCATTCAACGCTTGGTATTGAGATCTCTTAGCAAACGGAGACTTATAAAGAATATAATAAACAATGTAAATGCCAAGTTCACCAATGAACATCTGGAGAGTCTGAATGGCAGGTTGTTCAAAGTTCTTATGCTTTGTCACGTCTGGATCCAAGCAATTTTCCACGCATTGGTTGTCTTGATACTTGGTAAGAAGCGAGTTAAGGCATCCACATACTAAAGTGCCAACCACTATAGAGATAGTGTGGAAAGACATGCTGGTGGAGATAGAAAGATAGGCTTATCGATCGCAGTCAAAGTTGCATACGCAGCGGTTTCGAATGGTCGACTCCATGCCTAATCTGGTTAACGACAGCATTATGTGCAGTCATGAAACGACTATCAACCAAAGGTCACAGTTTTGTCCATTTAGACAAAATAAATAAACTTTAAATTTGATGAAATTGTTTCAGTAGGGTCACCGGGTGTGAGGACCAAGTTTGGGGGCTTTTGGATTTGTGTGGGGTGAGATACGTGAATAGGCCTTCTCAATTAGGCAAGTCCATAGTCAAATTCGTGCCGCACGATGGGCATCGTTTTCTCCAATGATGCTTCGACTTTGGGATATCCAATCTTCAACATACAAAATAAAAATCGGCAGGATGTAGCTCACTAGCTTCTTTGAAGTTTCCCAATTCGTATGATGGTCTTAATTTTTTTTTTAGTGCTCCGTAAGATTCATAAAGTCCATTTGAGGTCTTTTTCAATCTCCTTTTGGCCAGTATCGTCCATTTTGACAACCTTCGGTTGATTTAGCTGATCCAAAAGCATTTTAAAAGATTAAATCACCATTTAAAAAGCTATCTTAGCCCTTAAAACCTTCATAAAATTGTCTGGCCAGGTCGATAGTGCTGTTGGTTTAGCCAGTTTCAAGGGTTACCCGCACCGGCATCTCCTAAGAATCGCACCTACTGTAGAAAAATTTTTCCTAATTTTCACCTTCTGTACCTTATACAACAACTTAAACCCACATATAAAATGTCTTTCCCAACTAGAGGCGGCAGAGGCGGTGCCCGTGGTGGCGCCAGAGGCGGATCCAGAGGCGGTTTTGCTCCAAGAGGCGGTGCCAGAGGTGGCGCTAGAGGTGGTGCTAGAGGCGGTGCCAGAGGTGGTGCTCGTGGAGGTGCTAGAGGCGGCCGTGGTGGCGCCAGAGGTGGCCGTGGTGGTGCCAGAGGTGGTGCTAAGGGTGGTGCCAAGGTTGTCATCGAGCCTCACAGACACGCTGGTGTCTTCATTGCCAGAGGTAAGGAGGATTTGTTGGTCACCAAGAACATGGCCCCAGGTGAGTCTGTGTACGGCGAGAAGAGAATTGCCATTGACGAGCCAGCCAAGGAGGAGGGTGCTGCTCCAACCAAGATTGAGTACCGTGTTTGGAATCCTTTCAGATCCAAGTTGGCTGCCGGTATCATGGGTGGTATCGATGAGTTGGGTATTGCTCCAGGCAAGAAGGTCTTGTACTTGGGTGCTGCTTCCGGTACCTCCGTTTCCCACGTTTCCGATGTTGTTGGTCCAGATGGATTGGTCTTCGCCGTTGAGTTCTCCCACCGTCCAGGTAGAGAGTTGATCTCTATGGCCAAGAAGAGACCAAACGTCATCCCAATCATTGACGATGCTCGTCACCCACAGAAGTACCGTATGTTGATCGGTATGGTTGACGCTGTGTTTGCCGATGTGGCCCAGCCTGATCAGGCTCGTATTATTGCCTTGAACTCCCACTTGTTCTTGAAGGACCAAGGTACCGTTGTCATCTCCATCAAGGCCAACTGTATTGACTCCACTGTTGATGCTGAGACCGTCTTCGCCAGAGAGGTCCAGAAGTTGAGAGAGGAGAGAATCAAACCTTTGGAGCAGTTGACTTTGGAACCTTATGAAAGAGATCACTGTGTCGTCGTTGGACGTTACGTTAGAAGCGGTTTGAAGAAATAAACTGCGGGTTGAAAATTACCCAAAATAGGGAAGCATCGAGCGGGCATACCATGTATTTTAGGCAGATTTGCATTCATTGATATAATCAAACAAAAGACAGTTAAGAAAAGTTCAAGTAGAATGATAAGCGCTGATCTCCCATGCCTTCTAGGCAGGCAAAACAGAACGCAGCGCAGTAAACAAAATCCCGGCTGGAAATATAAGATGGCAAACATCAACCAGATCAAGGTCGCATTTTACTCCTTCTTTCTTCTTCCACCTTATTATTTTCCCCTGCTTCTCGTTTGCCTCCCATCATCGCCGGTGGACATCGAAGCGGTTTTAAGTGCAAATTCGGTCACGTGCACAACCCACCTGTAAGCGGTATCACCCTGCCAGGTACCCAGTTGGTCAGCGAACTGCTTACATCAAGCTCAGTACCACGCTTCTTTCCACAATCAAATTTTGCCCCTACCAAGCATTTCCTTTCAGGCTGAAGCCTTTGAATTCGAAAACTAAAATCTTGCATGAAACATATTCTACTCAACATTCCACTTCTACGACTAGATGAGTGAGCAAGAAACAAAACAGCCGACGACAAGGCGGCGTTCGAGCATAATAGAAGTTGAAAGTGACGAAGATATCGCCATAGAGCTGAGTTCCAGTGACCAACAGCGGCGGGACAGTATAATAGAAGTACTCAGCGATGCGGGCCTGGATAACTCCGATGATGAACTAGAAATAGTGGGAGAAGCCCAAGCGCCTCCCGTGGAAGATGATGATTTACAAATTACGGGCCAGACAAGAATGGTTCCCCCTACTATTCAATACCCAGGTGCTCCTATGGAAGCTGTCCCTGTGGAAGAAGAACCTTACAACAGTAGAGATTCATCACATACACCTCCAACCCCAGCGCCACCACGCCGACAAAGGCATCTCTTTGGGCGTGAGTTTATGCGCCGCCTCAGAAGAAGAGTCTCTGGCGAGACAGGCCATAGGTTTACCAGACCTCTTAGTTTCTTTGATCTCCCACAAGAACACCAGAGATCTTTTCTTGATATGATTCAATCCCAGGACGATGACGAGATTTCAAGCTCCATCTTTGCTCGTCTAGAGCGTGAAGATGAACTGGCTCTTGACCGAAAGATTGAGAAGGAGAAGATTTTCAACCGTGATGCCCTTCAGAAAAAGAAGAGAGAAGCCAAAGAGGAAGACAATCTTCATACGACAAATATCGATCCCAAAGACAACTTGCTATGTGAACTTTGCGGTATACAGTTGGGTGAGGGGATTCCAGATGACTTCAAACCCAACCCAAAGTACGACAAAGATCTCGAGAAATATGCCAAAGAGTTTCAGGTACAAGCGCCATGGTTTTGTATGACACAGTGTCTTGAAGCCGATCGTGCACTTTCAAAACGTGTCTTTGTGGCTAAATGTGGACATGTGTTCTGCGGTAGATGTATCAAGAATATCGGTAATCGACCACCTGGGCGCCGTCCAAAAAAGCAAACCACGCAGATATCGCTCGATAATCCTCTTATCAGCGCTCCGCGTAGATGTCCCGCCAGTGGCTGCTCTCATCAGTTCTCTCGTGGTAAACGGGCTTTCACTGAGCTTTTTCTTTAGTCATTTCCTTGGGACATCATTGGCATTTGGGGCTAGAAACATTTATTTGGGCATTGGGTTATCGGTTATGGTTTCAGGTGTGGTAATAGATACTCGTAATTTCGTATATGAAAATTATAAAGTTTAGCATAATAACGCAGCAGAAGTAAAAGTGACACAGTTAATCAACTCTAGCTTCAGACAAGGTCAACGGCTTGATGTTGTTGGAGAAGATGGAAGAGCCGTTCTTGAATCTGTTTATCTTCTTCAATTTCTCTCTTACTACCATCACTGGGACAGTAGATTTGGTGACCAAGTAGTTCGACAATGAACCTAACAAGACACCTTTGATAGCACTCAGTCCCTTAGAGCCGACCACAACCAACGTTGGTTGGAGGTTATCGATAAACTCCAAGATAAGGTGACGAGGTATTGGATGATGAATGATTTCAATGACGATGTGGATTTGTAGCTTTGTCAATTTCAACAAGTTCAACACTTGTTGCTTTGCACGGTTAAGCATATTGAGTCTGGCAGATTCTCTTTCATTTGGCGAGTTACCCTTCAAGTTATGGTTGGCATCGTTATCTTCAATAACACAGACAATGAATAAGACAGAGCCATCGACCAACACAGTACCTAAACACCACTCAAGTGCAAAGATGGATTCGGGACTAAAGTCCATACAAAGAAGGAACATCTTGGGCTTAACCTTTGGATTGATGAGCTGGAAAAAGTTACCACGGGTGATTGTCTGGATAACTCTTGAGTGAGAGATGTTCGAATCCACTTCGCCTTCTTTGATTGTCTCGTTCAATTGGGATGCAAATTCGGAGTCCAATTTATCCTCCACGGCAGATGTGTAGGGTGCCAAAAAGCCTTCAGTATCTTGGCTATCATTCTCCAGTCCTGGTTCCTTCTTCCCAGAGTTTGCACTGTGTTGCCCACGCAATTGCTCGTTCTCTTGGTCAATGATCTTTCGCCTGTAAGCCTGGTATGTTTCCAACTTCTGTCTTCTGGACTCGGCATCCTGATCAGAGTTGTAGAGGTCCAAGCCATCTTTACCAGTAAGAGCATGCTTGTTCTGGGTGAGCTTTTCAACCACATCGAGATCTACATCGTTGCCGATGTTGCGAGCGTTGGCCACCGCTCTCTCGGTAGCGGTCAACTCCTCAAGCTTCTTAATCGTCTGTCTGTCATTCAAGTTGGAGTGCTGCAAGATGGTAGAGATTTCCAGAATCTTTTCGTCTTGACATGCGTAGTTAGGCAAGATGTTGCCGGTTCCGTCGTACTGGAACTTCTCGTTATCGTCGTCATCACTGATATGTTCCTCTTCAGACATTTCGTTTTCCCAAAGAGCATTGGCGGTATCCTCATCATCACCCCGCTCGTTGGGGTCCCTTAACCGCTCCAGTGGGTCATGGTTGGTGATGGACCACTTGATATCTTTATTGTTGAACTCGTCATTCAGGGTAGACGAGGATCTGCTATTGCTATTGGAAGGGGAGTTGGAACGGCCCCTTGACATGGACTTCTGGATGATGGCCAACTTTTCGGCCTCTAATCTGGACTGACGACTGGCCATGGTCGGTATATTTGCTGCTTTGGAAGAGGTCTTTGACGGCGTAGAAAGAGGAAGTATATGTAGATTGTCGCAGACTCAATAGTGTTACTATGTGCCAAGCCCCGCTTACAGCACACATATATTAGGCGCACTGTAAGTGACTTTGTATGCAATTAGGTCATGACTATTGTGTGAAACGGTTCACGTTGGTGATAATAGAGGTGAAAGCAAGATTACAAGAGCGACAAAAAACTCATAATTATGTCTCTTTCTTATCATTGCTGAAGTAAATGAACTTGTATATTAGATTTGCCTGGTTCCTATCGGTAGATTGGCCACAGTGCTTATTGCGCGGTAATCAACGCATAATTAGGAACTCGTTTTGCAACCTTTGCTATGCTCTACTACTCCTCTCCATCTTCGTCTTCGTCACTTTCACCACCAAGATACTCCACCATGATATTGTCTCCCAGCTTTAATTCGTTGTATTCTTCAATGGTCTGTTGGCTGCATGGTAAAACAGCTTTAGGGAAAGGCTTGAACAACTCGAAATTGAAGTCGAACTGCTTGCAGAACTCCTCAATTGTCAACTCAGACTCTTCAACCTCACCCTCTTCAGGCTGCTGGAATAGCTGCGTTTCAACGAATAAGTATAAAGCTACCACTGGAACTGCTTTTGGGAATTTTTGAATCACACGGCGGCCATCTGGAATCTTTAACGATACTCTGACCAGCTCCTTGGGAGCTATGCTTTTAATTTGCTCTTCGAACCAGTTGCTTTTGATCAAGGTGTGAATGAATCTTGTTCTTATCTCTTCTAATTCTTTCTTCAGCTGCTCCTCTTCTTGCTTTCTTTGCTTTTCTTGTTTCTTCTCTCTATCTTGCGCAAGTGATTCCAAGTACGCTTCGTCTTGCTTCTCCTTAAGAAGTCGACTCAATTCCATTTCTTGTTTATCATAACGCTTTGAGACAAGCTGTGGATTGTAATGGGTGACGCTCTTTTTCAAGTTACGGATGACTTTATCCACAAGCTGCTGGTTTTCATCTTCACTATCGTACAAAAGATTAGATTTGTAAATAATCGACATGGATGACATCACCTGTGGATTTCTTGTAACATTTCCAAGAAGCATTACGTATGGAAGCCTTCTCACTCTGTAAGTTTGGGCCACCTCGAAGGCCTCAGGATTTTTGTTAATGTTCGCCACGTAGATCTCATGGTCCGGGCATTCCTCTAATAGCAGTTTCAAATGAGGGGATTGGAGGAGATTGCGGACAAATGCAATGGATGAATCGTCCACCAAGATGGTTGTAAGAAACTTGAAGTCCTTTTGACTCTCCTCGTGGCACTTGTTAAACTCAGCGGTCCTTATGTGGAGCTCTTCACGATTGATTCCTTCTGCATTGCTAACGACATCATAATCTTCATCATATTTGTCCCAGTTAAACAGGCTCGGAAGAGTCTTGTATAGTGGGGACGTGTTCCATCCTAACATGAACTTTAAGAAAGAAAAGAGCATAGAAAATGCCCGGGGTATGATTAAAAGTATGATCCATAGGATGGAAGGCTTGCGAGAAGAAGTATCCAGAGGAGAACTGCTTTCTCCAGCCTTTTCGTTGTTTGCAAATGCTTTTTTAGACATATGAATACCTAGATCGAACTGCCAGTGATTACTCACCTTTGGAGCCTTGGGTAGTTTTGGCAACAAATCGTCTAAAGCAAACTCATCATGAAGATTCCGATGCACAGCTGCCGACTCAAAGCGCTCGAATCCTGAGGCCAGCAGGTCCAGCGGTATAGGTTCCTCTATTGGACTAGGGTTTCTTTGCACGTTATCTAGACCATTCTCAAAGTATGAAAGAACAGCATTGTTCAAGTTGAAGCTATGGTTTTGAAGCAAGATAACGCTCTTATCAGCCTTGTCTTCGTCATCAAGCGATACGTTCGTGATTGCCACAAACTCGTCGAGCACACTTCGCTGTTCGTCAGATAAAGAGTCCATGATAGTAGGAGGTGGTGAGGTCGTATCTGGATATTGTATGTTCTACGTCACAAGACTGCATGTGAGGAGACCTCCAACCCAACGGAATATAGAAAGTATAGGCATTAGTATGACGAAAGCGCAAAAGGCAGAATCTGGAAATAAGGGTGAAATGGATCTTCTTTCAGGAACCTTAGATTCGAAAATTTGTGATTGTTTCGTTGTATTTGTCGTTAGACAGTGGCTGCGAAACCGGAGCTAGTGTAGAAAAGCTCCGGAAATAGACTAAAACCATGTCGAAGTGATCGACAACTTAATGATCTGGCGCCAAATTGTGATAAGTGGAATTCGGAAGATACGAAACTAGATCTGCTGAAGGATTCTTTGTTTTGTTGACTCTCACCTTGAAGTCTACCTCCATACTGTAATCTATAAGTGGAGAACAAGTGAGAATCTCAGTACAGTATTAAGGCGAGCTCCCCTTATCTAAGATCACCAGTATGTCTCTTCAGCAGAGACTGCCTTTCCCAAGCAAAGCATATTTCCTACAGCGTGCAATTTGCGAATCCTTGGCACATCATTCTAAATCTACCTTTTAGTCTAGTACGCACATTCCATACCCTCATGGCTCTGTCTGTGGCGCTGAACTTCCACAAAGTTAGTCTAATTGAATCACAGCCCACTTCCCCCGGTCGCCTCGTATTTCCTCCCTGATTTACTTTTTTTTTTTTTTTGTTGCCATGAAAATCTTATACTTACTTTCTTTTCTCTTTTACTTTTTTTTTTTTCAATCCTAAACTCTAAACTCCCGCCCGATTCTTATCTTTCTCAAGAGAATCGCAATTTTGCAACCAAACCGCGAAAGGGGCACCGTGCCCACTCTGGTGTACCACAAAGCAAGCAAACCACAAAAGTACTACAGATAATTGGACAAACAAGCAATTATACTTTACCCCATTTTCAGTCTCCGCTTTGAAGCAACACATTCTACGAGAAACAAACTTTTTAAAAGAAGAAATAAATATAAAGTTAAAACAACAAGGACATCCGTAGCCCGTGTCCAGTAAGCTTTCCAGGATTTTCCTTATTTTTCCGGTGGCAGCCAGGTGCAGCCAATTCTTTTTATTTTTTTTCTGTTTTTTTCGCAGCCAAGCGAACACGCTCCCAGAGAAGCATAACGGTTTAATACGGGTGGAACTTGTGAAAAAGTAGTCTTTCTGCACCAGCCCTAATAACCGACGTAGCGAAAAAAAAAAAAAAAAACCAGCAAAGAAAAGCAAACCCCACGAGCCCCGTCAACTACCAAAAATATCATCGTCTCACTCCATATTGTCCCATATTCATGGGCCCGCCTCACACGGTACGAGCGGCGGGCGCTGGTGCCGGCTTTTTTTTCGTTCGCACCCACTGGATTTTTCCACCCTCCACACCTCCAAAGACTCACCCAGGCTTGTTATCTACGACTTCTGAGTGGCCTAAGAACCCTTTCCCTGTACCCCAGATGCACTGGAGCACTGCCGCTGCCAGATTAGCAGCACACACGGGTCGCAATCACATGATAGTGTGCGGATCAATGGCTATGGCATGTCTAGGCATCCCCAGGGCTCCGTTGGTGCGACCTATACCGAGGAACGAAATTAGATACCAAACCAGTGCACTAGTAGCCCCAGACACCACACCATTCGAAACAAAACAAAAGGCAACCTTCTCACCAACAGAATGATATCAATGCAAATCAATAAAAACCGTTGGCTTTCTTCTGCCCCTCTTTTCAACTACATCCCCCGCCATACGGCTGTCTCGCTTGTGCTTTGTCCCGCTCATACGGTTAGCGCGACCGGAAAAACGACCATAACGTTTGCTTCACACAATGCTTTTTTCCCTGCCTGTCTGCCTGCGTGCTCCCCCCGAAAAGCCCCATGGCACCAGCTCACTGCCAGTGGGCGCGAGCATATGCCCAGCCGCCGTACAGCTAGCGCATCCTCGGGGCCACCAATGGTAATTTGCAGCCGATGTCTCAGGCAAAGTCCAATTAGGATTCATAGGAACACCACCAATTTCTAGACGGTCACGCAACGGGCAGAGCATAGAGGGACCACCGGCCAAATCTCTTTCTTTTCGATTGTCTTCGGAGGGTCTGATCCGGAACTGGGGGCCCACGCGATTTGCAGCACCGGTTTTTCCCTCTACCGGGCCTGACCGCCGTTTGCTTAATTTTTTTTTTTTCGGTCGCTCTCTGCCTGCCTGTTTGTTAGTGTGCTGCTGCTGCTGCTGCTTTGTGCTGCCCCACTACCCTCGACTTTTCACGTCACCATTGCTGTACATTTTTTTTTTCTTCTTCTTCTTTTCTTTCCTTCTAAATACTTCGTGTTACCCAAAAAGCAACCACTCTTTTTTTTGTTGTTGTCATTAACTCAAAGTAGGGCCAACTAGAATGTCTCGCTTCTTCAAGTCAACATTCTTCAAGACCGCCGCCGCCTCTGCCTCGGTGGTCGGCGCCGGCGTCGTCTACCTTGATTTCGTCAAGACCCCAAACCCTTCAAACTACAAGAACTCCTATGAGCCTCTTCGTAAGAAGCTCGATACTCCTCCCTCGAGAGATGAGCTCTTGAAGACCGTCAAGAAGACTGAAAAATTCGACGTGTTGATCGTTGGCGGTGGTGCTACCGGTACCGGTACCGCCGTGGACGCTGCCACCCGTGGTCTCAATGTTTGTCTCTTGGAAAGAGATGACTTTGCTTCTGGTACTTCCTCGAAGTCTACCAAGATGGCTCACGGTGGTGTCAGATACTTGGAAAAGGCTATCTTCCAGCTTTCCAAGGACCAGTTGGATTTGGTCATTGAGGCCTTGAACGAAAGAGGTAACATGCTTAGAACCGCTCCTCACTTGTGTTCCGTGCTCCCTATCATGATTCCCGTCTACAAGTGGTGGCAGGTTCCTTACTTCTTCGTTGGCTGCAAAATGTACGACTGGTTTGCCGGTCACCAGAACTTGAGATCTTCTACCGTGTTTTCCGCTGAAACTTTTGGTGCTATTGCTCCTATGATTGACACTGCTAACATTAAGGCTGCTTGTGTTTACCACGATGGTACTTTTAACGATGCTAGATTTAACGCTACTTTGGCTGTCACCGCTGTCGACCACGGTGCGACTATCTTGAACTACATGGATGTCAAGCAGTTGATCAAGGAAGATGGTAAGTTGGTTGGTGCCCTTGCTGTTGACAAGGAAACCGGTGAAGAATACAGAATCAAGGCTACCGCTACTGTTAACGCTACTGGTCCTTTTGCTGATAAACTCTTGGAAATGGATGCTGACCCTCAGGGCTTGCCTCCTCAGCAGGAGCAGGCCCCAAGAATGGTTGTTCCATCCTCTGGTGTCCACATTGTTTTGCCTGAATACTACGGTCCTTCCTCTATGGGTTTGTTGGATCCTTCCACTTCTGATGGCAGAGTCATGTTCTTCTTGCCATGGCAAGGTAAGGTTCTCGCTGGTACCACTGATACTCCATTGAAGAATGTTCCATACAACCCAGTTCCAACCGAAGAGGAAATTACTGACATTTTGGGTGAATTGCAAAAGTACATTGTGTTCCCTGTTGACAGAGAGGATGTTTTGTCTGCCTGGTCTGGTATCAGACCATTGGTTCGTGATCCTGCCAAGATTCCAAAGGGTAAGGAGAACGCTGGTACCCAGGGCTTGGTCCGTTCCCACTTGATCACTATCTCTGACTCTGGTTTGCTCACCATTTCTGGTGGTAAATGGACCACCTACAGAGAGATGGCCCAGGAAACCGTTGACACTTTGGTCAAGAAGTACGACTTTGGCGGTAAGAACTTGAAGCCTTGTCAGACTAACAACATCTTGCTTGCTGGTGGTGAGGACTATTCTAAGAACTACTCTGCCCGTTTGATCCACGAGTACAAGATTCCATTGAAGTTGGCTAAGCACTTGAGTCACAACTACGGTTCCAGAGCTGCCCTCATTTTGGAGTTGTACCAGCAGAACGACTACAACAAATTGCCAATTACTTTGGCTGCCACTCACGAATTCCTTCCTAACTCAGAAGAAAACACTGAAGGTACTATTTTGTCCTACCAGTCTTTCGACGAGCCATTCACTATTGCTGAGTTGAAGTACTCCTTGAAGTACGAGTACATCAGACACCCTCTTGACTTCTTGGCCAGAAGAACCAGATTGGCTTTCTTGAACGCCAGAGAAGCCTTGAGTGCCGTTGACGGTGTTGTTTCCATCATGAAGGCCGAATTCAACTGGGATGATGAGACCACGAAGAGATTATCCGACGAGACCAAGGAGTACATCAGCCTGATGGGTGTCTCCTCTCACAAGTTCAACGTGAAAGACTTCGTTGTCCAGTAATCAAGCTTAATGCCCCACGACCAAGGCAATAATGCCTATTTATTAGATTCAATAGATAAAGATACATTCTAATCCTATCGCAGGAAGTGGGTGCAAATCATGTCCTGTAGCTGGGCTATACATCTACTACATAAAAATGTTCAATAAGCCTCACGTGCACGCACGCCTGGCAAATGGTATGAATAGAGTTAGATACCTTTTCTTTATCGTATTCGCCGTTGCAGCATTGTGGTTATCCCGTTTTATCAAAATAGCTCAGTCCCTGAAAATGGTTGCCTCAGATCACCCTTATGCGAAAGAATTGAAGATTGCTTCTCTTGCTGTCAAGAGGGCCTCCGTGCTCACTAAAGGACTCAGTGACTCCATTGTTGAAACCTCCAAGAGTGGAACTCAGATCAAGAATGACAAGTCTCCTGTGACTATTGGTGACTACGCCTCCCAAGCTTTAATTAATCATGCCATTAAGCTCAATTTCCCTTCAGATAACATTGTGGGTGAGGAAGACTCGAAGTCATTGAAGGATGGGTCTGAGGAGGCCAATGCACTTAGCAAAAGAATCTTGGATATCTTGAACGAGGTACAGCAAAAAACTCAAGCATCTTCAGATGAACTCGGAGAGCTTAAAGACTTGACCGAAGTTTACGAAAGCATTGACTTGGGTAACTATGAAGGTGGTTCTAAGGGCCGTTTCTGGGCTCTTGATCCAATCGATGGTACCAAAGGGTTCTTGAGAGGTGACCAGTTTGCCGTATGCTTGGCTCTTGTTGAAGACGGTAAGGTTGTTCTTGGAGTCATCGGCTGTCCAAATTTGCCTGAGCACATTACGCTGAATGAGATCCAATCTGGCAACAAGGGTGGCTTGTTTTCTGCTGTCACTGGCGTGGGAGCCTTCTATACTCCGCTTTTTGAAACTGACGAATTTACTCCTTTGAAGGATCAACAGCAGATTAATATGACGAGTGAAACATCACCCGCCACCTTGAGGGTTGTGGAGGGTGTAGAGAAGGGCCATTCTTCCCACTCGACTCAGTCACAGATTAAACAGCAATTGGGATTCGATGCTGATACAGTCGCAAGACAAACTATCAACTTGGACTCGCAGGTGAAGTACTGTGTTTTGGCAAAGGGTCAGGCCGACATTTACTTGCGTTTGCCTATTAGTGAAACCTACAGAGAGAAGATCTGGGATCATGCCGCTGGAAATGTTTTGCTTTATGAGAGTGGTGGTCAAGTTGGTGACGTTACTGGTGAGCCACTTGATTTCGGTAAGGGCAGACAGTTAGAGTCGAAGGGTGTCATTGCTGCCAACAAGGCCGTATTCTCAAAAGTTATCGATGCAGTAAATAAGGTGTTGAACACTGATGCTTAAACTATGTACAAAATATATCACCAGTCCCATCATTCCGTCACTTCTACGACGTAGTAGTTTTGCTTGCCTGATCTGATGAGGAACAACTTTCCATCAATCAAATGGTTCTCTTTATCGAAAAGTACCACATCGTCTGGATCAACAAATTGATCCCTATTAACGCCAAAGTAAATTCCACCGCCTTTAATCAAGTTCTTGGTTTCACTCTTCGACTTATTGAAAATTTTCGAGAGCAAAGTGCTCATTCTTATGTCGTCCGGATTTGGGAAAGAGCTGAGTTGAACTTTTTGTAAAATACCCGAATTCTTGAACTTTGAAATCAACTTGTCAGCCGTTATGTCGTCATCAAATGGCTGATCAGGGGTGGGGAATAAAAAGCTAGTAATATAAGCCATCTCATCACCGACTCCGGGTCCGTGAATCATATCCACAACTTCTCTAGCAAGCACACGCTGTGCAATTCTGTTACCAGGATCTTCTTGATGCTTTTTCAAGACCACGGAATCGATAGCCTTGGTTGGCAACAAGGTGAGGGCACGCAAGAGCTTACTCACGAGATCATCAGGAGAGTTGATGAAATATTGGTATAACTGATATGGTGTAGTTAATTTGCTGCTGATAAAAACAGCATTTCCTGCCGATTTGCCGAATTTCTCACCAGAGGATGTGGTCAACAAGGGAACAGTCATACCATAAGCTGAAAGTTCAGCACCGTCTTTACCAGCACCACCGAAGTGACGTTGGAGTCTAGAGATCAAGTCAACACCAGCCGTGATGTTACCCCATTGGTCATTGCCTCCAAGTTGAATGTTGACGCCTTCGTTCTTGAACAAATGCCAGAAATCATAGGCTTGCAAGACTTGGTAGGCAAATTCGTTAAAGCCGAGACCCAGCTGTGATTGTAAACGCGACAGAATGGAGTCTCTCGAAAGCATCTGAGAGATTCTAATATGAGTTCCATAAGTTGACAAGAAATCGAGGAAAGTAATCGATTTCCACCATGATGCGTTATTGGCACTGGAGATGTCACCAACTTCAGATGGTTCTATGTGTCTTGACTGAGCATATTTGACACCATTCTTCAAGAAGTTTTGCATCTGCTCTTGAATCTTCTCCACGTTAGTAGTCCTTTCCTTCTTGTCTAGCATCATTCTCTCAGTCTGTCTACCACTTGGATCTCCAACAGCACCTGTAGCACCACCAACAAGGCCCACAGCATCATGGCCTCTCAAAACAAAATGAAGAAGAACCATTAGAGGGAGCAAGTTACCCAAATGCAATGACTCGGCGGTTGGATCAGCACCACAGTAAAGCTTCATTTTCCTGCCATTGGCTTCGGTAAGCTTGTACAAGTCATCATTAGTGAGTGATTCCACAAGGCCTCTATTAAGCAAATGGCCAACCAAAGAACCTTCAAGGTCAGTCTTGTAATACTCTTGTTTCGTAAGTTCAGCCACCGAAGGAACAATGGAAATGGTCTCTGGAGGAGGTTCCACCGTAGGAATATCTGACTGAAATCTTTTACCAGCCTGGAGCCAGATATTTGTAGAGGACCTAAGGGGAGTCCTTGCTATCCTTGGGCCTCTTCTGTGGAGTAATCTGATCATGAGTTAGAGGTGAAATGTTCGCGATCTCAGTAAGTAGTATACTCGTAGGATAAGCAGCAGAGCGGGCTTTATCTCGGCAAATATTGATTTGGAAAAAAGGTTAAATCTAAGAAAATTCGAACAGACACAGATGCAATTTTATGAAATAAGAAGGTTTTCAACCCCTAGAATAACTCTTTTTGTGCATAATCTGCTCAGTGTGTAGCTCCACTATTCGCCTACCACATCGCGCATCTCATCTCTTCTATTATCAGCTTCCTCTACAGCACCATGTCTCCTGGACCAGCACCTGAAGGTTCCGATGGTTCTGGATCCAAGAAAAGAAAGAGGAAGAGATCGAAGAAGTCAACAGCGGAGCCTTTAGCTCAGGAAGCAGACGTTAGTACAACAAGAGTCAACAAGAAGACGAAGTTTGATGAGGATGAGTCTGCTCCACAACCTACGATAGCTGAAGTAAGTCCACCAGATGCTCACGAAGCTGCAGAGGAGACTGATCTAAAGCCAAAGGAGGCTCCTCAAGAGAAGCAAACGCCTAAAACACCAAAAGAGACAGTGCACAAGAAAGAGCATGTGCAGCTGAATGGTGCTGTTACGCAACAGAAACAAACCCCAAAAACTGAGACAAAACAACTCTCCGAAAACAAAAAGCCTTCGAAGAAACCTAAAAGAGCTGTTTTTTACGACGACCAAAGTGACGATGAAGATGACGACGAGAGCTCTGCATTCCAGACTCGCAGGTCTGTTTCTAGAGCTGCCCTTAATGAAAAGGCAAATGCATTATTAGAGGTCAGAAAGACTCTTCCAATCTACCACCATAAAGATAAAATCACAGATTACGTGAAAAATAACCAAGTTGTTGTCGTAATTGGTGAGACAGGTTCTGGTAAGTCCACCCAAATACCTCAGTTCTTGATGCCCCTCAACAAGAAGCGTATCGCCGTCACGCAACCTCGTCGAGTGGCTGCAGCTTCCTTGGCCACAAGAGTCAGTGAAGAATATGGTTGTCCATTAGGTGAAGAAATTGGATATCAAGTTCGTTTTTCTAATGTCACATCGCCAAGAACGAAGGTGAACTATCTTACTGATGGTATGTTGATCAGAGAGCTCATGTTAGATGATAAACTTTCGAAATATAGTACAATCGTTATTGATGAAGCGCATGAAAGAACTGTGCTCACAGATCTTACATTGGGTTTTTTGAAGCAGTTGATTCAAAGTGGAAGAAGGAAAGATCTTAAAGTGATCGTCATGTCTGCCACATTGAACGCTCAACTTTTCAGTAAATTCTTTGACCATGCACCAGTGTTATATGCGGAGGGAAGAATGTACCCTGTTTCTAAGCACTATCTTAGTGGCTCATCGGAGGATATCGTCGATACTATGGTTAGAACAGTCGTCCAGATCAACATGTCCGAAGAGGAAGGTGATTTCCTATGTTTTCTACCTGGCCAGGAGGAAATCGATAATTGTGTGACTATTTTGAATACTATAGCACCTGAGCTACCTAAAGAAGCACCAATGATTAATGCCCTACCACTCTACGCAGCATTGTCTCCAGCTCAACAGATCAAAATATTCGAGAAATTGGGTCCAAGAAAAAGAAAAGTCATTTTGGCAACCAATATTGCTGAAACATCCATCACAGTCAGCGGTGTAAAGTATGTCATTGACTCCGGTTTAAGGAAAGTGAAGGTATGGAGACACCTGCTTGGTTTATCCACTTTGCTTACTACCCCCATCTCTCAAGCCTCAGCAAAGCAAAGAGCTGGTCGTGCCGGTAGAGAAAGTGCTGGAAAGGTTTTCAGGCTTTATTCTGAAAAGCTTTTCCATAACAAGTTACCGAAGCAACAAGAATCTGAAATTGTTCGCAATGATATCATACTTCCTATTTTAACGTTGAAGAAGATGGGAATTCAGGACCTCTTAAATTGGACTTGGCTTGAACACCCAGGTAAAGAGGCAATTTTAGGAGCTCTTCATACCTTGCATTTCTTGGGAGCACTTGATGAAGCTGGCAGGATCACCTCGCTTGGTTACAAGATGGCAGTCTTGCCATTGCCCCCGTCTCTTTCTGCGGTTCTTATAGCAGCATTCAACAATGGCGTTCTTCAGGAGGTTATTGATATTGTTTCTTGTCTTTCTGTTGAAAACTTAATTCTTAATGTTACTGGAAATGGCGATCTTCGAGACGAAATTAACTATAAAAGAAGGCAGTATTGCCCATTGGGCGCCAAGCTGGGTGATTTGATTGCCTTGAAGGAATACTTTAACTACTTCAAAGAGCTCAATGACTCTAAGAATACAGCCGAATTGAAGGCTTGGTGCAAAGAGTTGTTCTTCAGCTACAAAGGCTTCAAGAATGTCATGAGAGTCCGGAAGCAGATCACCGATTACATGTTTTCTACAGTCAACCAAGATGATTCCATTTCTCAAACAGAAAAAGACCTGCAACTTCGAAGACTTCGAAGCCAACTCTCCATTAATCAACCGGACAATGGAAGTGATGATGAAGACGACTTTGGACAACTTTCGAAGTCAATGGACACTGACTCTATCCTCAAGTCTTTTGTGAAGGGATTTGCTTTGAACACTGCAATTGGAATGCCAGACAGATCATTCAGAACTTGTTCCACAGGCCAACTTATCAGCATTCATCCTTCCTCAAACTTATTTGGCAAGACTAACATCGATGCTATCATGTACATTGAGTTTGTGTACACTGCCAAAGCTTACGGAAGAAATTGTTCTGTTATAGAACTTTCATGGCTCCAAGAAGTTGCTCCCCAACTTTTGGGAAGCACTAAAGTCAGCATCAACGAATAGTTTAGAACTTTCATATATAATCATAGATCTCATATACATTTTGCAGCCATTCCTGGTGTACGGGTCCAACTTATGCTCAAAAGTGGTAACCTTGAAACGTTTCACGCATACACTTCATGTCTAAGAATGAGCCTCTCCCATTGATAGTGCCTGATGATGAATATTATGAGGAGGAGCAGCAGACTTCTTACTTGAGTCACGCTCAGATAGGCTATCTCATTTTAATATCGGTATGGGTGCTTTTCTTGGTCTCTATCAATTCGTTTTTTGAGATCTGGAGATTCGTGGTTTCACCGTTAGGGAAATACCCTGAGACCAATGGGTTACATGAACAGCTTGTGAATTTCTTCCTAGCTGTTGACTACTATGTTATGAGCATGTGGTGTCTTTACGTCGTTTTGTGGTGGTGGGCTTTACTATCATGGATTGGTCTCAAATTGTTCAGACAGTCCAAAGGTCTCCAAACGTAAGACCACTCAGGCGCCATCTTCACCGCGTGCCTTGGTCCATTCTGCGCTTCCTGTCTGTCTTCCTTGCGGTGTGCTTGTCTTGTCTGTGTGACGCTGATCAGTCTTTTGAAGTGTCAAAAGCTCTCTATTATGTATGAGTATGAGATCCTCATAGAGCTTGTCATACTTATCATCCTCGTGGTTGGGCTCTATGTTGTTATGCCAAAAGATGAGCATAAGACGAGCATTAAGGTACTTGATATATTTCAGTATCGTTTCTTCGCTCGACACGACACTCAGTTTTGGAATGCGCTTCTCCTCGTTGACAACGTACTTGTTACTTAAATCAACGATGTAGTGGTTACCGATTCCAATGACATAGCTCATTTGCTTTCCCCAGTTATTGCAATAGAGGGAAGGTTCATCAAACACGTTCTCACAGGGGTCTAAGTGCACCCATCTTTGCTGTTTTTGACTGTAGTACTCGCACCAGACGTGATCTTCCATATTCCAGATATAACGAAGTTGAGCGTCCGGTCCAAGAACGGCTTGAAGTACCAATAAGAAGCAATTGACCCATTCTCCACATCTTCCTCGTCTAGTCTCCAAAAGCTTGACAGGGTTGTTTATTCTGGGAAAGTCAACATCAATGTTACAGACATTGCAATGGTACTTTTCGATGTGACCAATTTCATCAGGATTGATTGCCGGAGGTCCAGCCATCCCGGTCAGTTCGATATTGTCGCCATCCTTACCACATTGTGGGCACTGCGGTTTGTTAACCCACTTGAAGAAGTCGTTTTTAAAGAATGCAAGTGTCTCCTGGACGAGGAGGTCTTCGTATCCCCAGATTTCGTCCTTCTGAGACTTCTCCCTCTGTTCTAGTCTTTCGAAGATCTTTCCTAAATCCACGGCGTCCAATGCTTTTTCTGTACTGCCCTCATCCCTATAACGATCCATCAGATGAACCAACGAAGTGATGGTGTTCGCTAACTGTGCATCTCTTCGATCTCTCAATCTAATGGGGCGTTTGCCGTCGAGCTTCTCGGCGTCTTCGAGGACACATTTTGCATAGCATGAAAGCAATCGTTTCCCTAGATTATTCCAATCAGATTCGACGCCCATGATACAAAGTCACAAAAAAAAAAATATGGAATGTAGTTGACACTACTTTGAGATCCTCCACTGAGATCTCTACATCGTATTATACACCGATCAGGCAAAAAATATATATCGACAACTGCAGGACTCGAACCTGCGCGGGCAAAGCCCAAAAGATTTCTAATCTTTCTCCTTAACCACTCGGACAAGTTGCCTAACTACGCAGGAGATAAATTGCGGGTTCTTCTCATCTGCTAAAGCCATATTTTCGCATTTTTTGTCAAATTAGATTGACTAGCCATATTTTATCTAGTTTTCCAGATACAATTGCAAACCCAGAATTTGCAAATTCGGCCGGAAAATCTGACTTTTTTGGATTTTCCTATTGATTACACGTGATATCAATACCGGCTCATAAGGTTTTTGAGACCCACTTCTTATTCAACCAGGTATGGCCAAACAATCAGCGAAAAAGAAGAAGGCTCCAGCGCCAAAGAAGCCAGCAGCCAAGGCAGACAATGAAGTCTCCTCATACAAGCAGAATCCATATATCCATACGCCATTGTATGATCTTTTGCATGTTTTCGAGAGAGCACCAGACCAGTGGGCAGCGAGGTACATTCTCATCTTGAGTGCTATAATCTTAAGAGGAGCAGTGGGCCTTGGGCCTTGGTCTGGGAAGGGTGAGAAGCCAATCAATGGTGACTTTGAAGCTCAGAGACATTGGATGGAAATCACCACCCACTTGCCAATTAACCAGTGGTACTTCTACGACTTGCAGTACTGGGGTCTTGACTATCCTCCTATCACAGCTTACCATCTGTGGCTATGTGGAGTAATTGGCAATGTCATTGATAGCAGATGGTTTGAACTAGATGCATCTAGAGGTATCGAAACCTCCGCTATAAAGACTTTCATGAGGTATACCAGTTTGATAAGTGAATTGGTTGTGCTCTTCCCTGCCATTCTCCAATTGGTCTCTCTTCTTGGAGGTAAGAAGCTTAAGCTTGGAAGAATGCATCAAATTGTCGTCATTGCTATGATAATTTACCAACCTCCATTGATTTTGATTGACCACGGCCACTTTCAGTTTAACTCGGTAATGCTTGGTTTCTTCCTATACTCCGTTTCCGAGTTGATCAAGGATAACTTGTTGATGGCTTCCGTTTGGTTTGTGGCATCTATTTTGTTCAAGCAGATGTCTCTCTACTACAGTCCATACATCTTCTTCTACATCTTGTCAAAGTTGTTCACCCCAAAGCCAAAGCTTGCACAGACAATTGCATCGTTCGATTTTGCTAAGTTCATAGCCGTTGGCGCTACGGTTGTAGCTTCGATTGCGGCAGTTCTTATCCCCTTCTTCATTGCAGCTCAAGATGCAGCTGAAGTTGAGAAGATGGTGAGGCAGATTGTCCTCCGCATGTTTCCATTCGAACGTGGGCTTTTCGAAGATAAGGTTGCCAACTTCTGGTGCGTAACAAACGTTATTTTCAAGTACAGAGAGCATTTTACTCCTGAACAACTCAAAATTCTCTCTCTTGGGTTGACAATTGTCTCAATACTCCCACCATGTTTGATCACTTTCTGGAAAAATATCACTCGCAAAACCAATAATCCCTTGATGTTGATCTATGGGTTCAGCGCTACTGCTTGGGGCTTTTACCTCTTCTCATTTCAGGTTCACGAAAAGACCGTTTTGGTGCCATTGATCCCATCTACCTTCTTGTTACTTCTGACTGATCCTAATATTGTTGGAATCATTCAATGGATAAACAACATTGGTAGCTTCAGCTTATTTCCACTTTTGAAGAAGGATGGCTTAGTTTTGCAGTATGCCACGCTTACTCTTCTCATGAACTGGTTCGTGGGAGGTTTCAGTCTTCCAAGCAAAAGCTTATTGTGGCCAACACAGCTGCCATTGATCGTGAAGTTTGTTATCATCGGAACTTATGCTGCTACTCTCTTCTATCATGTTGTTGAGTATTTCTTCGAGCCTCCTGCCAGCCTTCCTGATTTGTGGGTTATTCTCAATTGTGTCATTTCATTTGGGAGTTTCTCGTTTTTCTACTTATGGTTGATCTATCATTTGGTGAAGCTCTAAGTTATCGACATACCGGCAAGATAGCACCTGGCTTTATCTGCTTGGTGGATGAGAAAAGACCCCACTCTCCCTCCCACAGCTGGCCGTTGCCTTGGTATAATGCTCTCCAAGGTTCATCGAAAGCCTCAAAATAATACCAGTCATATAGGCCCTCCAACTGGTCGCGGGCCTCACATAGCCATGAGGCTAAAAATGAGTTGAAACTTGCGGGGTCTGCAAGTGATTCACCGAAACGCCCTCCATTGAATGGCCAACCTACTTCAGAAATTACAACCTTGGTTGTATCAGGCAAAAGTGGCTTCACATACTGCGTCATGAATTCAAATATCCAATCGCATGCTTTTTCGACAGGGACATTCTCGTAGAACGGGTTTAGATTAACCCCAATGAAGTCGCAACTAGCGGCTATCTTTGGTGACAAGGCAACACTTAGCTCGCTCGTCCCTACTGGAATCTTTTTACCAGCTTGATGCACGAAGTCTTTCACCAGTTGAATATACTGAATATGCATTTCTTCCAGCACGTCATCTCGATACCTTACCTCGTTGCCGACGAAAATACTTTCGAAGTACCTCTCAGGATACTGCGCAACGAGATGCTTCACAGCCGATAGCTCTATCTCATTAGACGATGAATCATTGCTTATCCATATTCCCAAAGCGACCTTCAATGGAACTTGTGTCCTATTAATCGCATTAAGAATGAATTCCGCCTGATTGCATCTTGTGCTATACGTCCTGATTTTGCCAGTTATTTGGGAAAGAAGCATGATATCGGTATCAGCTTCTTCTTGCGAGAATGTGCATTCAGGCTCAAGAGTACCCAGAGGTGAATAAGATATTCCGTCAAACCATGGAGTCATACGCCAATTTGAGCCCAGCCCTTGTCCCCGTCCCAGGCTGTCCCTTATGATATTCGGTATAAAGTCGTACTTCTTTGTAAGGTCGCTCAACATCTTTTCACGATCCAAAGGTTGCATTGAATTAAAGAAATTGGTTGTTGAAAGATTAGAACCTGTGATTGCAAAAATAATTGCAGGTATCAAGCAGCAAAATGAGATGAGTGCTAGTACGAACAAAATGATATTCCCAAAATTCCAGTTCCTTTTCTGGGGCATCTCATCATCACCATCCTTACCACTAATCTCCTCCACTGAGATTTTACTATTTGGAGGATTGATAGAAATGGGGCTTGACAAGCCTTTTGCTTTGGTAAGGCAAAATTTAAAGTCATCGCTGAGAGGCGAAATAGCACTCAATGGCTTGAATATGACAGTACCAGAAGAAGGCTGTCTTTGAAGCTCGACTTTTTGCGGAGAGAACTCCGTCGCCAGTGGATAAGAAACAGAGGCTGGGCGGGACAGCGATGACATTTTGAGTGTCGCGTTGAAAGCAGGAGACAGAAGAGGAATATCGTCCTTCTGTAAAGCGTTCCCAGCCGTCAATTGATCCATTGCAAGTGCCTTCAACTCTGGATTGGACTCGATTGGGGACCCTGCATTATCATGAGAAAGGCTGTGAAAGTTATCGAAAGGGTTGGATAATCTCGAAACCGGCGCCGCAGGGGTTGCCGCCGGAATCGTCGCTCGTCGCTGACGAGAAAGCATCGGTGGCAGTGGCATCTGGGTTTGAAGGAATCAGTCGAGTTTGTACGTAAAAAGTGACAGGAAGAATGGTTGCAAAAAAAGAGCCTCATGAAGGGTAGTAATGTACAGGAAAGAACAATTGGCAAGGAGTGTAGGTTCTAGGCAAATCAGAGGGGCACAATCAAGCGAATAGAATGTTTTTCAGGGATATTATATAATGGGGATGAACAATCTCGTCACCAGCAGAGATCTGCTCTTCTAAATATGCACAATAGCGGAAATCGGTGATGGCGCAAGATTTCATGCCGACTAGGTAAATCGAACTGAAGCGTAGTGTAGATGAGAAATCCGTTATGAAAAAAGCTTGAGGCGCTAATAGAACCGTGGGTTTGAAATGTCTTAGCACTTGCAGAAACCAACCATAATGTTACCAAAGAATGCAGCAGTAGAACTCAAGCAACCTTCTCCAGTAGATGGGCAACAAGCATCACAGGCACCAAAGCAAATACAACAGTCCTGACAGAACTCAGTACATTCATTAGTGTCTCTATGGTATCCAGACCACGTCTCTGATACTGTTTGCATGGACGGACGACCATCCTCGCCAATAGGAGACTGGGGCTCAGGCTCAGCGTCTATGACCTTATCCAGGTAATCCTGGTATTGATCTCTGGATGCCTGAGGTTCGTCATTTTCCTGGAAAGTCAAGTGCTTCGAGTCCAGGTAAGAGTCTGTGGAATGGCTCGACATCAGCGAGTGGGATCTGGAATGGGGTGATTGAGGCAGCGGCACAAGCGAGATCAGAGGAGGGTGTTATGGGACGTTAGGGGAACGTTTGGGACGGAACCGCAGGAAGGGGAAGTTGTCAGGAAGTTAGGATGGAACAGCAAAGGAAGATGATGAGAAGAAAGACGAAGGGGCCGGAAACTACGTTGATTCAAGCAAAAATTTAGCCTCAGTGCGTGCATATATATTTGAGGGAACCATAACCATGGAAGGGTCAGAAGTGTACCTTCAAGCAATATAGGCGGGTCGCGATGAACTAAAAAAAAAAAAAAAAAAAAAAAAGCAAGAACGTCAGCGCCTCCTCGCCAAGTGGAGCTATATAACAAATACACCACAAAAACCATATATTGTAGACTGGGAAGGAAAAAGAAAGGCAAGCACACTAGCGGGGATGGATCTTTTACGCAAGAAAACACAGCTTCTACAGCTCTACTACCCCGACTACTCTGCTGATGTTCTCCGGGATATCTTGGCAAGTTGTAACGGTGACGTGGACCAGGCAAGGGTGTTGATCGAGGGGCCCAAGCATCAGAAGCTGACGGGCCAAATCCAACGAACCCTTCCAGTGAAGGCGAAACGAAAGTTGGAGGTAACGGCAACGCCACTGCCACTGTCTCTGGCGCTGGTGGTGGCGCCAGAGAACGCGAAGAAACGTCAAATCACTAACCGGCTGCCTCAAATCACCTTAAACACGCCAGAAGATGTAGAAGTCCACTTGGGCGGCTACGCGCTGCTCTATGTCAATTTTTTCCCCAAAGAACTTGCAAATGACCTATTAAACGAACTTACAGAGTCTAAACACAAATTCAAGTATCGCCAGTTTTATCTCTTTGGCAACCTCTGTCAACTGGATGTTCTGGTGGCTCCGTTTGCAGCCCGCGACAATGATTGCCCTACAGTGGTGTACAACGGTTTGCCTGTGCAAGGAGGAGACTCGCCAGGCCCCCATGAGTATACGCGCCATTTCGAACTGGCTGCAAAATACTTGGAGGAGAAGATGAACAAGAGCATAATACCACTGAATCCTCGGCTTCCGTATCAAAGAAATGATAAATGGTCGGCTGAGTTTTGTGTGGCCAACATGTATGAAAAATTGAGTAACCATTTGGATTGGCACTCTGATCGGCTCTCCTATATTGGGCCGCACAACTACATCGCCTCGGTACTGTTAGGTCTGACCCGAGTATTTAAACTTCGATCGACCCATAAGCCTTCGTCTCCTGTGTACCTGGTGCCCCTTCCTCATAATAGTTTATTTTTAATGAAACCAGGCTGTCAAGAGGAGTTTAAGCATACTTTGGGACCGATGGGGAAGCTGTTACTGTTGCATCCTCAGGTAGGCACTCTACGCTTCAGCCTCACTTTCCGCCACTACCCTGCCGACTTTATACGAAACTTGCCTCGCTGTCGATGCGATCTCCCCATGATGCTTCGACGGGCTTTTAAAAGTCCAGAAACCAAGGGTTTCTATTTTTGGCTGTGTGAGAATGTGTACCAGAACAAGGACTGCGGAACTTTCCATTGGGCAGACTTCAACAACCACAAAGATCATTTTGTGGCTAAGTCACAGGACTTGGCGTCCCGGTGGATCGCTCCAGAATAATTTATTAATGATAACGAATGCCTTACGTTTCAACGTAGAATTTGGTTGCAAAACCGAAAAAAAAAAATAACGACAACTGCAGGACTCGAACCTGCGCGGGCAAAGCCCAAAAGATTTCTAATCTTTCTCCTTAACCACTCGGACAAGTTGCCTTGTTACGATTACGAATAATATCAGCACTAACCGGTAATGTTGTTTCGTGATATGTACTTTATACAACATTTTTAAGACATCATCCTATTGCAAATGTTTCAAAGATACATCTGTAGAAGTTTCAGCCGTATAGACCCCCGGAAACTCGAGTTTGGCCATATTGAGCTCAATTGCTGTCTTAGGTCACTTTAAAGACCATATTTTGAAACTCTGCTTGTTAAAGTACCTCTAGATTAAGTTTCATGATAATTCTTGATTTGTGGTGTATTTTTTTGTCATTTGCAGCCAATGTGTGGGAATCCTAACATGGTGCGAAAGTGATAGTTACATATATACGGAAACTACAATCTCAAGTTCATGAAACCATTTGACTAGCGCAGAAAAAAGAACCTCACCATTAAAAAGCAAACTTTACCACATTAAAGCAATGACAGTGTACCATTGTCTGAGCTGCCAAACTCCAATCAAGTTGGATGACTCTCTTAACAAGCTATCCAAGGCACAGAGTGACCTTATCATTAAGAAAGCCACACAAGCTCCCAAAGTTCCTTTAGCTCCACCAACAAATTACATACCTCGTGAGAGACTTGACCTACTAGAGGAGGCATTGAAGGATAGTCCACATGATGCTGTCCATTACAAGAACGAGAGTAACCTAGTCAAGGAGAAACCACTGTCCTACGACTCGAAGCACTCATACGTGTATATCTCTGACAACGAGGAGTCGGAGCCAAATAATGAAACGGAGAGGAAGAACTCCGCTACTCCTGACCATGAGGACCAACTACCTGATTTCTCTCGTATCAAGTCCTTGGGTCTTGTGTTCGATATCTTATCTCAGAACCAAGACGTTAGTCATCCTATGAGCGCTGAGTGTGCCCAGCTTCTCATCAACAACTACAAGTTCAAGTTTGACCAAAGCCAGCGGGAGAAGGAATACTACATTTCTTTCTTGAAGAAGCTCAAGGAAAGAGAAGGTAATTACTCCACTTCTGCTGAGGCTGAAACCGACTCTAAGTTGGCCGAGGCTGCTAACGAGCTAGAGCTGCTACGTCTCCTCGAGCAGAATAAACTTCAAGAACTCGAAGACTTAGAAAAGACTCACGAAGACTTGCAAGATCAGCTTCGGGACCTAGACCAGCAACTTGAAACGCTCAATTCTGAGAGTCTCAACGATGTACTCCTGCTAAAGAATACTCTTACGATGGATTTATCACAAAAGCAGAGCCATCTCGACCATTCTAAAGCCTTGTACCAAAAACAACTAGATCACTTGGACTCCCTACGGACACTCAATATTTTCAATCGCTTGTTCCAGATACTGTTTGATGGCGAGGAGTCTTACGGAAGGATAAACGGGTTCAGACTCGGGCATAAAGTACCTTGGCCAGAGGTCAACGCTGCACTCGGCCAAATTGCACACTTATTCAAGTTCCTATCTACCAGACTAGCGTTTGATTTGGAAGGCTACAAACTAGTTGCAATGGGCTCAAAGTCTTACCTCGTCAAGACGTCTGCTAGACAGACTACCGAGGATGGACGTAGCAGGAGCTCCTCTGTTCTCCAGTTACACTCCACCAATGAGTTCACCCTTGGGAAGCTCTTCAACTTCAACAAGCTTGATGTTTCTATGATTGCACTACTTGACATTGCAAGCCAATTCGAAGCAAAGATCACCGAGCTTGACGAGGAGTTTGAACTACCTTACCCAATTGCCCCAAACCACGATAAAATTGGAGGCAAAAGCATACGCGTCACGCTGAACAACCGCTGGACGGAAGCGTGTAGATTCTTATTAACAGACCTAGCGTGGATGCTTACGTTCGCCAGTGCGAGAGACGACATACCTACATAGTTAATAGCGCGAGCGATTTTTGCAGCCATCCTTTTCCTACCAACCACTTCTTCTTTATCGTCATGTTAAACACGTGGCGTGTTCTGCCGTACAAATACGATTTATCTGATCTCTCTGGTATCTGTGACCATTTCTTAGGCAATGCCCTTCCCAGCACCCCAAGAAACTCGGGTTGGCAGATTTACCAACTGCCTTGTCGAGATCTTGAAACGCCTCCTGCCTCTACTCCACCAAACCGTTTATATCTTATGGCTGCACGGTCCCGGAAAGTTCCGCTGCTGCCTTACCATATCTCAAAGAACAACTCTCCTTACCGGTCGGCAGAATGTTCCCGTGCATTCTGCACTTCTGAGCCGTCGAGATCTCCCACCTTCAAAGAACTCAGTGACATCACCAAAGCCATCAAGCAGAAGTATTCAGGATCTTCCTCAGTATACAAAGCCTCTCCTGAACAAAACTTCGCCCCATTGGTCCCCCAAACCTTTCAACATGCGCATATACTGACGGAGGGCTCGCCACAGCAAAAAACACCAACGGTGACGCAGAAAATGACACCTACTTTGACACGTAAAAAGAAGCTGCCTAAACCGTTCATTCCACCGGAGCGAGTCTCTGAACGAAGGAGAAACGCCGGCTCTAAGCCACCGAATCAAACCACCTCTGGTTGGTCTTGCAACCGCGAGGAATCTGGCAATGCAGGTACCAAAAACAAGCATGAGGCTAGGGCGGCGCTTTCTCCTATCAAACCTAACACAGGTTTTCCCTCGGTAGTAGGAAAAGGCAGACTGAAAAAGATGTCGTTTCTCCGCCACTTGAAAACCTACAAAACCGCACCGGTTGTGGGTTCTGGCTCGGGTACCGAGGCGAAGCAGAGGCTTTCGCAGCCAGTTGCAAAAAGTAACCCAGGCCGCCGAAAGAGCACAAAAACTACCAGCACACGAGTAGGAAAACGAAACCCGCTGCGTAAGGCAAAGACAAGGCTCGACAGCGGTGATTCTTCACTGGAGGACGAAATTTGCAAGAAAGCCACCACCGCCAGTGGCTGTAGTACTGCCCACAAGGCACCAGCAGTCTCTCGGGACTACTACGGATGTTGGACTTGCAGAGTTCGACATCGTCCGTGTCCAGCTGACGGCCCGCCGTGCAAGACTTGCAGGCGGTTCGGCTACGAATGTGACATGTCATTGACACGCCCAGCATATATTAAAGATCCAAAGAAGAAGAGGAAACGAATGAGGTATCTTCAGGAAACGCGCCAGCGCTAATCCGTCAAAGTTTGACACCGGTGCGGGTTTTCTTACCTGTCTCATTCTCCTTCTTGTTCTGTGTACTTTTTTTTTTTTTTTTTATTTTTTTTATACTATTCTCCTGCACCTTCTGGCCCTAAACACAAGTTGCAGGGCGAGCCTTCGTTTCCACTCCGATTCTTCCCAATACTCCCTCGAACCCACGTCGTGCAATCCACTCAGTTTCTGCCATGAGATCGTACCTTTGGTCTACTCTTGTCACGCTTTTCTTGGTGACGTTTGCTGAGGCCTTCTACTTGCCGGGAGTGGCTCCAACCACTTACGCAGAAGGTGACAGAATTGAGTTGTTGGTCAATCATTTGACCCCGTCATTGACCCACCTCACCACCACCAACCACAGAGAGAAAACGAGGACTCAAATATATTCATATGACTATTACTATCCAAAGTTCCAGTTCTGTAAACCTGCTGGTGGCCCCAAGAAGCAGCTGGAGTCCCTCGGAGCCATCATCTTTGGTGACAGGATCTTCAATTCTCCATTCGACATCCTGATGTTGAAGAATGAGCACTGTAAGACGTTGTGCCCAACGAAATATAGTAAAACGGATGCTGCTTTTGTCAGCCGAAACATCAGAGCAGGCTACAATTACAATTGGATCATTGACGGTTTGCCTGCTGCTAAGATCGTGAAGGACATGAGAACAAGCACTGATTTCTACTCTTCTGGTTTCCCAATTGGTGAAGTTGATGACAGCAACAGAGCTTATCTTTTTAACCATTTCAACATCAACGTTGAGTACCATAAGAGAGCAGAGGGCCAATACAGAGTCGTTGGTATCACTGTTGCTTCTTCTTCCATGGACAGAAGCAAGCTCGACAAATCAAAGACCGCTGCCGAGGACTTGTGTAACCCTAAGTTGGCCCGTGTCATGTTGTCGAAAGACACTGAGAAGGAGGTTTTGTTCACTTACTCTGTCACTTTCCTGGAGTCCTCGACTGCTTGGGCTACAAGATGGGACAAGTACTTGCACATTTATGATCCAAAGATTCAATGGGTTTCCTTGATCAACTTTTCTTTGGTGGTCATTATTTTGGGTGTCATCATGGCCCATATCTTGGTCACTACCTTGAAGAACGATATTGTCAAGTACAACGAGGTGAATTTGGACGATGATGTTGCTTATGACAGTGGCTGGAAGTTGGTGTACGGTGATGTTTTCAGATCGCCTCCTAACAGAATGCTTTTGTCTGTTTTGGTTGGAAGTGGTGCCCAATTGTTCTGCATGACTTTGGTGACCATTTTCTTCGCTGTCTTTGGCTTGTTGTCTCCATCAAACCGTGGCTCCTTGTCCACTTTCATGTTTATCCTCTTCATCTTCTTCAGCATTGTCTCTTCATATGTGAGTGGCTATCTTTACCGCTTCTTCGGTGGTGAAAATTGGAAGGTTAACATGTTAATGACTCCAACCCTCGTACCTGGAGTCTTGTTTGGTGTCATTGTGTTCTTGAACTTTTTCTTGATCAATGCCGGATCATCTGGTGCCATCCCTGCCGGAACTATGCTTGCCATGGTTCTTATCTGGTTTGCCATATCTTTCCCATTATCCGTCGTTGGTTCGATTCTTCAGTCCAAGAAACCTATCCTTCTGGTTCCAGTGAGAACAAACCAAATTCCAAGACAAGTGCCTCAACAGCCATGGTACTTGAAGACAGTTCCAGGCATGATAATGTCTGGTCTTTTCCCGTTTGGATCCATTGCCGTTGAGTTTTATTTCATCTTCTCGAGTATCTGGTTCAACAGAATTTTCTACATGTTCGGCTTCTTGTTTTTCTGTTTTATTTTGATGATTTTGACAACCGGCCTTATTACATTGTTGTTTGTGTACTACACTTTGTGTAGCGAGAACTACAAGTGGCAATGGAAGGCCTTGCTCATAGGTGGAGGCTGTTCTGTCTATGTTTTCCTTCATTCCTTGATCCTTGTCAAGGGAGCTTTGAAAGACTTTACATCGATGGTGTTATATCTTGGGTACACCGCTGTGATCTCGATTCTCGTTTTCTTGGTTTGCGGCTCGGTGGGCTTTATCTGTGCTTTATTCTTTGTCAGAAGAATTTACTCCCAGATCAAGATAGATTAGGAATACTTGGCATACCAGTGTTCTATGAATGTACAAAAACCTAGCATAAAATAAATTGTTCTACTGCAACTTGAATGAAAGGAAGTAATGCATGACTATGTAAATCAGAACCATCCATCCAAATCTTCTCTTTGAATGAAGGTAGTGATGGTCTCCGAGACCTCGCGTCTCCAGGCATCGAAGTTACCAACCCTGGAGGTAAGAGAATCTCCTGCTGGGGGTCCTGAAACACTATTGAACTGTAGCTTATGGTGGTCGATCTTGCTGAGAATGAGGGTGATCGACGTCAGTCCCAAGCCGCTGACATTGACAGGCTCGTTAGCTGGCGACGATGGACTCAAGTTTGGATACTTATTAGGGCTGCTCAAAGTAGTTCTCGCGTTAGTAATCGCATTGAGGTTATTGTTCACGTTACTGACGAGTAAGTTATACGCAATGGAAAGGTCACTCATTATCTTGACTGACCTAGTGTAAAGCTCACTGTCAGTTGCATATCTCATCAATGGGTCCACGAGAAGCTTACAAGCTTTGATAAGTTTGAAGGACTGCCCATAGCTGAGGTTAAAGAATGGCCCAATAAGGTCACCAGCACTTGTGATAGACTTGTTGTTTGAATAGATTGTGGAAATATAGTTGTCGAAGTTAAGAAGTGACTGAGTAAGTTTCTTGAGTAGACGGCTTATCTTGAGTTGATGATCATAAAGCGCATCATGGAGACTGTCATCCGCATGATGAGGACTACCCGCCGGCGGGTGTGCTTCAAAAAACTTCATCACTTCTTGTAAATTATCATAAAGCTCGTATTTGTCTTTGATTAAAGACACAAAAAGGGACGCAAAGTTAGGGACCATAGAATTGGTGGGGTTATTTGGTGATGTTTTAACCGACCAAGACTCCCTATACCTTGGCTTCGGTGAAGAAGACAAGACAGAATCTGCCCTCAGCATAACTAGATCATTGATCACCATGGATGCTTGCACATTATAGTAGAATGGCAGTTGAGAAGCCTCTGATGGCATCAACATGGCAATATTCCGTATGAATAAATCATAGTTCGATGGGAGAATCAGCAGTGAGCCAAAACTTAAACTGTAGGTGTTGTCAATCATGTACAAGCACATGTAGAGTCTTGGCAAGTAAAGCTGAACATCATCTGGACTGAGGCGAGTGGAAGCTGGATCCCTAACAAGCGTGGCAAAGTTTTCGAGGAGCTTGAAATCGTTAAAAACTGAGGCTGTCATTGCAATGCCCAACGAATAAACGTCGCCGTTTATCAATATCGTATAGTTAATGAGAACCAACGTCGAGAAGAACACGATAAGGAGATCATCATTAACCATAATCCCATTGTGGTTGAAAGGATAGATGGACATGACGCTTCTGAGCAAGGCAATCAGGTTACTTAATGGAACATGCTGATAGTATAACAAGTTATTAAGGGCAGTTCTGAAAAGTTCAACAACCATAGATGTATGCGCAGATGGATCGTTAATCAACGTATGGACAATCTTCACTATGAGTGGCTGGGAGAAAGGAAGTACCGAAAAATTGGCGTGGTACTTGGTATAGTACATATTAATATTATGTTCCAAGGAATGGAACGGGAGTGCAACCGGATTATTCTCTGGTGGTCTTTGATGCCCATTATTGTTGAAGTGCAAGGGTTGTGGGGAATGCTGGAAATGAGATGGCTGAGGTGGGTGAGTGTTGTTGAGATCAAGCAGCCTATTCATCTTCCCATTTAATGACAGTAGCGACGAGACAGAATTCCGTGGTGAGAGGCTGGCAGAATATGCTCTGGACCGCGAGGAATAATAGTCATCATCGGAATCAGACATGGCCATATCGGAATTTCCAGTCGACTTGAGGGAAGAAAAGCGAGATCTCGACCCGGAAGTCAGAATTGAGCTGACTGAGTCAACGGAAGAGCGTCTCAGATTAGACGCCAGTCCGTTCCTCAGGTTTGATGCAGAGCCGTCCAGACCGTGGGAATTTGAATTTGGCATTTCATAAGGCACGGTCCACAAAGGCCCCCGAATTTTAGGGTCCTTCGTCTCCATACCAGGGCCACCATGTGGACTCAAAGGCACAGAAGTTCCAGAGGGAACCTTCAGTACGGGCACCGAAAGTTTAACTGGCTGTTTGGAAGGTTGTGGGCCGAGGAGTGGCGGTAGTATAATTGGGGACGAGGAAGATTTTCCGTTGGAGAAAGTCAGACGATGCAAAAGGGGTTTCGTAGGAACCAGCAGTGATGAGGAGACGGATGAAACGGAGCCTGACCTTTGGTCGGAATGTGCATTTGGAGGAGAACCTGTAGGGATACCTTGGGCATTGGACTCAGGCTTGGAGGTATCAACAGACTTCAGACGAGGTCTGCCTTGAAGCTTTAGAACTGATGTATGATGGGTGCTCGGATACCCAGCCGTCTGGTCGTCCATCTTATCAACTAAATCACGAATGTATCCCTTAGAAGGTCCACGCTTCAAAGGAATCCTCGAGAAGGTACATGTTTCGGCATTTTTCACACAGTTGGTACATATTTTTGTCACTTTTTGGAGGGTTTGCAGAAACTCAGCATCACAACGGATCTTCTTACGTCGACAGGCATCACAGGCCCTAGACACTTTTGATCGTTTGCGTGGGAGGCTGTCTTTGGAGGATCTTTCTTCGTCACTCATCGCCGGGTAGTGAGGGAGACAGAGGGGGGGAGGGAGAACTGGCTGGCGAATAAGAGCGCCGGAAAAAGTAAATATGGAGGTTAGAATTCGCTTGAAACTGGAGGTGTTAATCAAACAATGCTCTTGAAGTAGCGTAGTCCAGGCGTTGTCCTGATGATACACCCAGTAAGTTAAAAGTGAAAGTATGGGGTAGTATTCGGGAGAAGAAAAATGAGAGGAATTGGACGGATTTACATTTTCTCCGTAGGAGTGCACCGTGCAGGCTAGGGTTCGTAAATTATGGGGGAGGGTGGAGTGGTGTAACGCGGGGACTGCCAATTTTTCTGCAGTGCTCATGCCTCACGAGCCTCACGTGAGAGATCTATGGTTACTTTGACAGCTTATGGTTAGATGTAAAGGCGTGAGGAATTGACTTTACACCACTTTTGAAAAGCTTAAAACGTGGCTAGGTTATACAAAACCACATATTGTGATAGTGGTGATGTTTCAGCGCAGAAAATATCGCGAGAAGTAAATGACGAAAGCAAGAGAGTCGGTTTCGGTCACGTGACATGCCTGTTTCTCCGGGGAAACGGCCCCCGGGGGGCCACGCAAGGCAGAAAAACCTGTAGCAGGAAGCACCAACTCGGAAGCGGGAGTTTTTCCTGACTAGGACATTCGCCGCACCTCCACTGGCAAATAAATGTATGGACAGCCTCACTATAACTTTTCGCCTTGCCTAGTAATTTTCCAAAAAATCATGATGCCGTTCTCGGATTAACTGTTGCACCCCCTCTCTTTAGCCACCACCTATGTTCGCCCACTGGTTTAGCCCAAGGAATATTGCGCTTCACTATGGAACGTTACCAAAAAAGCGCACCCATTTTTTTTGTATGTATACAACATCGGAAAAATCAGCCGGGCCATGGTGCGGCCATACCCCATACTTTGCAATGCCCACGCCTTTTTTTTTTTTTCTCCCTGGTGGGGGAGCCTAGCGAGGGTTACATTTTTCCGGATTCATCGCTTCTCGGGAAGGCGTTGGTCACGCACTGAAACCACGCCGTGAGGCAAAACACAGTAGGATGATTTTGCGGCTTAAGTTTAAGCGTTGTGTTTTTTGTTTTTGGGGTCCTTGGTAGACGACAGAAATCGATCACGGAAGCTTGGAGCCAATAGGGGTCCGGACAAATGGGCGGTTACCTAAGGTGGACACTGGTTGAGAAGGGTATCCTTTTTTCTCCGGGACACAAGGCTCACTAACTATATTCCTTAACGCATACGTTGAGTGCAGAGGCTTGAATGCCGCCCCCCACCCTGCTGTAAAACAAGCTAAAAACAAAAATAGTGAAAAAAAAAAAAAAAAAAAAAAATGCAACACCGACATTGCTCTGGGTAACAATTGACGGCATTGGTGGAACAATTATCGGAGAAGTTGTGTTGCACCCGTAGCCGTCATATGTGGGCGGGTCAGTATGGGTAATATTTTTCACTACCGGAACAACCTGACCGGGATTGGTCCGGGTGGCTCTACCATTCTTGGTGCCGCTATTAATTTCTTCTGTACGGCTCGGGTGGTGAATAAGTTCTTGCCTTGGCGGAAAGGGCCACACCACACCTTGCCAAGTTACAATCGTTTCGATTTGTGGGGTCAATGGCTTCCTGTTTTCCATACTGCTCGCTTCTATATACGGAACACAATTCCGTAGCTGTCTAAGGAGTTTTGGATAATCTACTGTTGATGTCTGCTGCTTTTCAGTTTTAGCTCTATATACTTTTTTTCTTTTCGAGGTTCTAAGAAAGGGGCCCTGCAACATCCGTTAACTCAAGACTTCTACGGACGTAAAGTGCGCCCAATCTGGTATTCATACTCAGCGGCTACTTCTATGTATACATCTCGGAGTTTATGTCTTCGGGCGGGTTCCCCAAGTGAGGCCTTGTTTAGCGGAAATGACCTACATGAAGGGGATAAAATATTGGTTTGGGCAGTGTTTCTTGTTTTAAGTAACTTCCAGCGGTGAGTGTCTTCTGAATACATACTCTTCCCTACTATGTGGCACAGTTCACCAACATGGAAAGTATCCATTTATCCATTTGTCATTAAACATTCTAGACCTCCAAAATGATCACTTCATGCTCTGATCACTTCCTTAAAAGATGTAAGTGGCTTGTTCAGTGCAAATCTTTGCTGTTCATCTCACTGTCTATTGCTGCCTACCCGCTCCACATTCTATGGTGTGCGCGTACACTCTAGATACTAGTCATCTTCTGTTGATCTTCAAGCAACATACATGGCACACTGGCCACCATATTCTAACCTAGTCGTACCCATAGTAATAGTGATATGTCTTGCCTACTATAACTATGCGTCTTGCTACGTCGTGGCCTATAAAGAAATATACCATCACCATTCCAAAGCAGGCGCAGTGGTGATATGGGTATTTGAATGCCTACTACAGTTGTGCTTGTTCGGTACATGGCTAATAGTGCTTGCTCGAGGGCCAGGTACCTCTCCAAAGATTCCTGTTTTCGACATATACGATACCAAGGATCCAGATCTACTGCCTGTTCCAGATATCTTCTTGTGTGACGAGCAAGGCTATCCATACTGGTGTTCCTCTTGCAACTCCATCAAGCCCAAGCGTTCCTTTCATATCAAGGGACTTAATCGCTGTGTTCCTCGATTCGATCACAAATGCATCTGGATCGGCACCAGTATTGGAAGAGATAACATATTATTTTTCTTGCAGTTCCTAGTCGAGTTTGGTAGCCTTTTCATCATAGCCTTGATATCGGCTGCTGCTACAGCTCGGCCAGCATTCGATAGAGATTGGCAAAACATACCTCATTATGTCGTTATATTTGCATGTTCAGTTCTTTGGTTACCAATGATTCTTGGTCTTTTACTTCAACAATTTGCATTTGCATTTACTAATAGAACAACTATAGACGATATTAGCATGAAACAAGCAAAAAAGTACAACGAGTGGAGGAAGGGGGATGAAAGTAACTTACCCAAATGCCTTCGAAATAATTATCAAAGAGAGGAAACAGGCGTGCGCTATGTCAATCTCAAGACCAAATCCTCGCGTGTTGTGGTGCCGTTCTTCATTCAAGACGATCCATACTCTGAGGGTTTCACACGGAATGTAACCCGTCTAGTGTATGGTGAAAGTGACAAGGCGTTATTCTGGTCAGCGATGTTCCATATTTGCTTTCCCTTCGGACCTTTATTGGTTAAGAGAAGCGTCCTGGAGGTTGAGACATATGATACCGCATCAGAGCCCTTCAGCAGAAGATTCTTGGAACTCATCAATAAAAAGGTATCAAATGCCGATTGCAAAGACCCTATTTATCTCCAAAAGGACATAAGTCAAACGAACTAGCCTAAGCATAGAACAACAGTCCAATCACGAACTAGATCCATGAATCCAATATCTTCTCCTTCTGAGCGCCGTTTCCATACCTCAAAAAGAATCTGCTTGGATCTCCAATAGTTATGCTTTCTGAAAGTTCTATGGCTCCAAATACTTCGACAACGTTGTTGTAACTTCAGATTCGTGTGAATATCTATATCACATCCACATACTAATATAGGCCAAAACGAGGGTGAAAAGAAGAACGGCTCCTTGCGTTTTTGTAGTTCTTCAGATAATTTTATAAGCTTCTCCATGGAATCCATGCATGCATGTATGTGGGATTGGGTAGTTGTGAGAGAGCTTCCTGGAATCAACCTTTTGTAGTAGACTTTAAGTGCATGATAAACGCCCATCACATTATAGTAGAGACCCTCGTGGAACAGAGAGTAAAAGGTTTTAGTAGCCGTATTGGTGATTGGATCGTATTCGTTGTCATAAAGCTTCCAATAGCTCTCGACATTCCAGTTGAGAATTTTGTCTTCTGTGTCAGCACATACTCTCGGGTAATTTCTTGGGAAGAAACCTTGAGTTTGGAAAACTCTTTTGTGATTGGTAAGCTGCACAACTTCGTGTAACAATTGAAGCAATGATTTTGGCAACCCATAGGAAACATAGACAGAACGATCACCCAATTCCGGGCAGATTGGGCTGGAGCTCAGGTGCATCGTACTACGGCGCAACGGGAGGGATGGAAGCTCGGTGTGGGAAGCTTTCCTCTGACGATTGGACTTCTCGTTAAAATGCACAGTGAACGAAAGTGGGTTCTTATCGTCAGTTGTTCCCGCGGCAACCAGAATATTCTTTGGCCTTTCGTTCCCTTCAAGGTTATCGCTCTCTTCACTCGTCGAATCGTACAGTTCAACATCCGATAAGTTCTTCGATAAATCATAGTTCTCGTCCAAGTCTCGGTATCTCTGCTGACGATCTTTATCAGGAATCTCATAGTTGAAGATAGTCACCGCCTGAGTGGAATTGTAAAAGATCTGCAAGATTTCAAAAACACTTCGAAGATATTTGTCGAGTGTTGTAAGTTTTCGCTCAACTTTTCTCAAACGACTCTTGACAAGGAAATCGCCAATAGCAAAGATGAGCTCATAATTTTCATAAACACCAAAGAGATCATCGAGATTGATTTGGAGTAGTAAGGCTAGCAACAAGCATGTCTCGTAGTTATCAATCTCTGGGTACAGCGAATTATTGTCGTACTCATCCAAATGGTAGTTCAATATGTTTATGCCCAACTTTCTCATTTCAATGGCAGCCTTCAATTCATCATCCATGTAGTATGTTTTGACGTCGTTATTGACATTCTTTTTTTCGTACTCCAGAGATTTACGGAAAGCACTCGTTGCTAAGCACATGAACATTATACCCAACCTCAAGTTCTTAAGTAAAAGTGTTCTTGAGATTGTAGTGCTTTCTTTGCGAATATAGTGTGTTCTCCAGTTGTTTGACGACGGAAATTCTTCACAGACGAGCTCGAAAAAGATCTGCTTGATTAATGGTAGCACGTAAGTGTCCCATTGATTCCTTTCATATACAACTCTGGTAAAAGCCATAGATGAGGCATCAAGCTGTTGCGTAGTGGTAGTCAACAATGGAGTGATCTCAACACCCCCAGGTGCTGTAACCGATTGTCGGAAATAGCGCAACATGACATTCACACTTGGCCGCCAATCATCCGGATCTATATTGGGGAAAAAGTTGGGGTACAAGATATGAAACATACTTTGTTCCGAGAACTCATACTTTGTCCCTTTGATAGCCAAAGTTGTAAGTTTTGCCGAATCCAAAAGAGCGTAATGGACATAGGTATTATCCGTCTTGGAGAAAATCGATGTTTCCGGTTCTAATCTATCCGAGTCGATTCTCTCATTCTCCGTATTCTTGATGAGCTCATCTATCGATTCCGAACTACTGAGTTCGAGCGAGTCAGCACTCTTTGCAGCTTCCTCGATGTCCATCGGCTGAACTTCAGGTAAGGTCTCCTCGGGTTGTGCTTTCTTTGTTGGAGATACTTTGGGAGTTGGAATAGTTGAAGCAGCTTTTCCTGGAACTACAAATGCTCCAAATGGTCCGACGAAAAAGTCCGATCCATCTGCGGTCTTTTTTGAGACATCGTCTAACTGAGACACAACAGCGTTTAGCTTTGCGTATGTCTCATATTGCATCAGACTAGGGAAGTAAACCAAATCAACATTCCGTCGCAGCAGAAGTCGTTCCTTCTCTAAAGCAGAGCCTTTCCCCTCTTTCACCAGCACTAGTTGGTTCTCCTGATCAACCACCAACGGAGCCGCCCACGCCAAAACGATACTGTAGCCCTTGCACTCAAGCTTTGCTCGCTTACAGCGTAGACATACCGGCCTGGTACAATCACACTTGATTTTTCGTAGACGACATGTCCAGCATCCGTCAAAGTTTCTTGATCTTTTCTTCACGCCCCGCGATGATCTTGATAAAGCAGGTGCCGCTGGTGCCATCAACTGGCAGCTATGGTATTTTCAGAGTAGTGTAGCTGTTCGTCTGAAAAGCTTAGCAAATTTGCAAAAACTTTGGGTTGTGTTGCCACTCTGTAGGTTGTACTGGTTGTCTTTCTATTGGAAGTTGGAGGTCCGAGATTTGAGAAGACGTGAGGCTTGGGACTTAGCGCGGATAAATGTTTATCCTACCGAAACATTCCCTATTTGGAACACACATTACTCAGGTTACCCCAGTTATTTAGACTTTGACATTGCTTGTGCTAGGCAAGTTCTTCAGTTGGTTATTGAAAAATGGAGCTTTCAGACGAGTTTGACCCTTCAATTCCGGTTATTCTACCGCACGAGAATGTATACTTAATCCAGGTGGGCTACAAGCTATTTAGATTCAGTGGTGCTAGTTTACTGTCGGATGCTCCGTCCTACTTCACCAACTACTTCCTTAACTCCCAAAATGCTGAAAAGGTTCTTTACATCGACAGAAACCCACAGGTGTTCGAGAAAATCTTCTCCCACTTGCAAGGGTATCATATAGATGTAGAAGACGCCCATGAGTATGTTTACTTATGGCTGGACAGTTACTATTTCGGCCTACGCCGATTACAGAAGTTGTTGGATAGTGAATTCACGTTTGCTTGTATCGGAAATGAATCGTTCAAGATCCCCAAACAATTGTTCGATAGAACAAACAACTACCCCAACTACTTTCTGATCAATTTCGATAGTTTATTATCAGACAATCGAAAGATCATTCAAAGCAAGTCAATGCTCAGGCCTCCGCCACAGCGTCCGCCAATGGCTCCCTTGAGGTCTTCTAAGCTATTTGGGGACCTATTGGAAATTCTTAAAGGCAATGATAGCACTATCAAAGACGATGAGCATCGCCAAGCCTTGCTTAAAGAATGTCGCTACTACCGTTTCCTTGAGTTGGAACAAAGATTGCTTAAACATGAGCTAATATCCAATCCCTTCACCAAGGAGCAAGAGATTGTGTTGAATCTTTTTGATCTACAGCCTAAAGGTGTCGTTAGTCGCTCGACTGGTTACCACGATGAGCTTCCCTTGCGTTACACTCGCCCTTATATGATCAAAGAAAAAGAGAGAAGTCTTATAGTACAGGTGACATTAGAAGCTGGCTCTACGTGTAAGCTTGCCCTTAATCGGGACTCTCATCTTACACTGCTTGTTTGCACTGGAAAGATTGCCAATGCCTTCCACAATGTTTTCGGTTCGTTTGCTAAGGACCTTCTGCTTGAGCACCAACAAGAGGTGCATGGCCAAGGAAGTAATAAGTTCATAACGTTATGCGGCCTCTCCAATGCGGCCACCGTTTTGAATGGAAAAGAGCTCAAGGATGACTGGTTTCTTGACTGGTTCAAGCAACCAGAAGAACCACTGAATAAGAAAAGAAAAGCAGACAACGGAAGTCCCGATGAAGACGAATTGGTCGAGTTCCCATTGACAAAGTCGCTCTGGAGAGTACTAGTAAGAGGAGACAGGTGTAGATTCCATGCTGTTTCCCTTGTTGGTTATACCGGCCAGGCCGCCTTTAATAAGAGCATTAAGTTGCTTTGAAGAGATGTATCAATATAATTTAATCAATCTAATTTGGCAGCCAATTTCTACCGTATATACCGACTTTTTCACCAATTATCAAGTCTCGCAAGTACCCATACAAAACACATCCGTGCACCTCAACCGTAGATGTTCGCTCTCTTGGTAGCTGTCACTAAACCTATCCAGTCTATCCTATCGGCAGCAAACATTGTACTCCAGCTATCAAGATGTTGGCGACATACCTTGCTTCTACATCCATTCTCGTGATTGGGGGCTACTTGCTCTTCCAAGGTCAAGGTGAGTCGTTCAATGTTGGTGAGTTCCTAGAAACAACTTCTCCATACATGTGGGCAAACCTAGGCATTGCCGCTTGCATTGGTTTTTCTGTGATTGGTGCTGCTTGGGGTATCTTCATTACCGGTGTTTCTATCTTGGGAGCCGGTGTTAAGACTCCAAGAATTACGACAAAGAACTTGATCTCCATTATTTTCTGTGAGGTTGTCGCTATCTACGGTTTGATTATGGCTATCGTATTTTCTGCCAAGGTGTCCAGCGTACCAGAGACTTCGTTATACAGCCATGAGAATCTTTACACGGGCTATGCATTGTTTTGGGCTGGTATGACTGTCGGACTTTCCAACTTGTTGTGTGGTATTACGGTCGGTATTACAGGTTCCACTGCTGCTATTTCGGACGCAGCTGATTCCTCATTGTTTGTCAAGATCTTGGTTATTGAGATCTTTGGATCTGTCTTGGGTTTGTTTGGCCTTATTGTCGGCTTGATGATGGCAGGTAAAGCTCCAGAATTCAAATAATTTGGTTGTACGTGCGAAAGAGACAACCTACAATCCACATTTTATTTCATAGACCGCTGTCATCGTTACTTCAAAAATTTATTTTACATTTAATCTTCATCGTAGTTTCGCTTTCATTTCTATAACCTAGGCCTCCGCCTCGGCAGCTTCAGGCGCTTTCTTCAAGATAACAATGCCTTCCAAGGTGTGAGATAGACTGATCCATTCCTCATTATTCTCCAACTCGGCTCTTTCACCATAACTCAACAATACTGGTGTGGCCTGAGTGACCCATCCAGTAATGGTTTTTGGTTTACCTGCTTGACCGACAACATCAACTGCCTGACCGACTCTAACATTGACCTTGATTGGATTCAAATCTTCGTCAACAGTAACCAACATTCTTGGCTTGATGGCAGGAGTCAAGTAGTACAACATCTGGTGACTGGTCTCTGTAGTAGAGTCGCTCAAAATGAAAGACTTTGGATCTAGTAAAGCGACCGAGACTGTCAAAAGAGATGCCAACGAGACCTTATTAAGGATACTTCTCTCGGTATTAAATGGTGACAAAGTCAAAGTGCCTTTACCCAATGACAAAATACCTTGAGCAATTCTGACCATGAAAAGAGAATCTGGCGATTTCGAATAGTAGGAAGCTAATTGCCTCAACAACTGAGCTAATCTGGCGTTGTTAGTACCAGCACCGACTAGACCCATGGCGTAGATGGCATTTTGAGTGACTTCCAAGTCAGGATCGTGAGAATAACGAGAGAGAATGTCAAACACCTTCATTTGAGGATAAGAAGCGGACACAAGACCCATTGCTAATGGAACCGACCTGCGAATCAATGGGTTGCCGTAATGCATCAAATGTGAGAAATGACGCAAGACCATGTCTTGACCAATGTCCTCGCCCATGGCAATACATGCAAGGCCCAAAACAGCGAATCCTTGGTAAAGCTCGTCCTCGTCTTCATCCTCATCCTCTTCGGTTGTGTCATCTGCCTTCTCTTTGCCATCCTCCTGCTTCTCGGTCTTCACATCGCTTGCATCAGGCATTTCGACATCTTCCAGCGCTTCTTGACCATTAGACACATCTTGTGCGTCGGCAGCAGCAGCATCTGTTGGAAGTTCTTGCTTGCCTTCTCTCTTTAATTGATCTTCTTCACTTTCGCCAAGTTTCTTCTCTTCCTCCAAAGTATCCTTTGGACGCGCGAAGCACATCTGCAAAAGAGATTGGATTTGCAAAACATTACCTGTACCAGCATAGGCACAAACGTTGACCAAAACCTTCAATGTTTTGTTGATAGGGTGCTCGATGGCATCAATAATATCCAAAACATCCTCGGCCATTTCGGTCTTACCCATGTACAACAAGCCGAGACCCAAAGCCATGAATCTAATGAACTTGTTGTTCAATTGGGTGAAGTCTCTCTCCAAGAGAGTTTGCAAGATGGCAGACGTAATATCACCATGACAAGTACCCACAAAAACATGACCGAGAGCCAAGGACGCCAACGACGAAACTTCGCAAGACAAATCAGTATCGGAGACTAATGGCAATAACAAGTTAAGAACCTCTTCATTTGCTGATCCAGCGAAAGCAAGACCCAAACCATTAATGGCGTTGGTTTGCAATATTTTCTTAGGGTCAGTGACATATTCTTGTAACAAGGCCAAGGCAGCTTCTGCTTCATCATGGATATTAGCAGACACAACACCAGTTCCCAAAAGAGCACCTGCCTTTACCTCGTCCTCAGCAGAATATGTGTACCTGTCCAATGCTTGTAAACCCTCGTCAATGTTCCATTCATAAAGACAACCCAAAGAAGCTGTTGACGATACCATACCAGCACCCTTGGTTTTGTAGATCCATGACTGATTGTCTTGCTCGCTAGGCTGAATGAAGAGCTTGTCAGATCCATATCCCAAGTTCAAGAAAGCGTTGACAAAAGAGGCAGCCAAGTTCTGTTTAGCTGAATCAATTTGGCTAAATCCAAATCGGGTGTTCTCCAAATGGGACTTGTAAACATCCTCAGGAACTTTAGGATCTAAAAGGTTCAATTCCTTTACTAAGTATGAGAAAAATTCAGGAAGCTTCACGTTGGAGATAATTTCCTGGACCTCCTCGTTTTCACCAGGGAAGTTGAAACGATTGAATTGTTGAGCCAAGATAAAAGCCAACTGCTTGTGTACCAAAGCATCATCAGTCGACTCAAAGACTTGCTTGATCAAGTTTTCATCATCCAATTTGATGGCCAAGGTCAATGCCTGGGTTAACTGGTTGTGGGTCAAGTAGATAGAGAAGGCGGTATGCAAGAAAGCAGTGTCATCTGGTGGAGCCAAAAGTGGGACACAGCTTACCATGTAAAGGCAGACTCTTGCATAGGTGCTATCGTCCAAGTATTGTGGCAACTTTTCAATGCTCTCAATCTCCAATAACAAATCAACTGCGTCAGCTTCAGCATTATGTTTAAGGAAGAAAGGAACAATCTGCAAAGACAATTGGATAAGACGGTCGATGTATGCATCATCGTAACCCAACTTCTCTTGGTATGACTCGCCAATCTCCAAGGCCAAATGTCTCATGTACTCGTGACCCCAGTCGGCAATGGTATCATTAGATGCTAACAAACGATATTTCAATGAATCTCTATCAGAATCAGAATAGGTCATAGCCAAAACGGACAAAACGTCGGCGAGTTGGACCAAAAGCTCATTTGAGATCTTGCTGCCAGTGGAGTTCCACTTCTCATACAATTCAGTGATAAGTGTGTAGTGGGGCCTCAAGAACTTCAATGGCTTAGGCACAGCCGTCATAGATGTTGTTGATTCACGAATGAAGTTCTTCATTGTGGTAAGATACTCGGAGTAAAGGTTCTCCTTCTGGTTTGGCTCGTTAAGTCTTTCGACAAGCAATTCCAAATCATCCTTCAATTTTTGATCTTCTTCGGAAAGCTCCTCCTCCTTCACTGGAGGCTTCTGCTTTTTCTGCTCTGCCTCCGGTTTTGCTGCTTGATCAGTACTGGGGGCCATATCTTGAACTCTGATGTTAAATCCAGAAGTTTGTCGGTCTCAGAAAATGGCCGTGGCAAACGGTGGAGTCGTGGTCACGTGCACACCTACTATGGAAGATTCCAGGTTATGGGCGATTGTCATGAAGAAGAAAAGGCGTACAAAAAACAAGAAGAATAAAGTATTATTGAACTTACAGTCCTTCGATGTCTCCACTTCTCTTTAAATTATTTTCAGTTGGGTGGGTTGTTCAAGGCAAGCATTCTCAAGAGCATTCGCAGTTTGCAGCAATTAGCACACAATGGGTAAGACTCGTCCATCTTCAGCTAAATACAGTTCATTTTGGAGAAAATGTAATTCTTGGGAGTGTCCTTTACTCTGGAATGGAAATTCGTATCTTTAGATCTTTTTCCGAATTTCTCTAGACAATTTTGATTGTAGAGGTAGTGACACTTTGCTTCTCAGTCTTACTATGTTTACGATTCGCGCCCGTTTTGGCTAAGCTATCAAGAAATAAGTACTCCCACGAAATCAAACATATTCTCCTTATAGATATATCTCAAAGGCTTTGCCAATAATTTCCATCGCCAAATCTGTCTTATTAATACTTAAGTCCGCTATTGACAGCCTCCTCTAATACTGCCCTGTTGAAGCGCACTCTATCATCCATCCCATCCATCTCATCTTATCATGTCAGAAAGAAAGGCAATAAATAAGTGGTACCCACCAGACTACGATCCTTCAAAGGTTCCCAAGAAAGCTAAGACTAGAAGCGCTAGTGCCAGCAAAAGCAGATTAATGCTACCGTTTTCGATGAAATGTCTACAATGCAATGAATACATCGCAGCTCGAAGGAAGTTTAACGCCAGAAAAGAGGTCACCGGAGAGAAGTATATGGGATTCAAGCTCATAAAATTCCATATCAGATGCCCGAGATGCAGTAATAACATCATATTTAGAACTGACCCAGCCCTGGCAGGGTTCGTTCCTGTTGAAGGAGGGGTGAGAAACTACGAATCATTAGCAAAGGAACCAAAAATCAAGCCAATGGAAACTGAAGAGGAGATATTGACGCGGCTTGAAAAGGAGGAAGAAGAGAGCAAGAAATACAAAGAACAGCAAGAAAAGAGAAAGAAGAATCCTTTCTGGCAGAGCCGAGCAGACTCGAACGGTCAGGATGCCATGGCCAACCTTGAAGAAAGGCTCGTCAAACAGCAAGACGAACAACAGACACACGACCATCTCATGTATCTCCAAGCTAAAGCAAATCGCTTACAGGAATCTGGAGGTCAAGACAAACTAGCCCAAGAAGCACAAGCACGATTAGCAGAGGAAAAGAGTCTCAAAAGAGAACTTGAACCAGAAGACAATGACTATCAGCAAATGATTGACAAAAGCAAACTGGATAGCGTTGAAAAGAAAACGGCTACGGTCTCTGGTGTGATAAGAGTAAAGAGACCTCGAAGAATGGAGGTGAAACAAGATAGCGAAAAGGTGATTGCCAAACCTGAAGGCGACACGATAAGCCCTCCAAAGCTACCTACACCCCCTCCAATGGAAGCATCAAACAAAGAGTTACCTGGTCTAGCAGGGTATGGTTCGTCTGATTCTGAGTGAGCATGCACGATGGAGCATGCAATTTAACTCCTTACATCCAGATTACCGTTTTCGCACCCAATCTTTATCTAAAGCGGCGCGGCAAGAAGGATCGTATATATCATACAGACCAACCCTCGAGGGTCCTACTTAAAGATACCTATTGTTTTGAACGAACATTCCAGAAGCCTATCCATGATTGTGGTGACCCTGGCGATTGTCGCTGCTGCTGTCACGGCGTCTGTCTCATGCTCGGTGTACGCCTGTCTGGAAAGGGAGGCCCCCAAATTAGTACAGCCCAAGACAGTTTGCCATCTAAAAAAGGACAGCTCTAATATCGTTGTGACAGGATCTCGAGGCGACAAGCTATGCAGCTTTGAACAGCAGTCTTCATCTACCGTTGTACATAATATTTATCGTCAATGTGGTGTTCTTCGGCATGGTCACTCTTCACAAATCATAGCTAAGTTCTACAAGAACACCGTGGGCAAGGGCGGCTTTATTGAAGTATGGCCTAATAAGGCTATAGAGCCATCATCGTTTATGCGAAGCTTACTCAACAAATTCCAATCTGTCGAGGAGCTGACGGAATCAACCAAGATATTCATATCATCGAAACTTGCAGGTGGTGCTTACGACATAGCTGTTGGAGATGCACGTTTTCAGTGGTCAACAGAGGAGGAAATACTACGAACCGAAGGGCCGGAGACAGAGACTGCTATGACACTGGACTTTACGAATCCAGATGATGTGATATTAAACGTCTACAGAAATATCATCAAGGCCCACTTATCAGTATGCATTGGGATTTTCTTCATACTTCAGAAAAGAAGGTAATATCAATCACTCATATGTGAAGTGACTCAATGTCTGTACTTGGATCATATCCTCTGTTGGTTCGAATCTGCTTTGAATCTCCAATAACTCATCTATGAGCAGAGGAATACGCTTTGTCTCAATATCCTTGCGGCAAAGCAAAATTCCACGGACATATTCAACAGAACAATCAGTAAAGTTGGGTAAGATTTCATGCTCCCAGAACGCTGGAATCTCCTCAAATGGATGTTCGAACGTGGCCATGTCGCCTAAGAATTCGATAGCCGACAAACTCTTGACGAGTAACATGGCATCCTTTCTTGAGAAATGCTTGTCCAATTCCTCGAAAAAGACACCGACATCTCGAGAAACGGCTTCTGCAAACGATTTATAACGTCTGCTAGCCTGTGGATCAATCTTTTTGCCATCCCCGTGTAATATGTTGTTGTAACCGATGCGAAGGTATGCTTTAATAAATGTGTCTAGCATCACAGTCAATGTAATGAAGTGTAGATCGTAGGTACCCCATTGTTGAATAGGAGGCATACCCTCTTCGGTAATGGATGCAGTTATAAGCTGAGCAATGTTCTTGCCTTGCTCAGTCTCGAAGTCAGAATCTAGGTACCAGTCCTTTGTAAAGACCTTGCATAAGACTGGAATTGTATCGTTCACAATCATGTCGGCATGGGCACGTACAACCACAGCATTAAGATCAGTACTTGGTCCAATTGTGCTCATGATCGCTTGCTCTATACGATCAGTGTACTGAGAATGGACTTTGTTCATGTAGTTTGGCAAGAACTTGTCTTGTAAACGGTCAGAGTTGATCTCATATGTGTTACCCAAAGCCGTCAAATAATCTTCGAGACCAGGTTTGGAGATAGCCGTCTTTTCTTCGTTAGTCATATTTTCCAAGTCCAACTCTTCATCGTGAGCCTTGAACCTAAAGAGACGCTTCATCTTGCTCTCCTTCAACAAAAGTTTATCGTTACCATAAAGCGCCATAAAATTACCAACCTCTTGATCAACGAGCTTCATGTAGTTATCAATTCTGGCATTGTAGCACTGACACCAGTGTTCGATGACTTCAACCAAAACACGGCCATAGCCAGATTTTGCTGCAACATCGGCATGATCCTTCAACATTTGCAAGGATGTCTTGTAATCTGCCAAGACATAAATATCCTTTGTCTCTTCCCGAACAAATGGGTGATCGAACTGATCGAGGTCTTCAATCACCTGGTGATGAGGTACCACGTCCGGCTCCATAGTACGCAGAAGGAAGTAGGTCGACTCGTTCTTCATAAGTGTGTCGTTCCATTCATACATCTTAGTATCAATAACACGCATGTAGTCACCAAGAACGGAGGCCTTGAGATCTTCACCCAATATAGACTTGAGTTCCTTCTTCGATTTGTCACCTCCATGCAACGCAACCATCATATCGCTGTGGTAGGTATCATAATCAAGGATACGCATCAAGTCTTCTGCTGGTGGGTTTGTCGCAATCATATCCATTGTGAACTTATGCAAATGGTTATAGTACGATTTTTCAATGAAGTCACTGACTGCCCACGCTTCCGGAAACATGGGGCCGAACGTTTGAACAGTGAATTCCAATTCCTCTCGAAGCCATCCAAGACTATCATAAACATCCATCTTGTCATCAAAATGGTCCACACATCGACTGAATGTGTCTTTAATACTTTCTTCAAGCTTTGAGTAGAAAAACTTCATATAGTTTCTGGGTTTCACTCGATACTCAGAATAGTTTATGGTCTTCAAGCCTTCCTTACTTATAAGACCCAATTTTTCTTGTAAGGTGGCCTTCACGTCTTCCTTGTTTTCGTATTGTAAGATCTTTATCAATTTGAAGACTAAGTTTAAGTTGCCCTCTTTTGCAGCTTCAGTAGCACTAATACAAATTTCCTTAAGCAACTCATCGAATAGCCTAATTACTTTCCGTACTGGCAGAACAATTTTTGCACAATCAGCTGGACATCATCGGATAAGTGACCAGCCTCTGTCTCCATGTATTCGGCGAAATTTCTTACCTGGGTTACATTGAAGTGAATCCTGTAGATGTTCACAAGCTGGTACAGGGTATCTTCAGAAATGATGGACAACTCAGATTCAATCATGCTGCTAATATGGTCTAAGAATTTGCGGAAGTTGGCAATGTCAGTGTACAAGTTCTGGACTTGGATCATTGTCTGGTGAACATTTGTAATGTTTTTGAGGGTATCGTACTCGGCAACGTTCGTGATAGAATCATCGTAGATCGTATCAATCTTCTCAATGTTTCTTTTAACAAGGGAAAGTTTATCAACCGATTGCTGTAGTCTGGCTAAATTGGAGAATATAAAATCGATCTGGTCTTGAGTAGCTGTAGTTAGCTTCATGTCAATGGAATTCTTCTCTTTTGGAATTGACGCCGAAGCTCGTCAATTTTCTGTAAATCGTTCTCATCCCTTAGGAGATTGGAGACTCTAGATAATGCAGCTTCACTCATGATGACTGCTGCTTTCGATACCTATCTTGAACTTTCAGTTAGAAACATTGAGTACTGTTGTCTCCAAGCGGTAATAACAGCACGCGACTTTCTTCACGTGACAAAACTTACACTTTCCTGCCTGGTCTACTACTGCTTTCTACATGGTGTCTTAACGTGCATCTTGATTAATAAAGCTCTATATGAGTGCCTGATGCGTATGGTTGATCCACTTTTTTTCTTCACAATCCTCTCCCTAGAACTCGCCTCAAATCTATTGATTCCCGCCTCCACTTCTGGGGGCGGCGCTGCCTCTCTTGCCTTGCGGATGTTGGTATATCTCCTATTCCCATGATGGTTGTTGTAGTTGCCTTGATGACCTTGCATGCTAGCATTGCCCATATATGGACTTCCACTTCCCATCATCACATGTTCACCCACGGGACTCTGAGAGCCAACAAAGCCTCCAGGCATCATGAAACCTCCTGGCGGCATAAACTGAGGATCCGGTGGAGGATACATTAGTTGATGTGCTCCTGGTGGAACCCCACCTTGCATTTGGTACATCATTGCCATCTGCTGTTGTTGCTGCTGCTGCTGCTGGAATTGTGCAGCCATGTTTGGATGCTGTCCTTGCATTGGCGAAAGAGGGAACTTTGGATTTGGGGTTCCGGGGAATGCAGGGGGAGCCATCTGGGGACTGGCATTAGGCATTCCCATCATAGGCGATGCCATAAATGGCATAGCAGGAGGAACGAGCACTTGTGGCGACTTGCTTCCGGATTCCGACTGCTTCTTGATGTACTCCTCATAGTTCTCCTCTATGGTAGAATCCCAGGTTGGCGGCGTCTGGAAAGCCTTCTCTAAGACGACAGGGGTGGACTTGTCTTCTTGCTTCAGTTTTGCCGTGTTGAACAAATTGAACAGTTCCTTAAATTTGGCAATCTTTTCTTTTTGGCTCTTTTCAGTCGGCACCTTCTCTTGACTGCCGAAGAACTCAACGGCCGTAACCTTGTGATGCCTCTTGCCCGGAGCAGAACTAGAGGCGTTGCTATGGGGTCTTGAGTGATGTATCCGAGGAGATGGATTTTGAGGCGAGCCGAAGTGCGCCTTAGGTGGATTAGGCGATGCATTTGACAGCTTCTGAGCAGCAGCTGGAGAAAAGGAAGGGGTAAAGGCTGCGGCCTTAGGATTCAACTTGAAACGGTTTCCCTCCTTCCGAGGCTCTGCATTACTCTTTTTTGGAGAATCCTGGCGTTTGAGGATCTCGTCTTGCTTCATCTTATCCTTGGCCAAAATTGGCAAAAGATCGTTAGGCATTTTGTGAGGAACTTTGAAATTTGCACTAAATTCCCGTAAAGCATTGATTTCGCTTTGTGCATTCAAGCGGAACAGCTCATTTGTTGGGAGTGGTGGCTTGGGAGGTATTGAACTTGGCTTCGAAGACTGATCAACCTCATGAGGAGTTTGACTAGTAGGCTTTCCACTTTCACTTCTCTCATGAGATGCATGCTTACGAGCGCCAGAACTGGAGACAATCGCTGGATCGTCATGGTAGTGAGCTCCACGTTGTGTAGAAGCGTTAGCTTTAGATGAGATCTCTTGTGAAGAAGGGCTTGCGTTCATGCTGTTTCTTAAAGCAGCCATGAGTTCATTGCCTCTTGTGTCCGATTGTTCTTTTTGAACACCCGAGTACTTATCTTCTTCATCCAAGCCGCTATCATCCACAACCACACCTCTTTCTTCTAGAACATGCTTATCAGTAGTCGACTGTCCCTCAATTTCCCTAGCGAGCCTTTGTGCCCGTTGCAACCTTTCGTTATAGTCCTTTGTGTCCTTATTAATCTTGGTGGTGTACAAATGTTCATCGTATGAAGATTCGACACCAAATTTTTCTTCATTCACCTTAAACTGATCCCAAGCGCCACTTCCCCCAGTTGTTTCCTCCAATGACACAGCAAGAGAGTCATCATCAGGGGTCCAACGCTGCAACTCTCTTTCTCTAACCTGGTAAGTAGATGAAATATCCTTGTCAGTACGGAACTCTGCTCTTCTTGGTGGCTTGTAAATTTCTGGTTGTGGAGCTGCCTGAGGCTGGGGAGCGGGTGGTGACACAGGCTTTGCTTCAGCAGGTGGTTGGGCTTGAGCTGGAGGAGTTGGGGATTTCTCCTTAGCCTTTTTGGTCTGGGAATCAGATTTCTTGGGCACATCGGACGTTGAAGGTTTTTCAGTACTCTTTTCAGTGGCCTTTTCGGTGCTCTTTTCAAGGTCTTCTTCTTCTTTTGGAGCCAGAACAACTTCCGCCTTAGGAGCTGTGTTTACCTCGATATCAATCAAGTCCTTCGCTTGGATAACCAACTTCTCTGGCAAGGAATTGTCAGCATTTGACTTTTCGTCAAGCACGGCCTTGGAGATCAACACTGGCTTGTGCAACACGACAGAGAGAGCATTCGAGCCCACGGACTCAGCATCAGCAGCCTGCAATAAGCCCAGGTAACGTGCACCTGAAGATACAGTGGCAATTGTTATTTTACCCAAAGACTTGGCAAGAAGGTCCACTAATCTGTTGTTAGCAGCATTGTGGTCTGTTTGCAGGGAGGCAGTCTGTGGGTTCTCCTTGGAATTGCCATTGTAACGGGAATTGGAACGCCTGTGACCATTTTGGAATGATCCCGGACCAGGTGAGTTCGTGTTCGAGCCGGAACCACTGGATTTATGTTGGCGAGTGTTTTGACCCTTCATAGTATGGGAAAGTCAATCGCTAGGTTTGATGCAGAAGCGAAGAAAAGTTAAAAAAATAAAAAATTGACCAGGCTTCTAGACTAGGATTCAGCCTGTGAAGTGTCAAAAAGTAATAACCTAGGGACGACTAAGGCGTATAAGGATTTTGACGATTGGAGACCCTGAATGAGGCAACGGGATATAGCCAGAGGCGTCAATCACCAACCGAGCTCGAGGGAGGAAATCTGTCGATAAATAAAAAGACTCAATAACTTCCACAGCCAAGGCAATGAACACTAGGTGTTCGAATCCGAATGATAGCCTTTGAGCTTAATGATACTAGCCAAAGTCCGAGGATAGGGCGAAGTTTCAATTAATGTTACAAGACCGAGTGAGGCACCAAGTGTTTATCTCGCTCGTTTTTGGGTAACGCACGCACAAAGACTACGACTTTCCATATACTAAGGGTTAGACAAAAATAGAAGGAGAATTTAAAGAAGGTAATATTAAAAAGTGGTCATACACAATTCCCTCTGAGGTCCCATTTGGTCTCTCAATGAGAACAGGTTCATTAAATGTCTTTTGGTAAGATGTGCGTGCTTCGCAGTTCCTTGGGAGATTGACTGATGCGGCAGAATTTCCTGTGCCTCCTTGCACAGTAGCAGTAAAGACAGATTTCCAGGACGACTGCTGATGCAGATCGAAAAATGTATCTTTTTCCCTCGCGTGCCGGCTCGCGGTACTGCCTTAGTAGGGAGGATTAGCAGCAGAATCCATGAAGACCAATACCAATCTCAACATCGTCAATGACGTTGGCCCAGTAGAAAAGCACAAAGTCCTTTACGAACTCGATATCTTGTTCCGAATATGGGTCAAGCTCCATATCAACAATGTCTTGTATCGCGAGCTCTAAGGTTATTTTCCTTTGTAGAGGCGCTTCCATAAGGAGGCTGCTCCGACGCTCATTGTACCCATTGTCTTCCAAAGTTTCCGTGACGATTTCGTCGATAAGAACGAACCATTTCTTTGCGAGGCTGTGGAACTGACTGACAATTTGTGTCAAGTCGGTAAACTGTTGCTTGATGCTCTTTGCTTGTTGGTCTTCCTCCAATGTCTCTAGATATTGCTCTGTGGCACTGCGGTTTGTCGTACCAGCACTAGCAAACCAGGCAAAAGCCAGCCAGAGATATTCTCTCCACGACATTGGTGTGGTGGCGCTACGCCTCCACCATTGAGGCTCAAAAGGCGCCAAAGTATCTTCTGAGGCACCAAATCGTAATGCAGAGAGGAAAGATGTTGAAGTTCGAATAGACGACAGGTCGTCGTTATTAGAGCCTCCGTTAACCAGCGGGAGCTTCTTGTAGAGTTTGAGGAACTTGGTGTAATCGTTGAACGTGGCTTTCTCCGCTTTTCCAGCATCTTCTCCTGAAGCCAATTCACATAAATCGAAATCCGACGTGGGCATTAAGATGGCAATATCGTAGAGATTTTTCTGTAGTTTTAAGATCTCGTCACTTGTGGAACCAATGTAACCTGGCTCCTTGAGAGCTGGCGAGTCAGTGTCATGAAGACCCAATGTGTAGAGGGGCTTGGAGAACAGTTTGTCGACAAAATTACCAACCACATCTTGTGGAACGGCAGAAATGACTGTGATCAAATAGACTAAAGCACCAACAGTTCCATAGTCTCTGTTATTACCCTCATGCAACAAGTCTCCGCTCTGCGAAGAGTGATTGATAACGAGTATACGTTTGCGCAATAGAGCAGCCTTAAAGATAGGAAAGATAAGTGGACCAACAGCAGAAAGAATGGTAGGTAGCTTAAACAAGGGATGATGTGCAATTGGGTTTGCAGGCGTCTTTCTGACATCCAAGTGACCGCTACCAGTGAGTTTACTGAACAATTCCTCCAACAAGTCAATCTTTTCATCCTTCAAAAATGCCACCAATGTGTCATCAATAGCATCAAGATGCTCCCAGCCAATGTTGCCAGCATTATTAGGCTGCCACTGGTTCTTCAATGGTTCCATTAGGACACCTAACGAGTACATCTTCAATTTGCTTCTGTCGTTATCCGAGCCATGATTGAGATTTAGCTGCTTGAAGCGAGAAAGTCCATAATAAGTAGTGGATTCATGTTGCTGGCTAATATAGATCGTGTTCTCTTCATACAGATGAATACCTGATGGAAACGCCTTATACTCCAAACCTTCAAAGGAAATGTCATTGGTAGATTTGGACCAGGCCAATTCGTAACCTTGTCTTCTATCGAACTTGACAAGAAACAAAGCCACGGCTTTTGGCGTATTATACCCAGCTGACGCCGTTGCTGAAGAAGACATGGACATGTAGTGGTGAGATGGATCAGTGGTACTGAGCTCATTCTCCTTTCGCGGGGGTCCCTTATTAAAGCCTTCTCATAGTATAGGTAGGCGGAAGGAACAGCGAAAAGTATGAAAATCTTTGATCTACTGTCGATTTATGGAGAAATAGGAGTTCCTTGAGAAGGCTGGATTATTTAAGCAAACTACGGTTTCGCCTAGCCTGTCTCATATGGTGGTCACTTGCCCTCGTGGTTCCCAGAAAGCCTATAAGACCGTAGACTTGAAGATGGTTTTCAGGGTTTCTTGAAAGACTATCACGACCAATTGAGCATATGCTTTCTTTATCGTAAAAAAGTGTCATTTTTCACTGTGGTGGTAGACTGCCACTGAACTAAACTGTAATAGCGCGCTTACATAGTGAAGCGTACCTCTTCAGTTCCCTATCATATTGATCAATTCGAATACTTGGAGACTGTTAGCTAGCTATCATGAATCCAAAAGTTAGGCTGCTCTATAAGCAGCTTCTATACATGGGGAAAGACTACCCTGCCGAGTCAGGCGGGTACGGCAAGTTCACCAACAGCCTAAAGTCAGCTTTTCGAAAGACCCCAGCAAATACAGAGGAAGAGCTTGACAAAGCTCTAGAAAAGGGAGATTACATTATTAAAGGTATGTAACGAGGGAATATATTGGTGATTTGTTTATGCCATGTACTAACCAACAGAACTCGAGGCGCTCTATTTCCTACGGAGGTATAGGCATCTTAAACGCACATACTACAACGACTAAGGACAAAAAAGCAGAAACAAATCATTGTATATTACGGCTTGATTGGTATTGCAGGGTGTTTGCATGAATATTTATGCTAGTTACCTGGTGTGGCATGAATAATTGGTTTCTGGTCAGATCCACTGGCTCAGACGGGCCCAGGCTTGACAAAAAAGACATCAATGGGCATCTATGCTCTTATTCTTAAGATGAAGTTGACCACAACCGCAACTAATAGGAAAATGCATAGCATGGTAGGACCAAATCTATCATCGTATGGACCAGTTCCTCTCATTCTGATAGCCTTTGCTCTCCAGTGGTAGGTCACCAAAGCGTAAACCATGGTCAACATGGCAATGAAGGTGAACAAACCAGCAGAAACACGGCCAATCTGGTCACCAAAGTTCAACAAACCAACACCAAGAGAACCCAAGATAACGGTGAAATTGAGCCATGACAAGAACGTACGCTCATTGGCGAAGAACACCTTTGGCTCAACACGTGCAAGCAATGCAATTCTCTTGTTGGAAGATGACATTTAGAAGACAGAATTAGGATTCAGCGGAGGAAAGTCTGTGGTGGATGAACTCAGAATGATAAAGATGATCGATGGAGCAGTAATATTACGCTGCAGTATAATCCTGTATTACCCTCGCACGTGGGGTCCCATGACCATACCAAAAGGACATTCCCAAGGTGGGCATTATAAAGAGAAGAAGGAAAGAATGAAGAGAGTGAACAGGATTTCCAAAAAAAGAGGTTTTATGGATTGTTTCCCCTCCGTGGAACTAACAGCATCTTTAGGGCCAATCATGGATACGACTGGCTGCGAAAGAAGTGTCACATATTTTGTTCGCTACAGACACAACCGAATGGAAGGTTACAGTGCACAACGTAACGAGGTTACAGGCACAACTGGTTGCGAAAAATGGTACTAAATGGGAAGCATGATAACGTTTGGAGTCAGAGATCGGCTAAGCATCAGGTGCAGCTTCAGGAAATTTTGACGGAATTTTGTCTTAGCCGTATGATCTCGGGTGACTTCCCCTACAAGGCGGGATAGGAATATCGAAACATTTTCACGTTGCATAAATAAAAAACAGCTGAATCAGGGCCCGCCCCAAGTGACCCCACTTCGGAATCACCCGGGACGTCCCAAGCTATACGATAAATATAATTAAAAAATAATGGCGTGTGTGTTGTTTGTGATCAGGAGTATCCCGCATCTGCAGCCCTGCTGTAGGATGGGTTTCCTTTAGTTTCTAGTCAAGGGAAGAACCTTGACACCAAAGTAGGAGTTTTGGTGGTTGGCAACACCGCCGAAAGCATTGTAGAAGGCAATGAAAGCAGTGATGACACCGCAAACACCACCAGCACGTGTAACGCCAACCTTCAATGTAAAGTCACCAATTGTCAATAAGGCGAAGGTGATGGTCAACATGAAAAACAACGACAGGAAAGCAAGCGTAGACTTAAGGGTACACAAGAAAAGCATAAACGTAAAAAGAGTCCAACCCATAAGGAAGAAACCCACCGCCAGGTGCAATTGTTCAGTGCCTTCGTAAGCAGCGCCAATACCAAAAGCAGGCACTTGAATGGCAGCATAAGACAACCAGAAAGCACCGTAAGAAGTAAGGGCACACAAGGCAAAAGTGTTACCAACGAGACCTTCCCAGATACCAGCACAGAACTGGGCAAAGCCACCGTAGAAACAAGCCAAACCAACCACAACGTTTGGAACTTCAATACCCATGGCCTGGGCATTGTACATGGAAAGACAGAAGGTGGTTAAGGCAAACCCACAGAGCCCCAAGGGCGAGGGGTTTGCAAATTGATGTTTAGGATAAGGAGACAAGCCGGGATTTAATGTACCGCCAAAGGCTTCCATCAACTCGTGCCTATAGAAGCGGTTCTTGCCAATGGTGACGAATTCGTTTCCTTCACCAGAAGTATGGATCTTACCCACTGGAGTGGTGTCGACGGAGTTGGCCTCTTTATAGGAGTGCAGGCTTTGGGAAGACATGGTGATGATATTCAGTTAGCAGAATTAAAAAATAGTGTGGTGGTCAAACGTTTTTTTTTTTTTTTGGCTCAGACGACGACGACGATGGGGTGATGAGTGTTCGTGCTTGGCAGGAAACAGCGATGTTGCAGTGGTTGCAAAAAAAAAAAGCAAGAAGCAAGGCAGGACAGAAAAAAAGATCTAAGTCGAAAAATATACGCCTTATGCTGATGCCATCACCAGAAGAAAAAGGGGCGGATGGGGCCATTTAAATAGAAGCAGCACAAAGCTTGGGTCAAGCAGCAGGCTGCTGGGGCTGCTACTGCGCTGCTGCTGCAGCTACCTCCCGCGGTCTCTAAACCTTCCCACCCTGTTCCTTGCATCGCTCACTTTCCTCTGTGGGGAACCCTACCCATTTCCGCATAATTTCCCAACGCCTGCACTAGTAGGCCTGCACTGGTAGCCCCACCTCTTCATCTCAGCCACTAGCCTATAACTGAAATACATAAGGCTGAAACGGAGATACCATCTGAAGAAGGAGCAGAAGGAAGGGTACGGCGGGAGGTTGAAAAGCTTGGAAATGGTCATTTTTTTTTCTTCTCTTTTGATGCAGTGTAACATCATTCTAGGGCCAGTAGTAGCAGGAGCCGAAGCGGCATCGCGGTGGAAAATTCAAGACCACTCGGCGCCGGAGGCGACGACCAGAGCAAGAAAAAAAAAAAAGAAAACGCCTCCAGCGCCCAAACTTTTTTTTGTTTTTTTTTTCTCAGACAACGCCGCATACAGCCAACCACCACCGCACCGCACCGCACCACAAAAAAAGAGGATGAAAAGTGAATAAGGAAATTTCTTTCAGTTCCTCTTTTTCTTTCCTAGTTCGCCATAACCTTAATACGTCAAAAATAAAATGCCGCTACTTTCCGAGTTTTCTTTGGCTTGGCTATTCCCCGGATTTGGCGCTTTCTCTTGGTGCCGGGGTGCCGCCCCACTCACACCCTCTCTTGCTTGGTCTCTGGTTCTGGTTCTGTGCTTGCACCACTCTTGCCAGCACCACTTTTTTTTGGTTTGGTCGCATCGGCTCGGACTTTTTCGCAGCCACTCCGGCTCACCCCCACTTTATCTTGCGCTTCCTTTCTACCTTGTTCCTACACTTAGCACCCCACCTGGGGCAGCCTTTGCGGGCCTTTGGGGGCTTCCATGAGGGTCTTCACCCACTTCATTCACCCTCAGCACCACTTACTAAGCTTTCACCCTCTCACCCTCACCAAAAGATCCTCTGAGCCTCCCGTTCACCCTCTTCACCCTCACCAGGGATGTACGTGTATTCACCTGTTTTCTTTGTTTTAGCTATTGTTTAAACCACCCGCACGAACTCGACCTTCAAATTCTTATACCGCTTTTTGCTCTTGCCAAGCTGGCCCCGGCGGAACACCCTCTTGTACGCCCACGCAACCTTATGGAACCACCGCTCCTCTCCGTAGCTCATGAGAATGTAATTCACCCCCGCGTAAGTAACTACCCGCACGTACGCTGTGGCGGACATGTTGGTCAATTGCATTAACCGGCCTCCCCACGAATCCTCTTCAATCAAGAAAAGCAGGAGTGATAAGCAAAGTGCCGCAACAAGGTTGATCAAAAATGGCTTATTCTTGTAGACCAGTTCTCTGTATGGTGGTCCTGAACTGAGCACCATCGAGTTGAGAATGTACTGGAAATTCGTGAACAAAAAGAGCACCGTATTGTCTGAAGATTTGACATTTTCATCGTCGTTCGATGGTACCGGTTTAACGTACCATGGTTCGTGACGAACTGACCGCCAAATACCAAGTTGGAACACAAGGATCACCGCTATATGGCAGATAAGTGGGATCAACACTTTTGGACTCACCAAATTTGCCGTGGGTTTTCTAACCACAAGTCTTTCATATGGCTTGGCCCAAGACATGAAAATTGCCAATGGCAAAATCAAGAACAAGTCAATGTATAAAAATTGGAAATCTCCCAAGTTCGTGCCCATCTTATACATGATAGACACAGTGATGAACTGAATGGCAGAATACAACGACATGTACTTGAAGCAGGCAAAACTTGTCACCAACGAAGAACGACCTTCCTTAATAACATCCGGAACACATGAGATTTCAAACACTCTGGATGTGAATGGTGCTGCCACTGACGCCTCCGCTTCACTCAATGAAATACCAACATCAGCTGCCTTAAGAGCTCCACAGTCGTTTGCTCCGTCTCCACAAAATCCAACAGTATAATCAATCTTTTTTAGTTGTTCCACCAATTCGTGCTTTTCGTCAGGAGACATTCTGGCAAAAATATCACACTTCATTAAAATGCTCTCCTTCAACCGTTCGTTTTGCAATTCCACCAAAACATACCTGAAAATGTCACCCGTCAAAGCAAGCACATATTCATGGACGTCGTCCCTGATATCAGTGCTTATCCTCTGCAAAGTGACAGGGTCAAGCTTATGAGAAGAATCATGAATATCCTCCCACACAAGGCCAGTTGAACCAGTTGACTCGAACTCCTCGTCACTAGCTATCCTTGCAACATAAACTTGAGACACCGATGGGTCTATAAGCTCGCAATCTCTTCCAACACTGACAGCTGTCAAGACGTTATCTCCTGTGCACATGATTGTTCTGATGGAGGCTTCTTTCAATTCATTAAGCGTTTTCTTAGTCGTAGGCTTCAACTTGTTCTCAAAAATAATGAAACCAGCAAACTCAAGGTTATCTTCTGCATCTTCTCTTGAAAGCTTTTGGTAGTCTTCCTTCTTTCCTAAAGTCTTTTGGGCGCAAGCAATAACTCTCAAACCGCTATGAGTGTAGCCGTGGAGCAAGTCCTCAAAGTCAGCTGGTATGGTGGTTGGATCACAAATGTCTAACATAACTTCTGGGGCACCTTTTACGAAAACCAGATGAGTGTTGTTCTTTTCCACAATGACTGACATTCTTCTAAGAGCGGCAATGAACTCAAACTCTTTGAGAACCTTATAGCCAAAGGTTTCATGTCCATCAGTTTCATATACCAAAGGTACAGAACTGTCTCCAAACTCTTCAGTATATTGCCATTTGGTGAATTCGAACATTTTCATGTCAAGTGGATCTCCAAGAAGCTCGTTGTCAATAAGTCTGAGGGAATGGCAAGAAGCCATGCATCCAAGCAAAAAGTGACCACTCTGAACATCATATTGGGTTGATTGTTTGCCCTTCTCAACAAGACTTTCGACAGTATCAATGATCTCCTCAAAGATTATTTCTTTTCTGCCTTCAGCATTCTTCGTAGGATGAACACCCAAAACGTCTAAACCATCTTCTGTAAGAGTACCGGTCTTGTCAAAGCAGACGACATCTAGCTTACCACCTATATTCACCCTGGTAGGCGAAGTGCAGAAAATCGACTTGTTCTTAAGACGATTGATGGCAAAAGTGGTTCCAATGGTCAATGTAGCCGGAAGAGCAGGAGGAACGACAATAGTGATGATATCAAGCGCTCTCAAGATCATAATTCTCTTAGAAAGACCCAATTGGATAAAGTTGTAGGTCGAGTAAATGAAACCAATACAAGCAATCAAAGTCATGAAGCCAATGTACTTGAAGGCATCCTCGTAAAGCTTAAAACCAGTAGGTTTAGGGAAAAGCATAGACCTGACAAGGGATCCCTTTGTTGTGTTGAAACCAGTTCTTAGAGCCATGCCAAGCGCAGGCTCATCATTTGATGATTTAGTCTTGAGGAGCTTTGTACCGCTGTAAAGGTAAGATCTTGCCAAAACAGCATGCGTAAAGCTCTCTACCAAGTATTGAACAGTCTCTCCCGTCGCAACTGATTTGGTAACTGGGACACTTTCTCCTGTAAGCATTGATTCGTTGACCACACATTCACCATTTATAAGTAATGCGTCACAAGGCAAATAGGTCAATGACGGATCTACTTCAAAAACATCACCAGGTACCAATTCCTCTGAATCGATCTTGTTCCAGAAGCCATTTCTCCATACTCTAACCTCGCAAGAGAATGTACTGATCTGTTGAAGTCTCTTGATCGTTGCCTTAGTCTCAACCAAAGAGTTAATAATGGATACAAATGAGATAATGAAAATGCAACTTGCGTAGTAGTAATACTCGTCAGCACACCACAAGATAATTGAAAAGACCTGGAACACATAGAAAGGGTGAAGAACCTCATCAAGTAAAAGCTGGCCGATGGTCTTCTCTTTAATTTCTATGCTGTTCCCTCCGAAGATTTCAGTTCTTTGCTCATGAAGCTGTTGCGAGCAACCCTCACGGAGATTTTTTATGTTTAGCCAGTGGATGTCGTACCATGTAGAATTGGTCTTGAAAATGTCATCCACAGGATTGTAAAAGAATTTAATGTAACGATATTCAAATGAATGAACGTAAGGAATGACTGGATTGGCTTCTTTGTTTGCTTCTGGAATTTCGAAATCGTCCTCATCGGTAGTCTTTTGAGTGACTGTCAAGTAATGAGACAAACGTTCGTTTAGACGCATCTTGGATATATCCACTATGGTAAGCTCACCGAACTCATTTTCAATAACGCACCAATCTGCCTTTCCAAGAGGCCGCTGGTTTCCAAGAAGATTAATTCTATACCGAGGGAACCACCGGAGTAGAAGAAAACCAATTCCAAATGTTATAACACAGATGAAGTAATAAATCACTTGCTTCCACCAACAGTCACTGTAACCTGCAATACCAATCACAATATCCTCCTCTGCAAGGTAGTAACGCTGATACTTAGCTCTAGGATTAAACTCCTCGAAAAAAGCCTGAGTCTCAGCGTCCAGGTGATCAGAGATCAGATCAGCAATCGAGGTCGATCTTCCACTAGAGGCTGAACTTCTGCGACGGTATCTATCTTCAATAAAAGAGCCATAGCTACTATCATTGTCTGACTCACGATAGCTGCGCTGGTCTGGTGACCTCGGTCTTCTTTCACTGTCACCGAATGACGTGGATGCGCCTGCCTGGTCATAAAAATGAGTTGACAAAGCAGAACGACGAGATCTTGAAAACAGCGGTCTTTTAGAGCCCGGCTCGCTCTCCTCATCCTCAGGGTACTTATCCACTGAGTATTCCCAGTTGGTATTATAGTCAATTGGATCATCAGGATTCTCGAGAGTGGAACCACCAGGAGCAGACTCAATCTGATCAGGAGAAAAGAATCTAAACCTTGCCCCTTGAGTTTCTGCTGAGTCCGCCGTGAAGACAGAAGACACAGAACGCAAGTCAGTATCTGTTGACTGTCTCATTTGCTCACGCCCAGCAAGCAATGGCGACGTCTCTCTCAGGACATCAGGTTGCATGGACATCCGACGAGTTCCAAACCGATGAGGAAAATGCATCGACGAGATCGACGATGGAATGTTTTCACTGGTAGCTCCAGAGAACATTTCATGGGTATTCTCTTCTAGCATGGCTGACGATTCAGTAGACAGCACACTGCCCTGACGTGACCGCCGACGGGTAAGCGAGGGCCGCCTATGGCCAGAGCTAGCAAAGGAGTCTCTCACCATAGGTATCTAAAAGCTGCAATTTTATGTTTCTTTGAAGGTGATAGCAATCAGAAACTTTTCACTGATAAGCGAGAAGGCATAGGTATAGTACACAGTATTGAGCGGCTTGGTACTTGCAGTTCCAGAAAGGCACCATGATGGAGGACCCAAGAATGTAGAATGTAATAAACTCTTAATATGCTTAAAAATTGACCAGATGATGTCTTCCCATACTTTGAGGAAATTTGGTTGTTTACAATATGTTATGCTAAGTGATTAGTTTGCAGTGTCTTATGGAAAGAAGCATTTGGTTGCGAAAAAGACGCAGATCTGTGAATTCATTCCATAATTACGTCACATACGAAAACTTGTGAATGAAAACTACGAAAAAAAAAAAAAAAAAAACAAGTTAAATAAAGAAAATTTGCAAATTGACAAAGCAACAAGTTTAGGTCATCAATACTCGGCGCCTTTTATTATACATTTGTAGATAAAGAAATAGGCATATATTCATCTGCTGCTGTAGTGATGGAAGCAGTACACCGCCACTACTTCTGGTTTTTTTGAATAAGAACATGTCCACAAGAAACGCACTCCCTTTAGAACTCTCTTTCGAATGAATATCTTATATTTTTGTTGTTTCATAGCATTATTAGTGACTATACCTTTACTGGTCAACTTGCAAAGTCGGTTTGTCCTGCATACCCATACAACACCATAAGCCATAGCTACAATCAAACAAAGCTAGCTCTCTTACTACCCACCATGGCACTCAAGCTAAAATTGAAGGTCAAACCTTCCCAATCCCCAGATAGAGAAGAGCCTTTAAATGATGAACCCAAGCAGGCTAGCTCGAGCAGACAACATAAGTCAAGGAATGAGTCAAGTGATAGAGTCTCGAAACCCAAGCATAAGAGAGAGAAGCTCAAGAAACTAAAATTGAGTCTAGGAAGACTGGGGCTGCCTGATAGTGCAACACCTTCCGCTTCTGCGCCTCCTCCAGAACCAAAACCCACGCTTAAGAAGATTCCTAAAGTGAGAATCAAGCCTACAAGAATCCCTGGTGAAGGCTACGATTCAGAGGCACCCGATGTCGAAGATGACCCTCTTATAGAAGAGGGAATAGCAATCAGGTTCCTCAATGATTCAAATCTCGATTTTGTGCACAATGCCGTTGAAACTGGCGATCTTTCCAATGTAAGTATCAAATGGATCACCAGAGACAAGGCCGTCATCAAAGTCAGCCTGACGTTATACTCTGCAAGGCTAGTCGACTTGCCTACGCTAACAGAGATCTATAAAACTGTGGACAAAAAGAATATCTTCAAGACTATTGATATCAGTCAAATCCTTCTCGTGTTACATCCGATCACGCCGAAACAGCTAAATATGGACCAGGATTTCGAAGTTCCTGAACCCGAGACTTACACACACCCTATCTACGATCTTTCAACGAACAAAGAGATCCGGAGCACTAAGACAGTCTACCGTAATGGTTTAGCATATGCTTACGAAGATGCATTTCGAAGATTCAAGCCAAGGAAAGTCAATCATCGTATAATGCAAGATATAGAGCTGCGAGTCGACGAGCTTGTTAGAAGAGATGCTGAAGCTCAGGAAAGTCACTACGAATACGTTGATCCGAAAGCTCAAACAAGAGTCACAGGCTCTCACAGTCGCTCGGCCACACCCACCCATTCGGTGCCTTCCACTCCTTCGGCCCGTGTATTCTCGCCTAGAGAAGCAGATGAGTATGAAACTGAACAGCATGAACAACAAGCAGATGTTGACCTGGAGGCTGACATTGATAACGCACTTGAACAAGAGTTGGCAGAAGCTCTTGATTCTACATCTAATAATACTGCTGCAACTGTTCTTATGAAGTCTGAGTTTGATAACGAGGAAGAAGCAAGCGACGAAGAGGCTGTTGCAGGCCAAGTGGGCGGAGAAGAAGAGGATGAAGAAGACGAAGACGAGGAAGAGGAGGAAGACGAAGAAGAGGAAGAGGAAGAAGATGCTGGTGATGGTACACTGAAGGAAGACAAGAACAAGGTCAAGAAGCTTGAGGAGGAAATCGGCGAATTGGACAGAGCAGCAGAGAAACAGAAGAAGCTCTTATCCACCGCTAGCTACAAGATGATGCGTATGAAGTTCCAGTCAGCATACAATAACTTGAAGGCCCAGCTTGATCAAAAGAAGCGTGAGTTGGCCAAAATTAAGGAGCTACATCAGAAGGCCCAACCACAGGAGCCAGAGCGCCAAGTTCCTGCTGAAGAAGAAGAAGAGGATGATGATGACGAGGACGATGACGAAGAAGAAGGTGAAGGCGACGAGGATGAGACCAAGAGAAGCCATCCTCTGTCTGAAGACAAACAAGCACCGGAAGAAAAGCCACCTAGCGAGGCAGAGGCACCTCAAGAGGATGATGACCAGGATATGGATAACGAGGATTACGGAGACCTTCAGGATCTTTTTTAAGCTATCAAATATTGCCAATAGCATTCAAATTGCATTCAAACTACATGAAATGCTTCAGTTTTGGAACATTTAACCCATTACTCTTATCAGGCGTGAATGTACTCTCAACAATGGGCCCCAATCTGACTCTTTTGTGCTACTCTATGAAAACGAGGTGCGCAACCTGTGCATTTTTTTTTTTTTTAACAAGGAATTAATTGGACTACCGCACTAGCGTATTTTTCCATCTCATCTCAGAACCATTTCCCCCATACTGCCCACGCCAACACCAATAAATGTCCAGCAATTCCATCAAGCTTTTAGCCAGTGATGTTCACCGTGGTCTTGCGGAGCTCGTCGCCAGAAGATTGGGCCTCAAACTTTCTCCTAGTGAATTGAAGAGAGACTCAAGTGGTGAGGTCACTTTCAGTATCGGTGAGAGTGTCAGAGATGAGGACATCTTTATTGTTTGTCAGATTGGTTCTGGTGAGGTGAATGACCGAGTGTTGGAGCTTCTTATAATGATCAACGCCTGTAAAACGGCGAGTGCCAGAAGAATCACTGTCATCCTCCCTAACTTCCCTTACGCCAGACAAGATAGGAAGGACAAGTCGAGGGCTCCTATTACTGCCAAGCTTATGGCAGACATGTTGACCACTGCTGGTTGCAACCATGTTATTACCATGGATTTGCACGCATCTCAGATCCAGGGTTTCTTTGATGTTCCAGTGGACAACTTGTACGCTGAGCCTAGTGTGGTGAGGTACATCAAGGAGAAAGTCAACTACCCAGAAGCCATTATCATTTCTCCTGATGCTGGTGGAGCCAAGAGAGCCGCTGGTCTTGCTGACACTCTAGATTTGAATTTTGCTTTGATCCATAAGGAACGTGCCAGAGCCAACGAAGTGTCCAAGATGGTTCTCGTTGGTGATGTTACCGACAAGATCTGTATCATTGTTGATGATATGGCCGACACATGTGGTACTTTGGCAAAGGCTGCTGAAGTGCTTCTAGAGAACAATGCCAAGGAAGTCATCGCTATAGTCACCCATGGTATTCTCTCTGGAAATGCTATCAAGAACATCAACAACTCGAAGCTCAAGGCGATCGTTTGCACAAACACTGTCCCATTCGAAGAAAAGGTGTCTTTGTGCCCTAAGCTAGATACTATTGACGTGAGTGCTGTATTGGCTGAGGCTATTAGAAGACTCCACAACGGAGAGAGCATTTCATATTTGTTCAAGAATGCTCCATTATAGGACCGAGAGACGATGTTTATAATTATCAATCAACATGTTAGCATTTAAGAGCTTGAATTAATGACTTGTATGGTACCATGTCTATTCAGATGGCCCATGTGGTGAACAAATTACGGTGAATCCGATTGTGCCACCACTGTCAAGTCACTAACATTATGATCATTTATGGCTTTACCAGGCTTGTCATAAAGATAAATGAAACGAATTAATCGACACCCGAACAACTGCCTTTATGACAAAACTAGCTTCGGTATCACCCTGCCATACCCTTAGAATACAGGGAAAAGCACTCCTATGAATGTAAAATGGCTTCCCTGAAATAAAATTGAAAGTTTAAAAGAATGGAAATGAAAGTATTATCACGAAGCTCTTGTGTATCATATAAAGTAAAGCTTTCTTCCTTAGTCATAGCCCATTCTGGGTACACCGCGCAGACTCCAAAATCCGGGGAACGCGAGAGTAGTATTTTTTCAATAGAAACATACGTTCTCTTTATCAAACCATTATATCATGACTATCGGCTCAAGAGAGATTAAAGCTTGTCTTTTTGGTATGTAACAGGATTTCATGTCGAAATGCCATCCACTAACAACAGACATGGATGGAACCCTCATCAACACTGAGGACATCTATACTGAGGCAGCTACAGAGACGCTTGCTCTTTACGGGAAAGGCCCTTTAACTTGGGACATCAAGATCGATTTGCAAGGAAGACCAGGTCCTGATGCTGCTCAGAAAGTGGTTGAGTTCTTTGATTTGCAGGTCACTAAGGAAGAATTCATGAAGAAACTGTACGAGATCCAGGACACTAAATGGGAGCGCACGGCTTTCTTACCAGGGGCTTTAGAGTTGCTAGAGTATCTTAAGAAACATGATATTCCTATTGGTTTGGCCACAAGCTCAAACACTGGCAATTACGAAAAGAAGACAGCCCATCTTGGAGGCAGTTTTGCTCTCTTCGATGGCCACATTGTAACTGGTGATGACAAGAGAATCCCACCTGGCCAAGGTAAGCCACAGCCTGATATCTGGTATGCCTGTTTGAAAAGCATTAATGACGCCAGAGCAAAGAAGGGCCTTGAAGAGATTAAGATTGAGGAGTGTTTGATCTTTGAAGACGGAATCCCCGGTGTGATCTCAGGAAAGAACGCTAACGGTTATGTTATCTGGATTCCTCACCCATTGGCTTTGAAAGAGCTCAATGGCAAAGAAAAGGAAATCATTGGACAGGGAGGAGAAATTATTGAAAGTCTAGAGGAGTTCGACAAGGCCAAGTTTGGTCTTGATAGGTGATATATGCGACCCATCATATTTAGACAATAGAAAAGCTTCTTAAATAGCAAAGTACGTAAATTTTGTAGAAATGTCTATAAGGTCATGATTCTTAGGGACTGGTAACTTCCCTGAAAAGTGTGTAGTCTCTTTACCCGAGGTGCTTATCGTGGTCTCGAGACTATGTCAATCCGGCATGAATATAAGGTGCTCTTCTCCATCCCATACGACACTTCCTTCTGGACCTATGGTCGGCACTGATATATATCGAATACAAATAGACTTCACAGCAAGAGACGAGTCGACCACCGAAGAAGACCAACATTTTGTTCACAGTCCAACTTTCGATTACCGTTATTCTCCAATCTCTGTGGTGAGCATAGATCCTCCCACGATGCAAGCAGACGCTGTGCCCAACGAGCCACTAAGGGCCAAGCAGCTTGGGAAGGGTGTGATTAAGTTATATCGTGACTTTGATGATGACGATCAAGAACTTCTGCTGAAATCGCTTGTCTCCAGCACAAGCGATCAAACCATGCTTTCGATCATTGCCTTGCCCACATACTTCACGGCTACCGACCTTTTAGGGTATATTGGAGACCATCATATGGAGCATATTACACATATAAGGATTCTACGAAGTGAAAAGGCCAACAGGTTTTTGGTTCTTCTCAAATTTGATGATGTTCTACGGGCAGCTGAGTTTCAGTATCACTTCGATGGCAAGCCTTTCAACTCAATGGAGCCCGAAGCGTGTAACGTTGTATATGTGAAGTCAGTCGTCACAACAGGGTCATACGAAGTGCCAGCTAAAGACACGCTTATACCGTTTTTGCTTGAGGATCCATTCACCAGCCAGCCTGATGATACGATCACGCCTATTGAACTCCCTACATGCCCAGTGTGTCTTGAGAGACTTGATTTTGAAGTTTCAGGTCTCCTTACAATCCCATGTCAACATACGTTTCACAGCAACTGTCTTTCGAAATGGAGGGATGATACCTGCCCCATTTGTCGTTACACCAACAGTGTACTGAACCAAAACATCAAGAGGTCAGTCAGGAGACTACTGCAGATCAATTCTAGAATGCAGATGCAGCAGCATGACCCAGGTGAAGAAGGTACAAGTAGTACCAGCTCGGCGGACGTTTGCATGGACTGCCTGGTAACTACTAACTTATGGGTATGTTTAATCTGTGGAAACGTAGGCTGTGACAGGTATGCGCCTGACCAGCATTCTTTAAAGCATTTTGTGGAAACAGGCCACTGTTTTGCGATGGAGCTTCATACTTCGAGAATCTGGGATTACGCTGGAGACCGCTATGTTCATCGTCTAGTAACCACAGAAGAGGATGGTAAAATCGTCGAGTTACCAGAAAAGGATAACACACACCCGAAGCTGAATAAAGATGATGACAATGAAGAATATTCAGAATTGCTTCTTAGTCAGCTTATCAGTCAAAAGGAATACTACGAGTTATTGCTTCATGAGAAGAGTCAGAACGGAAATCAACGAGGGAGTCCAGTAGCCACCGACCAAGGCTCTTCCAAAGTGAAAGAATTGGAGTCAAAAGTCGATGAGCTTAGTGAGCAGCTCAAGAAGTTATCTGCCAACGTGATTCCGGCGCTCAACCTGAAGATTGATTTGAAGACCAAATCTCTTCGAATTGCAGCTTCTGAACTCAACGAGGCAAACATATTGAACGAGGGATTATCGGCCAAGGTAGACCATCTATCACAGGAAAACGCAAAGCTCAAAGAGAGTAATACTGATCTAAGTGATCAAGTAAAAGATCTCATGTTCTACTTGGAAGCGCAGGCAAAATTCAAGGACCAGCCTGAAGATGTCACGGAAGGCCAGGTGATCATGAAACCAAAGAGGAATAACAAAAAGAAGAAATAGAAAAAAGGTAATGGGTTGGGGAAGAAAGTACCTGGATGGGTAGGTTTGCATAGTGTATGGTTGCAAACTATGGGAGAGATGGGTAAATAAGGAACTAATAAAAGTTATTTTACACAGTACTCGGTACTAATTTAAACCCTAGTAGCTATAGACATTTATCAACTTTATATGATAGCGCCACTTCTGCAAATTATTGTTGATGAGTGGTGTCTCTGTCCATGGGTAGAGAGTAGTAGTAGGCATGAACTGCATACACCTAGGCCATCTTAGATAATGCGATGAGAAGACCCAACTTGAAATTTTCGTCTCTAGACTTTACCTTACAGCATGGATGAACCAACACATAAAAAGTCTACCTTGAGTAGTTCTGAAGTTGCGTTCCCTAGAGGTGGGGCCTCGGTCTTAACTCCTTTAGAAATGAAGACCATTTCTAACAAGGCCACAGAGGACGTTCTTTTTGAGCAGGCCAAAGGCTCAAAGAGATCTGCCTCTGATGCCATAGAAGCCCCCAAGAAGAAAAAGAAGAGCAAAAAGAAGAAGTCTCAGGATGATGAAAAAGACTCAGATGAAAAAGAAACTGAAATCGAACACTTTTCCCATAAAAACTTGATCCCAGGTGCTTCCATCTTGGGTCAAATTGTCAGAGTCGACAAGATGGACCTTACAGTCGCTATCGGTGACAACTTATTCGGCCAGGTCCCAATCACACAGATTAGTTCTGAGATCACTGAGATGATTGAAAAGTATGAAAATGCTATGGAAGATTCCAGTGACGATGAGAGTGACGATGAGAACCAGACCCAAGGTGTCAGTCTTAAGAACGAGTTACCTAAATTGAAGAACATCTTTTCCATTGGTCAGTGGGTACGTGCAGTTGTCATTCCAAATGAAGAAAACGCTAAACGTATTTCGCTTTCTATTGACCCGGCTACTGTGAACGCTTCTGTCGAGGAGGACGATTTGACTCCAGGTAATTTCCTCCAAGCATCTGTCAAGTCCGTTGAAGATCACGGTGTTGTCCTTACTACTGGTGTTGAAAACTTTGGTGGGTTCATTTCAAAGAAAGAATTGAAGAAAGCAGAGATAGGGTTATCTTCCTTGAAGCCTGGTCAGGTTGTCCTTGCATCGATTGTCAGTTTGTCATCCAGAACGATAACAATGAGACCTGGTTCCAACGAGCAGGTCAATAAAAAGACTGTGGTTTCAGTCATCAGTTCTATTGACGCTGTCCACCCTGGTACTGTTGTTAACGCTATCATCACTGAAATTAACGATGCTGGTGTCGGTGCCAGACTTTTTGGTATGGTCGATGCTTCCTTCTCCTTGCCACACACAGAAGAATACACTGTCGAGAAGCTAAAAAACCACTTCGCTATCGGTGGTACTGTTCGTGCCAGAGTGATTGGTACTGTTTTCTCTGAAGGCGCAAAGAAGTTTGTCTTGTCCAAATCTAGCCGAGTTTTGAGTTTACAGCCTACTCTTAACAAGGAGCCATTGGAGGCTTTCCCCATTGGATTCATTTTTGACGAAGGTATTGAGGTTGCTGGTGCAGACAAAGATTACATTTATGTCAATGCTGGTAGCTTCATTGGTCAAGTACACAAATCTAACGTTGACCCCGATTTAGATATCAAACAGCATTACAACGTTGGCTCCAAACATAAAGCTCGTGTGCTTGGGTTTAATGAGATTGACAACATTTTGATCTTGACTTTCAAGCCAAAGGCCATCGAATCTCAATTTGTTTCGACCGATGATATCCCTGTCGGTGAGTTTGTCTCTGCAGCTGAGGTCACGAACATTCTCCCTGATGCCAAGGGTATAGTGGTCAAGGTGTTTGGCGACTTTGAAGCATTCGTTCCCCCTACCCATATCTCAGACGCCAAGCTAATGTTCCCTGAGAGAAAGTTCAGAAATGGTGGTAAGGTCAAGGCAAGAATTTTAGCCACCGCTGGTAAGAAGCTTTATGCCACTCTTAGAAAGAGTCTTGTGAACATGGAGGAGGATACAATTGTCAAGAACCTTGATGATCTCCTGGTAGGCTTCAAGACCACAGGTGTCGTGGAGAAGTTCATTGGCTCGGGTGTATTGATATCTTTCTTTGGAAACTTAAAGGCTTATTTACCAAAGAATGAGATTTCCGAAACCTTCGTTGAGAATGCTAAGGATTACCTTAAAGAAGGCCAGGCAGTTAATGTTAGAATCCTTAACTTCAATAAGGAAGATGGCAAAATTACCGTCACGTTACGTCAATCGACCGAATTAACCAACAACCAGATGAGACATCTTGAAGACGTCGAAGTTGGCAGAACTATTGCTACCGCCTTTGTGGTTGAAAAGACCAAGGAAGCTGTGATCATTGAGTTGGAAGGCTCTAACTTGAGGGGTGTCATTGTCACTGAACATTTGTCTGATGGCAACTATGAAGAGAACAGGAAAGTTTACAAAGCTCTTGATGTGGGTCAGAAAACCGAGGTTTTGATTCTCGAAAAGGATTTCAGAGCCAGAACCGTCATCGCCACTTCAAAGCAGTCATTGCTCAATGCCGCCAAAGTTGGCCTCTTCCCTGCAAGTTATGAGGATATTCATACTGGAACTGTCATCCCCGGTTTTGTCAAGTCGGTCACTAACATGGGTATTTTTGTTAGTTTTGGTGGCCGTCTCACAGGTTTGGTCTTGGCCAAGAATGCATCAAGTGATCCAACAGTTGACCTTTCCGCTAAGTTCCATAAGAACCAATCAGTTGCATGTAACGTCATCAGGACAGACGATGTCAACAAGAGATTTTACCTTTCATTCAGTGGTGTTGATGAGACTGGGTTCAGCAAACTTAATCTTAAGAACCCCTTGACTCCACCAAGAAAACCGCATCTGATTATTCTGTTGGTTCCATGACTAAGGGTAAGGTTGCTTCAGTTGAACCAGGCTATGTTAATGTCCAACTCGCAGACAACTTATATGGTCGTCTTGAGGCTTCTCAAGTTTTCAACAAATGGAAGTCCATCAAGGACAAGAAGGCTCCTCTTCTGTCATACAAGGAGGGTCAAAACATTAAGGCCAAGATCATTGGTTACTACGACCAAGCAGCAAAGAGATACTCTCCTCTGTCTACTTTCACAACCTCTACGGTTGTTGAATTGTCTATTTTACCAGAAACCCTTGCTGAAGGCGGGCTTTACAAACCACCAACCTTTGACGACCTCAAGGTTAATAGCGAACATACTGTGTTTGTTGAATCTTACGAGCATGGCGTTGCTAACGTTTCTATGGCTCCGGGTGCCCAAGGACAGATACCGCTTTACTGCCTTTCTAACGATACCCTGCTTTATGAAGATTTCGAGTCTTCTTTCCCAGTTGGATGTGCCATTAGAGCTAAAATTTCTGGCTTAGATTACGAGCACCATAGAATCGAGTTTTCCGCCAGAGAGAAGGCTCCACAATCGATCGAAGATCTCAAGGAAGGTGAACGCTACCCAGCTAAAGTTTTCAAAATTGGTCCAAATTTCGTTTTAGTGGAGTTGGCCAAGGGCGTTGTCGGATACGCATACGTCACGGATGCTTTGAATGACTACGACGACAAGCTTGAGGAGATCTACAAGGTAAACTCTGCAGCCCTTGCAAAGGTTGAACAAGTGGATGTCAAGGAAGGCAAGGTCTATGTTAGCTTGAGAAACGAAGCGATTGCTAAGGATAAGCCTGTGAATTCCATTGATGAGATCAAGAGAGGTGACGTTGCCAAAGGTTTCATCAACTCCATTGGCCGTAACGGTCTCTATGTTTCTCTTGGCAGAACCATATTTGCATTGGTCAGAGTTACTGACATTTCTGACGCCTACTTGGCTGATTGGAAGAAGTTCTTCAAGCCTCATCAGTGTGTTTCGGGTAAGATCTCGCAGTGCAAGACCGAGGGCCGTATTCTCATGACTTTGAAGGAGAGTGAAGTGAATGGTGACTTATCTACTTTCAAGACATTCGAAGAGTTAGAAGTTGGTGAGAACTACGACGGTTCTGTCAGAAAGGTGGCAGACTTTGGTGTTTTCATCAAGTTGGATGGAACTTCTAATATTAGTGGTCTCTGTCACCGTTCGGAAATTGCCGATACACCAGTTGAAAACGTTGTTGCCCTTTTTGGTGAGGGTGACCGTGTCAAGGTGAAGATCCTCAAGATTGATAATGACAAGAAGCAGCTTTCCCTTGGTATGAAAGCTTCATACTTTACTACTGAGGCAGACGACGAAAGCATGTCTGCTGCTGAAGATGAAGAAGATGAGGTCATGGGTGACGCTTTTAATGAGGATGACGATGAAGACGAAGACGAAGACTCTTCTGAATCAGACAATGAAGAGACAGAGGCTGCTGCTCCTGCTGGTCTTTCTGGATTATCTTCCAATGGTTTCGACTGGACAGCCTCTATCTTGGACCAGGCTGAAGATGATGAAAGCTCTTCAGATGACGAAGAAGACTTCACTGAGACCCACAAGAGAAGAAAGAAGAAGGGCAAGAACCAGGTAAAGGACAGAACTGCTGAGATGAATGCCACTGCTCCTGAATCCGTTTCTGACTTTGAGAGAATGCTTGTTGGTAACCCAGATTCCTCCGTTCTTTGGATGAACTACATGTCCTTCCAGTTGCAACTTGGTGAAATCGAAAAGTCTCGTGAAATCGCTGAGCGTGCTCTCAAGACAATCAATTACCGTGAGGAGCAGGAGAAGATGAACATCTGGATTGCTATTCTTAACTTGGAGAACAGTTTCGGTAGCGACGAGTCGCTTGACGAAGCCTTCAAGCGCGCTACCCAGTACATAGATTCCTTGACTATGCATCAAAAACTTATCGGTATTTATGTGTTGTCAGAGAAGTTTGATAAGGCGGACGACCTTCACAAGGCCATTGTCAAGAAGTTCAGCAAAGACCCTAGTGTCTGGGTTCAATATGGCTCCTTCCTCATGGACAGAGAGGAGAGCGAGCGTGCCCACGAGACTTTGGCTCGTGCTTTGCAAGCATTGCCTAAGAAGGACCACATTGAGGTTGTTAGAAAGTTTGCCCAACTTGAATTCGCTAAGGGTGATGCAGAGCAAGGTAGATCCTTATTTGAAGGTTTGGTGACAGATGCTCCAAAGAGAATCGATTTGTGGAATGTCTACATTGATCAGGAGATCAAGAATGACAATAAGGACCATGCAGAGGATTTGTTCCGGAGAGTAACCCAGGTCAAGCTTTCTAGAAAACAGGCCAAGTTCTTCTTTGCCAAATGGCTCAAGTATGAAGAAGAGAAGGGCAACGAACAGTCGGTTGCCCTCGTCAAGGCCCTTGCTGTGGAGTACGTTCAAGCCCACTCCAAGGACGACGAGGAGTAAACCATTTTTAGATCATAATCTTTTTGTACATATACCAATTGCATATTTAGTTTCGTTATTCATGTTGTAACTCTGGGAAGGCTTCCGCGATAAGTTCCTCTATAAGACTGAAGATGAGCAGTTTGTTGAAATAATCATTCTGGAATAACTCGAACAAAACATTGGAACGCTGTTTGGTATTAGTGGAGCCGAAAACCTTGCCACAAGTTTCCTCCATGAACACCTCAAACATTGCTCTGGCTTCTCCTCGTGTTTTTTCTTGCTGTGCTTCACTTCTGAGAACCGGTGGGTCTTTAAATCTACCACCAGGATAGACTGTATCTCTCAACGACGTAAGCCCGTTAAGCCATATCATTTCATCGCCTAGTAGATGGCTGATCGAAGACCGAAGCTTCTTCTCGATAGCTGAGCCCAAGACTTGCTGTAAAATTATAAGAAGGGCTCGACCTCGTATCCAACTTTTCGATGAGCCTAACTCAAACACATCGATAAGCAATTCGGATATTGGCTTCACGAATGGTACTCTTCCTATTGCTTGCCTTTGGGAATCGTCAAATTGTTTCAACTCACTTTGCATCTCTCGTATACTATCAAGATACCCATTTTCGGGGCTGTCATTCTCCCTAGAGCTTTGAACCAGCTGGCTCTGAGGAGCGAGAGAGAATGATCCCAAAATATCTTCTAAAGGCTTTTTCAGCTTTCTTAAAGACCCAAACAGGAAGTTTTCTGAGGATAGGAAGGACCGTAAAATAGGATCAGAGCAAACTTCGGGGATGGTCAAAAGTTGCTGGAGATAATGCTCAAGCGCCCGTTTTCGTATCTCGAGCAACTGCTTTTTCTGAAAGTTGAGGACCGATTTCTTTGGAAACTTTATCGCAGATACCTTGGGTGACCTCTTTTTTAAATATTCATTGAGTTGATAAAACTGACTGAATCTCCTAGCAACAACCCAGCCCGCTGTAATCTCATTCGGATCATCATTTGAAAACTTTTGGACTTCAACAATATATAGAACGTATTCAGAACCATTCTTGCTTTCCGACATGTATGATGATATTTGAATTTTGGATTTTCCAAATAAACTGTTTTCATTTTCTTGAATAATCCAGTGCTGTCTTTGCAACTCTTTGGAGGCTATCTCTCTGTCCAAGCCCTGCTTCGACCGTTTGAGAATAGACATTTCTGACATATTGTTAGTAAGTTCCGCTTTCTTCAACAAGGGAAGCAAAATTTCGTTTTGCTGCCGAAGGTTGTAGATATCTTGATCAATGGTTGCAAGCTTTTCCGAGAGACTTAAATCACCTGGAGCAGCCCTCAATATTTCCGAACTACTAAGCTCCGGATCGGACAGAGCGAGATGATCAGAAGCTTCTGAATCGGAATCAGATTCATCATGAGGGATTGATCCAAACAAGCCGGAATGACTTGTACCAATTGATGAACCGCTTGCATGGCGATGCATATCACCAACCAAATTGACAGTTGATGAGCTCGACAGCGAAGCCATCAAATTCTTTAGAGTAGAAGTGCTTTGATTTCTCGATGCATCCAGCACTTCACCTCGTTGCTTCATATTCACTATCTGTTCTAGTGACTTCTCCACAGCCTCAAAGACAGTAGGGCTGATAGACTTTTCGGTGTCTCCTTCGTCGTATTGAGAATCGTCATGCTCTAATAGTGAGGTGTCGGCAGAGAAAAGATCGACCAGTTTATGCTGTGATGGCATGTTATTCCCGCTTTTAGAAAACGGCCCGTAGAAGTCAGCCGCCATTGCTTTGTATACATCCTTCTGCAACTCTATTAAGGCCTCTTTAGCCCGCTCAAAGTTGTCTTTATTCGACAGGTCGTCTATAGCACGTTGGATACATGCACTTATCCCATCCGAGAAATACTTGCTTCCTTGAACCAAATACTTCTGGTGTATATCACGAATAGCTTCGAATGTTGCAAATTCGAGTGTATCTGGCGAAAGCCCAGTATCATGGCTTAAAGGTGATCTAAGCGCATTTACAGACTGGTGGATCTCAAGTAAATATACGGCGTCATTCTGTTTGAGATAGGTTGCAAACTGGCTTCGAAGTTGAGAATCTCCGAGAATTGTGCTTAGAGACGGGGCATCACTTGAGATACGAAGCTTTTGCAGAACCCTATTCTTGGTATCCATTAAGAGTTCACGCTCCTCTCGATCCTGATCTGGACGCTTTTTCGATATCTCGGCCTCCAATTGACGACCTAGCTCCTCTAGTTCTAGGTCCGATCCTAGCTCAATAAACTGAAGACAATGATGGTACCTCGCTTTCGTAAAGTTTCCAGAAACTGCGGGGATAACCGTGTTGGATAGCGTTTCTAGCTTCGGATCAGCCGATTGACGAGTATGTTGTTCTAAAGCAGCTCTGAGTCGCTTCACTTGACTTCTGCGCTGAAGATTATCGCCTATAAATTTGACAATCATCATGTTCACGAAATCGCCTTCGGTAGCCATGTCAAGAACATTGGCAAATATTGATGATGCTAGCACTTCACGTAGAAATGTAGGTATGATATTGTTGCTCGACTCACCAGAGGATAGAACTAGAGGGAGAATCTTTGAGAACTTCTTCCTGAAGAAGTCCTTCTCCCTAGTATGATCCTTGTTGGCAGATATGGACACAGCATCATGAAGCTGATGGCCAGAAGAACTGACTGCTTTTAATTTACTCTTGAGAGTATAACTCTGAGCCTGGTAAGGCGAGTCACGAGCAAACGCCTTAAAATGCTGGTGCAACACTGGGAGCAATTTGATAACTAGTAGCTCGGGGATATCAAAGGCATGTAAGCGGTTTGTCAATGCTAGTATAATTTGCTTGAGTTCCTTCCTGAGGCTTTCCTGGAACGACTGATTCTGCGATAGATTCGAGTACCAGGATTCAATGAAAACAGATACAGTAAGATTGAGTATCTCTTCTAAGGTCTCGTTAACTGAGGAGTACTGGGATGCATCTTGTTCCCCTGATAAGATTCCCAGTTCAACCCTTCTTAGCTCGTCCAGCCAAACATCCTCTTGAAGGAAACGAAACTTAGATTTCTTTCTCCTTGAACACTGAATCTTACGGACCTTTCTAGGTCGTGCGTAAGAAATCAAACGGTAAACCGTATAGGTAGCTAGGAGTAGTGCTAGTATGAGCTCAAGTAGAACTCTCCATAGAGTGACAAATCGTAGAAGGGCGGCAAAAGCTCCAACCGCTGCGAGCCATAGCCAGCTAGCTTCCATTCCAGCGACTCTGAGGACAGCCATGGAGTTCAACTGGACTCCAGGGGACTGCTTAAACTTGGTGGTGGATATACGAGGTAGTGTTATCGTCTGGCGCGTACTGTAGTGTGAGCGTTATCGTGGTTAACGGGAGCGCACTGGCATGCAGCTAGGTGATGCAGATGAATATATTAGAATGGGTGATGTAAAAAAGTCTATATTTTCTTTTATTTTTTGGCCTTCTTGGCCTTGGAGGATTCTTTCGAATCATCAGATTCGTCTCTAGATCTCTTCTTGGACTTCTTCTCCAGACCATCCTTCAGCTTGGCCTTCTTGGTCTTCGACTCCAGCGATTTCTTCTCAGCCTTGGAGGATTTAGATGAGGTAGTATTCTCCTTATCTTTGTTTTTCTTCTTCTCTTTCTTCAGTTCCTTCAGCGACTTTTCATCTTTCGACTTGGCCTTCTTGTCTTTCTTATCCTTCTTATCCTTCTTATCCTTCTTTTCCTTCTTATCCAGCTTTTCACTCTTCTTCTCCTTGGACTTCTCCTTGGTTCGTTTCATCAACGAATCTGACTGTTCTATAGCCGACTTGCTGTCTAACTTCGTGCTCTTCTGGTGTGCATTGTCAGTTCTCCCAACGGTACCCGCGAGTCCTTCACCCTTCACGAACATCTTGTACAAGGGTGACATGGACCTTCGAAGATGGTTCTCTGCTTCAACCGTGTTTGTCTCAAAACTGACTCCGCTGGAGTTGCTGGTAACATCAAGTGTCTTTAGCTGACCGTCAAAAAGACGCTCCCACCATACATCTGCATCGTTACCATCTGATCCGAGTCCCTTCTTGTCCTTCTTGTGCTTCACCAATATTGGCTTTTTGATGCCACCATTCTTGAGTGCCTGGCCATCTTCCCACCCGTAGCTTTTGAGATATAGTCGGGCATCCATGGTATGTGTATTGGTAGAAGAGGCTGGTGGGTTTATGAACCTCATCTCATTTCGCACCTTATATTGATACACCTCCATCGCGCATCTCACTGTTGATACTTGCAACTACTACCAATATGGGGAACCCTCAGGAGCTACAAGATGCATTTACAGAATTCGACGAACAAGTGAGAATATCGGATCTTTGCTATAGTGACTACATTAATCTCGAGGAAAAGGCAAAAAGCTTGTCCTTGTATCCGCCATTGCCTCTCCTAGAAAGAAAGATGGTGGTAGCGGAGCTTACGTTGTCTGATATAGACAGCTGGAACGAATTGGCTCCTGCGGCTGGGTCACCAGAATCCATTAAGCTACTTGAACATTTGAAAACCCGTTATCCTACTCCTGATACATGGCTCAGTTACCTTGCATATGTCGAACCAAACGAACAAGACCTTCTACGAGCATTTGCCCAATGCCGCTCAAATTATAAGAAAGGCTGGCTTATCTTCCAAAAGGTTGTTGAATACTATACTAGGATCGATCCAAGCCCAGAGAAGCTTCGAAAAGTGTACGAGCAAATGCTCTCTACCCCACACGAGCAACTTGACCAGACATATCAAGACTATTCCACACTTGTTTCCAGCTATTGGAACGACACATACCTGACGATAATGAAAACGGCAAGTAAACTTAAGTCTAAGAGTGCAGAGTCATTGTCTTACTATATCGTCCTTGAACGTAACATCACGGAAGAACCACTCACTACCAAGCATTGGACTACCTATATTGAATCATGTGCCAAACATTTACAAAAAAATGAGCCATTTGCTGCAATTGAGGAGATATTCTTTCGGTCAGTCGTCGAGACTTCTATGTTCAGTAACGAAAAATGGATCCCTGTATGGGTTTCGTTCCTCGACATCGTGAAAAGATTTGAGCCAGCCCGTTTCCGCCACTTCGTGAAACTATTTATCAAATCCTATCCTGGAACAGTCGATGGCTACGTGGAGTATTCTAAACAGGTTGACTATGATAGTGTGGAGTTTCCATTTTTGCGAAAGGAGCTTCTTCGCTTCGTCAATTCGCAAGACCTCGCAAACCCTTCGTGGAAGACAGTCTCCAATGCTCTTCTTACAATCCATTTCAAGCAGCTCACTAAGATGCGGGACATTTCAGTGGTGCTGACTCTTGAGGACATTTCATCTGTCGCTTCAGCTGCATTTGCTCGCGAGGGCAGCGTTGATATCTTAAGTCTAGCGATCACCCTTTCTAGGAGATTTTCATCTGGTGAAGATGACTTCTTTGACCTTTTTATCGACCTAACTACTGCAACATTTGACAGATGGCCCAATTCTGCCGCAGTATGGGTTACGTGCTTCCAACTACTTGCTTTGTATGGCCCACCAAAGTATGGTAAACGCATGTTGAAGTTATTACCCGAGGATCTTGAGCAGCTTGATGATCCGATGAAAGCTATCAACTGTGCAATCATACATCAAGCTATGCACGGACAGCCAGAAGACATCGAATTACTTACAACACTACAAAAGAAATATGCAGACAAAGTCGTTACAACCTATGTCACCAAAGACCAGAAGAGGACGAGCCCCGAAGAAATCGATCGGGTGGAGCCAAAAAAGTCCAAGCTTCAAACCGAAAATGACGTCCCAGGAAGAAGTAGAGAAATGTTCCGTGTGAAAGTTGAGAATATCCCAGCTTCAGCATCGCTGCAATCAGTCTCAGACTTCTTCAATGGATACTGCGATCCAATCACCATAAATGTTCACAAATCTGTACAAGGAAATTTTGCTTTAGTGGAACTTAAGTCTGAAGAAGAGGTCCTAAAGGCTTTGGTGCGTGACCAGAAACTGATAGATGGTTCCACAGTAAGTGTGAAAAGAATTTTTGGTAATACTTTATGGGTTACTAATTATCCACCTCAATGGGGTCCTTCTGAATTAGAAGGGTATTTGTCAAGTCAGGATCTTCCATTTATCAATGTCAGATTCCCTTCGCAGAATGACAAAAGAGAGAAGCGGTTTTGTTATATTGATTTCCCTGATACGGCAACCACACAAGCTGCACAATCACGTCTCGATAAGCAAGTGATTGAAGGCCTCACTTTGAAAGCAGACATTTCGAATCCGTCTTTGAAGCAGAAACGAGGCGGTCCTGATATTACTCACCAAGTGTATGTTCGTAATATCAATTTCGAGACCACCAATGAGGAAACTTTAAGGCAGTTTTTTAGCGAGGTCGGTAAAGTGGAGGACGTGAAAGTCCCCTTGAACCAAGAGAATCGACTGAAAGGGCTTAAGAATAATGGTTATGCATTTGTCACTTTCGCTGATGCTAAGGCCGTTAAAAAGGCATTGGATGTTAGTGGCAATGTTTTGGATGGAAGAAACATCGAGGTTCTGAGAGGAAAATCCAAGCAGTCAATGAAGCTGGCTGCTCCCCAAGATTTCGCTAAAGACAAGACAATATCGCTATTCAATGTGAATTCGATAGCTACAAAGGCACATCTTGAGGAATTTTTGCATACCAAGGTAGGCCCTACCACAAAAGTTCACGTTAAACCAAGCAAAAAGGCTGCGCTTGTGGAATTCGAAAAGCAAGCTGATGCTGGTAAGGCCAGTTTAATTCTTGAAGGAAGCCTATTCGAAGAAGAAGTCCTTCATCTAGGTACCATAGAGGACTACTTTAAACAGGATGAAGAAAAGCGCCCGAGACAAAAACCAACAATGGCGCCTCCGATGCTTATGAGGAAGAAGAGAAGATAAATATACATAGTTGAATTCTTCATATGTGATTAAGTTGTAGCCTTACTTGATAACCGTTTATAACAAAGTTTGCAGCCAGTGCGGTTTCCCTATGGGGTACTATTTTTCAGTTACTCACAGTTCTGATTTTTTTCCTGTCTTTTTTTTTTTTTTTTTTTATAATATTTTTTCACCGCGACATAAAGATTTGAAAGATTCCAATACCTCACTAACCAAATATGAGTGCCACTATCAAGCTTGAAAAGACTGACAGAAGGGACACTCTTGTGGATATCGAGAAGAAGTACCAGAAGTACTGGGCTGATAACAAGTTCTTCGAGGTCGATGCTCCTACTATTGAGGAAGATCCAGAGGATGATGCTGATAAGTTGAGAGAGAAGTACCCAAAGTACTTCAGTACCATGGCTTACCCATACATGAACGGTGTTTTGCACGCTGGTCACAGTTTCACCTTGTCCAAGGTTGAGTTTGCCACTGGTTTTGAAAGAATGGCTGGTAAGAGAGCTCTCTTCCCATTGGGTTTCCACTGCACTGGTATGCCGATCAAGTCAGCTGCTGACAAGATCAAGAGAGAAGTTGAGCAGTTTGGTGAAGACTTCTCTGGTGCCCCTGCTGAAGACGAGGAGGAGGAGCCTGAGGTCAAGGAGGTTGTCAAAAACGAGGACCCCACAAAATTCAAGGCTAAGAAGTCTAAGGCTGTTGCCAAACAGGGTAGAGGTAAGTACCAGTTCGAGATTATGTTGCAATTGGGTCTTTCAAGAGATGAAGTTGCTGCTTTCGCTGACCCTCAGCATTGGCTCCATTTCTTCCCTGCTCTTGTAGAGAGAGATGTGAATAACTTTGGTGGTAGAGTCGATTGGAGAAGATCCTTTGTTACCACTCCAGCTAATGCCTACTACGATGCGTTTGTGCGCTGGCAAATCAACCGTTTGAAGGACTGCGGTAAGATTAAGTTCGGTGAGAGATACACCATTTATTCCGAGAAGGATGGTCAAGCCTGTTTGGATCACGACAGACTGAGTGGTGAAGGTGTCAACCCACAGGAATATGTTGGTATCAAGATTCCAGTTGACGAGTTCCAACCAGAGGCCCAGGAAATCTTCAAGGAGAACAACTTTGACCTCCAAAAGAACAAGGTCTTCTTGGTCGCTGCTACTTTGAGACCTGAGACTATGTACGGTCAGAGCTGTTGTTTCGTCTCTCCAAAGATTAACTATGGTGTTTTCAAGGCTGCCGAGGGCGAGTACTACATCACCACCGAGAGAGCTTTCAAGAACATGTCTTTCCAGAAGTTGACCCCAACTAGAGGTGACTACTCTGCCGCTTTGCATATCAACGGTTCTGCGCTTGTTGGTTCCAAGATCTCCCCTCCATTGGCTCAACTCAAAAACCTTCGTGTTCTCCCTATGGAGACCATCTTGCCTAACAAGGGTACCGGTGTTGTGACTTGTGTTCCTTCTGACTCCCCTGATGATTTCATCACCGTCAAGGATTTGTCTAACAAGGCTGACTACTACAAGATTGAAAAGGAGTGGGTTAACACTGAGATTGTTCCTATCTTGAAGACCGAGAAGTTCGGTGACAAGTCTGCTGAATTCCTTTGTAAGGAATTGAAGATTCAGTCTCCAAAGGACACTGTTCAGTTGGCTAAGGCCAAGGAGCAGGCTTACAAGGAAGGTTTCTACAGCGGTGTCATGGTTATCGGTAAGTACAACGGTGAGAAGGTTGAGAATGCTAAGCCAAAGGTCAAGGCTGATTTGATTGCCTCTGGTGAAGCTTTCGTGTACAATGAACCCGAGGGACAGGTTATTTCTAGATCTGGTGACGAATGTTGTGTCTCTTTGGAGGATCAATGGTACATTGATTACGGTGAGGAGACTTGGAAGAACCAGGCCTTGGAATGTCTTGAGAACATGGAGACCTTCTCTAAGGAAACCAGACACGGTTTCGAGGGTGTCTTGGATTGGTTGAAGAACTGGGCCCTTACCAGAACCTACGGTTTGGGTACCAAGTGTCCATGGGACGACTCTCAATTGATTGAGTCCTTGTCTGACTCCACTGTCTACATGGCCTACTACACCATTGCTAGATTCTTGCATTCTGACTACTATGGTGAGAAGCCAGGTAAGTTCACCATTAAGCCTGAGCAGATGACCGACGAAGTATTCGACTACATCTTCACTAGACGTGAGGACATTAAGAGTGACATTCCAAAGACTGAGTTGCAAGCTTTGAGAAGAGAGTTTGAATACTTCTACCCATTGGACACTAGAATCAGTGGTAAGGATTTGATTCCAAACCATTTGACTTTCTTCATCTACTGTCACACTGCACTTTTCCCAAAGAAGTTTTGGCCAAGAGGTGTCAGAGCTAACGGTCACTTGATGTTGAACAACGCCAAGATGTCCAAGTCTACTGGTAACTTCTTGACTTTGCTGCAGATTGTTGAGAAGTTCGGTGCCGATGCTTCTAGAATTGCTTTGGCCGATGCTGGTGACACTGTTGAAGATGCCAACTTTGACGAGGCTAACGCCAATGCTGCTATTTTGCGTTTGACCACCTTGAAGGAATGGTGTGAAGAGATCAAGGCCAACCCAGACTCTTTGCGTACTGGTCCTAAGGACTCTTTCTTCGACAAGGCTTTCGACAACGAGATGAACTTCTTGGTTGAGCAAGCCTACGAACAGTACCTGGCTACCAACTACAAGGCTGCCCTTAAATACGGTTTGTTCGACTTCCAGACCTCCAGAGATTACTACAGAGACTCTGTGTCTGGCGCAGGTATGCATAAGGATCTTGTTTTCAAGTACATCGAAAACCAGGCCTTGTTGCTTGCCCCTGTCGCCCCTCACTTTGCTGAGTTCTTGTACAAGGAGATTTTGGGCGAGGATGGATCTGTTCAGACCGCTGCTTTCCCAAGAGCTCAAGAGCCAGTTTCCCAGGGCTTGTTGGACTCTCTTGAGTACGTTAAGGAATTGGCCAGAGCTGTTCGTGAGGCCGAGTCTACAGTCTTGAAGTCCAAGAAGGGTAAGGCTGAAGTTGACGCTTCCAAGCCAGCTACCTTGACCTTGCTTGTGTCTACGTCTTTCCCAGACTGGCAGGAGGAGTACATTGACTTTGTCAGACAATTATTCGAGAGCAACTCTTTGAACGACAACAAGTTGATTAAAGAGAAGGTTGGTAAGGACATGAAGAGAGCCATGCCATTCATCCAGTTCTTGAAGCAGAGATTGGTGAAGGAAGACCCTAAGACCGTGTTCAACCGTGAGTTGACCTTCAACGAAGGTGAGTTGGTGAAGCAAGTGTTGGCTAACATTCAGAAGTCTACTACCACCATTAAGGTTGACAACTTGCAGGTGATTACATTCCCACACGGCGAGAAGAAGGGTACTGATATTACCACAGGAGAAGAGGTGGAGATCACTGCCACCGGTAAGGTTGTGGACGCCGCCTTGCCAGGCCAGCCAGGTATCGTTATTAAGAACATCGAGTAGATCCGATTTCGATACCAATGTATAAATAATAGAAACGTTTTGAGTATTTAGTTTCACCAGCCACATCTGGAATTCCACCTTTTTAAGGGCCCCCCTCAGAGCAGTTGCAGCCATTCGCGTTAAGTAAGGGCGCACCAGCAAGGCACCGTTGCGACAGCAATAGTAAGATAAGACATGGAAAAACAGGAAAAACAGGGAAAAAAAAAAAAAATCAGAAGCACAGCTGCAAAACGATTGTCTGAACAAGTAACAAAGTGAACAAAAGGCGATAGAAGAAACCAGCCAAAACAAGAACCAAAAAAGAAAAAAACATAAAAAAAAAGCCTTATTCACAATATTCCTGTGAATTCTTCATTATCCTCCTCCTCCTTTTCCCTTCCCCCAAACTTTACCCTGTCTCCATTTCCAGGGATCTCCTCTTTTTTTCAGGTGCTCCTCAGTAGACAGCAAAAAAAAATAAAAATAAATGAAAATGCCTTACTTCTGCGAAACAAACGACGCCCAAACCCGATACTTTATCCCCCCACCCGTGCACACCACTCACTCACTTTCACTCACTTTCACCTTCTCTCACTGCACATCATTTTTCTCAATCAGGTTCACTACAGGTTTGCAACAAACAAAAAAAAAATACAGATAATAAATAACCACCATCCATCATAAACCCTGTCCTGTTCCCCACCCAGCCCAAACCGTTACCTTGTCTGATCAACCTGACCGGACCCTACGCTTTATTTGATTTCATACCACGTCCCTGGCGTTTCGTTCGTCTTTTTTCCCATTTACCCTTCCAGCCTTTAGTCCCATGTCTGGCCCTCCAAGATACCCTCTTTTAGGGTCCAAGACCACTTACGATACAAAGCTTTCCGATCCGGGTGCCAAACTCTGTGATTCGTTGGCGGAACCTTGTCCGTTTTCCCTAAGTCTGGTACCGCTTGAGACACAGCTGCTGCGTAAACGTTACCGTGCTAACCCGAACCTGGAAACCAAGGAGGACGCTTACCCTGCTTACGCTGCCCAGGTACCTTGCTCAGCTGAGAGCGGTGACGATATGATTATTTCTGATACCGATACCGTTCCGGATGCTACACACCCGCCAAAGCGCCGCCTAACGCTGGTCCACCTGGCCGATGCTAGACAAGTTCCCGCTTCTGCTGACTCGGTGATGTCCATTTCCAGCGCCAACAGCGTGTCGGCACAGATGAACACCCTATCTACGAGTCAGTCTATTCGCAGTTCGTCTAACGCTTTCATTAAACCTACTGATAGTCACGTCCATCCGTGTACGCCTAACGCGATCGAATCCATGACTAATTCGCCTATTTCCGATATGGAAGATCAGAACCCCCAGCAGCTTGTGCTTCCTCTGCCTCTGGCGTCGCCCGTTCAAAGCGCTAACGAGAAGCGTTCGGTTCATGAGTTCTGGGAACGTTACATGATGAAGCCTCCTGCAACTCAGGGTGACTTGGCTGAGCTCATGGTTAACCTCTCTAACTTTTCCCTGGCTCCATGCAGAAACCACATTATCTTTCAGCTTTTGCAACAGGTTGACAGACTGCTGCTTCTGACCTTCTGCGGAGTCATTCAGGACTCCTTGAGACGTGACTTGCTCTCCAGCTTACCGTTGGAGATTGCCTTGTCCATCTTGTCTCACTTAGACTACAAGTCTGTCTTGGCTGTCTCTCAGGTTTGTCGTACATGGCATCGTTTGGTGAACAGTAATACTTTGTGGACCTCTATGCTCTACAGAGACAAATTATTGACCGACAGCACTCTTCTAGATAAAGAGCTCTCACATTCGGGTGCTCTTATAGCCGGCTGGTCAACCCCCAGCCCTTATCTCACTGAGATAAATTTGGCTCAAACATTGTACAAGAAAAGGTTCATTATCTTGCAGCGCTGGATGAACCCCTCATATGAACCAAAACGCATAAGCGTGGCTGGCCACGGTCCCAACATCGTCACTTGTCTACAACATGATGAAGATAAAGTGATTACTGGCATTGAGGGTAAACTGATCAATGTTTACGCCACCCGTACAGGTGAACTTCTACGTGTACTCAAGGGCCATGATGGTGGTGTTTGGGCACTTAAGTACTTCTCCAACACTTTGGTAAGTGGATCTACCGATCGTGACGTCCGTGTGTGGAATATTCGCACGGGTAGATGTACTCATATGTTCAGAGGCCATACGTCAACTGTTAGATGTCTAGATATTTTGCATCCAGTTCAAATCGGTGTCAACGATAATGGTGAGCCCATCATGTATCCTAAGGAGCCACTTCTTGTCACCGGTTCTAGAGACCACAATTTGCATGTCTGGAAGCTTCCCTTGGATAACGAAGAGGAGAACGCAGATGAAATCACAGAAACGAAAACTTATGACAGCAAAGACCCTGATAATCCATACTTGGTAGCTGTGTTGGTGGGACATACCCAGTCGGTGCGTTCTGTCTCAGGCTACGGAAACATCATTATTTCCGGCTCGTATGATACCACTGTGCGTGTATGGGACTTGAAAGAGGGTGGCAGATGCAAGCATGTTTTAGAAGGCCACAATGATAGGATCTACTCCACCTCTTTGAACTACAAAACACGTCGTTGCTACTCTGGATCTATGGATCTGTCTATCAACGTCTGGGATTTTGAAAAGGGCAAACTTCTTTTTTCATTGGAGGGTCACAACTCCCTTGTTGGCTTGCTTGAACTCTCTGAAGACTACCTAGTGTCAGCAGCTGCTGATTCGACCTTACGTGTTTGGAATCCTCACACCGGTGAGAACTATAGCAAGTTGAAGGGCCACAATAGTGCCATCACCTGCTTCCAACACGACAGTCTCAGAATTGTCAGTGGAAGTGAACGCATGCTCAAGTTATGGGATGTCAAAACTGGTAAGTTCGTTAGAGACTTACTCTCTGATATCACCAAGGGCATTTGGCAAGTGCGGTTTGACCCTGACAGATGTGTCGCTGCCGTTCAAAAGCAAGGTTCTGTTAACGAGGAGACTTACATTGAAATCCTTGACTTCAGTGCTCCACTCAACAAAATTGAGGCCTAAATGATATCATAGGGCCTCTACTTCATATACCCACTTCAAGTTTAATTCTAGTCTGAAGTATATACGTCAACATATAATACATATGGCACTGAGTGTCACAAAAAATAACTTACTCGGCGAAGTACGGTTTTCTTAATTTCCTGAATCTTTCCAACTCTTCCTGAAGATCAAAGCTTGCACGCCTTTTGGAAAACTTGGAGGAGCTATCGACATCCATGTCCAAAGATTCATCTTTATCTAAGCGGTATTCTCCGTTTGGACCAATATAGTCTTCCAGAGACGAGAGGGTGTTCACGAAGTAGTCAAAGTAAGCTTGGCCAGCCATATCACTTACTTGACAACACCACTCTTTGTGTCCAAAATACGGATCTTCATCCTCTTCCTCGTCATCAGCCACTTCATTCAAATACTCATTTGAAAACTTCAGAGTACCGTTCGGGATGGTGGCAGTATACTCGCATGGAGTGAGTACCTTAGGATGATCACTTTTCTGTTCTCCATCTTTGTTCGGGCTTGAGGATTTCTGCAAGAATATTCTTTGGTTGCAACTGTGACAAATCATGAGAAGAACCGTTTGGCCATTGAATTGCTGTGTGTAGACGTCCCAACCCATGGCTGCAACGCAGTAAAGCCAAGCAGGGCAGCTCTTTGAAAGAATAGTACCAATGTTTTCCTTATCATTGTTAAAGTACCGGCTCAACAACCACAAGTTCGATGCACGGCAAAAGTCGGCAAAATTACTGATCAGAGACGGTCTAGGACAAAGCAGTGATAAGAAACCAACATGTTCTTGGATTATCATGAGATTATCAAATAAACTTTTCAAGGTCTTTGTGAAGATCGTAATTAAGGTTTCATTCGTGGAGGCGAGGTACGGCGTTAGGTAGTAGACTGTGTTGATCGGAGTCAGAACTTTAGTCCATGGGCAGGACGCCTGATGACCCACGGCTTGGACCTGCTGAGCATACAGGGATTTGAGGTTCACGTTGACTGCCTGAATATCCTCGAGGTCAAAGTGAAACGGGGCGAACTCGGGCTGTTCCTCCTCAGCATTAAAGCGTAGGATAAGTTCGTTACCACACTTGGAGCACATCAAATGGTTCTTCACATTATTATTTCTTGCTATCGACTGACACGTCCAACCATTTACAGCACATAAAAGCTCGTTGAGCTGAACACCAGTGTTCTTGCCAGACGGTATGTGCCAGTTAAGTGCGTTAAAGGTTTTGAGTCTCTCTAGAAGCTGGTCTCGGTTGAACGGTTCAAAGCCTGAAAGCCTGGAGTTTATCGTTTCAATATTATCCTCGGCTGAATTCAACGAGAGTTTTGATTTATGGTACGCATAGTGATGTTTTGTCTTTACCAGGCGAAAGAACTGGATATCTGGATGCGTCTCATACTTGGTCGGCGTAACTGGAGCCGACTGGAGCTTCACTGTGAGGTCTGGCTGATGAGTAGACGGCGAGTCGAATATTTTCATATATTGTTTGAGCACACGAGGTGTGCCCTCGGCCACATCGGCAAGGTACATTGGAAACTGAAATACCCAGGATGTAGTAGAAGACAGGGCCGACTGTGGAGCTATAAGTCTGAAAAAGCGATGCTAAGCTCACGTGCCGGACTTGGCTGTGGCAGAGAGATTGACTGCGAAAGCCTCTTTGTTAAGGTTCGGTTAGAAGAAGTCAGTTTGGGAGCTTGACTCTGAATAGAGAATGGGGCTGAAAGTTCTTCGGTGTTATGCACGTATAGAAGTTTCTTTCAAAGTAAATGGGAGGAAGCCTCTTGATATGTACGATCATGCGACTGTTGAACCTAGGGCGCTGGGTGCAAATTGCAGTGCCTTACCACACCTTGCATTCTGATGTGGAGGCAGACGATGAAAATGTTCATCCCCAGAATAAAGTGAAGAGGATATAGTGATATTTTTTCTTTCAGGGGTATTGACAAGGAAATGACTAAATTGAAAAAAAAAAAAAAAAATTCAATTTGATGGTAAGTTTGGGAATAAGAACTCTAGGTCGACTGAACCTACAGCTTCTTTTGTACACTGACGATTTTTGGCCCTGAAATACTACCCTTTTGATACTACCTTTAAAGAACATTCATTTCTTTGTGCAACAAACATTCTAATACTTTCCTATTTCGAGGATAAATCAATGGACATGTCGTTATCTATAGTGCCAGACATTCCACTAGCGTGCACAGAGTGAGCACCTTATTCAACGAAAAAACCTGGGCTCTTACAGTCAAGAACTACACTTCGAAGGAATCATGCCGCCAAAACCTACCATCGAAGAAGTCGATGATGACGAAATCGACAACATGGACATGGACATTGCCCAGTTTGATCCAAGTCTCAGGACACCGATCGCACCTATGAATAAACCAACAGTCACTAGGTCTCAGGACTCTGAACCTCCACTTTTCCCACAACAGCCATTCCAGCCTCCTCCTAGCCAGAGGGGTGTGCAATCAGACGATATATTAGATCCTTCTAAGATCTCTAGCAAAGACAAGGAGGAGCTTAGCAAATTTCAGACGATATACCCATGCTACTTCGACAAGACCAGATCACACAAAGAAGGAAGAAGAGTTAGCTCAGAGTTGGCCGTTGCCAATCCTTTGGCCATTACTGTTTCTGATGCTTGCCGTCAGCTCAATCTTCCTGTTCTTCTTGAGTTGGACAAATCCCATCCACAGGACTTTGGTAACCCAGGTAGAGTGAGAGTTTTCATTAAAGACGCTGGTATCGTTAAGGATCCCCGTTTCAAGACCAAGAGAGGCCTCTTGAACAAAATTGCAGTGTTCCTTCAGGAGCACCCAACTACTTTGAAGAGTATAAGTAAAGGCAGTGGCATCCCCTTCCCCAAGGAATACGAGCAAGGCTTTGATCCTGAGGAGATTCCTAAAGTTAAGGGTTTCAAAATGAACTCTATCGTGCCAGTTCACTCGAACTACACATTGAAGCATCCAATGACTAAGACTATCTATGATCCTGAGCCAGAGACCACCAGCGAGGCACCTAAGCTACCCAAACAACCTAAAAAGAAGATCATGAGAGTGAGAGGTTAAGTAATAATGTACGTAATGCATCTAGTTTCTTCTATTGTAATTAGTTCTTTGGAGCATACTTGTTTCTGTATTCATCAATGTCGGCCAAGTTTTCAGCGGACAACTTATCCTTCAAGTGAGTGACAATATCCGACAAGGAGACGATTGAGAAAACAGGAATTCCATATCTGGCAGCAACCGCCTGGGTAGCAGACTTGTCAGAGTCAGGAGTAGTTTCTTGTCTGTCCAAGGCGATGATGCAGCCAGCAACAGTGCCCTTCTCAGCAGAGATGATCTCAAAGGCTTCGTTGATAGCAGTGCCAGCAGTCATGACATCATCGATAATCAAGATCTTCTTACCCTCCAAAGGACAGCCAACGATAGAGCCACCCTCACCGTGGTCCTTCTTCTCCTTTCTGTTGAAAGAGTAGCCAAGGTCAGAGTAGTTCTCTGGGTCAAGCTCAGCCAACTTGGCGACAGTGATAGCTGCCAATGGGATACCCTTGTAGGCTGGGCCGAAAAGAATGTCAAACTTCACCTTTGACTCAATGATAGCATGGGCATAAGCGGTGGCCAAAGTAGACAAGAGCTTACCGTTGTTGAACAAGCCCAAGTTGAAAAAGTAAGGGGACTGGCGGCCAGACTTAAGAGTGAAGGTACCAAACTTAAGTGCCTGGGACTCCAAGGCAAGGTCCAAGAAGGAGGTCTGGAAGGAATGCATTATTTACTACAACTGAAGGTTTTCTCTGAAGCAAAGGCCAGCTGTAGCTCACGATTGGATCAGAGAAGGAGAAGAGAAGAGAAGAAAGATATGAAAAAATTCACTAGTGCGCATATTGAGGACTCGCTCTGGGGAGTCATGGAGCCGATGAAGATGCACTATGGGAGGACATGGATTTCTCAAAAAAAAAAAAAAAAAAGGAGAATGCCATTCTATAAACCAGTAACTCTCCTATTTTTTCGCTTTCATCAGTACCTTGGAAGTTGTTGTCAATCTGGATAGACATATCTGGAGACCTCATCGAAGCCGCATCGCGAGGTTAATGTATAGTGATCAATCAACCACAGATAAACAGATAGATAGTGCTTCCAGCAATGGATGAAAAACGAGATTATAACAAGATCCTAGAATTTCTAGAAGATGAACACAGACACGATCTAGCTTTGCATCTTTTCCTGGCCCACTTGCTACATCGAGTGAATCCTAGTTTTCCCCAGAAGAAATGGAGCTCATGGCCTATGGGTCGATCTAAAGTGCCCGAGGTCCACGACGTTTATGAAGATTCGATTGAGGATCAGAAACGTGTTCAGTATGAAAAGATGAATCCAGAACCTGTTGATGAACAATTTGCAATGTCCTTTAAAAGGAGTCAGCTGAACATGATGGTTGCAAAGAAGAAGCTGAAAGACCTACCGAACGCTGTATTGGTCAACGCTATTAATGATATCGTGGAGCAAACCATCAAAAGGAAGCTCTCTCAACAAAAGCTATCCCTAGATCTAGACCACAAATTAAGTGCTAATAGGGCACTTTCTCTACGAATTGCTGACCGCGTCAGTCGAACGTTGTGGAGACTTCAGAAGAGAAATGCTTTCAAGACCAGTAAGATGCTGGCCAATAATTGGCAAGACGTGCAAATTGCTAATGTGCTTGGCAGGTCCAGGACTGATAAAGCACCCATAGAGAGTTACCGCCGAAGCTATGAAACAGCCCGTTCTCTTTTCATGGAACGCCATGAACAATACCAATACGACGATTCACCATATGGCAGTGAAGCTGAGACAGATTCTGATAATGACCCTAATTTTGTCATGACCGCTCCCGAGTTCGAAGTCGAACATCATCTTGAAGCCATAGATAAGGAAGCTACCATGCCATCTAAACAGAAGACTGATCCGCAAGCAGAACTCGCAAAGAGAAAAGTGGAGTTCCAGACCAAAGAAGCTATCTTTACTAGCTGCTGGGATGACGCTGCATCTACATCAGTCCTTTCCTTTGCACCCGATAACTCGGTCCCCTATAAAGTTCATTCTGGTCCGCTACTGGAAGAAAGGGAGGACATTCTTGCTACTAACGTGGTGAATAAAAAGGATTATCAAATTCATTTTACTAAATAACCACCCCACCCAAACATATAACTGCATTCATGAATAAACAACTCTGATCATGGCCGACAAAAGTCGATTAGGAAATACGACATGATAGAGATTTGATTTGACTGTGCCAAAGAGAATCTATGATCTCTTTTGGAAAGTAGAGGTGATTTCGGTGTCAAAGATGACGTCCCAAAATCTGCTGGTAACTCCGAAACCCATTTCATAGTTCTTGTAGTGGTGTTCCAAGTGGTATGTCTTCAAGTCCTGGAAGAACTTAGGCAAATTGGTGTGGTGCAACACGTAATGCGTCACATCGTACATGATGTATCCCAAGGTACCACCTGCGAAACCAGAGCAAGCCATGTAGAAGGGGAAGAGCTTGAAAACGAGGCGATAGAATGGATATGCCAAAATGACAAACATGGTTGGAGGCAAGACCAATCTGTATCTGTCCATAGGCAAGTAGTGGTGGACACCGTGCAAAAGGAAATGAAGGGTCAAGCAGTACTTGTTATCAGGCAAGTATTGATCCAAGTGGAACAAAAATCTATGCAAACAGTACTCAACAAATGTCCAGACGAACAAACCCATCACCCATAAACTCAAAGCTGTAATCTTGTTCTGGTTAACGAAACCAATGTAGAAAAGAACCAAGTTTGGAGGAAGCCAAACCAAAGGCACAACCCACCATGGGGTCAAGGAAAGAGGTTCCAAGAAGTTACCAAAAAGAGGGGCGGATCCCTTACCGAAATGTCTAGGACGGTGAACTTGATCCAAGTAGAACTCTTTTGAGAATGTGCTTCGAAGCATCTGCGGGATCAAAGGCTTCTTCAAGTCAAGGAACTTGTGCTTCTTAGCATCGTCATCGAAATCTGTTTGAACAGACAACAGCTCGAGAGCAGGCAACTCGTCATGGAACTCGTACAAGTCGATTTCAGCCTGAGCTTCCTCGGTAAATCTCACATCCACAGGAACCTTCTTCTTGTTGTTGACCAACTCACGTTCCTCCTCATCCGTGGCCATGTAGCCCACCAACATATCATCATCGAGCATTTCATAAGCACTTTCCGAATGTTCGTGAGAAATAGTATCGGCCATAATTTCAGTCACATCCTTTCCAGCATAAGGCAACACAATATCAGCGCCAGCTGGGTGCTCATCAAGGAAGCCGGTCACATTATAGACTTTTCTGTTGTAGAGAGTAACCCAGCAGTCCTTTTCACTGTTGTGCTTTGCGATTTCACTCGCAGCGAGCAAAGGGTATGTCCTGGCCATGTTTAAAGAAAGTATAAAAGGGTTGAAAAGATCACCAAAAACAAGTGTGTTGTAGGAAAAGACGGTGGTGTTTGGAGTTGAAATCTGAAAAGGGCCACTTTTATGCTCAGAGGCACAGCTTTGTATAAATGCTGCTATTTCGCTACTGTTTGCATCACGTGCCTTCATCGCACTGAACAGTAATTCCCTTTCCTGCAGACAAGGACTTATATAAAGTCATTACTAAAGGTGGTGAAAATATATTCTGAGCAGAGATGAAGAAAAGTAGTATATAGTTATAATATCAGGAATTGCAAAAGACCCAGATTATATACCCCGACTATAGAGGGGTAACTCATGAACAATACTATGCCACTTCAGGGGTTAATTAAGGTTTGAGGATATATTTCCCTGTCAAGGGAGTGCATATAATGGAGATATCCAACACCCCCTCTTAGACGAAAACCTCAATCTATAGTATCAGTTCTTCTTGAGTATTCCTTAGTCTTTTAAAATCAGTTTGCTTCAAGCCTTTAGTCATGAGGTCAGCAAAATTGTTCTTTGTATGAACTTTCAATACCTTCACATTTGCCTTCTTAACTTCATCATTAACAAAACTAAGACGAATCTTAAAATGCTTAGTACGATCAGAAGTAAAATGCTCTTGGTCACAAACATCCTTACAACCCTGGTTGTCCACATATGTGATAATCCACCGCTGTAGATTCCAAAGACGTAATTCAGTAAGTAGAAACTTTAACCAGTTAGCACTTCTAACACATTCACATAACGCATAATATTCCGCCTCTAATGAAGAAAGAGCAACTGAAGTTTGCTTCTTAGACTTCCAAATAACTGGAGATTCCTCAATGAAAAATATGTTACCTGACACAGACTTAAATGTCTCTTTGCAGTTAGCCCAATCTGCATCGCTATAACTTTTGATATCAACGTAACGTTTTGGCTTGCTGACTTTTCTGTAACGAATTGCAAAATCTGACGTTCCTTTGAGATACCGTAATATTCGCATGCATGCCTTATAATGCTTCATGGCTGGCTTACTTGAGAATCTCGCTAACGCAATTGTTATGAAGGAAATATCATACCTCACAGTCGTACAGGCAAATAGTAATTTCCCGATTATCTCTCGAAACTTAGTGGGATTGGGATAAAGTTCATCAGTCACTAAAGGACATAACAAGTCTGACCACTCTGAATAATAAGGTGTTTCACACGGTTGAGAAGACTGATCCAAATGCAAACTAATAAGCTTAGAAATGTAATCCTCCAAGGATAATGTAATCACTGAATCAGACTGACTAACATTCATTCCCAAGAACTTCTTCGCTGGACCAAGGTCCTTAATCTCATATGCCATAGACAAACCTTGCTTAACCTTTTCAATAAGTTTAATATCAGAACTCATTATCAACATATCATCCACATAAAGAGCCACTAAGAGCAAAACACCACTCTCATACAAATAATAAAGACAGGGTTCCCGGACACAAGGAACAAGTCCAATAGACCTTAATGTCTTGGACACTTCCAAATTCCAGACCAAGGGAGCTTGCTTAAGTCCATATAATGCGCGTTTAAGCCTTAAGACTTTGCCCTTATTCTGACTTGTCTGTAGACCTTCGGGTACAGTGAGATAAAGATCAAGACCTAGGGGACCATTGAGGAATGCCGTTTTAACATCAATCTGATGGACAGTCATACCAAGATTAGCTGCCAAAGCAATAGACAATTTAATAGTATCATACTTAGCAACTGGTGAATAAGTTTCTTGATAATCCTTACCTGGCACTTGTGAGAAGCCTTTCGCGACCAACCTAGCTTTATATCTACCACCGTCTTTAATGGTAAATATCCACTTATACTCAATCGGCTTACGACCTGAAGGTAAAGTCGTTTCCTCAAATGTTTCTTTCTCTCTCAATGAATCAAGTTCAGAATCTATAGCAGTTTTCCACTTATCAGCTTCATCGCATGAGATAGCTTCCTTATAGGTTTCTGGTTCAAAGCGAACTTTAGTAAACATAATTCTTGTAACATTGTTCCTCTCAAAAGCTTCAACAAACAGAGCGAGTGATTTGGAAACGTAATCATCTCCAGGAGTGACTGACAAGATCATAATATCTCCCCCTCTCAAAGAATGAACTCTGTTGTTTCTTTTGCCTGATAACTGACGATAGTTAAGTTTATGCTTCCCAGCAAGACGACTCAGCATACGAGGACTATGTTGACTTTCATCCTCAGTAGCCCGTCGGTTAATATTATCCTGTTCAGGAACTGCTCTAGGCAGCTCAACAGTCCCACTTCGTTCGCTTTGCGGGTGCAGTGCACCGTTATTCAAAACCGAATGTGACAACTCATCTTCCAGCCTGTCTCCGGAATCCTTATCACTCATGTTGGAAACATCCTCCTCACTTGTCTTATTTAAGGAGGTAAAACCACCATGCGGTTCAGTGGACTTTTCTTGCTGATTAGACACAACACTTTCATCAGTTTGGTCAACTGGAACATAATCTGGACTTAGCATTGAATCATCCTCTTCCTCAGGATCTCCGCAGAAATGGTTCGGATGACTCTCACTCATAATATGACTCTTCATAGAATCATGATCAACAGTCCAATGGACACCCAAGAATGGAAACTTCTTCAGTATAAATTTAACCTGATGAGTTTCAACAATTTGCTCAGTAAGTTTATCATTATCAAGGACTATAACTCTCGTGGCTTTGCGATTTAAAGCAGGGCCTAGCGAAATACACTTACCCCCACGAGGATCAACCTTCTTACCAGCATTCACCTTGTACTTTTTAAAGTAACCTAAACAACCGAAAGGAGATGCTTCCCATAGTTCAAAACGTTCATATTTTCTTGGGGATAAATATGACATAGGAATAATCCAATGATTCTGGGATTTCGGGCTGTTATTCAAGGTGAAAACAGCAGTCTTAAACGCTTCAGGCCAGAATGTTAACGGTAAACCACTCTGAAGTAAAAGAACTCTAGCTTTCGTCAGAATAGCGCGAATGGCTCGTTCAGCGAGACCATTTTGATGTGAACTATAAGGTGTGGTAAATTTCAAGGAGATGTTAAAATGATCGAAAATATCTTTGTGTCCTCTCGAATACATTTTAGAACGAAACTCTCCACCGTTGTCAACACGAACTTGCCTGAATTTCTCACCGGGGAATTCATCAACTAACCTCTTAAGTATAGCATAAAAATTGCCAAGTGTGTCTTCCTTACGAGTCATGGGCGAGCAATAATACATCCTCGTAAACTTATCGACAACCACTAAACAAAACTTCAGACCATCAAAACCAGCTGGTGATATAGGACCACAAATGTCCGCATGCAAGTACTCCAAAGGATGGGTAGCAATGGTTTCTGATTCACGATCTTTACGAAAGTTGACCATGGTACCCTGTTGACATGCATCACAGTGTTCTCTGATGTCCTTATCAATATTAGGAAGAAAAGAAAATTTCTTCTGAAGTTCGAGATATTGTTGATATGTAGGATGTCCAGCACGAATGTGATGTTCCATATCCTTTTCTGCATAAGTTGCTTTTGTCTCCCACCTCACGGACCTTAATGCATACACATTGACTAGATTAATTTTCATGTCATCATGCGCTGCCTTGATCTCCGAGTGAGAAAGCGTCACTCCGGGATTGTCATGAACCTTGCAATCCAAATCGATCATATAATGACCAGGACTGCGACCCTCACCAATTTTGACTCCATCACTATCGAACAAATCCAGTCTATATTTCGAAACAGATAATCCGAAATCATGATAAGCCGAAATAACATTAGCAGAGGCATCAGGTATGTAATAGACGTTCGCCATCGTGATTACTTTACCAGAAATAGTTCTCCCAGTAACCCGGCCATAACCAGGGGCTAAATAATGGTGTGTGCCATAGTCACCAAAGAACTTCGGACATTTAACATAACCACTCAAAAGGGTCAAATCACTCACAAAATGTATCGGACTTCCCGAATCCCAAATGAAACACATTTTCAGACCACTAGATTTAGACAGATGAGGACTAACTAGAAATGACTTAGCAGTTTCTTCTCCCTTAGGCTTTTCTTGTTGGCTCTTGTCCTTCTTTGCTTTAGCTCGCTTCTTATTTTTAATTTCTGCCCAATGAGCCTTCTTCTTTCTCTTATTCGCTTCAGTTCGCAACTCAGGATGCTTTAAGAAACAACGGTCTTCAGTATGACCTTGCTTACTACAGTGCGTGCATGTTCTCACAAGATTTACCAGCAGGTTAACAGTGGAAGGAATAAAGCTCGTAGCCGAATTCAAATCCTTTTTCAAAGCCGTAACTTTCTCCCTCTTGCTAGGATTTTGACCTTCATATGCAAGCACCAATTCATTAGTAGGGCAGGCAGATTCTCCACACAGTTTGAAAAGCTTTTCTCTGAAATCATAGTTATCCACATTCATGGACCGAAAGAGACTCTTTATGATTAACTCATCATCACTATCTGGATTACCCAAGGCCAAAAGGTAAAAGAGTTCTTTCCCAGAGAAGGAGTGTGCAACGCACATACGGTACACATCCATAAAATCAAGCTCATTATACGCTCCGAACAGCACGAAAACTTGTGCAACCTCATGAATTAAATCCTTAAATTGCCTTGGTGTATACTTCGTCATTGTCTCATGCAAATTACACAAAGTGTCAAGACTTTGACTTGATACTTTAATACCCAGCAATATTGATTGATCAATGCCAAACATTTTCACACGTTGAGCAATATGCTCAGCATAACCATTCACGGGTCTCCGTTCTGGAGGTTGGAGATCTGAAATACTTCCCCTAGCATCCTCTTTCTTATGAAAGTAAGTATTAATATATGTTGCGGTAGGATCACCATAAACCTCTCTTATCTGCTGAATAAAGATTTGATACCAGTAAACATATTGTGTATGGTCTTTCAAAATAAATGGGAGTTTAAAGATAACCTCATATGGGCTCGTTGTCCCTTCTTTATAAAGATGAACAGTAATTCCCTTTCCTGCAGACAAGGACTTATATAAAGTCATTACTAAAGGTGGTGAAAATATATTCTGAGCAGAGATGAAGAAAAGTAGTATATAGTTATAATATCAGGAATTGCAAAAGACCCAGATTATATACCCCGACTATAGAGGGGTAACTCATGAACAATACTATGCCACTTCAGGGGTTAATTAAGGTTTGAGGATATATTTCCCTGTCAAGGGAGTGCATATAATGGAGATATCCAACACGCACCACTTTTCTCTCCCCTTTCCTTTCCATTCCTTCCGGTGGCTCTAGACGCGACCCACGAAAACCATCCAATGGCAGTCGTCTAGATGGTGGGCATTCGGGACCATGGTTAGTAACCGAAAAACATGCAATGTGAAAATTTCAGATTCAGAGGTTAGGCGCCATTTTTTTCCGAGTTCGTGTATTCCTTCCCTAACTAATGCATATTTGTTGTTGCTATGTGGTTTCTCTCTTATTTTTTTTTTTTGTTTTTTTCTTGCTCACTTTATTTTCAGTGTCTCGTATATGGAATTTGCAACCATTGTACCTTACACCGTTATCTCATTGTATGGATCGTTGCGAAGATCTATCCGAACAGTGTCGAAAGCATTATCGTCAAGAGCCTCTTCTTCGCTTTCAAAATCAGTGTCTTTGTCTTCATCGTTAAAAAGGTCCATATCAGCCTCAGGCTCGTCGAGAGCATTGGATTCCTCTTCACTCATGCGTTGCTCCAAATGCAATGTATGGTCCACCAAGTTCAAGTAGGCATACATGAAGTTCGACAATAATACTTGCTCACGAAGCGAACGCTTTCTGTTCGCAAGTTTAAGATGTGAAAGCCTGTAGATGGCTCTTTCAACATGAACAGGGAATCTGTAGTCCAACATAACCAAAGTTGACTCTGATGGCGGTGGAAGCGGGAACCCAAAAGCAGAATCAGTATACTCCAACGGCTGGTTTGCTTTAGAGGTCCTCTTGATCAGCTTCTTGATCTTTTCTTGAACTTCGAGCGTCGTTTGTGGTTTCTCTTCTTCCTGCTCGCCCTCAGACGCCTCCTCGATTGTTTCTTCGACCTCCACTGTCTCAACAGCCGCCCTTTCCTTCTCTTCACTGTGCTTTTTGCCCTTCATCTTATTCATCAATTTTGATTTGCTTGAATGGTCCTCGGGTTCATCCTTTTGTTCAGGTCTTGCTTCATCACTACTATGCTCCTTACCTTCTCTCGAGGAAATGCTGCGGCTATCATCATCTTTGGAAGTCTTGAATATCGCTGAGCTTATTCTTTTGATGGTTTTCTGCTCCTTCTCTTCGATGGCAGGTGCCTCGTGTTTTTGATGGTACAGGTCCAGACTTTCAACTGAATTACTCCGCTTCTTCTTGAAGAACTTAGAAAGAACATTTTCCTTTGGCTCCTTGTGGTCCATCGCCACCTTGTGATCACGCTTATTAGACTGGATATCAGGAGACGAAACTGATCTAGACGGCTTCAGTGGGGTAGCCATGTCAGGTATATTCTGAGCACTAACGGATCGTCCTTTCGACCAAAGCCATCCTTTCTTGTTCTTCTTCTTGTCACCACCTGTGAGCGAACCAAAAGATTTCTTCTTCTTCAATTTCTTCATATCTTCCACTGCTGGCATCGTTGGCGACAACTCGGCCTTACTCAAATCGACATCATTCAGTTCCACGGACTTTGCTGAAGTGTCTGTGATATCATCGGATACGACGCTTGCTGATGAAACTTTTCTTAATCGCTGTTTTTCCTGCTCGGATGCTTTTTGCTCTGCAGAAGAGTCCTTCTTTATGGGTCCGCTGGTTGAAGGTTCCTTGACATTGTCAAAACGTTCTTGTTTCTGGACAACTTCGGGCTCCGTAGCAATGGGCTTGACTGCCTCAGGCTTGACAGTCTGAGAGGTAGGGGCAGCTTCTGGCTGAAAAGCATCAGGTTCTTTCTTGGGCGTCTTTTCTTCATCAACCCCCCTAGCTATCCGGGTATCATTGGCTTCCACATCCTGCTTGACTGGTGCCTCCTCTTCATCCACTCTATCAGCTTCTTTGACACTTCTTTTGATTTCGCTCTTGTCGGCGCTAATTGGACTGATGAAGGTATGTTTCGTCTGCTTCTCAGGGCTAGCTATAGGCGTGCTCGTGTTGACATCATCTTTGACTTGTTTGAGTAAATCACGTTCTAATCCTAGAGTATCTTCGTAACTCACATCAGCCGACGAATTATCAAAGCTAATTTCAGGCACTTCCTCTGGAGGAGTTGTAACGGAATCCTCACTTTGCACAGGTAATGCCTTGGGTTCTCTGGTCTTATCCTTCATCTTTTCAGGATGTGATAAACTTTCCTTAAACTCATTGATTTCGTTCCTCAACATATCTAAGTTCTCATTAAGCTGAGATGTCTTGTCAAGTTTGGCATCACGGTTAAGCCTTGGCGTAGGGCGAGAAGCGATGGGTTTGACATTATCTCCTTTGTCAAAATCAGGATGATGCTGCTTCCTTTGTTGTTGTAAATTCCCGTTCCGCATTGGTGGCCATTGATTATGAGAAGGCTGAGGAGAGTACGCTTGTGCTTGAGGATAGTGCTTCTTATGGTCATCATGATTCTGAAAGGCAGGATGAGAACCCTGCTGTGGTGAGGTATTGCGTCTTTCGACTGGCTGATGACCATAGTCGTAGCGCGTCTGAGTAGTAGACGAAGGCTTTCTTTGGCTCGGTCTAAAGGGTCCGGACGGAGAAGCACTAGCTGGATAACCCTGAGAGCCAACATTCGAATTAATGAGATTATGCTGGAGATTCTCGCGCAGTGGACGAGAAGAGAGACCACGGGACTTATGAGGCTGCTGTGGATGTTGTTGCATAAGATTCTGAGCGCTAAGACTGCGGTGACCATAGTTCATGCGATGATCCTGAGAGGGAGCAGCAGGTCCATAGGGGGTCTCCTTCACGGGCTGGCCCATAGTCGGTCCCAGTGCTCTCCTGCCAGGTAATGGTGGTGGTGGCACTGAATTGGGTGGCGCTGATGCTGGGAGCTTAGTATGGCTCAGCAGTCTTGAGGGGCCCTTGTAATTAAAAAGTACCTGCGAGCTTCTAGGATTAATACTCTGCATGCTCTGGCGACTCATTGAATTTTTAGGAAGCCTTTCTGGTTCAACAGGATATGACATGGGCATCGCTGAGGAATTGAGGTTGTGCCTAAGTTCAGCTAAATTACCAGCCTTTTTATTCTGCAACTGCGATCCCAAATGAGTGGGTGTGGACGTGTGTGGCTTTCTATAATTCATTCTCCTGCTCCGTTTCAATGCAAATTGGGACTCGTTAAGCGATGGGGATGTCCGTTGTTCTCCAGATGGAAACCTCTGGTGTTGTCTAGCTTGGGGCGAGCCATGCGGACTGTCCTGGTAACGGTGCTGGCCCGCTGGATGTTGTTGATACTTCGGAGATCTAGGAGTAGGAGACTGTCCGGGGAAAGATTTTGTTGGAGTCTTGTCCATGCCAAAATCCAATATCTCTGCCTGGTTGGCACCAGTGTGGACGTGAGGTGAACCCAATTCGTCGATTGCAGCTTTTTCCACATCGGTATAACCAAGGGAGTGAGTAGATAAGGAACGTGCTAGGGTGACAGCGTCGTCCGAGTCCATACCCGCTAGACGCGAAAGTGTCTCGAGCTCATTGCTGAGCTCTAAAAGTGACGGGTTGCTGTACCTATTGTTTTGGCTCTGCTGAGACAGAGTATCATTCTGAGAAGTGTCCTGACTATCGTCGATATGCGAGTCATCATTTGTAGAGAGAGATAATGATGAACGTTTTGAACGGTTCGATTTCGACCGCGTGAGCTTTCGCTCTAATAGATCGTCAATGGTGACCTTAACATGCTGTTTGAATTGTTGAGGGTTCACCTCTGGATGCATATTTGCCGGAACCCAAAGGACATTTTCATGGTTCACCGACAGAGTGTCAGAGTCGATGGAGTCCTCTGGAGTAACATAATGAGAAGTGGGTCCTGAAGAAGGAGCCTTGGAGGGGGACAAAGAAGTGTCATGCTCATCCAACGGAGGACTATGAGAGTCAGACGACTCGGGAGATGCAGATTTGGAAAGTGAAAGGGTATCTAGGGAAGCGGTGGAGTCGTCGTTTCTTTCCTTCTCGTTCATGAGAAGAAGCTCGGGGTCTTCCATTGGAAAGTCAGGATCGTGATCCATCATGTTACCCATGGAAAGCCTCTTCAAGGCCTTGACCATTTGCTTCTCCTGTTCGATTTCTAGCGCGGCAGACTCATAACTTTCAGGGGAGTTGATCCTCAGCGGAGTCGAGGATCTGGACGTTGTATCTGACATGGATCAACAACTCTGGTTAAGCGAAAGTGATGATATAGCTTTAGTGAGTGAATGGAGAAAGTCTTGGGAGCATCTAAACGGCCAAAGTTGGATGTTGATATAACGTGACGGTTGCTGTCCACTGTTGTGGTATGTGTGGAGCAGGTTAATAAACGAAAGTAATTGAGATCAAAGTTTGTGAAAATCCCAGATGTCAGGGGTGACGAAATGGGGGCTTTGTTGACCAGGTTAGGTACTGAAATGCAAAGATATGAAAGTGAAAACGATGGATCAGAGATCAAGCTCGAGTACCGTAATCAGTATGGATCCCTCTTTTTTTTTTTTTACCACTTAGACAGGTGAGTGAGTATGGAGAATGAGGAAAAGCTAGGCAAACTACATGCTGCCAAAACACCTCTCAAGTCGTGTATGAGTGCACACAAGCGCGACTTAATGCCATTAGGATTTCGCAACCATTCTGGCGAAAGGGGTTGGTCAAGAGAAGCGGTTGCAAGATTGCTTAATGTAAGATATGCCAGAGATTGTATTTGTTTTTTGTGGTACACAAAACTGTGATTCGAACGAAGTAACAAGCTTGTTTTTTGATGAAAAGATAGTTGAATCAGTGACAGCTATTTTTAAGTATTAGGGGTCAATGGGCAGATCTTCCAAGTCACCCGAAAGAAGGATATTCTGATGCAGATATTTTTATTTTAAGGAATCAACTGTATTTGATGATAGATAAATGCAGTTAAGAACAGCGATGCACTTTTTTTTTTTTTTTTCATGGCCAGTTGGATGCGTGGAACTAGCCACTTATATGAGCCGCAAGAAGGCAGTGAGCCCAAATACTAGCATGATGCAATACACGTAGAAGAACCTAGGATGTGTCTCCTTCACTTCGAAGGATGGGAATCCGCCCAAGTTGCAAGCACTGTGCATCACAATGGCACACCATAGGTTCTCGCCAGACGAAATGTAGATGCGATTTGCAAGGATACCGAACAAGGTAGTATACAATAACTGGAACAGAGCAGTAGCGACCACTGTAGAGATAGCAGTACCTTGTTTGAATAACTCATAACCATGATGAAGATGAGCGATTCCAAAAAGCAATGGCGTATAGACAGTCAATGCCCAGGAACTGTTCACCACGGGTTGTAATAGACATATGATCGAGGCTCTATAGACCAATTCCTCGGTCACAGGAGCAAAGACATGATCCCTGAATCCCCAGAGAGAAGCAAAGTTCTCCACCAAGTCGTCGCCCACTGCAGGCGACGTTATAAAGTAGCTCGCTAGCGGTCCACAGTAGAGAATAGACATCTTAGCGAAACACAAAAGTATATTGGCCATGTCTTGTGTTATGCTATAAGTGTTTGTGTATCCCGGAATAAGCCCCAATTGACGAATCGCTCGTGGGATGTCGTCATAGTAGTCTAGTCCATAGGTAACTAGCACAGGTAATGAGATCAATATGGCAAGGCACAAGAACGATACCCGACGTAGACGGTACTTCACCACGGCCACATCGTTTCTAGGAAGACCATCAAGGCTCTGAGGTTGGCCTATCTTGATACTACCAACATATGAGTAGGCAATGGCACTGCTCAAGACAATCAGTAGGAGCATCGATGTAGTATGGAAAGATGCGATGGAGGGACTGGCTGCGAACATCAGTAGTAGTGTTTCAGCGAAACCTGAAACACCCAGCCAGCGTGCAGTAAAGGGAAGAAGAGGGGGTTTATTTTATTAAAGGAGAATTTTTAAGGTGTTTTCTGAGTTTTTTTAAGGTTAAAGATATTTTTTATGGTTGTAGTTGGTCAAGGCTGGGATTGGATCTGTAGCATGGGCATTAGAGGCTGTTGGGAGCCAATAGTACTCAAAACTCAGGAAAATACTTTCGTTTCTTGAAAAGTACATTAATATCAGAATACTGGCGCTGTTTGGTTTAGGAAAAGAATACATATAAAGAAAAATTGGTATTTTATATTGTTGTGTGCTAGGGTATTCATACATTTCGCAGCCATTCACAGTTCCTCACTAATTCGGTTATTCTCTACTGGAGTTGCAAATTTCGCAGCCAAAGGAAGCCAGTTCCCAGTCAATACCTTACTGTTATATCAACAAGAAATTCAATAAGTCATGAATAAATTCCTTAATGAAGCTAAAGAAGAGAGCCTAGTTTTCCATAAGAAAATACAACGAAAAAAATGATGCTTTCGCCATATACTCATCTATCTGTGAGGCTGGCGGATCAGAGAAGACCCATACCGAGCAACAAAGCACACGACCTTTATGACAAGAAAGCAAATAGAAAAAAAAAGAAAAAAATCCAGCATATATAACGAGCATCAAGAAAATGAAAGTTTTTATTAAAAGTTCCCATTTTCAAACACTCTTGGTGTTCCCCACAAACCACCATTCCTGGTGTAATCTAACCGTATTGGCTTGCGTACCAATAGAACGCGGCATTATTTCTCTGAGTCATAAATCGCACTTTCTAACTCACATTATCAGCTCGCATGCATGCAGTCGGGTTTTGACGTTACTGCATTTCTCCAGATTCGTTTTTTCACGTTGGCCCGGGCTCTTCAAAAGTTTTTCACCTTCTTCTCATCGACCAAACAACACCGTTCGGCCACGATGAGATCGACTATAATATGTTCCTTCCGTTCCTTTTCCACCTCGGCAAGTCTAAATAGAGGCCAGAACTTGACAGAAAAGATAGTACAGAGATATGCGGTTGGGCTTCCCCAGGGCAAGAAGGTCTTCAGTGGTGACTATGTTTCCATCAAGCCTGCCCATTGCATGTCCCATGACAACTCGTGGCCTGTAGCCACTAAGTTTATGGGTCTCGGTGCAAAGCAGGTTAAGGATAACCGTCAGATTGTTTGCACGTTGGATCACGATGTTCAAAATAAGTCAGACAAGAACTTGGAAAAGTACACTAATATCGAGCGCTTTGCCAAGGAGCAAGGCATCGACTTCTACCCTGCTGGTCGTGGTATCGGTCACCAGATCATGATCGAGGAAGGTTACGCTTTTCCTTTGAACTTGTGTGTGGCCTCGGATTCTCATTCTAATACTTATGGTGGTGTGGGATCTTTGGGTACACCTATCGTGAGAACAGACGCTGCTTCTATCTGGGCCACTGGTATGACGTGGTGGCAAGTGCCTCCAGTTGCTAAGGTCGAGCTTGTTGGTGATTTGCCTAAGGGTGTCACTGGTAAGGACGTTATTGTCGCTCTTTGTGGATTATTCAACAACGATGAAGTTTTGAACCATGCTATCGAGTTCGTCGGTGACGGGTGCGCTAAGTTGCCAGTCGACTACAGATTAACTATTGCAAACATGACCACCGAGTGGGGTGCTCTTTCAGGTTTATTCCCTGTGGATGATGTTTTGGTTAACTTTTACAAGGACAGAATTAATAAGTTGCCTCAACCTCATCCTCGTGTCAACGATCAAACCATCACTGACTTGGAGCAAAACAAGGTTGCCTCAGATTCTGATGCCGTTTACGCTAAGCACTTGGTTGTGGACTTGGCTTCCCTCTCGCCATACATCTCCGGTCCAAACAGTGTCAAGGTTTCCAACTCTCTTCATGACTTGGCCAAACAGAACATTCCTATCAACAAGGCTTACTTGGTTTCTTGTACCAACTCTCGTTTGAGTGATATCAAGGCTGCTGCTGATGTCATCAGAGGTAAGAAGGTTGCCGATGGAGTCGAGTTCTACGTTGCCGCTGCTTCTTCTAATGTCCAGAAGGATGCTGAAGCTAGTGGTGCTTGGAGTGATATTATCGAGGCTGGCGCCAAGCCTCTTCCAGCTGGTTGTGGCCCATGTATTGGTCTTGGTACTGGTTTGTTGAAGGATGGTGAGGTCGGTATTTCTGCTACGAACAGAAATTTCAAGGGCCGTATGGGATCTAAGGATGCTTTGGCTTACTTGGCTTCTCCTGAAGTTGTTGCTGCATCTGCTGTGCTCGGCAGAATCGGTGGTCCAGAAGAATTGGACGGCAAGCCTGTTGAGTCTGCAAACAAGGTTCTCAAGTCATTAACTATCACTGAAGGCGAGGGTGCCGCTGCTGACGCAGGTGCCGCTGTTGAGGTCTTGGAGGGATTCCCTAAGGCCATCGAGGGTGAATTAATCTTGTGTGACGCCGACAATATCAACACTGACGGTATCTACCCAGGTAAGTACACCTACCAGGATGACATTAGCAAGGAAAAGATGGCTGAAGTGTGCATGGAAAACTACGATCCTGACTTCAAGAACAAGACCACATCTAGCGACATTATCATTTCCGGTTTCAACTTTGGTACTGGTTCCTCAAGAGAACAAGCAGCCACCGCCATCTTGGCCAGAGGAATGAAGATGGTTGTTGCCGGTTCTTTCGGTAACATTTTTTCCAGAAACTCCATCAACAACGCTTTGTTGACTCTTGAAATCCCAGCTTTAATTAAGAAGTTGAGAGAGAGATACGAAGGTGCCACTGAATTGACCATTCGTACTGGCTGGTTCTTGAAGTGGGACGTCACCAAGGCCTTCGTTACTGTGACCGACGCCAACGGCAATGTCGTTCTCGAACAAAAGGTCGGTGAACTTGGTACCAACTTACAGGACATTATTGTCAAGGGTGGTCTCGAAGGCTGGGTCAGAGCCGAACTTAATTCTTAGAGTAGACCTACCGTGCATTATTTATACAAAATCAAAATCAAAACTGTCAGAAAAGGTTGTAGAAAAGGAATTGTAGCAAAGGATAATAGAAAAAATAAATCAACATTCAAAACATTGAAAAAAGAAAGGGGCGAGCTGGGAATTGAACCCAGGGCCTCTCGCATGTTTGTATGTCAATCTGGTGAACCAGATCGTCGCCCAAAGCGAGAATCATACCACTAGACCACACGCCCGATCTGGAAGGTTGAGGCGCGGTGATCATAATAGAGCAGCATAGCCAAAGCTCAGAAATGGAGCTAGAAATTTCAAAAGTAGGTTGCTCAAATAACCAAAGTTCATTAATTATACCAATATTCTCAAATAGCTCTAAAACCCGCCAGAACTTGAGTTAATGGACTTCTAAGTGCCAGAGAAAGCACATTACTTAGCATTGATATCAACCGTAAAACCAGCTCTCGTTTGTCTAGACTCAGACTAGACTCTAAAGTTGCAATTAGGCCATTTAAGGTGTGTTGCCCATTGCTTCATAGTCTTTCCACCAGACGTTTGCAGCCATGAATTAAACAACACGATAATCGTATCACGACATTCAAAACACACCCAATTGATCAATTTAGCAGGTAAGTTGTCCATCTTCTAGAAAACTCATCAAATCCCAATCCCTTTCATTCCCATTTCATGAGTCCATCTCCATAAATTTTTACATGGAAAAGGACCCTCCCAATATACTCAAATAATAGTCTAAAATCATGCCACCAGACGCTTGATAACCCGCCCAACAGAACCAACCACCAACCACACCTCCTGCCAGCAAACACCGAAACTCGTAAACCACTTCAGTCCTAGTGAAATGCCAAAATTCACGAGCCCCATTGTTCTTGCATTAAGGGCGTGTGAGCAACATCGGGAACCCTGTCGGTTTGAGCCACGGACTTTTCACAATCATGTGGACTCAGCAGAGCAAGCGCAAGCCGTGCAATCACCACCTCTACAGACCACTTTCTATTTGCCCAAAAGGAGATAAGCTTTCGGATGGAGATACCGAAAGGGCGTGCCAAGTCGATTGAACAGAACAATCTACGAATATTATTCCTGTCCCTGCTGTTTTTGGTTTCGCTAGTCGGCACGGCTCATAGCACCGGTGATGCCGGTACTACCAGAACTTTTCAGAGGCCCATGACTCCTTTGTCTCCAGTCATGCTTCAGTACCGGTTCAGCCCGCCAGGCTAAGCCTAAGCCTTGACCAGCATCTCCAGCACCAACCAACCGCAACCAAAACAACCACCAGTAAGATTTGCCGGTGGGTGCAAAAAACACAAATACCACATTATCTCTTGTTATATGCCCCATGCTTAGTTCGCAGAGTGGCTTGTGGCGTGGGGTCTGTTCCCTTGCATGAAATCTGAGCAGCAGCCAGAAAAAAACGTAGAGCAGCGAAACGACCAGGAGACTGGCCCCATAGATTCCACGCGGTTACCAATTGGTGGAATTTCAGGAGGTACAAAGTCAAAGCTTCCCCTATTCAGTAAACTCTTATCGGTGAAAGAGTCACTGACTACTGGGCATTGGCCACTGGCATGGCCAGTGTTTAGGCGGTTGCTTGGTGAATTGCCCCCACCGCCCTGGCTCATTTTCTGTGGTTTTGTGTGCTTTTTTGGTTATTTTCGCAAACGGCGGGGTGCATTTCTTCCATCAGGTGGTTCGGAAAAGGGCCCTGGGAAGGAGTCGATCCGCGCTTTTGCAAAGAAGAATGTAGAGTTTTAAACTTCAGCGAACATTTTGTCATATTCCAGATCAGCTCTTTTCGGTCATCCTGGAATGCTGGGGGAGGCCCTTACTATTTGTCTTTTTATCGTTTGTAGCGTGTCTCAATTGTCTGTCATTCGGCTTTGTTAGCCTGCACTGGCTTTTTGCGGGTGCCGTCATTGGAAAGCTTCCATGCAGACACTGTTAAGAGCCGCCGGCGCCGCCGTTGGTGGGTGAGATTTGGAGGGGATGCGGAGGGAGTACAGAATTGAGTGGCTCTCCTGCCTAATCTAGAAGTGTTGCTGTAACTTATAAGTTTATTATGTGGTGTTTCAGGCCCGCTAAGTAATGCTAGGTCGCTAAAAGTCTCTTTTCTGTTCCAGCAAACCTAACATGCGGGGAAAATATCTATTGATGCAGCGGCTGCGTCACCGCTCTGTACGCCTCGTCACAACGCAAGACGACCAGAAGAAAGAGGGCAATGCCACTACTAAGAGATTCGTGATCACGTGGAGATGGATTGGTTTCGTTTCATAAGTTTTTAACTTTCTATTTCCATTACACGGGTTTTTATGTTCTAACAGCCGCCGTCAATATTGGCTTGACGGCTCCCGTATGCTGCTGCTAATGCTCTTCTAAGTTATGCTAAAGTAGTCCTTGTGTGGGGAAAAGGCAGTCCTGCTGCTTGTATCTGGTTTCTAGTTGATGCTATTGTGCATCGATAACTTAAACACCTTCTTGGCTAGTTCGTAATTTTGAACAACACGGTCGGAAAAGTCCAAAAGGGCATCGGCAAACGACAACACCATAAGAATCCCGTTCATGATGTAGTAGAGCCCCGTATCTAGTACCAGCCAGATTCTCTCAATAGCTGAAACAAAGAGGGCAACCACAAAGGCCCACACGCGCCCTGGTAAACTGGCCACATACGCTGGAGAGGTGCTGATGTAGCTAATGGTTGTGTTCATGGTGGTGGAATGGAAGAATCAGGTTTTTACTTAGTACATGCTAACAGGCGGCGATGCCCACCTATTTATACATGTTTTGATGATCTCCACAAAATGCTGCTGCTGCTGCTGCAACTGCTGCCTCTGCGCAAAAGTGCCCTCAATGACTTCCCCTCCCAAAGACACATCACATGTACTGTATGCCAGACGCACCACAGACGTTGTTTAGGTTGCAAAAAAATTGCCAACCGTCACTGGTGGGTGTGTATACTTCCGCGACCCACCCGGGCCCACATAGTGACCGCCTCACACCTCCACAGCATTGAACAAGAGGTGATGCTTGCTTTTCAATTCGTGGAAGTATCCACCCCATTCACCACTTGATGTGTTGCTGTGTATCAACACGTTGTTGATCACCTTCAGGAGTTTTATAACCATACGCAATGATTCCTCTTGACTTTCCGCTTCTTGCGTGCTTGCTTTACTCCGCAATTTCTTATTGATCACTTTGGTGAGAGCGGAAATCATCTCTTGCTGGTTTGTAATCGCATGCAACACATTCTCGTCGTTTGAAACGATTTGTAGAAGGTTTTGAACCGCCATGATTACAATACTTGTTTCAGCATCATTGAGGCCCTTGGCCAGTAACACTTCAAACATTTTCGTTTGATTCACCCCTCCTTCCTTATCCATCAACCGGTCATTATCAATGTTAATTATAGCATTGATGAGTTCGTAGCACAACTTTCGGACTTCGAGTCCCTCGTCCACCACGTACTTGTACGGTCCCATCGGAATTACCTTCTTAAACTCATCTTTTGCGTCCAATTCCTCGTAGATACTAGGAAGGATATTGTCATTAAGGAGGTCCGGAATTAAGAGCGACTTGTTGTGTATACCCGTCAAAAGTGTACTAACAATGGCTTGCTTTAATTCCAAGTTGGGTTTAGAAAGGTATCTCAAAATCTCCTCCACAAGCTGCACGTTCAAGACTTGGGATTCCGAGTCATTGATCAATTGTTTGGTGATAACAACAACGGTGTAGATAGCATGGTCAATCTGACTCTGCTCAATAGAGCCGCTTTCCAACACGTCAAATAGTTTATTTTGGTACTCGTCCAGTTTGGTAAATTCGCAAATCTTTGCTAGCACCTCACCTGCCAACTTCAACTCTGACACGTCTTTATGAGAAAGCGTCCCACCTTTAGCGCTGATAACATCGAACAAGCTATGCCAAATGTGCGACAACAAGTTTTGCTTGTCGTGTGTCATGTTGCCCTTCATCAATTGCTTGATGGCGACTAAAACTAAGCTACCTTTCAGCTCGGAGTTCAGACTTGAGGAGTGATAGTATTTCAAAAGCACTGGTAAATACGTCTCGACATCCCTTTTGATGCATAAGCCAACAGCTCTAGCAGCGGCGAGGCAGAGTACATCGTTATTGTTGGAAACCATAAGGGAAAAGAACTCTTCAAAGGTAACACGAGTCAAAGCGACAGCTTCGGCAATACAGCCCAAATAGTGGATATCGAACACGATCTTATCGAAGGAAGCAGATGAGTATGTCATTTCTGAGTAGGAGGCAAGCTCGGCTTCTGCTGACGAGATTCGGTCCTGAAGGTCACAATCAAGAGTAATGATCGCTAAGACCTTGGCACTCAAAAAGTTCCTCAAAACCAAGTTCTGTAGACCAATATCGTATAATTCTTGTCCGCCGAGGGATGACTTCTTAGTGACTTGGTTAATGAGGTATTCAAGGGACAGTAAATCGACGTCATCTTCGTCGATCCATTTGATGTTGATGACTTGATTGATGAGTTTCTTGAAGAACTCTCCATCAGCAGGAATATAGTTAAGAGCATGTCCAAGGATACAAATAGCCCTATTGATGAGGTTTGCGTCATTTGTTTCCAGCAAAAGGTGGAAGACATTTCGAGTCACGCTTTGTAAATCTTCGCTCTCTCCTTTGAAAAGAGTGTTGACGAAGATAGCATCCAACAAGACCAAGGAATTGACGTACAAACTCGAGTCACTGGAGGAGAGATAAGAATTAAGCTTTGACACAACAAGGTTGCACAAGTCAGGGTTTGCAAACAACTGTGGTCTTCTTTCGCAAATGGTGATAAGGTTTTCAATAGTGAAGTTCACAGTCACTTCGTAATTCATACTCTCCTTGTAGATCTCAATAGCATGAGCAAGGTTTTCTTGTGATACATCAAGGTGTACAATGAGCTCAGTGAGCGAATTCAAAGAATGCTGCCTCACATCACTTGAGTATTGTTTCACATTGATTTTATCTGCGATAGGGTTGAACAATGTGTTGTTAACGAGTTCTTGATACTCCTGATTTCCTGCCACTTTAGGATACAATTCGTTGCATACTTGCAAAATATCTGAGATAAAGCTGTAATACGTTTTGGTGTCCGTGAGGGAACTAACCAAATCGTCAAATATGAAGCGGAGGAGCTCAGAAGGTATATCATCTATCGAATAAGTCTTAAAAATGACTTTATAAAGCTTGATAAGATCGGGATTAGTTTTAAGGGTCAACTTGAACTCTTGGAACTTTTTGGATAACTCTTCCAAGAATGATGGCGATAAGAATACAGCAAGGACCTTGATCATTGACTCTATCAAAGCATTGGAGGTAGAGACTCTGGCAATATTCTTTGATGTCAAAAGGCAGTTGAACACATAGTCTTCGAGAAGGGGCGGCAATCGCGTTGTCATTTGGGAAGAAGGAGTTCCAGAGTTCCCGCTTTCCGTCATCATGCTGATATCAGAGTTGGGGCGCGATCTTACTGTTGCAGCAGAGTGGGTAGCCTTCAAGAGCAATATGGTAGTAAAAATAGCCTCATTAGAAACGGTGTCATTTTTGTCACCGATAGCAACGATAAGAGGCTCCACCAAGTTTTCTCCATATATGATACCAAGTATTCCTGGATAAGCCAGTATCATTTGCTTGACCAAAAAGACGGCTTGAAGTCTAAGCTTCGAGGCCAAACCGTCGTTATCCTCTGCGTTCTCGTATATTTCAATCGAATCTTCTTCTTCGGAGAAGTCGATCTCGGACTCATCATCCTCAATATCATCATCAGAATTATCATACCTCAATGGGTCGTATGCAATAAAAGCCCGCACAATTTCCACAACGGAGTGGGCGTATGAATGAAGGAAAGTATCGTAAGCAATGCAATTGATAAGACTTGACAATGTGATGAGGGCATCCTCACGAACCAGATTTTCCAGTACCAACACATCAACATCCAAGTCTTCCACATTGAGAGAAGTAGCAAGAGAGTCAAGTCTTAAGTTTGCAGTTACTTCGGAAAAAATGATCAGAGCTGACACTTCGGAGAAGACATCACGTTTGGCCTTATCAGCTTTAGCCAAGACCACCTGAAGCAAAGTAAACTCAGTATTCTTAGCGGCCACACTCTTGGAGCTTGCTGAGTATGTGGCATGTATATCATTAACAACTTTATCGAAGAACTGAAGTTGTCTGACAGTTTGCTCTTGAGTAACCAGGTGGACATGATCCAAGGCATAATCCACAGCCACAATGGCTCTTTTACTGATAATACCAGATTCTGAATAAGCAAAACGCACTAAAGATAAGATCATTCCAGAAAGCTCGCTTGCCGAAAGCGTTCCTCCCAATGCCTTGATCAAATCAATAATGATCTCAATACTGTCAATAGTAACAGGAGCATCAGGGGCAAAGAGACGAGGAAACAACGAGTCAATGACACTTCTTGCCAAATTCTTTCCAAATCTAGAAGTCGAATTGTTGAATATGGAACGCAATGCCAAGTTAGGCACAGAAGTAGAAAACTTGGAAGTGTTAGAGCTCTTCAACACCGCATCATACAACTTGTTCACCACAGATAAAACCTCCTGGTCATCAATATGACGAACTAAAGGAGCAAACGACTTGACAGCCTGATTCTGGACCTCAGTAGCACTATCATTGAGCAATGTAATAAGAAGTGGGATAAAACTGGATACATTTCTAGCCTGGACTTTTGGGTTATTCAAGTGCTTAACGAAATCCTCAAGGGCCATATACCGAAGATCGGGGTCCACATCACGTGCACTATCTTCCAATTGTCTGATATTAAAGGTTGACATTGAGAAGAGATAGTTGTGTTGGGGGTTATTTAGTGATATTCGTTTTAAGTTGCAACTGTTAGTGTATGTCCTGTCGTGCGATTGTTGCCTTGGTGTAAGGGTGTAACTAATGCACCAAGAGTGGAACATAGAGATCAGGAAGATGAAACATCTACGAAAATGAGAACTAGAAAAGAAATAGCATTATTAATAGTCTATCCTTGCATGAGTATTGTTATAGAGATGTTGAAGAACACTTGAGTTGGAAATAAGAGACCCTGTGGACTCATAATGGTAAAGTTGCCACAACGGATTGGCTGCGAAATGGTATGCTCAATGATATTAAATAAATGGGATCGTTTACCCTTGGAAGACAATGAACTTATTTAGATGCATCAGATGCCTTGCGGTGTTTGCTCAGCTTGCTTTTGCTCTTGGAGCTCTTTGACTTACTTTTCGAACTGCTTTTGCTCTTTTTAGGTGGCTCGGGGTCTGAGTCCTCGAAGTAGTCTTCAACGTCAACACGTTCAATGATAAGATTGTCTTCTGGTTGGTCGCCCTTCTCTTCGGACTTCTCGTCGTCAGACTCTGGGTTTGGGGCGTCCTTTCCCTCCAGACTTTCCTTCTGTGCTTCCTCGCTGTTATCCTCAGCCTTTTCTTCGTCCTTGTCTTCTTCCTTATTTTCCTTGGTCTCGGATTCCTGCGTTCCCTTTTGAGCTTCGGTGGATTCGCTTTCCTCCTCCTCAGTCAAGCCCAAAAACTCAACAGGTTCATCAGTAAGTGCATGTAGAAGTTTCTTCGTTCTTATGGCATGCTCACGAGTAACTTGTGGACCTTCCTTCTTATCCTCCTCTTCCTTCTTTTCAGAGTCCTCATTTTCGGCATCTGTTTTTCCATCACCATAAAGCTCAGCATTAACCTTATCTTCTATAGCTTTGCAAACCTCATTCCATTGGTTTGCAACCTCGGTCAACTGCTCCACGAGCCTGTCACGAGCACCACCTTGAATACCTTCAATATAAGAAATGAGGTTACCTTCATATTCATTGGGAATAGAGTCCAAGTTCTTCAAGATCCAGTTTTGTTTCTGCTTGCTGAACTTCCAGTTTTCCTTGTCTGTAGCGTATTGACGAAGGTATGCAAGTTGGTCCTTCTCTGGAGGTGGTTTTCTTTCAGATTTAGGCACCTTGGCTCTCTTTGGAGGTTTCTTTTCTTTAGAATTCTTCTTCTTGTTCTCCTCTTCTCTGTGTCTCTTCTTGTTGAGTTTCTTTGCGAGTTGCTTATCCACATTGGCACTTTCTAAATGAACAACACTAGAGAAGGACGTATTCTCACGGTTTTCATTGATCTTAAGACCAAGTCTTTTCCATGCTGGTTCTGTAGCCATCATCTATTGAACACTGATAATGGATCTCATCTCATTCCCTAACCACAGTTCTATAGATCAAGGATGCACGGGTGTCTTCCAGAACTACCAGTAAAACCGACGTAAATGCCAACCAAATGGCCATTTGAGTTTATCAAATCCATTAAATCATCTCTTATACCTCCCCAACACCCTTTTGGTCACTTTCTTATCTTTGTCGTGTGCCCTGGGGTTACCCTGCCTGGTCCTACTTGAACATTTTCAGCCATCGCGGAATTTTCCAACCTTAATACATTTTTCTTCTTTACGAATACCCGTAGAAGTTCAATTATACTCTAATTGCGGACGTTGGGTACTGCCAATTTATTGGCTGGATCCAGTGGCACTTCCTTCAATGTGGTGCTGCTTTGACGTTACGCTAGAATGAACCCTCACATGAGTTTGAGTCTGCTATAAAAAAGTATACTTATGGTGGATATAGAAATTGTGAACATTCCTTAAAGGGTGGAAATGTGCTCTACAAGACGCTTGTAGCCAATGACTGACTCCAAAAGGTCCTTGTTTTCGACGTGCTCGTCGTCACTGTGAGCAACATGGATCGTTCCTGGACCATACAAGAAGCGTCTCTTCAAGGGCAAAGTAAGGTTAGGTACGTCAGTGGTGTAAGCAAGAACAATTGACTCGAACCCTGGAACTTTAAAGTCGAGATACTGAGGTTGTGTGGCTCTGCCGGTCACTGGGGCAACGTGCTCAACATCGTCAACCACCGAATGGACCAATCTGATCACTTCGTCGAGATCACTAGCGACTCTGATAGCCACAGTGGCTTTAGCATGAGCTGGAACAACGTTTGCAGCGACCCCAGCCTCGATCTTGCCAACATTAACCGTAGATGGACCCAAAAGATCAGACACTGGGAGCTCCAAGTTCTGGATCTTGTGAAGAAGTGGGATCAAGATTTCCGTAGCAGAAATACCCAACTCAGGGTACCCAGAATGAGAAGCTTTACCGTTGACCTCGACATCAAAGATAAATATACCCTTGTGGCCCACGCCTAGCTTGTTTTCAGTTGGTTCACCAAAGATGGCGTACTCCCAATTGACACCAAGAGACTTACTGGCCGTCTCCATACCGATTCCAGTGTTCTCTTCGCCAACAACGAAAAGAAGCGAAGCGTCACCTTCCTTGATCTTTCCCTCATAGAGCAAATCCAAGAATGCAATTACCTGCGCTGCAAGAGGACCCTTATCGTCACAAGCACCTCTTCCACGGATCTTAGTACCATCCACAGAGTAGCCAATGTAAGGAGGCACAACGTCAGTATGAGAAGAGATAACCGTGGTGGTATTCCTTTGCGAACCAGGATAAGCGTAGACATTGTACCTATCTTTCTCCACATGTTGCAATTCCACAGTAAGGCCAGTTTTCTTCAAGTACTCCGATAAGAAAATAGCAACGTCATGTTCGTTACCGCTGATAGACTCGATTTCCATCAAGGAACGGTGCAACTTGAGAAGGGAGAACTTCTCCTCCACGACATAATCCTTCAAGTCTGAAAAGGCCTGTTCAGAGTCCCATTTTGAGGAATCTTTAAGATGGAGTATATCTTGAGGAGCACCTCCAAATGGTTGCCAGGCAACAACAAACAGTACAACAAGGAATAGATAAGAAAGAAGCATACTGGTGGTAGCGGAAATCTAGGGTCGCGGAATTAGACGTATAGTTGATATCCCAAAGGCTTGCATCTGGAAGCCACACTTTGGACAGGGTTCAGATAATGGCATTATGCCGAAAGTGGGTGGTTACCGATGGCCACTACTAGTCAGCCACACACGTTATGGCTGCCATTGTTACATTTGCTCCAGATCTCCATAACTCCATTAACATTATATACTTTTGAGAGACTCAGAGGAGTACCATCTCACAGATAAAGGCATTTCTTGGCCTTTTAAGCGTCCTTCTCGGAGATTCCTTCTTCCTGAGGAGCCTCAGCTTCCTGCTTCTCATTGGCATGCCTCTCGTTCTTTCTGTCCTCTCTGTCTTGCTGCTGCTTCTCAGCCCAACCCTTGAATCTCAGCACAATATCATCAGCAATCTCTTGGGAAGCAGCGTCCTTGTCGTCAGCATGGGCTACCTTGTTAAGCATGTCTTGGACATAACTAAAGGTATTGTTGATGTAACCATCCATGGTGTCGTTTTTGCCGTCAGGGTTCAAGATCCCTCTCACAGACTCTCTGAGTTTGTCGGTGTCTTCCTGGGAAGGCACGTCTTGTGGGGTGAGTTGTTTTCCTTCAGTGTTCAGTGGCATAGTGGCGAATTCGATAATAAGCTACAGAAGTAGATACGGTGGTGGTGTCTTTTATAAGAGGCAAAACCTGGGGTCATTTTTCATATGAAGGAACATCGCCTCGACTACCTATTCTGGTAATATGTTGATGGAAGAGGGCCTCCAGGGCTTCTAGAAGCATCTGTTGAGCTGCCGGTCACTCACTTTGTCTTTGCAAGGTCTCCTTCAGTTTTGCCCAACTGGCCTTCAGTCTTGCCTAACTGTCCTTCAGTCTTACCAGCATTGGCATTACCCTCAGTCTTACCAAGCTGACCTTCAGTTTTTCCAAGCTGGCCTTCAGTTTTACCGAGTTGGCCTTCAGTTTTACCGAGTTGACCTTCTGTCTTTCCAAGCTGTCCTTCTGTCTTTGCAGCCTGGCCTTCGGTCTTCCCAAGCTGGCCCTCAGTCTTTCCTTCTAACTTAGGATGCAGCAGCAGCTCTGGCTTGCCTAAGTTTGGCTTAGCGACGGTTTCTTGCACCTCTCCCTTTTTAGCTAAATACTTGGCTTTGTCCAAGTCTCCAAGCTCTCCCAATTCCTTGTTAGTCGACATTCTTCTATGCGTTGCCTAGTCCACTGTGGATGAGAGCAAGTGGGTCCCTATTTATATGAACTACTAGGGTACAATGGGTGAGGGAGTGCACTTACAGCCATACTAAAAGGTTAAAAGATCAGAGGGGGTTACCTCTACATTTGGAAATATTACTAGAAGGGATCCATTATGTCCAATTCCTTGCAATTGCCTTATTGGCGTATTTGACGTTGGTCTTGTTCGTCTGATATGCTGCAACATGCATCCTCAGCCTTGCGGTTTTGTGGTAGAGTCCTGCAGAAACATACTGCTTTTAGGCAACGACTGCAAACACCAACACTGGTAAACATCAATACTACCAAAATTCTTCGAAGAATGGCTAAAGCAGCTCCATCCGCGCGTGTCGTGGTTATGGATTGGGACGAAACAATCACTACAAAAGATACTACCGAATTGGTGGCTCAGACGGCTTATAGACATAAAACTGGGCTTACTGACTTCTCTCACTATTCGAAAATCTACCTGGACGCATATGAGGAGTACCTGGCTAAATGGCTGGAGAGGAAGACCATTGACGAGGAGATTGCGTATCAGAAGGGTATGAGGGACGTTGAGATGTCTCTGATTTCTGCAATTGAAAATGATGGTTTGTTTAAGGGTCTTACTAGATGTGACTTTGTTCAGTCTGCACTTGGCGTAGAAATTAAGGACGGTTTCACTGACTTCGTGTCCAAGGCTCAGAAGCTGCATGCGCTTTTGTATATTCTTAGTGTCAATTGGAGTCGTACTTTGATCGAAACTGCCTTGCTGCAAGCTGGGGTTTCTGGTATTAATGTTTTGGCCAATGAACCTGAGTTTTATCAATGTAAAGCAACTGGATATTTTTCTAAGGACACTGACATTCGAACGGGTTATGATAAGTTGGTGGAGTTGGAGAAAATTAGAAATGACCACCCAGATAGATCTGTCCTTTTCGTTGGTGACAGTTCTGGTGATGTTTTGCCTATTGTCAAGGCAGACACTGGTGTTATTATCGAAGGTGGAAGAGCCCGTAAGTATATTGATGCTTTGGGTCTTCCAGTTAGAGAAGTAGATGATTCCTTAGAAGAAGGTATCTATGAGGGCAACTGGAATGAGCTTCTACAGCACTGGTGAAGTGCATAATTTTGATTCTCTATAGTACATTAATAATAAAAAGTAAATGATAAGAACCAACCGTGGGTACAATGCAGTGGGACGCTGGACGTGGTCCATTAAAGTGGTGCCGCGAATTTGCGATGTGGTCGTCTGTGTCTGTGGTTAATCAGGCCAACCGCAAATACAGCAGATTTCATGAACACGGCTGAAGTAGAAATGAATAAGTGCAACGGTGTCCATGCTAACAAGGCGATAGACTTTTCTCTCAATTTTTTTTGTTTCCTTTTTTTTTTAATTTTCTTTTCTTTTTGTTTGGATTCTCTTAGAAACCCAGTTTCTTGTGCCCCTTGTGTGGCTTTATAGTCTTGGAAACCCATACAAAGACTCAAGATGGATGCTAGCAAGCAACGCAGAGAAAGCGCACTAAGACTAGGAACCAGAGCGACAACTCAGGAAACAGCAGACCACTTCGAAGGCGGATGCTAACACTTTGAGACCCGGGTATGCCGGTTACTTCGACCGCAACGAAAGAGTCCTAAGAGCTTTCATTTATACTCTGCTCAGAAGAAACTCACAGTATGCCGAGGAAGTGAAGACGTAAAATGATCATAAGACGTGAACAAAAAAACATGAACGGACATTGATAACCAGGTTTGACCATGGCGGGGAGATCGGCATTCGGTGTTCCGAGCTTACCTGTTCCACACACCCTGGTGTACTGGCATGTATTGCCCATAGACGTAGCCTGGAGGTCCCTGGACAGGGTAGCCGTTTGGAATCATCTGCGGATGGTTCACTGGACTTCTACCAGGTCCTGGAGGTTGCCCATTTGGTGGTGGTGTCATTATACCATTAGGAGGCTGGGCAAAGTGTGGAGGAGGGCCTTGGAACATCTGAGGCTGGGGCATGTGGTCCTGGGGCAGCCATGCACGCAGTTGAGGTGGTGGAAGGTGCGAGATAGACTCTGGCAGCTTTCCCAATGGTTTGAATGGAACTGGGTACATGCTGTATTCGTGAGGAGGTTGTGGTGCCGGCGGGTTGGGCGAGTGGGAGTATGCTGGAGCGGTAGCGGCTGGGGGAGGGCCTGGCGGGCTTCCCTGGGCAGATGGAGGGGGTCTGTGCTGAATTTGTGGTTCTGGTCCCAGGGCCCTGCGTGGTGTCTGAGCCTTGTCGTGGCCTTGAACGAAAGCAATACGTTCCAGAGGAAGTAAAGTAACGAGGTCACGGAGGAAGAAGTTAGGCACACCGACAGGCTGTCCCAAGGGAGGAACAGGTCCATTGTTCAGAGCAGCAGCCTGAAGCTTCTTCGAACGCTCATCGAAACGATTGGCGCTTTCCGTATCACCAATAGCACGGAAACACATGGCAGCACGAGAGCTTGCATCAGCAGCGTCACCGAGTTGGTCGTCACAGCGCTCATAGACGCAGCTAAGACCTTCCCAAGCAGCAGCGGTGCCAGGCAGGTTCTCGTTGAGTTGAAGTCGAAGAGCTTGAGAGTAGGCTGCAAGGGCATCTGGAAGCTGCTTAAGTTCGAGATACAACTTACCAACGGCAAGCCAAGTGATAGGCAGGCTGGATGCACGGCGAAGAGCCACTTGGTAGCAGTCGTAAGCTGCTCTAGGAGCATCCAAGACGGTATGAGCCTTACCTAAGAGATACCAGGGCAAGAAGTCGCCTTCATCATCTTCTTTACGTTCCTCCAGGTCCACCACGCGAGAGAGAAGGGCCACGGCCCGCTGAGCCTTTTCAGCAACCTCATCCAAGAGAAGAAGGTAGGCGTGGGTGATGAGAATTCTGGGCAGAGCACCAACAGCAGTTTCAGCTCTTTCACAGGCCTCAAGGGCTTCAGGAATCTTATTGGCACGCTCCTTGGCAGTAGCGAAAGCACACCAAAGGGCGATATGTTCATTCTGGCGAGCCAATGGAGGTGGAGGAAGCAGGAGGGTGGCCGTGAGCTCAGTTATAGAAAGATCAATGTTTCCATCGGCAGCAGCAATGGCAGCCAACTCGGCATGGGCGCTTCTGGCGGTCTCAATGTCGGCCTTGGAAAATTCAGCCAACAGAGGAGGCAAAAGCAGGAGGCAGTGGTTGAGCGCCGAGGCCGCCTGGGCCCTAGCGCCAGCTCTGATCAAAGTCTGTGCCAGAAGAAGCTGCAAGGCTGGGTCGGAAGGAGCTCTCTGGATAGCTTGCTGGACAGCCAGATGGGCCTGCTCGTTGAGACCCACTAAAAGGTAACATTCCGTGAGTTCTCTGAAAAACAAGGGCAGCGCCGTGACTTGAGGATACAGCTCAGCAACCGAATTGAGTCTCTGAATAAGCGCCTGTGAGCCAGCAGTATCGTTCGTGCTGATATCGTTCATCCGAAGCAGGTGGCTCCAGCCAACAAGAGCGTCTACAGAAGCTGGAGCATGCACAAGAGCAGACTCAAACGCCCTGATTGCAGCAGCTACAATGCCCATACTAGAAGCACAGTTGCCGATGGCTATCCAAGTGTCGGCAGCCTTTTCAGGGTATTCGTCGACCCGAGGGCGCTTGCTCATGGCTGGGGACGCGGCAGCGGATCGTTTACCCATTTGGAGTGGGCGATATTGTTGGTATGTGAGGAAGGAGGTGGAAATAAATCACTGAGTGGGAAATTCGACACTTAGTGGGAGTAGGAAGAAACTTGGGAAGGTGTAACTTTGTGGATGGGAAGGAGGGAGTGGGAATTCACGGTTTTTCTGTGTCGGTTTCTTTCTTTCTTCGCTTTTTTTTTTTGTCGGTTTCACTTAGCTTTTTCTGGGACTAAGTGTGTGGCCTGGAAAGGTCGATTCTTGTCGTTTGGACAAGGAATAGAAAGGATTAGGAGCGGGAAAAGGGGTTGAAATTCGACTTCAACGCTATTTGGGCGAACCTAGGTTCAAACGTAAAGAGTGCGTGGGAAATTGCCAGCGAAAGGGAGGGACAAACCGGCTTAAGTAACCTAGGTGGCAGGCAAGTGATTAGGCGCATGGTAATGGAGGGGGTGCAGCTTGCAGCAAGCTGCGTGTGCATCCACCCGCATGCAGAGCACAGAAAAACGCACACACCTTCACAAGTGTACATGCTGCATTAAAGGTTTAGCAAGCTGTGTACAGTCTATGAACCCCGAGAGGGTAATCACGATGACGCCGCACAAGGTGCAAAACAACACCGTTGATTATGATGGTACTGCACGCAAGGCGATAAGGTCATAGCGAACACATTGAACGCCTCGTCCCGTGCAGCTATACACCTCTTTAGCGTCGCAGCCTACCTGCGCCATCTGACGCACGGTGTGCGTGTACTCGGACTCTGTGGGACATGGCTCACCGCATGCGTCGACTCAGCATAGAAGCCTGCGTCAGTCTCACCTGCCCGAGGCAGAAAGTAGGTATTAACAAAAAAAAAAAAAATTCTAAGTAGAAGGAGAATCCGGCAAATCCAATATTGGCAACAGCACCATGAGCAGAGGTCAGAGAAACAAACCACCAGAAAAAAAAGAAAATAATAGAAAAATGGAAAATTGGCATATAGTTGAAAACCAGCAAGCTATTTCTGAAAAAAATGTTGGGGGCCCTTGGAACACTTTTGGACCTTGTACCTCCAAATCCTTTTCTTTTCTTTTTTTTTTTTGCTTTTCTAAGGGCAAGGTATTTTTGGACACTTTTTTTCTGTTTTGTCCCTCTTTTTCTTTCCCTGGGTCCAAATTTTTCATGCCCTTTGACGCCACATGTGGCAGAGAATGGCCACAAAAATAAGTGGACGAGAAAAGGAGTCAGAGAGAATGATACAATTACTTGAGGGAAAAAAAAAAAAAAAATTATGGATCCCTAGTGGACATGCGCGGTGATATAATGCTCCCAAGACACACGAGCGACGCATGTCGCTGCGGAAGAATATCAGTGAGGAACAAGAAGGCAAACCGGGTCTTTCTGCAGGATCGACCTTATTGTCGGTTTTCGGCGCACGTCGACGCCCCTCCTGCTGAGCATTGCGTGAACGTGGCCTCATTAGGAAACCGTTGACGGGTAGCACGGGTGTCCTGGTGTACCTTCATCCGGCCTAAGCCACAGAGAGAAGTATAAATGTAAATTGGATCGTCCCACTTTCTGGCTAAGCTGACGTCACCCGTGCCGGTTAAACACATCCAAGTTCTTTTTTTGAGATGTGGGTCACAGTTGCTAAGTCGCCCAGAGGCTAAAACAGTGTCGCACGCGCTGAGCAGACGGCCTGGAGGAATCCAAAATTTCTGCTGCTTTTAGCCGGGACGCCGCGCATGGAAAAGCACTCGTAAAACGGTGCGCCTTGGTGCCGGACTGCAGGGGGTCAGTGGACCAAAATTTCTTTCCCCCAACCTTCCCGGTCCTAAAGCCGAAATGGCAATTTGTGAAGCGGATTTTTCGAGGTATCACTAGGCCACACTTCTACTCAACCATGCGAACTTTCCAGACCTCTTCATTTGCCGTTCGCCATTCGGATTTCCACACTTCGGGATCCATACCTCCCTGCATACGGTCTGAAATCATGCACCTTCAAACGTTTGATCGGCTCATGCGGCGCATGTGCACTTCAATAGAACCTACCTAGCTGTGTTCTGCAACCCGGAAGCCCTCACAATGGTGTGCGGCGTCTGCGGCGCCTGGCGCAATGTTCTTACTCATCCACACCTTCAGCCCACTTTATTCCACCACTCTTGCCTGGACCAATGTCTCAGATTTCTATCCAACCAAATCAAATCAACCTTGCATAAACATAAACATTCCATCTTCAAGCATCTGCCTTCATTTCCAAAGCCTTGATGCTCAACGTGCTTGCTGCTCTCGGGACTCCGCGATACATAGCCGTTGGTGCTTCACCGAGCCAGTTTAACCTGTTTTGCATCGGTTGCGTCGGTCACAGGGCCCACAGAAAGCCCCAGGAGAATTAAGTTTGGGTTGGTTGACTGTCAGAAACTGAATGAGTTGGAGGGGAATCGAAACGTGGAAAGATAAAAGTATGAAAAAAACGAAGCGTAGATGGAAAATTCCATTCCATCTAAAAAAGCTTAATGTAGAAGGAAATTCCCAGAAACTTACGAACCTTATGGAATGCCGAGGACAAAAAAAAAAAAAAGCTCACACAGAACAAACACCAGTCCAAATTCTAAAAATGAATTCAAGCAGCGGCTAGTGGATTGCGGTAAGAACGGCGGCTGCTACCTCTGCTGCTGCCGCTTGTCACAAACAGGTTAATAAAATTAGAATACCACATTGCGATACATTCTGGACCTCTTTTTCCATCTGGCCAGATAGGGGTTGCCCTTAGACCAAAGCCAACATAAACAGCAATCCTTAGACCAACTGGTTCCAGTAAAAGTAAAACAGAAAGAAGGGATCTACGTTCTCTTATTTCTTTCCATCCCTTAGGGTCCTGCCACAAACCCTATAAGCCATCGGGGTCCTCGGGTATTCTGGCCTTGCTGAACCTCAAACCGCATATCTGCAAAACAGTTTGCATCAGCGTTCTCTGCCTCTGCCTCAGTCTCTGCCTCGATGTGGCAAATTGTATACTCTGTCCACTCGCCATGTCGTCATTTCCACTTATCCCTCGAAAAAGGAGTCTTCCAATTTCTCTTAACGGCCACACGGCGCCTAACAAACCTCCTCGGAAACAGTCGTCATTTACCACAAAACCGGGATGGTCCCGCTTGTGAGGCGGGAAAACAAAAAGCACGAAGAAAAAAAAAAGGACGAGAAAGCGGCGGCAGGCGCTGCCCAGGGCTGTCTAATCCATTAGCGCAACCGACCAACCGACTTTTTGGTCTTGGGTCCTGGGACCAGGCGCCACTTTTAACCTTCCGTGCGACAAGCAACGAAACAGCCGGTGCGCAGGGGCAGAGCAGGCGGTGGGGAGGTGGGAAGGCTAGAGACGAGAGGGAGGTTGGAAGCAATGAAGGGGAGAGAGAGGAAAGGAGAGGGAGGCATGGTTGATCAACAGGGGGAGAGGGGCGCCTTGGAAAAACCCTCGAAACAGAAACCCAGCCCTGGGAAACGTGAGCCTTTATATACCTTTTTTTTTCTTTTTTTGTAATTTGAGGCTGGTGTATATGTGGCCCAGGGGCGGGGGGAGGTGCGGTAGGCATGGTATGAAAGAGGTGGGTGGTGCATTGCTGTCACAGGCTTGCGCGGCGCATGAATGAAATGAACAACAAAAACGAAGTGAGTATTATAGAATTTATATATACCAATGAATGAGTAGATGCACTTGTGCATGGGGTCTTTTTCGCAGAAATACCAAAAAAAAAAAAAAAATGAGAGTTTTTATGGTTGCGGCGGCTAGTGCATGCGTATGCACTATGTGAAATGTAAATGCACATGCACATGTATATGCATACGCACATGACCTCACACCCCATGGCAGCAAGCTCCCCACTGGCCAACAAAATACCGAAAAAAAAAAAAAAGTAGAATTAAATAAAATACTGAAGAAAACCTACCACCATATTTTAACCTTCCCAGCCAGCCCCTATAGTCATTTACCGGATGGAGCTGCCTGGCAATCTCAATCTATAGAACCACCCACTTTACGCTACCTTTTGTGGCCTAGCGGGTCCCCTTTCTCTCTTTTGCCTCACTTTTAGGAGACCGTGGAACTTTTTTTCGTTTTTTCCATACCCTCAACTTTAACCTTCGTCTCACCTTGTGTACCCTTTTTTACCCACTCTTTTCTTTTTCCGTTTCCATTTCCACTAGCCCTAAAACTTAACCTTTGCTGCTTAACCAGAAAGTCAAGCGTTTTCCCCTAGACTGTGAAAAAAAAGCACACACCCCTCCCCTCTCCCATGTTTCGAAAGAACATCCCTGTAGAACATCCCTGAAGAACAAGAACAACACCCATTCGAAGGCATAACAATGGTCTCAAAAGTCATTCTTCCTCTCTTTTACTTGCAACTCTCCTCTCCACCCCCTGTAAGCCGAGAAACCGCCAACCGCCGTTTGGAACAAGCCATCAAGTGAACCCTGATTTTCCTGGCTTTCTCCTCGCTGGCTGCGACGCAAACGTTCTGACGTCAGGTGGGTTTTGAATAAACCCGGCATACCTTTCCTCAGAATTAGACCATCTACACTGAGTGTTTAGGTTTGTCCAAGACTCGATAAGCTTAAGCCAAACGGTAATTTCAAAAGACTAAAAAAAGGATGTAGTAAAAAAGAGCATGTAGAAAAAGCGTAAATTCAAATGTATGGACTGCCCAAACAGACTCATACGCCGCTTTTTGAGCCCTTCAGCCTTGATGGGGGGCAGGCTCTTCTGAAATTGGCTGTTTTAACTGCCGCATAACATGTCTCTAAACCAAACACTCGTGGCTAGGTAAATGTGCTTTTTTTTTGCCTCTTTCATACATTCATATGCTGCTTTACGGAATGCTCTTGGTTGGGCTTGAACACTTTTTTTGTTTTTTGCATGCTACAACAGTTTGACCCTGCCTCGCTGCCGACTTGCCTTTGTTTCTGATCGCCATACTTGGTGTATCATTTGTTTAACTTTAATTGTCTACTTGTCCTTTTCTGGTTTTCTGCTTGCTCGCCTTTGGCCTTTGTTCCTTTGTATGTCCCCCTTTGCCGTGCACTGGCTTTATTCCATTATCTCAAGAACCCTCTCCCACCTGCTTTTTGATCTCGAACCATTTTCGGGAAAAGACATAACTAATGCACAAGGGCACTTCGTGTTTAAGCGCTCTGGCGAAAAATCTGGGTCATCTGTTTTACTACCCGCCTGGCCTTTACCAGCAGAATGCTGCTTCTTTTCTTACCTTACTTTTTTTTTTTATGTTGCTCAGAAACTGCGTTGCTGCTTCTAGACAATTTATTTTTTTTTTTTTTTATTTTTTTACTCTCCCATTGTGAATGCTGTACGAGGGAAAAAAAGATGTGCGTCATGTGCCTCGCTAAACGTCGGATGATCTAGTGACGCACACTCTGTTGGCAGAACAATCCTCTTCACCGCAGGTGCTGACCTGCCCCGAGTGTGGCCGCTTGCATAGATCCTGCAGGCGTGTTTTATGGTTCCTACTTCCGCGCTCAAAGGTGGGCTTTGCGTGTAGGTGTGGACCCAGCCAGCACTGTCTCAAAATGCACAAGGTGCATGGCTTTCATGAGTTGTATGTAGGTGCAGGTGCGATATGTAATGTCCTGCCCTAGTTTTTCGAAGTCACGTTATTTTCCTCACGTGCAGACATCGCCATCTCGACCTACACACCCTTCTCCATCTTACATCAGACCTTCATATATACCGCCTTAAACCTACCCCATGCTTCGAAGTGTCCGTCTACTACGTTGTCTTAAACGTACTCCAACGCTTCTACCCCGCTCAGTACGGTTTTTCACATCTGCATCGCCCCTTCGCCTTCCTGAACCATCATATATAAGTCCCATCTCCCAGCTTACAGACCATTTGGTGCCCAAATGCACTTCATGTGGAATCACCCTTCAAACTAAAGCTCCTTCTGAAAAAGGCTTCTACAAAGAACCCACAGCTGCTCCCACAAAACATAATCCATTAGACAATGTCTTTGATTCTCATCTCACAAAATTGAGTGCTGAAGATAGAGACCTTCTTCTTAATGGAGCTGGTGACCTGACCCCGACCCTTAAATCTGAAGTTCGCCATCATAGAGAATCCAAAAGAAAGACCCATAAAGTCCAGTGTGTGCGTTGCCGCAATGCCAATTTCAAGGCTTCCTTTGATCTCAACCAGTTCCCCATAGAACCTGTCAGTGAGGTCATTGAAACGATCCCTCCAAGCTCGCCACTTGTGTACGTGGTAAGTGCTCTTGACTTTCCAATGTCTATCAATGAGGACGTGTTTAAGTATAGACTGCCTAAGCAGATCAAGTTTGTGGTGACCAAGACCGATCTCTTGTTCTCTAAGAAGGATATGGTGAATAAGTATGGAGAGCGTTTCTACCAGGACTACTTTGAAAGAACATACCGTGTGCCTCGAGAAAATGTCTATTGTGTCAGTGGCACTAGTGACTGGAATGGCTCGGCCTTATTGCATGATATTCAAGACGATCTGTATGTCATTGGCACTGTCAACAGCGGCAAGTCTACCCTTATCCAGTCTCTTCTCCATACCGCCCAGAAAGAGAAGAGTGAGCTTCCAAATGCACGCCGAGAACGTCAGATACAGAAATTAAATGATGAATTGATCGCTAAAGGTCGCAAGCCACCTAGTCGCATGTCCCTCATTCGTCTGAGTCTTAAGAACATTTCTGCTTTCAAGCAAGAAAATGGCCCAGGCGTCTCCTACATGCCTGGATTCACCCGTGGCAACATCCCATTCCAGCTTACTAAACTGAAGCTCATTTACGATGTTCCCGGCTTTTCGGATGCCCAGAACACCCGGCTTTACGATGTCATGGAACCCCAGCATATCAAGCAACTTCTTAAAGGAAAGAAGGTCCACAAAGTGGGCATGTACGACTCGCATTACGAGAGTGTGAAAGCGGGCCAAGTACTTACTGTAGGCGGCTTATTCTTTCTACAAGTGCCCGAGAATGCTATGTTGCAAGTGCGCAATTGTCTTAATCACAAGCCACATGTATTCAAGAACTTGGAGAAAGCTCTTGATGTCTTTAACGGGCAACGTACCGAGGCGTTAAAGGACGTGTTCCTTGTTGATCCTGCTAAAGCCGAACTCCAAAAGTATATTGTCCCATCTTTCCACGGAAAAAAAGACATTGTCTTCCAGTTCATGGGCCACATTGTCATAACTCCTACAGGGTCCAAGGCCGCGACCGAGCCGTTTATAATCTACCTTCCCAAGGGAGTAGAGGCTATCTTGCGCCAGCCAATTACGAACTATATCACCACCTCTCTTTCCGGGCGAGACGTGAACGGTAACCCGTTACGTAAAGAGAACTGGAAATCCAAGAGCACCAAGGAAGTAAAACGCTGGACCGGAAAAATTCCATTCTACACAGATCTTATTCCCGCCGAACAGGCCTCTTCGAAAAGCGATACCGAAGTAATGGAAGACTTTGTGCACCAGCACCAGGCGGTTCTCCAGCAGGAGATCGTTGCAGATCCAGAATACAGCATGTGGTTTCAAAAAAAGTAAACCCTAGCTTTACCTGGCAACTACTGCCCATCCCCCACCCCACAACCAAAATAAGCATTAAGCTCTGCCTTTTGTCAATCCAACACCCACATCCATCTTTTTCATCACCTAGAGTTTATTGGTGGTTGTCTGATTACCACGCTTATAGTGTCCCTTTTGCTCGATGCCGCACACAGTGCTTCACGCACGGAACCTTCATTATTACACGCTCTCGTCGCGACGAAGGAGGCATTGAAGCGCGCGTTTGAGTCAAAACAGTCTTTGTTTGGCGCTGAGGATATAACTGAAGATCAAAGCGATTAACAGCCCGTTTTCCTTTTAATTGCAAGGCTTGTTTATTCGCTTATTGACCAAAGGTGGGCCTCTTTTAAAAGCAGACTACTCCTTCTTCTTCCTTATACCCTTCCCGACTCAATTACATTCGCTACCAAACAATGATTCGCAGCCAGAGCATCTCGAGCTTTACAGACAAGAAGAAGCCCAACTTCTTTACTGCTCTTCGGACCAGGAAGCTGTCCAAGGACCTTAATGGCGTGTTGCGGGCGCGTCCTCTTAGTCAACTGTCGCTGCTGCTGAACTTGAATGTTAATACTGCTTCAAAGCGTCACTCGGTGCTTCTTCTGCCTACAGAAGACAAGGAAAACAACGTTCCTAGGTTGCGGAAGCACTCGAGTGCATCCAATTTGAAAGACTCCAGAAGAAACTCCATGATGGTGAGACTGAAGATCTCTGGCCCTGTTGAACGGGCGCCCTTGAGTCCTCCATCTGACATTGCTTCGTTCGAGACTGAAATGCTGGACAGATTGTCTCCTTATACCCCATCTGCGCCTGCTTTCCAGGCTCTTGACGATGTTGACGTTGCTCCAATTTACAACTACGACCTGTTCGACTGGGACGATGAGCCTTGTAGCCCTTCCAAGCTACATCGCACAACTAACATGAACAATATTAACGACTTCATCAAATCTATGGATACCCTGCTCTTGCCTATGTGCAACAGAGCCAGTCTCGAGTTCGAAGCCAATGAGATAGAGCTCTTACACAAGAAGCTCAAACTGGACCAGCTCGAGTTGAAGTTGGTGGAGAATGCCATCTTCTTGCAATTCTTCGAAGAAGAAGACCGCAAGGAGAACCAAATGGACGTGAGATTCTGGGACGATGTTGACATGACCGACGCACTCAAAAATGAACCTTATGGTGAAGAAGACGATCTTTATTTGTATATATAGGTAATTGACGATTAGGCATGATAATTGGAGAGTAGGTAGTTTGCAGATTTTGACTGCGAACAATAAATGGTTGCAAAATGCCTGTATTGTCCAAGGATGTGAAAAAAGATAAACAGTAGTGAAAATATGAATTATGGTTTTAGAAACTCTGTAATAATAAAATGTAAAGTGATTTGAAATAGAAGAATCTTCAGTACACTGGAAAGTAGAATGCTATGTTTTCTCTTACTTGACAGCTTTATCATGAAGCATAAATCTCACAAACACAACGAAACATGCTAGAAAAACATATAAAATTAAACTAAACCAAGTGAACAAGTCAGCAGCTAGAAAAGCGTTGTTTCCATCACTCATCTATATATAAACCATTAAAAACTTCTACGACCAGCCAATGTTGAACAACAGACGAGTCCTGGGTCGTTGTGGACCTGATTTGCACCCGTGCACCACGACAGAAAAACTCCAATATCGACAGCATCCAACGTTAGCACAGATCAAGCGATATAATGTCTGCCGACAACGACAGCCTGGAAATTAACAGCTTGCTCGAGACCTTGTCTTTGGCACAAGCTGGTCTGGAAGCAGAAGCTGAGAAAAAAAACCCAAGCCAGGATGAGAAGGCTTCTGAGGAACCCGCTCCAGTAGAGTCGCAGCCTGAAGAAAAGAAGGAGGAGCCTTCCAAGACGGAAGAGGTGAAGGAAGAACCTCCAAAGACCGAAGAGAAGAAGGAGGAGCCACCTAAGACTGAAGAGAAGACTGAGGTTTCTGAAGAGGCTGAACCAGAGAAGAAGGAAGAGACAAAGGAAGAAGAGACAAAGGAAGAGCCGGTGTCTGAGGAACCAGAGAAGTCCGAGAAGGAGCCTGAAGCGGCTGAAGAGAACGACTCTAACTTGATCAACTCGACATATGAAGTGAAAGTCAAGTTGGCAGACTTGCAAGCCGATCCAAACTCTCCATTGTTTTCGGTGAAGTCGTTTGAGGAATTGGGCTTGAGTGAAGAACTCTTGAAGGGTTTGTACGCTATGAAGTTCAACAAACCATCCAAGATTCAAGAGAAGGCCTTGCCTCTTTTATTGAAGGACCCACCAACGAATATGATTGGTCAATCCCAGTCTGGTACCGGTAAAACCGCTGCTTTCTCCTTGACCATGTTGACCAGAGTGGATGAAAAACTTAAGGATGTCCAGGCCATTTGTTTGTCACCAGCCAGAGAGTTGGCCAGACAAACCCTTGATGTCATCCAGACGATGGGTAAGTACACAAACGTCACCTCGAAGCTTGTGGTCCCAGGAAGTTATGCAAGAGGTGCCAGAATCACCGATAACATCTTAGTGGGTACTCCAGGAACATTATTGGAATTGATAAAAAGAAAACAAGTCAACCTCAGCCGCGTGAAGGTGTTCGTCTTGGATGAAGCCGATAACATGTTGGAAGCCCAGGGTATGAGTGACCAGAGTGTCAGAGTCAAGAAATACTTACCAAGAGACGCTCAGCTTGTGTTGTTCTCTGCTACCTTCCCAGAGGAGGTTCGTGACTACGCTGAAAGATTCGTTCCAAACGCTAACTCGTTGGAATTGAAACAGGAGGAGCTTAATGTTGATGGTATTAAACAGCTTACGATGGATTGTGACAGCGAGCAGAACAAATTTGAAGTTTTATGTGAATTGTACGGTTTGCTTACGATCGGTTCGTCTATCATTTTCACGAGAACGAGAGCTTCTGCTGAAAAAGTGGCTACTGGTATGAAGAGTGAAGGACACAAGGTCTCTGTTCTTCACGGTCAGTTGGACCACGAAGATAGAGATCGTGTGATTGATGACTTTAGAGAGGGAAGATCCAAGGTGTTGATCACCACTAACGTCTTGGCTAGAGGTATTGATATTGCTTCTGTCTCCATGGTTGTCAACTACGATGTGCCAACAGACCAAAACGGTAACCCAGATCCATCGACCTACTTGCACAGAATCGGAAGAACCGGTAGATTCGGCCGTGTGGGTGTGTCCGTCACCTTCATCCACGACAGAAGGTCTTACGAGCAAATGGAGTACATTAGGCAGTACTTCAAGATTGAAATGACTAGAGTGCCCACCGAGGACATGGATGAAGTCGAGAAGGTCGTCAAGAAAGTGCTTAGGAGCTAGTTACATTACACGCTTCATGTATATAATGCTTAAAAGTATGTACAGATTATAGTTGCAATAGGAATCAGTTATCGAAGGCGATGGATGGCTTGAAACGCTTTGGTGTTCTGGTAGCCACAACGTCCCAGTTAATGCAATCCCACACATTGTCCAAGTATTTGGCCTTACCAAACACACCGTAGTCTGGAACGTAGAATTTCATGGATGCATCAATGGCCAAAAGAGGCATAAGCTTTCTATCACTGAAGGAGAAGGCTTCTTCTGCCTCTTCAATAGTACCCAAGAAGTTAGCGTCCTGCTTGGAAGCCTGAGATTCAACTTCAGCTTCTGGTTCAACTTCGGTGCCCTCTATTTCCAGTCTCTCCTGTTGTCTCTTCTTAAGAGCCTCCTTCTTAGCCTGTTCTTGCTCTTTCAATTTTGTAATTTGGCCCGAGCGGAGGGTATCATCGATAGTACCGGCGTTGTAAGTGTTCATCACAGCCAACTTATTGAATGAAGTCTCTGGCGATGAAATGCCTGAACTGGCCTTCCTGGCGGTTTCAGAGTATGTGGCCTGTGCAACCAACCAAGTAAGACCATTACCTTTGATACCTTTGGCACTGTTGAGCAAAAGCGCTCTGAACTCGGCAATAGAACCGAAAGAGTCTATGATCCATTCTCTTAATTCAGCTTGTGTAGGTTCATTGGTGAACTCTGTCTTGGTGGTTGGTGTTTCTAGAAGAGCCAGAGCATCAGGTTTTCCGATAGCATTGGCACCCAGAGGACTTATAGATTCCATAACGAATTGCAAGTTGTGCAATTTCAGAGCCTCTTCATAGATGTCTTGTAAGTCAGGATTACTGAAGCTCAAGGTGATTAAACCAGCCAAGTCTGCTGGAGCATTAGCAATAACTTTCAGGTTGAGTTCAGAGTTGAGTTTATCGATAATGGCTTGGCCCTGCTGGAACCAGAGCTGGTCCAAGGTCTCGGCAGTGAATAGACCTTCAAATCCTTTATTGGCAAGTTTGATGTTCTCCAAGGTGGAGATGGAAGGAAGAAGGTATGAAACAGATCTAACAAGGCGTCTGTTTACGCCACGACTAAGAGCCGAGGACGTCGCTGACGCTAATCTAAACATTTTGGATGGTATATCTTCAGATCGGTGTTTCTCTCTCTATATGGTGCATGAAAAATTCAATGAAGTGTTGGTGCGCACACGACTGGCCCGTTAAGTAGAGCGTTACAACTCAGGACAATAAACTTAAGCTATAGTCTTCTACTTCTTATCGATTTTTTTTTTTTTTATAGTTTTCATGATACATTACCGAGCCGTTAAGACCTGAACGACTTTTCAAACATTCTCGAAGGGGCGTCTTCTGAAACCTCTTATCTCAAATCTCTATAATACAGCATGGAATCAACAAAGAGCCCAATGCTAACAGCACTTTTATTTTCTGCTGACCTTCAAACTCTTCACTCTTCTTAAGAACGAAGAGCCTTGAGCGTCTTCATCTGCAAAGGTACTTCTAGGAAACTCACCGGAGTTGTCGTGGGAAGTTCTGGCAGAGGCCAGTTCACTACCGCTATTCTTGCGTAACCTATGGACCAACGACTTTTTTCTGCCTATACCGCTAGATGGTACATTCAAGAAGTCATCAGTCTTTGGCGCAGGGGCGCCGTCAAGGAAAGTAGTGGAACCTAAACCAGCCGTAGATGGGCCGTGAATAGGCTCAGCTTTGGCATGCACATCAAATGCCATGACAGATGGGTTTTGTCTGGGGGTATACATGGATGATTGAGGGTCGGTTGGAGCCCTGTTCGTCTTGGGAAGCGACAGTGGGCCGCCATTCTGTCCGCCAACGGAGCCAACAATTTCATTTTGATCATGGCTGTCACCGAACGCCATATAGAGATGCGAATTCTTATTAGCGCCTTCTGGCAAAGCTTTCATGGAAGTATTGGGCCCATCTGCTGGGAAAGCCATAACAGGGGCAGCCTTAGAATTCTTGTTTCTGTGAGGGGTGCATGCATCGAAAGGTCCATCATGATGGAACCTGCCACCAAAGAAGGCGCTGACGTCCAACTTATCAATGGTGTCCAATCCCTTAGAATTGTGAGGTTCGACGTTCTTCTTCTTAGGCGACTTGTTTCTGGATGACTTATGAGAACGGTGTCTCCTGTCATGGTCCTTTCTGTGCCTTTCTGAGTCACTATGAGACCTTTGAGGTCTATTATGTCTGTGGGGTCTCTCACTAGTTCTTTCGGTAGAGGACGAACTCTTCTCCCTAGGATACTCACGGGAGGCAGCGGAACGGCCAGCAGCTTCTTCATATGGAGGAGGAGCAGGAACTGGCTTCGATTCTTTAGCCGGGCGAGGAGGTTTAGACTTGTGTGATGGGGTTGATGATGATGTTGTTGTCGTTGTTGTTGGAGCCCTGGATGCAGATGGTGGGGGAGGGGGGTCTCTGTGGTGTCGATATTCACCAGTCATGGCGGAAGCGAACGGATTGTTGGACATTCTAGCGAAAGTTAGTAAAAGGGGAAAAAAAAAAAGTGGACGCTTAAAGATATAAAAAAAACTGATCAAGCGTTAAAAACAGCAATGCAACGGGAGATATAAGGGCCAAAAAAAAAAAAAAGCTAAAGTCTCAAAAGCGCGCGAGGGTACACATATTCATGCACCACGGTAGAAGCCATTTGTGGGAGGGCGACTGGTCAGTCCGTGTGAAATGATAGCGAAAAAAAGTATCCTGCAGATCTCCGAAGCCAAATGCGTGGCGAAGCTGGGTAGCCTGGTTTGAGTCGCAAGACTAATTGAAAAGGAAAAAGCTTACCCGATGACAGAAAAAAGCAGGGGTCACAAAAGAAAGCCTAGAAACATCCTTCTTTCTAAGCGCTTTGAGGGGAGCATTCCCGCGGCATTGTAAAAAAAAAAAAGGATGTCTCTGGATAGATTCATGGCTCAGTGGAAATGCGCACCTCGTTTGTTACTGCTTCTGAGAAACCCGCGAATATGGCTATCAAACCTGAGCCCCTGTGGCTGGCTTTTTCTGTTCCGGTTCCAGGAGGAGAGGCGGAGCAAGCGTGGTATGATGAAGGTGGAGGCTGCTTTTTTTGACCTGCTTCTATTGTAGAGGTTTGTCAGGGAAAAAGCGTTGCTCGATATGCTGCGGCTGGTTGCGAACAGACATAAAAAATACACCACAAATCGGTGAGGCCCACACTTTCAGCAGGAAAAATATCATCAGTCTGGCGACGCATGCTATTTAAAACCTGAATCTGGGCCCCTTCCAAATTGCTAAAAATGTCACTTTTTTGGAGGTTTCGGTGTTCCAATTTATTTTTGTAGGCTTCCTCTTCTTCATTGTAACATCACCGGGTTGCTCCTGGCCAACACCGCCTTCTTCTTTTTTTGCCTGGTTGTTTTTGCTTAGTCTAGACGCACCGCAAGAGCCCGGCTAAGATAAGACAAGCCACCTGACTGAGCAAACAGTATATATTGAAGGTGCTTTTTGCCGGAGGGCATATTGGAGGGTTGTTTTTCTAGGAAGCCCGAAATAGTTAACTGGAAAGATGCTTGGCTAAGAGGAGGTCCCAACAAGGGATTGGGAGGATATTATACTATCGTGAATTGAACAAAATATAAGGAGAATTGAAAAGGGGAATATAAAACATGGATGCTCTGCTGTTCGATTGATCAGTTTTCTTTGTCTTTCTTCAAAAGATGAAACGTACCTTCCATAATTAACGTCGCTGTCGCTGCCTGTTCTCGAGGAGGTTGGGAAAGATGGCCTCTCGTATACTTGGTCACGCTCTTCGTCGGATTCTTCTATCAATGCCTTGTTCTTCTCAACCCACTGCTCGAAAGCAGAGTTCGACAGTTGACTTGAAACGCCTCGGCTTCGAGAAGAAGACGACGACGAAGCCGCTGCCGCCTCAGACTGTCGAAAGGGGTTGTTGGAAGAAAGTCGGCGGCTAGAATGACTACTTCTAGTGTCTCCGAGATTCTGATTCATGGCCAAGGGTGGGACGAACAACGCAAAGAAATAGCGTACCAGGCTGTAGCGAAAGGATCAAAGATGGGGAAATCACTGATCTTTTTACGTGCTCACTCTTTGACGAGATCTAGACGTCAAAAGCTCTGGTGCGCGCACGCTGACGCGTTGCTGGGTAAAGGCAGGATGCACGGGTCTATGTCTAGTTCCCTATGCCCTATGATCCCGTCCAAGAGCCTTTCAAACACACCACTGCCGCTAATTGTTCAGTTAGACAAAGGCAAAAGTATGAGTCCACTGATCTGCCGAGAACCTTAATTACGGCCAATACCCTGTTTGAGTAATGGCATCTCTAATACTAGCTTCAAGGCTTTCCAATCATCTGAATTTCTCACATGGCCCTAGCAAGCCATTGGGAACTTGAAACCGCCTAGATTCACAAACGTCAATGTTTCATGCCTGCAACTCACAGAAAGGGATTTGCAAGGCGGTGCAGGAAGGATGGAGGTAATAGAACAAGGACGGTATGCCTTATCACTAAAAGCGAGAGAAAAATGAAAAGCCGCGCTAGAATCCTTGAGGCCTTTGTCGCTGCAAGTACAATGGGCTCATTGAAATATAGGGCATAGGGAAAATAGCCAAAACAAGAATAAATATTCTTAAAAGGAGCTCCACGTCCAATCCAGTGGTACGTTGTTGCCCATTGAGCTGCGCCGCCTATCCGTATTATTGTGCACATTGGTAGTAAAATGGGCGGCCTCCTCACTGCCCAAGCTGCTGAAGCTGCTATCTAATGCACCTCCAGGAACGGCACCATCAGTCCCGTTTGAATTGAAGTAAGGGTTTTCGATGAAAGCATACGGCACGGTGACCTCGTCTGCAGCCTTTTCGATCCGCAGATTGAGCGCTTGCACAAGCCTGAGGTAATTGAGGCCACATGATTTGCAGATTTTGCAACTCTTGAACCGTTCACGCATGTTGGCGAAGTTGTTTTGGTCCTGGTTGAGATTAGCGAAGATTGGCACCACCAACCGAGCCTTGGCGTCCATCATTACGCCACTTGCATGTTCAGAGGAATTCAGCGAAGCTGTGATGGACGAGAAAACCGAATAGCCACTGGAGTTCGACGAACTGCTACCAGAGCGCTTGGAAGGGCTATTGGCGGTGCTTGAAGTGGAGTACATCTCCTTGTTCTTGAATAGACAGTTAACGCAGTAAAGAAAACCACAAAAGCGACAATGGTGCCTTCTTTTGCGCTGGGGGCTGAAGAAATTTCCGAAAGCGTCAAAACACTTGGTGCAGTGATCAGAAGAGCTGTTGGGTTTCCAATGATCGTGTGTAGGTTCTATCAAAGTCTCTAAGCAAGCATCCTCGTGAGCTGGCATTTGGAAGGGGTACTCTTTAATCTCTGACTCTGGCGAAGAGGCATCGAGCTCCAGCTGCTCTTCAGGTTGAGGTTCTGGTGCTGGCCGGAGCACTGCTGGTGTACAGAGTGGTTTCTTCAAGCTGTAGACGTGCTGAAGAGAAGGACCTCTGGCATCGACCAAATGACCATTAGTTCTATGTCTAGATGAACGAGCAGCATACTCGCAATGGGCCACACGCTCTGCAGATGTTGTGTTCTCAGAAAGATTGAGTAGAGCCCTTTGGATCTTCAGCAGATCCAGGCGTACAGTCAGCTCAGAGGTCTGGCTATGGTGGGAGGCATGGGACTCACTGGATTCTGACTTCTGCGAAGTTCCGCTTTGCGGCAGCGACTGGCCTGGGAAGTATGCATCAAGAAGCAGCAGCGATGAGTTATGTCTCAAGGGCACCAGGTTACGTCGCGTAGGTGCATTAAGATCGAAAGTGGCTGGCTCGTATGGCTTAGATGGGGGTGAGTCAGAGGAAGTCAATAGATCTGAAGGAACTTCCGGTTGCGGTGAAGCTTTCCCTGGCAGATGAGTGTAGTGGGTCGCCAGGGTCATACGAGGGGCTCTTATTTGCTCGTCATAGTTGATGTTGTTGAGTGAAGGTTTGTTGGTGGGCCCATTCTGGTCTGGGCACTGTTGATGGAGGATGGAGGATATGCCCGAGGAGTTGTAGACGGACTTGATGGGTTTTTTGGAGAAGGAAAAAGGCGGTAGCAGCTCTGGCGTTTCAGCGACAGACTCGACTGTCTGCTCAGACATAAGCTTTGAAGAAAGATACAGAAAAGGATGTGATGATATTACTGATGGAAGATAATCAAGGAACCAGAGATTAGTACTGAGGTCGGGGAGCGTCTGCAGGATAGATGAGAGATGAATCAGGGGCACTGGAGGGGCCAGGGTAGAGTGAAACAGAAGCAGGCTTGGGTATATAGAAGAGACGTGGGGCATTCGGGAATATGACTAAAAGGGGCCGATGATAGGCTCTGGGGGAGCAAGAGGCGAGTACGAGTCATGGAGACACATATCATTGACCCACATGGATTGTTCCTGTATATAGGCCGATGATAAGAAGCAACAGGGAAAAAAAAAAAGGACGATTACCAGTGGGCCCAGGCATCACTAAAAGCGGCCACAAAAATGGCTTGGAATTAGGCCAAAATTTGTGGTGCACGGGTGTACGGTGCCAGATTGAGATACGGCCCTCCAACCATCCAATGAACAAGTAGTAGTAGAATGTTCATGGATGATAGAGCTTCTGGTTATCTCTTCTGCCCAACTTTCCTCCCGACGTCTACACTTGGTTAAAGCAATGGATTTAATAGTACATATATGTTTAGCTCTCTCTAAGCTGCCTAATCTCTCAAGACCACGTAGAAAGCGTGAATGATGGCAGGGAACCAGAAGAAGATACAACAGATAATGTTGATCCAGAATTGGGTGTCAAGACCGACCTTCAAGAAGACAGCCAAAGGAGGCAAGAAAAGCGCTGGCGGTTAGCAAAAAAGTTCAAAGTGTTCAAAAAGTTCCAAAACTCATGGAAACGAAGGGGCCACAAAACCAGGTTGGACCCCGCTCTATTAAAAAATCACATACCCAAAATGCATCCAACAATCTTTTCACTGTTCATGGTATATTAAAAAGCTGTAATTGGGGGAAGAGGTGAAAGGTAGCGGTAGTTGAGGTGTTTTTATTCTCCGGAAAGCGGCTGCCCTGCAGTCACGAAACCCATCCTTTTGTGGCCATCATGAAATGCGAAAAGCTCGGCACGCCGCATTTTTGGGTGCTAACGATGCATAGACTTTATGTTCCGAGCTCTAATTCTGAACGGTCAGGTTTCTTAATTTTTTTATATAGGTTCGGTTTCTCGGCTTCTTCGGAAAAACATGGATTACTCTTGTTTATACTGGTCTTCTGTAGGAGAGTTTTCTTATCGGATGACTTTTTTTCACCGCCACTTGAATTGCACAGCCGGAACCTCTCGGTGCTCGTGACTGGTGCTTTTTCTTTGGTGGGCTAGTGTGGTACGGGTATTGTGTCAAGGCCTCGACACAGTTCGGAGATTTCCATGAGTACCCCTAAAGCGGGTCTGTGGCTTCTATATATTTCCACATTTTAACCGCTGGGATTATGCGGTCGTAAGACCCTTTCATTTGCAGCCATGGCGCGATGCCCTGTCAATCCCTCGGTACGTCTATTACATCTACACTTGTTTCCTTTTGTACAGTTTATTTCAAGCTATTTTTCAGTCAGACATTTACGAAGACAACTTCTTGGATGCCTCGATGTCGTTTTCAAATCTGGCTCTCAGCTGGATGGATCCACGGTTCAACATATCCTCCAAGTCAAGCGAGTATGGAGCCTTGGTCTTGGTAGGGTCGTTGTGGGTCTTGACAACCTTGAAGTAGTTCTCGTACATGTTACCATCGTAGACACCAATGGCAGAGTTCAAGAAACCGTCTGGCTGCTGGAACGAGTCAACCAATGGCACGGCCTGGCCTCTGACCTCCAAACAAGACTCTGGGACGAGCTTGGAAGAAATGGCCAAGGAGAGCTGTGGCTTGACAACAGCGTAAGACACAAAGTCACGAGCAAATGCCTCCAAGACGTTAGTCAAGAGGTACAACTTGGTGACCTTGGACAAGACGTAAGCAATTTCTGGCTTCTGGGCCTTTCTAGTAGCAAGGAAGAGAGTCTCCAACAAGTAGTGGTGGGCGTGCAACTTAGACAACAAGACACGCTCGTAAGAAACAGCATCCCAAGACTCCAACTTCTCCTGCTTCTCAGCAGCAGCAGCGGCAACTCTGACAATCAACACCTCAAGAGCACGGAGAGCCTCAATGGCAGTCAATTGTTCCTCACGCTTCAAGTAGTACTTTCTGTTGAGGTACTCCTTGGCATCGGACAAGTAGGCGGTTGAGCCCTTGATCTTGATATCCTTCTCGAGAATGGTCTGGATGTTCTTGATCAATGTCCGGCCAGCAGACATACCCAACACGTTGTTGTCACCTTCCCAGGTACATTGGACAACCCAGTCGGCGTAGGACTTACCGAAACCGGAGTAAGCAGAGTAACCACTACCACCACAAGCTTGTCTGGTTTCAGTGATACATTGCTCAGCCAACCAGGTAAGGGTAGATTTAAGAGCAGCAGAGTCGACGAAAAGAGACTTGGTGTTGGCCAAGGCGGCGTAAATAGCCTTCTCGTTCTTCTTAGCCACAGCATCGTCCAAGGTCTTGACAGTCTCAGCGTGCTGTCTTTCCAAACGGTCGGTACCAAGACCCATAGCGTAGGTCAAAGCCAAGTATGGCATGATACGACGCTGGTGCAATGGGTAGTTGATCAATTGAGTCTCCTCCTTCTCGTCTTCACGCTGGTCGCTCTTGAATTGACGTCTGCCAACAGCATATCTGGTAGCGATGGTAATGAAACGAGCACAGATACGGTAACTGTCAGAAGCCATACCGACACGGCCCTGCAAAAGAGAAATGTAAGACAATTGTTCCAATGGAGGCAAGTCAACCTTACCGGAACGGTCAACCTTACAGAACTTCTGCAACATGAAGAATCTTGGGATTCTAACCTTGGAGAACTGGATCCAACCGTTGTCGACACCCTCACGGCCCATCTTGGAACCAATGTCACCAATGGCCACACCAGGCATCAACTGGTGTCTAGCATCTCTCAATGGCACGACAAAAGTCTTGACACCGTAGTCCTTACCCTTGATGATCAAACGAGCGTAAGCCACAACGTGAGTAGCAGAGTGAGCAGCACCACCAATCCACCACTTGGTAGCACCAATGTGAGGAGTGTTGATAATGAATTCATCACTCTTTTCATCGAAAGTAGCGGTAGTTTCGACACCAGCGGCGTTGGAACCGTGGCCCAACTCAGTCATACCGAAACAACCCCACAACTGCTTCATATGACGGGACTCCTTCTCAACACACCAGTAGTTGTACTGAGCCTCAGTACCGTTACCACGGATACAGTTAATGAAAAGACCCAAGTTGACAGAAATACGAATACCCAAGGATGGGTCGTAGACAGTCATCAAGTTCAATCTTCTCCAGAAGTCCTCATATGGCTCGTTCTCCACATACTGGGTCATTCTGGCGATTCTGGCAGTGGTCTGCTCTCTGTTCTCATCACGAGAAAGCTCATAGTCGTGGTAACCAGGAGCCAAGATTGGGTCTCTCTCCAAAGACTGGTAAAGCTCCAAGATCTTCTGGGCCTTCTCTGGAGAGCCTTCAATCACAGCGTGCATGTCAACTGGATCAAAAGTAGCATTGGCTCTTTCCTCGGCGATCAGAGTGACAGGATCTGGGCCAGGCGAGGTGCTTACGAGAGATTTGCTTTGGATGACCATGATAAATGTGTTTTTTCCAACTTTCAATTAAGGAGGCTACTTTTTTTTTTTCCGCTGGCCTAATAAACCTTATATAACAGGGGCCTGAAGCCACTGGGGTCCAAGGCGCGCGAAGCGTTTGTGGGGTATCTTCTTTCACAGGATGGGGATACGTTCCGTGGAAAAGCTCGACAGCGAAAAACACCAAAAGGGCAGGAGCCGGTGGGTTTGATCAGGCGATCTGTTTGGTTAGTATGGGGGTTCGTTTAGGAAAGGTAATTAATTGGTAGGCCCATTGTTTGGAATTTGTTTGGTTCTTTTTTTTCCCCTTTCTTTCCTGGCTGGTTTATGGAGGGGTCCAGTCTGGGGCCAGTCTGGGCATTCTACTTATGGCTGCAACCGCTTAGGTATTCTTACTCCTCTGTGTATTTTATTCAGGCCATCCCATTCGGTCCGTAGGCTCTACGTTGGTTTATGTACTGGTTCTTTGTAAATTTCATTAATGCTTTAATTGAAGATGTTCTTGTCCTTGGTGGTTATCGGTATACTCCTGAACCGAATGCGCTCAGGGAGGGCGCTAATAACGTCTCTGCTTGTGCGTTTGTGCCCTCGTGCCCGGTTCTACTTACCATACACTTTATCCACGGCATTGAAGCAACGACGCCATCGACTCTAAACAATTTTTCAAACAAAGGCTTATCGGTAATTTAGTCAGATCAGTGCCTGAGATCGTCTAAACAATGGCTGCGAAAAGCCTTCTACACGTAGATAACGTAATGACATGAATTGGTAAACGGGTCTACATAACTTATTTGGACAAGACAGAGGCAGCTGCAGCACTCTTGTCGCCTCTCTCTCTCTCTTCAACGGAACCTCTGCCCAAAGCAGCCTCGAAAGCAGCACTGTATGGGGCCTTGGTGTTCTCTGGTGGGTTGCTCTTCTTGACAGTGTCAAAGTAGTTCTCGTAGATGTTACCATCGTAACGAGCAATTGGAGCGTTGATGAAGGTGTCAGAGTACATGAAGGAGTCGGTGAAAGCAACCACGTTTGGTCTGATCTGCTTACACAACTCTGGGATCTTCTTGTTGACAACCTCATTGAGCACAGCTGGTGGGACAATGTTGTTACCCAAGAAGTCACCACCGAACTTCTCAATGACAAAGCTGGCAGCATGCAACTGGCCCAACAAGGTCAAGTGAGAGTTCAATTCCTTGTGCTCGTTACCTTCGATTCTTCTGTAGAATTCGTGCAAGTGGTAGTAGTGAGCGTGCAACTTAGAAAGAACCAAAGATGGAGCTCCGACAGCGTCGAAGTTACCGTTGTTCTCCTTCAACACGTCAGCACCGTTGAGGGCAACTCTGGTCATCAAGACCTGAATAGCCTTCAAGGTGTTCTGTGGCTGGAGCAACTCCTCGGCGCTGTTGAACACGAGCTTCTCGTTAGCCCACTGCTTGGCATCGTTCAAGAAAGCAACGGCACCCTTCTGCTTCTTACCAGACTCCAAAACCTCAACGGCGGATCTGATCAATGGCTTACCAACGGACATGGCCAAGATAGAGTTGTCACCTTCCCAGGTACACTGGACGACCCAGTCAGAGTAACCCTTACCGAAACCGTTGTAAGAAGAGTAACCAAGACCACCACAGGCCTGTCTGCACTGGTCAATAGCGTCAGCACACAACCAGGTGGAAGTAGACTTCAAGGCAGCAGAGTCGATAAACAAAGATTTCATCTCGTTGACAGACTTCATAATCTTGCCCATGTCGTTGGCGGCAACAGCAGCGTCCAAGGTGTCCAAGGTGTGCTTGATGGTGTGCTCCAACTTCCAAGAACCGGCACTGAAAACGTAAGCCTGGGCCAAGAAAGGAATCAATCTTCTCTGGTGCAATGGGTAGTTAAGCAACTGAGTCTCGGTGCCGTCGCCCTGCGAGGCAGACTTGAATTGTCTTCTACCGATAGCGAATCTGAGAGCAATGGTGGCGAAACGGGCAGTCCATCTGAAAGAGTCCATGACCATGGAAACTCTACCACCGAGCAAAGCAGAGTAAGCCAACTGCTCCAATGGAGGCAAGTCAACCTTACCTTCACGGCTGACCTTACAGAACTTCTGCAACATGAAGAATCTTGGGACTCTGACAGAAGAGAACTGGATCCAGCCATTGTCAATACCGTCTCTGCCCATCTTGGCACCAATGTCACCAACGGTAACACCTGGCATAACGTTGTGGTTGGAGTCTCTCAATGGGACAACGAAGGTCTTGACACCGTAGTCCTTACCGTCAACAATCAATCTGGCGTAGACAGAACAGTGAGTAGCAGAGTGGGCAGCACCACCAATCCACCACTTGGTAGCACCAATGTGAGGGGTGTTGATGATGAACTCATCGGTGTTCTTGTCGAAAGTAGCGGTGGTCTCAACACCAGCAACGTTGGAACCGTGAGCCAATTCGGTCATACCGAAACAACCGTACAAGCCCTTCAACTGGCCAGTCTCCTTTTTCTTGGCCCAGTATTCCAACTGTTCAAAAGTACCGTTACCACGGATACAGCCTAAGAACAAACCCAAGTTGACACCGATACGGGTACCGGTCTGGGGGTCGAGAACAGACAAAAGGGACATTCTGGTGGCCCAGGTTTGCTCGTCCTCAATCTCAATGTACTGAGCCATACGGGCGATTCTGGTAGCAGTGTTTTCTCTCTGCTGCTCCTTGGTCAAGTCGTAGTACTTACCGCCAGTGGTCAAGGTAGCATCTCTGTCGAAAGACTGGACAAGTCTCTTGAACAAACGGGACTTTTCAGCAGTCTCCTCCAAGAAGACATGCATCTTGTTAGGGTCAAACTGGCCCTGGGCTCTCTCAGCAGCGAGCAAAGCCTTTGGGTTTGGGGCCGGGGTGGAGTCCACGAACCCGGAAACCTGGTTATCAGTATCAGCCATATTTGTTTGTTTTGAAGTGTAAGTGGTTGATGAGGAAAAGTGAAAAAAAAAAGCCTGACGCACTATGGCCTCTTTATATATGGTGGGGGGGGAGAGAGAGAGAGGGAGGGACAAGGCCCCCCAGGAATTGCCGGGGTACCGAGGGGGTGCAGGTTTGTGGAGAAGCGAGTAAATCGAGAGAGGATCCGAGGGCCCTTGGACCGAGGGCCAGAGGGAAAAAAGCACGAATTTACCGTAGTATACTTCCAGAAACGCTGCGCAAAAAAAGACGTCAATAACCATTCTCGCATATGAGCGTTCATTTTCATCTGCCTGGTTTCTACTGGTCAGGCTGTTTTGGTTTTGAGTGGCGTCATTTTCTTTACCTCTACATGATCATTTGGATTGAAGTTGGCTTTCTCTTTGGTAACTGTTACTGCCGCTGCCGACCGCGAATAGACCCAGCCTTTTTTCACTACTTCACTTGGATCTGTATTTTTCCACCATTTTTCCCCTCTGCCCTGTCAAAACGGGGTTAGTCCCGTTCTTTGTCCATTAGATCCTTCAGGCCTTGTTCCTTGTTGGACATTCTTGTTACTCGTCTGGAGGCCCACTTCTCCTGGAGACGGACGGACTTTGCTTATATCCGCCCCCTTTCATTCTTTGATTTAGCGGAGAACCATAATCGACAAGGTTTCTTATGGCCTACATCGGCATGAGAAATTGAACTCTTGGATATTTTTTTTTTTTTTTTTTTTTGCATTCGCTTCTCTATACTAAATCATGCCACTTGTCGGGTCGCCGGCGCTACATGGTGCGATTTTTCGTGATATCTTTTTCCTTAACTATGTACATTGGGTTAGATCTGAGGAACCAAGACGTCCATCAATGGAGACTGGATGAACCAGACACCGGCAGCAAAGGCAGCGGCGTGGAGACCGATCTTGAAAAAAGGAGACTCCTTGATTTGCTCGTACGACGACGTAGAAGGTGGGTTTCTGGACGACATGTTTGTGGAAGAAAGGGCTCTTTCTAGATGAGAAAAGTTTGTTGCTCACTTGAAAATTCTGGAGCGAAAAGTCACGTGACGCGATCACCCACTTATACTCTCTGCCTCCCTCCCTCCCTACCCAAGCATGTCACGCCATTTCTCCCTCGGTATCTATGGATAAGCTTTAAGGGTAGTTTTTTCTTGGTACGTCATTCTTGAATCATTTTGAGTCGTCCATCGTTCGATTCGTATTTTGTGACGTGTATTTGTGGGGTAAAATGGTTGTTTTACAGTAGTCGTATCTTTCGCACCCATACCACCATTTTGCAACCGTGGGTAGGAATCTCCAAGGATATGTGAATGGTGGACCAAGAAAAAAAAAAAAAAAAAGAGGTGATGAACTCTAACTTATGTTCTTCGAGTGTGAATATTCATCAAGTTTGATCCTCTGTTTCTGTTGATGTTCACAATGGCATTGTGAATGTAGAGAAGGTTTGAAAGCCTGGTCGTTCCAACGCTCTGACGTAATGAGTAGCACCGATAGAACCCCACAAACGATAAAATCTATGTTTTGAATTTAGAATAAAGGCGGAGCCGTGGAATGCACTTTTTATGCTTTTGATACGATTTTTTCTTATGCACTTTGGCAGATGGGATGGTTCATTCTTGGAGTGTGCGAGGAAAAGGTAATACACTAAAGGCACCACATATCATTCCCGGCTTGAAATTAACCTCCAGAGACACTGAACTTCAGGTCAGTATAGAAATTCATTTATTTACCTAATTCTTCGTCAAACATGGTATTATCCAACAGGTAGTGGGTCCCACCGTTGATATCCTGCCTACACCTGCAGGCTCATCACATCTTGACTTGTAGTATTCACAGCCTTCACGTCAACCATGACAAACGCCACCCCAGTCACTGCTGAAAACACTTTCTCGTTAGCTGGTAAGCAGCTTAAGCTTGACACAGCCAAAAGTATCGAATCTTACTTGGGCGACTTGGCCGCTCAGAAGAATGTGGTGAAGATCGATTTCAGTGGAAACACCATTGGTATCGACGCCTCTGAGGCATTGGCCAAGGCCATTTTGAAGCATAGCGAGACTATCGAGGAGATTAACTTCTCTGACTTGTACACTGGAAGATTGAACACCGAGATTCCTCAGTCCTTGGATCACTTGTTGAATGCTTTGTTGGAGTGTCCAAACTTGACCACCATCAACTTGAGTGACAATGCATTCGGTTTGCAAGCTATTGAGCCTATTGAGGCCTGGTTGGCCAAGGCCGTGTCTGTTGAGCACTTGATTTTGTCCAACAACGGTATGGGTCCTTTCGCTGGTGCCAGAATCGGTAAGTCCTTGTTCAAGTTGGCTCAGGCCAAGAAGACCAAGGGTAGAAACTCCTTGAAGACTTTTGTCTGCGGTAGAAACCGTTTGGAGAATGGTTCTATTAACTACTTGGCTATCGGTTTGAGAGCTCACAAGGATTTGGAGGCCGTCAGATTGTACCAGAACGGTATCAGACCTGCTGGTATCTCCAAATTGCTCTTGCAAGGCTTGTCTCACAACTCCAAGTTGAAGGTTCTTGATTTGCAAGATAACACAATCACCACATCTGCTGCTGTCGGTTTGGCAACTGCTCTTAAGTCATGGCCAGAATTGGTCGAGTTGAACTTGAATGACTGTTTGTTGAAGCCAAAGGGATCTCTCTTGTTGGTTGACAGACTTCATGAGGGTGACAAGAGACCTTCTTTTGAGAAGTTGAAGTTGCAGTACAACGAGTTGGAGGTTGATGCATTGGAGAAGCTCGTGAAGGTGGTCGACGAGAAGTTGCCAAACTTGAAGTTGTTGGAGTTGAACGGTAACAGATTTGAAGAGGAGTCCGAGCTTGTCGATGCTATCACGGCGATCTTCGAGAAGAGAGGCTCAGGTGAGCTTGATGAATTGGATGACTTGGAGGAGCCTGATAGCGAGGAGGAAGATGACGATGATGAGGAAGATCCAGTTGCCAATGAAGACGACGATGCAGATTTGAACCAACTCGAAAAGGAGTTGGCTGGTGTCAGCGTCGAGGATGCCGACAAAAATGTCGATGATCTTGCCGACGAGTTGGCTTCTACGCATATTAGAAATTAAATATATTAGTTAGCTGTCATAAATAATGTAAAGGAGGAATAATTAAGAAATTAGGAAGCAGCCTTAGCGATATTAACAGGAAGTTTGAATTCAAGGCATTGGTTCCCAGTAAAACGAATGACAAAACGAAAGTAGTAAAGTCTCGACATGAGACAGGTTTGGAAACTTGGAACCAAGGTAAATTCATCATAGGCTTTATAGTTCTTCCCCACACCGCTACTGTCCGTCAGCATCTTTTGAGCTTTGCTTACGTCAACGGCAAGTGAGAACTTCTTCTTAAACAGTGTGCCATCCAGCTTGTACCATGGAATCTTAATACCCTCCTTGCAAGTCTCGGTATTGCCGCCTTCATCCACCGTTTTGAGGTCATGGAGCACCAACCGGTTATATTTCTCTTCCACCTTAGACATGGCGGCAAGATCCTCGATCATACTTTTCTGTACCCGGAAGTTGTCCACACCTAAGGTTTTAAACAAGTGGTAGATCTCGTTGGCGTATTGCTGCATTGGACGCTTCACGATATGAGTGAAATCATCGATGGACTGTCTGCCATCTTCGGTTTTCGAAATATTCTTGAAAAGGAAATCATGATTTAACTCGATGGGGATGGGACGGTTATTGGATTTGAGAGTAAACACGATCAATTCACCAAACACCGAAAGAATCTCTGGCGGTTTCATATTAGGATCTTGGTTGTTGGCGCATGGAGAATAAGTAAGCTCAATAGGGATCTCCACCTTCCAGGATGAGGGATCTGTTGGACATCTGGTTCTGAATCGTTCTGGGGAGATATAGCTAAGAAGGTAGTCAATCTTTGGAGTGGAAAGCATGATTGAGCCCTGTTCTTTTGGCCTGCCAAAAATGGGCTTCTTGCGAAATGGAATTGCAATGTCGTATGCTTTTGGAACTTGGTAGTTTACTTTGACGTCCCGAGCACTTGATGAACGATTGAATAGTTGTCGATACTTGGTTGCGTCACCGTGGTTCTCGTTGCGAACTGCTTCTTCTGCTGCAATACGATGTGATATATCAATTGCATCAGATTTGTTATCCAACTTCTTAATGGCTTTGCATAACTCGTTTCCCACGGCGATACGTTCCTTGATCTGACTAACAAAGCTGTTGTACATGACTCTGGAAGTCTCATTGTTGGTCTCCTTCTCTTTGTCACTGGGAATGTTGGTTTCTTGGAGGATACGAATAAATGAACCCTCTTCTTTCAAAATGACGAACTCATCACCACTGGCGTTTATCAACTTAAATCCCTTGGCATCTGTTTGTATAGCATCATACTTTGACGCTTTACCAATAAATCTCGCCCATAAACCGTGACTAATAGAAGTGTCAATGAACGAAAAGTCATTGATCATGTTCTCAGATTTATTCCACTGCTCTTTCTCAGTCTGACAAAGCCCTAGCGTAGGTGGGAGCTCTGTGTGGCCCGGTAGGTTGTGGTCGTTACATTCCGAGTCCAAAAGACGGACAGGAATTCTGAAGGTGAAGAAACGCTTGTAAAGAATACCAGGGTACACCATCTTTTCAGGACCAATGGCCAAGTGAGACTTGTCCAATGGATCAATAAGGTGAGGACAGTAGTAAGTATCGTCTTTTTCCGAAAGCAACCGGTTGACAGATGCTGGGTTCCACGAAGCAGCGAAATCATACATCTCCAAGAACCTTCTGATCTTCACGGGCCGTTTTGCCTTGACATTCTTCGAGTCTTGCACAATAAAGTTTCCATCGAAGTTGACATAAAACATATCGAACGGAATTGGTTTCGTGCCTTCATTCTTGATATAAATAAATCCATTCAAGTAATCGCCTTGCTTATACTCATATATGGAAGGGTCAATGATCTCAGGTTTGACACCTCTTTCGCCAACATCTTTCGTAAAGTGGATAGACAATTTCACCGCCTGGGCCATTTCATTTTTGGTGCCAGTCAAATTACGCAAATGGGTATAGTTATCCAAAATTGTCTCTCTCCAAGAACTGCTCAGCTCATCAGCCACAATGAAACTACCTTCTCCCAGTGAAACCAGAGCGGAACCGGAACTGGGGTGGCCATCGCTGTTATGAGATACACTGGTAGGTTCCGTGTTCAATTCGCTTGAAATATGCGATGAAATTACCCGACTGGCATTATCAGACTCTCCACAAGAAGAACCAGGAGCATTCACAGGGTCTTCAGTATACATCGGAGGGTCCAGCTCTCCGGTAAACGTGGAGTGATACATGTAGTAGGAAGGTAAGATGGTCCAGATTGGATCATGAGGTTTACACATTGGCCTCGGGGGCCCTTCATATTCGTCGTTTTTAGGCATACTTCCACAGTTAGAACTCACCCAAAAAGTCAAAGACCTAAGCGTCTCAGCTTTCCATGGCCTTTATATGTGTTGCAGCCATTAATAAGCCCTGCCTATGACTCAAAGCTGTAGTGCAGGGGACCCGCGAAGGCTGCCTTGTTGGCTGCAACCGCACAAGGAAACGGTGGAGAAAAAAATGGCCAGTGCTGGGTCTTATCGCTCGTAACTTAAAGCCAAGGCTTCCACACCATGGCAAGGCGCTTCCTGTTAATGCTGGAACTGAAATAATTATCACCCTCCAGTTCCGTTCGTAAACCAACCCACGCTCCCATTCGGGCCATTTCCGCACCCAAAAACATACGAACCGCACCCAAACGGCTCTAAGCTGGAACGTTCTAATATCTTCTGTACCCGTTTCCGTCTCGTAAGCTATGCACATTCTTTTTTTGCACATTTTTATGCTTTCTCGCAGCCGACTCCCCGCCGATTGAAGATTGTCTTCTTTTTCATTCTAAATCATCCATTCCGTATCCGGCACCGTCACGGGTTTTGGCTTCTACCGCCCGTATTTCTTAAGCTCCCAGAATCTAGCCCAGGGATACACAAATCCACTGAAGCCCATACAAAGCCACATGGCTATGTCACCTCCTTCGTCACCACCAACTTTCCGCGCCAACGGCCCTATCCAGTATGCTTGCGACATACCCACTGCGGCGCCAGCGGCTCCACATAAGAACGAGATGGTAGCTGCCAAACCTTGGGTGAGTCTGTTGTAGTCGTTCCAAATGGCGAAGTTGTAGAATTGGTTAGGGCGTTTCTTGTAGAGGGCCGAGGGGCCTTCTTCTTTATCGATTACTTCGTTCTCCTTGACGTATAAGTGGTGGAAATAACGGCTGCGAAAAATCGTATTCTCTTCAAGTAACATGACAAAATACATCAGAATCCAGTATCCGACCATAGGTAAGAAATTGCCGAGAATATCCGAAAACTTGTTTCTTCCCACAATTGCACATACCAAGTAAATGGCCGTAAGGATAATGGCCCACATCCAACGTGGGATCTTTGCCAAGGGGATACCAATAAGCTGGACGCCAAAGGCCGCCAGGTATGTGTTAAGAATATTGTTGGAAATAAGCGAAAGAAAGATAAGCACAAGCAAAAACTTTCCCCCACCGCCCCATGCTTTGAACGCTTCGTTGAGAAGCCCTCCCATACCCATTTTCTCGTATGCTTCAGCCCATGGACCATAGGTGAGTGCAACGTTACCAATCAAAATAGCTGCTGTACCGACAAACGTAGTAGGCACCCAGATACCAAAAAATGTAAGGGCAAAGATCTGGATGTCTGGAGTGTCCTCGGGGAATAAAATGTAGTAGTCCGATGCAATCGAGCCCCAAGTAGATGTGATAGAGAAACACAACGAAAAGAACGAAAACATGTTACCCTTGACTGTAGCGGCATCAACAATAGGTGCATCATCGTTCAGAAGATATTCAAATTTCTTGGACGACACCACATACAACATAAGGAAAGCAAAGTTCACTGGCAAACTGAGGAACGCTTCCACTCTAAGCAAATAGTGAATACCACCAATGGACACCAAAAGCGACACACTAGCAATGATAATAATGGCAGCAATAAGAGGAACCTTGCCGTCGCTCATAGACGAAAGGATTTGACCTCCCACCACACAGTTCACCACCGACCAGCCCATCACACCAATGATACTGACCAAACACACAAGTTTCACAGACCACCATCCAAACAAAAATCTAGCGCTGACCATCTGTCTACATCCAGATCTAGGCCCCATAAGAGAACAGTAGGCGGCCACTAAGCATCCCACAGTCATGCCTACTAACCCAGTGATGGCAGTATTCTTCAATCCCAAACCGAAAAGTAACGGCCCCAAATAAAAGGACGACATCGAGGACAAACCTCCACAGGCCGAGAGCCAAAGACCCATCACCGTGATAAACTGCTTTTTCTTATTGACAGCTCTTTCGTACGGCTGAATCCTCTCGATGCCTCGGGATTCCACTCCGAATGAGTCGAGCTTATCAGAAAAGCGCTTGAACAAGCCATAAGCACGTAACTCGTCTGTGGCCTCCAGACCAGTATCCAACGTCTTTTCTTCGACGATGTTATCTTTCTTCATGAGGAAAAGTGGTGTGGCTTATGGGGGAACTGGCGGTTATATTCTGGTGAAAGATCTGGTCCACAATTTGACTCTGCAGGCCGCCTTGACTGCGATGACTGCGAATGGCACCAACCGGCCACCGGTCGTATGACTCAAAGGTAAGAGAAATGGGGTAAGTGCTACCTTAGTTTTGGCTTTACAAGTGGTGTTTTGTATTTGGAGTTCGCTGGGTGTGTGGCTCACCTCGTTCATACTACATGCTCAGTGTTGTTGAGTCATCTCATGATATGTACCTGATGACTGATCTATGCTGTTCCTATGTTCTTTCTTGCTTTTTGAATATGAAGACTACTTCTTGAGCAACGCATCTAGCGAGTCCTCGTCGAACATGTTGCTTCCTGACTGTAGCGCTTTGGCCAACATCACCACAGACTTGTCTGTGAAGTCTGGTTTCTTTCGAAGTTCGTCAATGTCGTTAGCGAAAGAGGTTGCCATAAGGCCCAAGTACTCGTTTTCAAGTTGCTGTTTGTCTTTATTCAATGTCTGTTGTGCTTCAGCCAGGGACTGGTTCTCTAACGAGGTGAACTTGATGCTCTTGACTTTATCCAGCACTTCCTTGGAAAGCGGCTCGTTCTGAGCTTGTGTCTCTGCTTCTTCATTTTCGGAATCGACATCCACGTCATTTATATCAATGCTTTTAGCTGGTTGTGATGCTGGTTGTGTGGGTTCTTCTTGGGCTTCAGTAGGAGCCTCATCGTTCGATGAGGAGGAGGAAGAATCAGAGTCAGAATCAGAAGAAAAGTCCTCTGTTCTTCTCTTCTTCCTTCTTCTGTTTTTCACTTTCTTATCGTTTATTGGCGGCGCCATTATTTCAGAGAATAGCCCTTGTTGTATGTTTCGCGATGAGGTAGGTGATGATGTTCCTCACATATATATCCAACTCGCGCGGTTTAACCTCTACTATACAATTATGTACCACCGAGCATTCTCAGTCTTTCTTGGGCTTCTTGGACTCAGATTCATCGGGCTTAGCTTTTCTCTTCTTAACCATGGAGGATAGATCGTTCACAGCAGGTTTCTTCTTTACCATATTCGTGAGGTCTTGAACAGCCTTGGCTGCACCAGAGCTAGAACCCTCAGTTGCACCGCTCACGGCCTCTCCCATTATACCTTTGATGATATCCATCTGTTGAGCCTGAAGATCAGCCTTAGGGCTCTTCTTGAGCTCCTTATATCTTTCTTCCATATCGCGTAACAAGTTCTCATTGTCCTTTTTCTTTTCTTCGTCGGTTTCCTTCGAGTTACGCAGTTTAACACTGTCAATTGCAAGTCTCATTTGTTCAGTGGCCTGCTCTCTCAGGTCATCAGCAAGGCTGAACTCAAGAGCCAAGGAGAGCTTGTAGTGACATTCAGAAATCAAGCCACTTTCATTAGGGTAAAGCTTTTGGCGCAATTCAAGACAGCTCTGCAAGTCAGTAGCAGCTTGGGCAAAGTTCTCTGCTTCCAAAGAAACCTCACCTAGAAGGTCATAAACCTCAGACAATTTCTTGGCTGTGCTGACGTATTCAGACGAAGGGGTTTCATCGGCGTCCTTCAAGTAAGGCGTTTCAAGACCCTCAGAGGACTGTTCTTGAAGCTTATTATCGAAAAGAGATCTCGTGAGCTCGAGAATCTCCCATGCAACTTCGAAATCAGATTGGTCTGGGCCAGCTTCCTCTTGTTCCTCACCTTGTTCCGGTTCTTCGTTTTCTTCAGGCTGCTCTTCCTCCTGTTCCTCCTCCTTAGCATTCTCATCATCATCCACCTCAGGAGCAATTCCGTCCTCAAAGTGAAAGTTACCATCATCCTGGTTCTCCTCGGTCTCTTTATCTTCCTGATTCTCCTCCTCGTTTTCTCCAATACCACCTAACATTCCTGATCTCGAGACAGCGCTCTGGAAGAGAGCCTTACCATACAAGAGAAGCAAGTCAGCGTCGTCCTCACCGTGCTCTTCATTATAAGCAGCGCAGGCATCAGCATACTTGGTAGCAGCTTCGTCATATTGCTTGATAGCATATAACTTGGCACCCTCAGCAATTGCCAGGGAGATCGTCTCTGAATAAGCCATAGTTACTGAACGCGTTCAATGTATGTTGGTGGTTCGCGCGTTCAAGTGGTACCCCAAGGCCTCACTGCCAGACAGGAGATGGACACAAAGATTGGATATTAGAAGAGCATTTGATATAAAAAGAGTATTTGGGTCTTTAAGGTTGAAGAATTGAAGGAAAAGTCCAAAAATTCGGGTTTATGGGGTTTCTGGAATTATGAAGTCCAGGGTGTTAATTGCACTCCTCGGCTCATAGTGGCTGTAGTGCCGAGATGGCTGTCTACCAAGAATCACAGTTAAAAAGTTAGGATCTTACAAAATATTAGGAGAGGAAAATGACAGTAAGAAGCTCAAGTAGTTAAGCTTTAATATGTCATTTCCTTGTCATTTTTTTCTTGGTGTGTGGTTGTATGGGAAGTACGAGAGCTAAAAGATCTCAGTAGGTTACACTAAACAGTTTTACGAGCAAAAACGCACCGAGATGAGTTCAAAGGTAGGCGGTAGAATCAGCGAAGAGTTATTTCATAAGGGCACGTCATTTATTTTACTTTCCAATTTTTTCTTTATTATTCCTCTCTTTTTGATCTTCTCTGGAACCTCTGTTTTGATTTGCAACCATGCGAAGGTGCATCAGTATGCATAAGTATAGGTGAACGTTATAAGCTAACAACACCACAGTTCTTCAGCTAAACAAAAACGAGGCGATCACTTTTCGCTTACTTTCCTTCGCCAAGCTGAATTTGACGAATTAAACTTCAAAACCGTTGTGGCGTTTAACGTTTTCGTCCCAGCCGCACGTGACCAAGTCACCTATTGGGGGACTATTTCTCTCGCTTGACTCTATCAAGCAGAAACATCTCCAGCCTTACTGGAAGAGTGCCCACACCCACTCCCCACATTCTTTAGATCATGGCTTCACAAACGCCTTCGAAGAAGTCGCTCAGGAGGAAACCACCTCCACCAATGGAGGACCCTCTCCCACCTCCGGGCATTGTCTCTGGAGCAACTGGATCTCCACACTCCAACAGTTCAGTCAACTTCAATCATCCCATGTCCATGGCTTCACCACCTCTACCGCCCCGAGAGTTACCAAAACCAATAATAACAACACTGTATGAGGATGATTCCTTTGAAGTTAATGAAGATTCCATTCTTTCGTATGAAAGCGCTAGACCCATGGGACCTAAACAACTACCGATGGACCATAGCATTACCTCCAACGAAACGATCAACGGCTACGATAGTGAACTCGCTCCTTCTTCAGCCCAGCCTTCTACCGGAGATGACGTTTTTCTGGCATCACCGGGAACTCACACTAGTTTTCCGACATCACCAAGCCAATCAACACCTACAGAACAGTCCCAATCGCAAAGCTCACGTCGCAAATCCTTCCCGAAACGAAAGTTTCAGAATCTACTGCAAGGTGGCCTATCTCCATTCAATTCAAATGATTATTCAGATAATATCAAACTCGAACAGGAGCAAATGGCTTCCTTGAATATTCCTCCTAGACCAAAGGGCTCCGTCGCAGGTCCCGATCCAATGCCTTCGCCTCCCTATCCAGTAGACAATAATGTGCTTTTTGACCTGGATGACAATCAAAGCATTTACAACCCATACACCGACCAAAGCCCTAATACCCCATTCCGCATTCCCACCTTGGTCGGTAATAATTTACTGCCTACCTTGCCAAATAAGCTTGAGTATTCTCCAACATCCCCATCCTTTTCAAGCGATGCTTATCATAGCACACCCCCAATTGGGGGTAGATCTCCACAGCATGAATCTCGTTTTGCCATGTATGATCTGCCCTCTAGTTCCCCAAAGAGGTCCCCAACTACACCCTCGAGACCCAGATCCAGCTACTTTTATGACAATAGCCGATCACCTTCTCCAACGAAAAGTCCAGACAGATCCACTTGGGATCATTCATTCCAACAAGATTCGTCTTTTGACGAAGGAAACGATTCACCCGAGGAACGTATTCCTCGTTGGAGCTTACTTGAGGCAGAACAATCCGATTACTATGATGATATGGATCACGAGTATCCCGCTCCAACTAAATTCGACTATTCTATTCTTCCAGAGCTTCCGTCAGCCAACGACACCACAAAGCTATACCAAACTGAAGACCCTGATGCTTCTTTCTCGGGCGAGCCAACAGCAAAACTTCCACAGAGCTCGCTTACCATTTCGAGAAAGCATGACTCCTTGCCACCTGTACCACTTGATCTACCACGCCTACCGTTTTCTTCATCGTCATTGAATGCGCAACACTTCGCAGCATGTGGGAATATTTGGTCTTTGAAGGAAGTGCTTGAGTGGTGTCGTAAGCTCAAATGCTGGTTACATGACTCTCCCATCTCGAATGAAGAATTGAAGAAAGCTCTTATAAAACTTCTTGTGTTCCATAAAAGAAGTCTCCCAGTTGATATCATCAACAGGAATGTCAATGCCATGCTTGATTCTCTTGTGAAAACAAATGCAATAACGTTGGATGATTCGCCCGATGAAGCAGCTAAAGAGCCTACTTCAATCTCAATTGATGATCATGCAGAGGTAAGCGCTGTCTTCCCGGAGTTGACAGACTGTTACGGCTTCTATAGAGATCATCAGACTGAGGAAAAGACTGATAATCTTCTTTCGTGCTATTCCTCAAAGTGTGAAATCAACAGATGGATTGAACAAAAGCACAAGTTAGAGACAACAAAGATTGAAGATATAGAACTAGGAGCTGATTGGGCGAGTCATTGGCAACTTGCTGCGGATGACATGGATCTCGACTCTGCAGTTACCAAACGCCAATCATTTTTGTTTGATTTGATAAAATTTGAACAAAAATTCATTCAAAGAGCTGAATGTTTTGTGAATATTGTTGGGCCAGATTTCATTAGGACGGCAACAGCAGCAGCTGGTTCTTCAATCGTAACTTCGCATAAAAAATTCAGAGAGGATGTCTTGACTTCAGCAAAGGATTTACTCGAAGTTCATAAGTCAGTACTTATGGAACCCCTCCTCAAATTGCTTTTGGCAGAAGGAAGAATCATAAGCGATGTTGTGAGCATAGCAAAGTTTTACAGAACGTGGTCCAAGGCATCTACGGAAGGGTTGTTGCGCTATATGAGCGTTGTTCCTATGATTGAAGATATACTCCAAAATGAATATCTCAAAAGATGGGATGAAAACTTGAGGACTAATGCGACTGTGAAGGACTTAAAAGTCAACGGAAATATGCTCTTATTGAGTACTTTCAACTCCAGGTATCAACAACTCCCCTTGCAGCTTTCGGATATTCGTAAAACCTTTAAAGAGAATGATCCAGCACATGCTGAAATTACGAAAACGATCGAAAGCATAAAGAAGCTAGGGAGTAAAGTTAACGCAATGAAAGTTCACGCTGACAACATTCACGCACTTAGGCGGATTGAAAAGCAATTGACATGGAAGTCTAGTGTTATACAGCCAAATCTCAATCTTCAGTCTAAACTGCGGAAGTTTTTCTTTCGTGGTAACCTTAACAGAAAAGGTGACTTGAAGATAAACACTCACGCTGTCCATGTCATTGTGCTTGACAACTATATTCTTTTGACGGAGAAGTCAAAGGGGCCACGTTCTGCTAATTACAAGGTGGTGGAGAACCCAATTCCACTTGACTTTGTTATTCTTGAGAATCGTGAGCGTGAGGTCGGGACACTTGCCACTATTACAACCCCAATACTGGGTACAACTGTGAACAACAATAAAGATGTTGAGAACGATGACTCTGATGAATCTACCTTTCCTTTCAAGATTCGCTACGCTGGTCGTGGCAAGAGTCAAGCATATACATTTTATGCTACAAGTGAGAGCGAGAAGGAGAAGTGGTTTACGGGTATCCTTCAAGCCCGTTCTAATCTTTTAAAGAAAGTTAAACCATTGGCTCCATACAATGTTGAAGGAACCGAATGTGCTTACTTTGCTTATGACTACGGTGACCGTATGATGAAGCTTCCAATGTGTCCTTCAAATGATCCCTTGCAAATTATTTCCAAAGAGACGAGCTTGCTCTTGAAGCAACGTGGTGTCAGTTCTGATTTGTATTCTCCGAACAATACTCATGACTCACTTGTCTCAGGAAAGGTCAAATGCTCTGAAACATTCACCTACAAGGAGGTTTCCTTCCACTTGGTTGGTTTGAGCGCCGGCCTTTACTGCTCAGATTTGAAGAATCGTTGGAAGCGGATGCTCAATGCAACAAACGTTACGAAGATCACAGTTCTCCCTGCTTTTAACGTGCTCGTGGTTTTAGCTAACAAGACCTTGAAATACTATTCTCTCCCGCAGTTTGTGGATGTTTACTTTGAGAGAAAGGAAACCCTCTCTTCCACGATGCTTTCCAACGATCAAATTCAATTCTACGAGATTGGCCGCCATAGAGGAGTACCTACCCTTTTCTTAGCCAAGAAGAAGAATGCTGGTGTTACGAACTTCAAGGTTTTCACGGTTGAAACTGACAATAATGGAATTTTCAGCTCCTTCTTCTTGATCAAGCGTTTCTACATCCAGGCTGAATGCTACGGGTTGTCGATTTTCAACACCACGATTGCCGTTCATACGCAAAGGGGATTCGAAGTGTTAGACTTGCAAAGACTCCAGCCTCGAACCGTTCCTGAGCTTCCAACCCAAGATGCGTCAACTAAGAAGATCGACGTCTACAGCAGAAAGGGCCTCTTACAAGGAAGCGAAGGGATCAGGAGGGCGCTTGCTCACAATAGCATTAAGCCAATGGGTATGTTTAAGCTTAACAATAACAAGGAGTTCTTGTTGGTGTACAATGAGTGTGCAATATTTGTGAACAAATCGGGAAAACTCTCACGCAATACAATGGTGAAGTTTGATTTCAGACCCAAGGGCACAGCTTTCCACGATAATGAGCTATTTATCGTAAATGAGGAGGTGGTCGAAATTTGGTCAATCAGCGACCAAGCAAACGGCTCAAATATGCTTCACCAAGTAATTTCGGGTAAAGATATTTCCGTGATTAATACCGAAAGTATGTGTTTCGTCTCGGCAAATCCACGGAAAATTGGGTTGCAAATGGTGTTTAATGTGGTGGCCAAGCGACCTGCAGAAACCGAACCCCGTTAGAGGAAGATCTCGGAGTAATACATGTGAGTTGCGCGGATATAGTGTAATTCAATGCTATCGCTCCCGAGGAGATAGTTGTGTGGGGAACGAGCGCATCCATGCCGGATTCACTATATAAGTTGTTCCTGGCTCCCTGGGCTCAGCACTAATTTTTCATCTTCGGTTCTTTGCCCTTGAATAACATATAAAATGCACAATTACGACGTTAACGGAAAAACAGCAGTTGTCACTGGTGGTACCAGAGGCTTGGGTCTCTACGCCGCTGAGGGATTCGTCCTCAACGGTATCAAAACCGTGGTTATCACTTCCAGAAAGGAGAAGGCTTGCCAGGAATCCAAGGCCTACTTGGAGAAGCTTGCCAAGGATAACGGAAAGTCTGTTGAGGTTATTGCCATTGCTGCTGACTTGGCCAACGAGAAGGACTGTGATAGATTCTTCGAAGAGACCACCAAGAAGGTTTCTCAGGTTGACATTCTTATTGCCAATGCCGGTGCCACATGGGGTGCTCCATTGGAAGACCACCCAGTTTCTGCTGTGAAGAAGGTCTTGGACTTGAACGTGGTTGCTGTTTTCCACACCATTAAGTTATTCACTCCATTGCTTGAAAAGGCTGGTTCGGCCAAGGACCCATCTAGAATTGTCATCATGTCTTCGGTTGCTTCTCTTGTCGCTTCTGACCCAGTTGGTGTCTACGGCTACTTGGCATCCAAGGCTGGTGTGTCCCACATGGGTAAGAACTTTGCTACCCAGTTGGGTCCAAGAAACATCACCGTCAACTCGCTCGCCCCAGGCTTCTTCCCAACAAAGATGTCCCAAGGTGTCTTGGACGTTGCTGGTGAGATGATGATTGAGACCAACCCAAGACAACGTCTTGGTGAGAAGGAGGACTTGATCAACGCCGTCATGTTCTTGGTTGCCAAGCAGTCTGGTTACATTAACGGTATCGTGTTGCCAATTGACGGTGGTAGCCACATTGGTGCTGCCAAGTTATAATCTGCATACTATTATTATGAAGAAATACACTTAAAGCTTACAGAAATGTAAGCACGATATAGCAATCGGTCAGTCGTCACTGTAGCACCGTTATCGCGTCTGGCAAACAGGCACCTCTAGGCACTAAAAATCCAAAATGTACTGCACACACTGCAACGTCAAGCTGGACTCACTACGCCAGTTATCCGTTAAAGTATATTTAGACCTTATCGAGAAATAGCATCCCGGCCGACCCGAAAGAGCAATATATTATGGGGTTAGCATCTTCGACTCTTCTAGAGTCCTTCATGGAAGGAACAAACTTTGACCGTGAGGAAATCGACAGACTAAGGAAACGGTTTATGAAACTCGACAGCGATGGAAGTGGAGCGATCGACAAGAACGAGTTCCTTGCCATTCCTGGTATTTCTTCAAACCCTCTTTCCAGCAGATTGATGGATGTTTTTGATGAAGATCACGACGGAACTATAGACTTTCAGGAGTTTATTACAGGGTTGTCTGCTTTCAGTGGTAAGTCATCCCGTGCTGATAAACTTCGGTTTGCATTCAAGATATACGATATTGACAGAGACGGATATATTGGCAATGGTGAGCTTTTCATCGTGATGAAAATGATGGTGGGCAAGAACCTACAGGATGAAGAACTACAACAAATTGTCGACAAGACGATCCTGGAGGCAGATGCGGATGGGGATGGACGTCTAAGTTTTGAAGAGTTTCAAAATGCCGTAGACTCCACTTCAGTGGCATCGGCGTTGACTTTGAACAATATTTAAGGGAACCAGTGGTGGTAAAAAGTGGCCAGAGTTCATGGCTGGACAATGATAATCAGATAAAGAATAAGTATAGCAATAAAAAGAGTAACGTTTAGAGGCGGGTGATTGGCGTAGTTGATGATAAAAAGTTGTATATGATATTCAGGGATCAAGGTTAAAGCACCTTTGCAGTTCGTCTCTGCCATATCACATTCGCATTAGTTCTCTATTGTGGATTGCAACCGTATTAAGTAGTCAATTTGAAGTCCACACAGATAATTACCAATCTACAAAAAATAAAAAAAAGTAAAACCCAATGTATAGAAACCAAAAATCGTCAATTCCATTACCTCACCCATAATGAAAATTAAATAACACCATTCACCAAGTTGTTGCCCCAGCCTACGCTTATCAAACTGTGGGGCATCCATCCATCGCAGCCGCGATAGTGAGGCATGATACACAACCTCCATAACGTTATCACCCAAACAATACCCGTTATGTCTGATGATGCCGAGGATTTTGAATCCATAAACCTTGCATCTGTGGCAATTGATACTCGGCCATTATCCCTGTTAGGCACAGTTCCTGAATCGTCGGATGATGGGCTCGATCCACATGACTTCCTTACGCTGAACCAGAACGAACTAGTGAGCGAGTCAGTGCTTCTGGATAAGAACGCCACTGACACAACTGTTCCTGCTGATGAAGCAATTAGGTCAGGCTCATTGCTGACTAGTCATTTGTACGAGAGCACCTTGAAGGACTCCATGTCGCCTTCGCTCTTGCAAGGGGACGATCTTCTGCATTACGACCCCGAGAATGGCTGGCAAACACAGCAGGACAATGACCAGCTTCTTCAGTTTTTGCTGAACCAACTGGAAGCATTGAAGAAGGAGATGAGGAGGGATTTGAAGATTCACAAGGACTTCATTGCTGAAGGAAGCGACTGCAAGCAGATACGAGAGATGATAGGCAACCGCTTTCTTCAAATGTCAGAGAACTATTTTTCTTTGAATGAAATATATAACAAAGAAAGCTCTCTGCTACGAGGCTTCTTGCAGCATATTGAAAAGTGGGACATGAAGCGATCAAAGATTCTCAATCGTGTCAGGTCGATCAAGAGTGATAAGCACAACTTTGGTGTCAAGCTAGCGGATCTTTTGCATAAGCGAAATGACATTGACGCAGAAATTGAAGAGCTCGAAGACCGGTTGCGAGTCCTCCGAGGTAATAAAGCTGCAGTTGATACTGAAATAGACGAGGCTAGTTCTGTCTTGGAGAGTAAGTCCGCAAAATATGTCAACCTTTTTCGTGAGCTAGAGAAACAAGGCGAGAGCGTTCTATCGGGCTTTTTATTCTCAAGTGGCCTTCCTCAAACTGACCTACAAGTTCTTCTAAAGAAGAAACCAGTTGATGCAGCATTCCGGTTCAATGGACCTGACTTAGACAGTAAGCCACTGGTGGCAAAGAAGCAGTCTACTCAAGTCTCTGAGGGAAAGCAAGCTCCACCCTCTCAACCCCAGAAGTCCACGCAAAAGCCGCCGCCTCCTCCGCTGCAAGCCATGGGAGCTCAAGCATTCGAAGTTCCCGAGGAGGAAATCCCTAATTATGAGGAAAAGACCCCATACGAAAAAGGTTTTGAAAAGGGAAATGAACAGCTTGCAAAAGTCCGAGAGACGATGAGTGCTTTCATGGAGTCATGGTTTGCCCGTAAAAGTGAACAGAAACTACGTTATAAAAGTGTGGATGATCAACTGAATACCATAACTGATAAGATCGACCTAGATCCTATAGTCGAACTTCTTTCACATCGGATCAAGGCTTTCGAAGATCTTGCCGTTGTTTCATCCAAGCTTTCAGCTGAGTTACACAATGATGGGGAATCATGGCGAAGCATTTCGAGCACCTTAAGCAGTAAGGAAGATAAGCTCCTAGACCTTCTATCTCATTCGAAGGCAATGAATAAAGAAGTCAAAAACGTTCTTCATTCGTCGTTCACTGCCTTGAAACATGAATATGACGACAGGAAAGGGGATCAACTGACGGACCGCACGACATACCTTCCAATTTTACTCTACCGTGAACTCAAAGCAGTTGCTTCAGCTTTAGATTCAATTGGAGGTGATCCCAGCTATAGTAGCAGGATTTCGAGCGTCGACAGTTCGGTTCATGAGGAATCTCTAGAAATGAGCACATCGGTGAAACCACTACTGAAGTTTACAATGACTAATTATGGATATCGGCCAACGCCAACTACAGTTGTTGATACAATTACTGAAAACGCAGGCGGCAGGAACGCTGAAACGTCTAAAAGTCCTTATGAGAGATCAACCAAAGATCTAAAAAATGAGTAATTATCTATAAATTAATTCAGCCGCGGGGTCTGGAGTGGTTTGGCGGTCTGTTTGAATTACCCCTTCTTCTAATAAATATATCACTCGACGGCTTCCGACCTCCGTTACCTTTAGGAGGAGCATATACTCCACTATTAACCGCTTTCGGAACATCTGCTGGTTTGCTAGTAGGGGTTGCCTTCGTCTCATTTTCCGATTGAGTTTGGGAACGATTCACCAGGGGCTGACCGTCATTTGCTTCTGAAATAGGAGCCTCTGGTGCCTTGGGGCTTTTCAGACTTTGGTGAATGTAAACTCCTGATTTATGCACTTTCGGCTTCTTTGGTAAGGATGGATTTTGTTCGGCCGAGCCACTGCCAAACATAGATGATGCTCTCTTTCTTCTAGATTCATCCGAGGATTGTTCAACAGATTTCGGTTTATTTTCTGTCAGCCCTTTCCTTACTTGATTATCGTTCTGACCATTAGAAACTTCGGCTGGTCTTGACGTACTTGGTGGTTCGGCAATCCCTTGACCCTTATGGCCATTGCCCAGCGAAGCCTTTGAGTTAACGTTCTGAATAGGAGTTGATGAGATCCTCTTTAAAAAGCCAGGTTCTGCTGGCGTCATACATTGTCTGGCCTCAGCGTCTTTGATAAGTTTAGACCAAACTTTATCCCTTCTCAAGGATGACTTATTTCCTAGAATCCAAAGGGTGGTACGAGCACGAGTAAGCGCAACATTCATACGCCTGATATCACTTAAAAATCCAACACTACCCGTTTCACTGGCTCGAACACATGACATGATGATAATCTCCTTCTCCTGACCTTGGAAACCGTCGACGGTGTTGAAGTCAATCTCTGCCAAAATTGTGCTTCCATACTTTCTCTGGAAGACATCCTTCAAAGTTCTGATTTGCTCCTTGTAAGGGGAAATGATACCGATTCGGCCCTTGAATTGATTTGTGGGTAGTATGTCCATCAATTTCTGAACTAATTCAAGAGCAACCTGGGCTTCAGAATAATTAAAGAACGATTTGGTTTTGTCGCTTTGCAGATGTCTACTGACAATGTCAAAGAAACGATATGGCGTAAAAGGATAGTCTTTGTGCCAAGGACGAGTATTTCTTTCAAGCATTCCTGGGCCATCCGTGAGCCTCGAGTTGTAGAATTGAGCACTCGGAAACTTGGATATATCGGGATGCATACGATATTGAACATCCAAAAGATAGACGGAATTTGGATGGCGCCTTTGCATCCTGACAAACAAACTTTCCTCGTATTTGAAAGATGCAGCCTTTTGAGAAAGAACAGTGGGTGGAAGCTGGTTGGGGTCTCCGACCATGATACACTTCTTGCAACCGTACCTCAATGGAATAATAGCCGAAAGCTCAACACACTGACATGCTTCATCAATAATAACTTGATCAAACTTCATAGACATGCTTGATAAGAACTCATGCGCGGAACCGGACAATGTAGAGCAAATAATCTGTGCCTCTGATAGAATTTTGGCTTGAAGTTGGCGTCTTTCGATTTCTCTTGTTCTGTAAGCAATAGATGCATTTTCTCTCTGATCATCTAACCGCTTTCCGAGTTCTGATCTTTTCTTGTTGATTTCTCGAAGCTTTGTTTCAAGTTCAATTATTTTGTCATCCTTCAAGTCACCTCTCTTGAGCTCCTCACGGATCTTGTCTCTCTCAGCAATACACTTTGTATGCTCACTTCTGATAGATGGATCAATCTGAGCTTCGGTGGCTCTGACGTTTAACTGACGATCAATGAGCTCTTCAAGACTAAGATCTCTGACTGCTTGGTTAATAGCATCGCTTCGACCAAGACGAACAATCTTTGGATTGAATGATACACCTTTCGAATTCATCACGCCGTCCCTTATACGTACAACTAATTCATCCACAGCTGCATTACTCGGAGCACAGATCAAAACCTTGGGTCCCTTCAGAGTTTCTTCAGGAGTAGCACTTCTAGAACTAGCCGCTGACGGCGTGGGAATCTTGATTGTGTTTTCAGGCTTATTTGTCGACAAGAAGTGGCCAACAATACCCAAAATGGTCTTTGTCTTACCAGTACCAGGTGGACCTTGGATAAGGGAGAAACCCTCAGTCTTAGCTGAAGCTATAATCGCCTTGGCTTGAGAAATGTTAACATTATTCTGCTTCACCATTAGTTTAGCTTCCTCATCAGATACTGGAACAGGCTTTGAAGGTTCACCACTAAGAATTTCGTCACAGAGATCATAATATGGTAAACCCTTAAGGGACGTAAATTCTCTCTCAACAGTTATCATTTGCATCACTTTCATACCGACAATCACAGTCTTTGGCGTGAGAAGGCCCATCATCGATCCTTGTGGGAAAACTCTGAGAGTTATGTCACAGTAGTCAGAGTTAGCATGCTTGATATTCCTGACCTTTGCCAAACAGGTTTGTGTTCCTGGCTGCTTCAAGTAGGAGGAAACATCTGACGCATTCTCAAGCTGTTTGTCTGCGACATATCCCAATACCATAAGGTCTGTCTCTCCAATTTTTCTAGTGGCAAGATCTGCTTTTTTAATTGATGCGTATACATCGAAGAAACCATCACAGGTGGTACGACTACCAACAAGAAGTTGCACAGGTACTTCCTGCCCTGTAGTTCTTGATGACTGGATACCCTGCCAACATTCGAGCATCAATAATGGCTCAGTGAGTTTAACGTATTCCTTGACATCAGAATATGAGTCCTTAATTGGTTGGTAGATGTCACGTTCTTCACTAGGATAAGCGCTGTCTGAATTGTAGTTCCACTTCAAGATGGTCGAATAGAGAGGTTTGAGGTTGACGTGAAGACGCATTCTCATGCGCTCCTCTTCTCTGCGTTCTTGGTTGGCCTTCTTTTGTTGAGCAATCTTGGTCACTGGGTTGCCATGCATATCCAATTCTGTAATCTTAGACTTCTTTTTCGTTTCCAAGAATAAATCTGATGTATCAATGTCATCGTCTTCTTCCTCTGAAGAGTCAGAGTCGGCACCTTTTTGCCTGAGCGTGTTCAAAGAGCGACCAACAACAGGAGCTCGCTTAGAGTTAAAGCCAGCTGGCCTAGGTGCAGCAGGCGCCACTGAAGGCTTTTGCGGTGTTCTGTTATTCTTTAGCTCATTCCTTATCGCCTCTAAATTGTTAGACTTGAACGGCTTAGGTGGGGCAGGCGCCACAGGAGGCTCATTGGATACGACACCAAATCTTGTCAATAACAGTTGCTTGCTTTGCTTCGGCTTAGGAGACTGATAAGCATAAGTAGCACCCTTCTCCACTGGCTTAGTACGAGCAGGGATTGGCTCTCTGCTAGCAGCACGTTGAAGGCGTGCCTCTTCCACTACTGCCTGAACCAACTCCTTGTCAAACTCACTAGCCTTAGCGAGCACGTCTTCACGCTGCTGCTCGGTAAGCTTATTGTTGAACTTTTTGGCTTTTGCTCCATATTTGACAAAGGTAGTGAGGAAATCCTTGTCAACCGAAACACCCATCTCCTTAGCAAGATCAAACCCTTTGAAGACTAGGTTCACACAGGAGTTCAAGAGGGACATATCACCAAGTCGAAGCCAGACAATGACATGATTGAAAGCCTTCAAGAATTTACCGAAAAGAGGCCCTTTTACTTCTGGATCATCAAGGAAATCTAAGATCGGCCTGAACGCATCCAAAAGAGAGTGGCTCACATCTAACACATCACGCGTGAATTCGATTAAATCACTGAGATGATACATAGTAGCCCACACGAGTGTTAGTTGGAAAATCATGACAAGAAGCAGCCAACTGCTCGTCCAAAGTTGTTGAACCATAACTCCACAGCCTTCAGCTTTGGCAGGATTTGTGGTTAAGATACCCGTAAGAGGATCGGCAAGGGCTTTAGTGACGTCCATCAAAATTCTGACAGCTTTAGGACAAGGTTCGAATGCTCTCATTCTTGTGATCGTGGAAAAGGAATCGACTATGGCAGCCAAATTAGTTTCCAAAGATAAGTTGAGTAAACCACAAATAGCTTCATAACGACCTTCAGCATCGAAGACCTGATACAAAATGTTCAAAGCAGACTGATTAGTCTCTGGTGAGAATATGCAATTCCACATTGCCATCAGGCAAGAGGCCGTGGACAAAACCTTTAACATCACATCTGGTTCTGCGAGTGCTATTTTTTCAAGAAGCGCCGAAATGTTTGTCGAGAGCTTTCTTGTGTCTCTATTATGCATGTTGACGGCTGATTCGAGGTCCTTGTCTAGCTTCTCATTCTTCCTTGGCTTAAAGACAATCACGGAAACGACATCATTAAGAGACTGTAACAATGAGCTCAACACAACATCCAGCTGCAACGGAGTGTCGAGCAATGCCTCCCATAATGATGAGTTCGTATCCAATAAAGTAGGGATTTCTTTTTTCTGTAGTTGTAACGAGTTGTGTGCTGCAAACATAACATCATAGCTGAGAGATACTTTAATTAGCCCTATCGCACTTGCAGAGTTATCGGCCGAGCCAGATCTCATAGATGTGACAATACCTTTCGCGTGCTTTGAAACAAGTTTACGAGCGTCACTTAATCTTAAGAAAGCCAGAGGCTCTTCGCGACAGGAAGACAAAGCTTCATTGTCGAATGCTGATAAGAGTAGCTTTGGAGCATCCACACAATCAATGTTCTGCGAAATGAAGTAGTCACAAAGAGTGACGGCCGCAGCCTGCTTCTGGGAACCTGTCAATGACTCAAGAAAAGCAGATGTCCACAAGGTAAGAACGTGTAAAGCTGCGGTGTCATTCAGTTGCTTCGTTTTATGAAGAAGCCTAGTATAAAGGGGAGCTTGTAGGATTGTATCTGTGAAGTTTCTGTAGTACAATCCCTCCGCAAGGTTCCAGAAATCTCGCTTGAAGGAGCCTAAAAGAATGGAGAAGACATGAAGAAGATCGGCAAAAGTGTTCTCCATTTGTGCGAGGATATTGTTCAAAAGAACACGGGCTAATGGATAAAGCCTTATCTGAGTGAATTGACTCAGTTCTTCAAGATCATTTGGTTTGGCCATCTTCTGGATCTCTTCGGTGCCTAGTATCAGGAAACATTGAACACACATGCTCCAGAAACGCTTAGCAAATTCTGGTGTAAAATGCTTCAGATCCTGGACACGGTATAGTTGATGGTGGAATTCGTCAATGACCTGTGGATCTACTTGAGTTTGACTTGCGGCAAGCAAGATCCGCTTACCTACTTGCAGCTTGGTGTCATCGTCATTGACAAAGAATGTGATTGCTCCAGGTACCAATTCTTCGAACGAAGAGGTGTTGTTGTTCTGGTAGTAAGAAGCAGTAGCTCCCGCCAATGCATCATCGTCGCGTAGAAGCGTAGGGTTCTGGAGACATTCGTAAGCCAGCATTTCATCAAAACCGCCTGCAAGTTTCTTGTGAAGACGAGATGCTATCCATTTGTTAATTATGCTGATGAACTGGTTGACTTGGGCAACCGGAATATGACGTAACACGACAAAGCGAAACCTCAACTCTGATAGGCACTTATAAAAACCACGAGCATTTTCCTTGCTAGAACTTATGCTACGTGCCAATCTCTCCTCGACTATCGGATTCGTCTTCCCTGGAAAAGAGAACATGATCAACGCATGGCCTGCAATCGGTTGGAGAGTGGTGTTGGCAAAGAGATTGAGCTCATTTTCCGTATACTCCAGCTGAAGAAACTTCATGCATCTCATTAAAACACTCGATTGAAGCTCAGACGCTCCTGGCTCTTTATGACTCTTGGCGATATCTTTTATCAACTCATCCTTGAAGGAAGGCAGATCCATGATGAAACGGTGCGTTGAGACCTTAGTCTATAAGATCAGAGATGATTCCTGGGGTATTTACAAGCAATGCAAGATTCTTGCGGTAGGAGGTTTTTGTATGATGCCAATGAAGGGAAGAAGCAGCAAAGCTCCGCAGTTGTTCAGACGCCTCTAGGAGGATAATCGATGCGGTTGGACTTAAAAAACCAGACTACGATGTCTACGCGATGAAGTGCAGGGGTCCATCCACGCGCGCCTTCAGCTTGCTAGATCTGTATGGGATTGTTCGGAATATTTGCAACCATTTTTTTTTTTTTTTTTTTACATCAAGACTAGATCGATATCAAGGGCTTCGGCCGCTGAAATCCAATCTTCTCCAGTCTCCCAGCATCGAGCCATCACTTTTAAACTCTTGGTGGCGTTATTGTTGCCGGACTGTGCCATCCATGAGTGTCTCTCGTAGATGTGTTGCCTTCTCTCGGTGTCTAGTAATTCACAACCAGCACAAAAGTGGCAAAATATAGTACAAAGCTCTGCAGAGCTTCTTGGTTCGACTCCAAATCGAAGAACATCGGCCATATCGTTTGCAATGTCTTGGATTATTGGAGACAGGCGAGGGATCTTGAGCACTCGCCGGTAGAGGTTGATCATTCCCATGTAGAAGAATAACTTATTAGTAGCACGAAGGGTATTATCATGTGCCAAAAGCTTATCGATACCCTTTTGCTTCTCCAGCCTGGAGTCGCTCTTAAGAGTGGTGTCAATTGACCGTTCCGTCCGAGCTTGCCTTCTTGCTTCACCAGCCGTATGGGCAGTAGTTAATTGGGCTTTCAATTCCAATGCCGCCGAGACAATCCATAATGGTAACAGAGGCGAAATGTCATCAGTCCACGGCTCTAGCCTTTCTACCTCTCGTATTAAAAGGGCAATATTGATAAGATGTGGAATGATACGGCTGTCAAAACCCATGAAAAAGTCGATATCATTTCGAAGGTCAAGATCTTGAACATTATTAAACGAGAAGTTAACAGTGTTGACCGGGGTGTAAGAAGTGTTGCGGTATCCACGAAGATACTTGTCTTGACCTCGTGTAGCTGAAAGTGCTCCAAGAACGTCGACATAGAAGAACCATCTAGTCAAGAAAAATGCAGTGTTACTCTCATCTCTGTTGTATACCACCGAGAGCGAGCGGTCTGAATTGTCTGAGTCCTCAGATGACGGGGAGCTGTGTTGATTTTCTTTGCCAGCCGTCCTGGCGAAGACAATCTGACTTGCGCCAATTGTATGTGTTCTATGCTTATCAAAATCGTTGGAGTTAACCACTTCATAACAAGAGAGAAGCAATGCAGTGAGTAGGGCACCATCCGACGTTGCTTCTTCTTCATTCTGAAGTTGTTTAAGAAGTTCATTACATGAACGGTTTAATAGTTGATCAACAAGTTCAGTTGCGTCTTCAAGATCATTCGTCAATACACCTCTCCAACGAGCTGCAAACGCTAGAACTGTTGTCAAAACACCAGGATAGCGCATAGCCATCTGCGGCACCAACACCTTAAATGGATTATCAGTATAAAGATGAGAAGGAGCGGGAACAAGTTCATCTGAGGCAACTTCAACCCAGAACTTGAGTAACTGACGGTAACATGGCACTCTTAACATAATGTCTGGTAACGGCGTGAGTTGTGGAGGAATAGAATACAATGTATGCAATGCTTGAGAAGCCTCTGGTGGAGAAGGCTGAGGTAGAAGTGAATGGTATCTCAGTAGCGGATCACTTGCAGAAGGCGACGAGTTAATCAGCTGAACTGGTCCAATCGATGGAGATTTCATGACAGCATTTGGTGACCAGCCATGTATATCAGCTTTCGGCGAGTTCGTACTGGTAGACCTTAGATTACTCTCAGCATGTCTTTCAAAGTCTAGTAAATCATGAGAGAAACCATCGATCATACCGTTTAATACTGAAATTGAGTGATGATTCGAGGGAGATGCAATATGGTCAAGATTCCGATCCGGAGACACAGTATTGTGCATGAGTGAAAACGGAGCAGAAGTCTCATCAGGAGGAGACAAACCTCTTTCTGGAGACATCGAAACGCTTTCGTTTTGCAGCGAGTAGGATAAGTTTGTAGATGTATGTGACACCGAAGGAGCCATATCAGTCACAAGATCATCAATAATCTCCAGTTTAACTGGTCCAACAACTTCAGGTTTTTCAGCAGGAGCTGCAACCACCAGTGCCAGCTGGTCGTCGTTTTTAGCAGCAGTTGCCGTCTTATCGTATTTGCTTGCAACAAACGTTATCTCTCCAGGGTTAGTGCCTCCTCCCTTCTGAGACGCAGGGACCTTCCCCTGGATCTGAGATGCTTTTCTTCGTTCTGCGTTCTTATAAGGTCTTCCACCCCATGTGAGTTTCAACGAGTAGTCACACGAAGCGTTGGCCTTCGAACAAGACACACAAGCCGGTCTATCCTCGGAGCACTTGATCTTTAGCTTCTTGCACCGATGGCATCCCAAACGGGACCTTTTGATCCTCTTCTTTGTAGTTTCGGGCATGATATATGGGCATACTGTGGCCTATCAGGTGGTTAGGTGGTGTTGAATATGAGGAAAAACGTCTGCTGTTGGCAATGATTGTTGTAATTCTGGGGTCTGTCGGGGCTTCCTCTATAGAGACAATCGCAGCCGTTGTAGATAGCCCAACGCAGGCAAGGCAAAAAGATGAAAAAAAAAAAATTAAATAAAACAAAGGTTTAACCGGAGCGCGAAGGATATCCTAAACAGGTTTGCCGCCTTTTAAGATTCCATGGCTGATCTGGGTAAAGAAGGCATTGGCTGGGCAGTAGTAGTATTTTTGATACAGCAGATGGTGATGTTTTCCTGATGGGTTGGAATTTTGCTCATAATGAGACCAGATTAAGCATTAAATGTTCTCGTTACACAAGCGGAATATGCGGCGGCAGATTCCGCTCACACAAAAACACCGCATATCATTCTAGGTCCAGGCATGCTGCTGATAATTTATTATCAAGCACGCTGAGGGACCCTTAACATGGGAAGTGGGTTCTGTGTAAAAATAATTTCTATGTATATGTGAACTGCACTGGGTGGCATTTCTATCGATGCAAACCTTCTTTAGCTTTTTCGGGTTGCCTGTATTGACCCCCTGCACTGGTTTGCATTAGCGAACAAACGGTCAACGGTTTGTATTCTTTATTTCTAGTAATCCTTGTTTTGTGGGACCAGGTGGTCTAACAACCCACCCTCTTTCTTCTCTCTGTTTCTGTCAACAAACTTCTTACCGAAAAGCACCAACAAGACCCTCTCGTAAAGCCTGTAAAGGTATCCAGCAGCGATAAACAATCCCGAGAGAATGGTGGCAATTCTGGAAACAAATGCAAAGAATGAAATACGCTTCTCACGTATCGAAAGTTTGATAGGCTCGAAGGAGTAGGTGAAAAAGATACCTGGTGGTGTGTAACCTCTTCCTCTGGACTTGTGGTGTATTTCAGTAAGCGAGTACTGGTATGTGTCTATCTCGAGGCCGATTTTCTCATACAAGGTAGGAACCACTTTAGCATAGTAGTTGTACACTTGCGCCTTTTCAGAAGTCTTCTTAGCGGTGAAGTCCAATGGATTATCCATGAATGGGTAGAATTCACCAAATGAAAACTCATAAATTGAATGAGAGAGGTTGAACTCATCCAACGGAACAGAATTCTTCAGATAATACATCGCACCCTTGGGGGCAATAAAAAACTCACCCTTGACATGGTTCACTGGAATCAGACCAAAGATATGGCATGCTGGTGCGTCTGTATTGAAACGCTTACCCTTGACAGCATATTCAGCTCGGAGTGAACCTTCCATGGCTTGGTCCAAGTTCTGTGTTTTATGATGATCATTCTGGTTGTTGATGTTGAAATATGGCGGCACAATGAAGTCCACGCCCACAAAGTTGAGCACCTCACTGGCAAGGAAATTGTCGTTCGTGATATCCATGACATTCGTAACAAGCGAGTCGCAAGGCATGGCTACCATCAAATCAACGTTAATGTCGAGATCCAGCTCTATTTTTTTGTTGACAGAAAACTGTCTGTCTATGTATCCACCGAGGAATCCACCAATCTGGATCCAGAGGATGAAAAGTCCAAAGAGGATGGTAAACACGGACGAAAGACCACCTCTGGAGGACCGAACAGAATGTTCTGGTGACACTTTCGGGAAAGCATCGAACACCCTCACTTTGCTAGAGAAGTTGTCCATCACGTTTGGGGGGGAAGTCCTGAGGTTCTGTTAGAGTTGGACCAATCTTCAAGAGGCCACCTCTGTGAGGTAAGGGTGTATGCGCTGCCTACAACTGTTTACGCACGCACTTAGTACTGTATTTTTTGCAACCGATGAATATAATAAATGCCTATGATATATATGTATGAGTGACCTATAAGATCTTATTGTTTACAGGACGGGCGTATCTGAAGCATTCTCTGTAAAGTCTGCGTCTTCTGAATTCGATGGTTGAATCCTGTGCAGCTGGAAGCTTGTCATATACCCAGCCTTCTTTATAGTCGTCCTTGATTTTCAAGTGAGTCTGGTCAACCCCACGGACACGTAAAAAGTGCTCTGGGTCCTTATCAACCTGCCAATTGCTTGCAAACCCAAAGTCAAATTTCCACTCCTTGGGTGGCAGAATCTTACCGATGGAGTCCACGCCGTGTGGTTTCTTGCCTGAAATTCTGACTTTATCACCGAAGTCGAAAAGTCTCTTGGAATACCCATAAAGCTTCCATTCGTGCTTGAGCACGTTGCGGATTTGCAACTCATAAATCTCGACAACACGAACCTCGGGGACGTCATCGACGATAATGTCTGGTCTGTCGAATGTCTCATGAGGCAAAGGCTTGGTTGGTTTTTCAACCGGCTCTTCTTCTTCAGTCTCCTCGCCTTCATCTTCTTCAATAACCTTCGCAGCTTGTTTTCTTTTCTTGAGGGCTTGGATATACTTCTTGGCGTTGGGATGGCAGATAATCATGCCGATCCAGCCGGCCTGAATGAAGATGATTCTCCAAGGAATCCATCTTCCAACGAAAAGAACCACCGAGGTAACAACGATTAAAATGTAAAATATAAATGTCGTAAGTCTTTCATTCTTGAATCCAACCACATCAGTGGCCACTTTCTCTGCGTGATCTAAGCCATTGAGTAAGTCAGTAGTCAAATTTTGTAAGTCTCTCATGTTCATGAATGTCGATACCTGCGATTTCACGAACTTAGACAGATCCTCTGACGACAATGAGTCCGCTGTATTGAGACTCTTTTGAGCAAACGCAGTAGAGCTGGTTGCAGCTGTTGCGCCTGTTGCCGTGGTAGCTCTAGAATAGTCGGAGGAGAATGTGACATTTGATACCTGGTCATCTGAAAACTCCTCAGATCTCTCATTTATTAGGTCCAAAACAACACTTTCATCTTCGGATTGGTTGAAGTACTCAAGAAGTGATTGTCCTCTCTTCTTCGTTTTCACGAGTTCGGGGATATCCATAGGGTGGCGGTGTAAGTATGCGGGCACAATGATACCAAACAACAATACAAGTAATGGAAGGGCAACCACTAGATGAGGCCACATACAGATAGCCGTGTACATCACCAACACAGAAATAGTCTTGGTTGGCTGCTTCCAAGTGATCACATGAATGACACCATACTGGAGCTTAAAGAATGCTCCCATTTTCGAGCTCAATCTCTTCAAATTTGATCCAAGCTTACGGATCGATAAAGGAGCCTTGCTTTTTCTTGATGGGTCTTTGATTCTCCGGCTAATCTCATGATATTCTGGTGCATCTTGTGGAACAGTATGACTGACAAGTCTTTCTAAGAATCTGTCCATGAAATGAGTTGGCTCCTTCCTTTCCGCGTGTTCCTCGGCTGACAGAGCCATTGCTCTCACAGCCTCTAGCTCTTCTTCAGAATATTCAAAGCTTCCATCTTTTGCTCGAATCCCACCGTCAGAAGTCTTTTCAACATGTTCAATTCCCATCCCCAATAGGGTAGCGGCTGTGCCAGCAGCAATTCCTCTGTTCTTCCCTGCATGGGTTTCTGCCATATCACTGGTATAATTGTACAAGGAATTGAGCACTCTACTTCTGCGGCTCCCCTTTGAAGGCGGACTAGCAGACATCAGAAGAGTTTGAACAGGTGTAATAGTGTTGTCAATTGAAAAGAGTGCTGGAAGAGGGTCTCTCGCAAACTGGGTCATGTGACAAGTGTGGGGCTAAACGCCTTCAATGCATGAGATCTGGTTGCGAAAAATATAGATAGCCGAGCGAGAGGACGAAGCTATGCGGATATTCTATTTTCGATGCAAATTCGTCATATCTATTTCATGAATGGGTCATCAAGTAGCGCTGCTGCAGAAGGTCTGTCCAGCGGATTCCAGCAGAAAATACTACCCATGAATCGTGAGAATGACGACGCGGCGGCTTCTCCAGAGTTATGGAGACGAAGACAGACGTCCAAGGACCTGGCATTAAGCTTAACAGATTTCTTCAGTCCACTACCATTATTGGCTAGAAGCAGCTGGTTGAGATACTGAATGTTAATTTTACCGTCCACGTTGAAGAGAGAGTAGAGTAGGGTCCTTTTGATTTTCTTCTCATCGATAGGTGCACCAACATCGCTACCGTAAACTGGAGCCTCGGCTGAGATAGGATCACGGATTTTTGCAGGGCTCATTTTGGCCATTCTCAACAACTTCTTCCGCTCATTGGTTATGTAGGCAGCCGATGGCGCTCCAAACAATTCAAGTATGAGTGCTATTTGCTCAACTTCGCTCTTTCCGGGGAGTATTGGAGCACCAGTGAATAACTCTGCTAACACACAGCCGAGTGACCAGATATCAATCTTACTGCTGTATTTGGATCCCAATATGACTTCCGGTGCCCTGTAAAATCTGGATTGGATGTAGGAGAAGGACGTATCACTTTCAAAACATGAGGACCCAAAGTCAATTAACTTCACGGTGAATTTAGAGGGGTTCATGGATTCAGGAGGATCATAGTCATGAGGTAGCTCAATCATGATGTTTTCTGGCTTGATATCACAATGTATCACCCTTTGGTCATGAACAAAGCCTAAACCTTTGAGGATGTCAGAAGCAAAATACTTCAATAGTTCTAAGTTCACACCACGGAAGGAAAGAAGTTCAAGGAAGGTAAAAAGATTCAAAGACAAAACTTCCGTTGCAATGCACATGTGACCACGGAAATGAAAGTGGTCATAATAGTTCATGATGTGGTCGTTCATATGATCTTTTGATGCTTGGCTGAGTTGCTTAAGCATCTTTATTTCACTTACCGCTTGCAAAGACCAATTCAAGTCGTTTCGGATAATTTTAATGGCAACTTTACGCTGCTTGTCTGGATAAGAATACTTATGGTCAAGGCAAAGAACGACGTTACCGAAAGAGCCAGTACCAAGAACTTGCTTTATCTCATATCGATATTCGATGTGGTCCCCTAGCGAAATAAGGTAGTTGCCATTCTTGTCATCAAAACCAAAATTGTTTTTGTAGTCAACGGAATTGAACGTATTGACATTGATATTTTTTGCGTTGGCATTTGCTAGAAAATACACTTCTTGCTTTCTCATAATCTCTCCTCTTTCATAGACACTCGCTGACTGGCCCTCAGGATATAGATGTAGCTCGTGAGGAAGGATAGGCGTTTTTGGCTCCATGTCTGGATCAAGAGTATGTGGGTCCAGAAAGAGCTCCTTATCAGCTGAATAAAGGATAGAATACATTTCATTCAACGACGATACCTTAGGCTTCGATGGTGCCTGAGGTACCGTAGAAGATTCCTGGCGTAGAGCAGACGAAAGCAGCCTGAAACCAGTCAGCCGAGGGAAGCCTCTTGAAGGCTGTCCTTCAGCAGATTTCAGAGCATCATTGTAAAGGCGCAGATAAACGTTATCAGTTGATACCGAATGACACATCTTACGTGTGAACGACAGCTTCGGATTTAATGAATGTTTCGTGCTCTTCGTGTCGGTATTGATCTTATCAGGTGACGGATTTGTCTTCTTAACAGGTGATGGATTCTGAGTGGTTGATGATGAATGTGTACATGGCCTTTTGTTGTAGAATTCAGGGTGTGATACTGCTCTGTCCTGAGGCGTTGGGTACTGATGCAGATGGGTAGATTGGGAAGGTACCGGCAGTTTGGTTGTTGCCAGCTGCTTCTTCTTTGACGATGTGGTTTCTCTCATAAACAGAAACTGGACATTTTGACCAGATGGTTTTCTGGACGATCTAGCTTCGGTAAGATCATTTGTAGTTGACGAAGATGTTGCTGTCTTTAATGATTTACGTTCCGGTGACACATTGGTGCTTTCATGAAGATGTTTGGAGCTCGATAGCGACCTTGACTGAGCTCTTCTAGCCGTTGAAAGCACTGGAGCTTTACTAGGAGTCGTTGCATTGGCTCCATTATGGTTTCTAGGATAAAGACTGGCTGGATATGATTTCTTGGGCGATCTCGGAGACTTGGAAGGAGTGGGCTGGGTCTGGGTGATTTCTATGTTAGCAAGTCTCGTATTTAGCGAAGGTGATAGTTTAGACATGACGAGAAATTAGCCAGTCTTTGTGATGATTCCCTTCTGGCGGCCTTTCAATTGTGTGTTCTAGAAATGAACTCTTTAGGCTAATGGCTGAGGCGTGGGAGTGTATAAGAACAAGTATTTGTAAACAGAGGCCTTCTAAGTTTTGAGGCTCACCAGAAGCCACTAATAGCACGCACTACCCAATAATAGAAGGAGTGAAAAAAAGACATATGTAAAGAGTATTACACTATGTTAGTTTGTATTTAGCTTTTCCTAGTTTAAATTTTTCTTCCATTTTTTTTCTTTTTTTTTTTCTTTTGGTTGTATGATAACCTATGGTGGGCCACCGATTGGTGGTGGTCAGGGCGAAATACCTGTATGGAAAGAGTCCACTAGTGAGTTAGATGATCCCATTCAACTACTTGACAAAATGACTGCCTCTGAAGATTCGTTAATTACATCGCCCAATTCCTACTCAAATAAGGATCTTCTATTACTTAGTCAACTTCTACATACTCAGGGTCTCATACAACCGGATGCCGTGAAAGAATACGAGGACTTGGAAAGGATAGGGAGTGAGTGGTTCCACCACGATAGCACTCAATTGCTGAGAAGAACACACGAGAACAGTCTCACAAAGCCACCGACTGGTAAGGAAATCCTTGCTTTGTATGAGAACATGTTGGAGCAGAATGAAGATTGCAAGAACACAACCGACCTAGCGAACAAGTTCTACTTTGCCAGAGTCCAGGAGCTCGAGAGCAGGATAAAAAGGGATAAAGAAGACTTCAGGACGCTTCTCGGGGAGACCAGGTAAGCTAGTGGAGCTTATGGTTTACGTGGGATGGTTCTAGCGTCCATTGGAGTGGTTTTCGGTTGCACTACTGCTCTTGCATTGCATGGAGAAGGAAGAATGATAAAAAAAAAAAAAAAAAAAAAAAAAAAAAGCTAAGCGCATAGGCTGTTATGTTTCCATCCTTTAATAAAGGCCCACATAGCAATACCATTACTTTAATCTGAATGTTTTGAGCCCAAGCAAACCGTACTGTGAGCTACTTGCAGCCATATCCGAGTGTGGCTTGGCATGGTAAGGTCCACACTGGCTAGACTGGACATGTTGCAGGGATGAAACAAAGTGAGTCTTTAAAATCTGAATAATGTCTTACTTTACCCGCTTTGTATCTCAAAAAGCCCCCCAAGGTGTTGCTGTAGCCATGCCATGTCCCCCAGTTGTACTTGGCGCGGCTAAGGTCATTTCATCTTTTCAGGGTCCACAACATATCAATGCCCACCGCTTAAACAAACAACAAAAAAAAGAATTGACATAAATTATCAGTGTAAATACCTTCTCTCATTATAATTTGCTGATTATGAGATTTTCAACCCTGCTTTTCCCACTTCTCTCCCAGTTATACACCCTGTTTGCTGCAAATTCGCAAGCTTCTTCCTCGGGTCGAAAAAACCTCCCCACATTTGAACCGCTCCGGCGCCAAGATGCAGTCAAGTGATTATCTTCCTTCAGATATTAAGTGAAACGTTTTCTGTGCTACATATCCAAAGCATACACTTTTCCTATTTATTCCCCAGGGCTGTTTAATCGTTTACACCCATGCCGCCACCATCAAAGACGGTTCAACGGGACTCTTTCGCCTTGGCGGTGTTCAACGCCTACAAGTCGAATCGGTCCCTCTTGTTGAACGCCTCGTACATACTTTTGATCACGGCCGCCTTTTCTGGTGCTACAAACAGCTCGTCCCCCAGCAAGAAAAAGGAAAAAGAGCCTACTTCTGAGGAGTTGGAACAAGCAAAGTCTACTAAGAAGCCTAGGCTTACAAAGGAATCACTCCGGAAGCTCCTCAAATCGGCCATCCCTTCTTATGTTAACCCTGTTGTGGGATACTTCATCGCCCACTTGGTGCTCTTGGTTTGTCGTGCCTTGTTGACAATCAAGGTGGCAAACTTGGATGGTTTGCTTGTGGGTGCTTTAGTTTCCAAGAAGCTCAAGAAATTTGGTAAGCTTTTGGCATTCTGGATGTTTATTGGTTTCCCTGCTTCTTTTGTCAACGCCTTGCTTAACTGGACAAAAGACAAGATGCGTCAGCATTTGCGTATGAACTTGAATAATGGAATTATTGAAGACTACCTTCCCGATAACTTGGATCCAAACTACTACGCTTTGATCCAGTTGTCCGATAGCAAGATCAAAGATCCTGACCAGAGACTTTCTACTGATGTTTCTAGATTAGCTTCTGCCATGGCCAGTCTTCCTGGTCAGCTTCTTAAACCTACTTTGGATATGCTTCTTTGTGCTAAGGAGCTTTCCAGAAGTGGTGTTGGCAGTGGTGAGGGTACACTTGCCCTAGGCATGTTGGCACACTTCTCCACCATTGTGTTGAGATTCTTCTCCCCACCATTCGCCAAGTTAGCCTCCGAAAAGGCCAATTTGGAAGGTCAGCTTCGTTCTGCTCACTCCAAGATCGTTGCCAACAATGAAGAGATTGCCTTCTTGCGTGGTCACGACCGTGAACTCGACTACATTGATCTCTGTTATTACCAGCTAGAACGTTTCTTGAAGATGGAATACTGGAAGCGTGCTATTCACGAAATTGCCCAAACTTTCATTGTCAAATACTTCTGGGGTGCTGCTGGTTTGGTGTTGTGTTCCGCTCCAGTCTTTATCAACAAGTACTTGGGCAATGACCCAGATCCAAACGCTGCTGGTGACTTCATCACTAACAGAAGATTGTTGATGAGTGCCTCTGATTCCTTGGACAGATTGATTTACTCGAGAAGATTCTTGCTTCAGTTTGTCGGTCATGCTACCAGAGTCACATTCCTTCAAGACGCCTTGAATGCTATCAAGAATAGAAAGGTTGGAACTCCTGATGAGGATGATAAGAATGTGGAGTTCGGTAACGAGATCACTTTCTCCGACGTTAGACTTGTCACACCTGCTGATGTTACTTTGGTTGAGAAGCTTAATTTCAGTATCAAGCCCGGTCAGCATTTGTTGATTGCAGGTCCTAATGGTTGTGGTAAGTCCTCCATGTTCAGAATGTTGGGTGGTTTGTGGCCATGTAAATTTGGTAAGATCACCATCCCGACCAGTGACAACATGTTCTATTTGCCTCAGAGAGCCTACCTCTGCAGAGGTTCATTGAGAGAACAGATCATATACCCCCACACTATTGAACAGTTCAAAAAGAACAAACATGGTAAGACCGAGAAGGATCTTGAAGAAATTCTCAAGATCTTGGACTTGTCAGATATCTTGCCTGAGAACAAGGACTGGGACGTTGTCAAGAATTGGAATGAAGAATTGTCTACCGGTGCTCAGCAGCGTTTAGCCATGGCTAGACTTTACTACCACCAGCCAAAGTTTGCCGTTCTTGACGAGTGCACCTCTGCTGTCTCGCCTTCCATGGAACAGTTCATGTACAAGCATGCCCAGGAGATTGGTATCTCTTTGCTCTCTGTGGCTCACAGACCTGCTTTGTGGCATTTCCACAACCGTTTACTTAAGTTTGACGGTAAGGGCAACTACTATTTCGGTGTGTTGGACGCTGAGCGTCGGTTGAAGTTTGAGGAAGAGAGATTGAAGCTTGAGAAGAATCTCAGAGATGTGCCAACCTTGAGGGACAGACTTCAAGAGCTTAGAACTGTTTCCAAGTCTCAGCACATCAGATATGAGCACTCTCACCGTGACTTGGTTGAACTCGGAAGAAACTCTCAGGCCCAGAGTAGCGATGAAAGAACCGAGAAACCTAAGGAAGCCCCAGCGGAAGTGCCAAAGGAGCAGCCAAAGGAGGAACAACCAGCTGAGAGCAATGCTAAGAAGAATGACGACAAGAAGAAGAAGAAGAAGTCAGGAAAGAAGTGAATACATTAAGTATCGGTCTCTAATGGATATCCAAGGAATTTAGCCTAGTTAGTGTAGCCATGTTGTTGCCCAGTAGTGTAATTTGTGCGAGTCTCAGTACTAGTGAAAAACTGCTTCAACATAGATGCTACGATATATCGGCTGGATATGGCCCCAACAAGCCCAACGTCAGTTCCTGACACTTAAAGAAGGGAAACCTCCTGCCATTCTTTTTGCTGCAATTGCCAATCCTGTGCCACAATACTCGGGCACCAGACACAATGTTGGAAACTGGGCCCTTGACCAAGTGCAAAAAGGTAGATCAGACGTGCCGCCTTTCAAATCGTCCAGAACGTACCGTGGATACTCAGCATCAGAGCCTCTGGAGCTTAATGCTGTCTTCCTCAAGTCCACTCAGTCATATATGAACTTACAAGGAAGGCCCATCTCGAAGGCATGGCTGCAGTTCAAGAAAGCTTACCCCAATCACTCAGCAGCAATGGTTATCCTCCATGATGAAATCCAAATTCCGCTTGGAAAGATTCAGATTAGAAGGCAGAATACAAGTGCTAGAGGTCACAACGGTCTTCGTTCCATAGATAGCACAATTGGTCCAGTTTACACAAAGATAGGCATTGGCGTGGGTAAGCCAGATAACATCCCAGTTGATAAGCATGTTTTGTCGAAATTTTGTTCGGATGAGCTCGAAGTCTTAACCGGGGAAAGCCTTCCCCAGATCAAAGCCATCATCGATGATATGCTCCAGGGTAAGTACATCTACGATAAGCAATAGCGATGCTCCAGATGGTTATTCATACATATGAAGTATCAAGTTCACCCAAAATCTTTAAATGAAGAATGTCGGTCTGAAAGAGCCTGGTCTGAACGGTTTAATCATCACCATAGATCTAGAAGTAGTCTATAAAGAAAGATAAAAAGCACTCCTAGCTCACGGTATGCGGAGTGGGACATCCAAGAATTGGTTAAACTCTGAACAAACCTCTCCGGTCTTGCCATTGTTGAAGCGATCTGTTAATACTTCCAATCGTCAGGCCGAAACTCGCAAGAGTCCGAATTCATCTCGTGGCAGTGCACTGTAAACATACAAAGCAAGCGTGGCTCAGATCCCCCCGAACTCCATGTATGAATCATTTCATATGATTACACTGCTCTTCGAAGTGGATGACCGAAGGAATGATATTCCAATAACATTTTTTATATATCTAAGGCCTTATCATTCCATAGCTTAACGAGTGTAACAATAAGCCGAGTGATCCTAAAAGACCACAACAATCCCCTAAAGAAACTTTCCGAGTCAAAAAATCACTAAGATCTGAATATTTCTTCTCTTCCAAAACAGTTCATGTCATCGACGTTTTGGACCCAACATTGCCAATTTGTGGTCCCTTACATATTGACGCTTTAAGCCGCATACACTCAGATCAATCTGGGTCCTTTACCTGCGAGCGCGACGATAATGTTAGAAAGCAACGCAATACCACCCTCAGCCAGGCTTCACACAACATGGATTTTACGCTAAATCTCACAGCAGACCGAGCTGTGGTGCGTGAGTCTCTAAAAGGTATGTTGTATCGTTTGTGGTTATTTTGACGTCTTTAGAATCTTTACTAACCCGTGTTTAGGGATACTATGGTGTATCTTCTTTCACCGCCTATTCGGTCCAATCGCCCCCAGCTCTCACGAGTTCATGGGGATCCCATATCCAGTGGCAAACAACCTACCGGATCTTGATTCATTATTTGACCAGAAAATCGATCAGCTAATCAAGAAGGACTTTGGAAGCGCAGACTCCCTCAGTCAGCCCAAGGTCGGCCAGCTCCTTGTCCTGTTTCACAAAAACCCATCCAAGATAAAGAAGAAATCACTGTGGTTTGGCCATGTTAAAGATGACATACAACAGGAAACAACCGTTTGGGAATCATGGCAGATTAATGTTAATTGCCGCCCGGTGCCCCCAGAGAAACTACTGGCTGACACATCCTCAATGCATGACAGGGGCGTGCAACAGTCCAGGAAGAGCTTTGAAGAGAATCTCATGGCCATATATGAGAAGATAGACAGCAGCAAAGATCACATCCCTCCTATAACGACACTTGATGTGTCGCCATTTCCATATGAGATCGAGGTGGATCCCAAATCTTCAAAGAAGCCCCCGCCTCCCCCAGACGACGAGTCCTGGGGTAATTACATCAAGAAGATGTTAGACTGACTACACGTCCACGGCTCAAGCCTTCATTTTTCATTGTAAATAGGATATTTACGTTGCATCTACTACAAGTTGGCGCTATACATGCCTTCCTCGCCACGGACGAGAATACACTCTTCCTGGTGTACCACTTTGTCAAGCAAGCCCAATGCCTCTGCTGTGTCCAATGCCTCCTGGTCGTAGCTACCAGGTTGGAACCACAATCCCTTTATGAGTGACTTGTATTCGGGAACCTCGGCAATGTCCTTAAGGGTCTGAACGGTAATGTGGGGAGGAGTCAAGAACGAGACACTGAGACCATCCTTCTCGGAAAGTTTATATTGCAGAATATCCTTCTTAGCACTCAAAGCTTTCAATACCTCGGGAATTGACTTGACCACAGGTTGGCCGAGAATTTCGCTTTCCTTCGGGTTGATAGGAACCACAGATAAACCGTGGCTCACGTACCACAGCAAAATTTTAAAGCCGAATTTGGAAGGGTTGTTGGAGGCACCGGCAACAACGTACTGTCTGGAGGCACCAAAAAAGGTCTTGATCTTAGGTTTCATAGACATGTCGATAAAAGTAGCTGTGATTGCTTTAGATTACTAACTTCTTTCACAAGAATCCGGGGGAAGGGACTTGTGCGGTGCACGGGTGCAGCAATGGTTGCAAACCGGAAGCCTTACAGGGAATAGATACTCTATGGATGGTTATAATACATAAATAAAGCAAATAGGTAAATGTCATATTTTTCAAGGTGAAGGGCGATAGAAATGGATCTTTTTTATTTGTTTGCATTTGTTTAGTAAATTGGTGCCGAAGTCTTGCAGTATATTTCTAGTATTCACACATTATTGGAAAGAAACGCACAGATTTCTAAAAAATTGCAAAACATTAGTGACTACCGCCACAAAAGTTCAATAATACATTGCTAGTATCTCAACTCAGTCTTCAAATCGTAAGATATATCTGTAACAATTATACAGAGACCAAAAGGCACATCGGGTGATGAATCGTGTGGCCCAACTGCTACCGTTAACCTGCCTTAGAACTGCATTATCCACAGTATATCTGAGTTATGATAAATAGTGATACGGTTCTCTAAAAAAGTTTTTTTTTACAAGTTATTCTACTGCGCCATTTAAAAGAGCCAATACAAAATTCTTAGAAAGAAAAGTGGAATTCAGAGAGAAAAAGCCGTGTTTCCATGACTCGTCTAGATAGTCTCTTGCATGTAAACGCACCTTCTCATCAAACCATACATTCTGTACGCACTACTATCATCACCATACTTACCGGTTTCCAATACTTTTTGATCTTTAGGCTGCCATGGCTAGAGAGAAGCGAACAAAGCCTTGCAGTAACTGTAAGCGGTCTAAAGTGAAATGTGAATATAAGGATTCGCTTCCGTGTACTCGCTGTATCAAAAATGGCCTCGCCAGCACATGTCAGATTGTTCCAAAACTACCGTCGCTAACACTACCGCAAGTCGGTCCTCAAAGTCTACCAGACTTTCATATGGTTCCTCAAGTTCCACATCTACCGCATCATGCAAAGCCGTTTACTCATCCGCCACCGCCTCCCTTGCCAGGAACCATGGGATATCAACCGTCACCGAGCCAACTGAACCCACCTATACCCACACACCATCATCATACACCACCAGTCTCTTCCTTGTCGCCTAGATTAAAAAAGCAAGAGGATCCCGAGCTGCAATGGAAGTCACACATGGAGAATAAACTCAACTCATTTGAGTCAAAGTTTGACAACTTGGTGGAAGCGCTTCGAGGGAACCAACGCTACAACAAGGGCGAAATCGAAGCAAACCAGAGGTACTTTGCCATTAAGGATTCATCATCAGGGGCACAGTCACCTTATGGAAATAGCATAGAGTCTACTCCGGATTCGTCTGAATCAGAGCGCAGTTATAAGCGTCTGTCACAACAGGATTACTTCTTGAACAAAAGAAGGAAGACAGTGGACGATGACTTTCGTGATTCTGTGTTGTCTTTGCAAGAGGCAAAAATGCTTTTCAAGTTCTTTGACACCAACATCTCGCAACAATTATTTGGTTTCGAAATTGACAAATTCCAGGTCCATCAAATCTGGGAGAATTCTCCCCTACTCATTTGCGCCGTCTGTACGATTGCTGCAATGCATTATCCAGATCCATCCATCTCATCTAAACAGGCTGCTTTGCAGCACCATTTGCATAAACTTTGTTCCGGACTTTTGTTTCAGCCGAAACCCAAATCAGACGCCGAAAGTTTTAATATAATTTTGGCTCTCATACTTTGCAGCTTCTGGCTCGCGGACTCTCAGAGATTCACGGGTTTGGCCTTGCAGCTAGCTAAAGAGTTTGGTCTCAATAAACCCGTGTCGAAAAGCGAAGACCTGGCATCGCTCAGCTCCAAAGATCGCCTCAAACTTTGGTACTTGCTCTACGTTTTGGATGGCCAGCAGTCCATGTCACTCAACAGACAATCGCTTTTTGATTCTGTTGATTATTCAATTACTAACAGTCGTGATCTACTCCTAAACAAGAAAACGCTCGAAATCAAAGATGGGCCAGAGGAAGAAGACAAAGCGAAAGACGACGCTGTTGTTCATGCAAATTCCCCTGGCGAAGTCAAGACGAATGCAAAGGAAACTAATGCCTCATACTTTACTGACTTACGGTTGGTTTCGCAGGTGGAATATAACCTGGCAATAAGAGAAGCCTTCAAGGGTAATGCTTGGGACCTAATTGCCCCTAGCACGTTCGGTATACCATCCAAGTCGAACTTGGAGCTTGATAAATGGATGGTATCGTGGACGGTTCTTCTTGCACCAGTTAACAATGGAGCTGTTTGGCTGTCAAAATCTACACTCATTTACTATAATTTTGCTAAGATGCACATCAATTGCTCGGCTTTGAGAGAATTACAGGTCGAAACAGGAGCTGAAAGCGTGATATTCCCCAAATGGGAAAGATACCATCAATTAAGTCAACGAGCGGAGCCTGTTGCACATCAACAAAAGCAGTCGGAGCCCTTGGATTCGGAAGATAGTGATGATGACGAGGAAGATGATCTCATAAGCAACAAAGAGCTCATTACTCACGACCAGACTCTTCTTAGTCTCAACATAGCTATGAATGCTGCGCAGACTGTGTTGAACCTAGTTCTCAGTGACAAAGATATTCTCAACAATTTGAGGTATGTCCCCTTGCATATCCACATCATGCTTTACTATGCCGCCCTATTGCTTGTCAACCCTCCTCCGACTGATGGCAGAAAGATTGAGGATACAAAGCAGGACACATACTTTTTCAAGATCATTGAAAGTTTGAGAACTGCTAAGTTACTCCAAAAGAAAATCTACGTTAATTTACCAACAGATAAATCTTTCGGAAATCGGTTCATCGAGAGTCTTGACGACGTTGTCATTGACAGGACTCGTAGGCTCAAGGTTGAACTTGAGGAGTCAAGTCTTGGCGCAGATCAGAAACGTGAGATCTTCGAACAAATATCTACCTTGCATTTTCTTGACGAACGGTTGGAAGTTTTGCCGGGCTCAAGGGGAAGCAGTAAGGAATCGTCTCCTAGAGCAGCAGGTATCGCAGCATGGCCAGGGTCGCATCATGGCCATCCCTAATATACTCGCATAGTGCGTTTGCACCTTCTATTATACTTGTAGTCACAAAAACACATATCACACTTAGTAATGCCAATTAAGCCAATGAACGCCATTGGCGAAGGTCAGAGTACGTCTTTTCGTTGTCCCCATGTGAGGCGGTCCGATCCTGAGCTTGAGGACCTTATTTTGCAGTTAGAATACTTCGACGCCTTGAATCACTATTCTAAAGCTCTTACCGTGGAGTTATACAGAAGTACTTTGGATCTAATTCATGGCTCTTTCGAAGTTGTTTATCAGCTGCAAATTCTCTTCTCCAAGAACTTGGGGGAGGAGACTCGCAACCCTGTAACTAAAACGTTGGAGGAGGAGTTCGTTCAAGGTTACTATTATACTTTGGGAGACATTGCCAACAAAGCTATGCCCATCTTAGAGAGCACTTTTAAAAAGTCGGAACAGAAATGTGCCAAGTTAGATAAGATTATCGCTTCGGTAAAGTTTAAAGTCGTGAAGCATGATATGTACTCACAATACTTCGAAGGATGTAAAGTCTGCTCAAGAAGAGATTCAAATCATTTGAGAGGTATTTCGAGGATAAAACGGAAGGACTCAGAGATGTTAAAGAAATATGGGAGATTGAAAGCATTCCTTAAAGAGGAACTACCTCTTTTTAACCAGTACTATGAGGACTTCACTACGAAATTGTTAGCTTTGCAAGCATCAGCCCAAGAGGAAATTGCAAACATAGTGATCAAGGACTTAGCTGGTTTCTACAAAGTATGGAATATTGATATTGACGATGGCATCCCGATGAATGAAGAGGATTCATCTAATACTTCGAGAAATAAAGTTTGCGAGTGAATGTACGAATTTTTACATGTTATACTTATGTCCAGATTGAGAGTAGTGACGACTATAGAGTGTCAAAGCAGTCTAGCGTAGCAAGCTATGCTTTCGCTGGGACATTTCAATCTTTACGTACTTTATCTGTAATGGCTACCAAAGTATCCAGTTCTTGCTTTGTAAATTCTGACACATTTTCCACAACAGAATTCACGCTTAAAAGGAACGTTAGTATTCTTGAGAACATCCCACCACTCGTAGACCTCTGCATAAGGCTCTACAACCACCGTATCACATTCGCTACAGGTATCTTCAAACATACCTTTGGCAATAGCCTTTGCTATTAAGTGATGCACAACACGAGGGGTATGGCGCTTCCATGAATGCGTCTCGCTGTACGTCACATCGTATTTAGCAATGGTATGCAAGCACAAAGTTTTGAGAGAAGGAACATTGGTTTCCTCAGCCTGTTTGATAACCTGACTGACATATTTCGGAGATGGTTTCTCACTTTGCGGAATTTCAATCGCATCAACAGGGATCGAAATGAAAGGATTTGGTCCTGCTCTGAACGTGCTAAGGTTTGGGAGATCAAGAATTTGCACAGGCAAGTATCGTAGATGATTTGTTGCAATGTTGAGATCACACAAATTTGTGAGATGCTTAATACTGGCTGGGATAAATCGAATATAGTTTTGACGCAAACTCAAGACGTTTAACTTAGTGTAAGCGAAAAGTGCAGGGTTGATAGACCGTAGATGGTTGTTGGTCAAGTAAAGTTGATAAAGGTCTTTGTTCGGATCCTGAGAGAAAATGACCAAGTTATTCAAATCACGAACCTCCTCAGGAATCTCTGCTAGACCCATTCCTTCTAAGCTGATTGATGCGGTCACATCTTCAAATGCTTGGAGAATCTTGTGCCTTGCAAGCGCATACAGAGCAGCAGACGAGGTTGGGTCAGCTTCACTTGGGTAATCAGTGTCAGTCGAGGGGCATGCGATATAACTGGAAGTCTTGAAGGAATTGAACGGACCGATACCGAAATCAGGCTCTGAACTTCGATTGTCAACAAACCGTGGCTTCTTCTTGTGCACAGGTGACGTGTTTAAACTCCCCATTGCATGATTAATTTGGACTGGACTGTCTGGAACTGTCTGAGTAGTGGTAGATATGTCAAACTCAGACATTTGAGGTACAACAGGAGGACTACTGGGGAACTCCTTGCCCACATATTGGGACGACTGAGGACCAACACTCTGCCTCAGGTCAGGATCAGTGTCAGTGGCCCCAGTGAACTCGTCCTCATCACTAGATGGATCATTAAAATCGTCAAAATCTCTTCTTTTGATATCGTCCTTCTCATTAAAACTCTCACCCATCTTTCTCTTCAATTGCGGCATCACGAGAGGTGCCGCCCTCCGTAAAGGACCCTGCTGACGATCTTGTCCTCTCGTATGATAACTGCTTCTTGCGTTTTCGTCTATGACATGTTTATCCCTGGGGTCTGTGCTCAAGGCGCTCTTCTCGTCGAAAGAGCTCGTCGAAAATGCAAAAGGGAGCAAAGGATTGCTTTTCTCCATTCTAGAATCAAAGAACTAGAGCTGATTTCAGGCGTACCTCCACCGAGTTACTTGTCTTTATACGTCCCGATATGCGGGTGTATCTTTTAGTGGACCGCGCGTCTTAGATCGCGGTTTTTGTTGACCTTTCTTCCGAGCATTATCGTGGACCGAGAACAGGCATACATACAATAAGCGAACTGTAGGAGAGGTCCTAACAAGGTTGGAATTACGGGAACAACAACTTCTTTGATCCGTTTGGCTCTTTTATACCAAGATTTATGGATCTAACAAGTATCTTAGAATGATCTGGACCATTAAAATCCGAAGAATAAAGATCGTTTCCAAGGGGCGAATGCATGAGCGTGCCGCACAGAGTAGCTACATAGAAGCCCAGGCCAGGGAAACTTAGAATAGGAGCTGTCATTTGACCCATGCACCGACTTTTTTTTTTCTTCCTTTACTTGAAGAAAGCTTCTCTTTTCTTTTTTTTGCTTCGTTATTTTTTTCCCTCGTTTGTTCCGAATCACTTCGATTTGACGAGACATGATATGAGCAGATCAGATTCATTGTGATAGTGACATTTGGATTTTCCGAAGATCTGTTTTTCAATGAGCTTTCATGGAACCTTCTTGATTCATTGTAACTGCTAGCCGAAATATAGAAACCATTGAACCTTCTAAGGGGGGGCTAGAACAGGTGTCATACCAAGATATAGGTCCTAATGAATGAGCCCAGCGCTTGTATGAACGAAAAGCATATCGAACCAGATTAAGATTCTTGGAAGCTTCTTTCAGATCTTAACTTTCCATGCATAAACGGCTACGGTTAAGGATGCCTCGTGAGACTCCAACTCGCCAATGGGCTCGCGTAGTGACGGTCATTTATGCAACTTTGCTTCCCCAGGGCGGAGGATCCTTCCAATGGATCAGCCAGAATTTTTTTGGGCCATTGTAGCTACCATTCAGAAGCCTGCTGAGCATGCTTGGGCTTGCGGCAAGCCGCATAAAGAAGTCGAATCTCTGAGCCGTCTAGGTAACCGGAAGACACTCCGCTCTCGTTATACTTTCCTTAAGCGAACCCCTTGTGAAAGTGCACTCGGTAATTATGACCACACTTAAAAGCTTGAGATTTGGATCTTTAATTCACAAATAGTCGATATCATGAGTTTTCAGTTTGGTTACGAGGTTTGGAAAAGGGCCGACTCGAGTTGGAATAATGGTAGGAAGATTCCATCATTCTCAGAGTTGATATCAAGCTGTAAGTTGAAAGAGATTTATTTATCCGATAAAAGTTCAAAAGGACCGATTTCAAATAAGAAAGACAGTGCTTCAGGCCTACCGCCCTTCGAAGTCTATGATAGTCCTCCTTTGACCGAGTTGAATCAGAGTGGCTCATCTGGACTAACTACAGCATCCAGTTCACCATACGCTTGTTTAATCCCTACTTCTGAAATTCTGGAAATTAATGGAGATGAGGACACGACACATGAACAAGACCTGGTCAAGCTAGCGACTCCTATTTCCATATCATCAATATCGGATGAAGAAGCAGAGTCGCAAGAGCCAGAAAATAATAGCATAAGAGTTAAAAAGAAGTCTAGGAGAACCAGCCATATTGCCAAAAGACACAGCAATAGAATGAAAAGTACCTTAATGAGTCATGAAAAGATACTTTTCTCCTGTTCCCCTAGACCGGCTACGAAGCATTCGTCAGAGAAAGTTGTTTACCCACAAAACCTTTTAAACAAAGATCTTTGCCTAAAGAAGAACACACAATGCAGCCAGTGTGGTTCAAAGAAGACCCCAGAATGGAGGTCGGGCCCTACAGGGAGTAGAACCCTTTGCAACGCTTGTGGCCTCTTTTTTGCAAAGCTAACTAAAAAGTTGGGCCATGAAGATGCCAGTAGATACTTTCTAAACCTGAAGAAAGTTGGAAACGTTTTTGACCGTCGGATTGGGGCTCTACAATGTTGAACAAATCATGGAAAATATTTAAGAGTCTATTCTTGTCCCTTCGAATCGGGATTGATTGTTGTATAGTAATGCATTGCGAGTTCATCAAGCCATTTCTCTTCAATTATCATGCAATTCCTCATGTATTCTTTAGAAGTGAGAACCAACTCATGATATAAGACAAACTTCGGAGGCGGCTTTAAAGGGTACAACACAGATGATGGGTGAATAAATACGGGAAGTTTCCGTTTCAATTGAACGTAGCTCGATCCAAGCTTGGAAAGTCTAGCGACATTCGGGAAGAAGCCTGAAACCAATGCCTTCTGTATCCGTTTCAACTTCTCATCATAGTCCAACTTAGACAGGCTGTTTTCCTCTACATCGATGCCCACCCGTTTGCATAGCCTCTGTAATTGGGTCCGAACTTCCTTGGCCCTTTTAAGTGTACGATACTGAAGAAAATTCTCCTCTGCCCAAATATTTGAAAAGCCCGTATTTTCCCACTCGTTCCAGATGTTTAGAAGAGTAAGATGATCACCTAGGTCATGACGAAAAGCGTCCTTTTTCTTATCTGCCTGTTCTCTTTTGTCCTTTGGACGGAAAAAGAGCGAAGAAGACTCAGAAAGTAGTGCCATAACGGATAGGATTTCTGGAGTCACTTCGAAATCGGCACTTTTGAGGAGACATTTGCAGAACATAGGGTCCATTGGAAACTCGGCCATTTTCCTTCCAATATCTGTGATTTGACCTTTCATGTTGAGGGCGCCTAGTGCATAAAGTAACTCAAAGGATTTGATTAAGGTTTGTGACGAAGGAGGGTCCATGAAATCAAAATGCATTAAATCAGTGATACCCATCGACAAAAGCATGAGGATAATAGTGCTAAGATTTGTACGCTGGATCTCAGGAGTGGGATTTGCCTGCAACTCATTGTAAAAAGACCACTTAGTAAAGAGACGATAACACTTTCCTGGTCCCACTCTTCCTGCTCTACCTGCTCTTTGGTCTGCAGATGCTCTAGAGCATGGAACCACGACAAGACTTTCCATACCTGTAGTGGGGTTGAAAACATTCTCTTTCACATATCCCGGATCGATGACATACTTAATTCCATCAATTGTGATGGAAGTTTCAGCAATATTAGTGGCTAGAACAACTTTACGAGCATCCGGTGGAGTCGGCTCGAAAATCTGCTGCTGTTGTTTTGGCGGAAGATTAGCATAGATTGGGGCAATTATTAGCCTTTTTATCAGTGATCCCAACTTATCACAAGCTTCAACTAACGCCTCATTCATTGATTCAATCTCGTCCTGTCCGGTTAAGAAAACAAGAATGTCTCCAGAGGTCTCTTGAGTGGTATGAATCTGAAAGATAGTCGTTATAGCAGCTTGAATATAATTTGCTTCTGGGTTCTTAGTGTAGCATACATCAACAGGATATCTTCTGCCAGGAATCTTGAAGATTGGTGCATCATCAAAATACTCAGAGAATTTTGAAGCATTGATAGTGGCAGAAGCAATTATGAGTTTGAGATCGTTCCGCTCTTTGATGATGTCTTTGAGTAATCCCAAAACAATTTCAGTGGATACAGTGCGTTCGTGAGCTTCATCGATCATGAGAGCACTGTAGGATGTAAGCAAAGGATCAGTAAGGAATTCCCTTAGAAGCATACCATCCGTGAGATACTTGATATGCGTATTTTCAGAAGTACTCTCTTCAAAACGAATGCTGTAGCCGACTTTGTCTCCCAATTTGCAACCGACTTCATCAGCCACTCTGGCGGCCACGGATGTTGCTGCAACTCTTCTTGGCTGTGTACATCCAACTTTCTGTACCTGATCTTTATCGTTCTTTGTTTGCGTGTATCCGGCCTCGAATAAGTATTGCGGTAGCTGAGTAGTTTTACCGGAACCAGTCTCACCCACAACGATGAGTACCTGGTTCTCTTCGACCTTTTGAAGAAACTCCTGTCGAAGTTGAAACACCGGTAAAGACTCCCTAACTTCCTTCATCGACGAACGAGCAGAAGCATTGACCGAGACCGGGTCATCATCTGTATCATCCCCTTCTTCCTGCTCGTCTTCTTCAGCAAAGTCTATGAATTGCGAATCATCGAAGACGTACTCATACTGCTGATCCAGCTGAACTTGAATTTCATCTGGATTTGCGGTTTTGATTTCGGAAGCTTTTCGTAACTGGTCAAGTTCCCACTGGTTTTCAAAACGAAACTTCTTTTTTGTATCCACCACTTCTGTTCTTTCATCTCTTTGTTTTGCTGATAGTAGATCACGCTTCCGTTTTCTGTCGACATGAGATGTGGAGCCATCTGTTCCTGGAAGCTCATACTCATTCAATTGCTCAACGTCTTTCGTATTTCGAATGGATTCGATAAGCTCTTTCTTTTCTCGGTATTCCTGTGCTTCCCTAGCATTGAGGTCATTGCGAGACTCTAGACGTTCCAAGTCAGCCTCAAGTTCTGCAAGCTTAGATTCGAGACGTTTCTGAAGGTAGGCAGCTCTGGAAGACTTTCGAGCATCATCGACATCTATTGCCCCTATCTTCGAACCTTTCTGGGTATCTTTCTCGCTTTCAGCAATGGATTCTTCACTGCGGACATCGTCCAATGTCAGCTTGCGTTCATTGTCCTCTTCATCTTCCCAGAGGTCTTTTCTCCGTCGATGACCCGTTCCACTTATTCTTGACATGGATTATATCTTATCTGTATATTGTGTATGCTGCCTTGTTTACCTCAGGTTCACTAACACTATCTGGACTGTAGGAAGACAGCTGATGAGCATCGCGCTAGATAACCTCTAATCAACTTCTTCTGTCAGGCCCATCCGCATTTCCCATGAGTTCCCTGGTTAGTGGGAGACGGAGATCATCCCGAATTGCTCCTCATGACGAAACATCTTCATTCTTTCTGCCTAGTCCGATGTCCGCCGTTTCATCGGCTACTCCACAGGGGTCGCTGGATCATCCAACTCCGCTGTCACTTCACAGCAAATCACCTGGCGTTTCCACTTACATCCCTCCATGGACAGAGCCGTATATTATAGGTGTTGCAGGGTTCTCGGGGTCTGGAAAAACCAGTATTGCTCAGAAGGTCATCCTGGAGTTGAACCAACCTTGGACCGTGCTTTTGCTGTTTGACAACTTCTACAACCCATTATCCCTGAACAGAGAGAACAAGCATTTAATAACAATTTTGATTTCGATGAGCCTGGCTCCATTGACTTGGATCTTGTTGTTGAGACCATCAAATCGTTGAAACAAGGTAAGAAGACAGAGATTCCAGTGTACTCATTCACGCACCACAATAGGTCGGATAAAACGATCACCATCTACGGCGCCAATGTTATTATTATGGAGGGAATTTACGCTCTTTACGATAAGCGTTTACTCGACCTTATGGATATCAAGATTTTCGTTGACACCGATCTTGATGTGTGCTTGGCTCGTAGACTCACACGAGACATTTTGTATCGTGGAAGAGATCTTGCCGGTGCACTTAAGCAGTGGGAGGTTTTCGTGAAACCAAATGCCGTCTCGTCTGTTACGCCAACCATGCATAATGCTGATATTGTCATACCTCGAGGCCTTGAGAATACCACTGCCATAGAGCTCATGATTCAGCACATTCAAAAGAGATTAGCACTCAAGAGCACCTTGCATCTTCGTCGTCTAAAGGCACTCGGACTAGGTCCAAACTTTGATCTACAGAGTATCCAAAATTTGAAGATCCTCCCTTACAATAACCATACTGCGGGAATCTACCTGATTTTGTTCAATGCACAGACTGATCGTACTGATTTTATTTTCTATTTCGATCGCATAGCAAATCTCCTAATCGAGGTTGCAATTGAGCAGCTCACCGCCTACGAGGAAATTGATGTAAAATGCTGTAAAGGGTATTCATATAAAGGGTTGAAGCAGACTGAAGATATTGTTGCTGTGAGCATTATTCGTTCAGGAGACTGTTTCATGAACTCCATCAAGAAGACCTTTCCTTCAATCCCGATCGGAAAGCTTTTGATTCAAAGTGACTCGCTTACAGGCGAGCCACAATTGCATACCGAATCATTGCCCAAAGCCAAGACTGGTGATAGATTCTTCTTGTTTGATGCACAAATTATAAGCGGAGCTGCCGCAATCATGGCGATTCAAGTTCTAATTGACCACACTGTTAAGCAAGAAAACATTGTGCTTATTTGCTCTCTACTGACCGAAATCGGTATCAGGCGAATCTTCAATGTATTCCCTCAAGTCACAGTTGTGGTGGGACAGATAAGCAAGATGGAGGTGGCGGAGCTCGGCTGGGGCTGGAGCAGGCCGTTGAGGACCTGGAGGATGACGTTAGTGCCCAAGCATCACTCCAGAGCAACCTGGCTGAGAAGAGCAAAGAAATGACTAGTAAGGGTAGCAATGCATCAACACCGCGAAGCACGGTGGGCCCGTCATCGAGAAGTGTCAAGGCGCCTGAGTTTCGAGACACAGATTGGCTCTTCCGCACCAGATTTATAGATTCATTGTACTTCGGTACAGCATAGATAGCATTATCCTGCAAGCAAACTGGGTATGTTTCAGTTATTCTCTGAGGAGGTCGTAGTACTGGCAGTTCTGGGTAGCAGGAACTTGATAGCAACGGAGTTTCGCCTATGATGGTTCTTGAAGCTGCAAGATCTTGGTGACGACACTTGTGAAAGCCTCTCTGAGGACAGCTCTGAAAGCCTCTCTGACACTTCTTCGCCAAAAGTATTGAGGTCACAAATTGAAAATCTCCTTTGCGGAGAGTAAGTATCTGGTTTTGACTCTGGGGTAAAAGAGGTGGATTTTGTCAAAGGAGGCCTTTGATTGTCAAGTAAAAATCCCGACAAGGGTTTATTTGGAGGAGATTCAGGGGACTCAGAAGAGTCCACGTCCTCTATAGCTAACGAAAAGCGTCTTTCAGACATAGTAAGGAGTAGATGGTGGTTGCAAAAATCAAGGAGCAGTAGGTGAAAAACGAAGCAGATAAGCGACAGACTATTGGCAGCCCCCTGACCAATATATATATGTTCCCACAGAGAAGGATGAGTAGATACCGTAACCGGGGTGAAAAACTAACGAAACAAAAGAAACTAGGCTGATATCATTTGATCACGTTATCATATCTGGGGTTGCTTGTGTACAATGCAGAGGAGAAGGACGAGCGAGTGTCGGGGGAGAAATAAAGAAAGGGGCACACACCCATCATTCTCGAAGTCCGAAGAACCATCCACGGCATGAACAGTATATTGTAAGTTTTTCTTTGCTCTGGCGTTCACGTTTCCTGGCTTCTACTCTTCAGCAAACGATTGACGCCAACCGGTGGGTAGGGAGACACAAAAAGTCACCACAGCGTCAAGCTCCTGAATGAAAATCTGGGGTCGCATTTCGCAGCCATTCCTGGGGTGGTGGCCAGGCCTTCGTTACCGGTTGACAATTGGACGCGACGAGGGAGAAAAAGATACCTGGCGGGGAGACAACGAAAAGGCAGAATTATACATTTCACCAAGGGGCTCCCAAAGCCCTTAAAGTTGGTCCTTTCTTTCTGGCCCCCACACAAAAGTTGCCTAGCCCCTAATATAGTGTGTTACAGGTAAGGGTAAGTTATGGCCTGGCTTATGGGCTGATGTAAATGGTATGATGTCAAAGCAAAATGAGAGGTTTATAAAGGCAGAGCAAGGGAAGAGAAGAGTGGTGGAATTTCCAAAAAAAAAAATTCTCTCCATGTCCTACTGCCTTATCTTTTATAGATAGTGTGTCTGGCGGGGCAGGGAGCAACGTCACGATAGCACCCCTCACAGGAGGCCCTCACAGGAGGCTCCTGTTATCGAAAGCCAACTTCGAGTCACTCCCAAAAAAAGTCACCTCACACGAAGTGGCGCTTGCGGTATTCGAACCAGGGACAAGAGCCAGTGGGTTCAACAAACCTTTTTTTTTTGCCCAAGCCCAAGCCCAAGCATAAGCCCAAAGAACGCAGTCAAAAAAGTGCCGGAGTGACCCGGTGACCGGTGGGCCGATCAGAAGCGATCTATCACGGAACTACAGTTCCGCAATTTGTATTTTGCAACCACTCCCACCCCACTCACCCCGCCACTCAGATCCCACTTTTCAACGGTAGGGCCGATACTGATGCTTCCCACTTACCTTATCAGGAGCTTATTCCTTCTTATCGAGGCAAGTAGTATGCTGTTGATCGGACTTGCCGTAATGCTTCCCTGCTTCCCTCCACAAAATGGACTGCACTGACGCGAAAAATTACTGGAGTCATTAGTGCTCTTACATACTCTCCACTAGCAAAAAAAAAAAAAAAAAAAAGCTCAGCACAAGCTTCCGTTCTCCCATTCCGATCATTTAGCCGCTTTTGTCTACAATCATTAGATTCATTTCCGCATTGCTTTAAATACTCCTTCGTTTCCACCATGAAGCTCCATCATTTCGTTCGTCATTCCAAAATGTCTCCGCTGCTTATCTCTCGCAGATGCCAGTCTTCTTTCCTGCCAGCTCCTCCATTCACCATCAAGGACTTGAATGAGTCCACCCTCGAAGCAAAGTATGCTGTACGTGGTAAGATCCCTATTCGTGCCGACGAATTGAGGTCGGAAATCGATACCAATCCTTCCCACGGCTTGCCTTACGACCGTATCATCAGTGCCAACATTGGTAACCCTCAGCAATTGGACCAGAAGCCCTTGTCCTGGTACAGACAAGTCTTGTCGTTGATTCAGTACCCAACACTTATCAGCAAGATTGAAAAGTTGGAACCTTCTGTTCGTGAACACTTGTACCCATCTGACACTGTGGAGCGTGCCCGTAAGCTCCTAAAGTCCACCGGTTCTGTCGGTGCCTACTCCCATTCCCAAGGTGACGCTGGCATCCGTAGATCGGTTGCTAACTTCATTGAAAAGAGAGACGGTTATGCTGCTGACCCTACTGATATCTTCTTGACCGGTGGTGCTTCCGCTGCTGTTTCTTACTTGATCCAGGTTTTGTCCTCCAACGACAAGTCTGGTTTCTTGATCCCAATTCCTCAGTACCCATTGTATACCGCATCGATTGCCTTGAATAATGCTGTCCCAATTGGCTACCTCTTGAACGAAGAGAAGGAATGGTCTACCGACCCTAACGAGATTCGTGAATTGATTGCTGAAAACAAGGAAAAGGGTGTCACCATCAAGGCTTTGGTCGTTATCAACCCAGGTAACCCAACCGGTGCTATCTTGAAGGAACAAGATATTGTCGAGCTTATCAACATTGCTGCTGAACACGGTCTTGTCCTTATCGCTGATGAGGTTTACCAGGAGAACGTCTTCCACGGCGAGTTCGTTTCCGTCAAGAGGGTCTTGTCTAAGTTGCTCGAGAAGGATAATGAATTGTACAAGCACGTTCAGCTTGCTTCTTTGCATTCCACCTCCAAGGGTGTCAGTGGCGAGTGTGGCCAGCGTGGTGGCTACATGGAATTGGTTGGTTTCACCCGTGAGGTCCGTGACATTATCTTCAAATTAGCATCCATCAACCTTTGTTCTGTCGTGTCCGGTCAGGCCCTTGTGGAACTTATGATCAACCCACCAAAGCAGGGTGACCCATCTTATGAATTATACCACCACGAGACTCTGAGCATACACAAGGACCTTGAGAAGAGAGCCCTGCTGTTGTACGAGGCTTTTAGCAAGATGGCTGATGTTAGCTGTCAAAAGCCACAAGGTGCCATGTACCTTTTCCCACGCTTGAACTTTTCAAAGGAGAGCTACCCTTCTTTGTTCAAGAAGGCTGATGAGATGAACTTGACGATTGATGAACTTTATTGTACCGAATTATTGGAGAAGACTGGTATCTGTTGCGTTCCTGGTAACGGGTTTGGCCAGGCACCAGGCACTGCTCACTTGAGAACTACCTTCTTACCTCCAGGAACCGAATGGATTAGTAGCTGGGCTTCATTCCATGAAAAGTTCGTTGAACACTTCAAGCAGTGAAAAATTGTTGTATTTTAATAAATCTATTCAGTTTTGGGTTTCTCCTCTTGTACCTCTTGTACACCTGCCTCTTCGAATGTGCCAAAAGTATATGCAATTGCTATCGATATCCACGCAGGGAACCAGCCAAGGGCAACCACAAACCACGTCCAGCATTGCAATTCATCCCACAGTGTCAATAGACGTTGGGTCAAAGTGACAATACCAGCCTCCTTTTCACCATCATAGAAGTAACCCAAAAGAAGGATTGCCGTGATCGGGGAGGATACAAGAAGACATGCGAGAATTTTCGTCTTGAACGCGTTGCCCTTATTTTTGATTTGAGCTGATATCTGCGGTTGAATGAAGGTCAATGGCAAGGAGCATAAGCCAATGGTGAATGCAAGCGCAAAATGCACGATAAGCAAGGTGGTGATTAGCATTGCAATGAAATAAAGACTGAAAGCAATTAAGGAGTACGTCGTCACCTTGCTGAATCTCAGGGGTACAATCGCTCTAACGACCTGCTTCAATGATAAGAGAAAAGAAACCACAATTGCGACAATGATTATCAACCTTGATTGCAGGTATGGATCTGCAGCAGTCTCCACTAGGTGGGGAAGTGCAAATGCGAAGATCAAACAGACGAGCTCAATGGCTGTGAAGGTCATCAATAATGTTCCCATACCAATAAGATATTCTCCACCTGTAACACCATTCGCCAAGCAGCACAAGGAGCTCAAGGCAAATGCAACAGCCAAAAGGACAGCCGAAGGTAAGTATGTTCCGATAGAGACAAAATGCTTGGGTGACAAAAGAAGGTAGAAGAAAAACGACTGATGGAATTTTTCAAGCAAATTGTTGACCGCTCTGAAAGTGGAGTCTACAATTCTTCCGAATTGTGTGATATCAGGGCCACCAGTACCAACTGCACGGATAGTGACGGCCTGAATTTGCCATCCAGAAAAAGCTTCACATCCAAAGGTAGACTTGTGTAAGCCTGCCATTGCCAAGTGAAGGATTCCTCTAGCCAAGGTTCTCAAACGAGATCCGTAATCCCTTCTCGTAAGTTCTTCGCCAGGGGTCAGTTGAATTCCAACATGCATATTCTCATTTCTGGCGATTGTTGTAATGGTATTAATCAAATCCAAGTTCGGAAGTTGGCCATTGAGACCCTCGTAAATGAGTTGCAAGTGGTCAAAGTTATCACTATCTTTGGCATATTCTAGCACAATGGCAGCTTCAATAGAACCTGCTGTAAGATCCAAGGAGGTGTGGTAAGCTTCAACCCAAGACCTCAATGATGCATGTCCATCCCTTGGAAATACAAAGATGACATTCTTGGACCAGATCGACATCCTACCAAAGTAACGAGCCAAAGCTGGCGCCAAGGCGAGACCACCGATATTGTCCTCGTTGGTTGATGTGATATAAGGGGCAACAAGGACCACCGACTCTGTATTGTCACCACGAGGGGCATGCATAATAGCATAGAGTGTGGAGCTATTGGTTTTATCATCCTCAAAGTGTGCCACCTTGAGACCAAGATCCGTCAACCACGTCTCAAGCATCGGGTTAGATCTCGCTGACTCTTCGTAGTTCCATTTCTTGGTCTCAGATCTATAGCCTCTAACAATATTCCATTCACTTTCACGGAAGTAGGACGTGACTTGACCAGGCATCAACGCATTCTCTGAAATATACGTGTTTCTGAACTGGCCATCTTGAGGAAGCACAAGGAGCCAAGCGACACTGGCAAGTGCGAAGACAAATGATATAACTGGTAGTAGCTTCACAACCTTAGGGATTATTCCCAGTTTGTGGACCCTTCGAAGGAAAGACTCCGCCAATGCCATGGTTGTTGAAGTAGGTGTATAACTCTAACTATGGGAAACGTATAGATTCAGTCCAAGGTGCACGGGTTCAATAAACTTCAAACGTAAATAGGCCCTAAAACCAACAACTTTTGGTTGAAAGAGAGAATTGATGGCCTGATAGTGGCAATTAGGTTATCTTGATTTCTCAACGCTTTTCTAGGAAATTTCAGCGAGTGATGGTGCTCTTACTACATTGACTGGAGTAGTCTTCGCAACCGCGCATAGTCCAGTGTCACCATAACTAGCAGACTTAGTTAATTGAATAAATCGAAGGATGTGCATCAAAAGTCGATGAAAAACTCCATGAAGCCAACTTTATCATACTACAAGAAGCTTTATAAGAATCTCAATCGTCTTCCACTTGACGTGGGAAGCCTCAATCTAGCCAAATCGAAGGCTCGAGATGCCTTCAGAAATGGAAGGTCAATACCCAATGCACCAGTTGAAGATCCCAAATGGTACCACAAGGTGATGAAAACTACTGATGAAGTGTTAAAAGGTGACAACTTTCTGATTCATAAGGTTCTAGATCTATTATACAAGGACAGTGAGCCTCAACAGCCGTGGGTTAAGGAATTCATCAATACTAAATACAGTGCATTTAAACCTGTTTGGCCAACAGTTCATCTACTACACGAGTTTGGGCAAAAGAAGCATATTAGCCGGTATGATAAAGAACTAGCTAATTCGAGTCCTGAATTGAAAGGTTTCCTGCTTATGAATGAAATGAAGCTCTCGCTACCGCGAGGCGAAACTCCCATAAAGCCATTGCGGAAGATCCATTCCAAATCAAGCATTGAAGAAGTCCTTGAAAAGGTTAAACCCTTTTATCTGTTTGTTTTGAAGCATTCGGAAACCTTGCTAGACGTAAAGTTAAAGCCTTTAGAGGTACTCCACGAACCAACAAGTTATGGTCTACCGAAGAGCGTTGCATCTAGAGAACGAGATATCAGAACCAAGGTGTCTAGTGTTAAGGATATTATTCAACGCATTCGTCCTTTGACTAAAAAGCACATGTTTCATTTGGGTGAAGTAGCATCCGGTCGGTCTAATGATAGCACAATTTCAATTAATGAAAACTTCTTCCGTTATGCATCTCGCCAGCATGACAGGAACAAAGATATTTCTCCTTACGAAAAGAAATACATTCTCCACAAGCAATTGATCCCCAATGAACGCAACATTAGGTTCTTCTACAAGGAGTATGTTATTCGTCAATTTTTTGAGAATGACAAAGGTGATTACCAAATGAGCCCCTTTTATTTTTACGATTAATGACTATATCCTTATGATGGAATAGTTCCTTTTCGTCTTGTCAAAGATGCAGCCTGTAACACCGCTCGAAAGCGGATCTTTGGTTACTGCCATAATTGCAGGTTCCGGGATAGTTCCATCGCCGTCAAATGCCACCACCTGGTATATCTCTAAATCTAGATATTTCGCATCTGAGCCAATATCAGGCACCTTAAATAAGACTAACTCAGACAAATTGTCGGATTTTTTTAGAAGAACAAGAGCCCGGGACCCTGCTATAAGCAGATATGAGATTATGTCACTGGGGAAGTCAATTGTTGTACTTTTCTGTCCTGCTCCGCCAAAGCTATTGATTGTAAGCAGATTCAGATGGGATGTAGCGACGAGGATATTCTCATCCGCTAAAATTATTTGGCACTCACCAGGACTTGACAGCCTTGGAATTGTTCCAATGACTTTGAAGTTGGCTTTCTTTGCAATGTATTCTTGAATGCCCGGAAGAAGGGTCTGGTTGATCTCGGCTTTGAGGTCTGTAAGCTTCTTTATTAGTGAAACATCCTTATCTTCTGTGGTCATGATCACATCATTCTTTGAAGAATCTATTTCGAGAAGTGACATGAGTACAGATTGAGTCATATACTTATCGACATATTCGACCGTAGCAGTCGAACTGACTTCAATTTCAGGATGGGCTTTCAAGAACTCACTTTCTTCCTTTGAAAGGCGCTCGATAATTTCCACCTTAACGAAGTTGCAAAAGGTATTGAATGACTCTTGCTCAGTATTGAAGTCCCAGATGAACTCGTAGAAACTCTTCAATAACGTCTTACTCAACTCGACTGATGTTTCCAAAGTGGAGACAGTCATGCCCAATGAATCGTCGTAAATATTCTGAGCAGCAAGACAAAGCCCTCTCAAATCACTCAATATGATAATGATCTTTTCTATTGCAAGTATGACTTGCGCATAAGCGGTCTTTCTCGTGGCTTCATAGAGTTCGTTTCCCAACTTAGAGATTCTAAGAAGGCCACGTTCACCAAATTGATTGAGCCAGAAGTCTTTAAGGTGTGGTGGAACGACGCCCATCAACACAATCGCCATAAGAGTCTCAACGAGGTCATCTTCAGTGACCTCCACAGGGTTTTCTGATTCAGCGGAACCTTCAGCAATTGCATCTTTAAAATTAGAGAGATATCTATCAAAGACTGTTATGAATGCAGCAGCTTCCTTCTGCATCTCTGCAACCTGATCTGTAATGTGATTGAGCATTGATATTAGAAGCGACGAATACTTCAAGATGTCTAATACGTAGGAACGCTGTCTAGCTTCTGGGAAACCAAACTCCATCTTAAAGACCTCCAAGTCGCCGGACGATGTCTCTGCTAGTAGATACTGGTTGAAGAAGTCGTCCTTCACTTCGTGTCGTATGAACTTGCAGTTCTCTGGTAGTTCAATATCTGGTACAGCGAAGAGGTTGTTAAAAGTGGCAGTAAGGACAGAATTGGAGTTCACCACAAGAAGGTAATCGAGTAAGGAATCGTCCTCATTGGTGTTGGTGGCCGAAATTGACATTGATTGGGACTTGGAAGAGGCGTTTTGTAAGGAGATAACACCTCCAGCTCTCTCCGTATCGAAGAAGTTCACTTCGTGGCTAAGCTTCGGAAGATCTTTAAGAATATCTTGCTTGAACATATTAATAAATGGCATTGCTCTTTCGGATCCAATGGATATATCCAACTTGACTGAGACCCAGCTCATTAAGGTAATTGGTAATGACGTATTGGTTGCAAATTTGTTGACAAGATCTCCAGTGTTAGTGTCATAAATATTGATAAAGTGATCAGCACTGGAAACAGCGAAGAATCTGCCACTCAGATTCCATTGAAGGTCCAAGACTTGAGCTTTGTTGTTGATGGAGTATACTCTTTCACCATTGAACCTGAACATCCAAATAGAGGTCTTATTCATGGAGATTGCAAGAAGGTCCATTTTCGGACAGCAACTAAGGACCGTACCATCCGGTAGACCAAGAAGCTTTCCACTTTGAAGAACCTGAATGTGTGACATTAGAGTTTTCCATGCATGGATTAGAAGCCGTTGAGGATGATTTACTGCAACTACTACGAGTGCGACGCGGTAACAAAAATAGTACAGTTAAATATATATACACCATTGAATCTAAATACCTTAACCCAAATGATTAGATAAACGTAGAACAAGAAGGTATCAAAGATAAGCCCATTAGAATATAATCAGTAAAAAAAATTGGAAAAGCCAGTCATGAATCGTATAAGGTTTTGGAGTTGTTACTTGCGGCCACGAACACGCAAGGATAAGTTTCTACCTAGCAGACTGAACTCTTCTGAAGGGGTAGCAACCTTTCCTGGTAGCAAGTCATCGGCAGAAACAGCATGTTTTGCTTTTAGTAGTGAAAAGTCGCTGTCTGTGGGAGTCCTTGGAGAGGGTGCTGGAGAAGGCACACTCAATTCTTCCTTAGATTTCAGATCATTCACAGAGGAAGAAGACTTGAACAAGCTAATCAAACTTCTCCTTTTGCTGTTATTTGATTTCTTCTGTGAAAGCTGTGGTCTCTTGGAAGGTTCTTGGGTAGTTGGCAGGACGATCTGAGGCTTGGTGTTGAAGCCAAGCGAGTCGTCTGCTGGGGGAGTGAGGATCTCGCCACTTGCCGGCGTCACTTTCAGTTGTTTGTCGTTACCAGCGGGTTCCACATCAGCGTAGAGAGAGGCCACTTGGCTTGTAGAATGCCGGAGGTTGTCAGAAGAGATGACCTTATCGGATGACTGTTGTCTGGAAGTGAAATTTAAAGAAAATCTTTTGGAACGATTGGCAGGGAGGTGGTAGCTCTCGAGGAGACCGTTGAATTTTTGTGAAAGGGAAGATTTTCTCTTTGGGTTGCCCTCAGAGGCATTGGAGTAATTGCGCTGGGTATAACTGTTGTCGGAGTAGACCGTGGCAGGGGACACGGCATTACCTTCAGACGAGGAGATGGAGATGTTATCGATTTCCAACTCTTCAAGACCGCCCAAGATTGAGATGTAGCACAGGTACTTCTCAAGAAGCAGGTCGAAATGGAGAACCAAAAAGGTAAGCAAGTCTTGAAGGGTGCGCAAGTCAGCAACGTTGGTGGTGTTAAAAATGTATGGTTGGAAGATAATGGAGGAGTTTTCGACAGACATGCTGGTTGCCTCTTCATGTTGTGATAGTTGCTTAAGCATGTGGAGCAAGTACATGAAGAAGTTATTCTTAGACGTAAGGTTCTTGGTGACAAGAAGGTGAGCGATGGAGTCTAGGAGCACGTCTGCATCTCTGACGGTGGAGAAAGAGCACGATACACTTTCAGGAACGGACGATAGCGACAGGGAACCAAAGGAAGTGTTGGCACTTTTGTATGAGTCGATGCTGCAGTCAGAGCCAGCTCTGCGATGAGAGATGAACTGACGACGAAGAAGCACAAGCAGGTGTTGGGAAAAAAGGCCATTCATGGTAGCCAAGTAGTCACTAAGGTATTTCTTGATGATACCACAAACATCGTGAACGGAGGGTTTCTTTTCGTCATTGAGCCATGACTGGTAGTGTGAGTAATCGGACGTGACAGCCTTCATTCTGCGGACAGAACCGCTGACTCTGAAAATTCCCTTGACTAAACCATGGTCAAGAACAAAGTTGAAGCAGTCGTCAAGGATAGAAGGCACGCTGACCTCAAGCTTGTCGACTTCGACCACCGTGAAAGGCATCGATGGCGGTAGTGACATTGTGAGCAGAGGAGGGGCAGGGCACCGTTAGACGTTTTTCGTGGGAAAAAGGGTAATGGGAAGCGCGGAAGATAAAAAGACCCTTGGGTAGCGAAGGAAGAAGGAGGAGTAATAAGTTTGGGACAAGTGTATTTGAAGGGTTCAAACGGAAGAAAACCCTGAGCGGCTGTGGGAAACAGAGAAAGATATTTTGCAGCGGCAGGGCAGGCGTTTTTGTGCTAAGTGAAGAAGCAGCGATTTGAGGCAGCGTGGGTGCGCAAAATGCGGAGAGCCGAAATCTAGGTCGCTAAAAATGGAACAAAAATGCGACGCAAAAACGAGGTCCAGAGCGTCGATGGATGGTGACCTTGAGGAAGCGAACCAGGATGGAATGGGGGGAGGTGAAGCTATAAAAGCAGTGTTCTTTGAAGAAGAAGAAGAGTAGAAGGAAGAAAAAAAAACGATATCAATGCAGCACGGTTCGACGTTGGCCTGTGGTTTTTTTTTTTTTTTTTTTTTTTTGCAATTTACTCTTTGGGAAAATTCATTCGCCTGGCCAAAAAGTATACTTGTGTCTGTATGTATGTCACTCATGTAACAAACAAGAAAGAGAACAAGGCTCGTCTGCGAATGCGGATAATTCCCAGCCCAGCCCAGCCCAGCCCTTTTTTTTGTTCTCGCTCTGGGCCTCACAAAAAAAGCTTAACTCGTGTCGCATGCTGTATAAACTCTACAAAACCTGGCTGTCACTGTTCAGTCACCATACATAAACGTTAGGCTTCGAGACATGAATGGGTAGGTTTAGGCTGGGCGAGGCGGTGCCCAAAGGGGACAGTTCAACGCTTTCTACTTCTTCGGATACAAGGTCTAGTTGATGGAACCGTGGTTCAGTGCTGCCGCTGCTGCCGCCGCTGCTGGGTGCTGCCTGGTGGTGCTTTTTTTTTTTGTGCTTTTTTCGCGTTTTGGTCCAAAATGGTTAAAATCCACGTAGCGAATTGGCATGCCGCTGGTGCCAGTGAGGCTGGGCTAAACACAAAAAAAAAACTTGTCCTGTCCTGGCTAATCCTGGCGGCGAGGCTCATCCTTCAACCACACACACCACTGGATCTCCTCCGTATCCTTTACCAAGAATGAAGGATATACCTTCACCTGTTTGCCACCGCCCTTGTCCAGTTTCTCTTAACAACTAAAGGTCATTCGTTTTCTTCTTGGTGGGGAGTTACGTCAGTCACCGCCAGGGCCCAGCCCGTCGCTTCGCCACAGCTCACGGTAGCAACACTCGCCACAAAGTTAACCCACGCTGCTGGCTCACCTCACTGGCTGCCTGGGCCTTTTTTCCCTCCTTTGTGTGTGGTTTTTTAGCCCTTGTGCGACTTGAATGATTCATTTTCTGGACGTTGCGGGTACGCTTTTCACGCAGACCAATTGGCTGCGGGACCACTTGCACCTTTTGTCTTTGGGATATATCCGTTGCACAAGCGCTTATTTTGGCCAAACGAGGGAAAAGGAACCCAAAGCTTAACCTTCTTTACCTTGGGAATTCTTTTTCTTGACTGGCTCTCGCTAGACTTTGATGGTGTGCAGCAAACCCTTTTTGGGGGTATTGGTTGGGATACCCTTAAAATAGATATGCTGGCTGTGGTAGAAGCACGGGGGGATGGCGAGTCTACATGATGCTTCTCTACTACCCGTAATTTTTTTTCTTATCATCCGCCTTGTGTCTTCCACCTCGGTGTTCGCCTCGATCCGTATCTTGGCATTTTTTTGTCTACTTTTTTTTATGCCATGTCTGGCTCCATTTTTTTTTTCGTCCCTCTCCTACTCGCTCGCTCGCTCGCTGCTTCGAACGAGTTACACCCAGACACCACAACTTCTCTTCATCACCACTACTTACTTCTTTTCAAACATGGTCACGTGACCCCGCACTCACAAAATTTTCAACTGGCTCTCCCCTACAATAAGACCCTAACTTGCTATGTTGTCTAGATCCTTGATCGCCCGTTCGGGCCTCTCCATATGTCGTCTTTTCTCGACGACTACGCCGGCCCTTGCACCTCCTTCCAAAAAAGCCCGTGATAGAAAAGAAGAAAACAGAGCCAGCGCCAGAAGACTAATGAAAAGACGTGCTCAGCATAGAGCCCCAGCTTCCAAGCACCCACTATACATGGACATTCCCACCGCCATGCGCTACTTGCGTGCTGCTGAAGTGGGTAAGTCTCCTGGCAAAACCACCGTCACTGCCCACGTTTCCCTTGTCCCTTCAAAGTCATCTTTCCCTGTCCTGGGAAAGATCTTCTTCCCCAAAGCCATCAAAGACACACTGGCACTCGTTCTTGTAAATAATTCCGAAAAGCAGGAAGCTCTCAAAGAAATCCCTGGTGTTACAGTTGGAGGTTCTGATCTCATCAGCGAAATCAGAGACGGCGCTTTCAATTTAGCCAAAATCGACCAAGCCTACGCTGATCCAGATGTCGTGGGTGAGTTAAGACTGATTGCCAAAATTCTCGGTCCTAGAGGCTTGATGCCCCTGGAAAAGAGAGGTACTGTTGGCAAAGATATTCTCAAAACCGTGAAGGAGAACTTCGGTGCCTATTACTTCAAACAGGGTGGTGAAGAAATGGCCATTCCAATCGGACGTTGTGATTTTAGTGACGAGGAAATTATTCGTAACTTAAAGGCTGCTTCCGATGCCCTTCATGACAGCCAGGTTGGCCTTAAAGATCCCGTGATGATTGGTCGCTGTCACCTTAGTACCACCCTCGGGCCTGCCATTGTGGTTGATTTTAGTCAATGATCGAGCAAGTAAATTACCGCTAGACACCAGTAATCTGCTCGTTTAATGATGTAACATTTTTTTTCCGGAGCAACTGATTGTGCACCTCCCCATTCCATTACTGCAATCTCCTATTGCAAAATGACATCCAGCATGTACATAGAATAGCATTCTAATACTCCACTGTAGACACATTTATTTGCTAAGATCTACCTTGCAGTTGCTAGTTCGAATTCTCGCAATCACAATAGTGTTCCCCTGGCGCCACGCCAATCCAGGGTCCAAATGCTTGCTTTTGCAGCCATCCCTCAACGGTTTCTGCTGTTCGAGACGTTGCGTCAGCCAGCGCACAAACGCTTTTTTTATACAGCCTTTCCTATGCAAGTGCACTTAGTGGATCGTTCGCGCGTCGAACCGACTACGAACAACCAGCCCATAACCGACCTAAAATGGTAATATTTGGCCTTCTTAGACCTCTACCAACCCTTCTTAACCCTGCCATAAACTTATTCTACAACTTTTTTCCTTGTGTTGTGTCACAAAACCACAGTTTGATAAGGGTCCTCGACGACGTAACCCCGAGGATACACTTCCTCCTGCACGCACTGCTTGCAAGCCCACAATCTCTTTCAAACCGCATCTCCTAGGTCCTTCTTCTACTGACCCCAGAGTCTTTTGCCTTTTCCACTTACCGGCTTATACTGACTGCCTTTTTGTACAACTTTTACCTATTATTGTTATTGTGACTTCTTCCTTTGTCTTTATACAGCCATCCATATCATCTTCATCCCCCGCATCTTTATCCTTGTCGTCATCAAACAGCCAGCCTACTTACCTTCCGTTCAGCTCATGAGCCTGATCGTGTGATGAAGCTGCCTGTCCGCAATTTCCAGCCATCCAGTCCCTCGCCACTTTCGTCTGGTGATCCTCCACCAGCTGCTCTGCTTTTGCAGCCTCCTCCACCGACCACCCTGGTCCATGCTAAAGATAGCGTTCCATCAAACTTACTAGAGAAGCTTCTGACGTTCCCCTTGTTCAAAGATGCTCCACCGCTGTTCCATCATAAGGTTGCTTCTAAGCTTAAACTAGTCCAATACACTCCCCAAGAATATGTTATAAAAGAGGGTGACCCTGCTTTGTCCATGTACTGGATTCTTAAAGGTACTGTCAGCGTCACTTCTCCTGATGGTGACTCGGTGTACGCTGAGTTGAACCCGGGTGCTTTCTTTGGTGAAATCGGTATCCTCTTCAACCGACCACGTACTGCCACTGTTGTTGCTCGTTCTCGTGTGCTTTTGGGTGTGTTAACAGCTGATGCTCTCAACACGGTCTTGCGTTCCTACCCCTTGATCGAACGTCGTATTCGTGATGAGGCTCAAGAGCGTCTAGCTATGCAAGACAAGAAGAATAAGGCTGACATTCCGATTCTCAGGCCAAATAACTCCCCAGCACCCGACAGTTGGCCAAACCAAGTAACGTCTACATCCACAGCGCCTACTCTACTGGTATCCAATCCTCTGCCGCTATCGCAAATTGTGACTGCATCACGTCGTGTTTCCATTTCGTCTCCACTTGTTATGTCCCTAGATAACGTCGATCAAACGATATCAATCCAAGATTTTATCAAAACAGTCCCCATCTTTGCAAACCTACCGCCTGACCTCATACACCGCCTTGCACTCGGTGCTGACCCGCTAAACTTCAAATCCTACGAGTTCATATTCCGTAAAGGAGATCTTGGCTCTGACATTTATTTTGTTGTTGACGGTGAAGTTGAGGTCATCGATGATGGTGAAAATAAGGATAAGTCAGAGAGAATCTTAGCACGTCTCAAGAAAGGCGCCTATTTTGGGGAAATGTCATTTTTAGAACTTGCTCAAAATGGCAAGATCGTTAAACGAAGCGCTTCCATCAGAACAGTCACTTCAGTTGAGCTCATCGTGATTCGATCGCATCAATTAGAGAGAATATGCTCCAAGTACTCGCATTTTGTTGACGAAATAAGAAAGACTGTCTTTGAGAGAAAGTTGATGAATCAAACACAAAACATTGGGGTAGGGCTGGCTCTGCCCATTGTTATGCCTGAAAGAAGACGCAGCATTGCAGTGGAGACTGTTAATCTGAGAGCTTCTCTGAACCTCTCGCTCGCAAACAACCGTCAGCTTTTATCTCCCGAACCATCATTATTCAACCCCAACTGGGGTGGATTTTCTGCGTTCGATTCGTCGCACACGAAAACTTCAAGGTCCGTCTCTCCTGCTTCCTCGATCGACCCTGATGCCGTGCAAGCGAAGACGCCTACATCGCTCACGGTCGATTCTTGTGAGGGGATTGGGCGGAAACGAAGGTCAGTTTGCAGAAGTGTTTCTCCTCTGAGGCAACTACCGGAGGGACCTCTTGATCTCAATGTCCCCCCAGCAAAGCTTTTCGATCAAGTGAACAGCTTTCCTTCTAGCAGAAGGCCTTCATTTCAGTACATGCCCCATAGCAAGAGAATGAAGCTTGCGAGTTTGGCGGGCCGTCGTCGGTCTTCGGTTCTTGTTAGCCCAGGCTCCATGCCAGACAAGATTCTACTAAAGGTTTTCGAGTTTCTTGACTTACCAGTTCTTATGAAATTGAGAATCGTAAGCCGTCGTTGGCGTCAGCTACTATACATGGCCCCCAATATCTGTCAGCGGTTAGACCTAACTCCCTGGAATACAACGATTACCGATGATGCGCTAATAGCCATAACTGACTTTGTTGGTTCACGTACACAGTTCATTGATATCTCCAATTGTTTTCATATCACGGACGAAGGCTTTAGCTATATGGTGAACGAAATTGGTATGGCCGGTAATCTTAAACTGATAAGAATGATGTCTACATGGGAAGTTAGTGCAATGGCTATCATGGATTTGGCTTCCCCGTCTGTTGGCAGCCAACTAGAGGAAATTGATCTCTCCAACTGTCGAAAAGTAAATGACAACGTCGTTCAGAGATTGATAGGGTGGTCTGATGAAACTCGAAGAGATCCGTCCTTTGGCGATCAACATAATCAGATGGGCTCAAAGATCCTAAAGCGCCTCAGTCTCAGTTATTGCAAGGCTCTCACTGATGACGTGATGCATCATATTGCAAGCAATGCCAATGAAACTCTCGAATCTTTGGCCCTCACACGCTGCACTACGATCACCGATATGGGCTTTCAGTATTGGACCTACAGGACATTCCCCAATTTAAAACGGCTCTCGCTCAAAGATTGCACCTTCTTGACCGATAAGTCAATTATTTCGGTTGCCAACGCAGCCCCACACTTGGAATCTCTAGATCTTAGCTTTTGCTGTGCTCTTCTGGACACTGCTGTTGAAGTATTGTGCCTAGGGTGTCAGAATTTACAGTCTTTGGATCTTTCATTCTGTGGATCAGCTGTTAGTGATTCCTCATTAGTCGCAATTTCTTTACATTTACGAAACCTCAAGAGATTACTGGTCAAAGGCTGTATCAGAGTCACAAGAGCCGGAGTCGATGCCCTACTCAGTGGGTTCTCGCCACTAACTTACATCAACGTTAGTCAATGTCGAAATGCTCATGTCTATCCAGGTAACATGCCGGCTCAAACGCTTCAAATCAACCCATCAACAAAATCTGCATTCATAACAGCAGGTCCAGCTAAAGACATTATTGAAATTGTCATTTAATCTAGTCGCTCGCTACAAACGCTCCAAAATAATGGACATTACATTCGCTTCCAAATATGACGACTTTTTTCTGTATCTTTCATGGTATCTACATTCTGGTTAAATAATTGTGTCATAGTGTCAATATTATTGTAATATCAAAACATCTATCGTTTCCTTCTGCCCTTGCTCTTATCTTCAAAGTCAATGAATGAAATTGGAACACCTTTGTTTTTGAAATACTCCACGATAGTTGGTCCATGGGGACCTTGCACCATCACTTCGGTCAAATTAGGGTTATGGACACTATGACCGACCGAGGTTGATCCAGAACATTTGTTCTTAAGGTCTTCTGCTAGAGTAGCTGGTTTTATAAAAAACTTTTCAAAATCAACCACAGTGGTGACTTTTTTCCTGCCGAGGACCGTACTAGTCAAGATCTTGATCTTTGGTGGCAGGCCCTTATGAACTTGCTTAGGCAGAATAGTTGTTTCACCAGGCTTGAGAATTGTATAATGAGGAGAATGGTTAGAAGTGAATGGTGCAATAATTTTATCTCTTGTAACCTTCTCATCTTTGATTCCAGTGGCAGCTTTGAGATGTTCATCCACACTGATAAACTTCGGTTTAGCTTTGTCGACCAAAGATGCCGCATTGATGTACTCGTTCACAATGTCTTTTAATTGCACTTGAGTGTACAATTTCTGAAAGTCCTTGTCGACCTTATTGTAGACCATTCTTGTTTTGCTAGTTGGTTTGTAAAGCGAAACAACCGATAACTTTTTATCGAGGTCCTTCTTGCTAGGTGTTGTCCCTGAGCCTTTATTTGAATCATTCGTTTTATGCGTGACAAAGTTGGCTAGCGTTTCAGGTGGTACCGTTATAGCTACGACACTAACATCGTCGCCTTTGCCCTTGAGCAGCAAATATTTCTGCTTCTCTAATGATTTGAGAAATTTGGCACTTTTCTTCCATGATGTCTTCTTCACATTGCAATATTTGGAGTCCATTTTGGGCAAATTCTTCAAAATGTATTGTCCCATAAAATTTGATGCAGAGATTGGAAGTTCAATCTTTGGGTTGAGTTTTACCAGCTGAATGAACGAACGGTTGAAGAAGTTATCGATATCTTCAACCAGCAATTCAGAGAGAGTTTCTGATACTCCTTCGACGGAATCTTGCTCTTCTGTCTGAGACGCATTTTCGTCTTCGGCTACCTGGGAAGTTGCTTCAATGTTGTCAGCGTCATTACCCCCATTATCACTTGTTCCAGTCTCCTCCGGAACATCTTCAGCATCTTCATGGTGATCTTCAGATGTCGCTGCTTCTTCTCCCTCCTCATCTTCTTCTTCTTCTTCTTCATCCTCATCCTCCCCGTATAAGGCTTTGAGCGTCTTGTTAAGATTATCGTACGCTGAAGGCAGGTAAGGCTCTACAGAAGTAGGCACCTCGACATCATTATCGTAAAGCTTCATGAGCTCATCATCAATGACATGGATAATTGTAACAGCAGTTCCCTGACGTCCAACCACATTATCAAATTGAGTCAAGTTCAAAGAGCAATGTCCAATAGCTTTGACAACAGTGGGGGTCTGATAGCTAGCAATTCCTACCAAGGCACCTCTAGTAGCCCTTGGGTCAAATGGTGGGATACTTCCTGGTAACATAAGATTTGCATTGGTAGATAATTTCTCGATAACATGGTTGTTCGTTAGAATTATAGGAAGAATGCCTCCTACCTGCCAAAGGGTATAGATTGACGGATATAATGGAGAATCCCTGGTCTTAAACCACACAGGTTTTTCGTCAGTGTCATAATAAATAGTACCCTTATGGCCTTGGATGCTTTGGTAGGTTGCTTGTTTGATGACTGAAGGAACGATCTTGAGTTCAATCTCTTTAGCCAATTCCTCTTTATTGATGCCATATTCTTTGCATACCGTCCCTAGAAGACCACGTCTTTCGGAAGACTTGATATTAGACGACGGTTTGGGATTTGGTTGCTTCTTAAACATAGTTGGCTAAGAAGAGAACTTTATAGTAGTCTCTCAGATCAGTGCGCCATCTTGGAAATATTCGCGTTCAAGTTGCAAAATTGACATTTCCACGAAATATACAAATGATGTACTTAATGAAAAATAAAATTTCAAATTAATCATATCAGGTGAAGAGAGTTCCAGATTTCAATAATCAAATAAGATAATTGCTTTCATTGAAAGCCACCATAGATTCTCCCAGTCTACAACACCTTGACCTGTGGGGTCGCTGAATGCCAGTCGCAAAACTATAGTACGTAATGCTAACTTCGCGCTTGGAAACCAGGTACTATCAACAGCATGAAGACAACGCACGAGTCTGAACCTACCAAATGGTCTCGAAGATCTGTGGTGTGGATGGTATTTGCATTCGTGCTCTTTCTTGGAGCACCTATGTTCATATATACCACGAGTACATACCGTGCTGACTTGCCAGTTGAAGACTTGTCAGAGAAGAGTGCCAGCTTCTCGGATGCCATTCAAATCAGGGTACCCGTGTATTTGAGATCGGAGAACGATCTCGATATTCCTACTCTTCAGGAAAAGGTCAACAATGAACTACAGAGCAAATGGAACGTCGAAAACAATTGGGGCATCGAGTTAATATCATCAAACACCCAGTCCCCGGACCCATTCGACAATTACGTCGTGGATATCATCTTCGATGGTAAAGCAGATCCTGTTGTTTCACCAAACTCGAAGTCTCTGACAATCCATGTCAACTGTAATGATTGTGTCATCAAGGAGTTGATTAAATTGTTTGATATCGTTTTCGAGGACGAGGTTAAGGCTATCTTGAGCGTCATCAACAATGTCGAAAAACAAAGCAAACACAACGAGATTTCCGTTCCACATGCTTCAACATACAACATTGTTTTTAATCTTTTTGTGGAAAACGGTATTTCGGTGGATTGGGAGATAGACGAGGCTGTATCGACTATGCAGCCAATCTTTGATGTGTTGAGACATTATACCAATTTCAAGGTTAGCTCGCAAATCCAATACTACACGAAGCTCCACACCCCTCCTGTTTTTGATAATGAGACCAATCGATACATTGTTCCAACAAAGGACTTGTCCACTTTCATCAACTACGGGGATTGGAACTTGATCACTCATGATATATATCCAACTATTAACTTCATTGTTTTCTTCCCGGCTAGCAATCAAAAGGGCCAGCCATTGATATTGGAGCATTCGAAAACAAACTCTTTCATCGTTCCTCAATGGGGTGGCGTGTATATCTACAACGCTCCAATGCCTGTTTTAGGAGACTACACTTACACTCTCCAGAAAGAACAGTGGTCAAGAATCTTTGACACATTTGCATCCCAGCTTCTTGAACTTATCGGTATACCTAAACTTCCGAAGAGTCTTCCTATGAGAATAGACTCATTCAACAGGATCATGGGAGTTAAGAACCTCAAGCATTCACTCGAGAATCTCAAGTCATTGGTCACATTATCTGACTCATTGGATGAAATCTCAATTCCGGAATTGACACGCGCTCACATGGTTGATAGTTTGCATAATTACGGCGAAGCATTGAAAGGCCTTCAAGATGGCGATTTTGCCTCCGCCGTTCGCTTCTCCTCCAAGGGCTTAGAGGATTCAGACAAGGCATTCTTTGAGAAGGAAATGGTCCAACAGGCATACTTCCCTAGTGAACATAAGCTTGCAGTCTTTCTCCCGTTGCTAGGTCCTCTCGGAGCCATCGTTGTCTTCGGCTTGTTAGGCGTAGTGAAGGAGCAGCTTAAGGAGAGGAAACAAAAGGCAAAGGAATTGCAGGAGAAGAAGGATACGTAAATAAATAATCTATAAATATTGGGCTATCAAGAATACAGAAATTCGTTACCGCCTAGTAACAGGCCCTTCGAGGAGAGATCATCAATATACTCTTTCCACAAGGGGTCGTTACTCAAACATTTAGCGTCGCCGATGATAATCAAACCGTACCTTGCTCTAGTTAATGCGACATTGAGTCTTCTTTCATCTTTCAAGAAACCCACTTTGTTTTCGGAATTGGAACGAACGCATGACATAATCATGAAGTCTTTCTCTCTGCCTTGGAAAGCGTCAATAGACGCGATCATTATATCCGAAACAGTATGAATAGTAAGTGGCTTCGACTCATTGTAGAAATCATCGCGGTCCACATCTTCGTGAATGATATCCTTATCCGGATTGATGAGATCGTTTTTCACTAAGGTCGAAGAAATCAAATCTCTTTGTCCCCTGTATGGTGTTATTACACCGATGTCAGATTTCTTCACTCCTTTGTCGAAAATGAGCGTCATCAACACCTTCTCGAGATACTTGATTTCTCCATCGTTGGCATATGTCATACCTCCATCACTTTTGAACCGAGTGCGGACAATCTTCTCAGCCTTCTTTCCTTCGGTGTCCCAAAATGTAACTGGGTTACTCGGAATGCCATCTTTAACTCTATCCTCAGCGGTGATACCATCTTTAAGAAGATTGTTATAAAATTTGTGTCTGGGAAACTCACTGATAGCAGGATGCATTCTATACTGGGTGTCAAGCATGTGTGGCGTCTTGTAAGTACCGTTTCGAAGGATTCTTTCGAATAAAGACAACGAAAGATTAGGAACATCAGAGAAACTGCTCAATTGCTTGTGATCACCAACAAAAACGAATTTCTCAACACCGTTCATGGAAAGTGGGATAAGTGTTGTTGGTTCTGATGATTGTGTCGCTTCATCCATAATCACGACAGGGATCTTCGAAAGCGCTTTCAACTGTAGGCCACCTGCCGTGACGGTGGTTGTCAATATGACCTTACTCAGTCCAATGACCATATTCGAGTAGTCTATAATTGCTGACATGAGCTTCTGGTATTGACTTTTGCTGATCTTTTCACCTGATCTTCTTAAGTTCCTAAGAGATTCTTGGAGATGCGGAGGTAAACCGTCAAAGACCTTGTGATGCAAGCAAATGGATGCTAATGGATGTTCCCTGTTATATTCGATTTCCTTTTGCAATGAAGTAATTCTCAATATGGACTTTCCATGCTTGGGCAAAAGCTTCTCAGCAATGTTATCGATAGCAATATTTGAAGCGGCAACAACCAAGATAGGCGATGTGTTCATCTTCTCCAACAACTGCAAAATAATCTCATGAATCGTAGAGGTCTTACCAGTGCCCGGGGACCCTGCAAAACAGTAATCGAGTTATTAAGCACAGATTGTAAGCCCACCTTCTGTGATTCATTGAAAGTTGACTTGGTTAACTGTAAGTAGTTTTTGAAGTTGAGCTGCTTGACTTCCTTGTTGCCCAATAACAAATCCTTGAACTTTGGGTTCAGAAGATTTTGCATAGCGAAGAATACTCGACCGACCGGAACAGAAACTGGAAGAAGCTTAAGGTGCTTTACATCCACTGTTCTCGGAAGAGGCATGGTGTTCCATGGATACAACTCGACAGCTATCTCGCATATTTGAGGACCGGTAGGTTTTGGGCCTCTCAGCTTTCCCTTTTTGCCATGTCCTTTACCAGAAGATTGGTTCTTTGCGCTGAAAGTATCGACCATGGCGATTCTACCGTACCACGGAATCCTGTCATCCAAAACGAGAATAATTCCTTGATCTTGAGAGAACGGAGAACTCTTCACTGATTGCATATTCTTCGTGATATACCGATCTAGTATTTCGGGCGTGAGAAGAATCTGGATCTTGTACTGCTTGTGCTTGAGATTATTCTCAGAGTACCATTCCAAAATGAACTCACCAGGCTGCAACATAGAAGTGTTATTGTTGGAAAGCAGGATCTTTTCCTCTAAGAACAAGTTGTAACACATTTCGTTGAAATAGGACGTCAAGTCAGGGTACAGAAGAGGGGGCTCGGAAGCTGGCGTGAACTGTGAGATACCAGGAGGAAGCACCAATGGAGTTGTGGGTTTTGGTACCTTGATACTCAGATTATCAGACGAGGTATCTCCATTCTTAACGCGTTGCTTCAGACCGCCATTAGAAGCGTTACTAGAGCCACTGTTGGGGGCACCCTTTGATGGCACTGCGGGCAGAGCTGACTTCTTATTCCCCTTCTGTGCTTTGGGTTCGCTAGGACCTGGAGACTTTAATTTATCACTTTTACCGGTGGGTATAGGGCTCTTGGATTGCAGTTTCTTTGAGGCTTTCTTGGGATCGGCTGAACCATTTTGACTCTTCAGTGCGGGCTCTGAAGATTTCCCACTTTTATCACCATTCTTCTTTGGCCCTTTGACTGTTGAAGATGAATTGTAAGCCTTTTTAGAATGGTCTTTTCCATGGGAGGGTTTGGGAGTGACGGAACGAGACTGGATTGGGGTTGTATCAAGGGAACCCACTGCCTTCACGGTCTTACCCAGTTGAAACTGAGCCTTGGTAGCCATCTTGGCCTCGTAGTGAGCCTTTCTCTGTTCGGCATTTGGATCGACCTTTTTCGGTCTTCTTCTTTCTTTGCCTGTTTTTCTGGCGCCTTTACGCCCGCCCTTCTTTGAATTAGCATTAGACTTGGGGACATGTTCAGTGATACCAAGTAAAGTTCGCAAGAATGAATCGCTTTTCTCACTAACATAGTCATGGGCATTAGGATCAACATTATTATCAGCTTTAAAACAGGCCCGACAGTGAATGAGTTGCCCTTTGCCAGTGTCAGCGACATAAAGATCCTTTTCCAGATGGCAATTCATGCATTGTATATCTCTAAACTTGTAGTACTGAGGCAATTTCAAAAATAAGGAACCATTTGATAGGGAGTACGACGCCAGCTCCTCATCATTACCTTCTTTCTCTGAACAATCGTTGCATAGAAGACTAATATCAGAAAGGCCGTACCTGATCATCTTCAAGAGATGGATGTTGGAATCGCCACATTCTTCGCACTGTATCGTTTCTTCCAACAGATCATACTTGACAGTCTTGTGTCTAGTAGAAGATAGATGTTTACCAATCTCCTCCAGGCCTTGAACCTGACATGTTTGGCATGTATATGTGGGCATTAGTGATGACTGGGATTGATGCCTAGCTCAGTGTCATCGATGCACCGCATGCCATCAGTACAGGAAAAACGTCTAGCGAGTGGGTCCCTCTTGGCCACTTAGGCCGCGCAAGAAAGTAACCAGAAGCTAGAGAAGGTAAGTGGCTGCAAAATGAAATTCTCGAAGAGGGGATTCAAAGGAAGCTGATCCAAGACAAACAAGATCATCCGTATAGTTTCTTCTTTTGCTGCCCGAGAACCCCTGAAGATCAAATAGAAATAAGGGATCACCGGTATTCAGCTATGGATGCAACGGCAGAGCACAGAAGCTAAGACTACCAAGACTCCGCATAGTTACGACAAGAAACAACCAAGTCTAGAACAGCATACCGTTTTTCAAATATCTCATATTTTACCCTCGGCTCTAGTCCGGAGTTGCAACCTCAAGCGGTAGCCATGTTCCATTTAGACGAGCCGCTCTACCATGCATTAGCACTAGACGAGCCCTTGCCTTAGTGAACCAAGACAAAGAGGGTCCAACAATGGCATGCAAAAAAACAAGCTTTTCCTGATTTGTATTAAATCGGTATGAAGAAACCCCAAGGCTGTACGGCCCCCAACAAGCCGCAAACGGGATCTGGACCAACCCAAGGCTTATCCATGTCCGCAGCATTACCAAACTGCCTGTCGCAGTAAATTTTGCAACCTTCCGCGATTAACAAAGCACATCAAGGGTTCAGTATGGACAAGAAATTGCAGAGAGACATACATGAGAGGTTTTCTGTTGATGCAAACTTGAAAGGAGCGTACATGTACGTTTGGTTTCTAGATTTTTTTTTTTTTTCTGTCGTCTACGTTGGTGTTTCATCTTGGCTCTTCGTCTCGTGCCATGTACTCTATCTCGTATGTAATGCCCATTGGTTAAGTAGTCGCGCTTTACGTCGAACGACCGTTTTGCAACCGAGCAATGGTCAAGTTGGGTGCCAAGGGCCGAGCTTTTTTTTAACCACCGAGAGCGCACCGAGGATGCTCAGGGGCTTACATTTGGGAAAGGTTATTCTTCCAGGTTATTTTTAACGTTTGAAAAATTTTTTTTTTAGGCCCAGGGCTTTTATTCATTTCCTGGTCTTCTCTCTGTAGTTTAATGCAGAACTCCTGTCTCGACATAGAATTACACTCCCTTTTCAGGAACGCGTCCTGTGTGGCTACGCGAAGGAATGTTTCTTCGATCTTAGGCTTTTTACCCGAGTGACAAAAACCACTACCTTAGACACCATCACATCGCTGACCATTCCAATTTTTCAAGATAACCATGCAGCAGCCACATTACTCGGTCTCGCTGAGTGTCTACTCGCCGGTAGAAAGTGAACGCCGTTCGACTTTTTTCACTAACGATCCTGTGATTGAAGAGGAGAACGAGGACGAGCACGAGTACGACCAGTCTTCCGAACTCTTTGGCTCCGATTATAACGAGGATGGTTCTCAAAGCTCAACTCATTCCAAGAACAACAATGGCAATGGAATTCTACCAGAGACTTCAAGTCAGACGTTCAGATCTTACTACACAGCTACCAATGGTAGTGAACCTAGTTTCTCCTCAATTAACAACTCCTTGTTGAGGCAAGACTCCAATGACCAATCTGAACAAGATGTGAATGGCTTGATTGACCCAGACGAGACTCCTCGTCTTAATACTGAAATGCATGGCACTAATGATTCCATCTTCGACAAAACCCCAGTCTTCAATACCGCTGGCGTCTTTGATAATCAGCAAGAATCTAGCACCTCAAACGGGGTATCCAAAAGCTCCTCCCATGTCGAACTACCCCAAAAGTTCAAGAGACTCTCTGTTACCTTGCTCCAAACTGGCTCGCATGTTTCTCGAGAATCTCACATCTTCCACAATAACTTCAGCTCCAACGCCCACAAGGCTCAGGCCCAAAACCAGCATCGTACAAGCAGAACAAGTTTGCTTTACAAGAAAATCCACGAAAAGAATGATACACCAACTCCACCTGCTGTCGTCAATGACGAAGACACATCGGTGCTTAGCACGTCATCTAACCTATCGAGTGCTCCTATGCGCCATGACGTTCTGGTTGACCCAGATAACAGCCAGGATGATGTACCTCCAAGGGGCGACTTGCAGACTAAATTTACAAAGCCAGCCGGCGGATTAAATATAGTTTACGGAGAAAACGGCGAGAACAGCTCTGCAAACAATTCAGGTGTCGATGTTCTGCTGGATAGAATTGACCCTTCGAGATGGTCAGTTGCCTCTAGCACTACTGAGGATGAAGATATGTCTTCTCTTTTTATTCGTGCCTTGCACTCATTTGACGCTACCCAGTCCCAACTTGAGTCTGAGAACTCTGTCTGTTTGTCGTTTGAAAAGAATGATATTGCATTTGTCCACACCATTGATGACTCTGGTTGGGGCGAAGTGATCTTGATTGAGACATTAGAGAGAGGTTGGGTCCCTATGAATTACTTTGCCATGGCGATAACGTCCCTGGAAGCCAATCAGTCCGAAGAAGTGGATTCTGATGAAATTAAGTTCTCGCACTTCATGTTCCCATTGCTTAATGCATGCGGTCGTTTTCTTTCCAACCCGCTTTCTAGGGATGGCCCAAAGGGTAAGACCTTTTCAAACAAACATTTGAATGATATCAAAGACGGTGTTCGTTGTTTGTTAGATGAGACCGACTGTCTTTCAAGATCAAGTGAAATTATTGTCAAGAAACCAGTTGTTCGTAAGGCAAGAAAAGCTTTTATGTACGACTGGTGGGAGCTTATGAAGAAGGCCGCCGAGTACAAAGGCACAACGAACTTTGAAAAGGTTGAAATTCTCACGCTTTTTGTTCTACTGGTTATAAGACGTGGTGTATACTTCTTTGACGTTTGGCTCACGGAAAGTAAGGACATTCTTCAGAAAGAAGCCGAAAAGAGACTTCGTACTGATATGAACACTTATCCACTACTTCATACGCCTCCACTCGCCAAGCAGAGAGTCACCGAAATCAAGGGTATCTTGTATTCATACCTATCACTCATAATGGGTAGGTTGGACTTGATTGAGCATAATCCACAGGGCTGTGAATTATTAGAGAAGATATCATGTCACATCCTTCTCTTACTTAGCGAGCTTCTTTTCATTTCCAAAACAGGGCTCGAGTATACGTCAAGTAAATCAATTGAGCTTGATGCATCAATGGACGCGTTTATGTCTTTCGGAGACCAACTTGTCACTTGTGTGAAGGTGCTTATCAACAAGACAGTCGGCGAGGACAAACAATCTCGTGTTTTCAACGGTGAATCTTCGCAGGATAACCAAGATTATACCTTCACTGAAGAAGGTGTTCGCTTGAGACAAGTTGCGGCCAGAACAATTAAGGCTATTAACAGCAGTGTTCGCTCAATCAATGAATTGTTTGATAACATTGGCGATTTCAAATTGAGCCTGGAAAGATCATATCCTGACTATCTCAAGATGAGAATCGATCCTGCTGATTTCATCCGTCAATGCTCTGTCGGTATGGTTCAGTCGCATTCGCTTAAAAATAAGGATTTGAGGGTAATGAAGAAGAAGAATGGTAGGTCAACTAACCGTTACTCGATGTTCCGTTCTGGAAAGGCTGGTGGCCTAGGAATGACGCCGAATGGTGTTGATCTGCTCCATAAAGTCATGCTTCTTGATACTGATGATACTCCATTCAATGCATCCACTGCAGAATTCCAGCCTTTCATTGCATCAGACTCTACTAATAACAAGGCCTACACAATCAAAGATGAACTTCTAGTTGACGCGAATGGAACATTATTGGGAGCATCATTTAAGGGTTTGATTTACACATTAACTAATGAGGACTCACCTCCTCAGTATTTCTTTATTTCAGGATTCTTCATCTGTTTGAGAAGCTTTGCTAGTGGCATAGATTTGCTTGAAGGACTTATTTCCAGATTCGAGGAGAACAACGGCAATGGAAAGGACACTGATAATTCTGATGCATTGTTGGAGGTGCGCTTGAAGAAGAGAAGACGTTTGATTATTGCAATCTTCAAGATTTGGATGGAATCATTTTGGGATTACGAAGCGGACAGCCCCTTGTTGTGCACCCTTGTCAACTTTTTTAATGAAGGAATCTACCCACATCTTCCCCTTGACGCTATGAAATTGATTGAAATCGCAGCTAAGTTGTCAATTAAGGAAACGAAGGGCAGAGACAAGAAGCAGATGGTAGAAAGGCATGTTACTCTCAAGAAGTTCAACAGAAAGGACTCTGGAGGTGACCTTCGTGACTTGGAAGATTCATCTCGCTACTCGATCGTCGAAGATAATGAACTCTCACGGATTAGCTCGAGCAGTTCAATTTCGAGCTCTTTGAAGTCTATGACCTTGGGCCTTTCCCTTTCTGGGCTGGGCACTTCAGCTGGTACTTTGTTAACAAAGACCCAACAAGCTACTGTTGAGACAACAGTGGCTAAATTTCGCCAGGTGCTTGGTGATGCTTGGTGTCCTCGTCATTTCATTGAAGCCAGGTCTTTTGCAACAATGCCACTCAAATCAATGTTGCCAACATGGTTCAATTTGTGTGAGGAGAAATGGGCTTTGGACCAGTACAGACCAAACTTGTTAGATTTCCAGGTTTTGGAGCTTTCAAACCAGTTGACATTGATCGAATCAGAAATCTTCTGCTCCATCAAGTCAAGTGAATTACTTTTTGAAAATTACACCGCAAAGAAAGCTCATCTTAAGCTTGCTAACAACGTGAGGCAGTCGTTGTTGTTCACCAACTGTTTATCCGGATATGTCCTCGAATCTATTTTACAACCTGGACTCACCGATAAGCAAAGGGTTAATCAAGTCAAGCAGTGGCTCAAGGTTGGATTTAGTTGCTTTGAGATGCGTAACTTCAACTCCATGGTGGCTATCATTACTTCCTTACAGTCACACTTGATCACGAGAGTTAAGCGTCTTTGGGATGAACTTCCTCCTAAGTACACCCACCTTTATGAGTACCTTTGCAATGTTGCACATCCACAAAATAACTTCAATGTTTACAGAGAGAAGTTGAGGTTCTTTTTGGAAAATAGCGAGTACAACTACCCTGTTGTGCCATACTTCTCCTTGTTCCTTCAAGATTTGACATTTGTGACGGACGGTAATCCAAACTACAGAAAGGCGAACACGTTTTTGAACCAGAAGCTTATCAATATCGACAAGCATCTTAAGCTTACTAGAGTTATTGCTGATATCGAGAGCTTGCAAGTTCGTTACGTGGAAGAAGACGGTTCGAGAAGAAGGTCGAGATTTTCGCTCAACCTCGGCAAGAACAATACTGCTGATTTGAAGATTGTCAGTAATCCAGCATTGCAAGAACTTGTTTTGCTCGAATTCTTCAAATTGCTCAGCTCAACAAAGGTGAAGAAGATCGTGCCTGGAAGTTGAGTTGTGAATTGCAGCCCAGAGACACTCCCAGAGTATCCTAATGGCTGCGAAAAAGAAGCTGAGGGTCTAGAGAGATGCATGATAGCGAGAGGCACGGGTGCGATGGCTCATAGTCGATACCGCGGTAGCTTATCCCTAGCATGCGCACGGCAATGAGAGCGGTGAGTCACATTATCTAGACAGGTCTCTGAAGCTTCCCGCGCATTATAAGCACAACTACACTGTTATCTATTGGCCGAGGTGTAGGACCTTGGTGCATAGTGGGGTATAGTAGTGAAAAATTTACCCTTAATATATCGCAGCTTGTATAACAATAATATAGTATCAAACCTATAGACTTCATCCCATACACAAATATGCTAGCCGCTCGAAGCTCTCTAAGTGCCTCGAGAAGGATTTACGCCAGAACGTTGGCCACTAGCTCTGATCTTGCATCGTCTTTCGCTGTTCCTCCAGAGTATGAAGCTAGAACACCTCCATATGCTAAGCTCATATCGAATTTGGGAGAAGTCAAGAAGTTGGTGAATAACAAGCCTTTGACGTTGGCAGAGAAGATTCTCTACTCCCATTTGGTCGATCCCCATGACAGTTTAGCTACCTGTAACGGTGACTTATCTAATATCCGTGGTGAACAGTACTTGAAGTTGCACCCAGACAGAGTTGCAATGCAAGATGCCTCGGCCCAAACAGCCTTGTTGCAGTTTATGACTACTGGAATGTCCAGAACTGCTGTGCCTGCTTCGATTCACTGTGATCACTTGATTGTGGGTAAGGATGGTGCAGATCAAGATTTGACTTCCTCCATCGCAACCAACAAGGAGGTTTTTGATTTCTTGCAGAGTTGTGGTGAAAAGTATGGTATTCAGTTTTGGGGTCCTGGTTCGGGTATTATTCATCAGATCGTTTTGGAGAACTTTTCTGTTCCTGGTTTGATGATGTTGGGTACCGACTCTCATACTCCAAACGCTGGTGGTTTGGGTGCTATTGCTATTGGTGTGGGTGGTGCCGATGCCGTGGATGGTTTGACTGGTACACCTTGGGAGTTGAAGGCTCCAAAGATTTTGGGTGTCAAGTTGACTGGAAGAATGAACGGCTGGACCTCTCCTAAGGACGTCATCACTCACCTTGCCGGTATCTTAACCGTCCGTGGTGGTACTGGTTACATTGTGGAGTACTTTGGTGAAGGTGTCGAGAACTTGTCTTGTACTGGTATGGCTACTATCTGTAATATGGGTGCCGAGATTGGTGCTACCACTTCCACATTCCCATACCAGGACGCCCACCGTCGTTATTTGATTCAAACGAATAGAGCTCCTATCTCTCAGGCAGCCGATGTTGCTTTGCACAAGTACAACTTTTTGAGAGCTGATGAGGGTGCTGAATACGATAAGGTCATTGAAATTGACTTGAACACTTTGGAGCCTCACATCAACGGTCCTTTCACTCCAGATTTGTCTACTGCAATTTCTGATTTCGGCTCCAAGGCTAAGTCTGACGGCTGGCCTGAAAACGTGAGTGCTGGTTTGATTGGTTCTTGTACCAACTCTTCTTACCAGGACATGTCTCGTGCAGTTTCCATCATTATGCAAGCTGAAAAGGCTGGCTTGACGCCAAAGATTCCTTTCTTTGTCACTCCAGGCTCTGAACAGATTAGAGCTACTATCGAGAGAGATGGTTTGACTAACATTTTCGAAAGAAACGGTGCCATTGTCTTGGCTAACGCCTGTGGCCCTTGCATTGGTCAATGGGACAGAACTGATGTTCCAAAGACCTCAACTTCGTCTAACGCTATCTTCACCTCGTTCAACAGAAACTTTAGAGCCAGAAACGATGGTAACAGAAACACCATGAACTTCTTGACATCTCCAGATATCGTCACTGCCATGATCTACTCCGGTGACATGAACTACAACCCTCTCACAGACTCAATTACCAAGGAAGACGGTACCGAATTCAAGTTTGAGCCACCACAGGGTGTCGAGTTGCCTGGTGAAGGTTTCATCAGAGGACGTGAAGAATTCTACCCAGACCCTAACCCACAGCCAAAGCCAGAGGTCCAAGTCAGTGTTTCTCCCGAATCCGATAGACTTCAAATCTTGGATCCTTTCGAACCATGGTCTGGAGATGAGTTATCTACCACTGTTTTATTGAAGGTTGAGGGTAAGTGTACCACTGATCATATTTCTGCTGCTGGTTCATGGTTGAAGTACAAGGGACATCTTGAGAACATTTCATACAACACCTTGATCGGTGCCGTTAATAAGGAAACCGGTGAAGTTAACACTGCTTACGACCTTAACGGTGACTCTTACGGCATTCCAGAATTGATGTTCAAGTGGAAGGATGAGAAGCGTCCTTGGATTGTTGTTGCTGAGCACAACTACGGTGAAGGTTCTGCCAGAGAACACGCTGCCATGTCTCCTAGATTTACTGGTGGCTCTATTATTTTGGTCAAGTCTTTCGCTAGAATTCACGAAACCAACTTGAAGAAGCAGGGTATGTTGCCATTGACCTTTGCTGACGAGGCTGACTACGACAAGATTGTCGCCGGTGACCAACTCTCCACCGTTGACTTGAGAGATATGGTTGCCAAGGATGGTAACAATGGTGGTACCTTGAGAATGAAGGTCACCAAGAGAGATGGTTCTGGCGACTTTGAGATCGTCTGCAAGCACACCATGTCCAAGGATCAGATCGACTTCTTTAAGGCTGGTTCCGCCATTAACCATATTGGTAACTTGAAGAAACAGCAGGAGGCTGCTTCGGCCTAAGTTGCAACTCGTTGTTAATCAACGTCACACATTCATTTTATAGCATCAAAGCAGTCTACTGTGAATATAAGTATTACATGAATAGCTTTTATTTTAGAAAAAAATAAGGAAGAAAATGAGAGCACTCTAGTTTGGTAAAGAGACAATATGCTATGAAATGAAGTTCGGGAACTAGTATCGTCCTTATGCTTAAGCGTCGATCAAATCGTGCGACTTGTCTGGGTTCTCTTCCTCCTCGTCGTCATCGTCCTGGTCCCTAGCTCTGTCGTAGAACTCGTTCAAAATCTTAGGGCTGATTCTGTTCAACATTTCCTTAGGGTAAATTCTCAACAAGGACCATGCAAGGTCCAAAGAGTCGAAAACAGATCTGTCCTCGTAAGCACCTTGGGCAATGAAGTTCTTCTCGAACTTCTCCAAGAATTCCAAAGACAACTTATCTTCAGTGGACAAGGCTTCCTCACCAACGACGGACTTCATAGCAGCAGCATCTCTACCAATAGCGTACTTAGCGTACAACTGGTTAGACACATCACCGTGGTCCTTTCTGGTCATACCTTCACCAATAGCGGACTTCATCAAACGAGACAAAGATGGCAAGACGTTGATTGGAGGGTAGATACCTCTGTTAGACAATTGACGGTCGACGAAAATCTGACCCTCGGTAATATAACCGGTCAAATCAGGAATAGGATGGGTGATATCATCGTTAGGCATGGTCAAGATAGGAATCTGAGTAATAGAACCGTTTCTGCCTTCGACTCTACCGGCTCTTTCGTAGATGGTGGACAAATCTGTGTACATGTAACCTGGGTAACCTCTTCTACCTGGCACTTCTTCTCTGGCAGCGGAAACTTCTCTCAAAGCGTCAGCATAAGAGGACATATCAGTCAAAATGGTCAACACGTGTCTCTCGGTCTGGTAAGCCAAGTACTCAGCAGTGGTCAATGCCAATCTTGGGGTAATAATTCTCTCAATAGTAGGGTCATTAGCCAAGTTCAAGAACAAAGAAGTTCTTTCCAAAGAGCCATTCTCCTCGAAGTCCTGCTTGAAGAATCTAGAGGTTTCCAAGTTAACACCCATAGCAGCGAAAACAATGGAGAAGTTCTCCTCATGGCCATCGTGAACATCCTTGGTTGGTCTAACCAAGCCAGCCTGTCTACAAATCTGAGCAGCAATTTCGTTATGTGGCAAACCGGAAGCAGAGAAAATTGGGATCTTCTGACCTCTGGCAATGGAGTTCATGGTGTCAATAGCGGAAACACCAGTGGAAATCATTTCCTCGGGGTAAATACGGGCGTATGGGTTGATAGGAGAACCGTTAATGTCCAAGTAGTCCTCAGCAAAAATTCTAGGACCCTTGTCAATTGGACGACCAGAACCATCGAAAACACGGCCCAACATATCTTCAGAGACGGCAATCTTCAAGTTCTCACCAGTGAACTCAACTCTGGTCTTTTTGATATCGATACCAGAAGTACCTTCGAACACCTGGACAATAGCCTTGGTACCTCTAACTTCCAAAACCTGACCGGCTCTGACAGATCCATCAGGCAAAGTCAAGTTAACAATCTCATTGAAAGAGGGGAACTTGACGTTATCCAAAATCACCAAAGGACCATTCACACCACCCACGGTGTTGTAATTGATTCTTGGCTTGATCTTGAAGCCCTCAGTAACGGCTTTCTTGTTCAATTCATACAATTCCTTATCTGACAACATCTTAGGTGCGTCTCCACAAAGATTGAGCAGTGAACGGGAATTCTATTGGGGTGACGATGGACGTTCAATCTCACTAGAAGGGAGGTATAGGTTATCGCTTTTCGTCGATAATTAGACCAGCAATCATCATACAGGCATTTACTGTGGCATGCTCACCATTACGCACTTTCTCGATATTGGCTGCAAAATCACTACAACTACTAGCTCAGTATGCAAACTAAATTCTCTATAAGTTTATTAGTATAATCGACTTACAACATCCCAGTCGGCTAGGTGAGATTGAGTGTTCTTCATCATGCTTTTAGTAGCAAGCTTTACGGCCTCATCCCCACCATCTCCGTTATCTCGGCCACTAGCCTTACCGTTTGCAACTAGCTTATGAACGGCATCCATTACTTCTTTTATATCATATGGTTCCCTTTCAGATTCTTGCTGAGGGGATGGTTGCGGTGAGGTCCAACGGTCATCTCCGGAAGATGACTTGGTGTTGTCTTCTTCCGTGTCCAGGAAGCCCTCGCTCACAGCGCCATAAACTTGCTGGTCAGCCATGGTCTTTGGGCTTGGAACCAGTGTTGCCTTCTTACGATTGTTTGTAAGGTAATTGCTGTAGAACTCTCGTAATCGTGATGAGCTTTCGTGGCTCTGTAAGCTGGGCTGTGACGCAGTGGGGAATGAATCGTAGCCGCCTGCCGACGAACCACTTGAAGGTATAGCCACCGCGTCCATGCCTTCGGTATTACCAGTCAAAGCTGAAAATGCAAGTGCACTGTTTGAGGCATGGCTTCGTAACTTTTCGGAGTGAGTCTGTATGATGGATTTAAAGAAGTGATCCATATCAGCGAATCTCTCCAAAATCTTCCTTAAATCAAATTTGGACTGGTTGTCATCATCTTGAGTAGAGTCCGGCTCTCCTCGTAGTTGACCATAAGTACTTGTTAATAGGTCTCTCGTTGACTGCTTCTTCTTCGGCTGTGGTACTTTATCAACAGTCTGGCGAAGGAGCATATCAAAGTTAACCACAATCTTAACCACGATCAGGATGAACTTTAAGTATTCCTTTAATGTGAGCTTGGTGAATGGCTTGGTCAATATCTTGTTAGGTACGATAACCATTCTCTTGCCTTGGATTGTGCTAGACTTGGTCTTTTCATTCAGGCTTATGTTATTATCAACGTTAAGACCTGGCTCTGGCGTTGCCAGAAACACTTCTGGATGAAAATTGTCCGGAGCTGGTGATTCTGACAGAGTCAGCCGGACAGATGCTCTCCTCTGAAGGTTCGCAGTCTTAAAGGATAATGGAACCTGGATTACGTTATCAGTGATCGTTATCTTGTCCATGGAGGGCCTGGGTTCTAGTGTTTTATTATTTTCCTCCTCGACGTATTCGTTATCATGATCTTTCTCTTCTGCCAGCTTCAAAATTGGGTCCGCCTCGTCACCAAGTAGGAAGTTGATCTTCTCTTGCACTTGCCCATAGAATTGACTATCAGGTAGTTGCCTTTTAAGGTAGTCCAAGAAAGGGAGGTCAACAGGGAAGCCATCACTATTCAACAATTCAACCATTAGGACCTGAAAATGAATAAGATTCTCTAGAAAAGAGTTAATTGCAATAAGCTTGTTGTTATGCAGTAAAAAGGACTCAAGGGGAATAATTGGCTGCCCAAAAAGATCAAGTCTTACAGGTTTCCCTTTCAGATCCATCTCTCGCGCCTTCCACGAGTCATACTTGGTGAAAACGACTTGACGAAGCACTCGGAAATGATGGTATTGGAAGTTGGCTGCTTGTTTGGCAGCTCTTCGAGCATCTTCTAGACGAAATCTTAATATCCTTTCGTTATATTTCTCAGACAAGTCATGATGCAGAGCTATGATTTTGGCTCTTGTTTTCTGGATCAGCTCTTCCTTGGCCTCTAGTTCCAGCCTAGCACTGTTCACTTTGGCTTGTAGTAGTGCCACCCGCTTCTCTAGTATCTCTTTTGAACGATCTATATCGCTTTGTTTAAGCCTGGAATTGAGAATTGCTAGCTTCAGAAGTTGTAATGCAAGGTTTTTGACCGAGTATAGCTTGGGGGCTGGTATCTCCCCTGAGTTCGGGAGAGGTGTGGCCCCAGTGGTTTTTGAGGTCTTCTTCGTTTTATCATTAGTGGTAGCCTTAGAAGGAGATTGTAGGGTTTCACATTGACGAAAAATCCCGTCGATATCGTCTCTCATCTGGTCATTCTGCCTCTCGTTAGCTATGACTGAGCTCCGTACCACGTCTATCTCTTCATGGATACATTCCGCACATAGTAGTTCTTGACCCGCTAGAGCATCCATACTGGTTTTGGAATGCGATTTGGCTGGCTTTTTAGACATGACAATGGATGTCTCATGTGGTTGTTGGCGAAAGAAGAGGGATGTTGGAGTTACCTATATTGATAGTGCACTGTTATCGCGCATGATACTACATAGTATACGGTGATAATGGCTGCAAACCTATAAGTGTGTGGTAACATTTACCTTTTCCTGTACCCTTTGCGAAGTTGACGACGTTCGACAAGTTCCCTTACCATTAGGGCAATAGCCTCCTCGACGTCTGATTCAACATCCACTGCTAAAAAGCCACACTTCCAATCTTTGCTGAGCTGCCTTCCGTCTTCTATAAGCTTTGGCGACGCGAGAGGCAGATTAGAATGGGTGCAGACAAGCCATATTGGTGGTGGGCATGACGGGTCTGCGGGATCCGATGAGATCTCAAGTAGTTTAGAGCCGCCAGGAGGACGATAGGATGATGAGGGTTTTTTGACTTCGTCGACTATCAAGCCTCGAAGGGCTGTCTTGAATGAGAATATGTCAGACTCTTTTCCGCTCTCCCAAGAAACCTTGTATGTGTAGTATTCTTGCCATGCTTCATCGAGAGTCTGTTTCATGAGCGGTAGTAGATCAAATCCATTTTCAGTCTGTGGCAGCGGAGAAGAGCCTGAAGATTCGTCATAGGATGGTGGGAGACTTGAAGGTACTGCGCTATAGACGAAATAATATCCATCCACCGTACCGTTTAACTCGCTCGCACCACTAGCAACAATCAAAGGATTAGTACTAACGGGCTGTCGAGGCTCGTTGGCTAAGTTGTGTAGAACGTCTTTTTCGAGCTTGATGTAGAGCGATGCCTCTAAGAACGGGACAACCTGCTTTGGGTTGAATGCTGGGGTATCTATGAGTTCCATGAGGATAGGTGTGGTCTGTACTTCATTTGTCCGCGTAAACGTTGAATAAATATGATTGGACTGTTGAATAGCAATGGCATTGCTTTGAGTAACGGGCATGGTTGGCTTCTTTGTAGTATTATTCACCAAACTGTTATAAACAACCGGACTGAGAACAACATTATCACTAGTCAAAGCCAGATTCAATGTGTCCCGTGGGGAAAATGTATCTAATAGTTGCTTCGAAAGCGGAGCATTTGGGAAGTAGGTGAATAGGATGGGCTGGGTTTGTTGCAGTGGATAATATGTTTCTCTGAAGCTGCCCATCGTGACTTTTGAGATGAGCGAGGTCTTGCCACTCTTTGCTCCTCCAAGAAACGCTAAGCGCACAGGTTCTCTATCATTCGTAGGCTGATCGACATCGAGGGCCAGCCTTTTTAGAAGGGACTTCATAGGAAGGCTGGACTCTGTTGTAAATGAAGAGGATCAAGTAGGAAATATCTTAGATATGATAAGATGTACTGGGGTAGATATGGAGCCTGTCAATGCTCGGCTGCGAAAAAGTCCTACAACTGTCTTAGACCACTCGGCATAGATAAGAGTTTGTGATCGATTGTGATTAATATGCTGGACAAGTTGCAACACCTAGCTTAGAGTCGCCTTGTCCGAAATACAAAAACCATTGACCCTTGAACTGGACTACACCTTCGGTGAATACCACTTTATCGACTTGACCGGTCACTTCGCTAGCGTCCTCAGGGACCAAGACCGGTTTCTCCAACCGAGCCAAGGGCCCATCTTTCAAGTTGTCGTAGTCAATCAACATTTGCGAGATTGTGTATGTTGCTTTTGGGTACGGCCCGCCGCCAATTGTAGAAGAATTGTAGAACAAAATGTAGTAGTTTTGATGACGATTGCCTGTGTCAATTTTAATAGGCGCAGGGCCTGGCTCAATTAACCGGTCCTGCCAGTTGAATTTGCCAGTTGTGAAAACAGCAGACAGATAATTGTTGCTAGTGATCTCCCAATGGACCAAATCAGGGCTTGTAGCTAAGTAGAAGCCAGATTCTCCCCAGATCATGTAGTACTTGCCGTCCTTATGCTTGTCAACAAACACAGCACCACTTTTCAGCCAAGCCCGACGAATGAAATGGGACCCATCAAGAGCATTGGCTACCTCATCAAAGTTATCATCCTTGATGATAGGCGGATGTTTCTTCCAGTGAAACAAGTCAAATGACTCGGCTACACAGAGCCTAGCATGCGCTCCATCGTAAGCAGTATATGTCATGATAAACTTCTTCAGCACTGGGTCTCTCACTATCCGTGGATCTTCACATCCACCCCTTTCTTCCCACTTCTCGGTAGGATACAAAACCGGTTTATAGTACCGTCTGAAGTTGTAGCCGTCCTTCAGCCATGCCAATCCCACACTCAGAGTCCGAGCCTTATTCTGTGCCCTATATAACAAAAACACATATTCATCCACCACAATTGCCGTGGCATTATAAACGTATGCTGCCTCCCATTCGTTATCAGGATTAGGAGTCAAGATAGGGTTATGCTCGTACCTCTTGAAGTGAGGACCGATAGGAAACGCTTTAGGCGTCTTATAATGTTTATCGCCAGACGGAGTATCTGGCCCAATAATTGGAATTGATACCATCACGAGTAACTAAATATAAAAGAGCCAAAAGTAAATATTGAGTTCCAACCCCAACAGTCAGCCTTAGCAGGACTGAGCCATTCTAATCCTCCACTGCAGGACAGTCTGAGTTTGGGGCAGTGGGGATCAGCGCTCGCCCTCCCCCCCCCCCCCCAAAAAAAAAAAAAAAAATAGGTTAAAGTGAGGGAAAAAAGAAACCGAGAGCCTAGAGTGAGGTGAACAGAAAAAAAGCGGCAGAGTAACACTTTTTTGCTCTTTTATCATCGTTGTTTGCCCTCGGCTCGATTGGAGAGGCATTAGCTACTTTTAATCGATTGAAGTTTGTTTCGGGAAGTTGTCCCTTCCGGAGCCGTTGTCCATTGACGGGTTATACTATTTTTAATATTTGATCCATTTATTTTTCGTTATCTCGTTAAGAGTCTCCTGCTGTTCCGCTTCCGCCAGAAAAGCCTAGATTGATAAACGAGCCATTGCTTGTTACATTCCCGCCGTCTAGAATTTCCTCCGGCCGTGTTTTTCTAGAGTTTCTCCAACAGAGATCGTTTTCCTCCATATCTGCCTTTGCTTGCCACCGCTCCTTCCATATATCCTTCCAGATGGGTCAGCTCTTGTCTCACCCAGTGGAGGAGAAGTCCATAGAGTTCCGGGAACACTCCTCCATCTCCTACACCATTGGCTCAATGCAAGGCTATAGAATGACCATGGAAGATGCCCACGACGTACGGGTCTCTGACGACGAGAACCTTGCCGTGTTTGGTGTTTTCGATGGCCACGGCGGTAAGGAAATAGCCGAGATCTTACAGCAAAAGTTAGTGGCGACAATTTTCAGAACCCTCTCGGCATCCATCAAGAAGGGCAAGGACAATGACTTGCTGACTTACATAAGGCTCATCAAGGATTGTTTTTTCAAGGTTGACGCCCTGCTACCCGAGACCGAAGCTGCCAATTGCGGAAGCACTGCTATCATCACCACCGTTATTGCCAAGCGCTATGTTATTGTTGCCAATACAGGTGACTCCAGATCGATTCTTTCGCTTAAAGGAGGCTGCCTGAAAAATCTCTCCTTTGATCACAAGCCTTCAACCATGGGTGAACGGGTTCGTATTGAGAACAGTGGTGGTTACGTGATCAATGGCAGAGTGAATGAAGTTTTAGCATTGTCTCGAGCTTTCGGTGACTTTAACTTCAAATTGCCTTGGCTTTCGCTTAATCCTACAGGGCATCATAACGCATACTTAGAACGGAACCGGAAACTTATCAAGGACAACTTGGTGGCTCTTCCACCAGAGCTCTACCAAGTCAGTGTCGAGCCCGATGTTCTCGTGTACGACTTGAAGTGCTTGAGCGAACCCGAGTTCATTGTGTTGGCTTGTGACGGTATCTGGGACTGCTACACGAATGATCAACTAATCCGTCTCATTCGTAAGAGGTTGCGTGAGGGCTGGAACCTACAACACATTACTGAATACGTTTTAAACGATTGTATCAGTATGGCCAATAACATCACGGGTATCGGCTTCGACAATATGACGTTAATGATTGTCGCTCTACATACGGATGGCACGCTCGAAAAGTGGGGCGAGCAATTCAAGAAGAAATGATTAACGACCAAGATTCATTCCAAAGAGCGTTGGCACCATATCCGCCACTACGTTTCGAAATGAGTATAACCCTTAGTATCCCGAGTTCACCGATTATAGAACGGGTATCTATCATGAGATTTTAATGCTACGACCAGCCGCTGGTTGCGAAAAAGATCAGGCCAGGATTGCACACCAGCGAAAAAACACAAGTTTAATGTTCAACAACACCATAAATATTTTCCTTTTTTTAAAAAAATTTCCAAAGCACTCGAGGCTGTTCCTGTGGGGTATCTAGAGTAATCAAATCAATCCTGGTATCTTTTTTTGCCAAACTAGATAATAGATATTTAAACTCATTAGCAAGTCAAGGACGCCTGCAGAAAAAAAATATAAGAAAAAGCACTGGCTCTCTTTTTACCCTTGGAGCCGCGCTAGCTAGTCAGGCCCATGTACTTCTCCTTCTTCGACATCCACTTATACAACTCTATTCCCATTCATTGACCACCCACTTGCATTTTATTTCACAGCTTCAACAGCCTTTAAACCGACAAACAACACTTTCCCCCAATAAACCACCTTGCATTTTACCCACAGCATTCATCGCATTCAATCCAACTCAGGCATCCTGGAACAATGTCATATACCACGTTCGATACTTACACTACGTACGATGATCCAATATTGACGCTCGCTAGAGATCCAAATCTTTTGAAGGAGAAGGCAAAAAATTCAAAGATAAACCTGATTATACAAGGCCTAGCGGTTACAGAACGGAAGGTATCCAGACTATGCCAGCTAAGTCTCACAATATTGCAAACACTAGAAAAAATAGACCTAAATTTAAAGAACTGGACATTTTTCTCCCTAGACGCCAGCTCTGCGGACCATTTTGACGCTTCGAATACCGAAGAGAATAAGGAGTTCAATAATAATGTTTCCCTACAAGTCATCAATTCATGCCAGGAACTCACAAAGAAACTCAATAAGATATCCGCGGATGTTGATTTCATTACAAACGCCCTGAAATCGCTATCGCCTCTTGAATTTATCAGTGATAGTGGTACATTGCTCACCTCATTAACGCTACGAAATATCAAACTTAAGGATGAACTAAGAGATAAAGTGACAATTGCATACCTGAAGGCTAAGCTCATCACTATTGGAACCGATTTAGAGCTTATGTTGGGTGAAGGAAGCTCAGAACAACAGCAGACTGTTTATTCTTATAAGCAATTTGTCATGAGTCTTCTAAAGCAATTGAACGACGCGGTTGATGGTGACGATATTGAAGAAAGAAACGAGTGCTTGGCCGTCATTAGTGACATGGAGCAAATGTTCGAAGCTTTCAAGCTAGAAAAGGTACAACAAGCAAAAGAAGAATTGGCTAAAAGAGCAGAACAAGCCGAGTATACGCCCCAAACCTCGAAATCGGGTCAAGACGACGATCACAGAAGGTATTCTCCGGAAACAGACTATTCTTCTCGCAGAAGGGACTCGCTTTCTTCTCTGTCAACAACTGTCATGCAACAGTCTTTATTAAGCGAAGAACTTCCTTATCTCATGTCTGCCTTCCGTCTGGACGAAAAGCAAGAGGGCGAATCAGAGTACTCTCTCGAGCGCTCTGAAGTTTTACAACAAAAAGCTAAAAAGCAGCATGAGTCGCATCAAGAACCACAGTCCCAGTCGGCTTCAATCTTGCATTTCCCTCATCAAAAGACTCAATTGCCCGAGACATCGTTATATACGGGCGGAGAATTCGTTACAGCACCACCGGCTCCATCCCCATATTCATACCTCAACACGGGATCTTCTTGGTTGTCTAAATTGGGCATCAAGCCACAGGTTATCACAGCTGATAAGCATCTTGTCAACAGTACTACTGTGAATCGTGGTTTTGCTGAGAAACAACTACCATCCCCTTCATCCTCAACTTCATTCATCAAAGACAAGGACCATGAGGATAAAGAAAACGCTAATCATACTCCGCTTCTGATTGAAAATTTAGAGGCTCATACATTGTCGCTGTTGAGCCATGACGACGATCATTTATTAGACTACGTCGAATAGGTATTCTGTGCTGGCCAACTACGACTACATCTTGCATGAGTACCAAATTGTTTATTAAAGACATAATGACTCCCCATTGCTTAGCTCCACTGGCTAAGCTTTTTCTCCGCATTGCATTTAGATAATTGCTTCACGAAACTTTCACCCCAGTAGCCCGAAGTGTATTTAGAAATGTAGTCGAAAACCTTCTTGAAGTTGATGGCTCTCTTCTCCTCTGGAAGAGTCAAACTTTCCTTAATGGCTTCGCACATGTCTTCTGAGCTCCATGGGTTAACTATGATGGCGCCATTAAGTGACTGAGCGGCACCTGCAAATTCAGATAAAATGAGAACACCATTATTCTCCTGTTGGCAAGCAATATACTCGTAACTGACTAAGTTCATACCATCACGAGTAGAGCTGACCAAACAAACGTCCGATATTCTGTAGAGACTTATAAGCTCGTCAAATGGCACAGATTTATGCAAGTAGTGAATTGGAACGAATTCAACTGTGCCAAAACGTCCATTGATTCTTCCAACGAGCTCGTTCACATTTGCTCGCAAGCTCTGGTATTCTTCCACGTCACCTCTTGATGGAACGGCAACCTGTACCAAAACCACCTTACCGATCCATTCAGGGTTCTCTGTGAGGAAGACCTCAAACGCATGAAGTTTCTGTGGTACACCTTTGATATAATCAAGTCTGTCCACACCGACAATGACCTTCATACCTTCAAATTTCAGTTTCATCTGTTCAATTCTTGACACCACTGCGGGCTTCTTGACGCCCTCGGTGAACTTTTCAACGTCAATGCCAATTGGGAATGCACCAATTTGGATGGAGCGCCCTTCGACCTCCACTCCATTTGGCAATGTATTTACATCGGGAACAATTCTTGACACAGAGGACAAGAAATGACGGGCATAGTCGTAGGTGTGGAAGCCGATCAAGTCGCAGCTCAACACACCAGTAACAATTTCTCTTCTGACGGGCAAGATTCTGTAAATTTCAGAAGATGGAAATGGGGTATGGAGGAAGAATCCAATACGAACGTTCTTTGGACTTTTACTAGACGCTGCCAATTCCTCTCTTAACATCTGTGGTAACAACATCAAGTGGTAATCATGGACCCAGATCATGTCATCATCTTCAACCTGCTCCACAATCTTCGATGCAAACTGACGGTTAGCCTCGATATAAGCAGCCCAGGCTGTCTCATCAAAGTTCATTTCACCTGGATGATAATGAAAGAGAGGCCACAATATACTATTGGAAAACCCATTATAGTGCAAATCAGCGATAGAGTCGCTTAAGAAAATGGCACAGCATTTAAACTGGTCCATCAAGTCTCGGTTAACCTGGTCCTGTTCATCCTCTGGAAGTTCCAAGCCAGGCCAGCCATACCATTGGAACTCTGTGGACTTCTTCAATCCCTGAAGGGCAGTAACCAAGCCGCCCGAAGACATGGAGTACTCATAAGAGCCATCGTCTTTCCGCTTTATCGTCACGGGGAGACGGTTAGAAACAACAAGAACTTTGCCTTTATTCATTTTGAAACGGGTGGAACGCAATTGAGTAGCAAGGGGTTATGTAAATAGATCAGGTGTATGTAGAAGAAATGTTAATCAAGTGGAACCTGTATGCGAAATACCTTCAGGTGATATGGGTCTATAGCCCGATGGGTATGCAAAACTGGCAAAAATGTGTGTGACAAAAACACAAAAAAAAGAAGACAATGACGGGCAGTCGAATCGTTTATAAATATAACACTTTTAAGGTAATTGCGAGGATGGGCGTGGCTGTGGAAGTGTCTAGAAAGGGTTGATCCAGGCACAGCAAACGGAGTCGGACTTTTCTAGAAGTTGCGCAACTGCGGTCCACATGGCTAGATAGATAACCTTCCCAACAATGGGTTTCTGGACGAGAAAAGTAACTCGAAAAAGAATTTGCTCCAGCTGTTCACAACTACAACGAAATTATATACATCCTTTGAATTACCATTTCCAGACTTGACGTCTTGGACTTTCCTCACCTTCTTCACTTTTTGACATGTTTTGACATTTCGCACGCCAAACCACAGAATGGTTGCAAAGCCTTGGTGGGCCGACACTAAATTTCTTGCTTCCGCAAGAGTACCACACTAACTCGTATACTTTTTCCACACAATGTACCCGATATGTGGCCCACTATGAACGGTTGGGTGCCCCCACTTTGACTATTTTCTTTTACAAATTATGCATAACACGTCTATGCTAGATAGAAGGGGGGGGGGATTGGTGGTTTGGTGGTTGTTCCTCGGACCGAGGCCCGTTTAGGAGAAGGAAAAATGACAACCGTGCAGTGGGGGCGTTTTCAGTCTATGTACTCTACTGTGCTTGGCATGTACGTTTGGATTCTGGGATCTTGACGAATTCATCGAAAGCCTGGTTAAGGTACAAGACCAAAGAGAAGTCGAGGCCAGGCAAAATCACGGAAAAGTTTAATCTCCGGGTTAAGTCCAGATAGTGGGGTGCGAGTTGGTGATAAACAATTGCATCGACAATCAACTCCTCTCGAATTTTTCAATGCGGCTCCCGATATATATTCTTGTCGATGACAAATGCTACTGCGGGTAAAACGTCACTGTAATACCCGCTTTTGCACACAGTTTTTTTGGGGCACGCCTGGGGTACATAAGAAGCTGAAGTTCTCGGAATATTACCTCTTTTTCCATATTTATTCATCGCCATGGCTCCTCCTCCTACCCCTGTCGTCGCTAGACCTTTAGAAGACACTGTCATTTTCAAGCCTCTTCAGGTTGGTAAAAACGAGCTTTCCAACCGCATTGTGTTTGCTCCATCCACGAGATTCAGAGCCTTGGAGGACCATTCCCCATCGGATCTCCAGCTCGAATACTACGACGAAAGATCAAAGTACCCAGGCACGTTACTTACTGTGGAGGGAACTTTGCCAAGCAAGAAGACTGGCTCCTACGCGTTCGTTCCTGGTATTTACACCGATAAACACGTTAGAGAATGGAAGAAGGTGACGGATAAGATCCACGAGAACAAGTCGTTCGTTACTGTCCAGCTCTGGGGATTGGGCCGTGTGGCTGATCCAGCACAGAATAAGAAGGAAGGCCAGAAACTCAAGGGTCCTTCTGCTCTCTATGACCATCCAAGACTGGAGAAGGCTGCTAAAAAGGCCGAAAACGAGATCGAAGCTTATACCACCGAGGAAATCGACGATTTGGTCAATGAATATCTGAAGGCAGCTAAGAACTCTGTGGCTGCTGGCTTCGATTACGTCGAGTTCCACTGTGCTCATGGATACCTTTTCAACCAATTCTTTGCTCCTTCAGCAAACAAGAGAACAGACAAGTACGGTGGCTCCATCGAGAACAGAGCTCGTTTCATTTTGAGTGTCATCGACAGATTGTCAGATGAGATTGGCTCTGAAAGGCTAGCCGTCAGAATCTCTCCATGGGCCACAGTTTACGGTATTCAGGCTCAAAAGGATGAGGTTCATCCAATCACCATCTACTCTCATTTCTTGAACGAGTTGCAGAAGAGAGCTGATGCTGGTAGACCAATTGCATACGTTTCCGTTGTCGAACCTAGAGTGTCCGGTGTCTTTGATGTCGCAGAGAAGGACATCGCTGGTGACAATGATTTCGTGAAAGCTGTCTGGAAGGGTGTCGTGATGAAGGCTGGTAACTACACTTATGATGCTCCAAAGTTCAAGCTGCTTTTAGATGACACAGAGGATGGAAGAACGTTGGTTGGTTTTTCCAGATACTTCATTTCCAACCCTGACTTGGTTTACAGACTTAGAGATGGTAGGGAACTTACCCCTTATGACAGAAAGACTTTCTACAAGACCACTAATTGGGGTTACAACACCTACAAGAGGTTTGAGGACGAGAGACAGTTTGATGAAGAAGCCGAGAAGAAACGTAGAGCTGCACCAATCGCCGTGGCCGCTACTCATGCTAAATTGTAATAGAGAATTAGATTTGCCTAGGACTAATATATGCTTAGTGTATTTCACTAGAGGTAGGTTCCAGTATATGGCTGCGAAATCCAGAAATAGAGGCACACAGCCATGGTATTCCGCCTTGTATAGATAAAACTGTATCGGAACCACTTTTAAAAAGTAGGTAACTGAATAAACTGCTTCTTAATTATCTCTAATGATAAAAATATACAAAACCCTATTTTATCGATATAGCCGGAGATTATAAGAGAGAAGCAGGTACCGTTCGCGGTACGTGTTATGTAGCATACACGACTCGCAAACCTCAAACAGTTTGGAATACTAACGTCCCGACTACATCGATCGAGATCCAAAATCGGCAATGTCCAACCCTTACGCATACGTCGAGGATGACCTTCCTCAACAACAAAACTTACGTCACCCACAACCTCAGCATGTAGGTTACTCGCCACAACAACATCACCAACAGCCACATCAGCAATATCAACAGTTTGCTGGTGGACCACAATTCGTTGGCCAACAACAGCAATTTGCCGGGAGCCAGCAGTTTGGCCAACAGCCTAACGCTGGCCAGTTTGGTGGTATTCCAGGACAAGGTGGACAGTTTCCACAGGGCCAACACCAACAGCACGCAGGCAACGCTGGTCCATACGCTAGCTTCTTTTCAGACCCCACCGCTTCCATGGCTGCCCAGTTTGCCAAAACCAGCTTTGGTCAGTCAAACGAGTATATCCAGCAGAACTTCGGAAGTTACATCCCTGTTGCAGGTGAATTGAAGTTCTACTTTAATGTGAGCAATTCATACGTGCTCAATAAGATCATCCTAATACTTTTCCCTTACCGCCAGAAGAATTGGGCTCGTATTACCCAGACTGACCCTACTCCAAACGCAAGTGCTGGCTCTACCTACGCTCCTCCATCAGAAGACGTGAATGCCCCAGATTTGTACATCCCATTGATGTCCTTTATCACATACATCCTTCTCTGGTCCTCCTTCCTGGGGTTGAAAGGAGAATTTCACCCTGAGCTTTTCGGATACCTCGCTTCCCAGACCCTTGCATGCTCATTCCTTGATATTTTGATCTTTAAGGTTGGTCTTTACCTTTTGAACTGCTCGACCCAGAGTTCATTGTGGGACGTCGTGAGTTTCAGCGGGTACAAATATGTTGCTATCACGCTCTTATTGTGCTGGAAGAATATCGTGGGCAATTCATGGTTACTTTACTACTCCGTTTTGGCTTACGTTGTCGGCAGCTTGTCTTTATTTTTGATGAGATCGTTGAAGTTCTTGGTCTTGCCTCTTGGTGTGGCCGAAGCTTCTACGCAGACTATCACAAACGTACAAAGGAGACTCAGAGTTCAGTTCCTTTTCCTCTACGCTGTGGTTATTCAGTTTTTGATCGTCTTGTTTATGTCCAGATAATTTAGGTCTTTGGTCACCTGACTTTCTTTGAGTGAGACAGGTACGGCCTTTTGCTTGCCATCAGTTGTACCTGTACGCTTTCCATTCGCGTCTCTCAACGCGTGTATAGACGGTGCCATCGCAATGCACACCAACCTTCTATCGTATTATTTACTCTTGATTTCATAATCTCTCGACAACCCCCGTGCAACTCTTCACAATGTCAAGACCTTCACAATTCAAAGGGTCTACCTCTGCAAGGTTTGTGAAGAATGCCAAAAAATCCAAGAATATCACTTCTGAGTTCAAGCTATCTAAGGATCAGCAAGAGGAAGAGAAACCCAACCCATTGCTCAGTGATGCCATTTTCAAGAAAGAGCTCGTCGAGAAAATCGATAATATGGATTCCATTATGGGGTTTGAAAGATTTGATCATGGTGATCAGGATGGAGAGAAGCCTAGGAAAGGCTGGCTCATAAACATGCATGCTACAACAGTTCCCACTGACGATTATATGGCGGGATATGCTGGCGCCGACTATTACTTTTTGGATGCCGAAGGTGGCTCCTTTAAGGCCACAATTCAATATGACCCATACTTCTTTCTTTTGGTAATGCCTGGCAAAGAAGCCGAGGTTGAAGAAGCATTGAAGAGATTGTTAGAGCAATGTAACGTGAAGTCGGTATCGAAGGAGGTCAAGGATGATCTTGCCTTACCGAATCATTTAGTGGGCTTACAACGCACGGTCATTAGACTTACTTTTCACAACACCACTGACCTTTTAGGTGCCAGAAGAATTCTCACGCCTATCATAAAAGAGAACCAGAAGAATGGTGACAGAAGAGACGTGTTTCAAGTTCTTAATTTCAACAACTCAAACAATATTAATGGCGGTCACACCGGTTATCAATCAAATAAGGAAACAGGAAAAGGTGAAAGTTCCTCTGACCCTCTAACTTTCATCGATGATGTCCGTGAATACGATGTACCATATCATGTCAGAGTATCCATTGACAAAGGCATTCGTGTTGGAAAGTGGTATAATGTTTTTGCCAAACACGGAACGATAAATCTTGAAGAGGACACTGAGTTGATTGCATTTGCAGACCCTGTCGTCATGGCTTTCGATATCGAGACTACGAAGTCTCCACTTAAGTTTCCAAATTCCCAAGTGGACCTGATTATGATGATTTCGTACATGATAGATGGCGAAGGTTTTCTCATTACCAACCGTGAAATCATCTCCGAAGATATCGATGACTTCGAGTACACTCCCAAACCTGAATATCCTGGTCAATTCACAATCTTTAACGAACCAGACGAGAAAAGTTTACTTCTACGCTTCTACGAACATATCAGAGACGTGAGACCTACGGTGATCGCCACATTCCACGGTGACTTTTTCGATTGGCCCTTCATAGATGACAGGTCTAACTTCCATGGGATTGATATGTTTGAAGAGATTGGCTTCGCAAAAGATAATGATAAGGAGTATAAATCCAAGTATTGCGTTCATATGGACTGTTACCGTTGGGTCAAACGTGACTCCTACTTACCCCAAGGTTCCCAGGGCTTGAAGGCGGTGACTACAGCTAAGTTGGGTTACAACCCCACCGAATTAGATCCTGAACTCATGGTGCCTTATGCTACTGAGAACCCCCAATACTTGTCTGAATATTCCGTCTCGGACGCTGTGGCAACATATTATCTTTATTTCAAATATGTTCATCCTTTCATCTTTTCCTTGTGTACCATTATTCCATTGAATCCCGATGAAGTTTTGAGAAAAGGAACAGGAACACTTTGCGAGATGTTGCTTATGGTTCAAGCTTACGAGAAGAACATTCTCCTACCCAACAAGTATTCTGACCCAATAGAAAGGTTCTATGAAGGCCACTTGCTCGAATCTGAAACATATGTGGGTGGTCATGTTGAGTCTCTTGAAGCTGGTGTTTTCCGTAGTGACATCGCCACTGATTTTGAGATCAAAACTGAAGCAATCGATGAACTTTTGGGGGACTTGAGAAACTCTATCAAGTTTTGCGTTGAGGTTGAGAATGGAAAGAATCTTGAAGATATTGAAAACTTTGAAGAAGTCTACGAGAGCATCAAAGCTCAACTCGAGGAGCTTAAGAATAATCCATCAAGACACGAGAACCCTCTTATTTATCACGTCGATGTTGCTTCGATGTATCCAAATATCATGACCTCGAATAGATTGCAGCCGGACTCGATCAAAACCGAGGAAGACTGTGCCGCTTGTGACTTCAACAGACCCGGAAAGACATGCGATAGAAGACTACCTTGGGCTTGGAGAGGTGAGTTTTTGCCTGCTGACATGAGTGAGTATGGTCAGGTAAAGCGTGGGTTCCAGAATGAAACATTCCCTGGTGCCAGACCTTGGCTTCCGAGCAGAACGTTTGACGAGCTTTCGTATGCTGAACAAGCCCTGCTTATCAAGAAAAGGTTGACTGAGTATTCTAGAAAGGTGTACAACCGTGTCAAACAAACAAAAACGGTCACTAGAGAAGCCATTGTGTGCCAGCGTGAAAATCCATTTTATGTCAACACCGTTCGAAATTTCAGGGACCGTCGTTATGAATTCAAAACGTTGGCTAAGGTTTGGAAGGGTAAAACGGGCAAATGCAAGGATGCCATTTCCAAGGATGAAGCAAAGAAGATGGTGGTCTTGTATGATTCTCTTCAGCTTGCTCATAAGGTTATTCTCAATTCTTTCTACGGTTATGTCATGAGAAAAGGTTCTAGATGGTATTCTATGGAGATGGCCGGCATCACCTGTCTTACTGGTGCTACGATCATTCAGATGGCAAGGTCTTTGGTTGAGAGAATTGGTAGACCTTTAGAGTTGGATACAGATGGTATCTGGTGTATCCTTCCCAAATCATTTCCCGAAAATTTTGATTTGAAGTGCAAGGATGGCAAACTGCTTTTCTTAGAATATCCCTGTTCCATGTTGAACTACTTAGTGCATCAGCGTTTTACCAACCATCAGTACCAGGAACTAGCTGACAAAGACACATTCAAGTACACAACAAAATCGGAGAACTCGATTTTCTTCGAAGTTGACGGTCCCTATAAAGCTATGGTTTTGCCTACTTCGAAGGAGGAAGGTAAAGGTTTGAAGAAGAGATATGCTGTTTTCAACAAGGATGGTTCTCTCGCTGAATTGAAAGGTTTCGAGTTGAAAAGAAGAGGAGAACTTCAGCTTATCAAAAATTTCCAATCAGATATCTTCAAGTTGTTCTTGGAGGGTGATAGCCTTGAGAGTTGCTACAAGGCTGTGGCAACCGTTGCAAATAATTGGCTAGATGTTTTGGATACTAAAGGAGGGATGCTCGAAGACGAGGACTTAATCGAACTCATTTGTGAAAACAAGACTATCACGAAGCAAATTTCCGAGTATGAGGGGCAGAAGTCTACATCGATCACGACTGCAAAGAGATTGAGTGAATTCTTGGGTGAAGAGATGATTTCAGGTAGTCAGACGGCCTGTAAATACATTATCAGCTCCAAACCATATGGAAGCCCAGTGACCGAGAGGGCGATTCCTGTTTCCATTTTCTCTTGGGAAGAAAAGGAAGTTTATCTCAAAAAGTGGCTCAAAGATCCAAACTTGTCTGATTTTGGCCCACGTTCAGTCATCGATTGGGATTACTACAAAGAGCGTCTTGCTTCTGTTGTTCAAAAGATTATCACCATCCCAGCAGCTTTACAGGATGTGACCAATCCAGTTCCGAGAGTTACCCATCCCGATTGGTTGCAAAAGCGTATCAAGATAAAGAATGATACGAAGAAGCAAAGCTCCATTGGCAAATTCTTCGAAGCCCTGACCAATAAAGATGTGAAAATCAAAGCTATAAAGGATATGGAAGATTTTGGTGAACTTGATGAGGGAAGTGCACGGTCAAAGGTTGGTAAGGTCACTATCCGCAAGAGAAAGCATGCCCAGGCTCTTCAAGCGCAGCAGAAAGAGGAAGAGGAACGCAACAGTGCTATCTTGAACGGAGCTTGTCCTTCTATGATTGATGATTACGCGGGCTTTTTGGCTTACCAGAAAGCGAAGTGGAAGATGCAATCCGAAAATAGAGAGCGTCGGAGAAAACTTTTCGGTGATAGCTCAGCATCATCGCATCGTTCTTCTGTCGGAAACATGTTCAGAAAACAAGCTGCTAATGTTGCTGGAACAGACTGGGAGATACTTGAGTACAAGCCGGATCCTATGAATCCAGGCTCCCTCCGAGTATATGTCATGGCCAGTGGAAAAATACATTCCTTCCTTTTTAACATCCAAAAGAAGGTGTTTGTTTCTTTCAAGACAAAGCTTCCAGTGAACTACAGTTATCCACGTGTGGCCATTAAAGCCTCCCAAGCCGTTGTTCCTAATGGCCATGATTCTAAGAATCTTTACGAGCTTACTATGTCAGAGAAGACATACAACGATGAGATGAGTAAAGTTGACGGCTTGCTTCACAATTCGAATATCTTGGGTATTTATGAATCTGAGATAGATTCTATTGACAGGGCAATCATTGATTTAGGCCATTCTGTTCGTTTTGATGACACAAACGTGGGAAGTCTTGGAAAGTGTTTGAAGACCGGTTTCAGCTCTAAAGATTTGGTGAAGATTGACAAGGATAATTATTTGAAGAGATTCGACATGGAGATCATTTACATGTTGCATATCATGACAAACAGCTACGAATTTTTTGCATTGTTTAATTCCTGGGATGAAAATGTTTCTATCATGATATTGAAACCCTCTCGTGGGGCCCAAGAGATACCTGTTAACCTCGAAAAGATCTACAAGGAGGTGTACCAGAACAAGAAGGACAAGGTGTCCAAGCTATACAACATTATCGATTACAAACCGGAGATGAATTTCGATACAGTCTATTACCATACACCTTCGTCCGTTTACAAGAAGCTTAACAAGATCTTAAGAGGCTTCCAAGAAAGCAGAAGCAACAAAGCCCTCCTTGCACTTCAATCACCATACTGCGAGAAAGTCTTGGGACTACTTGACCCAGGTATCGACTTCCCAACTGTCAGGATGCAAGTAAGCGAAGTATCTTTACCAGCGCTTAGTTGGCAAACTCTTATCGCCAAAAGGATTATGAATCACTTCTTCTTGGTCGCATCGTGGATCAAGAATATGATAGCATTGTCAAATTATGGAAAGGTGCCTCTTTGTAATTTGCAGGTCGAGAAGATGGGGTACTTGATTGACATTGAGTTTGCAAGGCGCTTGACAGAGAACAATGTGGTACTTTGGTGGTCGAAGCATCCGTTCCCTGATCATGGTGGGTTCGAAAATGACAGAGTTGGCGACGTCAATAATCACGATTTCGTTCCGATCAACAATCCTGAAATCTACGAAACGGCCTCTTTGGAGATCGCAGTGGGTACATTGACCATCAATTCTATCCTCACAAGTTCATTGATCAATGAAGCTGAAGGAACAGATCTCTCCGATACGGCTCTCATTGACTCGGAGACAAATGGATCCACAATGGCCCAAGATGCGTTCTCTCCAGTGGCGTTATCGACGTTGAAGACCATGGTGAAGGGATGGTGGGATGATGCTGTTGGAAATAACGCCAATGCAGATGCGATGATGAACACCTTGGTTTCATGGGTGCACCTGTCAGATTCGAAGCTTTATGATTTCACTTTGCATAATCATATCCATAACTTGACATCTAAGGCTTTGTTCCAGCTTGTTGGTGAGTTTAAGAGGATGAATGTGAACATTATTTATGCCTCTCGGTATAAGGTCATCATACAGACAACGAAGATCTCCGTGGAAAATTCATATGCCTTTGGTCAATATTTGGTCAATGCTACGAGATCAAAGCCATTGTTCAACTTCCTTGACTTGAGGATTGTCCGGTATTGGGATGTTTTAATCTGGTTGGATGAATACAACTACGCTGGTCGTTGTTGTACCACCATCACTAATGATGATATCCAGACCTTGCTTCCTAAGAGTAGATGGCACATCAAGAAGTTCTTGCCACTCATTTTCCAGAATGACTTCGATGATTGGCTTTTTATCTTCTTGGATGCAATCGTGAAGTACAAGAGTGAGACCCTTCTAGGTGGAACGCAGAAAGGAACACAGAGAATTACACAATTGGCCCATGTGCTCCGAGGCCAACATAAACAGGACGCTTCAATTGAAGAGGAAGACCCTGAGAATTTCGAGAGCAGTGAGATTGTTGAAGTTCTTAGGAAACCTTTGTTGAGAAGAATTGAGAAGCTCTATCGCCGTCAAAATGAATCTATTTTGAATCCTGAGATGAAGCATGACTATGAGTTCCCAAATCATCCTGGATCGTTCCTTGAAATGAAGAACCCTATTCTAGAATTAGTGAAGTTCTTATGCGCCATCTTTGGGTTGTCTGCTAAGAGAAACACAGAAGTCAGGATGTTGAGAAGAGATTTGCTTGCAGCAATTGAAGTGAAAGAGTTTAGCCCTGAAAGCATCTTCAAAAACCCAAGCAGTTCGATGAAGGTGTCTACTATAATTTGCGACTACTGTAATTATTTGCATGATGTGGACTTCTGCCGAGACGAAGAGAAGGAAATCTGGTCTTGTCCTAACTGTCACAAGCTTTACAACAAGATCTTCTTGGAAGAGGAGTTGATTCGCCAGCTCAACATGCTCGTTGCCAAGTATTTGACACAAGACTACGAATGCAACAAATGTCATCAAATCAAGAGTGACAACATGAGTGAGTATTGTAAATGCTCTGGCAAGTGGACTGAAACAGTGGCATTTGAAGAAGTGGAGAAGAGAATCAAGACATTTGACAATGTTTCCAGTCATTTTGGCTTCAAAATGCTAAGAGCATTGGTCGAAGAAATTATTTAGTGCTCGTTAATAGAGTATAATTTGCATTGCATTAGAAAACCTACGGTCTCATTTCGCACCTACTCATATGTATTGTAGAATCGCGTCTTTGATCTATCACATCAAACGTTAGATGCCTGATACAACACCGACTGTGATCGGTCGACAAGATGAATTACAACTTTTAGAAGCATTTATTACTGGGCAGAATGAAACTTCATCTCCTAATTTGATTGTACTGGGCTACAAAGCTGCTGGTAAGAGTCACACTGTGCTTGAACATTTGAATCAGCTACGAGTAAACAAGACTGTTGTCGATTGTGACAGATGCCTTACTCATAAGATTCTTCTTCAAAAATGCCTCAAGAGTATCAAGAGTGACAGTGGCATCGATTTGTCAGAATACAAACAGAAGTACATGTACAAAGGCCTAGAAGCAGCAAGGCCATCTGTGCTATGTGAGAACTTTGCCTATTTCCTCATGTTGCTAGAGCAGTTCTTCACTGAAACCAACTATACCGAGCCACATGTCTTGGTTCTTGAAAGATTTGACGAGTGCTGTGATCCTACAGACGAGTTATTTGCGGCCTTCCTCAAACTACATGAACAATCTAGCATAAAGAATCTTTCCATCATATACATAATATCACACGATATCCCAAAACAGATACTGACATTTGCAGTTCCCCGAATCCAGTTCAGGTCATATACTAGGGAAGAGGTCACAGCAGTTCTACAGCTGAAGCAACTATACAAACTTGAAGGCATCTCGCCTGAGGCAAACAGAGATTTTTGGAACACTTTCGCTAAGCTTGTCGTTGACCTATTCTATGATTATACGGGTTCTGATGTCTCGTTGGTTTTTAATTTATGTGAGAAGATCTGGCCAAAGTTCGAGGAGCCCGTACGGGAAGGGCGTTATCAACCTCACGATATACTTAGAATTTATCGTGATTTGAGGTCTCTGCTCTTTACCGAGAACATAATCACTAGCAGCTCTGTCGGCAGCTATGGAACAAATGAGGAGGAGGGACCTACTCATGAGTCTGCCGTTGCGGATCTTCCGTACCATTCTAAGTTTATCTTAATTGCAGCATACTTGGCATCATATGTTGATCAAAAAGCCGACCTTCAGCATTTTTCTCGATTAAAACTGTTCAAGAAGAAGCTGAGATCCTCGCCCAAAAAGTCATCAATTACAAAAAGCCAGATTGACTCACGCTTGCTTTCTGCTGCCTTCTTTGATTTGGAAAGGCTAAAAGCTATTCTTTCTGTCATTTATAGAAACGAAGCGAAGTCTTTTAACCAAGATAGCCTGGAGTTCATCAACTTATATCTGGATATGAGTGAGCGAGAGTTGGCTAGAAAAGAGCATGAGTTCTCAACATTCACTCTTAACCCTTCTGTTGATATAAATACTCAACTATCGACGCTAGTCAAGTTGGGCCTCATCACCAGAACTTACCAGATGGATATTCTAAGCCCAAAGATCCGTTGGAAATGTGATACAAACTGGGATGTGATTGCAGATGTTTCCCGTGAAATCCTGTTTCCTATACTGAACTATCTAGTTGATAATTAGTAGATGATTTTAGAAGTCATCATCCGTCAATTGTCTAAAGCTTGGGTCGCCTACGCGTCTTACTTCCACGCCACCATTGAAGTAATTACCTTTCCAGTAGCTCATCTCATAAGCAGAGTACGGACCGTTGACTGTCTCATCTCCAATCCATCGAAATTCCCAAACTTTGGGGCCGTAGTCCTCAGTTTGCATCTCTTGATCATCATCATTATCGAGACTATCTGGCCCCCTTTTTGTACCTCTATTAACGACAAAGTCTTCACCTGTTTCCTGCTTGAAATAGCGCATAAGCTCTTCTCTGCTCATTTCGAAAAGCTGAGCAATGCCTTTCTCGTTCATGAGTTCATCGCATGCGCCAGTAATCTCGTAGACTTTTTCCTTTCGTAGCTTCTCCTTCTCCAGGATAGGATGACGCTTGTTTCTTTTCTTTGCAGGATTGAGTCTTGATAATGCCTCTAGTGGTGTTTCTGATGGTTCAAGTAAGCCAATCACTATCTTAAGAAGCTCTTCAGTGGACCGTGATACTTTCTGGTTCGATGACGCTTGTCTCTGTGCTTGTGCCTGCCTTGCCTTCTCGATATCCGATCGCTTAACATCACTTAGCCATGCCTCGTCAGCGTCTTCCTGATCATCTCCCTGGGCAACATAGTTGCCATCCTTATCGAAGGTGCCCAGTTCTGCTTCCTGTCGTAGGTCAAACGCCTCGATCTGAACATCTTCTTCAGAATTGTCGGACTTGTCATCAAGATCTAGTTGTGAATGTGAGCCCTTGAAATCTAGATCTTCGTCATCGGCATGTTGGCGTTCGCTATCGTACTTGCCCACGCCTTGTTCTCTCTCAAACTCGTCCACGTCAAAGCCCACACGTTTCTTGGGCACCTCTTTCTTGTCCTCGTTGTCACTTGCAAACATGTCATCTTCATCTTCTTCGACTTCCCCAGCGCCATTGCCCTCTGCGTCGGGCTTCTCTTCAGCCTCATCGACAGAAGCGTCCTCATCGACAGAAGCGTCCTCATCTTCCTTCTCCGAGTCGCTTCCACCATAACCTTCTGAATCCGAATCAAATCCACCAAGGACTTCTTTTCTGGCTTTCTTTCGGCCATAGTATTCTATTCCATTGTCTTCATCCTCGGCCATATTGGTTGGACTCCGAGTTTGGCTGTTGTTGATGTTACTGCTGCCTGGGTATAACTCGCATCGCTCATCGCAAAAGTAGTACCTCCAACGATATACCCCACAAAATGACTGATATCACGCTAGATGGCGTTTTGGATCTCGAAGAAAAGTACTATGAAGAGGGATATAGTGAGGGACAGGAAAGGTCTGTCAAAGATAACCATTTAGAAGGCAAGGCATATGGCTTACAGACTGGGTTCCAGAGATTTTTGGTGGTCGGGTACATCCAGGGCCTCATCGAGCTCTGGGAAACGAACGAATCTACGTCAGTCCAGAACCATTTGTCGCAACTTAAGGAACTCATAAAAGGTATTCCCTTCACTAACGGAGACAAAGAAGTGGAGCAGTATGAGCTGGCTATAGGAAAGGCCAGAAATAAGGTGAGAGTCCTAGGCACGATTACTAAGACTTCTGAGAAGGTGGCCAAGCTAGACAACTTGTTGAAAGAAGTCGGTGGATCACTCCAAGTGTCAGAAAATGTCGATGAAATGTGGTGATCATTGAGTATTAACCATGGTGTATCTATAAATGGTTCTAGAAAGTAAAGTCAAAATCTAGAGGCTTGTCGGTAGCCTCGAGCAGGTATTTGAGGACACCTCCGAGAGGGCAGTCGTTGATGCCAATTATGAGCTCCTCTCCGTGCCCTGAGTCAACTGGACACATATTAAGGCCGATGCATTTGCCGATAAAATCGATCGATTGGACTCTTGAATGCACATTTTCATTATCTTTCTTCAAATCAGAAACCTGAAGAATACCAACATGATCCAAGCTCTCCGCCCAAACGATATGGGACCCATAATAGCTGAACTTACAGTTCCTCACTGGACCGCCTGAAAGATCGTCCAGGACCGTGGAAGCTTGCGATCCCAAAGAACTGCTCCAACAGTAAAGGTTCTCCTGTGGGTTTCTTCTATCCCATAGTCTGACAGTTCCATCTTGATTACCTGTAAGTAGCAAATTTTCATCGAGAGGCGACCAGTCGCATCCGAATCCATAGTCCTTGTGTCCTGAAAACAGTAGGCATGGGTCAAAGACATCATGGCGAAGAGTTCTTTTGTCCATAAGGAAAGCATCAGAATCATCTCCAGTAATGAAAAACTCGGACTCGTTCCTTGGATTGCTTGCCAGGCAGTTCACGGCTAGCGGTAGTTTACAACTAGCTTTTCGTGTGCCAGTGAAATTGTCAATAATTCGAATGCACTTGTCATTTGAGGCAATTAGTAGTTCGGTATCAGACTTGCTAATACTGACATGATTTGTTATGCCGTCAGCCGAGCCTGTAAGGGTATACTCTCCCATGAGTTTCGTGTTGTCGGGGTCAGAAATGTCCAGCAATATATAACCACCTTCGAACGTTCCGTTGACTAAGAATTTGTTGGAACATGCACATGAAGAAATACGACTATTGGCGTTGTGTGGAAGCTTTCTAGAGTCTATTAGACAATCTAGTTTCATAGCTTGTGTAGAAAGGTCGTCTTCATCAGGCATAAGACGGTTGATTTTGAAGAAACTGTGGAAAGCCTCCAGGCTTTGATGCGAGATAGCGTTTTCCAGGGAAACAACATTAAGATTACTATCGTGGTAATATGATGATGGATAGAAAATACCATTCTGAATGTTTTCGCCACAGATAACCAAGTTTCGTAGCTGGAAATGGGTAATATGATTCTTCAACTTGCTGAAGAAGTTTTCAAACTTGAAAAAGTCAGTCCTTGTATGGAACGATAGTAGCCCGACGTCCTGTTTTTGTTAGTCACAATTCTGAATAAATATCAAAGATTCGCTATACTTACTTTCATGGCATCTTGCCTCGAGGTGGGTCTGTTTCTAAACCACAGATGACAACCAACTCTCGATCTTTCACTGTAGAACTTGTTTCGAAGACTTGGAGGCATCCAAACTCCTTGAACATTCATATATCCCCAAACTTCATCGAAAGAAAATGGTAATTCATTCTCTCTTTCTTTGAGCGAATTTAGGATGCTGAGGATATCTGTCTTCGTCAATGTCGACTTATCGTCGTACAATAAGTTATATAAAAACGTTAGGGATTCCAGCAGGTTTAGTTCATATTCATGGGATGTGCTTGTGGATCCTGGGAGGTCTTCGTGAAATGCGTCATTCTCTCCAAGTCTGTCTGAAGTCGTCGAGACTTGTTCCTGTGATAGTTCCACAGTCATCAGGCGAGAATTACGAAGATGTAAAAATGACAGGTTTGGCTGGATAATAATTTAAACTTTGAGTAGTCTGTTAATGTCTTTTTTTGGAATATAGTAGATGAGTTCCCTTTAAGCTGATAAACAGATCCGAACTCAACCACTTCGCTAGCACTTCAGGGAAGCTGTTTTTCTCTTCAAAAGTTTGCTATAGAGATTACTTGTATCTGCTTTGAGGGATTTCACCTATTTCTTGTCTGGGAGGTTTTTCTGGAGTTACTATGTAGTTATCAGTGGGAGTGGTTTTCTGAATCCACAACTTCTTTATTTCGCAGCTACACTATGTCGCTATCTAGAGACATTTCTGTAACGCACACCTGCGCCGGGTACTATTAGAGCATATGGCAAGATCAAGAACAATGGAGTATAAAATCGTTTCTTCTGAACTAAAGTAACTAAAATAATATCAATAGAAAAGGCTAAGCGAGATCCCATCTAGGGACTTAGCTTATTGTTCCTTCTAACGTCCTTTAATCGTCATTTAGAGATCGGATTCACTCAAGAAACCCTTCTTCTTGAGCTCTTCAACGTTGGCTTCCCATGTCTTTTCGATATACTTTGGCTCTGAAGCAATCTTTGTAGGCTTGGAAAGAACGCCTCCAGTGGTCAAGTAGCTGCCGTTCTCGTTCTCGAGACTAGGGTCCAACGCTGCCCTGAGGGAAGCCAAACAACCTTCCTCCATCTTCACACCAACGGTCTTGTCGATGACAACTGAACTGCTCTTGTAAACCCAACCAATCAAAGGTAAGTTCTTCCAGTGGTTGAAGAGCTCTGTCTCCACGATCACACCAGGATGGACTGCAATAGACAAGATTCCAGGATGAAGTTCTGCCAACTTCTTTGCAAAATGGATCTCAGCTGTCTTGGCGACTCCATAACGAATCCAAGTATATATAAAGTTGGGTGTGCACTTGATCTTGTCAGATGGGTCGTAATACTTAACAGCAGATCTGTGACCTTCTGACAGTAGCATCACCACCCTTGGAAGACCATCAACTTCTGCAGCCTTCAAGTTAGACAAAAGTTTCAAGGTAAACAAAAATGGAGCAACAAAGTTCACCTGGTACTGAATTTCATAACCATCTTTGGTCTCTTCATAAGGAACAGCCATCAAACCGGCATTGTTGATAAGAACATGGAGCTTGTTTTCCTTCTTAGCAAACTTCTCAGCACATGATACCACAGAGGCCAAGTCACAGCAGTCAAAATGGATGTAGGTCACTGTACCCAAGAAGCGTTCCTTCCTCTCGGAGTCGTTATAAGCCTCGACACGCTTTTTGGCCTCAGTCTTGATATCTTCAATGGCCTTCAACACCTTGCTCTCGGTTCTTCCAGCCACATAGACAATGAATCCATGGAGATAGAGTTGCAACACAGTGTGCCAGCCGATACCAGAGTTGCCTCCTGTAACTATAGCTACTCTCCTGTCTTCCTTGGGATTGTAGTATGTAGCAGTGGTGGGGTCATAGAATTGGGAGCGTGGAGCCATATTGCTTTTATTTTAGTTAAGGAATTTGATAGATGAATCTGCTGGTACTAGTCTAAAACTATGTGTTAAGTAGTTGGAAAAGTGAAATGTGTCCGCATGTGAAGTGTGTGAGAAGGCCCTGTATCTCTTACCACATCAGACGTTTCGTAGCAACAACGGCACACCTTATTGTTCGCGACGCATTGTATTTCACTTCGCCTTTGCATTTGGATCGCCCCTCAAGAAATCAACAAGGTCAAAAAGAATATCCTCGGTCTCCTTGGGGCTTGCTATCCATGCGGTACAAGCGCTAAGTCTGGCTTTGTAGTCGTTAGCTCCGACCGATGCGAATTGATCTCCAATGTGCAAGGACTCGCTTTTGCTGATGGGAGGCTTACCTGAGTCTTTGCATAGGTACTGTTGCAATGCTTCAACACCTAAAGACTTGTCTCCAATATCCACCCACACATCGGAGCCACCGTTAAAAGCGCAAACGCGTAAGTCGCCACCGGAAAGGTCCGTGACTACCGAAGTAAAATGGTGGCTTTCCTCAGGCAAAGAGGGGATTGCAGCATAAAGCATATCGTGCAATCTAGACAGAAGGGAAAGTACAATTTCTTCGAGCGTTTCACGCAGAATTTTGAACCCCAGAACAGGGATAATACCCAAGGAGCGTTCCTTCCGTATAATCGTAGTCTTGCTTTCGTCGTCTAAGCAGAACTTCTTGCGCAAGTGCACCAAGTGATCGTAGGATGCATTCATAATATGGTTTATCTGCTTCGTATCCCAGTCACGCATAATAGGTAAGTACCATTGGTCGCCTTCTAAGAATTGCAAACTGCCAATCTCGGAATTGAATCTGAATAGGTAGTTCGACTCACCTCCCATCACCAAGAAGTTGTTCTTCTGTTGATTCGTGAGCTGATCCGTGGTTCTTAACACTTCAATAAGACCAGGCAATCTCTTATGGTACTCCAAAGCACCGGATTCTCCAGGGTAACCAGCTGCGGTAACCACTGCCACGTAAATATCGTTGGCCAAAAGTTCCACAAGTCCATCAACCAAAGGAGATTCCTTCACGAGCGACTTTCCATCATCATAAAGAGTAACATCACCATCAATGTAATGAGCTTCAAGCGTGAATTCTCTTCAGCGTGGGAGGTGAGCGCAAGAACTTGAGCGGTATTGAGAATAGCTCTCACGTCGTTAAACGATGGAGAAACAAGACGCCTTCTTGACATATGTTTCTTGTGATCCTCAATTTCAAAAGCCTCCTTCAATGGTAGTCTAGTGAAGAACTGACCCACTGAAGGTACCAATTGCCTCAATCTAGACCGAGAAATGGTTTCATCAGTATGGAAACTATCCAAGTAGCGAGTGCTATCGATCAATTTCTCCACATCCATGAACACTTCAGTATATCTTTCCAGGCAAGTTTTTGCCAAAGTCTGCTCGTGCAATTCAAGAAACTTGTCTGCTTCCGTCTCATGTCTTTTCCCAATGGCATACATCTCCTCGTAGTTCTCCAAATCAGCGTGGAGCACAAATGGCACCGCCAAGAGAGACTTGATCCACTCAATGAACTCATCTCTCTTGTGTTTTTTCAATGCATATTCGACTCTATATCTCGAAGTCATTTTTAGGGGGCAATAGTGTTAGGCTTTGTATTGTTTCAAGTAAATTGTAGATACGCTATAAATGCGCGGCCCACATCACATTATCGCCTAGGCTACATGGTGAGACAAGAACGTGGACACGGAACGTCGATTGTTCCACATAGATTTTTCGCCCCACGGGCATTCCAACCGGTTAAGACAATTTCTCTAAACAAAGTGATTTTCATCTTCACTTTTTATTACTCTTTGTCAATTTGTATTCCTTTTGTGGAAGGTTTATATGGGGTACAGTTGCTGGTGAGGAAGACGTCATAGTAGCGTCGCTGCATTGATACTAGTGGCGGTGTGTGGACATGGGCATTTGCAGCCACCAGGGAACTACATATCCGATCTGGAGGAGAAAGGTGGCTAAGTATGGCTTGATCTAATGGAAGTTTATTTCCAGGAAATGTCCAGTTTCAGATCTGGTTTTTGCATTCCACGATGGAAGTATAATTCTTAGGTGGAGTCAATTTAAGGGTCTTGCGGCTTGGTTGCAAAATCTAGTGTATTTACATGAACAGCTACAAATTTCTCCTTTTAATATTCCATTTCTATAGTACACGTAGTGACGCTCTTAAGCGATCAAACCCAGTTGAGCTCTTCTTCTGTCACGCTCCTCGGTGATAGACAACTTGATACCCTTACCCTTTGGCAAGGAGATATATGGCTTACCAGCCTCGTCACCGACAACGAAAACGTTAGTCAATCTGGTGACGAAAGTGTTCTCCAAAGCATCCTTGATGTGGACCAAGTCGAAACCACCCTCGTGCTTCTCTCTGTGGGTGATAACACCAACTCTACCCATATTCTTACCACCAGTAACCATAACCAACTTACCAGTGTCGAACTTGATGAAGTCAGTGATCTTACCGGTGGCCAAGTCAATCTTGACAGTGTCGTTGGCTCTGATCAATGGGTCTGGGTATCTGATGGTTCTACCGTCGTGGGTGACAACGTATGGAATACCTCTCTTACCCAAGGCGATCTTTCTGACCTTACCGAGCTTGTAAGAAGCCTCCTCAGCGGTGATTCTGTGGACAGTGAATCTACCCTTGACATCGTACACCAATCTGAAGTTCTCGTTGGTGGCCTCCAAGGTGATGACATCCATGAAACCAGCTGGGAAGGTAGAGTCAGTTCTAACCTTACCGTCAACCTTGACGTGCTCTTGCATCAAAATAGCCTTGACTTCTCTACCGTTCAAAGCGTACTTCAATCTGTTTCTCAAGAACACAATCAAAGGCAAACATTCTCTCAACTTGTGAGGACCAGCAGAGGCTCTTGGGGCATAGGTACCGGACAATTTGTCCAACATCCAGTGGGATGGAGCCGCTAATCTCTTAAGGTGCTTCTTTCTGATACTGTTAGTATTTTGTTTGGGCTACGAAGACAGATAAACCGGATGCGTGGGGACACAAGGACGCCTAGGCGAGTCATAACTTCAAAAGCGGCATGTTCATATACCATCGAACAGAGGTTCCAACGACCAAACTTACGTCAGCCATAGACCCTCAGGACCGTATAGAACTTCCACACCAACAGCGTCAGTGTCACCCACAGCAACCGATTATCAAGACAAGGCTCCCATCCGGGCCACACCAATAAATGGAGTGGCTGGAGACCGACTGACAGTTCCCATAAATGAGAACAGGCGGTATTATATGGTTTCCAGTTTTGCCAAACTGTAGTACCTTAGGTTTGTCTCTTTATCTGTCTTCTTCAAGGAGAAGAGTAGATTTGACATACGGGCCTCTTGCCATTTTTGATAATCGATAGTGTTGATGAAAAGAGAAAAAAAAAAGGAAATGAAAAATTTTTGAAAAGTACTATACTGAGGTATCGCGAACGAAAAAAAAAAAATGGTGGCCGGGTAACCTTAGTCACGTGGGTTTGGTGAGGGCTCGCCTATCTAGGCCTACGGGAGGGGACCATAAAAGTGTGGAGAACGCTTATCAATTGAAAAACTACATGGAGGGGAATTTGATGAAAAAAAAAAGCCATGTATTTGGGACCCAGATGTGGAGATTTTCATTTTTCAGGGATAGGCGCAAAGCCTGTGAAAGTGTATTACAAAGCACTTGTAGAATGATAACGTATAATGAATAGATGTAGCGGAATGGCCGGTAACAGGAAGCTTAACATGGATCGAGGCTTCGACGGCTCTCAGATGAGATCAACTCATACCGCAGCCCCCAATGCACTGCAATAGGGGTTGGAGCAGACATTCCTTGATTTGTAAATCCGTAACAAAGCAACAGTTGTAGGACAGTTTTAAATGACAGTACTCTTTGGCTCATCGAACTTGTGAGTGTTGAGAGCACTGCCGCCATTACCGGTGGGCATGTTGGTTTCCATGTCCTTTCGGTTCTCTTCCTTATTGTGCTTGTCAAGAGCCAAGCGTTCAGCACGGGACATATCAGTAACTTTTTCCACCTCGGCGCCGGTCATCACCTTGATCCAATCCACCTTCAAGCTGTAAGGTCCATACTGTTTGTCCAACAAGCCGACACCGACGGTCTTGACCTCAGATTTGTTAAGCTCGGAGCCATCCTGGATGATTCCCCAATTGGTCATAACAAAGTCATTTAAAGGAATCACCACGGTTTCCCATTCACCTGGGTGATGCAAGAAGAGTCTGTGCTGGAACAAGTCAGTCACCAAAGGAGTGTTTGCCTGAATGTTAACCAAGTACTTTCTGCGGTCTCCCTTGACACGCAACACCAAAGAGCTGAACTGGGACCAGTCCCAGTACGAGTCGCCCGAGAACCAAGACTCCTTTTGGTCGCGAGTACGGAACATGGCATACCCTGAGCGGGTGATTTCAGGGTTACCCTTTGGCAAGTCGAGATTCAAGTATCCATGGAAGTGGCCAGCACTGGATTGAGGGTCAATGTCAAAGTTGACGGTCGACAGACCGCCCATCTCCTTGTCGCATCGAGTGATGATCTTAGCTAAAGATTCCTGTTGGTGTTTGCGGAAGCTAAGCACGGTTTCGACTGTTTTCACATTGTCGGCCGACTTTGCAAAGAGCTTATTGAGTGTGGAGTTCAAGCCCAAAGTTCTCAAAGACATGATAAGTGTTATGTAGGGTTAAGGATGAGTGGCAGCAGAACAGGCGCTTAAATAAGAATGCTTAGGTGCAAAAAAAATGGAGTCAGGAGGATCACGTGCGCGTCAGGCCCTTTTCGGGGAGGGATAACGCTTAAGGGAATGGTAGTGGGAAGGTTCTGGAGGAGCCGTTAAGATTGATTTGGAATATAAATAATAAAGGAAAAAAAAATGTAAAAAGACAATGTCAAAGAGTCCCCAGAAAAAAACAAAAACCTTCAAAAACAGTGTGGAAATTTCCTCCCTTAAGTAGCCTCCACCCCCCTCCTCCCCATTGCAAAAAAACTTCCCTCCATTGTCGGACCCAAACTTCCGTGTGGGGACCCCGTCCAAGTCCCTTCCCCCATAATTAAGCAATGAAGAGCAAGAAGAATCTCACCCAGGCCATGCTTTCGCGGCCGCAATTTAACAATGCATGGTTTATCGTGCAACAATCCTGCTTACTTTGCATCCTTCACTCCTGTCGGCAACTCGGAGTAGCCTCACTGGGCCCCCTTTTCCCCACACACACACTTTTTGCACATACTATCTGTGAATCTTCCCTTTTTGTGAGAATGATCGGGGGGCCTGTAGAAGGGTAAGGGATTTTCGAAGAGGCAGTTGTAGACGAGGTAGACTGATGATTGGACTTGTCAATTAGTGAATGTGATATTTTTTTATTTATAGTGGCCTGTTTTTCCTGCTTGGTGTTCCACTATGTGGTTTGATTCTGGCTTTGATGCAAACTCTCCTATCTGTGGGGAGGGGCCTGACTGCCCCAGACACACTCCGATAACGCAATGCAGAGGGGACTCCCATTACATCAGTGGGGGCTTGTGCTGCTGCTTCACTCTATTTTTCACTGGTCTTGGGCTTTCCATATGCTTCCACTCCCCGTTCTAATAATTGTTGTGTATTGTCTTGTACGGAATCCGTGTCTAAATAATATTTTTCTTGTCTAACGAACATTCTGTCTAGTTCACGGGCCAGTATCCTGGGAACAAGTAGTGCATCTTCTCTAGCAACTCTTTCTTGACTCCGTGAGGACTGGTGCTCACAGCGTATTTCATTGTGCCTTCAAGGTCCTTGCCCAAACCGGCGGCTCCGGTTCTCAACTCCTCAGAAATCACATCCACCAAGGTGGCAGCGATTTTGGTGGCGTTGGCCGAGTTGGCCTTCAAGTTGCCCACAACCGTCTCCACAGTGACTGGCTCCTCACTCTCGTTCCACGAGTCGTAATCAGTAGACATACAGATCATCTGGTAAGCAATTTCAGCCTCACGTGCTAATTTGGCTTCTGGCAACACCGACATGTTAATAACCGATCCACCCCAGCTACGGTAGATTCTTGACTCCGCTCTGGTACTGAACTGAGGGCCTTCCATACAGATAACCGTCAAGTCCTCACCCTTGTTGGTGTGCTCCTTACTGTGCAATTGAGGCTTGCCATCGGTGTCAAAGCCTTCCAAAAAGCCCAGCAGCGGGATAGAATCAGTGACAATCTTGTTAAGCTTCAAGTCAAATGGCTCACCGAACATGGCATGGGCCACAAAACCCTTTTCAAAGAAAGTAGCTGGACGAATGCCCTTGGTTCTGTCGATGATTTGAGTTGGCACAACGAAGTCTCTAGGCTTGATTTCTTGCTGTAAGGATCCCACGGCTGAGAAAGCGATGATGGCCTTGACTCCGATTTTCTTCAACGCGGCAATGTTGGCTCTTGATGGCACATCGGAAGGCAACAAGTCGTGGTGAGAACCATGACGAGCCAAGAAGGCAACATGATCTCCCTTTTCAGTCTCAGAAATAGTAATTGGAGCAGAAGGGAACCCCCATGGAGTGGAGACGGTAAGTCTGGCAACCGGCTTGAGGTTGGGCAAATCGTAAAGACCAGTGCCGCCAATGATGGCCAATGGCACAGACTTATCGAAAGTATGAGGCAAGGAGGCCAATTCGACCTTATCTCTGTGAACAGACATGAGTAACTTGGTGATGTTGTTGCGTAGGTGCACTTTCACCATCTCGGCACTGATTTTTTCGCTACTACGGCCCGGCACTGTGTAGGCGCACTGTGGCTGTCAACGTGGGGACCATTGGAACTAATACAGACATGAGAGGATACGTTTTTGTTTGGCTTTTATTGTTGGATTGTATTACTAAGCTGGGTTTTCTGCTAAATAAGTGTCTTTTCTGGTTGTTTTGGTGCCATGTATGGTGTTTCTCCAAAGTGTAACCTTATCAGGATCATTGCGTGCTTAAGCGCATAGATAAGGCGAACTTACACCTCCGTGACAGGAAGATTTCAACCCACATGGTACATTTGATTACCTTTCTGATTCACGTCATAGTTTACCTTAGGATCCGGTATTATACTTCCGAAACGTCACAGTCTGGAATTTTCTAGTGGAGGATCAGGTACTCACATTTTGTACACACGTAGTGGGGTCCAGAGGGTGGATTCATTGTTACGAAGCATGACCCCGTCAAGTTCAACCGGACCACTCGCAATGGAAATTGAGTAACATGTATCCGTTTACTTTGGATAGCCGATATTTTACGTCCTAGACTGGTCTTGTGTTCCCTTCTTCCTATGATCTATGGCTGCGAAATATGTCTTACCCAGCAAGTCTCCCTCACAAGAAGGGTGTTCCGCTTTAACCAGGCCCGGGATTCTAAAATGACCTATCTAAGAAGTGTGTAGTTGCTTTCTTTCTCCTAAATCTGGTTAAGTATAAATTATTAGTAGTTTGCTTAAATTTAAAATTGCATTAAGTAAGCTAGCGTTTGCTCTCCTTCAATGAAAATTGGTCCTGGTTTCGGAAATTCTGCGACTTTCTCTACAATAGAACAAAAGTCTAAAATTCGTTCAACAGAAAAAAATTACGTAAAGCAACCCCACGGAAAGTAAATACCAACCTTTCTAAGCAAGCAACAGCCCTATTTTCGATACCCACTCCATTTTTCGGAAATACCCCGATACGGCTTTGCTTTTGCTTGTTGGTGAACAGGTTTCCTGAATTGCACGTGATTCAACGTCGCCTCTATAAAGAAAAACTAATGACTATACAGTTGAGTGTTACAGAAGTGAGTCAGTCATCATGTCCTTACCTCTATCATCACGTACATTTGCCGGGCTCGTTGGCCAGTCTTTACGAAGACAAACGAATATAAGGCCGCAGCTTGGTCTGGTCAGATTTCTGTCCAAGAAATCAGACGAAGGAGGTGAGGAGGCTATCACATCCTCGAAGAAGTCTCTATCGAGTCCTTTCACGAAGCGTGGCAGCTCAGACGTTCCTCGTGCCCTGAAAGCAAAGACACAGTCAAAGAAAAAACAGGAGGAAAACGAGGATGCATCAAACAGCAAGTTTTTATCCTTCGACAAGCTCCCCAAACCTCCTAAAGAGATCCTCGACATGCCTTTAGACCAGTTCTACGCCAAAGTATACATGAGAGATCTCCCTGTGAGACCACAAATCGATCCCTCCAACAAGTTTCTGTACAAGTTCGAAGTGCCTTCGAGATTTGTGCGTCACAAGCATCACGAGTTCCCTGCTCTTCAGGAAGAAAAGTCAAAGAACAATAATCCTGAAAAGCAACAGACGAGTTCGTTTGAGCCTGCAAACAACATCCTTGAGTTTAAGGTCGACTACAACACCAACTCGTTAGTTCGAGTTCCTGAGCATCCTTTGAAGGAATCCATAACCGGCATGTTCGTGTCGAACCCCCTCATGCATAATCTTGATAATGATTTCCTCTGGGATATGTATCCTCGTGGGAAAGCCTACGGTAACGTTCCATTCGGAGGTGACAAGTCATTTGATGGGTTCAAAAACTGGGAAAATAAGGAAAATGATAAAGTTAAGCAGAAGGAATCACAGTTTGAGACCAAGGTTAAAGAAGTGAATGAGTTCAGAGAAACTTTGAGCGAATCAAAGTCCTTCTACAGAAAGCAAACAAATGCTGCTCCAACCGAGAAGCAAGAGGAGAACACAACGGCGAAGGCTGGCGGTAGGCGCAAGTTGGACCGTGGTCTCCTCAAGCAGTATCGCAAGTACAAGAAAGAAGGGTTATTCAAGAAAAGGTTTAACAACGACGGTAACAAGAATAACAATTTCTGATGAAGCAACGACAACACACTACCATCTTTTACGGATTTCTTCATGTTTATAGGGTTAACTTCCAATATTATTATAATATCATAACGGTCAAACGAATTTACTCGACGATAACTAACTCCACATCTCCGTAGCCGTAAAGGTGCTTATTTTCTTCATAGACCTTTTTGAGCTCTTCAATGTATAAGCCGTGATAATGGTCAAGAAGTTCTTGACTGATGTGGGGCTTGCTCCTTTTCTTGGGTTTCTCCTTGCCCTTAAACATGGAGAACTTCTTCAGCAGAGAGGAGTTGCCAGAACTAGAAGATTCAGATCTAGCTGATTCTTTATCTTTTTCAGTGTCTTTGGCAGGTTCTTCCTGATTTTGCAGAACCAAACCAGCTGGAACGTACACAGGCCTTCCCGTGCAAATGTTAATGGGGGTACGGAATGGCAAAAAGCCAAAATCGTAAATGAAAACGCCTCTGGCGCTGAAGAAAGGCAATGTGAACAGTGTCAAGCGTTTAAGGCCAAGCTGGAATGCATGGAAAAGAGATCCTTCCTTTGGCTTTGCTAACCTGTAGATGTCGGCCTCTCCAAATGCAAAAGTTGGTACCAAAGAAACATTGCCAAGCTCGAGAGCAATCTTAACAAAGCCCTTTCTCTTGTTGAGCACCAATTTGATTTGTCTCTTTGGCTTCTGCTCCTCAGGCTCCTCTTCTTCTGATTCATGACCCTGGTAGCCGACGCCGACCCGCAGGTTTTCACCCACCATGTCGTTTAATAAGGACTCCTGGGCACCTCCAATGACAAGACACACAGAGTTATCACCATTCTTTATGACGCTCTTGATGTTTCTACCGCTAGCGCTAGTAAGGCCCAAGGACAACAAGTAGTCTCTGTAGAAAGGGATGGTGAATTGGGTGGTAAGAGTTAGAGGGAAAGCATGACCAATTCCTGGAAAGAGTTCCTTCTCTTTAGAAGGATCATGGAAGAAAGGCTTCAAGAACTTGGCAGGGGGCTTGAAGGGCTGATTCCTTAATGCATTGGTAGCAAACAAACCCATGGCACCCATTGAGATAACCCCGTGAGGGTGATAGCAGAAGATGTAGCGAGGGCCACCACCGACTTTGCGATGGCGTTGCACGGTGGTGGAAGACTTAGAGTCTGTGCTTCTAGCGTCTTCATCATCATCAACAGCAGAAGACGATTCCAGGTCATTCAAACGCTTCTTAAGACCGAAGAACTTAAACAAGCGGTCCAAAGTAGTACGAGCATCTTCAGAAATCAAGTCTTCCTCATCATCTGGTGTAGACTCCTCAAGCACAACCTCCGTGGTAAACGTGGGCTCCAATTCGCAAGTCTTATGGACGCGAATTGGGTAGTAGTCAACAAACCACTTCCAGATAATCAAGTTCCTCATACCATTACGAATTCTGTAGACCACCTTACCGTTGGTAGGAGTGTGAAGATCAAAGCCATAGAGCCAGATGAAATATGGGATCACAATGAAAACCCACGAGAGCCAGCCGAGGTACAAGATAAAGAGAAACAAGCAACAGAAACTAGGAATCGAAACGGTATGCCACATGACACTTAAGGTTTCAAGCCTGCGATGAAGCGGCGTATCCAAGGGAGCGACATTGATCAAATTCTTCTTCTTCTTCTTCTTTGGCTTCTTGGGCTTGGTATCCGCAGCATTCTTGTCATGCAATTGCAGAGCTTTGCGGTGTTTCAACTCAGACTCGTCCGCCATAGCTCTTATGCTTGAAAAGGAAGAAAACACTAGGAATATGAGTAGGTTTGAAATTCGAGGATTTCGGGCAATATAAGAAAATGTGGGGCAGAATCTGAAGAGGCCCTCCCGCGGGAGCTGTACAGAAAAAATAACGAGCGAGGCTAGCTGGAGGAAGGTGAAACAGCAGAGCACTCGGGCCACTGGAAAATAATAATATAATTGGCTCCCACGAAAGAGGATAAAATATAGGAGAAAAAGAGACAAAAAAAAATTTGACAAACCATCTGCCTTATATACTTCGCCGTGTCGGATCGTCCGGCCAAGAATGGCAAATGGCAAGACCATGCAAAGTTACACAGCTTGACATCATCCGCAGGGATGGCTACAGTAAGACAATCGGCCATAGTATGGCTCATTAACCTGGGCAAGCAAAGGCAAGGTGTGATTCAATAGGGGACATTGTGTAGTTTTCTGAGACGATCGGTTGCGGTGTGGTCGCTTTGTGATAGGGGCTTTACTGAGGCTTTAAGGTTGGTTCGGTTTCTTTTTTTTCTATTTGGCAATTTTGTATTAATATTTTTTACTTTGTGTGTTTTATTCCTCGTTGCGGTAAAGTTAGTTGCGAAGGGCTGGTCGCGACCTGCCTAGTGAAGTTACATGGAAAGGACTGCTTCACGTACTCATTGATAGATTTTGCAACCAACCAAAAAACGCCAATGCTGGACCGAGGCGGCTTGGACCCGAACTCCCAAAAAACTCACTATACAATTGATACCAGCCAAAGGAAGAGAATAAAAACTGATGAGTCGTGTCCATTCTTCTCCCACACTGGTGAAGACATTGATCTCACTCGTCATAGGTACCGCTTGTATGAAAAGATCTGGACCCACCAGCTTGGGGCGATTCAGAAGATTTTGAATTCTGCCAACGATAGATTCTTTGCTGACCTTATTAGTTTCATTATCGATCCGCTTCCACAGAAGCTAGCCACCGCGTTTTTGGCACTCAGTTCAAATACAGCCAACAACCTTCGTACGCTAGACGAGTTCACGGGCCATTTGTTTCACAATGGAAAGAACCAGCATGTTAGATTAGTCACCCTTGACTCGAGAGAGTGTGTTCATATAAAAGCTGCTATGAGAGAGGTTGTCAAGCAAGTTCTTGAACCTAAACAGCGTCTACAAGAAGAGCCATTGGCAGCCTTCGATGAGGATCAAGAGCCGGAACCAGAGGCTTCTCCAGAGCACGAAGAAGAAGCAGATGGAATCGACGGTGATGGGTATGAGGGTAGGATTTCCTACGACTTTGAGATCGTAGAGGATTGGGTCGACTCGTACGTCAAGAAGCACAATTGTGCTGACCAGCTACGTATAGTTGTTGTGCTACAAGACAGTGACGCGTTTTCAAACGAGGTGCTTAACCAGATCGTTCATCTACTAAGTGTCTACTCCGAGCTGATCCCAATCAAACTCGTAATGGCTCTAAGTTCAAAAGGTATCAGTGACTGGATCAACAACAACTTCACGAGTAGAGCGAGAACGCTCATCGATGCAACTAAGCTACAAGCCAGAAACAATAAAGATATCTGTTTCCAAGTTATTGATGACACTTTGCTACGAAACGAAATTACTGCAGAAAACCCTGTGTTGCTAGATGCTCAACTTTCTCTGATTGTGTTGAATCGTTTCGAAAACTCCAACAATTCCATTGATGCGCTCATCACTGAGTTTAAACTTACCTACATGATACACTTTTACCAGCTGCCTTTATCCCTCTTGGTGGACCATGACTTTGTCCCACAGGAGTTCCATTTTGATGCACTTCGAAAACTTCCTTCCTTCAAGACACATATCGAATTCCTTCTACACAGCTACCATAATTTCAAGAAACAAAAAGATGATGATGGGGCAGAAGAAATGATGAAAAAGATCAAAGAGTTATTGAATGATGATGGAGCAATCTACGAACTTTTCCAGAATGCTAAGATGCAACTTCAAAAATATCAAAACTCTGTCATGAATGCCATCCACATTATTCATTTTCTCAGTGATGGAGAGAAGCAAAAGTTTCAACTTTATAAGCTTGTAACCAACAATCAGCTTATTAACTCCTCATACTTGAGCGATGTCTTAAAGAAGGTTAGAGCTTTTGACGATGGCCAAGTGGAACGAGTATCAAAATTCTTGCAAAGTGATACGATAAAGTTGACGCTTGACGATGTTGACGATGAAGATACTCTTGGCTTTAAACGTGCCTTGAGCAAACCTGGGGTCACTTCTGATCAATTACTCAAATCGTTAACTATATATCTACACGACAATCCAGCATTAAACATGAAGATCAGTGACAACTTATTCAATGAAGTCTTGACGATTACAGGAGGAATTAGCGAGATCGATAAGGTACGTCCTCGAGCATCAATTGAAGAAAGTTATGAGAATCTCATGATCAAACTCATAAGGCCACGGCTGAAGGAAATCATAGAAGAAGCTTTAGACGAGCCACAACATTTCTTGAAAAATGAATTGATTGCTAATGAAGTAGGATCAAACTACAAATCGTCCAAGGTTCTAGGACCATTGGTAACAAAATTGTATCATGTCTACAAGGATGCTCCAGTGAATATAAATATGTGGGACTTTTTCATTGCATTCAAGCTGTCAATGTCAAGGAGAGATTTGTTGGCGGAGATCAACCAGCAAATAGCGAGTTACGATGGAGAGTTAGGTGATCGAATGAAAGAAATCCTCAAGCAAAGCTCAGAAGACGATGCAAAGTGGGAGAGACTTTTGTACGCGTGGTTCATTCAAAGCAGCTCGGAGCTTTCCGCTATGGGATTCCTCAGGGAGAAGTCCAAGGGAGACTACGTGGAGAAGTTGATTTGGAAGAACTTGTAACTGCTTCCAGTATGAATAAATGTATTTAGGGACTAAAGCCATTAGTACAACGTCTGTTCGAAACACAAATTAATCATGAGATGATAAGGTCAATGTCGTGTTAGCATGGATTAGGAGGAAACACCATCGGCTTGTTTCCATGAGGGTTCTTTCTTGTCCTCCTTGAAGGAGCCCACTTCTTGTGGATGACTTTTGTCCAGTTTCTTTGTGGATTCAGTCTCGGTGTCTGGCTTTTCAGCCTCAACCTTCTTGTCGTCCTTGACAGACTTCTCAGAGCTATCCTTTCCTTCGTTTTTCTCCTTGTCTTCCTCGGTATCAGCGGATTCAACCCCGTCCACTGCCTTCTCGGTATCTTGCTGTTCAAGGGGCTTAGAATCAGACGACGAAGAATCTGCAGCATTCGAATTTGCCCATGCCTTAGCGGTGTCAACATATAAGCCCACAGACTTACCGAGGTTCGAATCCTTAATGTATGAGTGGGCCGAGGCCGAGGTAACGATCAAGAAGGTCACCAACGCCGTGAAGATCAAAAGCACAACGTAACGCTGGGAGCGCAACATCCTTGAGGCAATCACCTGGGAATCGTGCATGACAAGAATGTGGTTTCAGTGGAACGAGTGGTGAAGGCAAACAAGGTTAAACAAGGATACCCGGTTGTGATGATGGCTAAAGATAAACTGCACTGTATACCAGGCGCGCTATGGGGCGTAAGTAGTCAACAGCAGCCATACCAAAGCTTATCATGGATGAAGGAGGTACTTTTGATGATCAAAAATGGGAGAACTACTGGGAGCCCATCGCAACAACATGCCTGTTTGGGAAGTTAAAGAACCAAAACTTTTATACCTGTGGCGTTCTTACACCCACTCCCTATCAGTCCATTTGATGGCTGCGAAACACTACCAGCAGTGCATCACCAACCAGCCAGACCGCCTTCATTAAATAGACTTCTTCGGCCAAGAGTCCCAAGACACGCAGCGAATACCGCTCCGAAGAAACTCCAATCTTCGGAAAGCTTGAGCCAAATACTTGCAGGGATCAGTGCAGCCTGCCAGCGAAGAAGATCCCACTGACTGGTGACGGATGTCTGTTGCGAGACTGCCAGGAAGAGGCAGGGTAAGTTTTATATCGAGCCATACTAAAAGCCGAAAAAGGGTTGCTAAATTAGCCACGGCGATTTTCCTGGGGTAAATTAACGGGCTATACACGATCGGATTGGGATATTCCCCTGGTTCTGGAGATCGTCTACTGAACCCCGAAAGCCTAGCCAGATTCACCCAATTCGCACCGGATAGCCAAAGGCCAGGGAGCAACCAGCACATGAAGAAGCCACACCGAATGCTGTTACTTTAAAGCTTCTGTTTTTTAAATGGCTCAGCGGATACACTCGGTAATCCGAGTTTGGCTTGGTTCGGTCATGACAGAAACGTCCAACGGTTAAATTCCATAATAAGCCTGGCCTTGGATTGGTCTGAATCTAGGCTGGAGGCTTGGCCCCAAACTCCGATTGGACCCTGTTTACAGGACCAGAATGACCGTTTAAACGAGAAACACACACAGATGCGTATTTCACGTTCTCCTTTTTAATAAAGCCGTCGTAGAGGGCGTCGTTCCTGGCGGTTCTTGCCGAGGAATTGAATGGCTGCAAAAAAATGGGCCCATGTTTGGTTTTGTCCTTTGTGCGCAGGACTGGGCATGTCTTTTAGTGAGACGAAGTAACAAAAAATGACAGTTTCAGTCACGTGCACGCCCTTTTAAGGTGGCATCTGCCTGCCCCCAGGCTAAAAATCACACCACTTTGCCCTCTCTGTACATAGTAGCGGTTCCCTACAAATCATCTCTGTAAATTGAATCTCATGGGCCTCTTGTCATCTGTGAGATTTCTTTTTTTAAAAAAAATTATCCTTTTCCCTATACTTTGCCAATTTCCCTTTATATTTAGTCTTTTGGCTTAACTTGGGCCCCTAACTTATTATTTCCACTTGATCGCCTTTCACAACTCAAAAGAACGCTACACCGTTTCTTCCACCTACTATATATCCCGCCTTTACCATGTCCACGGCTTACGACTTTAACGATAACATGTTGGACTTCGAGGATACCGATTTGTTTTTATCGGCTATACTGTCGTCCGTCCCTGCTATGGACAAGTTGTCAAACCCTTATGACATAGACCAGAATGGCTTGGCTGGTTTCCCTTTCACCGAGTCTTCGGGCTTCATAGGCAACCCAAATAACAGTCTCAATATCAATCCTGATCCAAGTGAAACTTCTTCCGATGCCGTGTCGGTAAACAGTTCGTCTCCTTCCACTGACCGCTCCTTGTTCCCTTCCAATAACCAGAAACAACGTTCCTCATTCAGCTCAGCGTCGTATTCAGAGCTGGTGGCCTCCTCAGCCTCCAATGAAGGCACTCCAAATACCTCCGTGCTGTCTCCCCATACCCTGCCAGAAGGAATGCCCGACCATGAACACAAGACGAAACCAATCAATTACTCCAATACCTACGTCAAGACGGAATCAAAGGATACTCCCGAAGCCAGCCCTGTTGCTCCTCCAAAATCAAAGGCTTCTGCTAAAGACAAGGTCTCCAAGCCGGGAAAGCGCCCTAAGGTGTCCCATAACATGATTGAAAAGAAGTACAGAACTAACATTAATACCAAGATCTACGAGCTTCGGGACGCCGTGCCAACTTTGAAGATTGCGGCTGGAAAAGCCAACGTTCTGCTTTCTGACTTGGAAGGTTTGGCACCTGCTGCCAAACTCAACAAGGCTTCTGTCTTGACAAAAGCAACAGAGTACATTAAGCACTTGGAGAAGAAGAACGACACAATGTTGTCCCAGATTGCCCAGTTGCAACAGCTTATAGGCGAGGCAAATGCCAACCCTCCTAATGTAATGCCTAACCAGCCATTGAGAGTGGATGAGCGCCAACCCAACATGGGCATGCAAAACAACTATGACGGTCAATTCTCCGGAGGCTTTGGCTTTGCTCCCGAGAACAATTACAATACGACAGTGAACCAGTACGATATGCAATCGGTTCCGCCACAGTTTGCTCAACAAGTCGGTCAACAAGAAGGATACCAGCCATATAATTCTAATTGGATGATGGGAGGATTTGCTGCAGTGATGGGATCTTCAGTACTTTCCAATGAAAACTTTAAGGGGTTGGCAGCGTTACCATTTATGCCTTCATTCTTGACCCATCCATCTCCAGCAACGTTGCAGTTACTCAGTATCTTCAGATTTGGCCTTTTTGTCTTTGGTATCTACCTTATGATATCGCCTATCGTCAATTTTATCAAGAGACCAAGAGATCCTAAGGCTCCAGTGGAGAGTCAATGGGGTACTTGGCTCTTAGTTTCTTTGGGCTTACAGGTTCCTAAACCACTTTCCCAGAAAGATAAGGATCGCATTCTCGCCCTCTTGAATGGTGGATGCCCTGAACCTTGGAGCTGGTTGAAAGAATACGCCATTTTATGTTCTAGCGAGGTCACGTTCGAGACTTGCTTCTTGACCGTACTCGTCGGAACCATAATCACCACTCAGTTACCAATCTTTTCCAAGTTGATTGGACAAAGTCTTAAGACAAGAGCTGCTTTATTACGCAAGCTTGATACTGATGACGAAGATGCTGCATTGAAGAAATTAAGCCACTTGATAAAGTCGACTGATGGTGCTTCTTTATTTGCTTCTGAAGAGCTCATAACACGCGTTCTCAACCTCTCAGCAAAGAAGAACATCCTCGCTGGAGTCAAAGGTGGAGAAAACTCTCTCGCTTATGTTGAAGTATACAAGCGTAACACAAAGGACGTCTACGCTATAATATTTGGATGGAGAGTGCTCGATCTTTTGCACGAACTCAGTCTTTCTTACTTGGACTTTTTGACTTTAAAGCACAAGGATGAGGGCACGAAGTCAGCTGAAAGAAGCTTGGAGTCTGAGATTGATGCTATTGGCCAGCTACTTGATAACTACGAGGAAGAGAGCCTCAAGCTGTATTACTTGGCGTTGAAGTGTCTTATACATCCAGCCAGCACCCCTACTTTGGTGAATGCGATGAAAGAAAGCATCATGAAGACAATGCTGAATGTTAATTCATACTTTGATGGTCAAGATCTCACTGATGTCGAGTCTTTGCTTGACAGTGAAACTGAATCCCTGGAGGAATCTTCAGATGAGACGGAGACAGCAGAAGGCGTCCTTGAGCCAAAGATAACCGAGACTGTCAAGACCCAAAAGTCTCTCGTTTACTCATTGAACTTGGTGAACGAGGAAAAATTCATCGTCTTGGCCACTTCTTCAATTCTTTTCTATTTGCACAAGGAAGATGACAATGAAAACCTGAGGCATTTATTGAGACATTTGAAATTTAAGAGTGACGAGTTCCCATTGTCAACACTCTCATTTGCTTGTTTGATGAAAGTGGTTTGTGGTATGCTTGAAACAGGTGAAAACGATCAAAGGATTTCTTTGAGTGTGGAGGAATCTGAAATTCTAGAACTGTTGGTTAAGGCCATGAGAGGATGGCTCAATGACGATCGGAAAAACAAGTTCCTTGACCATTCTTTCAGAAGCGATTTGACCGACTTAGTTATGACGAAGGGTATGCTCCTTCATAATATGTGAGGCTTTGTTGAGGCCATAATCAACGTAATGTACATTATAAGTTCGGCTCGTCCCGTATAACTGAGAAGAGAAAGTTCAACGACAATACATTTACGACACATGTAGAACCGCCATTCCTGACGAGTGGCCTCGGCATTCGGCCGTAGGCCGTGGGCCGTGTTGCTACAGCGCAAGGAGGGAGGCACAGCCGCTCAGAACCCGAGAAGCAGAGTTGATTAAACCGTAATTCAAGAGTAACAAAACAGAAACTCAAAAGCAAATAAGGGTAAACGTACCTAGTAGAAGAGTAAAAAAAAACCATAAAAAAGAAGCTCTGCAGCACGCATATGGTTTGGATAATCTTAATTCACATCCGAGGAAATCTGTCCCTTTCTGCAGAAGGGTTGAAGTTTCCCAGAAATGTCATAATCGGGAAATATGTTTCGGCAGTTGCACAAGCCACATAAGGTACCCTAAGTGATATCATTGGTACACTAAATGAAAGTTTTAAAAGACGCTTGGCTCCGACTACAAGGCCAAGAGACAACAACAAGGGCGCAAAAAGGGCCACGGCATTCAAATACTCATTCCATTTAAAAGGGGAACACAATAGTCCTATTGTAGAGAGTAACTTTAAATGTTCAGATGCCTCGAACCGCACGGCCGTTTGCGGTAGTATTTTAGTCTTGAGACAAAGAAGAAAAATTGTGAGGCTGCCCACTCAAAAAAGACCTTCCTTCGTTAGTACAAACTTTATGCATGATTCTTTGGCGAATATTCGATTGCCTGAAGGTACAAAGAGTTTCTCATTGTCACGAAGAAAATAGAAAGAAAACCAAAATGGACAAACTTAGCGGACAACATGGTCCCGGTAGCCGATCCAGCATACGAAACTTCAGCTTTTGTCGATAACCAATGATGCCGCATGGGATTTACTGGCGGACTTCCGAGATTTGCGGTTGAGATTACCGATAGAAATCAACAACCGTGCAGCAGGCAAGAACAACAGAAGCTGGGCTACTTTGAAGAATACGAAGAGCATACGGAATAGTGGGCGGAGAAAGGGCAGAAGAAGCAAAAAGAAATGGTAATAAAGCATAATAAAAAAAAAATGTATGTGTATGACGAGAGAAGGCCCAGACAATCAAGACATTGAGACGAGAAGGAATGCTAAGCTTCCATTGAGTACCGGGAACCCCCTTGGCGACCGAGGGAAAAAAGAACAAAACCTAGAATTTTATTTTATTTTTTTCTTGTATAACAAAGAATGGGCGTTTTCTCTGTGACGAAGGATTGGCACTGAAGAAGTTTAACTCAGTTTTAAGGTTAAGATGGATAATTGGGGTAAAAGGTAGACATAAATAATATAATAGTGGCAGTGTTTGAAGAAACGCAGGAAAAAGTATAAATTATTTAGCGGAAGTGGTGAGCAAGGTCCGAGGCACTTTTCTGTCCCGCAGAACACAGAAAATAAATCTTAATGAAACTGTAGGATACAGAAACGGTGCTAGCGCCAAAATAATTGTGAATATGAAAGTCATACAAGGTTCGTTGAAAGAGTTTGGGGTGCAGAGCACGCATGGTGGCGCATATGTTCACGTCAAAGATGCACGCAAGTCGAAGCCTGGAAACAGAGAAGTGCCGCGGTGCGACGCACGTATGCATCGAGAGCGCTAGCAAACCGTTTGTATATACCAATGGGGCGTCGCCCAGGCGTGCACACAGATGCAGTCAACCATGTAACATAATGCAGCCATTTTTGTCAGCGCAGCCATGCGATGGTAGTCACGATATTCCTTTGCACGGGGGGTACCTTCACGTAAGGGCCCCTTTGCAGATCCCTCAGATCCATGCTTCTCCTTGAAATCCTGAACCTGCTGGGTCACTTTTGCCATGTATGTCTCTAGGCTTGAATAGCATCCTCTTGGTCTGCTTTTTTTTTTCCCCTTGTTACAAGTCTCACTCTCCTGCGCTGTACAGGAGGACCCTTGCCTATTGACGGAATGCGCTAGGCTTTTTTTTTTCTTCTTTCTGTACTTTCTTTAATTTTTTTAACTCAATTTACATAACCTTGAAGCACTGAAAAAAATACGGTTAAACCTGCAGCGTCCCCTCTGTCACCTATACATTTCACCCTCCTTTTCCCTATTTTTTATTTTCTTTGCTGCTTTCTCCACTGCCCTGATCTTCTAGATGCCTTTGTTGCCAAACATTATGTGACCTGCCAGGGTCCTCCTCCCCGGCCGGCAAACACCGCTCGGCTAGAGTCTCATCTCAATTTTTATTTTTATTATTCTTTTTTTTTTTTTTTTTTTGTAATTCGGTCTTATGATTGTCTAACCATGGCAACCCACACACAGACACTTGTTGCTAGCGCACATTTTTTTCCATATATCGCATGGCTTGATGGGCCAATTGCTGCCTTTGTTACCTTTGTTGCCTTGTTCTGCTTCATGACAATTTTTTTTCTTTTCTTTGCCGTCTTCCTTTTTTTTTTTTTTATTATTCTTTTTGTTTTCTATTCATTTTCTAAATGGTCTTCATCCTCTTAACCCCCAACCTATTGTAGTAAGAAATTCGTCAGCCTCGTCGTCTTTAGCATGCTTTGTTCGGACGGCCCATAAGGGCCACCCTCACGCAAGTAAAGCAAAACCTAAAATCCTTATTATTTGTTGTTTTGTCTGTGCACAGCGTGGAAGCCCATCTGCCGTTCGTGCAGAAAAGGCTTTAGGCCCATTTACGTTTATACAAAATTCTTGGGGCACGCAAATGCGCGGATCAATGGTGGTTCTTCCTCTTGAATATGCTCAGATCAAACTTTCTGCTCATAATCGTACTTTGCCTTCTCCTTTTGTCATTATCCCCGCCGCTTTCTTCCTTTGCTGCCCCATTTCAGGGTCCTATTCCGTCACATTTCTCGTTATTTTTTTCGCTTGTGTTACTCCGGCAGCGCTGCTTAACTGACTATATATTCCAGATCGCTGTCTTTGCCTTTCGGTTCTCCCCCCTTTTTTTTTTCTTCCTACTTCCTTGCTAACTGGTATTTTTTCTTTTCATTTCTGTTGAGTTATTTAATTTGTTCCATCCATCCCTACATCAGCCAACTCCTCCTGGTCCAACACTTCAGTGAAAAAGAATCCCCCCACTCTATCCCACGGTCCATTCCTTCGCTCATTCCGAATAGTGTCTTAGCTCTTGTCTTGAGTTTTTTCATGCGGAAAGCTCTTCCATTGATACATAAAAACGCCTGATATCATCACATAAACCATATCCTCCAAGGGTCCACAGCTTAATTTTCCCATCAACCCTTCGAGCATCTCATCGGGTTTCCTATTTATGTTTCCCTGGAATGTCAGACTATTCGGTATCCGATAATGAAGTTTTGGATAAAGACGAGACCGATACGAGGCAATCAAGAAGCACTTCCGAGTCCCTTAGACTGGGCTCTTCGAGTTCAAAGAACAGTAATTCTTCCTATACCGTTCTGGACTATTACGAGCTCACTCTCCCTCTTATAAATGGCAGATGCCTCCAGTCCCTGAATGTCCATTCCTTCCTTCGAACATTGCTTGACTTCCTGCTCCTACATTCCTTTCAACTTAAAGCCCTCCAAAAGCGTGAAATCAAACTCGCGGACTTGTCGCTCCACGAATTCAAAGGTGGCTTGCAGGGTCTTTTGATCAAATCTGTCCTCCCGAAAACCACCCAAATCCAATACACAGCCCGCCTTCGACACAAACTTGTCGAACTATGTCCTATATTTATCCTTGCCATGTACATGTTTGCACGATTCCACATTCCTGACACCTACGGTGAATACGACCTAACCGAGGATTCCTTGTCTCAAGAGCAATTTCTTGACTACAAACTTCTCAATGGAGGCAATAAGTTACGCCCACTTTCCTACTCGCAGCAATACAAGGCCTCCACCAAAATCCTCAAAATCAATGACAAGTTTAAACCTATCCATTTGGGCAAAATCCTCACATCACAGTACAATACAGACCCTGACTTGGGACTTGTGTCCGAAAACACTATAAACCTCAAATGTCTGAGTCATTCCGTCGACAACATCCAAGTCGAGACACTATGCAATTTTGCTGGGTTCGAAAATGAACAAGCATACAATATTGAAAGAGCACAACGGGAACCTCCAAGAACGGTTGTGGAAAAATTTTCCCTTTCCTTAACTCCCACACCTATGGCCGCAATCCTGACTTCGACAAGTTGTTTAGGCTTCTTGAGTTCGTAAGAAGAGCCCTCGTCCAGGACATGGTTGAGGTCAAGAAGCGGTTCCCAGAGAACCTAGTTTGTGAACACGCAATTTTTTCATCCCAGGAGTTCTGTGACTTTGCTGGTATTTCGAGAGAACAAAGTGAGGGATTCAACCGCAAGACTATAGACTCAAGCCCAGAGTCTTCATATGCATCTTCTGTGGATTACGATAAGCTTGAGAACAATTCGATCAAGGACGGTGAAATTCCCAACAATGTTATTCCAAGGAAACGTTTGGCACTGCGGGAGCCAAACTCAGACGGTAGAAAGAGAATTAAACATCTTGAGAGGATGGTTGACCAGATGCAAAAACTGCAAGAATCAATGGCCCGAGAAATGACCCAGTTTATTGAATCACAGTCGGCCCAAATTGCTGAACAAAGCAACACCTTGAAGAAACTTATGAGCAGCACTGATGGACTCTCCATCCTCTTGGCTACGAGGAATCCGAACACTACAGCATACACAAAGCAAATTCTTGATCAAAATAATGCCCATTTGAGTCATTTAAATCGTCAGTTGGCACAGAGCAATAGCGACGGTCTCAGTATTCTGCTGAAATGGAACTCAAGATTGCAACAGATTGGTGCCCAATCAAACCAGTACCATGAGAAATATGGCGAGACCCGTTCTCGGGTGCTCATGTCCACGCCAGCTGTTGAAGTCGAGTCAATTGAGGAGCTTTTTAGCAACTTCGCCTTGTGGCATCGGTCTCTAGCCGATCACAACATTTCATTGGACGAATGGGCCGCTGCTCATAACGCGAACGACAGATCCTTGCTAGACACAAGGAATGCCCTTGTGAGATATTTGGAAAACGAAGCCGCTAGGCGGCAAGTTCCGGTTCAGGTTGTGATTGGGAAGTTGCAGTCCAAAATCCAGGACCAAAAGTTGTCCTTGGTATTGCCGGATTTAGGAAGGCAGCTTTTAGCAGGTGGCACGATTATGTTAGACTGAGACCTCGGTAACAATAAACTTACGATCTTCTGATGTTGGTATGCTCCCACAAGAGTTGACTACATTGTGTTTGGACATCTGGCCATATTTATTTTTCACAGCTCTTCGGCCGCTCTGATGGTGACACTAAAAGTAACGAATTGATTAATCATTAACGAAAATCTACGAATAATAGTCATCCCAAATAAATATATGTATACACATATTGCAATACGAGTAATAGAAAAACAAACTCTGGACTTAGCTACTACCTTTTTAGACAAAACCCAAAGTGGAAGGAACACCTTTAGGCCGAAGAAATCGATTGGGCGATAATTCCGTCAGATTGGGTTTAAATGAACCGAAGGCTCAATGGGGCTATGTACAAATATGGCTAGTGGTCCAGGGAAGTGAATGCTATTCAGCATGAGAAGCTACAATGACATGCCGGGACAAGGTCGTTTGTGCAAATCATATTGTCGGTTTCTTGATATCTCTCATATTTACTACTTTGCCTAACGTGCTTTTCAACTTTAGAGCCTAACGATAATAAGAATACCAGGAAAAATTCCACAACTTTTACTCGTCTATTTCCTCGCATGAATAAAACCGTAATTAGGTGGTTGTGATCTATACTACTTCGGTTCTGAAATAAGGACCCTTGCTCAAGCAGCGCGCATAAACCGCATAAAGCATGTTGCATCTAGGTGAAGACATAGAACAACTGCGCTGCCTAGTGCAGCATGCATGCATGCAACACCCAGGATTCAATAGGGTCCTCGCATCTCGCGATTCGCCCAATTGTACTTCATGCTTTCGAAGAGCGCAAATGCTTCTACCCAACGGTTAGCGCCAACCATAAACCAGAATCGCTTCAAACCACCCAGATAAGCTGCCTCCCCATGAACAAATTACTATTGTTGCGATAACAACGTTGTGTCTAGAAGCATGACTAGAGTTATGAACCAACGGGCGGAGTTGGATCATAACGCCAACATTTTCAGGAGAGCTCAGAGCTCAATATTCTTGAAAGAGTAAGGTTCAAACAAGTATCCTTCTCCCTCGAAAAACTTCGACATTGCCTCGACCCAATGTAAACGTAAAGAGTGCAACATCGCAGATGTTCCTTCCATCATAACCAAAATACAAAGAGTCAACGTGAACCACATGGCGAACAAAAAGAATGCCATGATAATTCCTGTGGTGCCCGTTGGCCCGAAGGCATTTGCAATTGTCATAGTCCACAACACACTCGACAACTGAGCGTGTGCCAAAGACAACGCCCACAATCTCAAGTAGGAGGCAGTGTGTGACACACAGTTAAGACAGAACTCAATGGTATGAATCACCTGGTGGATGACTATATCCATGAAATTAAATTCTTCCCCTTCACCACCATGACCTGAAGTACCAACCATAGGCTCGATATCATTGGGGAAGTGGAAGGCCTCGTCCAACAAGTCGACCTCGTCGTCAGGGTGTAAGCCTGGTGTCTCAGAGTTAACATCATGTTGCAGAACCAACGCTTCCTCTTCTTCTTGAAGTTGAAGTGTGTGGTTAATCTGGGAATGAACGTCGCTATAACCAGCCTCCTTCGCACGAAGATTCTCTTTCCGGAGTACCATAGGTTTGTATGCCAACAACCATGGTACACAGCACAACGCAAGCAAAACTAATATAATTTGCACCACAGCTTGGCCCGAATACAACGGTTCTTCAATACTTCCAGGTGCAAGGAACATATTAATAAGCATGTTCAACAATCCAGGTGGTTGACGTCCTGTTCCAAACCAGTCCACACACCATTTGTAAACAATGGTCAATGAAAGATAACCAAAAATACTTTGCATGAAAATAAGACCTGGAATAAAGTTTCCGATGATATCAACGCGTGAGTTGAAGTAGCGATAATTCACCAAACTGAAGAAGAAGGAGTAAGTCATGTGGATATAACCCATAAGAACCGACATTTTCATCTTATAAGAGTTGGTGAAAAGAAGACCATTCTCAGCACCGTGCCATGCCCAATCAAGTCCAAATGGGTACACGCTATGACCTCTCCGGGAAGCAACTAGAGGAACACTAGTGTTGTGGGATGGCTCGAAATCAGATGGGAACTCCCATGTCCAGCCAGACTTGAAAATGGTCAATGATTTGGAGAATATATCGTTGTACATCAAGCCAGTGTACATGGAGAAAAAGCCCATAAGAAGCATAATGTAACGACCGCTGTAAGCCATTCCGAGAATCTCGTCCATTTTCCTCATCGAATCGAAATGCCTCTCATTCTTAACAAAATATAATGCGATCAAGAACACAATAAATCCATGACCAAGGTCACCAAACATAATGGCAAACATGAAGGGAAACGTAACAATTGTAGCCAAACCTGGATTGACTTCTTGGTACGTTGAAATTCCATAAGTATCAACGATTGATTGAAAGCCCAGGGTGAATTTGTTGGTCTTGTGGAAGGTAGGTGGGGTTCTAGTAGTTGCAAGCTCATTGAGGACTGCAACGAAGTTAAACTCTTGATCATCATTGTCATTATCATCCTCGCTTCCACCCTCATTATCATCATCATCCTCGTGTCCGACAGTAAAGCCAGTATTGGCATTACCACCAGGAGTATTCAACGTGTCATTGGAGAAGGTAAGCTCAGGGTTCAGCGCGAGCGGATTGTTGGCAGAGGCAGTTTTGGCACGTACCAAGTTCTTGAGCGCACGACGGATATTTTCAACTTCTGAGCGAGGAATCCAGCCCTCACCAACTAAGCAACGTCTTGTGCTATCTTCATCAAACTTGTTAAGTATCTCAAAGATGGAGCGTTCTCTCTTCACAACATAGTACCAGTCGGTATATTTCTCTTGGAAGACGAGAAGCTCAGTAATTAAATGGTTTTTGGTAGACTCAACGACATTTGTCAAATCTTCGATCTTTGCATTAAGTTCATTGAGAGTTTCAAGCCTTCCACCAGCGCCACCTCCCGTGTTGTCATAGATGTGGCCCTCCAAGGAGCCTATAATTCTGCGCACGCGGTCTCTCAAGTATTCACCGTGGATGTAGATGATGAAAACATTTTTCTGGGTGAGGTCAGATGCTCTCTCCAAAGACTCTGGAAGCGGTTCATCGATTGGAATATCGTTGAAATATAAGTTACCTCTTAAGGTTCTCCAGAGAATCTTTCTCAAGATGGGGACCTTCTCGCGAGCGATTACGCCGCAAATGGAATTGAACAAGTTTCCAGAATCTAAGTTGGTGCTTGTCTCGTGCAAAGAATTGCGGTCTATGTCAAATGAGTCAGAGTTTCTTCCTTCATTAAGTAAAGCCTCTTCATCGTCGTCTTCTATTTCGAACTGACGGAATTCGTCATTGGCATCCTGGTTTGATGGCACTAAGGATGATTTGTGGAAGTTGTGGACAGAGTTGATAACGTGACGGTTCTCCACATACTTGTATTTCTTAAGTTCTAGCTCAGAGTGGGAGTCGTCAAGGTGTTTGATCTTATCGTGGAACGCGCTCACTCTTTCCTTTATCTCTTCCATCTCTGAAGCTGTGGGCAAGGGGTTTTCATCAGCGACCAAGTTGGCGAATGGATCGCCCTTGAAAGTGGAGTATTTCACCATCATGCTGAACAAAAAAGTCAAGTTCAATTCCACACCGTCAATGTTCCGAAGCTCAGTGATAAAGGTTCGCTGGAAAGGTGTCAATTTGGAATTGAGATCACGGAAATGAACCTGGCCTAAGTTTCCTAGCGTGAATACCAAGTCCCTGGCCAACTCCATGGTGACATAGAATTGCACCAAGGTCATTGGCGCTGACCGGAAGATGGCCTCGGTGGACTGGTACGCTGGCTTCTTGGAGTTGAATAACTGCATGGAGAAGGATCTTCTATAGTACAATAAATTGGAACCAGCAGATCAACAGTAGTCCAATGATAAATCCTCAACACCAGTGTGTGGTTTGTTGTCTAAAAAGCCTCCAAGTTGAAAAATACAACGTCTCGGTAATCGGACCCTCCACTTGTTAACAGCAAATGCATATAACAGTGTTGGAAAAGGCCTCACTGTAGGAAGGACGTCGGGTACTGCATAGCGCTAAGGCCTGGTTCAAATTTCTTGTCCATGTATGTAAGTTACCCAATTACAGGTGTGGGAAAAGAGACTGAGAAAGCCGAGGTGAGGGATTGATGTGAAGAGAGAAAGTATAGCGAAAAAAATACTTCACTTTTTTTGGTTACACTTTTCGATCCACTTATATTGAAGATTGGGAAATAGTTGGTCATGAGGGGGGTTAAAGTTCGGCAGACCGTCACGTGAAGCTGCTACTTGTTTTGGATGTACGGGTTTACAGCCGTTTTCTCTTTTTCTTGTTTTACATTCTCCTACAACGTTAGTCTGATGCTAAGCATCTTTCTCGATACGTACTTCGGCCTGCTGTTATGAGCATTACCGAGTAAGCGAATTTAGATGGTGTACGGATGTGCCACAAACTCTGGGACCAGCATTAATTTTTTGGTGCACGGGTCTAAAGTACCATGATGAATCTACATGCTACTACTCTTCTACAAAGTATGCTAGTGGGACAATTAAGAGGTTACACTTATCTCCCTTTCTTCCTAAGAGATGGCATAAATAAAGATTAGTCTTTGGCAAAAGTACCATGCCTTTGCATAAGTCTCGACTCATGCTCTGGCAGTCACTGGATGTCTGAGGATAAATTAAACAATCAGTGGTACAAAGCATCGTAAGTTCAGCCTTTCGTGGATATATTTATCCCTTGAGTTCTTCACAGAACAATTCATTTTCTCGGAATTCTGACGTTTGTCCCGTTAAAAACGAATTTGTGGAAATTGGATCACGTGCCTTCTCCAAAGCGCAAAACGTAGCCAACAAGTCAAATACCGTGTTGCTGGGGCTTCTTTTGCCGCCAAATTAGACATGTACTCTAGAAAACTTGCTCTCCTTGCAAGGAATCTTGTAGGGCCTTTCAAACGCCAGTAGAACGACGATCACGTGACCTCAACGTGTTTGCCAGCTTGCTCTATTCTTAAACCCAGCAGTCTTGTAATAACCGTGTCAGACACATCAAGAGGCGTTAAATATTGCTTATGACCCTTTTTTTATCATTCTTTCCACCCCTTGTATGCTTTGTACGCCGCTGGTCCAACTCGTATTGACAAACCTGCACACGACATCTACAGCCCAAGCGCTTCTACGTATCTTGACAAATCTGCCAACTCCACCACAGTGATTTCGAGGCCTATTCCCCATATGCAATTGCTTCTGCTCTTGAATATCTTTCTTTGCCTTCTACAAGTAGCAGTTGCGCAGCAGCCCATTGAAAAGCTGGTGGGAAACCTGTCATCGGTGGAACTACCGCTCGATCGCCTTCGACTGTTCATTGAATCAAACTCACATAAACGACCAACCAAGAAACCATTATACACAAAGCGAACTATCGAGGATAACGTCGTTATTCCACAGTATGACGTGGAGCTTCAAGACTATGAGGGCTCTCCTTTCCTCGCCAAATACCACATTACGTTCGAGAGAATGGCTTCCCAACTCATAAAAGAAGCCGAGGCGTCTCGTGATCAAGAAGCCTTGGTTTATTTGGGTGATCTATATATGTTTGGGCAATCAGACATTAGGGCCAACTATTCGAAAGCGTTGGAATATTACAAGAAAGCTGTTGAAGGTGCCCCTCATGGCCATGCATACTTTATGCTTGGTTACATATACTCCACAGGCATGTTTGGAGAGCTTCCGCAGGATAAAGCAAAGTCAAATCTATATTACCAGTTTGCAAGCGAAAATGGAAATCTAAATGCAACACTTGTTCTTGCCAATAAGTATCTACATGGCATTGACAGAGCCCCAAATTGTGACTTGTCTAAGTTTTACTACTCAAGAGCGGCTCGTATAGTCAAGAAGTATCAAAACGACCATGGCCATGCCACTGTTTCTGGCGACCCTCTTTATAACATACGACTAGCTGATTTCAATGGTGGCCTTTACGGGAGAAAGGTGAGTGATCAGATACTGTCGTTCCAATCATTCGCTGACTATGACGAGGCTAGGCGACAGAATCTCGAGGACAACAATTACAATCATGATCCTGAACTACGCGATCTATATTATGATGCTTTAGCTGCCTATACTGGAAGTCGTTTCAAACCGTCGAATCTTACAGTTGCCAATGACCTCTCCAGAAAGTGTATGGCTCATGCCAAGGTGAAGTTTGGTAAAAACCACGGTGGCTATATCAGTGACGATGATAAGAGCATGTGGAGTCGATGCGCTTGTATATTAGGAAATCTCTACTTCGAAGGAACACATTTCGAACGTGACATTCCGAAGGCCTACGAGTACTTCAACATGGCAAACAAGATTTTCGACAGTGCTCATACTAGAGCCCAGCTCGGCAAGGTCCACGCTTTAGATCCTATCACCGATGGTTCAATAAGTGATAATTGCACAAGGCGTTTTAAGAGTGCTGCTGAGGCAGGCAATTTTGAGGCGAACTATCTCCTCGCAAAATGGTACTCGGTGCCTGACCCAGCTTCGCCATTTTTGATTCAAAACACCGCTCGAACTCTTACTTGGTGGCGTGACCTTGCTATGAAGGGACATTTTCATGCCCGCTTCTACTACGCCGATGCTATGGAATCTGGAGACGGTGCAAGCTCTACAGACGTGTTTTACTGTTCCACCATAGTTGACACTTACAAGCAGTTTGTTGAACGCTCTGAGCAGTTATTATTTCCTCACTTGAAATATGCATTCGAAGAATTTATCTACGGGCATTTCAAGAACGCCCTTGTTGGGTACCTGATTGCTGCAGAACAAGGTCTCAAGAATTCACAGGTTAGTGCAGCCTTCCTCCTATATCAAGCAAATCCGGTATTTACCTGGACACCCAAATTTTTCAATTCTGACAGGCTCGAAAGTGCCATGTCTTATCTCGAATTAGCATCCCTTCAAGGCGATATTGACTCAACCATCCTATTGGGCGATATCAGCTATGATGGCGTGGAATCCACAAATATTCCACAAGACTACGAAAAAGCATTTACATATTACTCGAGGGCTGCAACAGCAGCATCTCCTCACGGTTGTTTTAAACTTGGTCACATGTATGAATATGGTCGTGGTTCTGCTAATGCTACAGTCGACTTCCATATGGCAAAGCGCTATTACGATCTTAGTGTGAAGTACACCTTACAGTCTCCATTTTTCCGTATATCACGATTGAATACTTATGCTATGAGCCTCGCATTACTCCGCCTAAGGGTGAAACTCCTTTTCAGTCGTGATAAGAAGGATGTCGATAAAGCTGGCTGGTTCAGCACCTTCAAGAAACTCGGGAGGTCACAAGATAGCATCGATGATGATGAGGATGACGAGAGAGCGCTTCAAAAATCCACAGCCCATTTTGAAGGTGGAGACTTCGAAGGAGAAGATGAATATGAAATCTTTGATTATGTCGTGCTACTACTCACGGTTGTGTTCTTCATATTCGTTTTTGTTCTGAACATGAGGGTCAAATGAGGCGTGCTGCAAATGGTCCAAATCAACCAAACCAACAGAGAAATGCAGGCGATCAGTTTGGCTTCCGCCGTGGAAATTTCGAGTTCCATTTCTTTGCTTTATAAAGTATATACCTAATGCATCATTAACCTCGACAAACGTTCACGTTCATGTCCTGCAAAATATCTCTGGCAACCGGGTGCTTTTCTAATGTCTTGCTGCCCAACTTTTTCACTTTGCTTTTCTTCTCGGTCTTGTTCTCGGATCCCGTCCTGTTGCCAACATCAAAATCATACATCTTCGTTGCATTCTGAGGAAGATGAGTGACCCAACCTTTTTGCTTAAAAAGTTTTATGAAATCACATATGGTAGCTGTGTTGGAAAGGGTGGAGATAGACCCGAAAACGAGAAGCTTCGATCGTGCACGAGTAAGTGCCACATTCATCCTCCTCCAGTCTTTCACTAAATCACCTGCCTTGCGTTCCTTATTGGATCTGACGAGGGATATAATAATGCAATCTTTATCACGTCCCTGAAATCTATCGGCAGTGAGAATTTCTAATGAAGGTCTGTGTTTGAAGGCATTTGTAAGAACCTTCAATTGAGAACGATACAATGTCATGACACCTATGCTCTTTTCCTTCACACCAGAAGCACAGAGACCTTCAACTGTTTCCCGTATCAATGCCACCTCCGTAAGGTTGGTCACGTTTTCTCCCGTTACCGTCTCATAAGCGTTAAGTGGATCGTGATTGAGGAAGAGACATTTTGTATCCTCGTTCAAGGCATGCTTGAGCCAATCATTCTTTGGGGCTACCTCATTCTTCAAACCCGTCAACAAACCGTCCTTGTTAGGTAACGTTAACGATTGACATGCTACTTCGGTAGAACCGCATTTCAACCTTCCATCGTAAATCAAGGCATTGGAGAGATACATGATGTCCTCACACATTCTATACTGGTAGGTCAATTCGCTCACACTCTCTGGGTGATCTTCAGCAAGAGTTTGGAAAAGGGATCTTGATAATCCGCTTTTCACTTCCGGGTTTGAACTGATTACCAATGGTGGAAGCTGATAATGATCTCCAACAAGAACAAACTTATCACAGAACGCCAAGGGGCCCAATGAGAGTGGTAGCGACACCTGGGAGGACTCGTCGATGATACAGTAGTCAAAGTGGTCACGGATATTAAAGGCAAAATCTCGGATACTCAAACAGGTCGCCGCAACTACTGACGGTCCTCTGTAAACAAGTTCGAAGTCATCAAAACACTCCACTGGGCAATCTTTCGATCCTGGGACATACTGCTTTATCTCGGGATGCACTCGTGAAGGGTTCCCGATTCGAAGGAAGTCTACCCCAAGGTCTTTCATTTTCAAAAGAATGTTATCCACAGCCGAGTTGGTATATGACGAGAGCAATACAGTCTTACCTTGGTTGCTGAGCATCTTGATAAGATGTGCAATTACAGTAGTCTTTCCCGTACCGGGCATTCCAAGAATTAATGAATAGTCTTCACTTTTGAGGACTTTCTGAATTGCACGCTCCTGGTCTTCGTTGAATTCCGTGCCCTGACCCTCAAACGGTTGGCATGAGTCAAGAAACTTTGGAGGAGTCGAGTCGACAATTAACTTCCTCCTTCTGGCATCACCAGATTCTAGAAATAAGTTAAGCACGTTGAACCTTGCCACACCCATTCCATAAAACATTTCATCCTTATCAAGACGAAATACCACAGTCGAAACATCAGCTTGGGAGTGGGTTTGACTCAGCTTCAAGACGTTGGCTCTGTGAAACTTGTCCGTCTTCAGTGAGGTGGGAATAATTCTTCTTCGACTAGAAATGGTAATTGAGTCTGGCCATACTTCTTGGACAAAACCTTGAGCAAGAGCGAATCTACCCTGATCATCGCTGATAACAACTTTATCATGTTTAGTTATCTGAGTGTTTTGCATTGATGAGAAGGCTTTTCCTCCCCTCCTCACAAAGGTATAATAAAGCAACCCATCGTCACGGGAATTTTTCTGTGAAGATATGATCAAATCGGATATCGCTTTCCCCTGTTCCGCTTCTCGTTCTTGAGCAGTGTAAACCCATAGGTCCCGATTGAATTTATCTAGGAATTGCTCCTCCTGAGTTAAAAGCTCGTTCCAATATTTGTAGTACGAGGCATAGTGTGGTTTGCCCTCAAGATGCCTGGTCAATTCCTCGTACACGCCCTCATTTAGACCGCTATCTTCTGCTGTCCCATCTTCAGTCATATGGTTAATCGTCATGCAAGCCTGTTGAATCATACATTTATCACATTTTTGCTGGCGCATGAGATCAGGTAGCTCTTTTTGGCCGCTTTTCAAGAAAAGGGAGATCTGATTCCGAAGATGAACTAGAGACTTTAAGTCTGGCACCGAAATGTCATGCTTCTTGGTCAGCCCTTCATCCAGTGTATAAACCAAGAGGAATGAGGATATATCAAAGTTATACCTATCCTTGAATAGAAGGGAATATAATGCAGCTTGTGCTTGGTGGCTGAGATATTGTCCGCTTGTCTTGATCTCCATGGGAAGAAGAACTTGCGATGAACTATGGCCTCCCTGGAGATTGGCTTTAAGAGTGACGTCCACATTACCTTTCATTCCAAACATGGGGACCACACGCTTTCTTCTAGATCAAGTCCATCAGCCACAGAAAAGTTTATCTTCTGGTTGCGATGATTCGTTGGGATCTCGGATGGTGGCTTTTGTAGAAGGTCCGAAACCAATGTGTTATGAACGGGAGATGTTCCCGTATTTTGTTCTTCAAATCTGAAACAACATCGCCCAAGGTATAAATTTCAATGAGACGTCCTCTGATCTCGTTCTCTAAAAGCTCTTCTAAAAATGCTTGATCAAATTTTTCAGCAAGAAAGCACGTTTGAAATATCTCATGAACGATTGTTCCTATCAAGAGAGGCATGGTAGCTTCGCCGGGGAACTTGAATCGCTTCATTATGACAGTCTTTCTCGGACAAAAGAGTTGGTCGGCCACAACGGTCGACGTAACCAACACGTCCGGATTCCAGATAAGCAAATTGTGAGCATTATCAACAAGCCTTGGAGTGTCAGGAGAAGTCAAGATAATGTGGATGATGTCGTCCTTCGCTAGCGAGAGTTCTGCCGAGTCACCTCGCACTATGATTTTGCTCTCAGCATTATCTCTATCCTTCACAGTTAGAATGATCTGCTTCTTTTTAAAGTTCAGAACTGTGAATGAGCCGTGAAGCACGGAGACAATCTGATAACGAACGAAATCTGACCGCGAGAATGACATCTTCGCCCCAATAACGTCTTCAGTGTGTAAGTTTGATGCCAAAAGCTTCTGAAGCATCATTTCTTCTTTCAGGGAATTCTTATTATCTTGAGTAGTAGTGGTCTTCTTTTCGAGCTCCTCAATATTGATATCATCCGAAAATGGATCAGACTCTTCTAAGGTCTTGTTTTCAAAGCTGTCACCGTTTTCATCCTCATTCTTGTTATCTTGCAAGCGTTGTTGGGTAGCCACAGCGGTTGAAAATTGCTGCACGTTTAATGTGGCCAATACCGAATCATCATCAGAGAAGGGGTCCTCATCATCTGTGTCTTCTTTCGCGTCTATCATTTCTTTTGCGGAAGTGTCCTTAATTGATGTGGTTTCAGGGGATGATCTGCCCAGATTGGTTGCAAACCGGTCGATCCATGTATTTAGCCTCGATAGCGAGGGTGTACTGAAGGTATCAGTAACAGATGCAATGGATTTCGGATCAAACAGTTTGGACCGAGATAATGTGGGACTTATGCTAATATATGCTTGTTTAGACAGGGATTGGGCCTGGACTTGTGGTGTTTGTGAGAGAACGCTTTCAAATCCTAACCCATACTTAGAAAGGACCGAGTCAGTGACTTCGTTGTTCAATGTGGCCGTGTTCACACCATCTGTGTCATCTGCTCGCGTCTTTGTTCTTTCACTGCCTCTCAATGGGGAAGAAAGGATGCATTTGGTATCAACTTGACGCCTTGGGCTTACTCCTCCACGCCATCGGACGCCTTCGAAGCTGTCGTCAGAACTCTGTTCAGGTAGACCTTTGATATTTAGTACTGCTGGCCTTTCTGGAACTTCAAAAGAGGACCCGCTGGCTTTCTTCGGGGTCTCTGTCGCTCCATTCGCCGTTCTATCATCCTCGGGCCTCTTCTTGGGGTTGTAAGAGAGCGTGTTTTGTGGCTGGAAAAAGTATGTGGTCTTCCTAGGCTTTAGCCTTTTGGGATCCAGTCCACCCGAGGGTAGGTTCAGTTGATGGGGCCTTTTATCCATTATAGGCCCATATGGATTTGATATTTACAGAACGGTGGTCTGGGATCAGAAAGTAGTAGGAGCTGGACGTGTAGTGCGTCTATGTAGGTACCGTGTTTTGCTGCGAATGCGATAACCTCATTGAGTGTTGTAAGGAACATACACAAAAGGCGGAGTCAAAGTATTTTATTCTCTTTTGGTTCATTAAATGAAGTTGTAGTTTCAAGCTTTTCGAAATATGATCGGTAAGATATTCTTCTTGATATTATAGTAGACAGTATATGTAAGTGTGGCATTGTAAGAATGGCATTGTAAGAATGGCTGCGAAAAGTACACTACATAGAAGGCTTGGGTAGAATGTAGCACATACTTGACAAAATATACACTCAAGAAGATATGGATCTCAGATTCTAACCATCAAAAGTTTATGTCTCTACTCTTGAGGTTGTTTTTAAAAGGTAAGGCTCTATAGAGAGATGTCGGATTTCCATGGTAAATGGTAGGCATGAATATTTGGCTATGAAGCAGTACTCACTTCATGAAATGACTTGATAAAGAATAGGGTAATTTTCTTTGAATAAACACAGAAAGAAGAGTTTCCTTTTTTCTTCACTTATATTCAAAAAAAAAAAAAATTGTTTTCTTGGATATTCATATTTAGGTTTTACTGAAAATATAACCTCAATAGTGTACGCAACACTTAGTTAGAAGCATATCGAAGCACAACCACCAACAGCAAAATAGAATAAAAAAATTACTTTTCTTCAACCATATAGTACCTTGAGAATCCAAATGAAAAGCCGTTTTTCAATTCCACTTTTCTGTTGCCCTAAAATACTCCTATGTACTGGGCCATTGCTTGGGCTAGTGGGCTTCGCACCCGTGCACCACTAAGAATTTCCCTTGCACACAGGCCAGTCGAAGTTTTTTCTCACCTCATCTCTCTCATTTTTCAAGGACCTCAATCCCCATCTTAAACCTTTAATTTCCAGATCATCACACCCCCACCAACGCCATGGCTTACGTGTTGACGGAAACCGCTGCCGGTTATGCTCTTTTAAAAGCTGCCGACAAGAAGATCCACAAGTCCACCACCTTGTTCGAGGACTTGAACTCCGCAGACAAGGTTGCCGAGCAGTTTAAGATCCATCGTTTTGAAAAGTTCCAGTCTGCTGCCAATGCTTTGGAAGAAGCCAACGCCGTCGTTGAAGGTAAGGTGTCTGACTCTTTGAAGAAGTTGTTGGAAGACGTCAAGCTTGAGAAGAAGGTCACTTTGATTGTCAGCGAGGCCAAGTTGGGTAATGCCATCAACAAGTTGGGCTTGAACTACTCTGTTGTTTCTGACGCTGCTTCTTTGGATTTGCACAGATCTATCAGAGAATTTTTGCCTGAGCTCTTGCCTGGTTTGGATGACTCTGTTTTGAAGCAGATGTCTCTTGGTTTGGCTCACTCCATCGGTAGACACAAGTTGAAGTTTTCTGCCGACAAGGTCGACACCATGATTGTTCAGGCCATTGCCCTTTTAGATGACTTGGACAAGGAATTGAACACATACGCCATGAGATGTAAGGAATGGTACGGTTGGCACTTCCCTGAATTGGCCAAGCTCATAACAGACTCTGTTGCTTACGCCAGAATCATCTTGACCATGGGTGTTAGATCCAACGCTGCCGAGACTGACTTGTCTGAGATCTTGCCAGAAGAGGCTGAAGAGCAGGTCAAGAGTGCCGCTGAAGTTTCCATGGGTACTGAGATCACTGAGATTGATTTGGACAACATCAAGTCCCTTGCTGAGCAGATTGTTGAGTTCGCTGCTTACAGAGAGCAATTGTCCAACTACTTGTCTTCCCGTATGAAGGCTATTGCTCCTAACTTGACTTCTCTTGTTGGTGAGTTGGTTGGTGCTAGATTGATTGCCCACGCTGGTTCCCTTACATCCTTGGCTAAGGCCCCAGCTTCTACCATCCAGATCTTGGGTGCCGAGAAGGCCCTTTTCAGAGCTCTTAAGACTAAGCATGACACACCTAAGTACGGTTTGTTGTACCACGCATCCTTGGTTGGCCAGGCCACCGGTAAGAACAAGGGTAAGATTGCTAGAGTTTTGGCTGCTAAGGCCGCTGTTGCTTTGAGATACGACTCTCTTTCTGAGGACAGAGACGACTCTGGTGACTTTGGTTTGGAGGTTAGATCTAAGGTTGAGTCTAGATTGAGTGCATTGGAAGGTAGAGACTTGAGAACTACTTCTAAGGTTGTCAGAGACGCCCAGAAGGTCGACATAACCGAGGCTAGGTCCTACAACGCTGACGCTGATACCCTTGCACCTGCTGCTGACTCTGACGACGAATCTGACGATGAAGAGCCAAAGAAGAGAAAGAGAGACGAGTCTGAGGACGAGGAGTCCGAGGAGGAGAAGCCAAGCAAGAAGCTGAAGAAGGACAAGAAGGAGAAGAAGGAAAAGAAAGACAAGAAGGAAAAGAAGGAGAAGAAAGAAAAGAAGGAGAAGAAGGAAAAGAAAGAAAAGAAAGACAAGAAGGAGAAGAAAGAAAGAAAGAAAAGAAGGAGAAGAAGGAGAAGAAGTAAGCCAGCCATGTAATTGCATCATATAATTGTAAGTTTAAGAATACAGAAAACGATAGAATCAAGTGTAGTACGCCTTCGATATTTACGTACAAATTTGTTACCCCAACGTAAATGTACAATAGCGCCTCGAAAAGACGAGGCATCGGAACTTTGCAGGTGGTGCAAAGACGTACGCCGTTCGTACCAACTACAACACTAACCGATAACAGCTAATAAGCGAAACCACAAATAGGCGACGTCGAGTACCAAAGCGTGGTTATCGATAACCCATGCGGCAGGTTGACCAACTAGAGCCGGCTGTAGTGGTTGCGAAAAAAAAAAAAAAAAAAATTATAGATAAGCGAGAATAAAGTACCAAAAGAGGCACACAAAACTGATAAAACCACTAAAAAAATTAAAATACCCGAAATTACGCCTCCCAGATCCTCCTGGACCTATATGACCACCCGAACTTTGCCCACATTACCTCCAGTAACCGAACAATCCATTCCGCCAGTATCCAACATAGAGCATTTTGCACCCTCTACAGCACTCCCTATCACAGGCCACTCTTGATAAGAACCCTCCCCCCGGTCTCCATATGCAAGGGACGTTAATCAATGTCTGGCGTACTCCTATTCTCATTAAAGACGTTCCTGGCAAAACGCCGTAGATGGTCGTCTACTTTGTTTTCACAAGTGGGGGCAGAGCGATCACCTCTAAGCCCAATAGCACAAGCCAAGCCGTCAAAGAATGGACGTCAAGGTTTGCCAAGCACAAACCCAGTAGTTAACGATAATTCGTCAAGAAAACAGATACGACGGTTTCTCGAACTACGTGGGAAGCAATTCCCCAAGTTTTACTGACACCTTTGTCAAGGAACAATCCCTCTCCACAAAAGCGCTTTTGACACCTCCCTGTGGCGCACTCTTATCTGATTGTTCTTCAGTTGGGGATCGCACTGTGGATGACTTTTGGGCTTTTTCTACTAAAACTTGTGGAAACTTAGACTCTTGCTTTTAACCTTTTGTGGGCTGTTTTTTCCGTACTCTTCAAATTCCTCCTGTTTCATGCCCATATTCGCTTGCTCTGCCGCATGCCCGGTTCATTGGTGCCCAGATATCTTAGCGGGAGGTGCCGGAACGCGGCATTTTGTTCAAGATACCCCAATATGACAAGGTCCATTGATAACGCGACCGCCCCATGCAAGCATACAGTCTTATCTGGCAAGCGCCCATTGATTTTTGCAACCATATAAGAAAGGCGTAATTTGCACTGGGGCGGTGGTTGCTGCTGACGAAAACAAACATAATGCCTGACAAGGAGTTAGACTATATCACTTCGAGGGAACAGGCCTCTTCTACGGATAAAGATGGTGGCGTTTACATCAATGCCTTTGATGCCCAGGACAACAAGGCTGATATGGGCTTGTGGGATAGGTTCGTCGACGGATTTAGGAGGTTTGACGAAAAAGATTTGGGAATTGATCCAGGCTTATCCGATATCGAAAAAACTGCCATCATCACTGCCAACTCTCCTTTGTCTCGTTCGCTTAAAGACAGACACTTGCAGATGATCGCTATTGGTGGTGCTATCGGTACTGGTTTGTTTATTGGTTCCGGTAAGGTTTTAGCCAATGGTGGTCCCGCTTCCGTTATTATCGCTTATGCTTTGATCGGTGGTATGATTTATTCTACCGTTCACGCCTTGGGTGAATTGGCTGTCACTTTCCCTGTTTCTGGTGCTTTCGTTACTTACAACACTCGTTTGTTAGATCCTTCCTGGTCGTTCGCTATGGCCTGGAATTACGCTATGCAATGGTTGGTCGTCTTGCCTTTAGAATTGGTCGCCGCTGCTATTACTGTTCAATATTGGGATGAAAAGACTAATTCGGCTATATACTGTATTGCCTTTTATGTTTTGATTATGGGTATTAACCTCTTTGGTGTTAAAGGTTACGGTGAAGCTGAGTTTATTTTTTCTGCCATTAAGGTTATTGCTGTCATTGGTTTTATCATTCTCGGTATCGTCATCATTTGCGGTGGTGGTCCTGAAGGTGGTTACATTGGTGGTAAGTACTGGCATGACCCTGGTGCTTTCAACCATGGCTTCAAGGGTCTTTGCTCTGTCTTTGTCACTGCTGCCTTCTCTTTCGCTGGTACTGAGTTGGCTGGTTTGGCTTCTGCTGAAACCAAGAACCCAAGAAGGGCTCTTCCAAAGGCTACCAAGCAAGTCTTCTGGAGAATCACTCTTTTCTACATGGTTTCCTTGACCGTTGTCGGTTGTATGGTTCCATACGACAACGAAGAATTGAAACAGTCTGATGGTACTGCCAGATACTCTCCTTTCGTCATTGGTATTAGAAATGCTGGCATCGGCGGCTTGCCATCTGTCATGAATGCTGTTATTATGATTGCCGTCTTGTCTGTCGGTAACTCCTCTGTTTATGGCTCTTCCAGAACCTTGGCTGCTTTGGCTGCCGCTGGACAGGCTCCAAAGATTTTCAACTACATTGACAGAAGAGGTAGACCAATTTTCGGTATCCTCTTGGCTGGTATCTTTGGTTTGATTTGCTTCATTTCCGCTTCTGACAAGCAAGGTGAGGCTTTCGACTGGATGATGGCCCTTTCTGGTTTGTCCTCCCTTTTCACCTGGGGCTCCATTTGCGGTTGTCACCTTAGATTTAGATACGCATTGAAGCTGAAGGGTAGAAACACTGATGAATTGGCCTACACTTCTCAGGCTGGTATTATCGGTTCCATTTATGGTATCTCCTTGAATATTTTGATTCTTATCGCCCAGTTCTGGATTGCTTTATTCCCAATTGGTGGGAGCCCAGATGCCGAGGCCTTCTTCAAGGCCTACTTGTCCTTCCCTATCGTCATAGGTTTCTACATCTTCCACAAGATCTGGAAGAAGAACTGGAGAATGTGGATTCCAGTTGAAGAGATCGATATTGATACTGGTAGAAGAGAGTTGGACTTGGATCTCTTGAAGCAAGAGATTGCCGAAGAGAAGGCATATATGGCAAGCAAACCTCTCTATTACAGAATCTACCACATCTTCTGTTAACTGTCATGCCAATTCGATCAATTCCCGGAGTACCTGGATGTGTTCAAGGGTTTCTAGTCGTTTCAATTCTACTCACATACATTTAGTATTATAATTTACAATTGGTTCACAAAAAAGTTAATTTGTATATGTGTATTCGTTATGAGTCGTAATCGAGTTTTGATGCCGTTAATAATTTTCCATGCTATGATTTTTCTTTTCTTTTTTTTAGTGTTTAGAAGATGAAACCGATGATCCACTTGTACCATGGCATTTCAGCTCTTCTGGCTTGTTCTTCCTCTTCTTCTTGCTTGATAAGATCAGTGTCTACGATGCTGCGACCAGAGTCAACGTCAATCTCTTCGGCAGGAAGGAAGATTCTAGTGTTCTTCGAGTAGATCTTGTAACCAATCCAACTGAAAAGAACGACTGGGAAACCCAAGTATCCCTGGAAAAAGTCGGAGGCGTTTGGAGCAACACCAATGGGGAACAAGGACAACCAGAACTGGGCAATGAGCACCAAGAAGTTGACACAGAAACCGTACCATGATCCAAGCACACCAATGGAGGAGCGGAATGCCAACTCATCCAATGATCTGTTCTGGGCCTTCATGGCTGCTCTGAAACGGATGTGAGCCATGTTGATGGACATCCAAGTGAAAATGGAAGAAAGACCACTCAACGCAAGCAACCAGTTGAATGCCTCGGTTTGCTTGTCGGAAGCAGCGATAAATGCAAAAAGACCGAAAATGTTGGTCACAATAATGGCGACAAGAGGACGACCAAGTCTGTCGACGTAGCCAGTCCACTTAGGGGCCATTCCTTGTTCAGCGAGGGAGTTAAGGGAACGAGAGCAGGCATAAACGGATGCATTACCCACCGAGAGAACTGCAATAAGAATGACAGCGTTAATGACAGATGGAAGACCCTTGATACCACCATTGACGATGGCGATAACGAATGGAGAAGCGGTAGCATCAACGTCAGAGTCGGCGTTCAAAAGACGAGCGTCATTGTATGGAACCAAGGTAGCAATAAGGATGATAGTACCGAAGTAGAAAATGACAATTCTGTAGAACACTTGCTTGATGGCTTGAGGAATAGCCTTGCTTGGGTTAGCGGCTTCGGCAGCACCCAAACCAATCATTTCAGTACCACCAAACGAGAAAGCAGCTGTAACGAAGACGGAACAGACACCCTTGAAACCGTTGGCAAAAGCACCAGGGTCTCTCCAGTAACGGCCACCAACAAAGTCCTTGGTAGGGCCACCACCACAGATAAGAACAATACCCAAAATGATGAAACCAATGACGGTGACAACCTTGATTAAGCAAAAGACGAATTCGGCTTCACCGTACCAGCGCACTCCGAGCATTGTAATGAAGAAGACAACGACCCAGAAAATGGCAACAAATATCACCGGATTAAGATCGTCGTTCCAATATTTAACCGAAATAGATGCAGCCACTAATTCTAGTGGAAGTAAAACGAAAAATTGCATAAAGTAGTTCCATCCCACAGCAAAACCAATTGCTGGTTCAATAAACCTCGTAGCGTAAATGTTAAAGCCACCACTGATTGGGAAAGCTGTACTGAGTTCACCAAGGCCTTGCATTGTAGTGTAAATCGAAGTAGCAGTGACAACCCATGCGATCACAATACCACCGGGTCCACCCGTAGCCAAAGCAGACCCTGAACCGACGAACAAACCAGTACCGATAGAACCACCAATGGCGATCATTTGCAAATGTCTATTCTTCAATCTTCTCGAAAGCTGAGAGTTTGAAGCATTCTGGTTGGCCTTTTGCACCACGTCCATTTCCGTGTCTGAAAGGTCATCAGCAGTCAAGGTCTCAGCAGCCTTGAAGGAATCCTTAAACGACTTCCATCTGGAGTGACCTTCTTGACGCTCGTAAGCATGAGTACTGGCAGAATCGCCAGACTCCTTATTAGTAAGACTCATGATGTAAAATGAAAAAAGATGTACAACCGAAAAAAAAAAAAAAAAATCTAAGTGGGATTTACAGAAGCATATATAAAAAAGAAAGCAAAAGCCTAGCGAAGGTTAGTCAAGAATTTTGCATCCACTCTGCAGCAAAAATCGCACCAACGGTCCGGTGCACTGGGCAAAAGTGCGAGATGCGGTGGTATATATGGGGCGAAAAGATGGAAAAACTCGGTTTTGTGTGACTCACAAAGCACTAGTGCCAGGGCATATAGTGAAGCGCGGGAGGCAAGAGCGAGTCAAGACAGGAAAAAGAAAAGGGCGCGCACGGAAAAATGCAACGTCAAGGAAGAAAAGAACATCGTTCGATCACGTGTGCCGGTTTCTGCTGCCGTTCTTGGAGACGAGACCGGTTCGAAGTAAATCCGAAGTGTTGTTTGCAGCCAGTAGAAGGAGAGCTCTAGGGGTGGGTACATGGGGGAGTTTTCATGAGGGAGATTATGTACTGGAATCGCCCTAAGTGAGTCAACTCCAGGTGTAGACCATATTATTTGGTGAGGCGTTGGTGGGGCTTAGTGGGGGGGTAGGAATGCTAAAGTCTAAGATGAGGATCGATCTTGAAAAGGGTCCTTTTTCTTTTTGCTCACTGGACACTTGATGGACAAGACATTTCAAGAGATGTCCCAGGCTTGGCTAGCTTGGACACGGCTAAATTTCTTTGTCTTAATTTAATGGTATTGGGTAAGGGAACCCGACTTTCAGTAGAAGTCTAGTTTCTTCGGAGTGTCGTTTAGAGTTCTTTCTTCTGGTTTGCAGCCATGGCAGTGGTGTACCAGTTCCCATTCCCTTGTTGCTACACTATCGGCGAACACCGTGTTAAGCTGTATTCCGTGAGGAATGAGCCATCAGAGTCTCATATTGACCGGGTATACCCATTTGAATAAGAGGGGAGATGGTCGTAGGCAATGAGGGCGTATGTCTTAGAATCTGGCGGTAGGTGTCTGTTCTTTGTACTGGCCGTCCCGTACTTTGTTTAGAGTCGAATTTTAAGTTGATGTTTTTATAACAAAACCTCTTCTTCTTTTTGGTTTCTAAGCTTGTTTTCCAAATTCGGGATCCAACTTTCCCTCGGTACTTTAAATCTACACTATTAGCTTCATACTACGAGGTATTCGCAAAATGCGAACAAGGTTTCTAGGATTCACCAAATGTTCCAAATAAGGCAAACAAAAGACCAATCCAGGCATCCCTTAAATTGAAGAGGATATCTTGCATTTCTCTAGCTTTTGCTGTTGGTTCGACAGAATGTATCAATCTACGATGTTGACTATGACAGTAGAAAACTGGGCCTGACATCACGTGCCCTTTCTCGCTATGAACCATCATCACTAAGACTACTCAAACACTTCATTCCATCACAAATGTCTTCACTAAAAGATTATCTTGGAAGTATGTTCTTTCTCAATCCAAATTTATTCGACTTTCTTACTAACTCGCAGAAAAAATACGTGTTGTCACGACGGATGCTCGTCTTTTTGAAGGCAAGCTAGAAAGCTTCGACCACTCTACCAATATCGTCATATCGGGAACCATTGAACGTGTTATATACCCCGATGATGAAAATGAGGCACTCCAATTGGGTGTATATCTTCTACGAGGCGGAAATGTTGTCTGTGTGGGAGAAGTGGATGAGTCTATCGACATCGATTGGATGACAGTGAAGGGAGAAGAACTTAAAGATACCAAAAACCCGCTTTGACGACGCTTACACAAACTACAATAATAATCCTAGCATCCCCTGTTCCTTCGTGTTTTGTCTATATTTATCCCACCTCATTTCTTGACGAGTGGAATGCCATTCTGGTGCATCTTGATAGCCAACTCAAGCAAATAATCGATAGCCTCGTTATACACCTTGGCTTTCCACACATTTTCACCCCAAACATAAATACCGTGGCGACGAACCAATACTGCAGTTGCATTTGGATAGTCTCTGATTGCTTCCTGCAAAGTATCCGTCAAATCCTCTTCGTGAGGAGTGTTTTCGATAATTGGAAGCACCATTGTGTCATAGAATTGCATGCTGCCAACTTTTTCAATCTTACCTGTCTTTGGATTGGCTGCCAACTGAGGCAAAGCCTTGATCTGTTCGATGTGGCTCATGCTAAACTCAACCTTATCTTCGAAAATCAATGTCGCCATGACAGCATTCTGCGAATGTGTGTGAATACATGCACCAGCATCTCTCATGTTATAACAGCTTAGAAATAAAGGCGTACATGCCGAAGGCTTGTACTTGAAATCTTTAGCCAAGTCTGCTGATAGAGGTTTACCGTCATTGCCTTCGTTTGGCGTTTGTAAGATCTTGCCAGGCAACTCCGCCACGAACATTTCTCTAGGCTTCAACCTCTCCTTCTGGATACCTGACGGAGCAATGTAGACGATATCTGGATTGGGACCATCGACATCTCTAATGGAGATTCCACCACCGGTTCCAGTCACCCAATTGTTATCATAGAACAAACGACAAAGTTCACAGATAAGCAGCGCTGGATGCTGTGGGGAGTCGGTGAAATATTGAGGCATTCTATAAACTGTCGAGTTTGAAGCTTGACTGGAGCCGTATCTGTCTCATATAGATGAGCCTCAGTTCGTCAACTAACTCCACGTGCGCCCACGCACGTGTAACTTTTCACCAAAAATGGCTTCACCACAGCACAACCCCAGACCAAACTTCACCTCTATACGAACCGAATTGCTGTCAGACGACCTCCTACTGGAAGCTGAAACCAGCTGCTCCAGCATTGCATTTTCTTGGACAAACGCAGGCTCTGCGAAAAGCCTAGGGTCTTAAACGTGCTCAGGGGTGGAGAGAAAGAAGGCGGTGCGTCAAGCCTTGTTACTTACAATGGAAAGAGGCAACAGATAAGATCTACAGGGACCTAAGTCGACTCCACCATTTCTTCGAAATTCTATTTGCTGTGGGGAGCCCTGATTTCTTGGTCCCTCAAGCCAAGGCACTGACAGTAGGCGCACCTTCGCTTAAGCATGTATTAGGAGCATACGGATTTCGGGCGGAGCTGAACACAAAGACGTTAGAGGAAGAGGCGTAGCGGGAGGACAAATTCCAAGGTGAGAAAAAAAAAAACGACGTAACAGAACATTCCATTTCGTGGAACACCAACAACAACAATTTTTTTCCACTAAACAATAACACCAGCCGCCCCTCCTCTGTCCTCATTCGGCTGCGCAACGTGGGCTGCCAAAATGGTCAAAAATTTCATGTACCTCTGCACACACATCAAGGTGTCAACGAGGATCCCTGCCATACCGCCATCGCCGCAACCCTCACCCGCCCTGGGGGCACAAATCCACAAAAAGTCAAGCCTCCCCAAAACCTCCCGAAATCCCTCAAATCCCTCAATCTGCCCCTTGAACCCCCTAACGTTCTTTGCTTTGTTTTGCATACTTTTCTTAGTTTATTTTATTTTATTTTTCCTTTCACTGGCCAGGGCTGCTTTCCTGCGTTAACCTTTAAACTACAAACCACAGCAAGGCAGTCCAGCGCCAGTCCCAGCGCCAGCGCCAGCATGCCTCAATTGTTGCCGTTTGGCGCCGGCCCGCACAACAGTGGGATGTGTTTTTTTAATAGCAAAGGTACGAGACAAAGCAGAATGTTTTATGTTTAGAAAGGGGATTTTTCCTTCATTTTTTTTTTCTCCTAGGAGGTCCGGTCCCGTTGGTGACGACATCAAGGGCGATCGCCGTGAACTAATTTTGGAGCCATTAGTGCCATTCTACAGATACAAGGAAGGGACCTCGGTTTCGGTATATTTTCCCCATTCTGGTCAGCTTTGTGTTTGCAGAAGGAAATCAACCTTTTCTTGCTCCCCTGCGCTTCGTCCCTTTATCAGGCAACTTACCTCTTTTCTGTCACTGCCTCCTTTAGTATGCTTGGCTATTTTTTTTTTTTTTCGAGATCGCGTCCAAACTGTATGCGACTCATTGAAGGTGCATCCGACAGCCTTGTACCTCTTTTTGCTTTTCCCTTTTTTTTTTTCCTTTTCCTTTCTACTTCTTCTTTTTAAAAGATCGATCCGCTTCTTTTTTAATTTTTTGCATTACCGAATAACTTCTTCCTTCCAGTCTTTCCGTCCCTACCGATCGTTACCGGTTTATCTTCGCCTATCACGACCGTTGCATTCGCATCCTCCTTATCTGCTATCTCCCAGAAGATCCCATACTAAGACGCCTATGCCAACATGTCTCTCCAACGCATTCTATTTACTAGATCTTACTATTGGAAGTATCTTGCGCTAGCATGGCTTATTTGTGTGGCCATTTGGTGGGCCTCATACCGCAGACTAGACTCCATCTATATTCCTTCAGCCCTGAAAGAGTCCCTCACCCAGAAAGAGCTCATGGCAGTGTTTTCCATGTACCATGAAAGACATCCGTCAATGTCTCATATTTCAACACATTCTTCCGCTTACGATGAAGTGGTGAGCTCCATCAGCATGTACGACTTCTTGAAACAATACCTGTTTGACGAGAGATGTCTGATTTACTTCAACCACTTAGAAAGAAGTAACCCTGACTGGTTGGTTCATCCAGATGAAGTCATTGATTACGACAAAACGGCTTTCCAGTCGTATGAAGCATTCAAGAAGTCCAAGGAGAAGGAACACAAAGATAAGGTTAACGAAGCCAAGAAGAACAACAAGCCTCTTCCTGACCCTATAACTGAAAAGGACATCCGTCATGAGTACCAGAAACTTTGGAAGTCTGTCGAAGCTGCTGAACAAAAACTTCACGACTTCCTAGCCCACGTGCGTATCTTTGACAAGTGCTACATTCAGTCCCAAGATAGAACCATTCACAAGAATGACACCAACTATGTCAAGAAGCAACAATATTTCTTGAAGAATAATGTCGCTTATATTGCTGAGCCTGATGAAGTTGTTGGTGGCTCTGTCTACCGTGACAAGAAACTGTGTTCAGATGTTGAAAGCAAGGTTTTCCCTTGGTTGACTATGGAGTACCCAGAATTTACTCGTTACAACAACGAGAAGTCATATTTCCCTGGCAAGAACTATAGGCTTCATGAAAGTCGTGGATGTTTCCTTAATGAGTTCAAGGCCCGTCTTAACGGTAAGGGTATTGTGATGACCTTCAACGACGACCATGTCGATGATGCCATTCGTCTCATTAGAGTGCTTCGGTACCTTGGAAACAGATATCCTATTCAAATTGTCTACCATTCCAACCTCAATGACTTGTCAAAGCAGCATATCACTAAAGCTGCCAGAATAAAGTACGAGAACTATCCTACCCAGGATGTCTGGTACGTGGACGCTAGTCGCTCTATCGAACCCCAATATATCAACAAATTCAATGGCTTTGCTAACAAAATCATGGCAACCTTGTTCAACTCGTTTGAGGAAATGATTTTCTTGGATGCCGACACCGTTTTGTTGGAGAATCCTGACTTCCTTTTCAAGCTCAAGAAGTACATCAACTCCGGTACCATGTTCTTCAAGGACCGTGCTACTTTCATTTTCCGTGAAAGAGAGAACTCTGTCCTTTTCCACAAGCTCATGCCTTCGCTTGCTGATGGATTTGTGTTCAACATTAATCAGATCAAGAACAAGACATTGGACAACGAGTTTTTCCTAGGTTTTGAAAACTTTATGGAAAGTGGTCTTGTTGTTATTAACAGAAAGAAGCATTTCATTCAACCTTTCATGATGTCTGTGTTAAACTTTTACCAGCCGATCACCGCACGTCTTTACGGAGATAAGGAGTTGTATTGGCTTTCCTTAGTTCTCGCAGGTGATGAGAATTACGAGTTCGACGACAACTTTGCTGCTGCCATTGGTGAGTTGACTCCAGAAACAGAGCGTCATAAGGATGTGAACCAGATCAAGAGTTTTAACTCCAAAGAGCTTTGTTCGTCGCATCCTAGTCACATCAGTGACACCGACAATCAAACTCTTATTTGGTTCAATTCCGGTTTCCGCTTCTGTGGAAATGTTGACAAGGGAGTTAACTTCCAAGAAGAATTTGACAGCAAGAAGAGATTCACCCGTTTCAAAACTTTAGAAGCCTTTGAGACATTCTTCAGGTCCAAGTTGAAGATCACGCACGGCATAATTCCGCCATTTGATAGAAACAGGCAAAAGGCAGTAAACCTTGAACACGAGCCTGAAGCAGCTTGGAACATGATGAACTACTGCAAGAATTATTTATGGTGTGCTTACTCGTCTCTCGGTGGCTACTACGAGGCGGATGGTGAGACCAAGAGTAACTTGCTCGAAGGCACGGTCATCAAGTTCACTGATGCTCAAGTCAAAAAGTTTGAGCAAGTGGGAGACATTTGGATGCGTGATACCGGATTAATGTCCTCTGGTTAGAATTTTGCTTTGTTAATCTTAGCCTATTGCATCTTTATATATATATTACTGTATTATACAAACCATCATGACTATCGACTACTTTGGAAGCCTACTGGTGGCTTCCAAAGGCATGCAGTAGACTGGGTCAACCGGTTTCATGCCGTATTTGTCACTGAACATCAAGCTCAAGCCAGTCACGGCGAAGCAAGTGTGGTAGACGTCAGTCTGGTTGTCCGGCCTATCGCTGAACCCACCGTTTTCAAGATCCTGGCATTCTAAAATGAACTTCTCGAGATGTTCGAAGCTAATCCAATGGGCTTTCTTGAGAATTGAGAGACACAGAAGAACCCACCAACTGTAGCAGACGTCTGGAAGCTTTTCAGGCCTTCCATTGAACCCTCCAGATGGGAGAACTTGCCGCTCGCTGAGCCAGCTGGGCGTCCTGTTGTCCACCTTGTCTAACAGAGAACAGATTGACAATGTACCGAGACAAGTGTAAGCCTGGGCAGCATGGGATTCAGATCCCGGTAGAAGGCCAAACCCGCCATCAAAGTTTCTGCAACGTAGGATGAACTGCGTCGCATCGTCAGCGATCTCTTTTGTGAGCTCACCTAGCATCTTGAGAATAAAAACAGCAGCGAAAACAAATCTAGTGTCAATTTCGCCAAAGCTGTCGCCTCTGAATGAGCCACCTTTGCATTGTTGGCGCATCACGAATCCTAGAATCTTTTCCTTCTTCTCACCTTCGATCAAGTCAAAACGATCATAGATGAACAATATCTGAAGACCAGAGAGTGTTGTAAGCATATGAGCGTCATGCCCTGGAAATGCAGAGAATCCGCCTTCTTCTGAGTCGAAGCAATCCATAACAAACTGGATAACTTCATCTTTAGGCAATGCATCTAACGCGTTCATGGTGGCTAACGCCATGATTCCCCAGTACAAGCCATTGAGCCGAAGATGTTCCAGTAGCCAATACTCATATGTTTGCTTCGTGACTTTGGAGTCAAGTCCTTGAACGAATTTGATGTGTTTATCACGATGGAATGTTGGCTCTGACATGGTAGGTGAGAATGTTCTGCTGTGCGAGATCAAAATTCGAAATTCATAATGCGCACTGTGCGAAGTAGGCTAGGACCAGAAGGTTGGGGAATATTATTAACTAAAAGTACTGCTCTCTAAATGCATAACTTTTGTTAGTTGGGTAATATTCTGCATAGTTCAATGTCTTTGAGTTCTTATTGTTGATGATATCCCCAATGTTAACCACTTTACAACCATTGTAGGTAACCTCAAACGATTCGAAGCGGGAATCAAAGAGCACTAGCGTGGTAGGTAACGGCTCGATTCGTAACACATGCAGATAGTTTGGATCAATCACTTTAAGATCCTTCAAAAATGGTTGTAGATTACCTTGATCGAGTATGGTTTTCACCAATTGTCTCGCTTGTTTGATTTTGGTGCTCAAGTAGCCGCTCTGGTCTCCCACGATCCTCTTTGCGTCCAATCCTTCTTCTATGTTTTCTTTCTCCGCTTCTGCCATTAACTGGTCTAGTTTCTCTTGGAAGACAATATCGTTACGTTTTAGCTTGTTCATTAAGTCATCCCTGTAGATCACAATCTCTTGGGATAAGTAATTAACCCGCATTGGGTTACCACCAAAGATAAGATTTCCTTTGGGAAGAAGTCTTTCAAGTCTGGTCACGAACACTTTCGGGATTGGCTTCTGCGGCAAATTAGTTAGGCTTCCTCTACCCAAAGAATAAGATGATTGCCAAGGGTCATTCGGTCCTGGAATCAAGACAAGTTTGCATGTTTTGATCACCACTGGATAATTGGCTAATAGTGCTGCAAAATCATCAAAGCTGCTTTTGTAGTTCTCAGAGTTAGACACTTGAGTGCTCGATCCGTTGACAGCAGTCAAGGGTTGGGACGAAAAAGAGCCTGTCATGACTATGGCCAATGGAGTTTCTTGTTCATCGGAATTCTGTTGCTCAACAAGCGAATCCTCGATTTTAGTGAAAAATTTTTTGAGTCCAGCCATTATTTTCTTGTCGTCAAGGAAGCAATTAGCTCCAAGGTATATGATCTTATGTCCACCAAGAGCTTTCTCCACAGCACTTAGTTTCTTCCTAAGAGGCTTATCAATTTTTCCTGTAGTTCCAATTGATTTCGAATTTCCGCCAAGGATGCCCATGAAATCTAGGTAGCCGTACGTTTTCAATGCCACATCACGTCTCTCCGGAGGTGGATGACTTACATTGGAAACATGGAAACGACCACTGATCACCGACGCGTCATTGCTCATAGAACCCCCTGATGCCGAATAGATACCCTCCACGATAAGGAACATTCCAGGCATATAGAAAGATCCCTCGGTTGGGAGGGTATGGGTGAAATCAAGTTCAATGTGGTCAGTGGAGTCTTCGAGAATATAGTTGCCATTAATGTTCTTCGACAAAAGTCCAAACAAGATGAACCTACCACCATCACGTCCCAAGACATTTTTAATCAAGGTTATATCGTACTTCACGTCGTCCTTGTTCAAAGTAGTGTTGATGGCCGCAAGACTCGAGAAAGATTGCTTCTGGAAGTTCTCGTGTCTGGATAAACGATCGACTAGAAGAAAGTATCTGGAATTGAAGTAATCGGTTGCAGCCTTAAGTGAGCTTTTCAACTTGGAACCGGCGACAGGCCTCGGCACGAACTGCTTTCTGACTCGGTCAAACTCGAAGTTTGGTTGTGTATCAGGAGTAACGAAATTAAAGTAGTCTGTCCAATTAATTACCACTTCATCTTTCAGCTTAGCAGCTTCTGAGTCGATGTCCATCAAAGTGTCTGAGCGCAGAGCCTTCTGGGGTTCATCTCTCTCGACACTCTTCTCTTTGCTGAGCTCCTTGACGACCTGCTCTAGGCCTGGACCATCCACGAAGAGCCCACGATCCTGAAGCTTCCAAGATTTGGCAATTTCTTCAATGAATAATTGTGCTTTGGGCCCTCTCCATTCAGCGCCAAAGCGAAGCCCAATGACATCAGTTAATACAGAAAGCGCATCTGTTTGGATATTAAGACCATGTTTTTTGGATAGTATTCGATAGGCTATAGGCCGTATATTAGAAGGAACTAGTTTAACAGGGAGGGACGCTGGTCCTGACATAGTAGTTTGACGTTGTGTTCTATAAAATGCAATGCGACAGGATGTTTGTAGTGATGGAGACGCGCGTTCAGGTAGCGCGTACTCTAGGCGTGAGGTGGATATGAGACGTTACTTTCGAACGTCAAAGCAACCTGAATAGATTTAAGAGACTCGTCGAGTGACGAAAGTTTTTGAAGAATTTGGCCGTTGTTCTTTTGTTTGTGGCAAAGACTTGTTCGTGTTTTGAGATATTGTGAGATTCTTTCTGCTTTCACGATGTCAAAGTCGTACCGCTTCACCCAACTGCGTTTGATCTGCGAATCTAGCTGTGAAATTTTGTACCCACGCTTGTCCATCTTCTCCTTGAACTCTTTTTGTAGTTGCTGAAAGTTTGATTCGATCTTTTGGAGCGAGGCTGGGTTGTAGTTCTCTGCCTTCTTCTGTTCGTCAACTTCATTATGGAAGGCTTTGAAATAATCGTTGTAGTCTTCGAATAGGGCGTCCCATTTTCCAAGACCAGGCTTCTCCTTTAAAGAGCCTGGCTCGGGAAGAAGATTGTGTAACCGAAGCTGGAGATTGTAATCTCTGTAACCCTTCGTATCCTCAATGACGGCGTTGACAATTTCACGGAACTTCTTGATATCAGCCTCGTTCTCTTTTAGTTTCTTTTCGATAGCTTCAAGAGGGCTTTCTGTCTTTTCAGCCGCTGCTTCTTTTTGTCTGGCTTTAAGACGTGCTTCAGCAACCTTGAGATACTCCTCTTTCAGTTTGACGTCTATTTCACGTTTCTCCAAATCTATCCTTTGCTTCTCGAGCTCTAAAGCACGCTCTTCAATGTGCTCCTCTCTTCTTCTCAAATTCTGATCACGAGCATTTTGTTGCATTAGGAATGACTCGTTTTCACGTAGCACCTCATCTCTGAGCTCATTGAGCTTCTGCCTCCCGAGTTCTTTGTATCTCCGACTCGCACGGAACTCGAGATCCTTAATCTCTTGCCTCAAGCTATGAACTGTTGCTTCGTTATCTTGCGATGCAATGTATAGCTTTCGTTCAAGCTCCGCATGTGTCTCAGACGCGTTCTGTTCTTTCTCGACAAGCAAGCGCTCCAACTCCTGAATTCTATCTTTTAGCTGCTTGACTTCTTCACGAGCTTTGGCTCTCTTGACCTCTTCATCGACTTCATCTATCTCGTTACCTTTATCCCAACTTGGATATCTGCGATGGAACAAATTCTGTTCAAAAGAAGGGCGGTTACTCGAAGCTTCAATCTTCTTCTCTGGGGATGGTATTAGACCAGCTGATTCACTTAGCTGCTTATAATCTGGATCTTCTGACGAGCTCATCTTCGATAGAAATGATCGTAGCTTCAGAAACACGCCTTCCCTATTTTGCAGGCTCCCACTTGACACCTTATGCTTCTTGTCTGTCCAAGTCCTATTTTTCGTCACTCCATGGTATTCTGGTTTCTCCCAAGACCGCTTCGGCGGCGAGAGTCCACGGTACAATCGAGGTAGTCTTTTCCCATATGACGTTGGCTCTCTTAGAAGTTTAATTGGAGAATCTAGTTTCCGTGTTCTGAACGTCTTATCCGCGTCTGTTTGTCTCAATGGCGGTGGAGATCTGTTTCTCACGTACTCATCGTACTTCCTAGATAACGACCTAGTAGTCTTTGTAGGACTCAGCAATTTGACCGGACTTCGGCTCCGAGCCCTAGTACTGCTGGGATTTAGTGCCCTAAACCGGGCATATTTCTCCCCCAATGGATTTGAACTGGGCATCAATTATACAAAACGCTGTTTTACTTCAGCTAGTCTTGTTGTATCATCAACATATACGCGCGCGCCCAAACAAACAATAATATCATAGACCTCCAAGGTGTAGTACATACGTAATTTTTTTTCGCAGCCATTCGCTACCTTAGCAGCCAATCTCTATCTCACCACAGAGCTCCACCTTACGACTCAGTGTGCTGACATACAACTTGTACGTTCCAGTTTGGATGATCCATTGCTGAGAATCGGCATCCCAAATACTCAAATCACGGTGCTTGACTTCAAACTCCACATCCCCACACTCTTGTGGCTCTAAGTACACCTTGTCGATTCCGCGAAGAACCTTTGGTGGAGACGCCACGATGGTACTGGGGAACTCGATATAGAGCTGGGCAGCGTAATTACCTGCCATTGATCCTTCATTGGTGACTTTGGCAGAAACCTTGTAGAGGACATCCCACAATGCGGCGTTTCCTCCCGGTTGTCCTCCAGCCAAGGGCGCTTCACAATTTTGATCAGGAGTGTAGCCTTTAGGGTAGTCATAACAGTCATCATCGTCGAGGGATCTCACATCTTCGCTGTACAAGTATGGGTAGATGACGCCTGGTACTGGATCCATTTCGTCATGCGGGAAAAGTGCATCTTCTGGATCACAGACATCATCCTGGATGGTGTTGAATAGAGGCATGTAGTCAGCGGGGCATGGAAGGTATTCGGACGGAGGATTGATCTCACATATGTCAAGATCGCAAACCAGAAACTTGGTGTATGATAAACCGTAACCGAATTCAAAACGAGGCCTTATGGTATGCTTCTCGAAGAACCGATAGTCAAGATATATGCCCCTTTCGAAATTATCTTGGGGGTCAACACAATCTCCTAAGCTGTCTCTGATATCCACATAATGCAGATTCTTCCTTGCAATAGTAAATGGCAATTTGCCTGAAGGGTTGACTTCTCCAAAGAGGACTTCAGCAATAGCTGCTCCAACGAATTGGCCAGATGGAGGGACAAAGAGCACGCCAACAACATGATCGTTTTCAATCCACTTCTCCATGTTCACGGGACCAACAGAATTGACAACCACGACGACTCTTCGGCAATGCTCGGTAACCCTTTGGATTAATTCGTCACCGTTGTGCCAAAGCGTAACGTTATTTCTATCTCCATAATTGCAATCGACCTCAATATATCCTTCACCAGAAACAGAATTGACTACGACAATAGTCATATCTGCAAAATCTGCGAGTTCTTCTGTTCTGTCAAGATCCCAATTATCTTCAGAAACATCAACAACAATACCTCTTTCACGAGCCTTTCTTGAAATCGCTTCCTGAGCTGTGATTACCCATGGATTGTTCACGGCAGCAGATCCCCAGCCAGATATGAGAGTACCATCAGTACACTTCTGATCTCTGCAATTAAATCCATTAGGATCAACGCCTCCAGCGATACCAGCAACCAAGATTCTGCGCACACCGTCGTCTTTATTGATCGGAAGGTGCCGATTTTTATTCTTGAGAAGTACCACAGCTTCCCTGGCAACCTCAAGAGCAATTTCATCATTCATAGTAGATCTAGCATCTACGTGCCAATTTTGTTGAACAATCGCTCCATAGTGTTGGTAAGGAAATTGTTGACCATAAGTGTGGTGAGTCCAAGAACTGAAGTTGGGAACTTCTTCCTCTGAAGGAAGCGAGAGCGACTTGGAAGAGAAGAACGGCGCAAGAATTCGGATGGCCATATCGTTGAGTCTCTCTTGTGGTACTGTCTGATTGTAGACTGCTCTAGTAAGTAGAGGTCCCCAATATGCTTTACCTCCAAGCCAGTCATCGAACACTTCACCAGGCATGGTCATATCAAGACCAGAGAGGGCAGACGTAACACCTGAGTGCTGAGCTCCCCAATCCGAGACGACAAACCCTTGAAAAGCAAGCTCTTCCTTGAGTAAGTAGTTAAGAAGGTAAGAATTCTCACAAGCGTAGGTGTTATTGACCATATTATAGCCACACATAACGCCACCTACGCCAGCCTTCACCACGTCAGCAAACGGCCATAAGTATACCTCGTGCATAGCTCTATCCCCGATATTAGAACTGATCGACAGGTCGAGTCTCTCGTAATCTTCATGGTCCCACTCTCCCACTTGCCTGAAGTGCTCTTGTTCGTTACCTACCAAGTGTTTTGCAACAGCAACAACGCCTTCTTCTTGAATACCTTTAACAGTTGCAGCTCCCATGATACCTTGTAAGTATGGATCAGCGCCAAAGCTCTCCCAGTTCCTTCCTCCTTTGGCCTTGAGACCAATAGGACCAATTGAAGGACCAAGAGCAACGTGAACGCCCTTCGCCTTGTGCTCTCGGCCAATCGCCCTGGCCCGTTTGTAGACGAGGTGTTTGTTAAAGGTACTTGCCGCTGCTAACCCAGAAGGAAAGTGAGTAACGAAGTCAGTAAACCGAACCCCGTTGGGCCCGTCCTGAAGACATAAACCAGGAATTCCAAGACGAGGAACCGAGCCAGTGTTTCCCACACAAGGCCCTGATCCCCAACCTGAACCTGTGGTCAAATTGACCTTCTCAGTGATGGACATGCGGTCCACTAGCTTTCGAGCCTTGTCAAAAGCTTTCTGCCAGTGGTTCTCGATTCTGCCTCCTAGAGCTGGAAATGTTAGATAAAAGTTAAAGAAAGAAAGAATAAAGGGTCAATTACGAACGGCTTGGATAATAAGGTTTGGTCCAGTAGTACTCCAGAGGATGGTCATCGCCATAGTAGATGAGAGGCCTCTCGTGATGGTAAGCACGCTTCAGTAACCCATTATCAACATCTTTGAAAGTTGACTTGATGCTTATGGGCTTCTGTTCGACAGGGTCACCAAACACGAGAGATATAAAGTATATCAAACCCAAAATGTACGTGAATGGGTAAAACATGAGGAAGGAGTGGCTACTTTTTTGCAACCTTTGAGGATGGTGGTGCGACTTAAGTAGTGGTGGTTTTTCCCCACATATACATGAGTTATGCCTATGAATAAATAATGAATATTTCAATTTAATTATATTATAAGTCGTATCATTGGAATCCTTCCACTTGTACCTGGACAGGCGTTATAACATTAGGTGCTGGATTGTTGACGCCGGTGCTCTCTAAGTCAATTCTGCTTAGCGTGGCAGAGCTTTTGAGCGTCGTAGCCGAGCCATTGGGGTGAAGCATCGGAGGGGAAAATGAGTGTCTAGTCATGCTTGAAAACTTGCTTGTTGAAAATTGTGACTGATTATTGAGGTTCTGGTTGTTCTGCAAGGGCGCTTTCGTAGCGGTTGCAAGAGGAGAAGTACCCTCATCAGCACTAACCACAGGTGGTGTCATGGGAGCCGTAGATGATTTGGTTGTAATCTGGCTGGAGTGTTTCTGTTGGACCGAACTGATTTCAAGGCCCTTCATATCGAGCAGTTTCACTGAATGGGCCAAGTCGTTGGCGTTGCCGATGGAATGAGTGTGGCGATGTGACGTGGGGCTTTCAGGTGTCTTTGGTGTTATGGTACCATTTGTTGGAGCTGGTGTGATAGAAGTCCGTACGCCCTTTGCAGATTTTGTTTCTGTCGCTTCTGGTTCGAAGAACTTCTTGAGCTTCTTTATAGCATCCTCGCGGTCTAGTAGGAGCGCATTCTCAAAGTATCCGGGCTTTGAGTCATCTATCTTCATATTATTTGGAAACTTGACACCGTTGAAAAGGTTGAATAAGTCTGCACGGTATGTCTTCGGTAGTGAATTGCTCGAAACGAATATGTTGCAGAGCTTGGATTCAGTCTTCTTGAAAAGGAGAATTAGAGGCTTCAACTGAGCAATCGTCGTAAGCTTGTTCCTCCTCAAATCAATCTTCTCCAAGCTATCAATGTCTTCAATGCCGTCTATATTAGTAATCTTGTTGTTGTTGAGGTTCAAGGTTGTGAGGTTCTTGAGATTGGTGGGGAAATTGCGCATGGAGGTGATATAGTTATCAGCGAAGTTCAAGTACTTGACATTGGTGAGTTGATCAAGGCCCTGTGGAAACTCTTCAAGTAGATTATTGGCCAAGTTCAACTTCACCAAGTTCGTGAGTGGCTTGAAGACAAATGCTGGGATGGACGTTATGGAACCCTCTGAGACAGTAAGTTGCCTTAGATAGAACCATTTGGAATCTGGCATGGCCGAGTAATCACGTTCAAGCGGGTGGTTGGATGCAGTGAAAGCCAAGTCCGTCGAGGATTGGAAGGTCGAGTCAGCGAGGAACAGGTCACGATGATGTGAGATGCTCGCATTAGCAGTGAAAGCCCGTTCCCTGCGTGGTAATTGGTGTTTGTGAGAGCCTAGTTCGGCGGTATCATGCAAAAATGGAGGATCGTGGCGCTTCGACTGACGTGGGTTGCTGAAAGACGAACGACCATTTTCATCATCAATGACCAAGGCATACAAGACCTGCGCTAGGTCTGAAACCTTTGAGTTACGGATGATAAGGATACGTAACTGTTCACACAAGACATGCCAGCCGAAAATCTCATTAGGTTCGTATTCAACCAACTCAAGCACCTGTAGGTTCTTAAACATCTTCAACGGTACCAGCGTATCGCACGGGTACTCTTCATAACCCGATATGCTATAAATCTTTGTCTTGGGAGATAAAATCAAGCACGGGATCTTCGTAAACGAAGAATACAAGTACTTGATGTCTCTATGGATGATCTTCGGATCCTTGCTGAAGGAGAATGACCTCCAGTAAACGGATGCACTCGAAACGATGGATTTCACGGAATTCATGGAAGTGATAGATCTAGCATCACTCTCGAACTGTCTCTGGTTTCTGGCATTATTAGCCATGAAGGAAATGAACGTTGGTTCGTGGTTCGGAGTATCCAATTTGATATTAAGGGGACCAACGTCGATGCCGAGGGACGAGTTTTCGATTCTCTCGGTAATATAATACAAATGATGGATTGTAAATGTCATTCTAAGTGGCTTCACCTTCGAGCTGCCTCTGCTCTTCAGGAAACAAAGAAGTCCGTTTGCAAGGGACTCCTCGTTCTTGCGAATGTATGTGGCCAACCGCTGGACATAAACGTCTCCCTCGATGGAGGAGTCGTTGCCAAAATTGCCCATACTTTCTCGTTTCCAAATCTGTAGCTTCTAAAGCGGTGTAGTATTAAAAAGGCTGGCCCTGTTTGATGTTGATTTTGGCTTCTGGTAGTTGGTGCGACCGCCTCACTATTGTTTGTTTTGGTTAGTCTTTGTCTCGGTGCACTCCAGGTGCTGGAGCCCCACTCTGCTTGTCATGCTTGAAGATAACAAAGTGAATAGTGTTGTTATCACTTACCCAAAAGGGGAGGAATTGATTTTGTTGTTAATGGATTCTTGTGGGATTTACTATGAGGTATTTTATCAATGTCTCAGATTGATAGACCCTGGAACCTATATACTGACATGACAGCCGCTGATGCGCATAAGAGGAAGAATAAGCTTCTGGGAAGCCAAGCTTCTAGAATGCCTTCAGGTAATTATACTTTTTATGGGGTAAGGTCCAAAACGTGAAAGTTGCTATTTGCTGGTTATCTAACTTTTTAGCTTTCGTGTTTCTGAAGCCGTTATAGTACAGTTTTTCCAGATGACCGTGTTGTGTCATCTGGGATGTTTAAAGTTTGCAGCCAGTGGTACAGGCTGGATTAGAAGGAGGGATGGAACACAATGAGCTTGGGACAGCCCCTTTTAAGTCGCCAGGACGGTTCCATAAAAGACTCTCCTCAGCAACAACACTGTAGTATTAATGTCTCCCATTGTCCGGATCTCCATCTTCCCGAACCCAAAGCTCTAAAACCATGTCCATTCATATACCCGTGAAATTTACCTACCTAACGATTGCTCCTCGTCCCCAGGAGGGTCTCTTGTTGACGGGTTCACCGTCAAACGTTCCATAATACTGGCAGGTGGGATGCCTGCCATGCTGCAATTTGTATCGATGCTCCTTCGCCTTACCCTTCTTGAAGAGCTGGCAAGCGTGACTATCAGTTCGCTGTCACGCTCCCTCTCTGCTCCATGCCTCGTTGTTAACAGTCCCGTGTAGTAACTAGGAGATACGGAAGCATGAGGACTCGGTAAAAGCGACGTATCCGCCGTAGATGCAACTCCCGAGTTGTTGTCATTGTGGGGCTCACCGCTGATAATTGAAGGCGAGTTCGTCGACGTGTGTGAAACTATCAGTTTAAGCGGGATGGTTGAAATGTTATCAGAATGCACCGACATCTGGGAATCCACATCAGCATCGCTTCCAATGTCCATGCTCTTGAGAGACTTTCGCGTACTGTTGTCGTCCAGAGCAATACCTGGCGTACCTGGAATCACTGGGGCACTTTTCACACTGAACCTGACTTCGCTTGGCCGCTCAAGCCCTGTTCCTCTAGTCCCCGTTGGCTGTCGGGCTGGCTGTGTCAGAACCCGTTGTGCATGCTGGTGCTGGTGCTGATGCTGGTGGGGCGGTGTATGAGAATTTTGCCCCTGAACAAGTCTTTTCACCCAGCTAAACCTTCCACGAGTGTTTCCACGAGTAGGTCTTTTATCGTGAAGATAGGCTGTGCTAGTTAGTATGATGAAACAAAAGGATGCCGTAACAAAGGGCATTGGCATATTGTAAAATATAAGACATACGCGGCTCTGTGACTTGTGACATTTGGAAATGACAAAAAGTTGCTTTATGATTATAAGCTGATGGATATCGTGCTTGTTATATAATGATGAGGAGTAAGCTGAGCCCATATATAATAAAGCTGTGTATTCGCGCGCGCCAGAGGAATGCCTGTGTAAAGCTTCTGTGCTTACCTTCGTTGTTCACTTACCGCACTTGAACTTCCACAATAGTAGTTAGAAACAAGAAGGCACCATTGAACTGGTTCAGGGGTGGAATGGAAACAAAAATAAAGGTTAAGGAATCCAAAAAAGAATGCGCAAGCCCGGAATCGAACCGGGGGCCCAACGATGGCAACGTTGGATTTTACCACTAAACCACTTGCGCTAGTGAAGAAATGCTCCGAGACGGGGAATTGAACCCCGGTCTACCACGCGACAAGCGGTAATTCTAGCCACTAAACTATCTCGGACTTTGATGTAGGAAATGTATTCCTGTGCGTTGTTGTGGTCTTTTTCTAACCTTGTATGCAGGATGTAAAAATTGCAAAACATGTCTCTTTTTCTCACTTGTTACCCCAAAGCTTCTGGAGGCTCATAGGAGGTCTATTCGGGCTTTTTATTATCTCTAGGGGCCCTGAATCGACCAGAAACGCACAAGAATATTTCGGTATCCATTCGAAGAATTTGCAGCCATTCTCACCACTATCTACACATAATTCAATGCATCACTTGTAATTAATCACTAAGTCTATATATAATCCAGTATCCTTACGGAAACCTAAAGGGTGCTCTTGCAACAAGCCTTGTTCTCCTCAAGACCAACCTTGGCCAACGAAGACTTGTTGAAGTTGTTGTTAGCCTGTGGGAGATCCATACCTGGGTTCTTGTCGAAGAAGTTGAATGGAGTCATGTGGATGTTGTGAATTTCAACAGGCATGACTGGGAAGTCTTCCACTCTTGGAATGTGAGTGAAACTGAGAGTTGGCCAGATGACACAGTCGTCGTTTCTCACATTGTCGGTACCGTTGGCCCAGACAGCAATACCAGTATCGGTTTGGGACTGGTTGGTGAACTCACCGGCAGCGAACAACTGGTTGTCACCGTACTTGGTGACCCAGAGCTGCTCGGTAGCGAACTTGGCTCTGGTGACGTTGTAAGTGTCTGGCTCGGAAATGATCATTTGTCTGGCAGGCATCTCAATCTTGTAACCGACATTGTCCATGGAAATTGGGTTCTTGACATTCTCGTTGATGACCTTGTAAGCTCTGTTGGTGAATGGAGACTGCTTGACGGAGCCAGCCTTCTCAACAAAGGTTCTTTCGGTCACGAAACCATTGCCCCATTGGTTGAGCTTGTCTCTTGGCATCTTGACGGCGTCATCGTAACAGACGGAGTTCTTGTGGCCATCAACAGCTGGGTCGATTCTGAAAGACAAGATGTGCTGGTGGTAGGCGGCCATACAGTTCTCAGCAACGACAGTACCCCATGGAACAGTCATGTTGTCGTCAATTGGCATGGTAGACAAGATACCAGTAGCTCTGACTTCCAAGTCGATGGAACCATCGTTGACGAACTTGAAGTTAAGAGCATACTCGTAGTTGGCAACGGTTGCAATGGTCTGAACAACAAATTCTCTTCTTCTGGCAACAACAGCAGCCTTGGTTCTGTAGTTCATGTGCTTGTACAAGATACCATCGTCCTGCTCGTGCATGCAAACAGTAGATGGCATAACAGATGGTTCACCGTTACCACCAGTGAACATACCATCCAAGTACTTGATAACACCAAGACAGTCACATCCAAGCTTCAAGGAGTTACCGGTAACACCAAAACCAGCATCACCCAAATCGAAAGCCTGCTTTCTGTGGAATGGTGGTCTTGGGTCGGCGTATGGAACAGTCATCTCAGACAAGGAAATTCTGTAGAACACTTGTCTGCCCTTGAACCAACCGTCGTAGAGGACGAAACCCTCTCTGGCAGTAGTAGCGACTCTGAATTCCCAAGAGAGCCACTTGACCTTGGAACCCTCCATGGTGAAAGAAGGACCCTCTGGCTGGTTAACCAACAATGGCTTGACGTCTCTCAATGGCTCGTTGGTTAAGTCTGGGTGGTACTCAGCTGGCTTAGCTCTCTTCCATGGAAGAGTTGGAGTGACAGTACCATCAAATCCAGATGGCAAGAAGTCAATTCTGATGAACTTCTTGGTGTAGGCCTCGAACACAGGGGAGAATTTCAATGGCAAAGAGTAGTGGTTAGACTCTGGGTGGCCATTGTTAGCCTGGATGTACATGAAAAACTGAAGCAATGGTCTCTTCTCTTTTGGATCGTCAGTAGCGTAGATCCATGGATCAGTGATCACAGAACAATCCTTTGGCAACTGCAACTTCTCCACCTCGGCCTTGACAGCTGGGTGAGCAAGACAGTGCTCTTCCCATTCGGCCATATCCTCAGCCATGAAAGGTCCAACAACACCTTCTGGCAATTCGGTCTTGGTGATAAGGTGGCCGGCAGTAACGTTAACCAAGGCCTTGTTAAACGTCAAAGTGTTGGTATAGTAGTAACAGTAGAACACTCTTGGGATTCTTGGGAACTCACCACCATGTCTCTCGACATCCAAGTACTTGATCATGTCCTTCTTTGGAGGATCACATCTGTCTACCTGGACAAAGTGAACGTTATCGGAAGCCTTGTGGGAGTCCTTGACCAACTTAGTGGCCAATCTGATTTCGTAGTCCTTAGCGGAGTCGAATGGGTGCACGGAAGGCATTGGAGATGTAGGTTATATGAGCAAATAAAAAGAAGAAGGTCTTGAAAAATCGACCTTGTTGAAGGTCTTATATACTTTTCCAGTGGTCGAGATGGGTCCCCCCAGATTGGCGCATCAAGCTTCCTAATCGGGCCCTGGCTACATCGAAGACCGGCGCGAACTGCCCATTTGGTTTTATCAAGGGACCGCCAGACCAGAGATTGGTCTACATGCCGTAAATACGCCACGTGACCTGGCCTTAATCAATTCTGCGCTTACACCGAAATAGTGGGGACTGCAACTTTTTTTGTTGGTGGTGGGGGTTGGGGCAAAGAAACTTCCGTTCCGTTGGATGTCCCTCAATTTTTTCAAATTTTCCGTGGCTCGTTAAGGAAGGTCTATTCAGTTCGTAAAATACTATCAAAAAACTGAACCAACGGATTTTTTTGTGTAACAAATTCCGTAGCCTTAGCAGCATCGCCTCGACTATACTAGAGAGGATGGGTCTCTGTCTTTGCGTCCTGCGCACTCTGACTGGGTAGGTCTGTCCGGCTAAAGTCAAGATAGTACATTAGTCTGGACCATATGTAGTAGAAAGAATACGACAGAGTTGACAGATAAGAGACATGAGTACCAAATTTGGTACCTACCGCCTTGGAAACGGTTTTGTTGTTCTTATCAAGGGGCTAGTTGGGGGCGAGATGGTGATTGCGAAGATAGCCGAGTGAATGGACTTATCGAAAGATGAATAGAAACCGCGATAAGCGCTTAGTGCTCATTCTGGGGCTTCACGTAGATAAGACAACAGGCTTTAGACTACAGTGGGATTCTACATGTTCAAAATAACAATGAACTTACCGTCTTCATAATATACAACAGATCGTGCGGGAAATAAAACGAGGCCCATACGCTCAGAAGTGAGGCCAGCCCCAGGGGGAATAACGGTGGGAAAAAATGACAAGCCCTGGCTAGGAAGCCAAGGCGATGAAAAAGACGTAACACATAATGCTGGCCCGTTTACTTGAACTCATCTTTAGGTCCGCCAGCTCTACTTATGGGTTGCTGGGGAGCCAATCCTCACTTTAGTATGAGGATTCACGATTTCAACGGGCTTTCTGGTTCTCGGAGTGTTTGTTCTTGGAGATTCAGCAGATGAAGCGGTTGGCAGAGCTGGAGCTTCGCCAGGGTGAGCCGTAGGCGCAAAGACGCTGGCAGTGTAAGGATTGAACTTTTTAATGTGGTTTGAGTTGAACGACTCAGGAATGTCTGGACAGAACTCCATATCGTCTTCAGCGTCAAAGGACTTCGACAAGTAGTACCTCAACCGGGAATTATGTAAAGAGTAGTTGGAGGTGACTGACGAAGCTGCCGAGGAAGACGACGACAAGGAGCTACTGGTGGTGGAGTGTGCCGACCCGCCGTGATATTGTAAGTTGGCAAAAGTAGGTGAAGTGTTCATCTGAGCATTGTTCATTTGAGGCGAGTACTGTTGGTAGCTGTTGAACATGTATGGATTCGACATGGCTGGATGGTATTTCTTTGAATTGTACCTGAGGGGAACTAAAGGTTGATCATATAACAGATAAGCGTGTAACTAGCAAGTAAAGTGTTTATCGGTTCTAATGGGGAAACGTTTTTGAGATGGATGGGTGATAACTCGTGGGGGTTAAGCTGAGATATTTATGGATGAGTGACAGATGGAAGAAAACGTTTCTTTTACAGTAAAGCTTGACTTGCGCAACAGGAGGTACTGCACACGGCCGCACGCCCACCAGTCAATCCCCATGATAGCCTGCTCAGTGCGGGTTCTATCTGCCGGCCAGTGAATTTCTTTTTTTCGCACGGGGCTCCATAGACTTTCCATGGAAGGCCTGGCTTATTCTCCAGACGGTTGTGTAGTATATAGATTTAATGGTTTCCTGCACCGGTTAGTAGGAGAGTTTCTCTTTTCTTACTGGCTACGTTCGTCGTCGACGCACCGAAACATCCATGACCGACTTGAATGCAGGGGGGCTTGCCTTGTTGGGTAAACATGACGCCCCAAGCTGGCTGCGAAATCTGACTAGGGAAGATAACGTGATGTTACCAGCGGTTGGGTAGAAGGTGTCCAGGAACGGGTAGTTATTAGCCTTTTTATAGGGAGTGAGGGGAGTCAAAGTTGGTTGCTTGGACTGGTGATTCTGATGAATGCATTGTTTTTTGTTTTTTTGGTATTTCAATTTTTTTTTTTTTTTGTAATTCTTGTTCATGTTATTGTTTGCGGCGGTGTTGTTTGTGTTTATATTTGTCACTCGCGAGGCGTGTTCTCGGAAATTTTGGGAATTATCCCAAACACTTCACCAAAAATCAACAAGTTAAGGGAGAGGGTTGGTTTTTGGTAGTTAAGGAGTTTAGGTGGTTGTTTATTGTATGGGGGATTTAGATGGCTTCTTTTCTGGTGTAGAATGGTTATTTGGCTGGTTTCCTAGTTGTGGTGATTGTCTCAGTGTAGGTGGATGTACTGGCAATGGTAAGATGTTTGTATAATAGAGACAGAAATCAAAGGGTTCAATTAAGGACCTGAAATATGTGAAGGCAAGTAGTGACTTCAAAAATTAGGCTTGATATAGTTGTAGATGGGGATCTTTGGAAAGATAGCCTAGTGAGTTTCGCAGCCAAAGTTGAGGCTCCAGTGATGGGTACTTAAGACACCACTAGAAAATGCAAAGAGAAGAAATAGAGGATGAACTTTCCATCGAATAATACAAGGAAATGTAAACCACATTCTGCTAATTTTATTTTCATCAAGTTGCTGATGATGGTGTAGAACCACTGACCCATATAGTTGAGTATGAAGTGGACTCAACACAGCGAGAATGCCCTATAATCAAGGGACCCTGTAACGCAACAATTTTAGCATTGAATCATCTGGCTTCCATCTTTTCACGTTTCACCTTGAAGCCTTGCCGAATGACTTGTTTCAGCTTCGCATATTCTGAAACATGCCCCCATTGAGTGGCCCATTTAGGAAGCATTTTGCACCCACCGAGCACCACAGCTGAACTCCAACATCCACTTCCGTCTCCACACTTCCATAATGAATGGTTCTGTTCTAACAGTTAAAAACATTGATATCGATTTCCACCTACCATTATCCCATAGCCAACGCTCGTACCAACTCATAGAACTTTCCAATGGCCTCCGCACCCTAGTGATCAATGATAAGAGCAGTGAGCTCTTCTCAGCAGCCATGGTGGTGGGAAGTGGGTCTGCTAATGATCCTAACGATGCTTTGGGACTTGCACATTTATGTGAGCATATGCTATTCTTGGGCACTAAAACTTCACCTGTGCCTAACCAGCTTGACCTGATAGTTTCTTCAGCTGGTGGATTCACTAACGCATATACTACTATGCAACAGACATGTTACCACTTGGAACTTTCTTCTTTTGCCAAAGTAAGAGATGAAAGAGCTTTTATCATCGATAGCGTACTTGAAATCTTTGCTTCTCTCTTCAAGTGCCCCCTTTTCAAAGAAAAGTACATCAAAGGAGAGATCAAGGCGGTTGATGAAGAGCATAGGGGTAATACAAATGACATTGATAAGATATTATTTCATGCATTGAGATCTTTAGCTTCGCCAAATCATGTATTTCGACGGTTTGGAACGGGAAATAAGGAGACACTCAGCAGACTAAGCACTAAGAAGCTACAAAGGTACCTTCGGGCATATTTCCAGCGATTCTATATTGCTCGTAAGATGGTCCTAGTTATAAAGGGTCCCCAATCTGTGAATCATCTAAAGAAATTGGCCATGACCTACTTTTCCGATATTCCAAAGACCTCCCTTGAGCATACAAGATTATCTGGTTCTTCCGTATCAGATCACGACATTTACTTCAGCCCACAGCTCTACGGATACTTGGATACGCCATTATTCCAACAGGAATACAACGCTGTTCTTTTGAAAGTGCCAAATAATTCAAGGGTTAGACTATGCTACCCGTTAAAGGAGATAACGGGACTACAAAGCTACCATCGGATAAAGAACTTAGTTTGCAACCTCTTGGGTGATGAGTCTCCCAAGTCATTTTGTGAATACCTCAAGAGAAAACGGCAGTGGGCAACAATGATCATGGTTTTTGTCCAGAATACCATCTTTTCTGATGATATCCTCGTTGTCGACATTCTGTTGACTCCTTCTGGCTTGAAGAATCTTCCTCAGCTTGTGGATACCCTTCATTACTACATAAATTATACCATAATCAGGGGAGCGTATCAGGATCTAGAGAAAATTATTCGTGATTTAACAATCTTAGAGGATAGTCTTTTTCGTAACCGTGAGACAGAAGGATCATTTGTTGACGAGATATGTGGTTACGCCGAAACCTTAGAGAAGGGAGGATTTGATCTCAGAGACTTAGTTAGGGGTTACGGAGACTGGGATCCAGGCAAGAGCAGTATTATGATAGTCCAAGAGCTTCAAAAAGCTGCAAATCAGTGCTTTACCGAGGAAAATTTGAAGATTGTCATTTCCAGCGAAGACCTATGGCCTGTAAATCTCTTCACTACAGAAAAGGGGGCATATCAGCCAATGGTTGACCATTATTTCCAATACGAGTTCATTCTGGTACTCAATAATGATCAAATGACATTTTTTAACCCTGATTTGAGCTTGAACTTCGAACTCCCAAACATTCCAACCCCTTTAAAGGAGCTGATGAACGGCAAAAGGACGAGTAAGCAGTCTAGTGTCGGTTTTGTTAGAGGGGTTGAGACGGCTGCTGAACATCCCCAACTCAAATTCTTCAACAGCTGTCTCGAGGTGTGGACGACAAATAATGCAATCTGTGGAGCCGTACTGACACACATCACTTTCAATATCCAGTTTAGAGACATTGAAAGCACCCCTGAGAACCTCGTTGGTATCGAGCTACTTGCAGAGCTAATGGGAGAGGAGCTTAAGTATGAACTATATCACTATGAGCTTGTTGGGACTTTCTGGGGTGTTTTTGCTAACACCAATGGTCTCCCTTCGATACTTGTATCAGTATCAGGCATGAAAGATGAAGTAGTAACCGTTTTCAAAACTATCATGAACTGCTTTCGACTGCTTAGAACGGCTGAAGATGAAGTACCGTATCAGAAGTTCAAGAAAGCAAGGGTGAATACTAGAAAGAGAACGGAGGAAATACTTAACCTGTCCGGAACTAGAAAAGTATTTTCAGCAGCATATCTTGTGCTTGAAGAAGGTCTCATACCACCAGAAGATAAGATTGATGCATTAGAAATCATCGACACAAAATTTATCAAAGAAATGTCAAAAGACGTCCTTTGTACTGGGCCGTACGGCCAGCTTCTAATGGATGGTGACTTTACAGACCACGAGTCATTCATACTAACCGAGGAGGCAAAACTCGATAATGGAGGTGCTGAAAGTTACGATTTTCTTGCAAAGAAAAGCAGCAAAACCAGCCATATACTACCTGAAGGTAGGAATTTCTTGTTCCCCATGCATGGAGCAGAAGACGACACAGCCAATACTTTGTTATACTACATTCAATTAGGAGATCGGAGTGATACAGAGCTTTACACCTGGGGCAAATTATTCGAACACTTATTATCCTATACTGCTTTGGATGAGCTTCGAACAAGGAGAAGGCTCGCATACTTGGTCTTCACTGGCATGAAATTCTTTCGAAACAGTTTTGGAATTCACATTACCATACCCAGCGGTGAACACGAATGTGACACTTTATCTGGCGAGGTCGAGAGGTACTTAGGGATCCTTCAAAAGAACTTACAGAAACTCACCGAGAAGGAATTTCAAGAAGATATTGTTGAACCCTTCACACAAACGATATCGCAAACACCTACTCAAGTCAAAACCCCTTCAGGATTGTTTATCTCTCTTCAGCCTTTGCAAGGCTCCGGTGACAAACCCGATAGCGGGGAATTCATGAGCCACTGGAGCCACATGGACCAGATAATCAATGGCACCTACCGATTTGGAGGGACTGAATGTGAGGAGCCAATCGATAAAACTTTCCTCGAGACGCTCACATTAAAGGAGTTCCTAAGATATTTCCAGACATACATTTCCGTGGATTCTGCTCAGCGGTCCAGTCTTATCATTGCCAATGCTGCAGGGACCCAGCTGTACGAAGCCAAAAAATCGCAGTTTGCAGCCATTATCTTCAGCCAACTACAGGACCAAGGCATGAACATTACCCAAGTGCAAGTAAGCAATCTCCTTGAAAAATGTAAAGATCAGGAGGATTTCACTGATATTTCAATGCAGCTTAAAAAGTATTTCAAAGAGACAAAGCAAGGCACAAAACTCATGAGGTTGGCTTTCAAGAATTTTGCAGGTTCCATGTTGCGAAGCGCAGCCTCCACATTTTCCGTTCGGCCCCAGCTTCCGAATTCCGAGAAATATATCGTCTCCAAAAAGACGGAAATCAACAATTACAAAGCAATCCAAGGGCTATGCTATGTGGGGTCGCGGATAAGTTGGTACGAAAAATTGCAGACCTTGGAGCAATTGGCTCATAGTGGAGAAGGCACTGCACAATTTATATAAGTATGGGGAAATTCCTGCTTGAGATTTTCCACTCTCAGATCTGCCATGTCCACTGAAGCTGTGTCGGTAACATTGGAGGAGCTCAACAATGGGCTTGATTTTGAAACCTTGAATAAGGCATTTGGTCCTGATTCCCTTGGAATTATCATAGTGAAGGATTTGCCAGACCATTTCCAACTGTTGAGATTGAAGGTGCTTGAAAGCATCTCGGTTCTTGCAAATTTGCCTGAAGATGAGTTGAAGAAGCTCGAACTGCCCGAGTCCATGTGGCTTACAGGCTGGTCTTGTGGGAAAGAGGTCTTGAGCTCTACAGGCGAGCCAGATTTTAACAAGGGATCCTACTACGTGAATTGTGCTTTCTACAAGAAGGACGAACTCGAAGGACCAGAACCGCGTCTTGCTGAAAAATTTAAAGACTTCCAAACCTACGTACTGCCTAATATCTGGCCACCGGAGACTATCGATCGTTTGCAGAATTTCAAAACCGACTGCAAGGACTTGATCAAGCTCATCATCAGCACGGCAGCGAAGGTTGCAAAGAACTGCGATAGCTATATCAGCGTGCATGCCGAAACCTACGAGAAGAACTTCTTACAGAGAATCATCAAGGAATCTACTTGTACCAAGGCTCGCTTGCTTCACTATTTCCCAAATGTGGGAGATAAAACAGGAAACTCCGATGACTGGTGTGGAGAACATCTTGACCACTCATGTCTCACTGGTTTGACCTCTGCGCTCTTCCTTGATGAGTCCAAAGACAAACCTGAGAGCTTGGATAAGCTGCCAGATCCAGAGGCTGGCTTGTATATCAAGAACAGACAGGGTGAAGTGCAAAAAGTGAACATTCCAAAAGACTGTCTTGCATTCCAAAGTGGACAGGCCCTTCAAGAGATCTCAAAGGGGTTCTTCAAAGCCGTGCCACACTACGTGCAAGGTACCAGTATCCCGCACATTGCTAGAAACACGCTAGCAGTATTCTGCCAGCCTGATTTGGACGAAATGGTTAATGATACGGAGAATTTTGCCCAGTTCGCCCAGAGGATTGTGACTGGGAACCATTAGGACATTTTTCGCAGCCAAAGTACCAAGAGGTATAGTTGCGTTCCAACTGAGCAACAACGATAAACACATAACAGGAAAGACAAAAAGTAATTAGCTTGACCATTTGACGTACTTTGCAATCCTCTTTGACAACTAAAATTAGTAGAATTCAATACTCTTGCAAAAATCCATCTGGAGTCACATGATCTCACATCGTTTGGCTCTTTTCCAAACAAGAGCATCTACTCCATCTTCATGTCGAGAGAAGATATTCCGGTCGTAAATGATCCCAGACGGAACGGTCAAAATGCTTCTATCAACGATATACCTACATTGGATAATGAGGTGAGAGCAGAGCTCCGAAAGTACGGCGAACCCATCACTCTCTTTGGAGAAGGCCCTCCAGAAAGACGTGAACGTCTACTACGGTTCGTACAAGAAAGACCACACACGGAATTTGAATTCGCTGAAATAGAAGAAAGCGGAAGCGACGCAATTACCAGTGATGAAGAAGAGGAGGAAGAATTTTATACCCCAGGCAGCGAGGAGTTGGAACAAGCACGCAAGAGTATTCTACGATCCTCTGTCGACAAGGCCATCGCCAGGGTCACCAAGCAAAAGACAGAGGCAAAAGCATACAATTCATTCAAGACGCTCAAACACAGGCGACACATTAACCTGATTCTCGGTGAATACGAGTTGAATGGTACCAATGTGCTAAAAGGGAACACTCGTGCTATCTCATCGGTACGGGTCAATGGAGACAACACATTAATTGCATGTGGTTCCTGGGACGGAAATGTTTACCTCCTAAAAAAAGATGACGAGTTTAATCTTGTTCAGGTCGGAAAACTGGGCCATGGATACCATTCAGAGAAAGTGGGTGCGCTCGATTGGCACCCTACTAACCACTCCTTGGTCGCATCTGGTGGAGCTGAAGGCTCAATTAACATTTGGAATTATGATAATGAGGATGTTTTAAAACCGCAATTAAGACTAAAAAACGCCAGTGAAGGTAGAATACCCAAACTTGCTTTCCATCCAAGTGGGAACTACTTGGCAAATACATCGTTTGACCAAACGTGGAAATTGTGGGATATCACGAAAGAGCAGGAATTGCTAGAGCAGGAGGGCCACCTGAAGGAAGTTTTTGCCTGTGCAATGCACCCAGACGGTAGTCTAATAGCCACAGGTGATCTTGACGGTATTGGCAGAGTATGGGACTTGCGATCTGGAAGGTCGATTGCAATACTAGAAGGGCACATACAAGGCATCTACTCCATGGATTGGTCATCAAACGGGTACCATTTGGCTTCAGCAAGTGGGGATTGCTCCACCAGAATTTGGGATTTGCGTAAACTTTCCAATGCAAACGATAAAACGGAATTGTTCCTGATACCAGCACATACAAAGCTTGTGAGTGAAGTGAGGTTTTTCCTGGGTCATGACAGCTCGCTAGCCACGCAAGTCACCGATGAGAATGATGAAAATGCCTCAAGGTTGAGCACAACGGGCACGTTTCTTGCAACGAGCTCGTATGATGGAACGGTAAAACTTTGGTCAGCTGATAACTGGATTAATGTACGGACCCTTAAGGGCCATAACGATAAAGTCATGAGTTGTGATATAGGAAAGGATGGGCAGTACATAGTCAGTTGTGGCTGGGACCGTACGGTGAAGACATGGTCCAAGATATAGATAATTACATGCTACTGACGAATATATGCTGGCGAATTGAGTGTGATACTTCATAAACCACAGAAGGCAGCCATATAAAACCAAACACAAGTGTATTATGCCCTATGGTACTCATTATGTAGAGACATTGTGCTCACACTAGCATACCCGCGTTGTTACGTCACCGCGTCACAAGACTCTTACCCATAGAAGATTCACTTAAAAGAATTGGATATGGTCTATAAGCGAACTAATAATCAGACATTACTTATATTATGGCATTTCACCTCCTATACGGTGACTTGCTAATGGCTGCAAAGCGTTGACGAGAGGTATGTGGTGCATACCAGGTTCGCTTATCGCAATATGTGCGAAAAAAACGGTTGCAGTTACTGAATAACTTCACTACTACAACACCCAAATCAACAACCTGGAGAAGAATGGATTTACACAGTATATTGGATAGCATACCCGAGCCTCCTATTGTTGACTTACACTTGGACGAGCTTAATAGTTCGGGTGAATATAATTTACCAACGCCGATGTTTGAGTTTCAGAAAGAGCTTACAGACCAGATTGTTTCGCTACACTATTCAGACATTTTGAAGTACTGTGAAACGAACGATACTACTGAGTTGATCATCAAGTCTTTGCAAATATGTGTGGACAATTGTATGACCGTTGCCACTCATCCGTATTTGCTCATTCAGCATTACATGCCCAAGAACTTATCTATGAGGGACCTCCCAGCCAAACTAGCCGAGACGAGTGGTAAATTCAACGTCATCAAGGATCTTATTAATGTGATGGTGTCAAACAAAGTCCTGCCGCTCCCGAAACATGTTGGTGTGGTGATGAATAATAATGTTCGTGAAATGGATCTCTTGGAAGCATTGATCCTAGGATGCCGTGGATCCAAAATCGTGCAGCGGTACGTTGGCAACAGCATTAAAAGAGAGAACACCAAGAACCAGAAAAATAATGTCAAGGGTACTACTCCGCTCACCATCCATATGATTCCCCAAGATGGCAAGCTTACAAGAAACGAATCGGAATTGGAAAATGTCAAGTTCGACTGTATCATTGTCATGGACGGCCATGTCGATACACAGACAGCCTTCTTCAAGAATTTAAGGCAGCAGAAGCGCAGAGGAGAGGAATGTGTTATGGTTAGACTTATACCCATTTACTCCATCGAACACTGCTTGCTTCATTATAAGGGAATCGAAGGTGATTCGTCATACTTGTACAAGCTCATTTCGTCCATCGTTTGTTTGAGAGATAGAATCGGTAATCTTCAGCCGGACATTTTCCCTATCTATAACCAAAGCCTCACATACTTGTCTCACACATTCTTTGATCATGTTTTCAGACGTGATATTCGTTCCTTCCCTGCTTGGCCATTGCCAGAGTTGCCAAAAATACCGAGATTTTCTCCTACAGATGTGGAAAGATCGCTTCTCACCGAAGTTGTGTACCATTACACTCCATACGATTCTAATGAGGCTTCGCTTGATGGCTCTTCCAAGTCAAAAAGTTACTACCAAACCAAAAGACTCCAGCTGGACTACGTCACAAATCCTCTCAAGAACGACTACAATATATTGAGTGGAATTCATAATCATGCTGCCGTCTCTAAGAGACAAGGTATGGATCGCACAATCCTCACACACAAGCTTATCCTTGAATTGAACGCGGGCTATCTAGACTTGGCGAAAATCGAGGAGGAGTATCATTGCTATATTGATTATAACAAAGATGAACGCCAGGAGAAGGTTGGAAGGAGAATAGAAGAGATGAAGAAATCTCTTTTTAGCATTGTTTCGGATGTTGATCATGTCGAGCAAAGAATCCAAGTGAGCGAGAAGAAACTACAAAGAAGACAGGAAGAGATTGAACAGCTCAAGGGTGAAATCGAGCAAGACAAAGAAAAGTTGAGAAAGTTTAGCGAGCTAGAGTCTGTGACTACAAATGAGGTTAAAAAAGCATTTGTTGAGAACCAGTTAAAGATCTGGGAGTTGCAGAATGAAGTGAAGGATCAGGCACACAAGTTGCAAACAAAGAACGATGAATTGACTTACACTAAACGCGAGATAGAGAACTGCGAGAACTCCATCAAGCAATCAGAAGAACAATTGAAGGAGGTCCGTGAGAAAATCGCCGAACTTGAGAAGCAATTGGCAGCTGCTCGACTGGCCGAAGTGGAAGAGAGTGAGAATTTCAAGAAGAGAAAGCTCGCCACAATCACTGACATTGATCACGCAAAGGAGGAAAATACTCTACTCAAAACTAAACTTGTCAAGTCTTTGAAATTCTTGAAAGATACCTCACATTTGAAGAGCCGCAAGGGCAGGGGTCTCACACCCAATAATCGTTAATATTACAAATAGTATATAGGGGCCTCAGATCTAACAGCATCAAAAATAAGACAATTATTAATCGGACTATCCTTCTTGCCAAAGAACTGGATGATATCCTGAGCAAGAAATCCTCCTATGATAGCTGCCACAGGTGAGAACTCAGTGAATGCTTGCTTGGAAAACAAATCCAAGTATTCCTCGCTAAGCACTTGCTGTGATATTCCAAGGCTGTCACAAATGATGTTTCCACGCTGTAGCAAGGCTTCTCTGTCTATGTCATCTTCTGGATTTACTGGACGCTCAATATCAAAAAGTGAAAGAATGAATGGTAGAGCCCCTGAGAGCCTTTTAAGCTGTCTTTTGTTCAACTGAAGCGGTAATTTCTTGGAGTCAAAGATTTGCTCTAATGGTGAAAATGTGTCCAAGACTTTCACAATTTCAGTTTCGTCGTTATTCTTCCACTCCACATCGACAATCTCTTTGACACCGTTAATCTTGGTACCGGCAACCTTAGCTTGGTTTCCTGTGGCACCTTCTTTTGTCGAAGTATGCTCAATAAGATCTGTGAGTACGTAGCCAAACATACCATGCTCTCCAGCCACATAGAGTGGGATCTTATGATCTCTGGTGATTTTGTTAATGGCGAGCAACTGTGGTTTGCTCAACTCTGTGGCCACGACCAAATCAAACTTTTTATAATAATCAAGTGAAACTTCGGCTAGCTTTGTAGTGTTTATCAGGAGATTGACTCTAGGGTTTAGTTCTTGGATATTTGGGAAGACTAATGGAAGCTTTGGCTGACCAACGATACTCTCATCGTTTGGTAGAAAGAACTGTGCTGCAAAATCCTCTTCTTTGACAACAGAACCATCAAGTATTTCAATAGTATTGAGACCTCCAAGGACCAAGTTTTTCACGATTTCTGAGCCAATACCGCCGAGATTGACCACTAGGACTCTAGCGGACCTCAATCGAAGTTGGGTGTCTGTTCCCCAAAGACGGATCTGCCTATCATACAAGGCAATTTCATCTGTTTGTTAGTAAATGTTAACAAATTTAGCCTTAAAAGTCATACATACCAGCACTTAGCTGTTCTGGATTCGACATTGATGTAGATGGAAATTGAGCGCTAGGGTCTAGAGAAGTGTTGATATGTGGTGTTAAGTGCAGGCAAATCAACGTTTTTCCAGTTTCCACAGTTACTTCGCTACAAGAATTTACTGTTCAAAACTATGCTATTCCTTTCCTATAAGCATTGATATGACTATTCATGGGAACTTATTTTCTATGGCCTTCTTTAATTGGAGCCCGAGACGACCAACTTTTGCAAGTGCGACATAAACACCTGTAAAGAGACATCATCAGTCAAGACAACGGCTCCAGGAGTGTATTCTTCAGAGTTGTATGAGGTACTTGGATTCAACTTGGAATACAAGAATCTAGCTTGCGAACCACCTTCCTCTGTGTCGATAAATCTAGGCAATGGGAAACGGTCCACCAACAATTCACCAGCTTCTAGCTTTGGTTCGTCCAACAAAGCTTTGAAGTCAGCGTACTCTTCCTGGTCCTGGAAACCTGCCTTACGCCACTTGGCGATAGTTCCACCGTGGAAAATCAAGATGTGGAAGAAAGTGTCCAAGAGCAAGATTCTCTCTTCTTTAATAGAAACGGAATCCAATAAGACAGCCTCTGGCTGTTCTAGATCAAGTCCAAACGATGTTAATGTTGGCTGGATCATGACCAATGAGTTACTGCAATCCTCGGTCAACAACACATGCCTGTAAAAGGCAGTCTCATCTGGGGAGTTGTTAAAAACTTGCAAAAACTGAGATCTCCTCAAATAAAAGACAAACTGTGGGAAAAGCGAGAATTGGGGATGCAATCTGAAAGAAGCTTCAACATCTTTTCTGTAATCAGCGAATTTCTGGCACAACTTAATCAACATACGGTCGATCCACCTCAAAACGTCTGCTCCATCGTCTTGCTCAGATTTGAACAAAGTGATTCTAGCCATCAAGACTGCAGCCGCTTCCTGGTCGAAAGACTGTGTTAAAACTTGTTCATCACCAGTTAAAATGTTCGATACCGTAGTGACTCTTATTCTATAGGTGCCAGAGGCATGCTGATATTGGGTGATGAATTGAATGTATGATTGTGCGTTTGGAGGCAAAGGCAGGTTGTTGGCAATATCGAAAAAGATTGCGTGCGTACTTTGAGGGGAAAGGGAGCACATTTTGAATTTTGATGAGCCACCAATACCTAGCTCAGTGTCAGAAACGTTTGGAGACTTGATCTTCAAGGAAGATGCGTGTCCGATCAAGCCGCTGACCCTCAACTCTCTCGAACACTTAATATCAAGAGTACCGTTGAAGCCCATAAGTAAATAGTCTTCGTGGTCCTTGTTGAAGAGTTTCAAGAAAGACTGCTTGAAGATAGATGTGGTAAAGGCATCAGACAATAACAAGACACCACCAGTTTTTGAGCACATCGATTTCATTTCCAAGAAACCAACCTGATCCAAGCAACCACCAAACAAGTCAATTGTATGGCCGTGCTTGACAGCCTTGGCGGCAATGCTTTCGTAAAACTTCACAGCCTTCTTGTAATGCTTAGCGTTCTCCTTATCGATATCAGAATGAGATCTGATGGCCTCCTTCAATTTAGGACCGACAATCATTCCTGGGTTAAGAGTACAAGAGCCAGCGGAGAACAAAAAGATTCTAGCACCGAAGCCAGAGAAGGTGTTACCAAGCAAGCTGGAGGCAACATTGATGGCAGAACCGGTTGCACGGTTAGCTCTGTCACCGTGAGCAACAGGCCAAGGATCAGCGGTCAAGTTCTCAATGAGGGAAGTCAATTGATGCTCAATGTCTTCAATTGGCAAGAAGAATCTCTGTAAAGAGTTTTGCATTGTCATCTGGCCAGGTTGAGCCACGACAGGCTTGTTCAACATGTCGGCAACCTGCTTTTCAGTGTAATCCTTGTCACCACGGAAAATGTAAGACTTATTGACTGTGCTGGCGCCCAAGTCATACACCTGAACAATGGAACCATAAGTAATTAAGCCCACGAGGGCATTCGGTGGTAGATAAGAAAGTGAAATCACCAAGGTTTCTTTCAACGCTCTCAAGTTGTCCTCATCCTGACACAAGTCAACAACAAACAAGAAGATTGGGGCATGCTGCACTGGCTTTGAGGTGATGTATTCCATAGTGGAGGAAGTGCCTGCCAATTCAAGAGGCAAGTTTTCCTGGGTGATACCATGATAATGTGGGGGCAATGGAGATCTGGTTCCACAAAGGGGACAGATCCAGAAACCAGCAGGGTCAATGGTACAGTAAGGGTTCAAAATACCTCGACAGGTTGGCAGATGACAGTAAATCGGATCATAAGCAGCCACTGGCAAGTCCTCTCTGTATTTTAAAGGCGTGTACAAGACACCTGTGGGGACGACAATCTTAGCCAGCTCAGCTTTAGTCGAAGGAAAAGTATTCCAAGCGAAGCGAACACCATTTAGATCTTCTTGTTCCTCGAACTCCATTGGGTATATGAAAGCTTCACACTGACTTGGGTATTCTTAAAACAAGGGGACAAACGCGGTGAAATGAAATCAAATAAACGGGGAATTGAAAACAAGCAACAGGGAAAACTTCTGCGGAACAAACCAACAAGTGAACAAATTAATGAGTGAGTTTCGGTGGCGGGTGCTTGTTCTTGTTTGTTGATTTGTTTCCCTCTATATATGATCTGAAAAAAACTCGTCGTTTGTGAGAGGACAACACACGGTCGTGTGTAGACCGCTTACACCAGGCGCGCTTGACAGACATTTGGGTGCAAAAAAACCATATGTGGAGACAAGGCGAGATCTGACAAGGTAATGTCAGTCATTTTTTGACATAATTTTATATTGACAGTAATTGCCAAACACTTAATTGGATTCTTCTATTTTTTAATTTTTGTTTCGCTGCCCAATAGTAGAGGTCAAATGCCCACGGGGTCCATGCTGGTAAGTGTAGTGGCGAGACGAACAACCCATGAAGGTGAGGTAGTTAAGCGGCAATTGTAGAAGTACTGTTTCTCCATTTTCATACTAAGCGATGGAATTTCACAGAATCCTTCTTTTGAGGCTGATTATGTTTAGCATGTTCCGGTCCAGAATTGGTCCTTGTCTGAGACAAGCATTCACTATTGGGCCAGTGCCATTGGTACAATTTGGAGAATGATAATAGAGTTAGTGGAAACAATGGATATTTGCGACAATTAGTTAAGAGAAGGCTACTAAGTGATATTACCTTTCTACCCAGATTAAAGTAGACTGACATCGTGTCCCTGGTTCTCCACTGTACTTTAAATACGTCCAGATAACAAAAATGCTCTTATGAGTTGACTTAGAATACTGTTAGTTTGGTGGTGATTGTCTCTTGCTGATTACTGTTCTTAGTGTTCTGAGACAAGCCAAGGTACATTTTTCGCAGCCAAAGTTACTCACATAGGCAGTAACTAATACCACCAAATACAAGGTACAAAGTATCAAAACAATCTCTATTTGCTTCTTGGGAACTTCTTCTTAGCTTCATGAGCTAACACAATGAATTTTACTGATATGACTTACTTTTAATACTGGTATGTCCAAAGTGGTACTAGTAAGGAAAGACACTTTGCTTACACGGAGCAAGCTACATCACTAGAAAGCTCAAGCGGCATCCTAAAACAAATAAACCACCCAACTTCTTCAACAGCCTGAACCAAATAGTAGTCATTCCCAGGTGTCGGTTCACTCGGAAGAAATAGACTTTCCAACCGAGACCTGTACTTAGGTCATCGTTAGCCCCCACAAAGTCCGAACATATCCTGAGAACTACTTGAAGCAACCCACTTCTTTATCATGTGGCGCTCAATTAGATGGCACAATGCTGCTCCATTAGGGCTTTTAAGGATAGCCCAAAGGAACTATGCTACTCATGTGAAGAGTTTCTTTGAGCTTTACCCAAAGACATTCCCCAATGGCGGTCCACCAAAGGATCCATTCATTATCAATGATAGACTGTTGAGAAGAGAACATCGAGGACTTCAAAGCCAGAACCACCCGGATATAGTGATGGGTTCTGCATCACTTCTGAGTGGTGAAGGCGAGGAGGCAAAGAGTGAAAACCAGATCTCGGCGCTCTTGAACCGTGCTTACTCGACCATCAAGAACCCATATACTCGAGCAGCGTACCTTATTAGGATCCAGCATCCAGAACAGCTTGATATCACACAAGATGAAACTTCGAAAGATCTAATTGCCAAGTTTCAAGAGTCTTCTTCTGACTACTCGTTGGATTACAAGGTTCTACTAATGACTGTGCTTGAAGCGCATGAGTCGCTTGAAATGGCTGCCAGTGAAGCTGACTTGGAGTCTTTGGCAACTGAAAACGATGAAAGAGTTGAAGAAAGTGAAGAAAAGTTGGAGAAGTTGTTTAAGACCGAGCCCACTCCTTGGAACGACATTTTGATTGAAACCATTAGATTGAAGTACTGGATGAACATTGCCAATGGTATCAAAGAATGGGAACCTGGTAAGCCAGTTCATCTTACCCATTGAATAAGAAAAAAAAGTGAAATAGATAATTACACCATTCTCCGCGTATATGTGTATTCGAAATCCTACTAGTGTAGCCTTGCTGGGACATTCTATCCGCCCTAGAAGCAAAAGTGCCGTGAATCATCACACCAAGTATGGGAGGAAGTCGTAGTTCCCCTCAGTTTATGTCGATATATAGTACAGTAGCCGGGAGAGGAGCCAAAGCCGGGGCCCTTCCAGAAAAGAGTCAGAACGAGCGAGCTATTCAAATGCCCTCACTGGCCATCGTTCTGTCATCATCAAATTCCACTTCGCCTTGAAGATCTTCGGAAGCGGTTATTTCGTAGTCGCTGTCAACCACTGCCGGTATAGTGAGCTCACACTCTTCAAATTCTTTCTTTTCATCAGGCCCTACAGGGAACTGCCGCAACCATTTCATACGAGGCCCGCTGGCGCTGGACTCGTGAATGCGGAAGCCAAATAAACGCAAGCCAAAGTTGTCTTGGTTGACTTTGTTGATCCTGATTTTGCACTGGTTTTCAATCTCAGGGAACATCTTAACAAGTAAGCCAGGGAATGTGGTGCCAAAATAGGCGCCGTCTATATTCAAGTAACGTGAGCTCAGAGGCAAATAGATATCGTTACAGCATGGACAGTACAAACGGACTGTTTCCTGGCCTGGGATGTCGGTGGCACCGACAGGGATAAGATGCATCCCATCACAATAGTAACGGGGACAGATGCCAAATTCGGAACGCTCAAACTTGCTGGCCATGGCAGTCAAGCCGCCCTTGGACACGATGTAACGTGCGTGTATGAGGCCGTACAAGAGCTCGGCGGAGTGTGATAGTAATGCCTTGTTGGGCAAGTCGTTCTTGCCCTTGCCATTCAGGGAACCAGCGTTAGTTCCGGCAGAATTCAACCCGCTACCACCGCTACCATTATTATCCTCGGCGGTCTCAACCTGGTAATCCAAAATAGTGTAGAGTGCCTCTCGATAATATGGAACTTGCAGCGATAGCCCTGTTAAGTTGAAGTCGTCCTCTATGAAGTCTTGGGTGACGGGGACGAAGTAGTCGTGGCCAAACGCCTCGCAGAACTGCTGGATCCACGGCACGTAGTCGTCCTCGGGGTCGCTGGACATGACAGCTGGTGGAGACGGGGATGGGGACGGGAAGGGGGAACTGTTCTTTGGGCTCGTTTTTGCGGCTAAGGTGTGTTCCTCATTTGATGGAGAGGGAGGAAGTAAAAATTGGATGCTCGCACGTCAGGCTTTTCTGCTCACGTGCGTTCCACTGCGCTACACTTTCTACTTCCCTCACCTTTTGGAGACTTCTATCCAGACGTACTTCTTTTATAATACCATCAATGCTAGACCTAAAACCTTCAAGCATCTTGGTGTTTGTGTTTGCCGTGCTTCTTTTGAAGACTGTGGTGAACACTATTGGGAAAGTCAATATCGAAAACTATGCATGGAATATCTACACTGGCTTTGCCAGCAAGTCCGGGCACCCTCAGTTCGTGGAGCTCAGAAACAAGAGAGCTGAGTTGGTGGAGATCAACAAGCAGAGGAAAGCTATTAGCGCCCAGGACCAGTATGCTAAATGGACAAAGCTTAATCGTCAGTTTGATAAGGTCAATGGAGAGGTGGCTGCCTTGACTGAAGCTGTGTCCAGTGAAAAGCTTCGCTTCACCAAGACCATTGGCGTACTTATATCGTTGGGCACTGCTGCACCAGTATGGTTTTCTAGAGTGTGGTACCGTAAGGCCATTTTGTTTTACTTCCCTCCAGGTGTTCTTCCTCACTACCTTGAATGGGTCTTGGCTTTGCCATTTATCACCACCGGCGGTGTGGGCTTGACCATCTGGATGATGGCTGTCAATTCTGTATTAGCAAGCTTGGCTCAAATCATTCTGTTTTACATTCTGCCAGCTGTCGAGCAGCCTACCAAGCCAGAACAGAAACCAACTGAAAAGACAGAATAGACCTGATGATGCATTGTACTATATAGACGTTTAAGACATAGTTAAATTAGCTCCACAAGCTCATGAAACCGCTGTTGCATATTCTCTTTAAGCTCTTTGTTGTTCTCATCGAACGTATATCTGCCCTTCTTTCCCTTCTCGATCTGTTCGTGATTGAGGCTGTATGTCTTTCGTAAGACATTTTGAAGCACAGGCAAATTCAGCTGTACCTCTGTCTCCTCCAATGCTAAGAAGTACCAAGGGTCAACAGCCTTGATCCAAACCATCAAATCTTTGGAGTATGTGTAGACCGAGTTGGTGTTTTGTAAGGTGATAAAAGGCATACCCGTTTTGGCATCAACATCGATAGACCTGATTATGTCAACTATGACAGAAGGAACCACACCCTTCTTTGATGCTTCTGGATCGCTTTTGGGAAGCTTTGTTTCACTGTTAATAACAGATGCAACAGATACACCCTTCATAACACCCTTGATGATCAGTTTGTTAGCACCAGATAATTCCCAAGTATACACGAGACCGGAGCCCGTCACAACAAGGATAAAAGATTCGCTTTGCTTTGCAAATATAACATTACTTCCAAGCTCAAGAAGTGGGGTCAAGTAGCTTCCTGAATGAGCATGAACGATCTGAATCGCTCCGTCAAATGAAATCAACACATAATAGTAAAGGCTATCATCGAACAAGATTGGTAAAACTTGTTGGATTCTGAAAGGAAAGTATAAGATGTAATCTCTTGTGTCGTTAAGTTCGTTATTGGTCACAATGACTTGTGTAGGGTCCTGAAAGTCTAATCGCTGAGCGTAGTCTGCGTTCATGGATGCATCGTCCTCAGGCCATGCTGACCCATTTCTGACTTCTATTATCGACGTAACTAGATGTTCGCTAGCGCCATTTTCGTTCAAAGATTCATACTTTGGTTGTTTGTTCAAATGCTGAACGGATTTCACAACAACTTGGAACATGATGTTTTCATCAACTGCATCGATAGACGATGGGTTAATCATTTCTTGAGAGCTTATGATATCCTTCTTTTGAATGAGACGACCAAGTTCATGGTTCATCACTGCAGCGTTCCTGAAAAGCACATTAGGCAAATCGGAAACATACTTGAATGGAGTTGGGTATTTATGAACCATGAGCCACCTTCTGTAGCGTTTCATCTTCTTTCTGAATGAACCGCCAGTATTATAAGTGCTCAGACCAGCATTAGGATCGTCCATGCCAATGTCTTCGTTGTCATTGTCTTGGTCTTCATTATTCTTCAATGCATCATCACCATGACTATTGTCCCTATGTTTGAGACCGTGGACGCTTGTTTGTATACCCAAGCGAGGTAAGAAGTATGGTGTTTGGGAAATCTTGCTAGCAATCTCAAATTTTCTCCCAGATTTGGGTGCTGGCTGTGATAGTAATGCATTATTCTTTGGCGGTGCTGAACTGCTGGAAACAAGCATAGGTGCCACTCTCTTCTTACCATCCTTCGTAATTTTGACACTCTGTGTAAGGACGTTTACCTTCTTTGGAGCCACAGGTTCCTCCTTTGGCTTCTGTGGTGTTGATGGAGCAGTGGTAAAGCCCTCTTCTGTCTTTTGCTTCACTTCAATGGGTGGAGTCAATGGCCTGGCTGATATAACATTTCCCTGTTTAGCAGCAAGCTCCTCGAGTTCGAGCTGCTGAGCGCTTTCGGCAAAAATAGTCAGTTCTCTATCACCTCCATACCGTAGTAATTGAGAATCGTTTACATCTTCAGCCACAACTTCACCGAGCTCTTTTTCTTCAAAAATGACACATGTAACAGATCCATCGAGCGAAGTAAGAAAGAGGGACTGTCCGTCTGGTGCCCAGCAAATGTCTGTAATGGCATTCTCCACCACTTCCTCAGCCACCACCAAAGGTTTCGTGCGGCCAGTGCTCCATATCGCGAGGGTCCTATCTTGTCCACCTGTGGCAAGAATAGTCATGTATTGATCAGTCTTGTTCTTTGAGTCACCTTGATGGAATAGCCTGGGAGAGAAGGAGCATACTTCGCATGGCGCTTCATGACCAATAAGAGACACATCGGTAGCCCAATTGCCTCTGTTTATGATTACGACAGCTGTAACAGGGCCATTTGTAGCATTTGGGACAGCAATGTGCTGGCCATCGGGCGACCACGACATTCTGCGGAAATATGATGTGAGAGGGGACTTTTTGAAAGGGTCCATGACGATATGTTCCACCTGGAACTCATAATTATTAGCCGAAGCGTCATTGAGTTTCCTCGAGTAGCGGAATATTCTGACGGTTCTGTCGTCAGAAGCTGTAGCAAAGAACTTATTGGCAGGGTCAAACACTATACCCTTTACCATAGACTGGTGGATATCGTATCTCTTGATTCTTTCAAAAGTCGTCCCGCTCCAGATAATAATGGAACGATCCAAACCCACTGTAATCAACAAAGATCCATCTGGAGACCAGCATATATCCTGAACATCATTGTCGTGAGCCACGAGTCTCTTCCTCACCATCCAATGCTCCAAGTCAGCCTCGGTCTCTCCAAACTGTTTGGGCCGATTGGTCTGTTCCTCATCCTTCTCCCACACAAGAATGATCTTATCGTCTGATCCAGACGCTAGAAACTTCCCGTCTGGTGAAAACTTCACGCACGTTACCGCTCCATTATGTCTGGACATCGAGGCCACAGGCCGCTTGAGTTCAAGAGGCAGCTCGTCCACATCCATACGGTCAATGAGACCGTCTTTAGTATCCTCCTCTGGCTGGTAGTCCTTGTACCGTAGAATCAGCTTGGTGTCCCATATCTTGACATTTCCATCAAGCCCACCGGTAGCTAGTCTGGTACCGGTATGGTTGATGCTGGTGGCATAGCACTCTATAAATTTGTTTTCAGCTGGATGTTAGTATAAGAAAGGAGAGTCATTGCCTTTTTACATACCTCTGTGGCCTAGCCACGGTAGCTTTATGATATGCATTGGGGTTCTTGAGTTGTTGGTAGTGAGAGTTCTTCTGTGTGTAGATACACACTGGCTGCGAAAAACTAGTGTAGAGACTACGCTGTGCTAATTTGTTTCCATACCTTTACTATAACTTACAAACCAAATTCCTCGTGGACGGCAGCACCAAACTTTTTCAAACCGAATTCTAATTCGTCTAATGGGACGGCAGCGTAGGTACCTCTGAAAAAGATAAACTTGTTGAGAGCTGGATCCTTAGGAGTTGGTGGCTGGGGAGGGTTGGTCTGACCGTGGGCTTGGAACCACGATCCTGGAATAATTAAGGTTCCCTTCTCCAAACCCTTTCTATAAATGGACTCCTCGACCTTCAATGGGCTCTCTCCAAGTTCTTTGTACTTTGGATGCTTGCTGGCGTCGATTTGGACAATGAAGAACATACCAGCCACTGGTGGCAAGATCTGGACAACTTCCTTAGGGAAGTACTTGTGCAAGGCATCAATGGCCACATCTCTCTTGTGGGTGTACTCGGCTCTCAAGCCAATCAACCAGTCCAAGTAACCCTTCTGGCCCCATCTCTGGAACAAACCGTTCAAAGCAGACTGGGCAAAACCAGATGGACACTGGATGGAGACTTCGTGCAATCTAACAAATCTCTCCAACAACTTCTCTTGACCGACAATCCAACCAAATCTCGAACCTGGAGCAATGGTTTTGGAAACCGAGTCCAATCTAATAACACGACCCTCGGTATCCATGGAAAGAAAAGATGGCACCAAGGCCTTGACGAACTCCTCGTGAGAGTGGACGTGCTTCTTAGATCTCTCGTCCAAGTTCTCAGTGTATGGCTCCATCTGCAAGAAGTAGTAAGGCTCGTCCTCAATGATGATGAAATCGTGCTTCTGGGCAAGCTTGTAGATAGCCTTTCTTCTCTCAGCACTCAAACAAGAGCCAGTTGGGTTCTGACCGGTACAGATGGTGTACAACAACTTTGGCTTGTCACCAACCCATTGGTCCAAAACCTTCTCCAAGGAATCTGGGAGAAGACCCTCGCTATCCATAGCAACAGGAATGGTGTGGATGCCCTGAGCGCTGGCAGTCTCCAAAGCGGAAGAGAAAGTGTGTTCTTCAACCAAGATGGCATCACCACGGGTAACAAAGGTTCTCAAGACAGCATCCCACGACTGGGTGTTACCGATACTGGCAATCAAAGACCAATCCTCGTAAGGAACTCTGTGAATGGTTTCAGTGTGCTCCTTCAAGAAGTCAAGGATCTCTGGCTGGCCCTCAGTGTAACCGTACTGCAAAGATCTAGACAACTCCACATCCTTGTTCTTTGGATCATTCTTGGACTTGTCCTTGAACACTTCAATGACAGTCTTGTCCTCCTCAGTGGCCTGGACACCAATACCATGTGGGAATGGAGCACTTGGTGCATCCAACGAGATCTTGTTGAACGGAAAGTAGTCGGAAAGCGGCAAACCACCACCCAAGAAGGTCATTCCGGGCTGGTTGAAGTACTTGAAAGCACCCTTCAATGGAGAATTCTTTCTGGACTTTGCCTCCTCAGACAACAAATGCGAGAGATCTTTGGCTTGTGGCTTGGACATGTTGTTTGATTTCGACACAAAAAAGTAATTGAGGAGAAGAAACAGCGAGTCTGTCAAACTTTATACAGCACAGTACCGTCTGAGTAATTCATGCGCGGCACCGAGCTATCGCGGTACCGGCTATCTCTGAAGGCTTCGACGTGGGTTACTCTTTAGAGCTGTGGAAGGTGCGTGCGAACATTGGGGGGACAGGTTGTGAGTCAGGCCTTGAGCGGTAAGTTCCATTGGAGGAAAAGATGGGGAAACTTTAAAACAGGGCACGGCAATTTCAGAAATTCTGACACAACAACAACAATGACCCTTTTTCTTTATTATATTTTATAGAGGGGTCAAAAAGGGCTGTGTTTAGTGGGAGCGGCTGCATTTGGGATCTGGTTAACGTAACCGCAGAAATGCATCTAGGAGGACGGAAGTGGGGGGTTCGTTATTCCGATTCTTCTCGAAAACGTTCCAAAACCGAAGTGTTTCATCTCCAGCTCCCGTGACAATGGTTTCTCCATCGGGCGAAATCGAAAGGTAAAGAACTCTGTATGTGTGTCCGGTAAGCTGTGCTATCTGTTGCATTGACAGATACTTCCATACGATTATCTGATTCCGCGAATACCCGTGTGTCGAAACAAGCTCATTGGAATTCTTTGACCAGATCAAATTGCATACCTGGGAACCTGTTTCGACGTTGTTGATTCGATTGCCTGTAAGCGTGTTCCATACCTTGATCGTCTTGTCTGCTGTACCACCGCCAGATGCCAAGATACCTCGCTGGTGAGGCGACCATGCAATAGCCTTGACAGCTGCATTATGCTCAGTGAATTGATGCAATGGCTTGGTGTTGAGTGCATCCCATATGAAAAGGTTATTGTCGTTACCACCACTGGCGAGCTTGTTCTCTTCGACATTCCATTTAAGCCCACACACCTCTTGCTTGTGGTGCTCGAAACAATTCACGTAGTGATCCTGGATTCTAACGTCTCTGTTCAAAATTGTTCTGTCTCTGGAACCACTCGATAAGATATGCTCATTCCATGCCAATGCACTCACTCGGAGCTTATGCCCTGTCATTGTACGAACGCAACGAGTCTTGGTAGCATCCCAGATCTCCACAAGTCCCTTCAGGGTTCCCACAGCTAAATGAGTTCCAGACCCTATCCAGCTGAGAGATGTCACCTTGTCTTTCTGGTCCAACACACAAAGTCTCTCCACAGATTGTGTCAGTCCATCCCATAAATATACAGAGTCACCAAGACCAACCGCAAGCACGTCCTGCGAACCCCAATCAACTAAATTAAGATAGAAATCGTCTGAAAGCTCTGGGGCATCCAAGACACGATATGGGACCTTGGAAATGTTTCTAGGTTTCTTTTGAGGACTGAGCAAAAACTTCTGAGACTCCAGGCGGACTGGAGACAACGAGAAAAGTTCTTGTTGCAAGTCTCTAGAGATTGGTCGCAGCTTGCTGGGCAGCTGGTATGTGAACATATTAGCATTCAGGCGTGGAGTAGATGCAACACCTGGGCCCCCTGTTGATCTTGGAGGAGTGGTACGACCAGAAGGAATGTTTCCGCCAGCGGAACTCATGGTCGTTGAAGCGTGATTAGCAGACCTCAAGTTACTAGAAGAGTCATTCTTCTTCTCTTGCGATGATCTGGCATGGTTTCTAGAAAGATCAGCTGTGGCCATGGGAACGTGGTCACCGAAAAGCTCAGCTTTGAGCACACTCGAGAACGACCTGTTTGCTTCTTCTTCCTTTCGTATTTCAATCTCGTTTGCATCACGTTCTTCAGCAGTAGCTGACAGGATATTGCCAGCACCAGAGGCCCGAGATGCACGAAGGTCAGGCATAACCTCTTGGTTTGATAAACTAAACGCTGCTTGAAGATCAATACCCGTTCTATTAGGGATGTAGCGGTCACTAAAAAGCGAACGTCCATTGTATCGGCGCCTAGGCGAAGTAGACGGAAACGCACCGTATTGATCTCCTGGTTTGGGAGGTGATAGGCTTCTAGTAGACCTGGAAGGCGACCTCGGCGTCTCTAATGGGTTGGTGTTGGCCCCATTCGAGCCACCTGGCGCGGGAGAGCTCCTTGCATTGAAAGGATTGTCCATTAAAGTTGTTCTTCGTTGTAATCGAAGTGTCTGTCGTAGTGTCTTTGTTCTTGATCAATGAGGGCTGGGAAGCTGATAAAGCCGAATAAACGTTGAAGATTCGGGGCCTTGAACACACAAATTAAATATACAACTTCACACACGGATGATAAACTGGCAATGGGAACCGTATATGTCCGTCTGACGGTAGAATACAAGAAGTGTGGAAGTTATACTGGTTTGTGGTGGTGTGCGGTTAGTAACTATCAAATCTGGCCGGCACTGCAGAGAACACTAGCAACGGGAGGCTGGAAGTAAGACAAGTAGCCAGCAGGAGAAGATAAAAATACTGGAATGATCAGGGGCAGTTTTAGGGGTCGTTAGTGGAGAAGGCCACCAACTTTAAACATTATTATGGTTCTGGTTCTTGGAAGTGGTAGGTATCAGTGCACCATAAGCTGATGTCAAGCGCACAAAGCCACTACTGGACCAAACCAACCAACTCAATGGAATTCTATTAAGCATTCAAAACCACTTGTTAAGGCCTTTGTAAGGAGGCTTCCATGAGGTTTGTTCAAGGTAGAAAAGGAAAGAGGAATGGTAAATCTTCGGCAATCAACATTCCTCTGCTGTTCCGCCCATGAGGCTGAGGAAATGGCTGCGAAAAACCATGCGTCCATTATGAGACATTAGTATAAAGGGACCAATTAATGGACATGTCTAGAGTTAAAGATAACAAAGGGCAGTGGCGCTTGACTTAAAAAAAAGCTTCTGGAGATGAGGGTTTGTCAATGGAATGGCTACGGGCGTGGTTCGTATATGAAACAGAGGAGGCTTGACTGGTTGCTTCCGTTTAACTACTGTAAGTGCGTCCAGCCAGACCTTCTAAGTATTGACATTTGCCGACTGTTATGGTTTCCACGTGGAATTATCCTTATAAAAGGATTGAAGAAGATTTATGGATTTCCAGGTCGTCCAGTATACGAAGTTACTGTCTCCTGGCTAGGTAGACCTCAGGACGACTCTTTACTGGAGGTTTGACTGCGAAAGGAACGGAATTTCCGCCAAATGACATTATTCCGGCGAGATGGTAATACTTTTTCGGCTTCACAGACAAAACCTTTCCTTTCTAAGTCCCCGTTATATTTTTTCAGAAAAGTCCGAATCCGAAATGTCAATGCTTCATTACCAGAGGCTGGAAAACCCGTGGTGCACGGGTGCGCAGATATGGCCAATGGGACTTGGGCATTTTCTCGTTACGCTTACTGTACAGTGCTTCATACATTGAGATTAAAAAAAATATATACCTACCAACTTCGAGCCAACGTCCAACTTAATCCACTGACAGCCGGTGTTCTCCCCATCTTTGCATCTTTTTAATACTCATACAACTCATTTGCATCATGTTTCGTCAATTGGCTAGAAGAGTTGTGGCTCCATCCGCCAGATTCACTCCAGCTCCTCTTATGAGATCATCCCTCAGAAACTCCAGTATAATCGCTGTCCACAGAGACATCAAGGAAGATAACCCAAACATTCCATTCGAGTTCAACTCTGAAAACAAGAAGAGAGCCGATGAAATTATCGCCAAGTACCCCCTCAATACAAGAAAGGTGCTGTGATGCCCTTGTTAGATTTGGGCCAGAGACAGTTGGGTTTCACCTCCATTTCGGTCATGAACTATGTTGCCAAGATGTTAGACATGCCTCCTATGAGAGTTTATGAAGTTGCCACTTTCTATACCATGTACATGAGACAGCCTATGGGTAAGCACAACATCCAGGTCTGTACCACCACTCCTTGTCAGTTGTGCGGCTCTGACGATATCATGAAGGCTATCAAGGACTATCTTAAAATCAAGCCTGGCCAGACTACCCCAGACAAGATGTTCACTTTCCAGGAAGTCGAATGTTTGGGTGCCTGTGTGAACGCTCCTATGATGGCTGTTGACGACGACTACCACGAGGACTTGACCCCAGAGAAGACCGTGGCCATCTTGAAGACTTTGCAAGAAGGTAAGCCATTGGAAAAGGCTGGTCCTGTGTCGGGCAGACTCTCCTGTGAGCCATTCAGCGGTAGAAAGGTGTTGAACTCGCCTGAACCAAACGACGTCCGTAAGTTTACCAGAGCCGATTTGTAAACTTCGCTTCTAAACGTCATCATCTGTAAATTATACTCGCATATATCGAATCCATAGGTTAGGCCATTTGAAATAGTAGCTTTCCAAATCTGGTTGTGAAACTTCCCGTGATCCTGGTCACGTGAAAGCACATTAGATTTATCTACACCTTATTTCTCTTCCCCGCTGGACAGAATTCAAATACAAAGTACTCAATACCTCTTAAGCGAATTCAATTTTTAAAATCATAATTTTTCTTTCTATCCGAACATGTATGTCCAGCTTTATTAATGTTGTCTATCTTATCTTGTCATAACCCCAGATAAAGTTCTGCACACAGCCTATCAGTCCCGTGAGCAGTTGCAATTCGCAGATGACTCCTACTACACAAATAAGTTTCTTTCGGTGAAAAAAAGAAAATCTTCATAGTATAGAGTCTTTGTTCTTCAATATGACCAAAACAAAGCCTTATAACATCGAGACCGAGTTGGTCATAAACAAGTCTTCGGACCAATACAACGCCAGTGTTCCCCCACTATACCAGTCGGCCACGTTCAAGCAAGAATCCCTCTCTAATATGGGTGAATATGACTACACCAGATCAGGAAATCCAACGAGAACACATCTACAGAACCACATGGCCAAGATCATGAAAGCCAATCAAACCTTTGCTGTCACTTCGGGTATGGGTTGTCTTGATGTGATCTTGCGTTTGCTTCAGCCGGGTGACGAGGTGATCGCTGGAGACGACTTGTACGGTGGTACTCATAGATTGTTGACGTACATGAACAACAAGGGTGACCTTAAAGTTCACCATCACGACACGACAAATACCGAGTTGATCAAATCGAAGATCACGCCAAAGATAAAGATGATCTTCTTGGAGTCTCCGACCAACCCGTTGATTAAGGTTTGTGACGTGAAGGCCATCACAGACCATGCACATGCTGTCAACCCTGACTGTATTGTTGTTTTTGACAACACCATGATGACCCCTATTTTGATGACACCCTTGGATTTGGGTGTCGATATCCAGTACGAATCGGCCACGAAGTACTTAAACGGTCATCACGATATCATGGCCGGTATCATTGGCACCAGAGACCCTAAGTTGGCTGAACGTGTATATTTCGTGATCAACTCCACCGGGTGTGGATTGAGTCCCTTTGACTCATGGTTATTGAGCAGAGGTTTGCGTACGTTGGCCGTTAGAGTCGAGAGACAACAAAAGAACTGTGTGAAAATTGCTGAGTTTTTGCAAAACGCTGGATTTAAGGTTAGGTACGCAGGCTTACCTACCCATCCTCAGTACAAATTGCATCAGAGCCAGTGTAAAGGCGCTGGGCTGTGTTGAGTTTCGAAACCGGTTCCATTAAGATGTCCGAGAAGATTGTCGAATCCACTGATATTTTCGGTATTGCCGTCTCTTTTGGCTGTGTCAACTCGTTGATTTCCATGCCATGTAAGATGTCTCATGCTTCTATCGACTCAAAGACCAGAGAAGAAAGAGAATTCCCTGAAGATTTGATCAGACTATGCATTGGTATTGAGAACGTTGATGATTTGATTTACGACTTGACAAGAGCACTTTTAAAGAGCGGGGCTGTGAAGGTGAACGACAAGGACGAACTATACAATGCCGTTGCCGTGCAGCCTAAATTATAACAGATTGGGATTGAGGTTGTCTGTTTATACGTGACTTGGGATACTGACAGGTATATTTAGTGCCCATGGTTGCGACTGATAGATGGTATATAATTTAAAGAAACGAAAATCATAAAATTAACGAAAAAAAGAGAATAGTCAAACCCAGTGTATTTCCTGGTAGTGTCCTTGGCTAGTACTCCAGCAAAGATCTTGATGTCTTGCACATAGTGGCCAAACCAAACACAACGCGCTACAAAGTAAATCGCGTCAGCTCGTCTTCAACATCAAACTGCTTCTCGAATATGACCGAAACTTACGGTGTGCAACCCGGTTCTTTAAAGGAAGCCCTCAGTCAGTCGACCTGTCACTTGTGGGAAAATAAAGGACTTCGTCTCCAGGTGACTAACTCGAAAGTCATCAACGAACAATCTGCCACTGAGAGGAGATACAGATGCGTGATTAGTGATGGCAAATACTCAATCCAGGGTTTAATCGACGCAAGATGCAACGCGTACTTGGAAGCCAACGGCTTTGCACGCTACTCTATTATTACTGTGAAGCAATACACTGTGGCAAGAACTTTGAAGAGAATTGTGCTCATCTCCGATCTTCTGGTTGATGTGCCTAAGACTGATAGAATCTCGTCTGATTTGACTTCTCTTGATGCTTACTTTGACCAGAACCCTGATGAGGACACTGCCACTAGTGTTGCAGGAAACCAGGGTAATCTGCTGAGCAACAGTCCCCAGCCTCAAGCTCAACAGGTCCAACAACAGCAGCAGCAGCAGCCTCAGAAACCCAACCAGCAGACGCGTGGCCGTGGACCTGAGAGACCCGTGAACCCAATCGAGTCCTTGTCTCCCTACCAGAATAACTGGACTATCAAAGGTCGTATCTCCTATAAAGGTGAGATAAGAACTTGGTCTAATAGCAGAGGCGAGGGTAAGTTGTTCAACGTGAACTTTTTGGATGAATCTGATGAAATCAGAGCAACTGCTTTCAATGACATGGCTGACAAGTTTTACAACTTGCTTGAGGAAGGTAAGGTCTACTACGTTACTAAGGCTCGTATCCAACAGGCAAAGCCAAAATTCTCTCACCTCAGTCATCCTTATGAATTGTCCTTGGATAAAGACTCGGAAATCACAGAGTGCTTTGACACTTCTGATGTTCCTAAGATCAACTTTAACTTCACCAAGTTGAGCGATATCCAGAACTCTGAGAAGGATGCAATCCTTGACGTTGTCGGCGTTATCAAGAACGTCAACGATGTCTTCCAGATCACTGCCAAGTCTACAGGTAAGCCATTCAACAGAAGAAACATCACTCTTGTCGATGACTCTAACTTTGCTATCGATGTCGGTTTATGGAATGCTACCGCTGTTGACTTCTCAATTCCATCTGGTTCGGTTATTGCCGTGAAAGGTGTCAAAGTCCAGGACTTTGGTGGCAGATCTTTGAGCTTGACACAGGCGGGAAGCATTTTGAGTAATCCTGATATTCCCGAAGCCTACCAGTTGAAGGGATGGTACGACAATAAGGGCGTCAACGAGAACTTCCAAAGTATGAAGACCGAATCTCGTACCGCTGATCCCTTGGCCAACAGAAAGACTATTCAAGAGTCAGAAGAAGCCGAATTGGGTATGAAGGAGAAGCCAGATTACTTCTCCATCAAGGGTACCATCAACTACTTCAAGACCGATAACTTTTGCTACCCAGCTTGCAATAACGAAGTTAACGTGTCGTCTAGGGGTCCTACTCCTTGTAACCGTAAGGTTCTCCAGGAAAGTGATGGCGCTTGGAGATGTGAGAGATGTAACCTCACATACCCTGAACCGCATTACAGGTATATTTTGAACTGCTCGCTTATGGACCACACTGGTCAGATTTGGGCCACTCTTTTTGACAACGAAGCCAGGACACTCTTCAAGGTTAGCGCTAATGAATTGATGCAAATGAAGGATCAAGAAGACAATGATGTCCATGATTTTTCCAGGTTGATTTACTCAATTACCATGAAGGAATTCAACTTCAGATTGAGAGCCAAACAGGAGAGTTACAACGGTAATATGAGAGTGAGATATAACGTGGTACAAATTAACGAAGTTGACTTCAATGCTGAAAGTCTTCATTTGGCCAAGCAGTTGGAAGCTGTGCTATAAGCTGGGGATGATTTAGGAAATTAATGTGTATTTGTTTTGATGCGATTATGTAGGCAAGTCGATAATCCCGACTTGCAATGCTAAAATGATTGTGTGTTATACTCAACGAAACCGTTAACCAACAACCAGAAGCTTTTGAGGACTTCATTTGCAGCTCTTCTTCCTCTCGTCACCACTAGACGATGCACGAACATCTCAAGATCTTTCTCAGTAGCTTTAGATCCCGCCGTAGTTTCTGGTTCCCTGAGAGCATTCACCAACCATTGCTTGAATTGCATGGTAAATTTGCCAATGATAGCTCTAAATATCATATAATACCCATCAAGAGAGGAACGAGGGGCCTTAAGGAACGCTTGAAGCAACTTCTTTGTCAACACCTCGCCAAGATTCTGCTGAAGAAATATGTCATTTATTCTATCCTGGTCCTCTTTGGTTCCCTTTTTTAGGGACGTAAAGTTTGTCCAGAACTTCAGTACGGACTTCACGATGAAAGTTTCGTTTGCGCTCAAGCCATCAAGGGCAAAGTGAAGAATAATGTTGACAAATGCGTCGGTATGAATAATAAGCGACGGTTTGCATTCTATGATTTTGGCTGATAAGTCGATGGCACTTTTCATCATATCAGGATCGGTTTTAAGGAAAGAAAGCCTATCAGAAACAAGTCTATCAACCAATTGTTGGACTAATGCTGGCTCAAGCTCCCTAAAATTGAAGCATATGAGAGACTCGATGAGTGCAAACACATAGGGAACTGCGTTTGGATTCTCAAGAGTATTGATCACTTTGATTGCATATTCAGCGATAGTTTCGTTACTGAATGTCAAAGGCCCGTTGAGCTTCTCCCCAAGACCTGCCTTGAACACTTGCGTAGCTTTCTCTATCACAATTGTTTTCTGACGAAGAGGAGGATAGTTCATACTAAGTTCTTCCACAATGAGGAGAACAACTTGCTTTGTTTGAAGTGGGTCTGATATCCAAAATTCTTTGAAACGTGCCTGGAATTCCTCAGACATGTTATCGATGGTCTCATCAGGTAGTCCGCTACCTTTAGCAATATTGACAATGCAAGATATCAAAGAAATGAGATATTCTTCTTGGCCTTCATTCAATTCTTCCAGAGCAGCTCCAATCATCGACCGTGCTGCGTCTGCGATAGTGGTGATAAGCCCATTAATGATTCTGGCGTGCTCTTCAAGGTCAGTTATGCTCCTAGCAATGACGCTGAACGCGTTAAACATTCTCAGTCTAACCAAGCTGTCAATCTCGGGGTTCTTGAGCATCTCCAATACCACCGGCTCCAAGCTAGGAAGGAAGGTGAGCAATTTCTCGCTGCACCGTTCACATAAGTTGGTAACCGTTTTGAAGCTAGGAACGAGAGGGGTTGCCTGCCATGCATAACGATGGGGAAAAGATAGTTAAATACCTCACCCAAATGATTGAAGCCCTCGTCGCTAGCAAAGTAGAACTCATTGGAGTTGAGATATTGTAAAAAGGTGGACGTATATACCACCGTCAAATCCAAAGACGACGGTAGCAGCTGAAAAGAGCGAATGATATTGCTGTTGAATATTCTCTGTGAACAAGGTATGAGCGCTCTTGTTTGCAGCTCATAGTATGAAGAATCATCATTAATTTTGTACAACAAGAAGAGCGTAGATTCTAATTCAGCAATATGTTCTTCGCTAAAATTAGACTCTGCTTTTCCAGCAATAAAATTTGTCAATCCTTCGTAGAATGGAGCTTTCAAAAGGTTATAGACAACCAAAAAGAAATCAGCCACGTTACTTCTATAGCTTAGGAAATCCGCTTTCGATGAGTAATAATCCGATGCCTTAGGTATTTGAATCTTCGTCCAGTATATTTTGGATACCTCGTCAAATATCCTCTTTCTTTCGTCGTTGAAGGCATCGGCAAAGCTTGGATCGTCGTTATTTTCAAGGAGAATCTCCACTAAATCTTCCAGATCGACGTAAATATTTGCAAACTCTTCCCAAAAGACTAGCGTCTGTTCAGAAATAGACTCATCGATGTGGGGAACTCCTGGAATTGCAGTGAGTCTGTATAAAATAGAAAGCACGTTACGTGTTTTGGGCTCAAGAATCGTTTTTGATAGCCTTATCAGGTTTAGCTGAGCAATAACGATAGCAAGGTATACATATGCATTAACTTCCTCGTCAAACTCCTCCCTTCTGTTTGTGAAGACAATCTGATTCAAGAAGTTGTGTCCCCATTTACCCTCATCAAAGAGGTTGCTGTACAAAGCCAGTTTCGTCTCCATGGATAAGAGTGCAGCGTCGCTCTCTAATATTTCCGAAAAGACCGCCATACATTCTTTGCATAGTTGTAAGTTGCTTTCATTGTCAGTATCGCAATCACCATCCAAATGGATCATGAGATACTCCGTTATAGGAGCTACTTCTTCAGCGGAATACCGGAGCTCGCCTCCGATGTTAGGAACATATGTCATCCAAGAAGCTATTGTCTTCGATGTTTCCAAATCAATTTCATGGGAGAGGTTCCTTTGGGAAAGAAGATGCTTGACGTAATCCACACAGGTGACCAACAAAGGGTAGATATCAGATTTTATCACTGAATGGACTGCCAGTCTGTAATCATTGAGTCTAGTCACATCTTCGACAAATATTGCAAAGAATAGAAGTAGAAGGATGAATAAATCTGCCAGGAGGTTGGCAATGCAAGATGCAAAGGACAAAGAATCGTCGAAGGTGTTCCCCGAGATGGCTTGGATGAAAGTGGCAAGGGGGTTGCGAGTATTGTTAGGAAATCGAATAAATATTTGGGATAGGTCGGATGCTAATTTTCGTAGAACGATGAGGTTTTGGCCCATGGAAACTTTGACATTCTGGTGAATATGAGTGCCAATGGCCTGGATGAGCTCATTTAACTGTTCATCCGAGGGCTGGTCGAGATGTTGAATGACCACGGCATACGATAAAGCTCCAAAGTACCTAGAATTGACACTTTGCAGTTGGAGCAAGTATGATGCTAGTGCCTGGCCATGTTCGGATCTTTGCAAGTCTCTTAGGTTCTTCAGTAGATGAGTGACTTGCTCTTGGTTGCTTGTGGAATACAACGCTTCAATTTGCTATATGGTTAGATCGGGATCAAAAGATTGGATTGTAAGTAACGTACCTTTTCAGCCTCTTCGAAGAATTGTTCCATAGCGTAGGTATTATGGCAGACACCTGGAGGGTATATGTTGATGCGAAGATCAAGATGTATGCACATACTTAAGAGAGGTTACTACAAAAGCCCACAAGCACAGTTGAAGAAAGCTGTACGACAAACGTGGATGGACTGTGGTAGAAAAGGTTATAGAATTTGGTCTTTTGAAGATTTGGTGGTGATTTGCCTTGTAGGTAAAAGTAAGGATGGCGTGGGTAGCTTGACAGAGTACAATTCGACTTTGAATGTCATAGATTTGATTTCAAATTTCTCACCATCAAGCAACGAGTGTTGAAAAGGGACCTTTGAAATATCTGGTCTTTTTTCGTACTGTTTAAGAATTTTAAGTATGTCTACAATATTGTCTAATAACCAGAGTCTTCGAGTTCGCAGTTTCTTCCTAAGTTTTGCACCCACTTCCAGATGATAACTTACAAACCACACCAATAATACAAAAAAGAAATAAAAATAAAACTCAACCACTTGGTATAAAAAATGGTATCAAAACTTTAGGGTTTCTCTTCCAAACGAGCCCGTCTTATCCCACTCAACGATCCACTACTGCCATCCGACAAGTGTCTTACTGTGGACGTACTAATCAGGCTACCAAACCAGCCAACAGACGGCATCATACCACCCACAGTCCACCAAACTTCACCAAGCCAGCGACCCCCCAGATATCTAATCACCAGGTAAGTACTCTGCCTACCGATGGCCTAACAAACCTTAACTATGTCATATCTAACTTCCACTGTTTGCAGCCAATGCAAGACAGTCCATAGAGTGAGCATTTTTTCTTAGCCAGCGTCTCCAAATGACGTACACATTTCTGAGCACCCTGAATGGACCATCCAAATCAAGACCAAATTTCCAAATCTAAAGACATTTCTCTACATCAATTTGTCTACTTTTCTCTATCATCCCATTTGAAAGCAACTTTCTTCTGCAAAACCCTAAAGCATGACTTTGTGGTCAACCGTCACCGATCTTTTAGATTATGTCAAACAGCGCGCTGCGCTTACGGCTACTGGGTGAACCGAACATCCCGATACTACAAGTGGAAAGTGGTAGTGGGCGGCATTCCTTCTCGGGCCAAGCTCGGTATTCAGGGTCATCTGATAAGGAGTGAAAAGGAGAGCCAGGAAAGTAGTCTGGAAAAGTTAATTCTAGTTCCTCTGTGCCGATCGCTTTGTCCCTCATTCTCTGTATCTGTCGTCACGAACAGTCAACTCCTAGCACCTTCATCTTGAAATGAAGGGTGGGTTATTTAGTAGTGATAAACAAATTTGATCTCTGTCTCATCGCTTTTTTGCCCTCTTAGTAGACACCTCCAACTACGGGTGCTTGCTTCCCTTCACCGTACGGCTCGCTTGCTGCCTCGGTGCTTACATAAGCAGCCTTCCGCTCGCTCACATTCCTTCCTAGATATATCAGGCAATTAAAAGTTACCTATCATTTTCTCTTTCCCACCAAACTTCAAGTTATATTGATAAAAATGTCTGTGGCTCAGAGAAGAGTGTCCAGGGCCGAGTGTACTAACTGTACATGTTCGCCTGGCTTGTTATCGAGGAACAGAAGATCGTCTACTTTTGCTAAGAGAATCTCTATCAAGAGGTTCAACTCCCAGCTGGGTTCCCCTAAGGGTTCCCGTAAGGGCTCCGTCTACACTATCGACGCTGCTTCTTTGTGTGTACCTGAGGTGAAGGAGGTGAACACCTCGCTTAGGTTGGAGAAGCTCAGGAAGTTGATGGCCGAGAACGACTTGGGCGTTTACGTGGTGCCTTCTGAAGACCAGCACCAGTCCGAATACGTCGCTCCTGTTGACCAGAAGCGTGCTTTCATTTCTGGCTTTTCTGGAAGTGCCGGTGTAGCTGTTGTCACCAGAGATGTGAACAGTTTTGGTGACGTTCCTGAGGGTTCGGCTGCCTTGGCTACTGACGGCAGATACTTCACTCAGGCTACCAACGAATTGGACTTCAACTGGACTTTGTTGAAACAAGGCTTGAAGGATGTGCCTTCTTGGGAAAAATGGGCCGTTCAGCAAGCTATTCAGTTATCGCTGGATTCAGGCAAGTTAGTGAAGATCGGTGTCGACCCCAAGTTGATTAGTTTCCTGACATTTGACAAGATTACCAAGACCATCGAAGAAGAACTGAAGAAGAATACTGAAGCTAATGTTGAGCTTGTTCCCGTCAAGAAGAACTTGATCGATGCCATCTGGCCCGAGTTTGAAGAAATCCCCCTGTTCCCGAGAACATTATCAAGGTTCTCGACAAAAAATACGCTGGTGAAGACGTCAAGTCTAAAATTGCTAAAGTTATTGAAGCGATTAAAGAAAATTCATCTGATGGAATTGTTATCAGTGCATTAGACGAAATCGCTTGGCTCTTGAATTTGAGAGGAAGCGACATCCAGTATAATCCCGTTTTCTACAGTTATGTTATCATCGATGCCGACAAAAAGACAGTTACCCTTTACGCCAACAACAAGAAATTTGACACGCCCGTCAGCCTGCATTTGGAGAGCAATAACGTTAAGCTCAGGCCATACGAGGCCTTCTGGGAAGATCTCTCCAGCTTATCGAAGAAGTTCAAGGAATCGAAGAAGAAGTTTTTGTTAAATGACAGTACCGCCTCATGGGAAATCGTGCGTACCCTAGATTCAGGGCATGAATCAGTGTCGCCATCGCCTGTGGAAGATCTAAAAGCCGTGAAAAATGAAACTGAATTGGAAGGTGCCAAAAAGGCTCACTTGAAGGATGGAAGAGCATTGTGTAGGTTCCTCGCTTGGCTTGAAGATGAAATCTCCAACAAGGTTGAGCTCATCAACGAGATCGAGGCAGACCAGAAGTTGTTTGAATTCAGATCCCAAGAAGAGAACTTTGTTGGCTTGTCCTTTGATACTATAAGTGCTTCCGGCGCAAATGGTGCTATCATTCATTACAAGCCAACTAAAGAAGCATGTGCTACGATTGATCCCTCGAAGATATACCTTAACGATTCCGGTGCTCAGTTCTTGGAAGGAACCACCGATACGACCAGATGCATTCACTTTGGCAAGCCATCCCAAGAAGAGATTGACAATTACACTTTGGTTTTGAAGGGTAATATTGCATTGGGTAGCTTGAAGTTCCCTGAGAAGACTCCTATCAACGATACTGTTGCCAGACAATACTTATGGAAACAAGGAAAGGACTTTGGTCACGGTACTTCCCATGGTATTGGTGCTTACTTGAATGTTCATGAGGGACCAATTGGTCTTGGACCAAGAGCCAACCCAAAGAACCTCTTGAAGGCTGGTCATTTGATCTCTAACGAACCAGGTTACTACGAAGAAGGCGAATACGGTATCCGTATTGAAAATGTTATGTTTGTCAAACCAAGCGGGTTGGAATACGCTGGTAAGAAGTTCCATGAATTCGAGACAGTTACAAGAGTCCCATTCTGCCGTCGTTTGATCAACGAGAAATTATTGACTAAGGACGAGAAGAATTGGATCAACAACTACCACGAAACGATTTGGAAAGATTTGAATGCTACTTTCATCAAGAACACCGTCGAGTGGTCTTGGTTGAAGAGAGAGACAGCCCCATTGAAGTAAGTTTAACGTTTTTTTAAGACTACATCTAATAATACTTGGCTCGGACCTATTCCACTGTAGTGTGTGCAATGATCCACATACCCACATAAAAAGCGTGAGCGGTTCCCCACGAATGCACTAAGTGGTGACCGGACCCGAGCAGCGGAATCCGCGGTCGGAGTCAAAAACCAGCCAATGAGATGCGAGGAAATGCAGATTATCCTGCGGTACGGTCCTGCATGAAAGAATTGCTCTGACTTTCATGCTCAGACATAGACTAAGCAAATATTACTCAGTTTTTTCTGATCTTATATACTACTCTTCTCCCACAGCATTACACTATTTTATAACAGCACAACACCCAAAACTTTTCTGTTAAGCATTTACAATATGTTGAGGAATTGTGCTACCCAGAGAACTAGCATTTTTGTCAGATACGCCTCCCAAGGAGGTTACAAAAGATGGATGCAAACGGTCCCAAGCTCTGTCAAGAGACTGCCTGTTGCCAACTTTGGTTCGTTGAACTACCAGCTTAATCAAGAAATGGCTCCAGTTCAACAACAACAATCGCCCAGAGGATCCCGTTGGTCGAAGCATTCGCTCACATTCCCCTCGCTGGAACCTCAGGAACAAAAGAGCCAGCAGCCAAGAGAACAGCATGAAACCATCACTATAGCATCGCCTCCACAACCGGTCGCAAGAAAGTCAAGAACCTCGAGGTTCAGAAACGTTGCAAAGTCCAACAAGGAGGTGAAGGAAGCATCTGCCAAGCATGAGGAGATTACCAATAAGGAGGTCAAGGAGACCCCTGCCACAAAGAATGAAACATCTGCACACACTGTCACACCAGCAACAGAGGAGAAGCCCTCAGTTGCTTCAGCACCTCTTCCGAAGGTTAACACTGAAAAGCAGGCTCTGGAAGCCTCTGCTAAGCCAAAGAAGGCCAGAAGACAGTTACGTCCCAGAAAAGCATTGATCACATTGTCTCCCGGCGCTATTAAGCACCTTAGAGCATTGATAGATCAGCCCGAACCACGCCTTGTTCGTATTGGTGTCAGAAACAGAGGTTGCTCGGGCTTGACATACCACTTGGAATACGTCACCGAGCCAGGCAAGTTTGACGAATTGGTTGAGCAAGATGGCGTCAAGGTCTTGATTGATTCAAAGGCCCTTTTCTCCATCGTCGGCTCCGAGATGGACTGGATTGACGACAAGCTTTCCTCCAGATTCATCTTCAAGAACCCCAACTCGAAGGGCACCTGTGGTTGCGGAGAGTCCTTCATGGTTTAAAACAACTTTTGGCATATATAATGGGATAGACATAGCATCGGATAATAGCATACCATACGGGATAACATTGATTGTAGGCATTAAACCAGTCTTGTAGGTCTGAGACGGTTGTCTCAAGGCTGAACCTGCGAACTATAAAAGGAGGGTGCGATCGCTTTTGCAGCCAACCCTACCAACCACTTTCTTCTTCTTCAGAACCAACAAGTATGAGATTCACCAAGTTTAACGTAGCCTCAAGCATCTGCTTCTCTAGTCTCTGTGGTGCCGTCCTCGCTGGCGTCGCCCCTGTGATTACTTCTAACCCAAAGAATGCCATTGCCGTTGCCGAATTCCCTCAATTTGGCTGTGGCGAAATGGAAGGATATGTTCTGTTTGAAAGCCCCCATGGCGGCAAGGTTGACGTTCAAGTGGACGTTACCAAGTTGCCTTCTGACGGCGGGCCTTTCTACTACCATATCCATGAGTACCCTGTCCCAGACGACGGTGACTGTGAGAAGGTTGGCCCTGAGTTCAACCCATACCACGCTTCACCCGACTGTGACGCCCAGCCAGGCGACGCCTATTGCAAGCTCGGTGACTTGTCCGGCAAGTATGGCAAGATCAAGGCCACATGTTTCCAGACGGAATACTGTGATCCTTTCATCTCGTTGGACGGGTACTCCAAGGCCAACATTATTGGTCGTTCTTTGGTCTTCCACTATTCTGACATGACCAAAATTGCCTGTGCCAACATTGAGGTTGGTACCGAAGAGCAATTGGACCGTCTTAGAAGTCCATCATGTTCAGATAGTGACAGCGACGACGAAGACGTTGATTTCGTCTTTGACAAACGGGAAGTGGGCAGCGACCAAGGTCCTACCACCACCTTTGTCTCGTCGACTCACAGTTGGGACGGCGCCGACGGCTCTGCCACTTCGGGCGTCGATGCCGGCGACTTGAGTTCCGGCCAACATGGTTTCGCCACCAAGGTGCTGAATTCCTCCATCACTGGGAACAGAACGAATGTGTCCAACTTTGGCCACGAGTCCGCCTGTCCCGAGGAGGGCGCCGCCAACAGCGTTAAGGCTGCTTTTGGCACCTTGTTTGGCCTTTTGACTCCATTCCTCTTGTGAGTGTTGTTAGTCTACAAGTATACCCAATGATATGATTGTTCAAAATAACTATGTCATCTTACGACACTCAAAGTAAGTAGCATCGATGTCGTTGGGCAAGGAGCAGAAGTACTCAAGCTTCTGCATCTGCTTGAAGAGTTGAATCAGGTTATATCTCAAACGTAAGCACGTCTTCTCTCCCCTCTGGTCGTTGGTGCAGATGATTGACTCATTGGCGTATTTCTCGCCATCAATGATAAACATTCTCTTAGGATGGTCGCCGACAAACTTATTGACAGCCTCGTTGCTCTCCTCTTTAGTCTTTGCCTGCGCAAACTGAACATCAGGCTGAGTTTGGGAGGTAGCAATCTGGTTCAAGGTATTCTGGATGTCCAGCTCATCGGGCAGAATTGAAAGATTTTGATGGGAACGTTGCTCCAATTGAGGAGATTGCGGACCTGGAGCCTGCGCCTGATCACCGTTTTTGCCAGCACCAAAGGGAAGCCATGCCATTTTATGGAGTTTTTTTTTGAAGAAAGTGGAGGGAGGTGAGACAGCCTCCTAAGTATTAGGGACCCCCAGGCGTACATGTGCAGGTCTTGATGCCAGAAACCGTTAAAGACAGAGATCTAGCGATTCATTTAGGGCCATTATTGATCTTTCGTAGTCAGCATAGCCAATTCCAACAACTTCTCTAGAACGGTTGAGTTCTCTGGCTCGTTGTTTGGTGAGGGTGCCCAGAGATAACTCTTCTTCTACCTCTCGCGCCTTATCAAACCAATTATAGTCCAGGTCGAACTTTATCTGGCTGGGCGCTAGCTCATCCAATTTAAGAATGGTGTCTAGAATTTTGCTTTCAAATCGAGGCTCCATGGCTGATTTATAGTCTTCGTAAGTTCTCACTGGGTCTGGTTCATCTATAGCGTGACAAGTAGAGTTGAAGACAAAGACATAAGTATTATGGAGGCGCTTTATCAATTCCTCATGGGAGAGATCCTCCGAGATCCCTAAAACCTTTTTTCTTCTGAGATTGAAATCACTTCGAAGGTAGCGGCGTCGAAGAAGTCGGCAGTAGTGTTCTGGGTTGTATGGCTTCAGTGAGACGAGATGCCGAAGACGATAGAAATGCTTGTATGTGGATAAAAAGGCAGACCTCTGGGAAAGCAGAAGAAGATGCTCAGTGGAAGGAAAGTTTGATATTCGCTGAAGCACGGTAAGAACGGGCCCAGTGGGGCTCACCTGGAAAGAAGTCTTCATAGTACAGAGTTTAATATGCGCACGATGAGATGTTTATCTATGGTAAGTGTACCAAAAATATCAATGAAATTTGATTTAGACTTCGTTTGAAGTGATAGGATCTGATTCAGAGAAGGAAGTGAGAGCATAAACAAAATACAAATGCCATGCAAATATTCATCACTGCCAGTGAAGCTGTTGATGGCTGCGAAATGTTTGTTTCCTAAGTACTGATCGCGTTTCCTCAACTACTACTCTCTTCATGACTAAAGAAATTGCCCTCCAGGAATTCGACGATACCTTTGCTTTATCATACACTTTAGAAGTGTCCGGGACTGAAAAGGTGAAATTCCACGTCCCTAAACCTCGCATGCTTGTATGACCCACCCTCTTTTCTGTAGTTATAGTTAACCTATCACTAACCCATTTAGTTTGTTCTTGACGTGTTTTTGAACGGAACCAAGTTGGATGAGACCAACCATTGCGTGCAACGGCTTCATGCTGCCTTAGAGAAGTCGCTGTTCTTACAACAGCTATTCTTTGAAGTGTCGCCTCTGAAAGAGAAACATGGCTCCATCACACTCTACCTCAAGTGCAAATTGTTTGCTGATACATTGGGAGACTTCAAGCATGCTGATAACGTTGGGTATATCGAAAAGATCCACTTTATCTTCAAGTACACCACGTCTTGTCCACTGGTATATTTCAGCAGTCTCTTCAACAATTTGCAATACTGCTTCTGTTCAGCAATGCTAGACTTGGAGAAGCAGTACCCTTTCGTGTTTTCATTCTACGGGAAACATCTCTATGAAATTAACTACAGCACAATGCTTCGGTGCTTTACAGAGCTTGCTACGCCTCTTCAAGGCCCAGGGGAAGCAGATCAATCTGAGATGTTGCAGTTGGTGCTCGAGAAACTCAACCATTTCATGCTTACAAAATTCAACACTATCGCAGTGATGAAAGAATGTGACAAGTCTCCTTACAGATTGCAGCAGTGCAAGAAATCGATTGCTCGACCATTTGAGCCGGACGACAAGAGATTGCTCCGGAATGTTGCGTTGGTGTATAGGGTGCTCGCAGAAGACCCCGAATAAGGCACAAGCGAGTGAAGGAAAGTATGGAATGTAATTTCGCACCAAATCGGGAGTTGATGTAAACACACAGAGGCATTGCCTGGTTTGCGATCTACAACCCTCGCTGAGTGTCAAATACACAAGGGTTACAACAATACATTACCTGGAATATTTCTTTAACCATGTCGTCGTTTTTTTCAAACTTCAACGCCCATACCATCAAGTCGACTAGAGGGTTTAAGCTTAAGCCTGGCTCTCCCATCTCGAGCCCACAGCCGGTTTCTAGCTCTGCCCTTCCCTCCACACCAAAGGGAAACTTCTACGACAAGCCTTCTTTGCAGCTTGATCAGAATGATGCAAACCCTTACCAGACCATGAACGTGTCGTCTGGTTTGTCATCACAGCCAGTGACATCTCATAAAGATATCAGATCTTATGCTGAACAAACCTTGGGTTCAGATAATGCTTTGATCCAGGCGGTGAAGCTTCCCCAGGACGAGGATGTTAATGAGTGGCTTGCTGTACATGTTGTTGACTTCTACAACCAGATAAATATGCTTTACGGTACTATTACTGAGTTCTGTTCCCCACAAACATGCCCTCGTATGATTGCTACAGAGGAATACGAATACTTGTGGCAAGAAACAAATGCTACCAGCAGTGGTAATGTTGCTCCTAAGAAGCCAGTGTCTTTGCCAGCTTGTGAGTATGTGGAGAACCTTATGAACTGGATCCAGAACTTCTTTGATAATGATAACATCTTCCCTTCCAAGATTGGTGCTCCTTTCCCACAACAGTTCCCAAATTTGGTGAAGACGATATTCAAGAGGCTTTTGAGAATCTATGCTCATATTTACTGCCATCATTTCCATGAGATCTCGGAGTTGGGTTTGCAGAGCCACTTGAACACCAGTTTGAAGCACTACGTTCTTTTCAGTAACGAGTTTGATTTGATAAGCAGACGTGATTATGGTCCGCTTGAGGATTTGATTAATACTATGTTGAAGTCGTGATCAAGGCCACGTTATTTAATGCCTTAACACAATTCTAATTTAGCCATGAGGCAAAGATGGTCAGACGGGTACTGGCCGTCTCGGGGTTGGCC